>NC_041397.2:259578432-261025932 GCF_900747795.2 Erpetoichthys calabaricus | reverse complement strand
CATTCTGCCTTATTATTGCATCTTTTGTATTTGTCCTTAGTGTATTTCTCTTCTTGCACTTATTTACGCCTATCTTTTTTTATTAAACTGTTGATCTGCAGTATGCGATCGGTGTTTAAGATACCTTTCCCACATTTCACTCTTTTGGGAGAAGCTGCACGAAATGTACTACCTCTCTGCTGCAAGGGGCTCAGTAGTTTCAGGTTTCCAAAAATATAAAGAGTTACTTGTCCACTTCCAGGTGTTGAGCTAGCACCTGCTGACATTCAGAGTGATTTGTGTTTGTTTGAATGGTCTATTAAAGTTTTTTTTTTTTTTGTTTATTTAAAAAAAAAATCTATACTGTTTCGTAATGTATTGGTTAAATTAAAAAAAAACGAAATCTATACTGTTTTGTAATGTATCGGTCCTTTAGCAGATACCAAACAGCTATGTTACTGTAGCTGTGTGTACACTTTATATCAGACGACAACCATTTGGCACCAAGAACAAAAAAGTTCTCCTAAAATAACCCTTCTTCTTTTATCTAAATGTCAGAAGTTCATTCTCAATGTGAGACATCCGTGCAGCAATGTGCCGTATTCCTAAGAAGGGTTGCAAAACTTGTAGTTGTTGAGACGTTTCCTGTGGGACAGTGTAGAAACTCTAAACCCACCGAGTTTAAAATCACCTCAGTGCTTAAGCTGATATGGAGAAGCTTTGCTTGGAGGATTTGTATCTGCTTGTTTGGCATTTGAGCCTCTGCATTGTATTTTTAACAGCTTGTATATCCTATAACTGTATTTTGTTTCATTTGCATACTGCTACAGTTGTCTCTATGCGTGAGTTTTAAATAATAAAAGTGCAGTATTAAACATTTCTTCAAAGAATAGCAGGTATATTGCATTCAGAGTCAATTTTCCTGTTAGCCTGCATCTTGCTTCTATTTTCATCGTTTCTTACTAACTTTGGCTGAACACCCCCATCATTTAGACAGCTAACAATAGATGTGGAGCATGAGTATTTGTCCTTAGACCTTTCTGTAGTGGTATGTTCCTCATTTCTCCTCAAATGGACTGTGTCTCTATTATTAGCTGTATTTCTTCCTGCTTTTGATAAATCTGTAGGGGAAGAGATTATCTCTTTATGTCTATTACTGTCTTTCGCCTGCAATAAAGAATTGCCTTGTGGATCTTCTGCTTCTTACAATAGCCCGAGTGCATTTGCCAAGAACTAGCACTCTGCATTAGAAAAAGACAGATAAGTGATCCCATTCAAATGGTGCGGAAGGGATTCAAAGAGGCAATGGCACCTTGAGACCAGCAGATTTATTGTCATTGAGGTTCCTGGCTATGTTAGATGTCTCGACTTGCAGTTAAATGTGCACTGGGCTAAGCTAAGACTGATAAGATTTCTGGTCTTCTTTATGTAACACTTGTTCCCCCTGGTTCTTCCTTTTAAAGCAGGAGTCCCGCTACCTCCAGTCAATGTCAAGTTTTTTAAGAGCTCTATTCAGTGACTGAGCAGCAATACATCTGTACCCAAATTCTACTGACGTGCACCAGTTGTGACAGTCACCAACTCGTCCCTTGAATTTTCTCCAAATCATCTTCCTGCAGTTTAGTAATCCCCAGATAGAGTGATGTCCTGTCTGCATTGTGTAATGGTTAAATTGGAACAGAGTATTCCCAGCAGGTTATTATGCCACCTGCGTTCTATCAGGTATTGTGCCAGGATTGTCTTCCTGTACTAGTAGTGATTACTCACTTAATGCTATTTTAATGCTAAAGGCAGTTATTCTTTAATGTTACAGCGAGGAGGCACTTGAAAAGTATATTTCAGCACCAACAATTTGTAGATTAGGTGTGGGTTTTGGAGGCCCATAGCTGCTTATAGATTTTTGGTACAAACCCTTTTTAATTATTATTCATTAGTTTGGAACTAGATGTGTTCACTCACCAGCCATAACTGTAGCCGAGTATTAAATTGGAACATTTGTTGACTGTTCCAGTTTTTTTGGGATTTAAGACTCCCCAGAAGTTTATGTTCTGTGTTGTTTTTCTTTCCCTATTTGCCTCCTGTCATGCAGGTATCCTATTCATGCATGTTTCATGTTTGACAACTTCATGTGTCAAGTGCTGCTTTGTTATTTCACACTGTGCGTTGAATGCGGGACCAGTACAGCTGGAACAAGCTGTGGCACCTAAAACCCTGAATTGAAAATTAATTAATTTGCTTTGAGGATGTTCTGCTTTGCTATCTGGACTAACCAACAGTGAGGAACTTGTATATAAAAATAGAGAAATTGTGAATTTAAAAAGGATATGAAACAGTAACAGAGTGTTCTTAGTCATCAGGTGACTCTAAATATACCAAGTCTTATTTCTTCCAGCGTGGAGTGGTATTCTCACAAATATGGTGATAAAGTTCAACCTGACAGTGAGTGATTTACCACTGCAGTCTGAAGTAGGCTTTTGACATTTTTAATTACAACAACTTTAAAAGTAATAGATACCCAATAACAATACTCCATCCACCATGAAAACTTTAAATTAAAGGAAAGCCACTAAACATGGTGATGCTTGCCTAATTCTAATATTTACCCTCTGGTTTAATTTCTGATGTAGACTGGTGGTGGCAGTAGAAGAAGCCTTCACACACATTAAGCGAATGCAGGAGGAAGAACAAAAGAAGGCACCAGGAGAAGTGATGGACCCCCGGGAAGCTGCACAAGCCATCTTCCCTTCAATGGCCAGAGCTCTACAAAAGTACCTCCGCACCACCAGACAGCAGCATTGCCACACAATGGAAAGCATTCAGCAACACCTCGCTTTCTGCATCACCAATAATATGACACCAAAGGTAATTCTTTTTTTTTCTCATTGAACACCATACAATATTCTTTGGATGAGATCATTTAAAAAGTTCCAACATTCCAACAAACAGCATCAACTTAAACATCCGTTTTGCTTGTCATGGCTGTTTTTTCATTTTTAAGTACCTTTCACACAGGCATATTATACTTTAAAAAGCACAAATGAATTCTGTTTTGGCTGCAGATTACCTGAAACCAATACAAGAAAATTAATTCTGAAGAGATGACAAAAGTGATCATGTATGTATATTATATCAGAGTCAATTTATGAACTAAAATGACAATATAGTAGAGCAGGAATTAATACATAAGTATAAAGTACAAAATAAAGTTATGAGCAAAGATGTACTGTATGATATTACACAAATGACCATTATCACGGTGGAATATTTGAAATACAACATTAGTTACTTATCAACTGAAAAAAATAAAAAACATATCTACTGCTACTGTACATTTTCAGTCCCAATGTAGTTTTAAGATTACACATGTGCAAAGGTTGGCCAAACCAGGATATAATTACATTAACATTAGCAATCATTGAAGTTAGTGTCGTATCTCATTGACTCAGAATAAAGGATATGAAAAATGCAATAAAAGATATTCTAAGGAAGTATTAGAAGATAAATAATCTTAGGCATAGATCAGCAAATGTGTTTAGATCTACCTTTTCAGCACTGTTGGGGCTATAAATAACAATGCACACAGAAATATCACTCAATTATAAAATTGTTTCAGTTTTAGAAATTAATCCAACCATCACCAAATTTAGAATTCAAGTGTCAAAACAGACAAAAAAACACAAAGTGGCAGAATTGGTCTGCATATTTGAAATCCTCAATTGAGGAAATATTTTTTCAGATTTTTTTGTGGACCACAGTAACTAGAAAAATGCAAAAAAAAAAAAAATAGCTCTGTGGTCATTTTATCACTTTTGAAAACCTAGAGCTACACTAGAATATGATACTGGTGAGATAGGTTTATGTATGCTATATAATTTTTTTCTTTTTAAATTTTGAGCACTCAAGAGGTAAGTGATCTGCTCAGGATTATTTAGTGTGTCAGAGACAAGGATTCAGCAAACTTTTGGTTTAAAGTCTAGCATTGCCACGCTGACTTTTCAAAGTTACCTTCAGATACTGATTACACAGTAGTATGTTTAGAAAATTATTAGCCATCTATTGGTGCACATTGAATTTGCAGTACTTGTAGGTGTTTTATATTAATTGCATAAGAACAAATTCTGATAGCATCCTTAAATACTCAATAAACATCACATTATTCTGCTGTATTGCAGATTACTTGTTTCTTTTTCATGTGTTTCAGTGAATCTCAGATAAATACAAAAGAGGGTGGTTTGTGTTTACTGGTTTGAAGGCATTTGCAAATTTTAATCAAACTAAGGTGTTTTGTTTTTATTTTTAATGGCCATCTCGTATTTATTTACAGTTTAGTTACTGCTAGAACTACAACAACAAGGATAAAATGTTTATCTCCACTGTTGTGCTTGAAAAGTTTCCCTCCTATTCAGCTAATTTAGTGCCAGGTATTTGGCACTCTTCAGCAGTTAGAGACAAATAGATGCTTTATTTCCTTTTTGTATTTAGAGTCATTCTTTTCATTTCATCTTTACTTTTCTGTTGTCATTGGAGTACTAGGGTGTTGTACCGTGTTAGCCATTATGAATGTAGAGAAAAGCCAAGCAAAATGACACCTTTTATTGGCTAACTAGAAAGATTACAATATGCAAGCTTTAGAGGCAACTCAGGCCCCTTCTTCAGGCATTGGATAAATGATTAACAACACAGTGCAAAGTCTTTCAGTACTGTCTGATATAACAGCATGCTTCTGTCAGTGGCTGTTGTATTTATATTTTAAGTAGTCACAGCAAACACAAGCCTTACTTTTTCTTCCTCTTTCTGCCTAAATCAGCATCATTCTGCCTAAGTCAACATCACAGACTAGCCTAGAGTTGAAAATCAGACTTAAGGGGGCATTCCAGTTGAAAATTCTGACAAGGACCTGAGAAATTCCGATATCTCACTTCAAATGGAGCATAGCATTAGACTTGGCAAAATCACTTCATAAGCATCAGGAAAAAATTAAAATATGGATAAATATTATACATGGTAAATGAATTATATATAAATAAATATAATATATCTGGTAAGAAAAATACCCAACATAATTTGACAATACAAGGACTGGACCTAGAAAATATTCTTTTGTGTAAGTCTTAGAAGTCTAGGTGAACTCTTTGCACCTTAAATCTCTTTGCACCTTTCCGTCATCGTCTTTTGTCTTTTAAATGTGTCAATAAGCAGCAAGTAGCCTGCTATCACATCCCCCCACCACCACACAAAGTTTTTCTCAGCTCAAGTCTGTTTACCTGTGTGTCAGTTGCTTAGAGTTGTATAGAGTTTGAAGTCAAGCAAAATGACACCTGAATTAAATACTATTTTGTTATTTAGAACACATGCATTTCATGTGTGTTCCGTGTCTACAGCAATCTATGCAAAGACATCATTAAAACAGAAACATTTTTTATGTTTTAGTAATAATTGACAAAATGTAGACATGAAGCATATAATGTGTGAAGCCTGAAGTCCAAATATCAAATAAACACTTTCACAAAAGGTACGAGTATAACAAAACAAGTGCGCTTTTATTCAAGAATATAACTGCACAAAAAGAACCCGCGTTAGGGTGCAACATTGACACTTCTTTAACACAACTGCTTTGGTGGCGTAACGATAAGAACTGCTCACTGGTAATCAAAAGGTCACGAGTTTGATCCCACACAACTCCCTTTTGAGAAGTGAACTGCTCTTATTCTTATTATTTTAGAATAAAAAACATACATTTGATTTGAGTCTGTAACAGCCAGTGTAAATGTATGGTACTTGTAGAGGTTAGCGTTGTTTTTTTTTATTCAGTTTTATTCACCCAGTTACGTTCACACTCCCCCCAATCTGACACTGCTGTTTTGACATAAAGACGCGCTATAGCAGAGATGAACTCAGATGATGGTGGGGGTTCTACATCGGAGAAAGAATGCATGTCACACTTGTGTGTGTAGAATGGACTAGTACAATAATATGAGTTAATTTATGAGGACACAGGTGCAGAAATGGAAGTCAATTAAAAGTAGATTTCACAAAAATGTGAAAAAAAAATTTCTTCACACAGATAATTATACACAGATAAGACAAGCTATCAAGTAGTGTGGTTGACAACAACAGTGAAGCATTGAAAGCTCAGCAGTCATTTGGAAATCAAATGACATTTGGAAGTCATTAGCAAAAGCTAAGAGAGGAACTGTGCTGGGCTGAATGGCCTGTGCTCATTAAGTTTAGAATTTACCATAAACTATAAATACTCACATACCATTTAACTGTTTAGTCTTTTACATTTTTAATTTGTACAATCATATTCATGTGTTTATAACTAAGACATGCAGATCTGCTTTCCTATTGTAAAATATTACACTTAAATAAATTACATGTCGTGTTAGCTGTTAGGACTACCTCTGTGCACTGACTTAGATGCTACATAAGCAAGTGAGAGAAATTTTGGTTGATGAATGTAGTTTAGCATTGTGTGGAGAATTAAACTGTTTTGACAAAAATGATGCTTATTTTCTTTGGCTAGACAAAACTCTAATGGGGCTAGCACCAAATTCTAAATGAGAGGTTGGTAAACCCTCTTTAAAAATCTGGTGATGTGCCTGACCTAAGACCATGTCACATTCTGTGACTTTTCCAGCGATTTTCAATCATGGCTTTTTTTTTTGTTTTCTTTTTTAACATAATTTTAGCAAGTCAGAGGCATTCTTCCATGAAGCCAGTTATGTAATGTGACCTGACCCCTGAACATAAAACACAATTTTATTAATATTTGCATTATTTAAATTAGCAGCATAATACAATCCACCATATTCATACCCCAGTTCAGCTGTCACCTATGATGGAGTTTTTAAGTTCTCCCTGTGTGATGCGAGTTTCTTCCGTGGACCCCAGTTTTCAACTGTTGGATTGATTGTTAAGCCTAAATGGGCTTATTATGAACTTGGTGTCTGCACAGTTTTGCCCTACAGTGTAGTGACCTCCTGCCATGGGTAATTTATTGCTTTACTTTCGGTATGCCTGGTTAATAACTGTATTCCTTTTACTTTCTAAGAACGCTGTTGACCTATGTGTGTATATAACATATATATATATATTTTTTTTTTTTTGGCAGGCTTTTCTGGAAAGTTATCTGAACCCAGGTCCCACCTTCCAGTACAGTCGGGAGCGCTGGTTTGCCAATCAGTGGACTCTAATTAGTGAGGAAGCTGTTACCAGCGGTCTGAAGGATGGGCTGGTCTTTGTTCTTAAATCTGTAGACTTCAGCCTTGTTGTGACTGTGAAGAAAATTCCTTTCATCAAACTTTCAGAAGAATTCATTGACCCCAAATCTCACAAATTTGTTCTCCAGTTACAGTCTGAAACATCGGTGTAGTTTTTCTTAATTTGAATTTTTATTTTATCTTTTTCATATTTTTTTTACCTTTTTTTTTTTTTAATAAAGGCCAACTTTTTATCATAAAAATGAATAAAAATGCAGATGATGAACTCATTTTATGAGCTTCTGAACTCCTGCTGGACAAACTAGTCCAACACTGTTTGACATCTGTGTATTTGGACACTAAGTGACTTTCACAAAGCAGCTTTAAATAAAAACTTTCAAAGAAACCAGCAAACTACGTTCCGGAGAAGACCGCTTCGTCAAAGTACCACTGAGGAAATCCCGTTGCGCTTATGCTTATGACCTCTTTAGGGTGCAGTGGGAGTAGCTGACATCCAGGAGCTTTGCAAGGACATCGAGCAAATATGGTAGCAGCTCAATCCTCCACAGTGTTTCTTCAGGTGTATTTTATTGAGCTATATTTTAGGTTATTGGTTTTGCATGTTAAAAATGGTTTTGTTTAAAATGGGTCAATTTGCACAATTTTGAAATATTAACACTGACAGTCTGTTCATTTTTATGCGCGATCACATGTTAACAGAGTAGCAAATTGTAACACTAATCCAGGCATCTGTCTTCTTTATTGTTATTCTTTATTGTTATATTCATTTATACATTGATTATTTAAGTACTGCTCTGTATATGCCAAGACTTTTAAAGCAGTTACTAAAGAAATACTTGTGGAGGTGAATAGCAGAATGGTTTCTTAACATTTATGATTGTGTTTGCACAAGTGGGGGGTGGGGGGGGGGAGAGAAATATGTTGGCTTACAAGCTGTGTTTTATTAAAGCTTTTCTAAAAAAGAAAGAAAAACATTATTTCGAGGTCAAATAAAATTTAGATTTAAAAGGCGCAAGCTGTGAGCAGTAATGCTTTTGTTTAGCAGAAGGGAAAATAGGAAAAATAAAGAAAAAAATCGGGAAATGTGCAAAAATATTTTTTTTCGCCTTTTTAGGCAAATGCATCATGTCAAAAATCTGAGAGAAACAGAGTTGAACCGACACTCTAATCTATATTTTTTCTCTTTCCAAGTCACTCTCAGTGTATTTGGCTTGCAGTTGTAATAATCATTCAGTGGCCCTGTTTAATCTCGTATCGAGGAGATGCTAAAAATACTACACATTTCCAGAGTGGACAATAACCAGTGTAGCAAAAAAGAGTCAAGTATACATGGAGGGAAGAGTCCTCTTTACAGTTAAAATCACTAAATGAATGGTCGTTCCTGTAGTTCGATTTTGCAAGAGGTTTTCCTTGGAACAGATCCATGCACTAGAGTAGCATAGGGAAACAAAGAATATTACGTCTCAATAAAGTACAGTTAACAAATGTCTAACAACTTTACTTTCAGCAGTTGGGTTGAGAAATGTTACACAGTTTCTATCTCAGAAATAATGTAACCCAAAAAATTGTATGTGAGTTATGAAGAATGACGTGAAAGAGGTGCAATGACTGCAGTGTTTTGTTTGTTTTGCTTTTACTTTTGAAAATATAAAACTGAATATTTTACTACCAGAATGAATCTGCTTCCCATTGTTTTTTAAACTTTTTTATGTGTATAATTTACAAATGTCCCACTGTATCCTCTGAAAACTTTGTGTTCCCTTTTATTAGTTGCCATGTAATGTTAACCCACCCAAACTGCAACTGTGCATCTTATCAAAATTCTGTTGTCCAAAAAAAAAAAAAAAAAACTTTTTTGATTGTAATGCATAGTGTACACAGCAGGGTATGTGACTGTGCCCCCCCATCCCCACCAGTCCTGTTATTCTCCACTGTAAGCAAAAAGAGACGCCAGTGAAATCGCCTCCGTCCAGACCGACCACATCAAAAACAAAGTACAGTTAATTGCACTTTTTAAATGTACATCCTAACAAAAATTGAATGGTCATAAATGTGCACTTTCAGTGCGCTCAGAGCAGTTTCCCAGGAAAGCTAGGTGTTGTAGATAAAAAAAATGACTTTTTTTTTATATTTTTATTTTTCAGTTAAAGAAATGAAGGAAACAAAATGCTCAGATGTATCCCTAAACATGTTTGTTATGCCATTTTTGTATGCGTCTGTCTAAACACATAATGTATACTCAGCTTTAAACTGAAAGAAACAATGTTCCTTTTGAAAACTTTTCAAGTGCATGTTCTGTACTAATTGTAAGACCTGTTTTTTGTGAGTGTGTGTTTTTAATTTGAATATATAAACTGTGCCCTATGTACAAGCCTCTTTTAGAATGTGACCATCCATGTGCCTGTATTTATACTCCTGCATCACTTTCAAACAAGTGAAAACCATTTTCTTACACTTAAGAAATGCATATTTTTAAAATGTCTAAGTTTCTTCCGTCTAACCCAATGATACTAGTTGTGGCCTTGAGTGAATAATTTTTAATGAAAATTTTTTTAAGAAATGAAAGGGGATTTTTTTTTTCACTTTATTTAATTGTTGTGTCAATAAACATTTGTACAACTTGTGTAATGGTTTTGAAATGAGTGCTGTAAACACGTAATCATGTAACACACAGTCAAAGACACTGGCAGAGACTTGGGAGAAGTGCCATTAAGAAGGAAATTGACGAGCACCTCTTGAAGCAGTGGGAGTCTGGTGGTAAAGGTGAAGTAGAAATGCCTTAGAAGAAGCAACTGCGTGACATGGCTATAGGTGAACCAAAGCAGGTTAGAGAGACATTTTTCTAATCATTTTCTGTTGCTGCTAAGCTTTTTGTGAAGGATATTATTAAGTGACATACTCTGTTATTATATTATAATCTGCACATTGATGCAAATTTGGGAAAAATACTGTAAGTTTGGCAAATGAATATTTAAGAATCAAGCAATAGCACAAGTATTAATCACGTTCAATCCATAATAATTTATTTTGTATTAACTTGGAAGCTAAAGATGGATGTACACTAATGCAATTAGTGTTTATACATCGGGGGTTTGGAAATCCTCAAACATTTAATGGTTCCTTTGTACTGAAGGTCATTTGGAGGAAGGCTTATACTTATGCACATTTACAGACTCACAAAAGGCTGTAGACTAATCTCACATAAGATGTGACCAGACCATTGGACAAGACTCGGTACATGTACAGTTTGAGACTGTGACGAATGACGAGTCTGTTTTGACTAGTAGACTATGCTAGTTTGCTAAAAGTACAAATGTGCTGTTCTGCCAGGAGTTTGAAGCTACTGGGCCCTGTTCCTCAGTTTGTCTTCTATGAAGGCGTATTATAGAGTGGATGTTTCTCTTGCCACAAGACAACCAGTCGGTCATTGTTCTAGTGCATTCACAAAAGCATTAGCACAGAGTTGCTTCCTAATTGGTCAGTGGGAATTGAAGCGCAAAATAGGCTCGCATGACCTCTTGCTCCTAATGATGTCAAGCCTGCAATGCCAGAATTTGTTTGATATGTCAAAAAACTTTTGCAAACCTGTAAGCTACTCAGATCCTATTGGAACATACTGTACCTCCTATCTTGCAAGTCATGACTTTATGATTTTGTGTCAATTTAAAAAACAAACCAGGATCTCGTTGGGATAAAATCACATAGTATATACTCACTCACCCTGAAAGGATGAACAAAAACAGGAGCTTAGAATTAAATAGTTGACATGAATGAAGGACAGTTATGACCTGGTTCAGTAGCCAAGGATGAACCAAAGTTCAAAAGTCTGGACAAGGCTTATATTTAAATGCAAATTAAACGTCATATTATTTGAAATCTTATAGACCAAACCCGTTGCACTAAATTCATACCTCTTTAGTTATAGTAGAAAATGCTTAGTGATTAAAAAGTCACTGGCCAACGTATGTGACTTTCAGACCTTGACACACACCTCTGTGCCCATCCATGCATTCATTTACCAGAACCTTCACTAGTAGGACAGGGCACGAGTCAATGGCAAAGTACATTTTCACACAGTTAGAGTAGAAGTGGTAGGCAGTCTTGGATGGGGGATTAAGTTTACAAAAACAGGGCCAGGATTTATGAGTGACTGTGAAGTGTTGAGGTGGTACAGCTATTTACTATGAAATTACCGCATTTACAGTAATATATGCATTTTTAATATTAACATTTGAATTTGCAGTTCCAGTTGTGCAATGAATATAATCGAGATTAATGACAGACTAGTGATTTAGTGGTCGTTATTTGCTATTAACACCATTAGGGTATTGGAACAGCTGTCTATTTTGTGTCATCTCTTCATTATGTATTTCATCATCACCCTCATGATTGATGGTGGGTTAAAATCAATACAGGTGTGTTGCAAATTTTCTATAACACATTTGATAGACTAGGTACAATTAACAAGTTATATTTATTTACACCTTTTGCACCATGTAAGTATCATAATCACTGCAACATTATTTGAAGTGCACCCTTTGCTGATTTGTTAAGAAATGTATTTTATTGGCACTCGCATAACAAAATGCAGTGTTTCTAACTTTCTACAGGTGTCACACAGAAAACATAAGCACTTCTGGAGACATTTCTATACTAAATGCTCAGTTCTCAATTTAGTCAAGTTATTGAGTGCATTTTGGATTTCACAGTGTTGCAGCAAAGAAACTTTTTAGTATGGAACTTGCAATTTTCTGGCATATTATATAATAATCAAGTACTTGGATACACTACAAACTAGGTCTGTCTCTCCAAGTTGATAGGAAGGCATAAAATCTGACTCTGACGCTGAATTTACAATTAAAAAGTGATACCCTCAAAGAGAAAGCATAAAGGCAAAAATATCTAGTTAATCACACTGGAAAGTTTTGTTTGCTCCCGTCCTGTTGGAACAAAGGTCATTTGTACCAGACATGTAAATCTAGATGGAGCTGCAACAAACCTCAACAAACAAACAAAAAAAAAACGGTTTATGTCCTTAAAATAAAACATCTCACAAGGAATCCCCTGGGGCTAAGCTTAGATATTATACCAATGTATGTGGTTATGTAAAGAAAGTGAGCTTTCCTAGTCTAACCTAAAAACCATTGCCACAATTCAAGAAAATTTAATTCCTGGATTTATCTTATTAAGTACAATAGATTATGTCAAGTTCAAGGACAAGTAAGATGTGTTCCCCCTAATAAGTAATGTTCACAATGCAGTAAATGTCAAAGTTTATGTCAGGGATAATGTGGAAGTCACTAAGCCTTGAGCTGTAGTAGCCTACAATAGCGCAATGGGCATGTCGCTGGTGCGGATCAAGCAACAGAAAAGGTGTGCAAAGAAACACATTTCTACTGTCCCGATTGCAACGTTGAGCTGTGTGTTGATGACTCTCTCAAAATCTCACACAAAGGACTTGTACTAAATCTTCCTCAGCACAGCAGTGCACACAACAGATAGACTGCCATTCCCTAATGTAGTTTTGTTGACATTCTGGTATTTAGATTTTTCTGTTACATGTAATAGTATTTTTTCTTGTTGAAAAATTTTCAGCTTTTTAGCTCACTTTTCCTGTGGTAAACAGAATTTTAAGGAGGCTACAATTAAAACTCTAAATTGTGTAACTGGAATTTTCACAAAGCCAAATAAACACTTAAAATAATGGAGTGGATGTTGTCCACAACTTTTTTTTTTTATAAACAATCGGTCCATTCGTTCCAAAGTTATGGTACTCACAAAATTTTTAGAACAGACATATTTTTCCAGTTATGCTTAAATCATGTTCTGGGGTTATGAAAACTTTTTTCTTTAAACGCCAAACATTAATTCTGTCATATATGAAATATTGAAGAAGTAGAAAAGAATAAGAAATCACAATATTCTGCAGAATGGAATCTCAGTACTAAATGATGTGATTTTGATTTAAAATATTCTTGTATCTTGACCCAGAGTATCCGGATAATATCGTATCTGGACTGCTGTAAAGGAACAAACAGTAAAATTATTTGGAAAGATCAGGAGGTGGAAAGGCAAACTCAGAAACCTATAAAGGGTGAAGACAGAGAAGAAGGGAGATACATGATATCAGAAGTTGAGCAGGTAAGAATATCAGCATAGCTGCAATAAGAACAAAAGACGGGCAGACATGGGGGCCGGTCCTGCTCACTGCCTGCCCTCTTGGTGGTTTGCCCTAGACAATATGTCTACAGAAACTGGTATAAAACATTGTAAAAATCATTACAGAATCAAGATGTCCCTGACAATTTCTCCTGTGGTAATAATGTTACATGGCATCTATTGAACTACATAAATTGGTAAAGTGCAGCTATAGGTGTCCTGCGGTGGGTTGGCACCCTGCCCGGGATTGGTTCCTGCTTTGTGCCCTGTGTTGGCTGGGATTGGCTCCAGCAGACCCCTGTGACCCTGTGTTCGGATTCAGCGGGTTGGAAAATGGATGGATGGATGGATGGATGCAGCTATAGTCATGCTGTTTTTGTGATGGCCTTTATTGGGCCCAGCGGACTGTCTTGGCTGACAGTTTTCAGTTCAACCCAACTCTTAAGGTTAATGGAATCTGCTCTTTAATCAAATCCTCTGCTCTCTCTTCTCATTTCACTTGGCTGTATCTGAATTTGGTCTCGTGTTCTTTACAATTTTCTGTGATAATGCACACCTTGTTTCATGGACTAGAGAAGAACAGAAGTCCTTAGATCCTCAATGTTTTTTTATCTATGTTACTTCTAAATGTTTTAATAAACAAGTTGTTTTGACTCATTTATTTATAATTCCACGTTACCAAGATTTAAATCTGCTGGTTATGATAAAAAAAAAAATCAGTAAGTTTGAAAATTGTCAACATCAATTGAATATAAACTAAGCAAAAAATGTACAAACTAAATAGAGTCTTGAGCACTGCAAATCATGGCTTCATGAAGCATCCTCCTGAATGTCACAGAAAAGTCTGATGATTATTAATTTCTGAGATTTGCTGCACTCAGTTGAGGTCTGCCATTTCACATGACGGGATGGTCATTAGAAACAAATTGGTTTCACCAACAGGCTGTAACCATGATGGCCACCCAGGACCAAAAATAGGCACCCCTAGAATTAAAGAAAAGCAAAATGACACTGTCTGTGTTTGGATGATAGATGTGCCCATTGAATTGTGGGAATATAACTGAACGTGGAGGAATGGGGTACAGGTTATATCAGTTAAGCTAATCTGTGTTTTTTATTGATAAAATGAAGGAATTGTCAAGGAAATAACTGAATAAAAGTCAAGGTTACTGTTGCAAATAGCTCCACCTGCTGGGCATTCTTCAGCAGGCTCCTATCAATCATGGAGAATCCACTGCATCCACTAAACAGTATCACCTCCAGACAGAGGAGCAGCTTCAGCGACAGACTGCTGTCACTGTCCTGCTCCACTGACAGACTGAGGAGATCGTTCCTCCCCCAAACAATGCAACTCTTCAGTTCCACCCAGGGTATGTAAACGTTAACATTATTCAAAGTTATTGCCTGTTTTTACCTACATTTTTATTACTCTTTAATTTTAATATATATATTTTTTTTTTGTATCAGTATGCTGCTGCTGGAGTATGTGAATTTCCCCATGGAATTAATAAAGTATCTATCTATCTATTATAACAAGCTTGAGAAAGTCAAGAATGTGAACAGTCCAGTTCGCAATGACAAGACTAATGAATTTAACAAAGCAACGGTCTTAAGAAAGTTAGGTTAATTTGCTTTGCACAGTTAAGGAGCACATTTGTTTGCACCAATCAGCATACAGATAAATGGTATAATCTTCAGCACACCTAAATGTTTTGTATATCTAAAGGTCCCAAGTTAAACCTACTTAAAATCTTCAGCACAAATCTCTATCAAAAGAAGGAGCTTGTTACAGTATGTATGAATTCTTATACAGGACAAAATAAAAAGCATCAAATGTTGTTATCATTCGCTTGGTAATGTGCTGGGTACAAAAGGAACAGAATGTCTTAGTTAAATAGTCAGTCACTGTCAGAAACACTTTAGAAATTCATACAAAAGGTTTTACCCTAATGAGAGGAACCTATGAATGAATTTTAGTTCATTGTTGTTTACAGGGGTGAATCTACCATCAGGGGATTCTGGGTGTGCACCCCAGGGTCTGTGATGTCAAGGAGTCTTTTCACCATTACACACAGCTGCTGCTTGCTGAAACAATCAAGCATCTGTGAATCAGAATAACCAAGGGGCACAACACAAGCTCGATGAAACAATCAGGTATCTGCGAGTCAAAATGATGAAAGGGACCAAGCCATGAAGTGATTGAGTCTTGCACTGAAATCAAGATTGAAAAATACCACGTTGCATTAAACGAACCAGGTTCCACGTTCTGCATTGTTTAAAAGTGTGATCAGCTCCTGTTAAGGAGCCAAGTCCTGTGGGAGTTTTAATGTGGTATTGCTGGTTTATCACGTCATTGGTGAGTGACGAGGTGTTGCACTTTGGTCAGACATACTGTATAAGTAACAGTTTCACTGTACTCTGCACATGTGACAATTCTGCTACTGCTACTACATTTGGCGGAAGTGCCTTGGGCAAGGCTACTCTATTTAAGCTCAACAACAAAAGACCAACCATCATCTGTCTAGTGGCCACAAATGGCTTCTTAGATAGATAGATACTTTATTAATCCCAAGGGGAAATTCACATACTCCAGTAGCTGCATATTGATAAAAAACAATATTAAATTAAAGAGTGATAAAAATGCAGGTATAACAGACAATAACTTTGTATAATGTTAACGTTTACCCCCCTGGATGGGATTGAAGAGTTGCATAGTGTGGAGGAGGAACGATGTCCTCAGTCTGTCAGTAGAGCAGGACAGTGACAGCAGTCTGTCGCTGAAGCTGCTCCTCTGTCTGGAGATGATCCTGTTCAGTGGATGCAGTGGGTTCTCCATGATTGACAGGAGCCTGCTCAGCACCCGTTGCTCTGCCACGGATGTTAAATTATCCAGCTCCATGCCTACAATAGAGCCTGCCTTCCTCACCAGTTTGTCCAGGCGTGAGGCGTCCCTCTTCTTTATGGTGTCTCCCCAGCACACCACCGCGTAGAAGAGGGCGCTCGCCATAACCATCTGATAGAACATCTGCAGTATCTTATTGCAGATGTTGAAGGACGCCAGCCTTCTAAGGAAGTATAACCGGCTCTGTCCTTTCTTGCACAGAGCATCAGTATTGGCAGTCCAGTCTAATTTATCATCCAGCTGCACTCCCAGGTATTTATAGGTCTGCACCCTCTGCACACAGTCACCTCTGATGATCACGTGGTCCATGAGGGGTCTGGGCCTCCTAAAATCCACCACCAGCTCCTTGGTTTTACTGGTGTTCATGTGTAGGTGTAGGACCATTTAACAAAGTCCTTGATTAGGTTCCTATACTCCTCCTCCTGACATTCTTGACATTAGCTTTGACATTGTGGTGTAGTACAGAAAGGTTTTATAAAGAAAGCTCGACCCATTCAACTACCTCCTGAAAGAATTTTTTATAAATTACTTACCACAATTGTGGTTTGTATTGATGCCTGGAGAAAATGTTTGATCTCGGGTTTCAATGGTTAACAGAGATAACAAACTTTCTGATTGAACAGGCATAAAAAAACTCAGCATATGTTGCATAATCCACACCTCACGTCTGTTCTGTGCTCCCAGCATGAAAAAACACATTAATTTATTGCTACAATATTCTTAAATAAATACTTCCAGAAACACAGAGCAGTCCATGCAGAAGAAATTCATACACACAGGATCACACAGCTTTTGAACTGAAGAACCTCCTATCCCCCCCCACAATGGTCTAGAGCAGGGGTAGGCAACGTCGGTCCTGGAGTGCCACAGTATGTGCAGGTTTTTGTTCCAACCCAGTTCCTTAACGAGAACTCAATTATTGCTGATGAAGCACATATTGCTTAAGTGACATTTTAATGCTTCATTTTAGTGGTCTCGCTTGTTAAGGTTCTCCAACCTTAATTGCTTATTTCAATCTTAAACTGCTGCATTCAGTGTTTTAATTGCTCCTTATTAGCAATAAGATGTAAAAGACAAAGCAGCCAGCAGTTCTCCAACTAGCTTTTTTCCAATTACATCTGTGTGTGTTCATCATGCATGGTTTGATTTAATAAAACACTTCAGTATCTATCTATCTATCTATCTATCTATCTAATAGAAAAATGTGACAGACTGAAAATGATCAGTTTTAGGCTTCAAATCATTTAGATGATATCCTTGGAAAGGAAAAAAATCTACGATATAAAAGCCTTACATTGCACAGACTAACAAGCCATAAAATTAAATAAGGTCTGAGATTGGCAATGATTGGTTTCTAATTAAGAAATTGGGTTGAATGAAAACCTGTAGCCACTGCGGCTCACCAGGACCGACATTGCCTACCCCTGTTTTACATCTTATTGCTAATAAGGAGCAATTAAAACACTGAATGCAGCAGTTTAAGATTGAAATAAGCAATTAAGGTTGGAGAACCTTAACAAGCGAGACCACTAAAATGAAGCATTATAATGTCACTTAAGCAATATGTGCTTCATCAGCAATAATTGAGTTCTCGTTAAGGAACTGGGTTGGAACAAAAACCTGCACATACTGTGGCACTCCAGGACCGACGTTGCCTACCCCTGGTCTAGAGACCTGTTTTCAGTTCAGAAGCTCAATTTCACATTTTCCCTGCATACACTGCTCTGATTTCCCAGAAGTATTAATTTACCAATATTATTGCAAAAAGGCATGTGTTTTGCATGTTGCCATCATACACCTTGATGACGTGATTTGTGGATTATATGAAATGAGTGATATGAGACTTTTTCATTGATGTTTTCAGAATGTTTGCTGTGGTCTAGTTTTGGCCTCTATAAACACCCATTCTATCAGAATGTTTGTTATCTCCGTTCTCAAAGAAAGGTTTTTCTCAGCAAAAACTACATTACATGTACAGTACTGGTCAAAAGTTTTTGAACACCTCAGTGTGAAATGCCGTGAATGACCGACCTAATATGATGAAACTGCCAAAAGTTTAAATTTATGGTTTAGGTTAGCAAAACCTGGAGGAAAAAAGAAAGAAATAGATTATTACAAATGGGCCGCCTTCAGGGAACAACTAATAGGTGTGGCAGGCAGCCGGGGCACATGCCGACCGGGATGCCCCTGCTGCATATGTTCAGGGGGAGCAGGCATGGGAAATCCAACACCTCCCCCTGGATGCTAGATGGCAGCCTCCCTAGGTTGCAGCGGTGCCTCGGAATCCCCCAGGACTTCATGGGTGTTGGAGTTCTGTGCAGCCCTGTTGGGTTCCACAGGCGCAGCCGGGGGGTGCTGCAACGGGAGCGGCTGGACCCTTCTGGGCACTGGTTTTGCCACACCCGGAAGTGCAGCCAGATGCCGGCAGTCAAGCAACTGGAGCACTTCCAGGTCCCCAATAAAAGGAGCCAGCAACCACCACTCAGTGGCCAGAGTCAGGAGGAGGAGGAGGACTAAGCTTGGAGGAAGAAGAGTGCTTGTGTGTTTAGTTGTACTGGGGACTGTGTTGTGCCTGTGGGGATTACGGGGAAGATGTGCCCCACAGGTGAAAAAAATAAATAATTGTTTTATTATATGTGCCTCCCGTGTCCATCTGTTCCGGGTCGGGCACCTATATAGTGCCTTTTTACATAGGTTACAACCTACAGATGTTCTACAGCAATTAAAGTAAATTCAGTCTTGCAAGTTGAAGCACACAATTTACACAGGTGTCCCAACTTCTGTCGATTACCTATAACCCCTCTGTCCGTCTTAAAGCAGAGTTTGAACAGACTGTGTTACTACACCCTCAGAAGTGCTACTTGGACAATATTACACTTTAGAAAGTTGTAAATTCCAGTGATAATGGCAAGAAAGCAGCAAATAATGAATGAAATGAGACAGAGTATTATTACCCTCTTTTATAGAATTTTATAGAAATTGCAAAAAAAAATCAAAATGTCAGTAACTACAGTGGTGTCCTTCATGATACAAGGGCAATTAGAAACTGAAAAAAAATTCTGAGAGGAAGAGATGTGGCAGATCCAAAGTCACAACCCAATCAGAAGACAAGTCTAGCTTACGTGATAGGCGCCTCACAGCACAACAGCTTCAAGCACAGCTTACAGTAACAGTGGTTGGAAAAAGCAAGTCTCAGTTTCGAATGAGAAGAGGAGACTTTGTGCTGAAAGTTTGACAGGACACGTGGCAGTAAGAAAGCCGTTCCTTAAAGGACAAAATAGGGCCTTGAAATACCAGCTGAGGACTACTGCAGACTGAAAGAAAGTCTTATGGACCGATGAATTAAAATTTGAAATCTACGATTCATCACACAGAGTGTTTGGACCCTGTGAATTTGGTGAATGGATAGTTCCCCAGTGTGTGACACCACTGGTCAGACATAGAGAAGGAAGTGTGATGGTCTGGGGTTCTTTTGCTGCAGGCAAGTTGGTGACTTCCACAGAGTGACTGGCATTCTGAATCAAATGTTTACCACAAGCATTTTGCAGCACCATGCAATATGTTCTGGTCTGCATCTTGTAGGAATGATCCAAAACATACCTCCAGGCTATTGTCAGAAGGACATTTAAAGTAAAGAAGATACACTTCAAAACATGGACTGGCCAGTACAGTCTCCAGACTTAAACTCCTTTGCGTTAGTTTGGAATGATCTGTGGGAACTTCTGCAACAGTGTTGGGAAGAGTTTTCTGACCAATATTTGATTTCTCTTAAAGAAAGAATGCCATATGTGTGTTGGCTGTTATATCAGCAAAAGGTGGCTACTCTGATTTGCTGCTGTTTATTTGTTCTAGGCCTTGATTTCATGAAACATTAAGTCATTAAATTGCATGCATTTCCATAAAGATTGAAAAAACTGAGGTGTTCTTAAATTTTTGACCAGTAATATATATATATATAGTACTGTGCAAAAGTTTTAGGCAGGTGTGAAAAACAGCTGTAAACAAAGAATGCTTTCAGAAATATAAATAATGATTGTTTATTGTAATTTACAAAATGCAAAGTGAGCAAACAAAAGAAAAATCTAAATCAAATTAATATTTGGTGTTACTACCTTTTGCCTTCAAACCAGCATCAATTCTTATAGGTACACTTGCACAAAGTCAGGGATTTTGTAGGATTCTAGTCAGGTGTTTGATCAACCAGTTATACCAAACAGGTGCTAATGATCATCAATGTCACACGTAGGTTGAAACACAGTCATTAACTGAAACAGACACAGCTGTGTAGGAGGCTTAAAACTGGGTGAGGAACAGCCAAACTCCGCTACCAAGGTGAGGTTGTGGAAGACAGTTTCATGTCTTGGCAAGATTGAGCACAGCAACAAGACACAAGGTAGTTATACTGCATCAGCAAGGTCTCTCCCAGACAAAGATTTCAAAGCAGACTGGGGTTTCAAGATGTGCTGTTCAAGCTCTTTTGAAGAGCACAAAGAAATGGGCAACGTTGAGGATCATAGACGCAGTGGTCAGCCAAGGAAACTTAGTGCAGCAGATGAAAGACACATCAAGCTTATTACCCTTCGAAATCAGAAGATGTCCAGCAGTGCCATCAGCTCAGAACTGGCAGAAACCATTGGGACCCAGGTACACCCATCTACTGTCCGGAGAAATCTGGCCAGAAGTGGTCTTCATGGAAGAGTTGCAGCCAAAAAGCCATACCTCTGACGTGGAAACAAGGCCAAGCGACTCAAGTATGCACGAAAACATAGCAACTGGGGTGCAGAAAAATGTCAACAGGTGCTCTGGACTGATGAGTCAAAATTTGAAATATTTGACTGTAGCAGAAGGCAGTTTGTTCGTCGAAGGGCAGGACAGCGGTACAATAATGAGTGTCTGCAGGCAACAGTGAAGCATGGTGGAGGTTCCTTGAACATTTGGGGCTGCATTTCTGCAAATGGAGTTGGAGATTTGATCAGGATTAATGGTGTTCTCAATGCTGAGAAATACAGGCAGATACTTATCCATCATGCAATAACATCAGGGAGGCGTATGATTGGCCCCAAATTTATTCTGCAGCAGGACAACGACCCCAAACATACAGCCAAATTCATTAAGAACTATCTACAGCATAAAGAAGAACAAGAAGTCCTGGAAGTGATGGTATGGCCCCCACAGAGCCCTGATCTCAACATCATCGAGTGTGTCTGGGATTACATGAAGAGACAGAAGGATCTGAGGAAGCCTACATCCATAGAAGATCTGTGGTTAGTTCTCCAAGATGTTTGGAACAACCTACCAGCCAAGTACCTTCAAAAACTGTGTGCAAGTGTACCTAGAAGAATTGATGCTGTTTTGAAGGCAAAGTGTGGTCACACCAAATATTGATTTGATTTAGATTTCTCTTTTGTTCATTCACTGCATTTTGTTGATTGATGAAAATAAATGATTAACACTTCCATTTTTGAAAGCATTCTTTGTTTACAGCATTTTTTCACACCTGCGTAAAACCTTTGCACAGTACTGTATATTGTGAAAAGGCACTATATAGGTGCCCGACCTGACACAGACTGGACACGGAGGCACATGTAAAATAAATAAACTATTTATTGTTCTTCACCTGTGGGGCACGTCTTCCCTGTAGTCCCCACAGGCACAACACAGTCCCAAGCACAAATATACCAAATAAAACACACAACCAAAGCACTCCTCCCAGGCAACCTCGTCCGCCTCCTCCCGATTCTGGCTCCTTGAGTGGTGGCTGCTGGCCCCTTTTATAGTTCACCTGCTGAAAACACTGCCCACAAGAGCTCAGGAGTTCCAGTTGCAGCGCCCCCCTTGTGGGGACCCCAACAGGGCTGCCCCAACTCCAATTCCCATGGAGCCCTGTAGGAAACCGAGGCACCGCTCCAACCCAGGGGGGTGGGCATCTAGCGTCCAAGGGGAGGTATTGCACCGTCCATGGCTGCTCTCCCTGGGCATATAACGAAGGGGCGTCCCTGGAAAAGAAGAATGGAGGAAGGCAGCCTTTTCAGGGCACTGCATACCCTGGAACTCTAGGTGGCAGCTCCCCTGGATGGCAACAGTTCCCCAGATTCACTCAGGGCATCCTGGGACATGGAGTCCGTTTCCTCAGCCCTGTAGGGTGCTGTGGGTGCCGCCAGGGGGAGCTCACAAAGAACCTGGGGACTCCTATTGTTACGACAACCTGGAAGTACTTCGGAGTCACGAGGATGGAAGCCCCGCAGTACTTCCGGGCTACTTGAGAATGGATGATGTGGCGTTGAACCCAGGAGAAACACTTCCGGGTCATGGACTATTTAAAGGACTGGTGAAGACCCAGCAAAGAGAGCTGGAGTTGGGAGGTTGGGTGACTAAGCTGCTGGGAGTGAAGGATTGTGTTTATTGTATTATTGATTATTGATTTGTGAATTGTGGAGTGTGCAGTGCTTTTTGCACTTTATTTGAAGAAATAATTAAAGAATTCTTCTTGGTGCTTTTTACAAGTGAGTCCTGGACATCTGTCTGGTGGTTTAGCGGGGCAACAGCGCCTCTAGCATCCACAATATATATATATTGTGTATGTAATATAAAATGTGAAAAAAACATCTTTTTTGAGTTGGCCAAAGGAGCAGCAAAGCCGAGAGATCACCTGCTCAGACAAATCAGCTTTAAGCTTCTTGAAAGGGCCAGTCAAGTGGACTAATGGCAGCTTTGGTCGGTGATCCAAGGTTTGATCACAAAAGCAACAGTTAAGTCTCAGCCCTGGCCCATCACATCACAGGTTTCTACATCATGTACTGTAGCCTTTAAAGGAATTCATTTGTCACGATGGTGCCTGGGTTAGTGTTGCTCCTGTGCCCAGATGTTGTCTTTGTACAGTCTGCATGTTCTGCCAGTGTATGCACAGGTTTTACTCCGGTTACTCCAAGTTTCCTCCTACATCTTACATTTCTTCTTGTTTTCTTAAGGCACTCTTCTTGATACTCCACATTGCCTTCTCTAAATTACCCAGTCTGAGTGTGGATGTGGACGTGGTTGTGAGTGGGCACTGCAATGAGTTCAGGCCTTGTCCTCTTTTGTATCCAATGGACCCAGAGCAGGCTTTGCATCACCATGACCCTGTTGTGGGTTTAAGATAATGTTATGTAACTTGTCAGTGAACAGCTGAACATCAGAGTGCAGCCATGCCACGAGTGACACCTCAGTACCACACTTAACGGTGGCTGGAGTGCCAGTCCTGCCACCAGCCCTCAAGTTTTCCCTACAAATTAGAGGAGCTGCTTGCAGGGCTGGATGCAGATTAACGTCTTATCCAGGATGAATCAATTGTAGATTAAGGGCCTTGCTCGAGGGGTCAATGGAGTAGAGTCACTTCTGGCGTTTATGAGATTCGAACCAGCAATCCACTGATTGCCAGCTCAAATCCTTAGCCTTAGAGCCACTCCTGTTGGGTGGGGTGGGATGGATCTTAGGAGCACACGCTGATACAGCACATTGCCGCACCCACCACATGACAAACCAACTCAGGATCTCAGATTTGGACCTGAGTGCAGTCATCCAAAGGGTGACACCTCAGCACCACACCAATTCTGATGGAATGGAACAGTATGAGGATTTTTATGGTGGCTGTAGTGGCAATTCTACCACCAATCCCCAAGTTTTTCCCTGCAGTTTGGAGGTTCTACTTGCAGGGCTGGATGCAGATTAACGTCATACCCAGAAAGGAGCAATTGCAGGATAAGGGCCTTGCTCAAGGGCCCAACGGAGTAGAGACACTTCTGGCATTTACAGGATTCGAAACAGCAACCTTCCGATTGCTAGTGCAGATCCCTATCCTCAGAGCCACTCCTGGTGGGTTGAAACAAAAAAAGCAACTGGCAGTCCTGCAATTGGCTCACAGAAAGTGTGGAGTTAATGAGTTAGAGGTGACAAAGATGAATCCGGAGCACAAGTACTGGACTAAATGGCCCCGAAAATTGTAAAGGAGGCATCTATCTATCTATCTATCTATCTATCTATCTATCTATCTATCTATCTATCTATCTATCTATCTATCTATCTATCTATCTATTTAAACATGCCACGATGGGTGGAAATGTGGACGACTTTATTGCTATAAATTCCTCCAAGCTTTATCAATTTTTTTTTTTCTGGAAAAGAAACGAAGCGCATGATAAGCTGTCCTGGCTGTGTTTGTTGTTTTCAGCTCAATGAAGTGTGCCTTTATCACAAACTCGTTCATTCGCTGCTGTCAGACCGTTTCTCTTGATGAAAATGAAATCACAATTGGACAAATAGAGCACGCATTCTAACTTCAGTAGCCACGTCAACGAGGGTCAGGCGTGTAGCTCAGGTCAGTACTTGTGGTGATTTGAAGTTCTCCATCTAAGGTCGGTTCCTACCTTTTGCCAGAAGCTGCTGGGATAAGCTCCTCTCCCCTATGGCCTTTGATAAAAAAGAAAAAGCTGAACACTGAGGTCAAAAAGTGTCACGCTTCATATCTTGATTCATTCTTCACTTCGTTTGAGTCCCTGAAAAACTGTTAAGGATTACTGACTTCAACTGTTGAGAAGGACTAAGGGCAGGTTTAGATTTCACTCCAAGAACACTTACGCGCATGCATCATGGCTGCCACGCGTTCCCAGTATTTATTTGATACGTCCTCTGAGCAGGTCCTCACATATTAACGCGACGCGTGCGTGTGTTGCAGTACCAGCAAAAAGTCGGGGGGCGCAGTGTGATAAATTTAGGAACATGACATTAGAGTCTCTGTTTATTATCTACATGTGACAGAAAGCCGCTTTGAGGATCGATGTGCGCGCTTCGATGTTTGATAAATGGTTCGATGCAGTGAAGCAAAATGCTGACATACAGATGCATTCGTGGTGTTTTTATATTCCAGCGTTGCATATTCCCCAACTTAATGATATAACACATTTTAAAAGTCTCACATACTGTTTCGCCTTTTTTTTTTTTTTTGGACCTTCACAACAGCAACAGAATGTACGACAGTGTATTTGAGCCACAGAGAAAAAAAAATTAGGGACACAATGAAAAGGTGTATTTTGTGATTAAAGTGGAAATTTCGGCTTTAATCTTGAAATGTCCACCTTAACCTCGTAGTTTACTTTATCATTAAAGCAGACCATCGTAAACATCATCTTAAAACCAACCCAGTTATTAATCGCCACGCGCTTCTGGGGCTTCCTCCTGACCTGACAGTAGCAATAGATCACCACACAGAACACAATACATTTATGATATTCCAGTTCTCTGCACATTTAGAATCTTTAGACTTATACTTAATATCACTTTTACATTTACATTACATTACATTTTACAAATAAGTCATTAACTTCATTTAAATAATGAATACTGATAATAATTACACATGTTGTGATGGCACGGTCTGCCTCACAGGAAGGCACATCCCTGGTGTTCCCTGCCTGGAGTTTGCATGTTTTCCTGGTGGGTTTCCACACTGTGCTCCGGTTTCTTTCCAAAGACCTGAAGGTTTGGGGATTTGGTGATGCTGAAGTGACGCTAGCATATGTGAGTGCTTGTATTCACCTTGCGATGAGCTGATGCCCCATCCTGGGATTGTCCTCTGCATCCCCGGATCGATGGACGTAATCATTAAACATCCTTTTCAGAGATACTGCGGCAAGGTGTCTACGTAATTTAATGGATGTTTCAGGCAATTCACAGCTCAGCGAAGCCAAACGTTTTCTTACCGTGATGATATCTCACACTGCTACTTGGTAGAATCTTCCTGATTTATGTAACGTACACATGCAAGTATAAACAGTACTACACTTGTGTAGCTGTAACATCCACTGGAGCACACGTCACGTCGCATGAAGTATAAACCTGGCCTAAGAGTGACTTTACTGCATGTTGAGAAAATAGTAATGAAATATCAAAACAAACAAATTTAATGCTCCACAAGGAATATTTACAGTACATTATCTGCACTGATTTTGATATAGTTAGTAAACTTGTGAAATTCACAGATGACACTAAAATTGGAGGGATGGCAGACACTGACAACCTGCAGAACTGGACGAACACTCAGTTTAATGTAGGAAAGGTGGGCAAAAGGAACATCAATTATAAATACAAGATGGGAGACAATGTCACACCAGAAGTGACCTCTGAAAAGGATTTAGGGGTTTATGTTGACGACAACATTTTCATCATCTAAGTAATGTGCAGAAGCTTTTAAAAAGGTAAATAAAATGTTCAGTTATATCAATTTAGGATATAAATCAAAGGGATGTTATGCTCAAACTATATAATGCACTAATAAGACCGCATCTGGAGTATTGTGTACAACTCTTGTCACCACGCTACAAATAAAACATAGCAGCACTTGAAGCTGCGCAGAGCAGACAACCAAGTGCATCCCAGGACTTAAAGACATGTCCTGCTGTGACAGACTCAAAGAATTAAACCTGTTTAGTTTCGAGCAGAGGGGACTGTGTGGGGACCTAATCCAGGTATTTAAAATCCTCAACATTGATAGAGTAGATAAGACATTGATAAAGTAGATACAGAAACATTCTTTCTATTTAAGGGTGAATCACATACTCGGGGTCATCAGTGGAAATTAATGGAAAGTGCATTAAAACTGAAGCCATGAAGCACTTCTTTACGCAAAGAGTTGTGGAACACTGGAACCAACAACCGAGACATGGAGTGGAAAGAGAAACCTCGACGACCTTTAGGAAGAATCTGGATGAGATATCAGGACAGCTTAGCTATTAGCTAAATAAACGAGCTTGATGGTCTGAATGGTCTCCTCTCATTTGTCAAATGTATGTTCTATTGACACTGAACTGAAATAAGCAGCTTTGTGAATGTTACTTTATTCAACAATTACATTTTTTCTGGGTGTAATGCCACAAGTAAGTGTGTGAAGGTGGCTGACAGACCATTTATCCATGGTTGGCTCCCGGCAGTGCTATGTTCACTGCCATTCGAGTGGGAGTAATGATTTGAAGTCAAGCATGGCTGGGAAGGAAAGCCATGATCAGGAAACTTACATGGGAGAGATGAAGGTCAGAAGAGGAATAACGGATTGACAAAGCAAGGAACAAAGTCAAAGAAACAAAGCCAAGATCCTAACACTAAATCAAGCACCTTTTAGCTTCCTTTAACAATAAAGAGAGCGAGAGCAGCAAAAGCAAAGAGATCCAAAACAGGATGATAGAAGCTGTGAGCCACTTATCTTACAACAGATATACAGTAGGTACAGTGTGATGGCTGTGGGCATACAAAAGCAAACAAATATCACAAAATAACAAATATTAACACAATTAAAGACATAACTGACATGTCAAAACTGGCAAAGAACATTTCTAGGAATAAATACAGAGGTTCATGGTGATAGGCTCCAGCTTGCTCAGCTTTGACAATGTAAAGAAGATGAACGGCTAGTTATATTATAGATTTGAAATGTTCTAAGCCGTTTCTTCAGTGTAGTGTGCCTTATCCTGGTAGGGTTGGACACCACGCAGATGCAGGAATCACTCGTACAGCCCCACACTCCCCTCTCATGGAGTCGGTTTAGTCCTGCCAAGTAAACCAAGCTGCACTACTTCGGATCGGTGATTTTTATTAAAAGGTCATCTAAATTGAGCAAAGGCAAGTAAAAAGCTGGGCTGCTGTAAAACTCCACAAGCTCCTGTGAGTCTCATTAAAAGGGGCAATTTACGACCTGCCAAAACACACAAGGCATTCGTAAGGATTACATCTATTCACCCCAAGGAGGTTACAGACTTTTCTACAGTAAAATTTTATGTTCTGTTAAAAAATCTTCATTAAAAATAATAGTTTTATGGTGTGTTTTATGTGGTTTTGTTTGATATTTCTGAAGAGGTTAGATTTGAGGCTTCACTTACTAAGTTCTCAGGTGTGCCCTCTGCCACCCCGTCCTGTTCTACCCGATTCTGCCATGATAGGCTCCGGCCTGCCACAGGCTGTATTTGGATTAAGCTGCTTGTGAAAGTAAATAGACAGATGGATGGATTATCATGTTACGTGTTATGATATCTATTCTTTTTAATTGTTATTAAGTGAACAAAATGTTTCTATACATTCTGTAGCTGCATTTTCCCAAAGTTTCCAAAATTCAGCAGCTCCAACTTAAAAAATGGGATTCAACAAAAGCCTGACGCGCAGAAAATGATTCCACAGACAAAATATCTTCGTTTTTAAAAGTTTAGTTAAGTTTGAAAGTAAAACAGTTCGCACAAAAATAGCAAAAAAAAGAAAAAATTATAATAAGAAAAAATTTAGTTCTAAGCTTAATCTTTTTACATCTAAATCGTTACTAGTCACTTACAATTTCTGAACCATTTCAAAACGGTCAGAAAAACTGTATGCTTAT
Organism: Erpetoichthys calabaricus; assembly: GCF_900747795.2. Lineage (NCBI taxonomy): Eukaryota > Metazoa > Chordata > Cladistia > Polypteriformes > Polypteridae > Erpetoichthys > Erpetoichthys calabaricus. The sequence continues at coordinate 260,997,278 of NC_041397.2, read as the reverse complement.
CCCATTTCTAAACTTAAAAAGGGTTTATCAAGTCCCTTTTTACTGGGACCTGTTCTAAACACAACTGAGTTTATTATCACACTGTTTCTCAGTTATAGCAAGAAGATTCTATCTCTTACTAACTTATAGGGGAAAAAGACTATACCATTGTCTATGACTATAGAAGAAATTATGTTCTATTCAAATAAAGCAAACATTATTATGAGTCTAACTCAAAACTTTAACTTTCTAAAATTGGCTCTTACACATTCATTTCTGACTTTTCCTAGGTTTGGTACCATGAGGATTCAGAAAGTTTTTTTGTTTTCTTCAACTCTACGAGGGTTGAATATTTTTTCCAAAAACCCAGTTTTCTGAAAAGCACACAAACAAATAGTTTCAGAAAATAATCCAACATAAAACTTCTGTTGTTGCATGCAGCAATGCCTAGTGGGCCGGCTATCTTCACATGGCGTTGCAGTCACAGTGCAATGCAATCTGGTTTGTACCTCTTGTCATCATAAGTGGCGGTCCTCCCAGGCAAACATTACCGTAGGGCGCATCCGCTACACAAACGTGTTCAGCCCACAATCAGCCGGGGAACGGTCAGCTGATGCCGGTACCTCACTTTCGTCTTTGATCACCATCTCCAGATCACTTAAATCAATATCAGAGTTCGACAAGTCAGAGTCTGATTCAGCGATAATATGCAAAATCGTCCATGGAGTATTTTGCTTTGTGCATTCACTTTGGTCTCTCGCCAGCTGTCGATGCCAGATTAGCAGTTGCTTGATTTTCGCTACTCATGCACGTGCAGGGAATCAAGGTCAAATCAACAAAACTAACTAGCAAAGAGAGTCAAACTAAAATGTAATGGCAAGTTTTGTCACAGTTTACAACTGATTATTGTCCTGTATCCCTGAATTTTGACAAAAGTCAATATCTTCCCTAAAAGAGTTAAGGAAACTCGTTTTCACAATGTTTTGATGTTTTTTTACCATCATTTTTTTCCCATTTTGTTAGATGGTTGCTGGCATTTTGGTCTTCAGCACAAGTTCATGTTACTGGCAGCATGTCTCCAGAATTCACGCTAGTGACGTCAGTAAACCCGCATCACGCTGCTCTTCTTATGGAGTTTGTGGATTATTTCTAAATATGTGTGTTTGTTCTTCTTTATCATGTTGTCTTTTGCTTTCCTTTTGACTTTTCCCCTTTAACTCGATATTCTTGACATCCAGTTTTGATCTTTTATTTGGCTATTTGAGAACTAAAAATACAAAAGTACAAATACTTGGTGACCATTCTAGGGCACTGAATATCCATAAAATGAGGCTGAGGTAGCACAGTGGTTAGTCTGCCTGTTTCACATATTCATGAACCTGGCTTCCATTAACAGTGTTGTCTCTGTCTGAGGATTGTGTTGTTTTAGACACTTAGGCAAATGTCACATTACACAACATCTAGTCGCTGGGTATGCCAGACTTACCATCCGCAGTTGCTGATCTCATCGCTTGTTAATTTAGATGATTGAAAATTGCTAGCCTTGTCCCATTTACCCATCGAGTGCCATCATTCAAGCACAGTCACGCTCGTCACTTTTAGTGACAGCCAAGAATCTGCTATCTGATAGAGCCGGTGCTGAACAAAGGATCTAACAGATATGGTGAGTTCAACCGTAATCTCAACCCTGTTTTCTTATTTATATTCTTTCATGGTACATTAAACGCTAGACATCAGACAGATGAGCTTTTCCTCTGTTTGTGAGGTCCGAAGCTCCCTTGTTTCATAGTCCTTGTTGCTGCATTACATCAATTGTACCTCTAGCTGAAAACTCATTGGTTGTCAACTGTCATGCACACAGAGCCCACCCCTACGACTAAAGATAAAATCAATCCTGTCATGGACCAGTTGGAATGTGTCACTGGGCATGTTGTATTATGTGACAGCTTCACGGGAGTGACTGTCTCAGACTCATTGCTCAGATTATGGAGACTACGGTTGACAAATCTCTGGAAAAGTCGCCTAATGTGACATGGCCTTCAGACAGGGAAAAAGGGAAAAAATGCGTCAATACCAGAAACACAAAAACAAAAGTCAAAGCCAGGGTACAAAAAGCAGAAGTCCTCACACTAAGATGTTCTCAGAAGTGCCTTTCAGTTTACAGCATTCTAAACAGAAGTGAATTTGAAAGGTGGGATGCCACCATCTTATATAGGTGGGAGCTTATAACGCAATATGTTGCGTGACTTTTGTGTCATATGAAAACCAACAGACATATCAACCATAAATAACATGGCTGCGGCAATGCATGGATAGACTCAAAATGTCCTTACAAATAAGTTAGAAAATGCACAGATCGAGTAACATTCAGGTGTGCTCAGCAATTAAGTTAACTGATATGAAAGTTGGAACATTTCATGTTTTTTATTTACTTCATCAAAGTATCAGTTATTACATTTTTGTAATATTTATATGTTGTCATATTCAAAAATAATCCTGATAATCAAATGCAACTCCATGTGTTAGTAGTTTACATTTTTATCTCTCATGTCATCTCCTGGTCATTTTGCTGATGATTATCCTTAAAACCTTCTGTTCATCTTGATCAAAGTAAACTGTTTGAAAGGGGCTTTTAAGCCCCTGTCATGAACTACTTATAGGGTAGGCTTATAAATCTATTCTATGGACATGAATGGAGGAAGAAGCTCTAGTGTTGTCCTGCTGGATCTCCTCCTAGTGGTTTCAGGACCCCATGCATCCCTGGATCTCAACCTTCTTTTAAACAACAAAACATTTATTTATATAGCACATATTCATACAAAAGATGTAACTCAAAGTGCTTTACAGGATGAAGGAAGAGAAAAAAAAAACAAAATATAAAAATATTACTGGCTCATCTATCTGTATGGGAAACTACTGACCAGTATGCTGTGGTACCCTATAGTACCTTCACTCCTGTGGCACCTTTCAGTGTACTGGGGCACAGTGCTTACTGCTGGTGGATTGTGTCACTAATGGTGTTACCAGTCAAGTACACCTTCTACTACGGCCCCTTACAGCTTAACCCCTGATCTCACTTTAGTAGTGTTCTCACACTTACTGTCTCTGCCAGGTCTCCTTTACAAACTACACACGTGGTAAAAAAAACATTACCAATACCAGAATGGAATTTCTCAAAGTACAGTCCTGCTGAGTGGAGATATCATCTCATACAGTGTGTTAAGTTCTGAAAATAGAATTTCAGGGAATAAGCATTGTGTTAAAATATAAGCTTATGGTGTATCAGGAAGAGGGGCTGTAATGGAGGGAGACAACAGAAAAAAACAGCACCCACAGCGATATACTATAATTCCCATCAGGCAGCGGGAGTGCAATAGGGCTGATGGGAGGACACTTTTCTATACGTGCACAAAGTTTTGTACCAACCAAGCCGAGATCTCATCTAAGAATGCAGGTATAGAGTTTTGTTCTCAACTAATTTGAATTACAGGTTTATTGTCTTACAGTAGTATAGCTTTTGTCTAAGAGTATGTCTTATTGTCTCCTTTTAACATACAAAGCCTTAAATGGACAAGGCCCTGCTTACTTATCTGAGCTTATCATTACCTATAAACCAGAGTGCACGTTGCGATCTCAAGATGCCAGCCTGCTTATGATTCCAGGGATTATTAAAATAACAGTGGAAGGCCGAAGTTGTGAAATAATCTTCCTGCTTATATCATAAATGCCCCTTCAATCTCAGCTTTTAAATCCAGTCTGATGGCTCACGTTATTAGTCTAGCACACCCTGACTAGAGCTGCTGATTAGCTGTGTATACTGTATTTCTGTTTGTTAGTCATTTGTACAGAAATATAAGTGAGAAACAATATTTATAAACCACAACTACACCTCCTCTATTCTCATTATCTGAATGAGGCTCTTGGTGCAAATAATCAAACCTGCCACCCTCACCATGGAAAAGTCATCGCGAATAAAGAAGTCTTGGAATCATCAGATGCAAAGATTGTCTCATCAGATTGGACGGGCCAGCACAAACTGCAATCCAGAAAAATTCCAGGAAGGGATAGATGGCCAGTTGGTCGAAGTCTACAGGACTCTGACTTTGTTTTTGACTTTCTCTTACAAATTTAAATCTCCACCATTGTCAACTAGCTATAATTCATCAATTAATTAATGGAGCGATACTGTTGGTTTCATGTCCATTTATGTTAACCCTTAAACTGCCTTATACTTGGGGGATTAATGCACCCCTGGATGCCAAATACTTTTTTGCTGCACTTTTTCAAGAAACATCACAATTCACCAAGAAAAAAGTGAAATTTTAATGGAACACATATTTTTTTCATGTAGACAGCATCACAATTACTGCAACACTGATAATTTTACACACTGCCAATGAACTGTAAAAACTATAAAAAAAAAACTACTGCAACAATCTATTATTATATGTACAAGGTGCAACTGATGCCATTGATGAAATTCAGTAAATCACTGAGCCAACTGCACTCAAACTGGTTGCACACAAACACAGAGGTAAACACTGATGATTGCAGGCTGAATCCCAGAGACAGTGAGGCTGATTTGCTAGGGGACGGCAGTGGTCATGAGCTGGCTGATCTACGAATGTACAGCATGGACTGATCAGCTCCAGCGTGCTGGCAAATTGCACTGAGAACTGATTATAGCCGGCTCCAAAGGTTTAAGGGTTAATCAGTTTCTATTTTGTTTTTTGTGTTGTTACAACACCTTCTTATGTATTTAGTAATTGATAGCTACTAATTGACAACTCACTGATTAAGAAGATGGTTAGAATGGAAACCTGCAGCCCACCAGGACTAGAGGTGGACACCCTGATCTAGACCTTCTTCTGAAAAATATATTGATCTAAAAGGGATGTATGATGTTACCATACCCTGAAGGAGCAATGTTCCTTTCTTCCAATCCCCTGAAAAATGTTTAAAACTTCAAAATAGCCTTTTTCAGTGAGATTTCCATTTGAAAAATTTTATGGAAAACAAACTTTAGTGTCAGTTTTTGCAAAAATGTAAATATAAACAACAACAACATTTATTTATATAGCACATTTTCATACAAAAAGTAGCTCAAAGTGCTTTTACATAATGAAGAAAAGAAAAATAAAAGACAAAGTAAGAAATTAAAATAAGACAACATTAGTTAACATAGAAAAGGAGTAAGGGTCCGATGGCCAGGGTGGACAGAAAAAACAAAAAAAAAAAACTCCAGAAGGCTGGAGAAAAAAATAAAATCTGTAGGGGTTCCAGGCCACGAGACCGCCCAGTCCCCTCTGGGTATTCTACCTAACATAAATGAAATAGTCCTCTTTGTAGTTAGGGAAAGGAAAGGAAACTTGGCTGTTTTGCTCATCACTACCTATTATTTTGTGATGTTATAATACAGTGTTTCTCAACCTTTAAGTATTTGCGACCCAAGTTTTCATAACAGTTTTAATTGCGCCCCCCCTAACGTTTTTTGGAATCCCTAATAACATTTATTCCTATATTGTTTGCTGCCGATACACCACTACAAATTTAAAATTTCCCTATGAATAGCGAAATTACGCCACATATGGCAACATTCGCGTCCCCTTTTTTGTTACTTCGCACCCCCCCAAGGGGACCCCACAGTTTGAGAACCGCTGTTATAATATAAGTGAGTTTAGAAAATGAATGGATGGATGGAACAGATATGTACAGTACATAACCAACAAGGTGAGATTGGGTCCACTGATCCAGAACAGTGGTGGCCTGCTTCATGTTGGTCAAACATGCAGAATTTCATTGCATTGTGTACACGTAACAATAACTGGAATGAATTGATGACACTACATTTATTATCAAATCAAAAACTTACATTTAAAAAAACAACACTATTATTACTAAGTGTGGAAGAGATAAGCCAAGATGAAATAGAATAAATTGTAATTTTTAGCGTATGTTGAGTTTCTGTTTGGGATAAGGTAGACAGAAAATGCCTGAGGTTGGCTTTAAAAACTTTGACTGTTTCATGATACTAGACGTTCATTCAAATCCATTTTATGATGCAGCACTTGTAATTGTAGGCATTGATGCCAGTATGGTGTCATTATTTGTAGTAATTTTAAAATCAACCTTATATAAATCAACTTTGCATCATATTTATTACATTATTGATTATCTCAAGTGGTGATTTATCGACCTGCAGCAATGTCTGTGAACCTCAACCCACCCCAGGCCCCTACTGTAGTCCATGGATTCAAATATTCAAGAAGCCATCCCATTTATTTACAAAGGATTAATCATCTATTTGTGAAAACACACTAAATCCATATATACAAAAAGTAGTATTTATGATTCACACCCATTAAGACGTTACAGCAGTTACGGAATCCAATCATACACAAAAAGACCAAGTTCTCGAATCAAGAGATCAGAGAAATTGATAGAGAGGCAATGTAGATGACAGATGGGAACCTAGCATTTCAGCCAGCAAGGACAAAATGAAAAATGTCCAAACTGACACTATAAATATAACACCAGGTCATTTCACTTGTAGAAAATCTCAGATGATTCTGCACTTAGCAGGTGTAATGATAAACAGAATTAAATGGAGAATAGGAGTCAGGTGGAGAACTTTATTTCCTGGTACAGAAAGACTTGTCTGCAACTAAACATCAGCAAAACCGGGCAACTAGTCGTTGACTTTCCCTGCAGCAAAGAGCCTCTATGGTCATGGTATTCAAGGAGTGGATATAGAGGTGGTCCACTCCTACAGGTACTTGGTGGTCCACATCAATGACAGGTTGGACTGGTCTCAGAACACAGAGGAGCTGTATTAGAAAGGGAAGAGCAGGCTCTTTTTCCTTATGAGAGTGTGTTCCTTTAATGTGGGAAGTGACAGCCATCACATCTTCTATAACTCTGTGATGGCCAGTGTGATTTTCTACTCTGTAGTGTGCCAGGCTGGTAAAACACTTCAAGAGAGGCCCACCAAATCAACAAGCTAATTAAAAGGGCAGACTCAGTGATGGGACGCACTCTGGACCCCCTGGAGGTAGTAGTGAAAGAGAGGATTAAAACAAAACTGAGTCCATCATGAACAATGCTGAACATCCTCTCTCTGACACACTAACACTGACGACTTTCAACCGATGAATTATTCAGCAGACGTGTGTCAAGAAACACTACTGGGGCCCTTCATACCAACGATGATACGTCTGCTTAATGCCTCACTCAGACTGTAACTGCCAAGTCAGAAGTTTTCTTTCTTATTAGCCATTCTGGTGTGTGTTTAGACCATAGTGAGTTATTGAATATACAGTATATATATTCAGTGCTCATCCTGTTCCTCCTTGCCCAAAGGAGCAGATACCGGTCCTGCTAATGGTTTAAGGACCTTCTACGGCCCTGTCCAGCTCTCCTAGAGTAACTGGCCTGTCTCCTGGAATCTCCTCCATGCCCTTGAGACTGTGCTGGGAGACACAGCAAATCTTCTGGCAATGGCATGTATTGATGTGGCCATCCTGGACAAGTTGGACTACCTGTGCAACCTCTGAAGGGTCCAGGTATCGCCTCATGCTACCAGTAGTGACACTGACCATAGTCAAATGCAAAACTAGTGAAAAAACAGAAAAGATTAGGAGGGGAAAATGAAAGTGGCCTCCACCTGTTAAACCATTCCTGTTCTGGGGTCATCTCATTGTTGCCCCTCTAGTGCCCCTGTTGTTAATTTCATTAACACCAAAGCTGCTGAAACTGATTAACAACCCCTGTGCTACTTAACTGACCAGCCAGATCAACAGCCCAGAAGTTTCACTGACTTGATGCTATACTCTGATTGAAAGTGTTCCTTTAATTTTTTGAGCAGTATATATATTATATTATATTATACTAGTCATTAAGCCCGTTACAATAACGGGCGCTAGAACAGTAGTCCATAAACATTAGTAGAAACAGTCTATATTCAATGGCAAGGGACCTTTTACCTCATTAAATTTTTCCCGGAAAATGCCTGTAATTTTCTCTGACAGTATACTGGCTTTGCTGTCCATAATATGCATTTAATTTTCTGTCACAACAGTGGGCAATCAGCAGATTCTCATCAGCAACTGATGTAATGTGTGCGAAAATAAATCACCAAAGCCAATCAGGATTGTTCTGAGGGGCTGGACACACACAGAGATCTTACTGTTTTATTATCTACTAGACATTAAGCCCGTTACAATAACGGGCGCTAGAACAGTAGTGCATAAACATTAGTAGGAACAGTCTATATTAAATGGCAAGGGACCTTGACCTCCTTCTTTTTGTTGGTCGTATTTTTCTTTGTCTTTCAGCCTTTCTTTTGTTGATATTTACTTGCTGAGCTGACCGTTCTTCGTGGGCTGCCGCCGTGTATTGTGTGTCTTTAATTTTCTGTGACAGTAATACTGTCTTGTACGTCCGTAATATACCTTTAATTTTCTCTGGCGATAATACAGGCGTGTGCGTCGGTAATATGCCTTTAATCTCCTCTGACAGTAATACTGGTTTGTATGTGGCTGTAATATGCGTCACTGTATTGTGTACCTTTAATTTCCTCTCGCAGTAATACTGGTTTGTATTTCCGTAAAACGCCTCTAACTTTCTCTGACAGTAATATCACGCATCGCACCGTGCCCCACGCATGCGCACTTCACCAGAAGACACCCACACACGGACACCTGGACGCACACAGGGATTTTATTAAAGAGGATTATATTATATTATATTATCCATCCATTTTCCAACCCGCTGAATCCGAACACAGGGTCACGGGGGTCTGCTGGAGCCAATCCCAGCCAACACAGGGCACAAGGCAGGAACCAATCCTGAGCAGGGTGTCAACCCACCGCAGATATTATATTATATTATATTATATTATATTATATTATATTATATTATATTATATTATATTATATTATATTATATATAAATAGTATATACTGTATATATTTTTTATCTATCTATCTATAAGGGTGAAATAAAAAAAAACGTAAATATTTTCTTCCTTAACTTAATCCATTATACAAATTTACCCAAGGCAATGATGGGGACTTGAGCTACCTTGAAAATAAAAGACAAGGAACTACTCTAAGACTACTGCTTGGTTTCGGCACACGTAGTAGCAGAAGTTTCTGAATTATCAAACAGGTCTAAGCGTTAATTTCAGATTACATCGCAGGCACCTTTTTCAATCCCTTAGTAGTCTGCACAAGGATTCAGCAAATATGAATTAGTAAGCATTGCTATTCTGTTCATATGGAAAGGCACTATATAACATAAAACAGATTCTTCACATTGTGTTTGCATTGTGAGAAGCTCAGATATTTCGACAGCTCCCTCCCTTGCATTGTGCCTCTGAGGAGAACTCCTCCTGCCCCCCCCAGAGCTGGACGTGATCCCAAACATTACTCATGCCTGGGATCAATGAGGACAAGTAGGCACACATTCTTGAGAATATCGTGCATTTGCCATGGCCGAGCAGGCAACAGGGGTGTGTTTGCTGAAGAATTTTGGGCAAACATTCAAACGCAGTAATTATTACCGAGCAGAACAGGGAACGTCTCATGGAATGCGTGAAGTTTAAACATGACATGCTATGGGAAAATAAAGTGGAGTTTATAAAAGAGTGAAAAAAGGCTAGAAAACCCAGAGGTGAAATAGTTTTTAATAATTATTAAAGGTTGTCAGCTGACATCACATTCACTGTAAATATGCTTGGTGGATTCCCTAGGCCATCATAAACAACACCTCCATTTCTTTGTGACGCTCAGGACCTGAGAGTCACTACAATGTCTACCTGTCAGCAAATACCAGGAGTGGTTTAGAAGGATGAGTTAGTGAGGCCACTGGCTGATGGTTGTACGTTGGCTCTGCGAGGTCTATAGGCTGTGGCCTTCAAAGGCAGCTTAGGATCGAATTACTGGCAACAACTGTGGCCCTGCCAGAAACCGAATCCTCTTTCCATAAATAATAGCCCGCACACTCCATCGGCCTAAGTCACTCATTGTCCGTATGGGAATGTGGCTTTCTTGAATGTGCTTTTCCTCCTGCCACTCAAAGTTGCAGCTGTTCTCTTTAACTGAATGCTTATGGACATCTAGTGGAGAGTGAAAAGCACAAGGTCACGGGTTCAAATCCCACCACTGCCTCACCGACCCCCCCAGGGAGTTGTTTAAGTCTGCCTGCCTGTCTGCCCATTAGCTCTTTGCCGGAGATTTCTAGAGTATGCGTCAAGTTCTAACTGTCAGGGTGAAAAAAAATAATCTTAATATCGTAGCCCTGGACAGTTCACACAAAGACCACCTGCAATATCAGTTGTGAGTCCAATGCTGGACCCTCTTAAATACACTGATGCCAATTTAGAATTGCTAATTAATGTGACATTCACTTCTTTCAAGCTCTGGTAGCAACACCTCCAAAAAGAATGCACCTGGGTGTGGGATTTCAATACACAATGATGGATCCATGAAGTTGAACCACAACAAGATGGCCAATTCAATCCATTTCTGAATTCATTTTTAGTTTTTCCGTTTATGCGTCAGTGTAATTGGGTGAAAGTGAGCCAGCAGGAAGGGTAAATTCTAAGAGACTGGCATGTGGCCTAGAGCAGCTCTGGGAAACGCTTACCTGGTGGCATGATAAAGGTAGGCATGTTCCATCGTCACGGTCCTCTACAATATCAAGTGTACTTTACAAAATGGTGTAATGGAAATTCATTTGAACAATTCCTATTCTTATAATCCACAATTTCACTTGTTTTATGCAATCCATTTCCAAAAAGTTGGGGCAATATAGAAAACGCTAATAAAGAGCATTCAGCAGGAGGAATTTTCCCCCATTCATCCAGTATGCAGGTCATCAGCTGCACAATTGTACGGGGCGGCCACTGTTGACATATTTCACAGTTCATCATGCACCACACACTGTCAATTGGAGACACGTCAGGACCGTCGGCCCACCAGTCTCGTACCTGCACTCTCCGCTTACACAGCTCTTGTAATCTAAGCAGACGGTAGTTTGGTGTTGTCCTACTGGAAAATGCAAGGATGTCCCTAGAAAAGATGGTGTCTGGAAGGCAGCATATGTTGCTCCAAAATTTGTACATATCATTCTCCATTAAGGTTGCCCTCATAGAAGTGCAAGGCACTGACACACCACTGCTGGATTTTGGACAGTGGGGGGTCCTTTTCCTCTTTGGCTTGGACAATACATGGGCTGTTTTTTCCAAAACGTATTTAAACTTTGGACTTGTCGGACTGCAAAACACGATTCCATTCTGCTAATTTCCATCTCAAATGGAACTAAGCCCAAAGAAGTCAGCATCACTTCTGGACATTTTTGAAGTTTGCCTTATTTTTTGCATAGAAAAGCCCTAAGTTTCACCATTGGATGCAGTGGTGAATGGTGTTGTCTCCCAAAGGCTCACTGTAGTATTCTCAAGCCCATATCATGATGTCCATTACAGACGCGTGTCAGTTTTTAAGAGAGTGTCATCTGCGGGATCAGAAATCACGTGCATTCAGAAGTATTTTTTTAGCTTTGCCCTTTATGCATTTGACCGATTCCTTTAATTTTTTAATTATATTGTGCACTGCAGTGAATGAAAGTGCTGGATTATTCACCGATGCATGAAATTGGCAAGCTCATTCTTTCTCTTGAAGGACCAGACCTTTCTTGGCCCCATAATTTCATCAGACCCATTGTTTCTGCCTCACGTATTGTGAAAAAGGTGTGTGGCATGGTAGAGCCCCCCTGGTGGCTACAGAAGTAAGTGACCTGATAAACTTGACAGGATACAGTTCACAGGATTTCATATTTTGCCTTTTTTTTCTTTGTTTGTTGGGTTAAAATTGTACAGAGAATGACACGATTACCTCATCTGTTTCGCATCATTTTGTTATCTGAAATTCTGACATCGTTATTAGTCTTACAATATTCCTGTCCCAACTTTTTTGGAGCGTGCTGCAGACACTGATTTCAGAATAAACATCTATCTTCAAAAAACAATTAGATAAAACACGAAACACTTTGTCATTGTACTGTTTTTAGAGTATATTTACTAATCGCTCGTTATTGGTTTTATTTGCATTTTCCATACTGTCCATAATATTTTTGGAAATGGGATTGTAGTCGCTGCTATAAACATATAAACTCCATTCTGGCCAAGCTTTTTCATTTCCACTCTTAATTACAGATTAGAATTATTAAACAAATGCAATGGAAGAAAGGGAGATGGGTCTAACTACAGCGTGCAATACCTAAGATGCAGGTCAGGTAATGCCCACGACGTCAGTCCCGAAACACCCTTTGAGTCAGATAACCCTCCGACAACTCTGATCTTCCCCATCGAGTAACATTTCCCTAATCTTAACCATAGTGTAATGCGATGGGCATTTTGTGACTAACGTTGAGGGCGTTTCATGATGTTGGGGTGTTACGTGACTGAACTCATAGGTACTGTGGTCTGCAAGTACACTCTATTGGGTAAAGAGGAAGGTGTGCAGGCGGCCATGCTGTGTTGTGATGTAGCTGCACATGGTGGGCATCTACCATCAGAGGGGAGAGGTTAAAAATTAATGGAAATTTTTTTTGTATTATATATGACAGAATATACTCAATCCTGGGCACTGATTATCATTGCTTCTTCAGACCTCCAGTGGCCAGCATTGGGCCCACCACAATGACCCCATTACCCTTTGGTCAGTCTGTTCATCAATCAGTCCTTGTCTGTAATCCAACATTTTGCTTAGTCCTGTACAGGATCACAGAGAAGCATTGTCTATCTTTAGAGTTCTGGGAGCAAAGTAGGACAAAATGCCACTCCATTGGAGCAAACACTTCTACACATAGGGTCAATTTAGAAGCTGAAATGAAGCTAACAGAATATGGGCACCAAAAATATTATAATAACAATACAGAAAATGAAAGCAGTACAATATCATGCCCAAGGCAAGTGCCAACCAAGAATAAGAACAAAATCTGTCCACTTTGGGGTCACCAAACGACTTACTTTGTATGATCCTGGGATGTAAAAATAATGTATAATTCTACTCATACTCTAAATTTTAAATATGTAAAGGCAGTTATTATAGAATGAAGTATAGTGCATAAAACAAAAACTTTTACAAAAAGTAAATCACAATGCTATCAACATATGGAAAAATAGAACGTTCCGACAAACTAGTTATACACCCAAGTTTAATATCCCACGCGTTATACCACAAAATTGGCAAATTTCACTTTTCCAGTGTTTTATCATGTATATATACTGTATATATATTATTTTTTTAAGTTCGTTATTGGTTTGCTGTGCCCTGAAGAAGAGGTTCCTCCTCGAAACGCGTTGGTCAGATCTACACTTTGTATTACATCAATAGGTTCTGAATCCAGTGACACTTCGTTATATGTTATATGTTATGTCTTTCTAGGCTTCATGATATATATTTTTTTATCATTATTGTAAATAACAAGGGCTGATAGTTTTCAGATGGCTCATACTATTTATTTATTTGTTTCTATTATTTGCTGTTGATTATATTGTCTTTGTGTATATTCGCTATTGTAATTTTTTTCGTTGGTTTTGTATAGTAATTACAATATTTTCTTGTATGTTCCATTGGCATATGTACAATGTATATTTTTGTTGTGTTTGTAAACTTTGATGTATTAAACGTGGAATATTAAATTTGGGTTTATAACTAGTTTGTGGCAACATTCTATTTTTCCATATGTTCATTGCATTGTGTTTTACTTTTTATAAAAGTTTTTGTTTTATGCACTATACTTCATTCCATAATAACTGCCTTTACATATTTAAAATTTAAAGTGAGAGTGGAATTATATACTTATATTCTTTTTTCCTTTATATGCATTTAAAATACATACAGAAACTTGTTTTGGGTTCTGCTTACTTTATTTCTTAGTAAATTTCCCAGTAAGCAGGTTGTTTATATATTTTCATAATTTTGCGATAGTAGTTGTTTAATTCCCAGAGGAAAGTCACAAAACAGCAGGCACCGTTGTGATTCTCCAAAATCAAGATTGCGGAGCACTCCTTAGAGATACTTAGGGGACTTTTAGAAAAGGTGACTCTCTTTCAGCAGCACCCTCATCACCAAACCCAAGAAAAACAAATAACGCAAAGAGTTTGCCGTGTGTTGTTACTTATGATGAAGAATCAACTGTAAGAAACTTCAGAGGGGAGCTATGGGGCCCTTGGATTTCAATATACCTGATGTTTCATGCATGTGTTACTTTGATTGGAATCATACTCTTCAACATGATCACATAAAATGAGTCTGAAAAAACATTGGTGTATAGCCATGAATACGGAATTTTTTGTGACAGAATGCTGGCATTCGGCTGTGACAACTGGTCGTTACATTGACTACATATTAAATGATTCCATAATCAATTGTGTGCTGAGTCAGTCAGTCATTTTCTAACCCACTCTAACTGTATTCCAGTTCCATCAAGTGGGTTTTCACAGATGAATCCAGTTCTAACTCCAATGAGACCCTCTTTACTGACAAGCATCATCTCCTGCACTTCTCTTCATACGATTGGTTGTCCCTCCACTCACATGATTTGATCCTGTGGATTCATGGCTATTACAAGGACGATGACCAGCCATTGACACTCAAAGCAACTAACGAATTAGAAAGACTGCACTTGATGAAAACATGCAAAACGTTTGGCATTTTCTTTAAAACTCAATCAAATTAAACACTGATAGCTTTACGGGACTACATAACAATTGTTTTTGAAGAGTTTAGAGCTCATTATTATCCTGCGGCTGATATTCTTCAATTTTGGAAATTCTGTGTTTGAAATTTTAAACTATCAAGCACAAAATGATGCTTCGCATATAAGAAGATCATGGGGTTGCATCCCGGGTCCTCCCAGTGTGGATTTTGCAAAATGTTTTGAGTAGTGAGTAAAGCGCTATATAAATGTGAAGAATTATTATTATACTTGACGATTTGTCAATTTCAAATTTTAAACGTTATCTTTTTTCACCAAATAAACAAAACATATAATGGTAAGACTCTCGGCTTCCTCAAACTTGATCCAAACACAACGTATGCGTACTGCAACCTTTTCATTTACAAAAAAAGCACTGGCCATGATGAAGAAAAAACTTTAAAAAACAACCTCAAGAAAGTAAGTGAAATTAATAAAACGTTTGTTGCAACCGGGGTTTTTCCCTTCCATTTCGGCATGTTTGGGCATAAATCATAACGCTAAGTACATCGTGTGCCATTGGTTTCTTTTAATTTAATTACTAAACTCATGGCAGAATGTGGACAGTATGCAGACTTCACAAAGATGATGGCCTGGGGCCTCATGTATAAACGGTGCTTATGCACAAAAATGTTGCGTAAGAACGTTTCCACGTTGAAATCGTGATGTATAAAACCTAAACTTGGCGTAAAGCCCACGTACGTTTCCACGGTAGCTCATACCCTGTCATACGTAAGTTCTGCGCTCGGTTTTGCAGACTGGCGGCACCCAGTGTCAAAGCAGTGCTAATGTTCCTGTGTGGTTACCCTTTCTTTTTTAGATCCACATCCCTGACGCGGCTTTATAAATACAATGAAATTAACCGCATATTGTTTATTAGTTTAAGGCATCTGATTGTAATTAACCTGTAACAATATAATGGTCCACAGAATGGTCAAACTATTCCAAATACCATAGCTGCTTCAGCATTGTTAGTCTCACTGCACTTTCTTCTTCTCCTTTAAGCTCCTCCCATTAGGTGTTGCCACATTGGATCATCTTTTTCCATATTACTCTCACTGCACCACTTGGAGTATTTATATCACTGTATCTGAGTGTGAATCACAGCTGTACAGCAGGTGATCGGAAAGAGAATTATCGGTATACAGCATCAAGCACACACTGCCTCAGCCAAGCTGCCTATTTGAACTGCTCTCACACGGCAAACGCTTCAAAGCCTTTCCTGTATGGACCTCGCAGTTCAGAAACAGTTTAATCTCAAGAACTATAAACGCACTCAATCAGTCCATCAAGTGCTCCTTGTAGAACTGTTTGTACTTATAAGTACAATTACCTCACTGTAAACTTGCAATACAGTTATAATATTGCACAACCTGAGCCACTCAATAAAGCACGTATTTACATTTGATGACGTTATCATTTTTAAGATGAAATGCAGCAAAATATGTTTATTATATTATACAGATAAAACTTTAACTTCATTTAAATTATCTACCGTATATTGTTAATAATTAAACATGTGTGGACATGGTGCTGCAGTGCTAGCAAACCACTGGCGCTCCATTCAGGGATTGTTCCTGCCTTGTGCTGTATTCTTGCTGGGACTGGCGTGACACTGGATGGATAGATGGACAGAATAACTAAACAAGTACTATGAAGATATTTCAATGTTCATTAAAAGTTTTGAAGAATCAGCGTTCTAAGCTTACAGATGGCTTAACGTCTATTACAGAGCTGATTGTGTGGCGATTTGGTATTTGGAGAAAGAAAAGTAAGGACAGGAATTGGAGGTTAGTACGTTTGAAAGAGACAGTACTTCTACAATAAAGTATTTCATCGAAGGTCATGCATGGCACAGCAAGCATCTTGCGTGAGACATGAACCAGCACTGCACCACCATGTTCCCATGTTTTAATAACATGCTTTAATTCCTGTCATCATGAAAATGATATCACGTATACATCTCAGTATTTTAATTATTCAGAGAGCTGTAATATCACAAATGTAATGGATTCTGTGTCCTGTCGGAGTAAGAGAAAGAACGGAAGCACGTAGTGATTCACACACATAGAGCACATAGAAGATCAAATACAAAACAAAGCATTTAACGTGCTACTTTAGTTACGATGGGATTGAGTAACTAGTGAATTAAATGATTTTAAGATGAAGTTTATGATGTTCTACTTTAATGTAGGGCTGCAAGGATTAGTTGACGTAATCGACGACGTCGACTACAAAAAATTGTCAACACGGATTTTTTATTGTCGACGCGTCATAAACAGAACCTTCAATAGAGGCTCCAGTCACAAAGAACGACATTGGTTTTTGTAACTGCAATGCACTACATGAACGTCAGGGGGCAGTATCGTTTGTTATTGTTTGTCAGGACTGCACAGAGTCCTACCAACGAAGAACGTCTGAGGAGAAGAAAAAAGTAGAGGAAAATAAATGTGGTTGCAATGGCGAGTCGGATAGAGGAGGGGGAAGGAGATGGAAAAAAATTGAGACAGAAACTTTCTGAAGTGTGGGAACACTTCACCGAAAAAGAAAAAAAAGTTGAATGCACATCTGAAACGCAAACATCCTGGAGCTGTGTTAGTGAGTAAAGTTAGTGTCACGTGTTAACGTTGATGTTTGTACTATAATGTGTCCAGTAATCCCTCGCTATATCGCGCTTCGCCTTTCGCGGCTTCACTCCATCGCGGATTTTATATGTAAGCATATTTAAATATATATCGCGGATTTTTCGCTGCTTCGTGGGTTTCTGCGGACAATGGGTCTTTTAATTTCTGGTACATGCTTCCTCAGTTGGTTTGCCCAGTTGATTTCATACAAGGGATGCTATTGGCAGATGGCTGAGAAGCTACCCAGCTTACTTTTCTCTTTCTCTTGTGCTGACTTTCTCTGATCCTGACGTAGGGGGATTGAGCAGGGGGGCTGTTCGCACACCTAGACGATACGGACGCTCGTCTAAAAATGCTGAAAGATTATCTTCACATTGCTATCTTTTGTGCAGCTGCTTCCTGAAACGACATGCTGCACGGAGCTTCGCATACTTAAAAGCTCGAAGGGCACGTATTGATTTGTGCTTGAAAAACAAACTCTGTCTCTCTCTCTCTCTCTCTCCCTCTCCCTGCTCCTGACGGAGGGGGTGTGAGCTGCCGCCTTCAACAGCTTTGTGCCGCGGTGCTTCGCATACTTAAGCCAAACAGCCCTATTGATTTGTTTGCTTTTCTCTCTATCTCTGTGACAGTCACTGCTCCTGACACGCACTCCTTTGAAGAGGAAGATATGTTTGCATTCTTTTAATTGTGAGACTGAACTGTCATCTCTGTCTTGTCATGGAGCACAGTTTAAACTTTTGAAAAAGAGACAAATGTTTGTTTGCAGTGTTTGAATAACGTTCCTGTCTCTCTACAACCTCCTGTGTTTCTGCGCAAATCTGTGACCCAAGCATGACAATATAAAAATAACCATATAAACATATGGTTTCTACTTCGCGGATTTTCTTATTTCGCGGGTGACTCTGGAACGCAACCCCCGCGATGGAGGAGGGATTACTGTATATCAAGTTTTCGACAATGATAGTTAGCCCTTAAACCGACACATACTTGGGGGTTAATGCACCCCTGGACGCCAAATACTTTTTAGCTGCTCTTTTTAAGTAAACGTCACAATTCACAAAAAAAATGTGAGATTTTAATGGAACACATTTTTTTTCATGCAAAGAGCATCATAATTACTGCAATACTGATCATTTTACACATTGCAAATGAACTGTAAAACTATAAAAAAAAACTACTGCAACAATTTATTATTATATGTTCAAGGTGCAACTGAAGTCACTGATGAAATTCAGTAAATCACCAAGCCAGCTGCACTTGAACTGGCTGGCCTGCACGCAAACACACAGAGGTAAATGCTGATGATTGCAGGCTCATCTGGTGCAGCGGCTGAATCCCAGAGATAGTTGTCAGAGGGAGACATTTTTTTTTTGTGCACTGGGTGGTTCCATTAGGCATCCATTGTTGGGACTGGGGGGTGAGAAGTTAAAAGGCTTTCTGCAGGATGTAGGTATTTGCCGTATTGCAAAGGAGTCACTTTGACTGGTTGAGATTACAAACAATACTAAGTTGTGATAACAGAACTACTCCTTCCTTGGAGGATGTCTGTATTTACCTGAAATTAACATGTTTGACAATATTGGTTTCTAATCAGCAGATCTGTACTCATTAATGGTTGGTAACAATACATTTTGTTAACTTGTGTTTTCATTAATTGTTAAACCCAGGAAATTTAGATGTGCCATTGTTTAAACTGATTGTCCAGGACTGACAATGGCAGGGACTAAAGGAGATTTAAACTCCTGGGCAGCAGAAGGAAAGGAAGAACGGTCCACTGAGAACACAGGGGCTCATAGGCAGACGATGGTACCTGGCTGGCATGACATGAGGCACAAGGACGGCAACACTTACTTCCAGGGAGGAAGAGACAGCTCCACAAGGAGACGCCAGTTGTGGGTCCAGCGAGAGAGGGAAGCCGCATGAAAGGACCAAGCAAAGCTGGCAGATGAGAAATGAGGCGTGCCTAGGTCACAGCAACTCAAGGAGCACAGAGTGGACAAAAAGGAACGACGAAGAGACGCTGACAGGGATTCAACGATTTGACACAACTTCTGTTGGGAAACGAGTATCCTGTGAACAGACTGCATCCGTGGACAGTTGAACAATCAAGTGTTGGGGTAACACAGTGCGCAAACTGGACTCTGCACCACTAAAGGTTGTATCCTCCAATTCTTGTTTTTAACTGACTTTTAGAGTGTGGCCTGTGTGTTTTCCTTTTAAAAAAAGGAAACTCGTTCCTGATATGTTTAGATTTTGTTATGTTCGTTTATCTTTTTAATGTACTTTATATTGTCTTGTGTAATAGAACTTACTGTTGCTTTTTTCTGAAATTACTGTTGTGTCTTTCATTGTGTGTTTACTCACCACCCAATTTAAAGAAACCTGTGTGCTATTATCAGTAAATTTCAAGAGTTCCCAGTCTCTTAATAAAACTGGGTGGCGTAGTCGGATATTTTAATGGTGACTAAGTTAGATTACCTGTAAGTGTGACCAGACACCTGTCACATAGTGGTGCTGCAGTTCTGCCGGGGCCGGCAGTGCTCATGAGCTGGCTGCTCAACGAATGTACGGCACTGACTGATCAGCTCCGGCGTGCTGCCAAATTGCTCTGTGAAGCAAATATAGCCAGTTGCGGGGTTCAATGAATGTACGTCGCCGAATATACTCGACTTAGGCGTGCTTCCAAATTGCACTGGAAACCGACTCTAGCAAGTTGTGGCGGTTTAAGGGTTAAGTGAATATAATTTCAGTTATGTTTGCTAACGTCTTTGGAGCTATAGTAAATGAGTGAATTCTTTTCAACTACCTGACATCTCTATACTTCAAATTTTTTTTTCTGACAATTTCAATAGTTTCTAGAACCCCGAGCTTTTTACAGTACGGGCTTACACAACTAGTTTCTGAATATTTTATTAGAGTCACAGTAAATCTGGAGAATCATTTCTCTCTGATCTCTCCCCACTTAGAAAAGGACAAGAGGAACTGTATCTGTGTCTCCAATGGCTTCCAGGTTCCAGCTTACTACCCCTGGCCCTCCAGGTGGTTACGTTTTAATGGCTAAGCTGTGGTCCCCGAGATGAGATTTGAGCAGCATTTGTGTCTCTTTCATTTTTATTTTTTTCATTCTCTCTCTAACCCACTCTTCTCCAATATAACAGGCATGCTAATTCTGCTTTGTGATGGTCACCGCCTCAGAGGACCAGTTTCCTGAAGACTATAAATAATCTGCAATGTGATGAAAGGCTGCTCCCGACATCGTTAGAATGCCTCCGGTGGGCTGGCTTTATTTCCCTTTTGGAGCAGTGAGAAAAGCTATTTTCTGATATCTTAATCCTTGAATAATTCTTTATTGCACCCACCATGCAGTACGTTTTGCATCTGAATTGATTGAAAGTTTAAAAGCAAATTACATGAAACTGGATCAAAATATTGGAAGTTTGCTTCCTTTGCTTTTTGACTTTTTCACTTGGAGTGCTGGGGTGTTAGAGCTGAAAATCCGGTGCAACCTTACAAGCTTAAAATTGTGACAAAGCCTTATGGGTAGTGGGATTTGGAAAGTGGGATTGTTGGAATGGGAGAGTAGCCTGGCAGGGGGCCATTATAGGAGAGCAAATGTTCTGCCTTAAGCGCTCCTTCATTTGATCTCCTGCCACTGAATGCCAGGGTGATTACCGCGAGTGGAGGGGGCATTTTCTTATAACTTAAAACACTTTGTGTTCACATTACATTATTGTTGGGTCTTCAACGTTTACTTCTCACAGCTCCTTAGTCTTCAGGTCATATTCGCTGTATGCAGATAATATAATATTTTATATAATTTTATATAACACCTTTCCCATGGCCAAAGTGCTTATGCCTGCATGGATTTCTCATAGCAACTTCAGCTTCCTTCTGTTATGTGTTTTATCCTCTGCCTGGGGTTCAAATTCATGTTTTTATGTTGTCTCTGCTCATTGTTGATTGCTCTGTAGGTATTAATATTATTTATGTTTATTTGTTACTGATTGTGTTTATATTTCAATGCCTCCGTGATATTCTGTGTATGTTGTGATGGCCCACCAAGAGGTGGGGCCTCCTGCCAAGCACCACTAGGAACAAATCCGGAGGGTCTCCCACAGTTCCTAGCAGTTCATTTTGTATTGTGTTTCTTTGCATAGTTCTGTGTTTTTGTGATTCTTTGGATTTTTAACCATTTTTTGCCATTCTTTGAATATGTGTATTGGGACTTGTTTTCTTTGGATTGCCTTTTGTGTTTCAGGCAACCCCTTTTTCACTTTTGTGCTCCTATGGAGCTTCACTCTGTGGAAGATCGTTCTTTGTGAAGAATACATATTTTCTTATTTATAAAGACTCTGTGTTTGCCCTCATTAGTAGCTGGTATTTGACGGTGATATCTCCATCTAGTGGGCATCTTGGAAGTGTGATAGAAATATATCTACAAGAATATGTCCTGGATATTTTTAAATATAATCACACACTGGATAATTTGAATATAGTATGCACAGAAATTATAATGAGTAACATGATTAAGCACTAATTTTAATTAAGCACTTGCCTTACCGCGTCATTATGCACCTTGAAAGTATATTGGAATCTCACCACTAATATACAGTAGGTTAAGCAGTTAATTGCCCTGAGTCTTCAATAGTTAAAACATTGGAATGAACTGATAAGCACCGAGTCTTGCATGTTACTACTCCACCAATATAAAATGACACCCTGAATGCCAATGCCAAAGACTGATTAGCAACAAGGGGGCCTGGTTGAAAAGGATAGGAAACAAAGATGGCACAATGGCAAAAGGTGGTGGCCATTAGCATAATGAATAATGAGCATGGATGAGCATAACTTAATGAGGAGTGGGCTTGACTGAAGGATGATCAGGTAAAAGTGGGAAAAATGCAATTAGGTGTTGTCCATTAGCATAAGCAGAAGGGTCAAAAGTATCTTATCTGTGTTAAGCTAGGTATGAAAATGTCTTCATGCCCAGGAATAGCAGTTCACTCACTCCGTGGGCTGAGCATGGCTTTTATTATTTTTAATAAAAGTCTAAACTGAAACCAGAAGGCTTTTGGAGTCTGCATGATTTCCTGGTTTTTGATATTATTGGTTTGAGATTTTATTCTGCCACAGTGTTTTTGGGATTATAACATTATGGATTTGCCAGAGCTCTATCTCTGCTCTCTGTTTTATGTTAATACTTTTGTGCAGTTTCTTGTTTAAGTTGATTATTTTTTGTTTTTTTGCAATCTTAATATTTTTGTTCTGGTAATTGTTTTATAATGTGTTTTGGTTTTCAAGTTATATTAGAGGTCAGTCCCCCACATTGCATCTGGAGCTTTCTATGATATGGCTCATTTTATTAGTTATGACTTCAGTCTTTCTGTGTCTATTTAGATCTGAATTTTTCACACTCTGTAAGTATTTTGTTATGATTTTTGACTATTTTGGTTTAATGATTAGTTTTTGGAACCATAAACTTATTTTGTTTGTTTTGGCTTGCCTTGTTAAACACATCTGTAGCTGCTTTTCTTGAGGGTTTCCAAAATAGTTTCAGATACACAGGGCCAGCTCTACCATATAAGCAAACTAGGGGGGGTTGCCTAGGGCAGCAAAATGTGTGGGGGGCTATATTTTTTAACCATTACCAACCTTGACTTACAAAAACCCACAATTGCATGCTGGAAACACCAAGGAGGTCCTCCCCCACTTCAATCAACTCTCTATATGTTTCTGATTGTTTGGTCAGAGACATTCACACCAGTGGCCTATTGGAGGTCATTTTGTAGGGCTCTGGCAGTGCTCATTCTGTTCCTCTTTGCCCAAAGGAGCAGATACCAGTCCTGCTGATGGGTTAAGGACCTTCTACGGCCCTGTCCTGCATTCCTAGAGTAACTGCCTGTCTCCTGGAATCTCCTCCATGCCCTTGAGATTGTGCTGGGAGACACACAGCAAACCTTCTGGCAATGGCATTGTATTGATATGCCATCCTGGAGAAGTTGGACTACCTGTGCAACCTCTGTAGGGTCCAGGTATTGCCTCATGCTACCAGTAGTGACACTGACCGTAGCCAAATGCAAAACTAGTGAAAAAACAGACAGAAAAGATGAGGAGGGAGAAATGTTAATGGCCTCCTCCTGTTAAACCATTCCTGTTTTGGGGGTCGTCTCATTGTTGCTCCTCTAGTACACCTCTTGTTAACTTCATTAACATCAAAGCAGCTGAAACTGATTAACAACCCCCTCTGCTACTTAACTGACCTGTCATTATTAACAATAGCCAGTTAGAGCGTGTCTCGTGAAGATATCATATAATTATTTATTCCTTCGTCTTTCTTATATTCTGATAGCCAGCGGTAGTCCCTCTTACTGGAAAGTGTTCCCTTCAGGTAAGGAGGTGAGCAGCTGCCCAAAATGGAGATGTTTGAGTACCTCAGAATCTGGTTCAGAAGTGAGGAGAGAAATGATTACAAGATTAACTACCAACTCAGTAGTGCAGCGGCAGATATTGTACCTGACTATGGAAACGTAAAGGGAACTAAGTCTTCCATTTCTTGTCAGTCTACAGGACATCCCCATCTCAAACAAATGAGTTCAGAAGAACTGCTGCTTCTCGAATCAGGAAGAGCCAGTTGAGGTGGTGTTGTCAGGTAGTTAGAACACTCTCTGGCCTCCTCCACTGAGACAAGACTGTGGGGCAGATGCAGGACATGCTGCAGGTATTGTATTTCTCTCAGCTTACCCCCTGGCATCTGGGGTTGGAAGATGTTCCTCGATGATAGTTGGTCTGTTCAGCTCAGCATATTGACACAGCAACTGTCATCAGGATAAGTGGACTGAAAGTGGAGTGAATCAATCACAAAATGATATCCTAAAACTCCTTGTAAATATAAAGGTTAGTGTGAGATTGTTACTAATTTTTAAAACAAAAATTATTTGTCTTTTCTGTTTCGGGAAATGGACGTCTGAGACAGAATTGTGTTAGCAACAGTGTTATTTTACCTTTTTTTTACTGTCATTCTCAGGTATTCTAAATATACTCTACCCAAGGGGATTTAATTATAGTACAGTATATGCAAGTATATACAAGCATGAGAAGCAGGAAAAAGGCACAGAAAAAAAGGAAAAGACAGCTAAAGTTCCATTAAAACCTAAACAGGCCTCAATTTCCTATTACAGCCTGCCAGAGACTCTCCTGGAACAGAGAGGTGAAATAACAGATCTCCCGGGATGTGATGCTGCAGTATCGGCGACATTGGCTCCAGCCGAGAGTGAAAGTGGGAGCAAAACTAAAAGTGAGTTGGGCCAGGAGAACTAAATGATTCCAGGATGTTCATTGGAAATGAGCATGGCCTTACAGTCTGCGCTGTTCTTACCCCCTGTGAATCAACAGCACCAACTCCAACCGGGCTTGCTACTCTGCCCGTGGAGCACAAAGAAATCCAAATGAACAGTCTAAGCTGAAGGTAATGATCACTGCAGTGGTTACAGCAATAACTACCACTCTCAGGGGGAACATAAATGATGACTGGGACTTCGTGTGGTCTAGCCTTACTTGGGGAGGCAAAACGGCATGGCAGGGGGGGCTCAGGAGCGAGACAGCAAGCTATTTCTTATCTATCCTTTTTAACCCCACAATTGTAAGTGCCAGCACAACAATAGGCTTTATAGCCATAACTCTTGGCAACATTGGAAATTAAGGTTAAAGCTATCTTATGTAATAATGTACTACCATAATTTAAGACTATAAAATGTCAACAAAAGTTCAGAAGTAATGTCTGTGTGACCAAACAGTGAATGTTGTAAGGTGGAATATCAAAGGTCTCAATCACAAATTAAAGAGAAAGAAAGTATTCTCTCACCTAACAGGTCTAAACTCCAAGATAGTATTTTTACAAGAGGCTCACTGAATAAACAAGGACCAGTACTGGACAAATATTTCACTCCAGCTATACAAAGAAAACTAGAGGTGTGGGAATCTTAATACATAAATCAATTTAATCTGTAGTATTATATGTAGTATCTGATCCTAAAGGGCAATATGTGATGGTGATGGATAATTTTTTTAATTGTAAACTGCTTTTGATAAATATCTATGAGCCCAATGATGATAGAGACTTCATCCAAAATGTATTTGCATCCATTCCTAATGTGAGGACTCATAAAATTATAATGACTGGAGACTTTAATTGTGTTTTAAATCCAGACCTGGATGAGTCTTCAGCTATAGTGGTGATAACATCCAACACTTGAAAAACAATTACACAGTTGGTAATCAATCAAAACTTATCAGACCCATGGAGATTTCTAAATCCAAACTTAAGAGCATATTCCTTCTTCTCACCAGTACATCATTGTCACTCAAGAACTGATTATTTCTTTATAGATGACAATTTATTGGCCACGATCAAATCTTGCAAGTATGACACTATTGTTATCTCCAACCACGCCCCTCTGATCATGGAGCTCAAGTCATTATGACCCACATACTCATCTCACAGCTGGTGTCTTAACCCTGTTATTTGCTGACAACTGTACAGAATTTATATCCAAGCAAATTGATTTATTTTATAGAGACAAATGCATCATCAGAGGTCTCTGCAGGAATACTCTGGGAAACTCTGAAGGCATTTTTAAGATGACAGATTATTTTTTATCTTTCCCACAAAAAACAATTGGAAACAAAGAAAGCACCCAAGTTAATCAGTGAAATTACCAGAATAGATCAAGAACATGTCAGGTCTCCAAATGAGGCACTTTATGGGAAAAGACATGTTTTTCAATTAGAAGTAAACTTAATAACAACAAAAGATACAGAACAACTCAAATTTTCCAATTGCGACATCATTACTATGAACATGGAGAGAATGCTAATAGCAGATCCACAAGCAGTAGGTTTGCAACACAATATCAGTAATTACCAACACAGATGGTGATAAAATCATTGAACATAAAATTATAATGCACACATTTAGGGAGTACTATACATCTTTATATCCAACTCAGTTTAAAGAATACAAGACACAATCTACTGCATTTTATGATACACAGCAGATACCACAGATAGATGCTGTCAGTGCAGAGGAACTGAATAAACCTCTGACACTCTGAGAATTACTAAACACTATAAAATCACTTCAGAGTGGGAAAGTAGCAGGCCTTGACAGCTACCCTGCTGAATTTTACAAAAAAAAATCCAATTAAGTTAGCTTTCTTATTATTAGCAACATTTATAGAAACCAGAAACAATAAAATTCTACTACAAACCTTTCACCAAGCATTAATTACCTTCTTTCCTAAGAAAAATAAGGACTTATTACAATGTGCATCATACAGACCAATCTCACTTCTGAATAACGATGTTAAGATGCTCTCCAAAGTTCTAGCTAGAAGGACTGAGAAAGTACTTCGGTAATATCACAAGAACAAATCAGATCTATTAAAGGCAGACACTTAGCTTCCAATCTTCGACACCTGTTTAATATAATATATTCACCCGTAAAGTCTAACATGAATGGGACTGTCTATTCACCACATTGCACAAATTTGGATTTGGCCCAAACTATTGTATATCAGTCCAGAAGCTTCAGTTTGTATTAACAACATTATTTCAGACTACTTCAAAGTAGATTGTGGTACTAGACCAGGATGCACCCTGTCACCACTACTTTTTGATATAGTCATTGAGCCATTGGCTGTTCACTTTTGAAATGTATCTGAGATAAAGGAGATTATCAGAGAAGGACTTGAACTGAAAATATCACCATATGCAGATGATATGGTACTCAATGACACAAATTGATGAATACACACAAGCTTGGTCCACAACAGAAATAAAATCATGAAGTACATCGTTATATTCCTTGCTTTGTACCCCAGTAAATGCAAGTTATCATCAATATACTAACAACCCAATTGTCCTTAATTCACTTAGAATATGGAACCAATTTAGGAACCACTTCAAGATAGAAAAGCTTTTATCTGTTGCACCTCTACACTATAACCATCTTTTTCCACCCTCTCAAACTTAAACAGTTTTTAATGTTTGGAAAATGTACAAGATTGAATCATTTAGAAATTTGTATACTGTACAGATAATGTATTTGCATCCTATAAACAATTACACTTCAAATTTAACTTCCCATTAATAACATTTTTCCATTACGTTCAAATTTGAAACTTTGCTAAATGGAATCTGCCCTATTTTCCTCACCTCCCTCCCATTTCTATTCCAGAAGAAATATTGATCAGTCTTGAAGACTCAGACATTTCTATAATAGCTTAAAACATTTTAAATTCCCTTTCTTTCAAAGATCCCAAAGTACAGTGGTAAAAGGATCTCTTACTCAAACTTTCAGAAAAAGAGTGGAAAGCAGCCATGCCCAGAATTTTAAACTTAAAACTTAAATTTTAAACTTAAAATCTTTTATCGAGAATATCTATCTCATTTAAAATTGTCCAAAATGTTTCCAGGGCAAGATCCAACCTTTGAACCTTGCAAATGAGTTCCAGCCTCATTGGGGCCACATGTTCTGGACGTGCACCAAACTAACATCATTCTGGACCAAAATCTTTAAGTGCCTCTCAGACAGCCTTGGTGTCACAATCCCTCCTAATCCACTAACAGCTGTGTTTGGTGTACTTCCATATGGGCTTAAAGTGGAGAAAGACAAGCAAACTGTAACTTCCTTTACCATACTACTAGCAGGAAGACTTATCTTGCTCTGCTGGAAGAATCCTAGCCCACCTCTTTTAAGTCAGTGGGTAACTGATGTTATATACTATTTGAAATTGGAAAAAAAAAATTCTCACTTAGAGAAAACTGAAAACTGTTGAAAACTTGTTTAAAACCTGGCAGGATATAATCAGTAACATACTGTATAATCAGTATTAGGGAAATGGATTCTCTTCCCTCTTTTCTACTCTTAAAGTTTTACTCTGGGTGTTGGCCTTCCTCTATTTCTCTTGGGTGGGTGGTTGAATTTAGTTCTATTAAGCTTGAATTGATTGTATGGAATGTTACTTCCTTTCAATAAAATCAATTAAAAAAAATTAAAACAAAAATAACAAGTAATGCTCAATCATAAACTTAGGGCATATTAAGTTGTAGGCAATAAAATAAATTTCTTAAACCTGCTTTATTCAAATTAGTGTCACCTAGAGCTAAGGGCTATCTGAGCAGAACTTGATACATGAGACAAACAACTAAACTCCACAAAGACCCTTACTCGGTATGAGATTTAGACCCAGGTTGTCTCAATGAAGTCAGATGTAATTGTGCTTAAATCTGGTGTAACGATTAGACAGCTCACTGAATTTCACAAAGTTTTCCAAACCAATTCAGCGCCCCATGAAGACGGCACTCAAAGGTGCTAATGGTGCTTTTGTTAATCCGATCCAAAAGAGAGCAAGCTTCTGATTACGATGAAAAGTCCACAGTCAAAAAGTCTCCTAGAAAACCCCTATTAGACATTGTGTCACATGTTCAAAGAGCACATGTACATTTTAAAAAAAAAAATAACCTAATGCAAGGAAAAAAACTTTTCTGTTCCATCAGATTATACAAAGTCATCAATGGATGAGTGTTAAACGTGAGCGATATGTTGTCAGGTGCTGTGTTGTGTGCTCTCTGCTGTTCAGCATTATGATGATAGTGTAGTAGCAAGCGTGAAAGAATTGGCAGCAATATCCATGAAAATATGAATTGCAAAATATGCATTTGAAGTAAATGGTGTGTCACACCCCATCAAAGGGCTGCGCTTATAACAAATAACCACAGGAGATGCAGATTTCAGTACTCAAAATACCCAAATCAACAAATCTGCTTAATCACACGTGTAAAGCATGGACAAGGCAGCACAGCACCCACCTTCTGACTGTACATCTAAACAAATAACTCAAGTAAGTTAACATTATTGTCTAACTGGAAATGCAAACAGTGCCATGCCAGATTACAGGTGCAGCGTTTTAACACGTTATATATCCATAGACCACACTGCTTATTGAAACTCTACTTGCCATTGTTATCCCAAATAGTGATGCAAGAATTAAAAAGACAGAAACCTATCATAGCAAATGTGTGGAGCCCAGTAGCTGTGGTGGTTTGTGTGTGTGTGTGTCTGTCTCCACTGTCACAGTGCGCATTACAACTTGCACATAAATATTAAGTTTCATTTACGTTGTGCTACTGAGCTTCTCAGTGGGTAACAGCAATGTTTGCATTTTATTTTCCCTCTGCGTCAAGTCTTTTGTTCAGTATTTTTTGCTGTCTTTCTGAAACTCCAGCGGCAGTTTAAAATGCACAGACTGGAGGAATTGAGGGTGGGTGTTTTACGAAGAAGCTCTGCGGGTGTAGCCTTTGCAGTTCAGGATTTTGTTGCTAGACGGTACACGCTTACGTCCTCAGAAGTGTATTCTCATTAGAGAATCATGTCTAGCCCCACGACACTAAAGTGATATAACCACATTATCCACTGTGCCACACTGCTGCTCCTCAATAAAATACATCTTTAATATTTCTAGACATTCATTTGTACCAACATCATAAGAGTGTCATGAACTGGCAGCCTAGCAGTCTTATATGCCTATCTCTATTTTACCAGTGACTTCCTGTTCACCAGCCCTCACCATCATATAACAGACTCAAGGTCTGCAAGCATCAAATTCTTGCTGTTCTGTAAACTTTCTTTTGTTTCTCATTTGTGAGATCCTCTGCCTTTTGTGATCTTTGTCCTGCCCTTAAAGATAATGATGTGACTCTGGTCCTATGACCACAAATCTGTCTTATCCCAAATTGGTCTCCTACTGTAATTCAATCCTCACTAGAGCGTCAAGTAGTCTGTGACTTTAAGCCAGATAAGTCCTGGGGTTCATCTAAGAAAGGATAATGAGTTCAAGTTAAAGGCAGAAAACAAATACAGCTAGAGGTGACAGCTAAAATGTTTTTTCTTAAGCTTGACAAATTAGTTCTGATGAAACAGGTTGTCTTTAGAAATCTCATAATTACTTGATCAAAGTCAACCTGTGTGTAACTGAGATGTTTCACGTGAGTTTGGGTTAAATACGCCTGCCTGTAACTGAGAAGTTCCTCTGTTTTTTCTTATGAGTTTTTGGGGTTATGTAATATGTTGCACTGATGTGCCTTATGTACTTAGGTCCATATTGATTTGGGTTATTTATTGACTTTTTATGTCATCATTTTGTGTGCCACATCAGAGGTGTCCCCCTACTCTCTTTATCTGAGTTTCTGACTACTTCAAAGACTTTTACAGTATGTCATTCTGAGTTTCATCATTCATTTTTTTTATTTTTAAGCTATCCTTTTGACTGCAAATTTTGGCCCACATTTTGTTTTGATCATTTTTGTTTTTCTTCTGATTCCTGGTTTTAACTCTTGCACATTATTATGACTACAATTTTGTGCACTCTGTTTCCTGGTCCTTATTTGTAAAATTTCAAATATGTTTTACCATTTATTTAGGTTAAACTGTTTCTCAGTGGACTGTCCCACATGGAGTGGACTGTCTCACATAAGGAGAAAGAAAAACGTGAATTCAAAAAGCAATCTGAGGTTGGAAATGAACGTCACGCTGATCTTTCCAACAAATTATGAACATAAAAAAAGTTAGAATCAGAAACTTGGAAGACAGAAGTTTATTTTGTTAAAACTGAAATGTGGTCGAAAATTCAAAAAGGCTAGGGCAAAGTTTCGTTAAATGAAAAAAAAAAATTAAAACAGTCGTTCATATGAGGCTTGTCCGCATGCATGGGGAGAGTTTGAAACTTGGGTTGAGGGGGTCAGATGAACAAAAAAAAGTAGTCGCAACCATACTACTGCATATTCACATCATATCTCAAGTCACAAATCAGAAATTATTCTCAATATAAAGTTACAGTGTAATCTAAATCTCACTTACGATATCACGTTTAAAATATTGAAATTACGAAAAAGTACACAAGTTCCTCCAACGATACTGAAATGATGGAAAACGTTTTTTGGGGGGATTTTCTTATAACATTTGTGACAAAATAAAACTTTCTTATTTGTAAACAAGTTAGAGAATGTAGGAAAGGCGTAATATTCAGGTGTTCTGGGATTGGGTTAACTGGTTTGGAAGACATGACAACCAGGAGGGTTGGCGATGCTAATCCGTGCTCTGGATAAGTGGCTTTAGAAAATGGATGGATTGATGGAGAGTTGGAGCATTTTCAATTTTCTGTGTATTTACAAAGAAACATTTTTGTTTATTAAATAATTTCTCACAGTGCTGTGTCTGACATTTCATAGAAGTTTGCTAAGATTGCTATACAGGTGGTACATTTTGGTAGAAGACACGGGCACTTCTGTACAACTTTGCTAATTTCTAAACATCTCCTATTGACTGCTTGAGGATCTGTTTTTCCGACAGGACCAGCTTTCCACCAAATAAAACAGGAAAACAAAATATACAAACTGAAGTGACCTCTCTCAAGTTAAATTTGAATCTATAAACTAATCTGTAATATAGTGTGATGGACAGCCGGCAACTTATCCCAGCCAACACATCCAGGCCACTAGATGGCGACTTCCCTGCAGCATAGAAGTACCCAGGATTCCCGCAGGGCACCATGGGAGATGGAGTTTGGTTTCACAGCCCTGTTGGGGACCCTGGGGGCCACCGTGGGATGCTGCAGGAAGACAAGGGGATTTTTATTTCTTGTATAGCCCGGAAGTACTCCCAAGTCACGGGGACAGAAGAACTGAAGTACTTCTGGGCTGAAGAAAAGTATAACTCTTTATCTGAGCCAGAAGTGCTATGGAATCACGTGGACTGAAGGACAGGAGCACTTCCGGGTCAAGGTCTATTTAAAGGGAGGAAGAGTGACAGAGCTGCTGGGTGGAGAGGGTGATTAATTTATTGTATTATTATTGTGATTATTGATTATAGTATTGAATATTGTGGAGGTGGAGGTGCTTTGTGCACATTATTGTAATAATAAAAATATTACTGGGACTTTTACCTGGTGTTTGGACATGTTGTCTGTGGGTTTTACTGGGCAACAGCGACCCCTAGTGTCACAATAGGCAGTACAGAACGTTTCTCAGTTTTAAGGACAGGCATTGCACAAGAAAGAGTTGTTAAGGTAGGATGAATTAAATTATTGGTCATTGATTATTAACATATTTACGTTAGCTCTGGTCCTGAATAAATTAAAACAAAAACCTTTGAGGAAAAAAACAACCCTTCATTGGAGAATTATTTATTAACATAGTGAATCCATTGTGGCCCTCCCTTTAAACTCCTCTTATGCTTATCTATAAACCTCAGATAAAACATGGCAGCTTCAGCCAGCCTTTAAACCCTCAGGTCTTGATGTTTTGAACTGAGAGATCCAAAAATGTCCACTAGAGGGAGATATACTATCAAACTCTAGCTAGATATACAAGTAGGGGCAAACACAGGATTTTTGCAAATTAAAAAAATAATATTCTTTAGAAATGTTCAATGAAGTTCCATGGACCACAAAAGGCAATAAGAGTTGCCCAAAACAAAAACGCAAAGTTCCAATAGAGTAATCCAAAGAATGGTCAAAAATCAAAACAGAAGCTCCAAAACTCCCGTAATATGACAAAAGCACAAGCAGAGCAAAAAACTCAACTAACCTCACCAACTCCTTAGCGCATTAGAATGAACCAACAGGAACTGTGGGATACCCTGAGTCTTTAAAGGGCTGAGGGCTGTCCCTGGCAGTAATGGGCAGGTGGTCCTGCCTCCTGGGGAACCACCCTCAAAACACAAGGCACATAACAAACAATTAGATATAAAATCAAAAACAAGGTATAATGCAAATAATTAACAAAAGTATCATTAACATAAATAAATAACTCAAAAATTAACAAAAAGGGCATGAAACAAGGATTTCAACCCCAACCACAGGAGGAACACATCATGGCGTGATATCCACAAAATGGTGGCACCCAAGGAAAATGACAAAATGTTACTGCAGTAAAATGTAAATAAGTTTTAATATTGGTAAGGTGCAAAAAATACAACAACCTCAGATGTGGAATCTCTGTGAGTCAAAACCCTATACTCAATATATACTTAGCTGGAAACTCTGCTACAATTTGCACAATAATTTTTTGAAAATCAGATATCATAACAGTCAGGGGATGGGATATCAAAAGGTGCATCCTGAAAACAAAGGAGGATTATAAGAAAATCTGGGATAAGAAAAAGAATAAATGTATAACTCAGGAGAAGGAAACAAGGAAAGAACTGAGAAAATTCCTCTTAGAGTCCTTTAGAGGATCAGTAACTATTTGAGCACATTTTCATGTTCTTTCGTGATCTCCTGCCTATTGGTGACTAAGTACCACATTATGGCTCTATAATTTCCTCTGGTATGAAATTTAAAGGAGCTGTGAGATGGATCTTTGCTCCGACCTGTTCACTGTATCAGTCAGGTGACTTATCATCTTGCTTGTCTTGATCGATGTTCAATAGGCTGTGGGGTTATGTGCTGTGAACAGTCACAGGTTTCCTCTTTTCTGGATCTGGCACTTGTCCTAAATCTAATGTAGCATTTTTGGCTGTGGTTACTGATTTGCTGTGAGCCCTATTGTACAATCTATTACTGATGTTCTATTTCTTTTTAATACGCCAGCATTTTAGCTGTTTTTCTTGACTAGAATTCCTGCTTCATGCATGAACTGAGTGCATCTGATATTATCTGATATAACCATGCCTGTATAACAAAAGAATTCTTGTTTCAGATTAGTTTCCAAATGTTAGCCAATAAATCCCTGCCGTCTATCAAACTAATCTGTTGTTGTACTCAGAGCCTTGGGGGAGTCGCAGATAATCTTAGCACTGAAGGCTCAACTGCAAGTGCAGAATTTTCTTAAATGTGAAAGACGCCAAAACTAGTGACGACAGATTAAAATGCTCTAAATTGCAGTGTAAGTCCAATTCATAATTAATGCATCCAACACCAAGTGAATAAACTGCTTTACTAAGAAATCAGCAGAGCAGTTTTCATTTTTGGCAAATGCATCCTGATTCATACCGGCCTGCGTTTCTCTTTCCTACAGGATCTACTGGCTTATTGGCTCAGAGGAGCTGACTGTTGAAAATTCGACATATCTTCTCACAGAGAGTGTTAAAAGATCCATTCATTCATCCATCTTCCTAACCTGCTTATTCAGGGCAGGGCCAGTGGGCAGCTGGTGGCTATCCCAGTAAGCATCGGATGTAAGGCAGGAAAAACTCCAGGTCAGGGTACCAGCCATCACAGGAAGAAACACACACAAACAAATTGGCACACACTTCCCTCAGTGTCAATTTAGTAATGTCAGTTTACCTCACCTCCATGTCTTTGGATTGTGGGAGGAAACTGGAGCGTTCAGAGGAAACCTACATGGATACAAGGAGATCATGAAAACTCCATATGGGAATAATCTGAGACACAAAGCAGACCGAGGTCCCCTTACAGCAAGGTATCAGTGCTTCAGCTGTGCCACCATGACGTCCAATGTTTAACATGACCTCCATAAGTCAGTCAGTCAGTCATTTCTAACTGGCTTAATCCTGAACAGGATCATGTAGCTCTGCTGGAGCCAATCCCAGCTAGCATAGGGTGCAGAACAAACCCTGGACATTGGTGCCAGTCCATCATGGGGAAAACCCACACACCAACCATACACTAGGGCCAATTTAGGATTCCCAATTCAACTAATATGCATGTCTTTGGACTGTGGGAGGAAACCAAAGCACCGGGATGAAACCCACGCAGACATGGGGAGAACATGCAAACTCCTCGCAGGGAGGACCCAGGACGCAAGGCCTGGTCTCCTTACTGCTAGGCAGCAGCCCTACCACTGCACCACTGTGCCACCCACCTCTGGAAGTATTTTAGCCTATACAGATCATCATTACTTTTTTCATAATTTCTCCCAGTGAACAGAAGGTGGGCAGTCAGCTGGGTCCTAATGTATGCTCCATAATGAATACTGAAGTAGAAAAATTGAAGTGACAAAAACAAAAATATTAAACTGGCTGATTGGCTGCACACCCTTGGGTAGCCAGTATCACACAGGCGTGTCTGTGGATCACCTTCAGGGCTCCTCTAAGGTATGTGGTACCATCCTGGGTTGAGAGGGGGCGCTGTCACTAATCATGTCCTCTCCTATTCCTCTCACAGCACTGAGAAGATGCCCAGTGTGGGCACCTGCTTCCACCCTTACCAGTTTCCTGGCGATAAATGACAGACTCGGCGAAAAGAGGCATCACTCTGCAAGCTGAGCACGACATGGATGGAGTTCCTGTGATGTTAAGAAAACCTGTACATTTACAACTCACTACACCTGTTTCCTGTTGTTTAACACAGTTAAGTGTTAAAAAAATAGTCCAGCACTGGTACAAATACTCAAGCAAGCACATTGCAGCACTGTGAGCTGGAAAAGTACAAGAAGATCACTAATTTTATATAAGCAAGTACTTACATGTCTCCACTCTGGTCTCCAACTGGCTGCAGAAGCTGTGCCTGTTTGTTGAGAAAAAATGCTGAGCTAGAAAGTTGGATAACTCTGCTGCATCAGATCAGAGAGAATGAGGTTCTTCTTGATTCTATGATGACTGTGGCTAATGCTAATGTTAACACCTGTGCTCCCATAGCTGCCGTGGACACCACTACCCTGGAGCCCCACAATGCTCCTACTCAGATCACAGAACCTTGGCTTCAACTGGGGGTACAGCCAAAGCTGGTGAGCCACACCGGGTATGCTATAGACATGGACAACAGCCCGCAGAGGAAAGCTAGGTGGCAGATGTTCTAATCATCATCCTCATTTTCTGACCAAACCTCACGGTATTCAACTGGGGAATAGATTCTCTGTTTTTAGAAGACCATGACGATGATCCTATGTCTACATCTCTTCCTCCTGCTTCACCTGCTGCATGGTTGGTTGTATCCAAGTCCCCTCACAGAGGGGACTCACAGAGTTGAGTGATCGCTACTACTACTCAGTGCTCCCCATCTCTTGTGCTGTTACTGAAGGCCTCCCCTTCATGTCCTTCTGGGCGGAATGTCCACAAGGCTGCACCGCAGCGTCTCCAGCTATTTACACGGATCGAGAGGGATTCAGTTGTCAGAAACATCAGAAGAAGATTCACTATTGTCCACTGTTTATCAGGAGCCAAAGTTTCTGATATCATATATCACCTTCCCAGTTTACTCAACAAGTATGTATCTGTGTGAAACGTGATTATTCATGTAAGGTGTAACAACATCCACAACTACAAGTCTGAGATTTTAAAACATGATTTTAACGAGCTTTGCAGCTTTCTCCAGTCCTGTGGCAAAACTGTTTTTATTTCTGGTTCAGTTCCACCCCATGGAAAAGGATCTGGACGTTTTGAGTCTGTATAATTGGCTCCAGGTGACTTGCCCTTCATTAAATTTAGTTTTTATTGACAATTTCAATCTTTTCTGGAATCGTCCTTCATTTTTCAGGAATAATGTAATTCACCCAAGTTCTTTTGGTGCTCAAGTTTTAGCAGATAATATATTTTACTCATTGTTAAACTGCTCTATGATGTGACTGAGCACCCATGGTTTTGACAGTTCCTCATAATCGATGTGTTGATCCACTGCCTCCTTTACCTTCTGTCTGTTTTACCAGCTCCCCCTACTGTCAAAGTGATTCTTACGACAATCTGGAGAGCCTCCCTATCATCCTTGTTATAATCAAGACTAGATCAAATAAACGTTACAATGTAACACACAAAATGAATCTTGCAAAACCCGCTAGTCTCCTAACATCAAAAACTATAGTGCAATTCAGCTTGAAGCAGCTTAACTCTTTAACCTCGCATGCCATGAAGCTTGCACTATTGAACATTAGGTCACTCTCTAGTAAGAGTTTTTATATCAGTGGTTTTATTTCTCAATATGGTCTACATTTTCTGTTTCTTAGTAAATGTTGGCTCTCATCGACTGCATAAGCTATACTTATTGAGGCTTCTCCTCCAGATTATAGCTCCTTATTTTCTGCTAGACAAGGCAAGAAAGGGGGTGCACCTGCACTGATTGTACTGCTGGAGAGTCCTCAAGTTTTGAATACTTAGCTATGGTTATCAGAACTCAACAACATGTTCTTGTACTAACTATTTATAGACTCTCAAAGCATAACTCGAGTTTCCTATGATAAAGTCATTCTAATGGGTGATTTTAACGCATATAAATGACTATTCAGATTCTAAAGCAATGGAATTTATAGCTCTTATTGCGAATTTAGATTTTACCCAACATGTGAAGGATGTTACTCAAAACCATGGAAACACACTGGAGGTTATCTTCACAAAGGGAATTGACAATGATGTTTCATCAGTTTTGCAGGTTCCAGTTTCTGATCATTTCTGTGTCTTTTTCAATATACCTCTCTGTGCTACAATTAAGTGTCCCGAGCCTGGTACATATAATTATTGCCGTATTTACAGTAAAGCTAAGTCTATATTGAATGAGCATCTACCAGATATACTTGCTGCATGTAGAGCAAATAATCCGACAGATATTCTGAATAGCACATCGCTTAAATTGTTGCTTAAATAATGAGAAAATGTACCCAGATGAATTCTGTACCATGGTTTTCGGACGACATCCATGCACTCAAACAGACCTGAGCACTGGTGGCATATGACAAAGCAAGAGGGTCTTCATCTTGATGAGGTAGAAAGTTTTAAAAATTATAAATGTGCCCCTTCAGCTGCTATGACAGCATATTTCTCCTAATATGATTAATACTAATGGAAATAATCCACGTTTTTTTGTTTGATACGGTTATGAAGCTCACACAGAATGCTATTGCAAATAGCTTTCTATTCAATGCTGATGAATTTCTGAGATTTTTCATAAATAAGATTGACTTGATTAAAGATAAAATCAAGGGACTACATTCCTCTCAGAAGGATGACTATGATAATAATAATAATAATAATTCATTACATTTATATAGCGCTTT
Source organism: Erpetoichthys calabaricus (assembly GCF_900747795.2). Taxonomy (NCBI): domain Eukaryota; kingdom Metazoa; phylum Chordata; class Cladistia; order Polypteriformes; family Polypteridae; genus Erpetoichthys; species Erpetoichthys calabaricus. The sequence goes on along the minus strand of NC_041397.2, from coordinate 260,958,912 downwards.
TCTCAGTACTCAATGATCTCTCCAGCACTTTCATGAATGCAGGTACTGTGGCTTGGACCTCTGGCAAGTTTTAAATTTGTTGCCCCTGAGGCTTTGTCCAGCCTGATAACTGCTTCCAAACGTACAACCTGCATATTAGACCCGATGCCGTCTTATCTTTTTAAGGGACTGTCTCCTGTTTTAATTGGTCCTAGTCTGAATATTATCAATAAGTCACTTTCCATGGGCTCTGTGCCCTCCACTATTAAACTGCCATTATTAAGCAATTATTTAAAAAAACCTAACTTGGATCTGAAGATTTTGAATAATTATCAACCAATTTCCAATGTAAAGTAAGCTGTCGCTGATCAACTTACTGCCAACTTGTCTCACAATAATCTTTTTGACAAATTTCATTCCAGCTTTCAGTCCCATCATTGGTGGAAACTGCTTTGACCAGAATAATCAATGATCTATTGGTCACTGTTAATTTGAATTTGATGTTAGTGTAGATGCTTCTTGACACCGTAGACCATGGCATACTTTTAAGCCGCTTGGAGAAATATATTGGCATCCAGGGGATGGTACTTTCATGGTTTCATTCTTATTTATCAAATGTCAAATAGTGTCAGTTACAACAATACAATCTCTGAATTTTCAGAAGTAAAGTTTGGTGTACACAAGGGATCAGTTCATGGCCCATTGCTTTAGTCCATAGATGTCCTTCCCATAGGCGATATCATTTGTAAATATGGTGTAAATTTTCGCTGCTATGCTGACAATATGCAGCTACTGTATATATACCTGTAAAGCCAAATGACCTTGCCCAACTGCTAATTTTAGTGGCATGTCTGTCAAAAATTAAAAGATGCTGATAAAACAGAATTATTAGTTGTTAGACCTGCCAAATATGGACATTTGTGTGAGAGCTTGAGTGTTAATATTGATGGCTGTTCTGCCTGTGTAAGTTCAACCATTAAAAATCTTGGAGTAATTTTCGGTAATTGTCTCACACTCCAGTCTTATATCTAGGCTTTTACCCATCTTAGTAATATTGTAAGAATCCAATCTCTTCTATCATTTGTGTGATGCCTAAACAATAATACATGCATTTGTTTTTTTAGACTTGATTATTGTAATGCCCCTTTCTCTGATCTTCCTAGTAGTGTTATTAGAAGTCTTCCGCTTGTTCAGAATGCTACAGCTGCAATCTTGACAAAAAACAAAAAAATGTGAGCATATAACCCATATTTTAGTTTCTCTTCACTGGTTACCAGTACAAGTAAGAGATGATTTTAAAGTTCTTCTTTTAATGTATAAGACCTTGCATGGACTTGCACCACCTTACTTAGCTGAGCTAATTACAGCAACTCGTACACTCCGGTATGTCTGCTTTGCTCTCTTAATGCTGGTCTTTTGGTTATTCCCACAGTTAAGAAAACATCACAGAGTATTTGCCTACTGTGCACCTATCTTTGGAATGGCCTGCCATTATGTGAGAGTTTTAAATCAGGACTAAAAACCTACCTTTACTGTCTTCGTTACAATGTGCCCTAGAATTCAGTCAGGTCTGTCACCCTTGAAATATTCCTTATTGTATTATTCCTTTGTTGACATACTTTAACTTTTAATGTTGCAATGTTATTTTATTTTAATTTTTTAATTATCACTCCTTCAAAATTGATGTTTTAATTTCTGTTTTTATTTGCTTATTTTGTCTTCTAATTTGTACAATGCCTTGGGACCATGCTGCAGAGTGATTTTAAACTTTAAATAAAGTTGATTGATTGATTGATTGATTGAAGTGCCTTTTATGGGTCATCTTGAGCTGCATATAAATGTGTTGGATCTCATTCTGAAATTTCTCTGTGTTTCTCTTTAAAACAGATGAAAATAAAATGCACATCCAAAAACACATTAGTGTTAGGAACTTAGTTGGGTTTCTTTGTTTTCTTGTGTTTTGTAGTTTGATCTCTCGGTTCTTTGTATTTAGACCATCTGCTTCACTCTGACCGCAGTCTCATTATTCTTCTCACCTTGCCTCGTGGGATTCTTACCTTCACAACAAATCACATATTAACACCAGTCATGTGGAAAGGTTTTAAACATCTGCAGAGGCAGTGGCTGGAATGAAGACACATTAACATCTGTTCTGTTGAAAGACTTCTCTTTCTGAAGAGTCACGGTCACACGTGTGTTCTGTGACCTGAAGTTAAGAACTTAACAGTTTTATTGATGTAGCTGTTCAGTTATGAAGTGACATTCAAAAATACATGAAGAGCAGTTGATTTGGAGACTCGGATCTTTCAAACTTGTTCTTTCAATAAACACAAGTTACTGAAGTTTGAGCCTACACACTTAACACACAAGGCACAGATGAGATGGCTACTCCTGTGGCTGTGTTTTTTTTACTGTATAGATAAAACATGTTTAATGAAGCAGTGTTGCAAATTTCATTCAAAACAATTCAGAATTTCTTGGTAAACTTCAGGTTCGACAGCTGGTTCAATGTGAGTTTCCCTCATTATTTTGGCATGTTCTTCAATGTTTTGCCATTTTGTGCTTTTGTCTTCCAGGATTCCAAGTTGACGATGCCATCGTGAAGTCACAGACATGGATGTTAAGGTGCAAAAGTGCATATGTACAGTGGATTCAGAAAGTATTCAGAACCCTAACTTTTTTCACACTTTATTGTGTTGGAGATTTAATTTTAAATGGAGAAATGTTCCATTTTGTCCATAAATCCTCACTCAATAACCCATAACAACAAAGTGGAGGCATGTTTTCAGATCGTTTTACCAATTTGTTGAAAATCAAAACCTCAAATCTTTCCTTTGCATATAAGTATCCAGACCATTCACTGTGGCACTCCAAATTATGCGTCCTGTTTGACTTAATTCTACTTGAGATGTAGTTAGAACTTGATTGGAGTCCACCTGGGGCAAACTGGATCAGTTGGACATGGTCTAGAAAGAGACACACCTGTGTATATGAGGTCCCACAATTTACACCGCATGTCAAGACAAAAACCAGGACATAAAGTTCAAGGAACTCTCTGTTGCCCTCTTCAATAAATTGAGGTGAGGCCTAGATCAGGGCAATGGCCTAAAACCATTTCTGAAGCATTGAGTGTTCCCAGGAGTACGGTGGCCTTAATAAATGTGAACTAGAAGACATTTGGAACCACCAGGACTCTGTCTTGGCTGTCCAGCCAAACTGAATAGCCAGAGAAGTCTTTGCTGAGATGAGAGAACCTGTCAAAAGGATGACCTCCTCAGCGTCAGTCTGTCAATCACTTGTTTATGACAGAGTGGCTGACTATCGCTTGGAGTTTGCCAAACTGCATTTAGAAGACGCAGAGAGCTTCAGAAAAATGATTATATGGTCTGATGAGACAAAAGATGAACCCTTTGAGCAGATCTTCAAGCACTATGCCAGGCAAAGACCAGTCACTGCCCATCACCTGCCTAATGTCATCCGTTCAGTTAAGATGGTGGTGGCAACATCATGTTGTAGAGGTGCTTCTCAGTGGCATGGATAGGGAGTGTGGTCAAAATAGAGTAAAGATTAATGCAGTCAAAAACAAAGAAGTCCGTGAAGAAAAGCTGCTCCAGAGTGCACATGGCCTCAGACTGGAGCAAAGGTTCAGCTTTCAGCACAACAATGACCTGAAGCATACAGTCAAGACAACACTGGGGTGGCTTTAGGACAAGTTTCAGACTGTCCTTGAGTGATCCGTCAAAAGTCTAGACTTAAACCCCATAGGACATGTTTGGAGATACCTCAAGATGGCTGTTCGCAGACACCCATCAAATCTAATGGAGCTTGCGATGATATGCTAGAGAGAATGGGGTAAACTGCACTATTCCAGGTGTGCAAAGCTTTTAAAGACTTACCCAAGAAGATCTGAAGCTGGAATTTCTGCTAAAGGGGCTTCTACAAAGAATTGAATTAAGAGTTCAGAAAGATACATGCACAAGAGAATTCATTTTTTGATATTTCTGAAAACATGTTTCAGCTTTGTCATAATTAAATCTACAGCACAATAAAGTGTGCAGAAAGTGAAAGGGTCTGAATGCTTTCTAAATCCACTGTATATTTCAGTGGTACAACCTGTGTGTGCATGTCCAAGAGGTATTGTGGCCAAGGTGAAAAGTAGTAAGACTATAAACCTTGAGATGAAAATGACCAGGGGCCTCATGTATAAACAGTGCGTACGCACAGAAATGTTGCGTACGAACCTTTCCACGCTCAAATCGCGATGTATAAAACCTAAACTTGGCGTAAAGCCACGCACATTTCCATGGTAACTCATACCTTGGTGTACGCAATTTCTCTGCTGGGTTTTGCAGACTGGCGGCACCCAGCGTCAAAGCAGTGCTACTGTTCCTGTGTGATCACCCTTTCTTTCTTAGATCCACATTCCTGACGCGGCTTTATAAATACACTGAAACTAACTGCATATTGTTTATTAGTGTAATGCATCTGATTGTAATTAACCTGTAGAAATATAATGGTCCAGGGAATAGCCATAGTATTCCAAATACCATAACTGCTTTAGCGTTGTTACTCTCACTGCATCTTCTTCTTCTTTCAGCTGCTCCCGTTAAGGGTTGCCACTGCGGATCATCTTTTTCCATATTACTCTCACTGCACCACTCGGAGTACAGTATTTATATCACTGTATCTGAGTGTGAAACACAGCAGCAATTGATCGGAAAGAGAATTATCGGTATACAGTTTCAAGTACACACTACCTCAACCACGGCAAAAATCGTCAAAAGCCTTTCCTGTACGGACCTCGCGTTTCAGAAACAGTTTCATCCCAAGAATTATAAACGCACTCAATCAGTCCATCAAGTGCCCCTTGTAGAACTGTTTGTACTTATAAGTACAATCACCTCACTTTAAACTGACACTACAGTTATAATATTGCACAACCTGCGCCACTTTATAAAGCGCGTATGATGACAATATCATTTTTAAGATGAAATGTAGCAAAATATGTTGCTTATAGTATACAGATAAAACTTTAACTTCATTTAAATAATCTGTATTGTTAATAATTAAACATGTGAAGACACGGTGCCGCAGCGCTAGCTAGTTCAGGGATTGTTCCTGCATTGCGCTGTATTCTTGCGCTGACGCAACACTGGAAGGATAGACGGATAGAATAATTAAACATGTACTACGAAGATATTTCAATGTTCCTTAAAAGTTTTGAAGAATCAGCGTTCTAAGCTTACAGATGGCTTAACGTCTATTACAGAGCTGATTGTGTGGCGATTGGGTATTTGGAGAAAGAAAAGGAAGGACAGGAATTGGAGATTAGTACGTTTGAAAGAGACAGTAGTGCTGTGATAAATTATTTCATTGAAGGTCTCGCATGGCGCAGCAAGCCTCTTGCGTGAGAAATGAACAATCACTGCGCCACCGTGTTCCCATGTTTAATAACATGCTTTCATTCCTATCATCATGAAAAAGATATCATGTATACATCTCAGTATTTTAATTATTCAGAGAGCTGTAATATCACAAATGTAATGGATTCTGTGTCCTGTCGGAGAAAGAGAAAGAACGGAAGCACGTAGTGATTCACACACATAGAGCACATAGAAGATCAAATACAGAACAAAGCATTTAATGTGCTACTTGAGAAACTAGTAAAATAAACGATTTTAAGATGAAATTTATGATGTTCTACTTTAATGTCAAAATAAACTATGTGATTAAAGTGGAAATTTCGAGATTAAAGTTGACATTTCGTGCTTTTTTTTCCCACTGTGTGCCTATTTTTTTTGTCTGTTCCCTAATAAGCTTTCATATGACACTAAGACGGTGGGCTACGACTTGCTTTTCATGGCGACTTTGATATGTGATTTCTTTTTTATTTCGGGCACTGTGCGACTTTGTGAATTTGATCTTTCGAGTTTCTCTGACACACTGTCACTCAATCAACTTTCTTTTGTTGATTATACCACTGTTTAAACCAACAAATAGTACGTTTTTCCTTTGCCTTCACTTGGTATTCGCTGAAATTCTTATATTTTCCCCTGTGCTTTTCCCATTGTCTTTTTCACAGAAGGCTATTTATATCGATTTGCATATTCAAAGAGGCGTAATTCTGGGAGGAGTTGGGGTGGGACAGAAGGCGCGTGCACGTGCGTTACTTTTCACGCTGATCGGGATTTATGTAGTGGAAGAACGTGAAATTTTGCGTGCGCACAGATTCCTGCATCTGGATTTTTCTGTGCGTACGCACAATCCCGCTTTTGTGCTTACGCCATGTTATAGTGTGAGTTCTACGCACGGCGTTATACATGAGGCCCCAGGAAACAAAAAGCTATTGTTGTTTAAGATAAACCCCAAAAAACTGAAACAAAGGTCAGTAGCAAAATAAACCTGAGAAAAACCTATGAAACAAAAAATAAGAATTAAAATAAATGCAGCCAAAGTAAACCCTTCTAAAGTCCTTTCCCTACCTAAAACCATCCAAATGACTATAGTACTGAAATATACCCAAAACTTGATACAGCTTACAAAGGGCCGCCATCTTTTATAGAGGAAGTGTAATGACATCACAAGGTTGCAGTGGTGTTGATGTTACTAATAATATGGCAGCACCTAAACAGCTACTTCTCAGAATGGTGATGCCAGTATGAAAAACAGCAAACGAAATGTGGTAGGACCTAAAGTAATGAACAAAAAGAAAGAGTGAGAGGCCACCAAAATGGCCATTCAGAGCATTTCAGAAACCTTTGGTGTTCAGCCCAGCTGAGGTTAACTCCAGATCCTGCCAGTCACTCACTACTACGTCCAGGCTTTGGCCTAGTAAACCCAGAAAAATAAAGACTGGCTTTTCAGTTCAAAAAATAGCAATAAAGTCTAAAGGAACAGTCAGTCAATATTGCAAAACAAGAGAGTGAAACTGTTCATAACCTTGGCTTGTTAATAAAAGGAAGTAAAATTTATTTACAAAAAATAAGAAAATGCACAAAATGCAGTGATGCCAGGATGTCCTGCCTATTGGGGTGCCACACACAAAAAGCAAGAAAAATAATCACATTTAAAGAAACACAACATAAATAATTTTAAATATAACAAAAACAATAATAAATTAAGAAAAGCACCTAAATGATAAATAAACAAAAAAAAAATAATCATAAAAATTACCAAAAATGAAAAATGAAAGGAAAAGACAAAGAAAGGGAATATAAACATAAGCCAGAGAAGGGATCCTGGGTAAAACATAACAAAATGGTGACACAATGAATACAGAAAAATAATAATTCAAGGTTCTTTGTTTATGAACTAGCGACCAGGTAGAGCTGATTGACTGCTAATAGGCTATATGCACAATCTCTTCCGTATTCTGCGTCAGCCGACTGCTTCAGTTCTGGTGCTGAAATCAAAATGGATTAGCGATGGCCTTTTTCACCCAATTGCTTCAAGACTTGCCCAGATTTACAGTAAACGACATAAGTCGCATTATTCAAACTTTGTGCCAAACATCAGGAGCTAAAAATGAGAAGGCTTCAAATTATATATTTCAAGCTACACCCATAATCACGAAGGTAAGATCCGGACGTATTAAAAACTTGTGTCTACTATGGACTTACATGGGACAAATATGTGATTACATTAGGCTTCTTTAATAAAAACGGAATTTCAATAATTAGTCATTAAACTAATGTATTTAAGCGTAATACATAATAACATGAGTCTGTTGGAAATCTTACCTTGTAAAAAAGCAAATGTCTCTGTCTAAGCCAGAAAAACAGTGAATGCCAAACCTCTACTTCATCATAAGGGTTTCAATTTGTTTTGTCAGCTGATGGAGCTCCTCTCTGAGAGACATGTTTTCATCAAGCGCCAGGTTGACAACTGCTGGATCCAGAGTCGAAGCGTAGTTATGCTCCTCAAAGATTTTATCATCCTCCTCCTCACCTGGTGTGTCATTCTCCATTGGTCGCTTTCTTCTTTCCCAAACCCCCAGTCTTGAAAGTGGAACGGAGTAATTATTCCGCTCAAACAACACAGGGGCCGCTCCTTTCTTCAACTGTCTCAGACCCTAGCTTTTGAAAATCCTCTATTTAAAAATGCTTGCTACAAACTCAAGTATGGCAACTAACCGTAAAGCTCTCTCTCCAGATAGCGACGATCCATTTAGATCAGGTTTTCACATCGGAGGGAAATGTATGAGAGCGAAGTACTTTGGTGTACTTACAGTAATCTAACCCCTTCCATCTCCCCCCCCCCCCCCCCCCCCCCCCCCCCCCCGCCAGCAGTACGCACTGTTGTGAAGAGGGGGCCTGAACGCATCCCAAGGAGAAGCAATTGCTTCTCTGAAACTCCTCTTAAATGGTGATACAATGGGAAACAAATAACAGTTGTTTTTTTACCTCCTCTTTGCTCAATCAGCTGCTGGATTGCATAAAGGTGCATAACAATGTTCAGCTGTAGAGCTATCTGTACGCTGAAACTTAAACTTCTTTTTCTTAGGCATTCTCACTACTAAACAAAAATTGCAACTGCAGTTTGGACAACGGATGTGACTGAGCTGGCTGAGATTTCACTGAAAGTATGTCGGCACTACTGTGTGCATATAGCCTACTGGGGCTGCTTAGCACTGTAGCTCTAGCAGGCAATAACCAGCATAAAAGATTAGAGAAGAACCTGTTTCGCATGATCTGCATTTCGTTTCTCTTCTCCCCCAGACATCATCAAACACTATTCAATCTCTTTTCACTGTTCCATTATTTCACCGAGTAATATTTTCCGTTTGTTTGCGCTAATGTGATCTTTACTCTCCTGTTTTTGAGACTTTCGAATTTTCCTACTTCCATTATCTCTAACCTGCTCTGCATGTGTATCATGGGACTTGCTTCTAAAGGTTGTAAGCATGACATGACTTGACTGTATCGCGGGACGTGAAAGTGTCCCTGTCTCTCTGTCTCTCTTCAAAAGATAACATCTCATCACAAGTTTTTTTTTTTATAATATAGAGATATATAAGGCACCACAGCATCTCATCAGAAAATAAGATTAAACTAACCAACAGGTATACCTTGCTCCAAAAGTCTGAAAAAATTCTGCCTTCAAGCCAAGTTAAAGAGAATGAGGGGCAGAAGAGTGAAGTACATGTTGCAGATTTAATCCTTTGAAATACCACCAGCTCAATATGTGCTAGACATCGGGAGTCAACCACAGTATTCTGCTTACCAGAAGTGAGAGTTTCTCACATAACCCAAAGAGTGGACCAGTTACTGCCGAGGACAGGTGAAGATGCTTTGGTTATAGCTCATACTGAAGCAAATAATATTGGAAAGATAAGTACATATTCTCTGAAGAATGCATTTAGGGAGCTTGGAGACAAGCTAATGACCATCAAAGTCAGTAATTTTCTCCAAAACCCTTCCAGTACCAGGAAAAAGACTACACATGCAAACTTAATATTCAGCCATAAGGCAGGGATGAAGGCATGGTGTGAACAAGAAGGATTTTCTTTTCTCAGCCACTGGAATGCCTTTTACCATGAACATTTCCTTACCCAATGAGATGGACTACATCTATGAGAGAAAAGGACAAACATTCTAGGAGCGAGAATCTTCAGGGAAGTGTGTCGACATTTAAACTAGATTATGTGAGGGGAAAAACTGAGGAAGACACAAATAAACAATCAATGCAACCTAAAGAAAACTCATCTGAAAACACAAAAAGCAACTTTCCACATTTAAAATGTTTACTTCTTAATGCGGGAAACATTTGGAATAAAATGCACGAACCAGAGGCAACAGCATTATCTTAGGACTAGGAATTACGAAGTCATTGCTAAATGAGAGTGACAGAGAGGAATATACTGTAATATTAGTGGCTACACAAGCTTCAGGAGAGAAAAACAGGGAAGAAAAGGTGGGGGTGTGGTGCTATATGTGAAAAATAATAATTCAGGCCCACCTCTTCAAGATGGAAGAAGGAAATGTGTCAGAATCACTGCGGGTTAAGCTAGTAAAGAAGAAATGCAAGATCTGATCACTGGTGTTTGCTACAGGCTGCCATACTCTGAATGTTACATAATAACATATTATTTAATCAAATAAGATATTTGTAAACCAAAAAGGACATACAGTAGTTGTCATGGGTGGTTTTAACTTTCCAAACATTGATTGGCAAGCCCTTATCGGTAATACAAATGAGGAGACTGAAATGGTGCAGATGGTAAAGGACTGTTTTCTCACCCAGTTTGTCTCAGTTGATGCCTGTTTAGATCTCATCTTTTCAAACAATAAAGATGGAGTAACAAGAACAGATGTTACTGATACTTTAAGCAACAGTGATCACAACATGGTAAAATTTGAAATAATCTTTGAAAACCAACAAATATACACCAAAATGAAGATTTATAATTTGAGGACTTTATGGGGATGAGGAAGTCTTTACTAAACCACAACAACTGTAAATGACAGCTGGTGTCACTTCAGAGATCTTCTGATCCAGGCTCAAAATAATTTTAAAAAGCGACTAAAAAACCTGCCAAAATAGATAAATAGGAGTATTATTAAAAAAACAAAACTGAAAAGATCACTGCACAAGTAAAATAAAAAAGCCAGATAATTCTGACATAGAAGAATGCTTGAAACTACAACAAGGGTTCAAAAAAAGCATTCAAAATGACAAAAGAGAAACCAAAATAAAAATTGCTAGAGAAGCTAAAATGTACAGCAAGCAATTTTTTCAGTACTACTCCAGTAAAAAGATGATAAAAGATTATTTAAGAAACCTTAGGGATGCAAATGGGGAAATCATTAAAAATGAGCAAATGAACTGAACAAATACTTCACCCAAGTATTCATAAAGCAAGAAAGAAGTGGAATGGCAGAAGTGAAACCAAACTCTGAAATCACAGATTTTCAAATAGAAGAGTCAGATGTGTTTAAAGCCCTCAATACGTCGATGACCAATAAAACCACTGGACCTGATGAGATCTTACTAATTGTATTGAAGGAAATGAAAGACGTCATCTATAAAACCTTTGTCAGGCATATTTCAGCAATCACTTCAGAACAGAGAACCTGCGAAATGTGACTCCAATCTTCAAGAAGGGAAACAAAATAGATCCTAGTAATTACAGACCAATCAGTCTTACTTCGGTGCCATGCCAAATTATTGAAACTGTAATAAGAAATTAATTAGAAAATGACCTAAATGAAAATAATATTCTAAATAGCAGCCAGCCTGGGGTTATGAGAGGAAGGTCCTGCCAAGCCAATCTTTTAGATTTTTTTGAAGAAGCAACCGGAATAAATTTCAAAAACAAAGTATACAACATAATTTACTTAGACTTTCAAAAAGCATTAGATACAGTCGTCCCAAACCAAAAATTAATTCTGAAACTAGAAGCTCTAGGCATCAGAGGTAACCTACAAAACTGGATCTCCAGTTGGTTAACCGGCAGGATACAAAGAGTACAGATAAGAGGAGAATGCTCCACATGGAGCAGGGTCATCAGTGGAGTCCCTCAGGGGGTCTGTCTTTGGACCATTGCTTTTTCTAATTTATAGTAATGATAATGGTTCAGGTATAGTTTGTAAACTTGTCAAATTCTCAGACAACACTAAAATTGAAGTGATGGCAGGCACTGTGGAGCCATCAAAAAGAATTCAGAAATACCTGAACAAGCTTCAAACTGGGAAAACATTTGGAAAATGCAATTTATTATACAAAAGTGCAAAGTGCTACATGTGGGCAAAAGGAACATCAATTATCAATACAAGATGGGAGACACTGTCATACAGGAAGCAACCTCTGAAAAAGATTTAGGGATTTATATTGACACAACATTTCCATTGACTAAGCATTGCACAGAAGCAATTAAAAAGGCAAATAAAATGTTAGGTTGTATCATAAAAACTGTTGAATTTAAGCCAAGGGACGTTATGCTCCAACTATATAATGCACCAGTGAGACCACATCTGGAGTGTTGTGTGCAGTTGTGGTCACCACGCTACGAGAAAGGCATGGCAATACTTGAAGCTGTGCAGAGGAGAGCAATGAAGTGCATCCCAGGACTTAAGGACATGTCCTACTCTGACAGACTCTGAGAATTAAACCTGTTTAGTGTCAAGCAGAGGATACTGTGTAGGCACCTAATCCAGGTACTGTATTTAAAATAACCAGAGGCATTGATAAAGCAGATCCAACAACATTCTTTCGGCTTAAGGGTGAATCACGTACTCGAGGACATCATTGGAAATTATGGGGAAGTGCATTTAAAACTGAGGCCAGGAAGCACTTCTTTACAGAACTGAGACATGTAGTTGAAGCAGAAACCTTGAGAACCTTTAAGAACAACCTGGATGAGATATCGAGACAGCTTAGCTATTAGCTAAAGAAATTGGCTCGATGGACTGAATGGTCTCCTCTTATGTCGAATTTCTTATGAAAACATTGTAAAGGAAAACCAACACCAATTCTTGACAAAATATTTTATATGCAAAAATGTATAATTTACTTTAGGACATTTGAGTGAAACACTTACGCTCAGCTACTTAAAACTAAGTAGAATTTTCTCTGCTTTTTAGCTTGAAGGAGCTTCACTCTTATAGCAGTGATCCCTTAAATCAGCGCCATTCCAGTCAGCCTGATTATCATCAGGTTGCTTTCTTCTTCTTTTTTGGCCAAAACTGCATTTCACACTACTCTTGTTTAGGCAGGGCCAGCTCTACCATTTAGGCGAAGTACGCGGTCACATGGGGTGTCACAATTTGGGAGGCAGCATTTTTTTTATGAATTTTCAGACGGAATAGCAACTAAATGACTTCCATTTTGCCCAATTATATTGGTTTATATTATTTTCACAAACTAGCAATGATTGGTCTTAACGTCTGATGAACTGCACAAGCTCTTTACAGGTGGTTTTGCAAATCCAACGATGCATTGCATTCAGCTTCACAAATGTTTTTCTTACGCTGAACATCCTTGTTTCTTTATTTTCTTCAGCTGCAAGTCTGTAGTTTGCGTTTTAGTGCTGTTTTTGTTTCAACAAATTTGTTCACCATTGGATCCATTCAGATTTTTTTCTTTAATTTTGGTAGAGCAGTGCATTGCCATTACAAGTGGTTTTTGAAGGATTGTTCATGTACCTAAACTAGTCCAGACATTGATTTAAAAGATTTTAAAGATGAAATTTCTAAAAAACAATTTTGAAATTCATTGAATTGTAAATTTTTTAATTGTTAAGAAGTTTAGTAAACATATTACTATTTACTTTCTTAAACCTGGTGGTGCAGTGGTAGCACTGCTGCCTTGCAGTAAGGACACTAGTCACACTACCTGTTGAAGACTAGGTAATAGAATAATTTAAAAGTATTTGCTCTCTCTTGCCCTCTGTGTGCCTTCAGTACTTGTCTTCGGTATTCGCACATACCTGAACCTTTCATCATTTCATCGCTCCCCTTCTTGTAAAGCCTGCTTCTCAGACTCTCTGATTATTTTCAAAGCAGCTTTCCCATCTCCTGTCCACTTTTATACACACCGTCTTTGAAGGTGACTCTCCAAGCATGCCTCCTATGCCGGTTCTCCTTTTCCTGTGTCTAACACTCGCTCTTCCTCTTTTGATTGCATCACCAAAGCCAAACTGACCAATCATACTGCTCTAAGCAACAGGACACACACACACACACACACACACAGACCTTAGTGTTTTATTACACATTAGATTTGTATTTACGCAATTTTTAAATATACACAGGTCTAAAATTGCTAAGTCATATTTATATTCAATTACCTAATATCTGCAGTGAACTGCTAGGTTTCTTTGTCATCTTTTACTAAGAATTGTGAAATACATTAAAACAAATCCTCTTTGTACCTCTAGTCCACAGAAAATGCATAAATAATAAATTTGTAAATATAATACATAAACCATTTAAAATAAGAGATTGCAAACAAAATACTCTTTAGATAATACCATATCAAAGAACAAAAGAGCAATAATCCTGCATTTCTGAAATAATGTTATATGATTGGTGGGGGCGAGATTTGGGGGCACCATGTTCAGTTTCACTTAGGCCATCAAAAATGCTAGAGCTGGCCCTGAGTTTACGGCTGTGTGGTGTATGGCGTCAACTGTTCCAGACTGGTTATTATTTTTGCCAGAGATAACTACAGTATATAAATAACTGAAAATTGAAGAAACTGACTTAATGGTGGGTGAGTGTTCTGCTTTCTTTTCGTCACTAAGTAGTTTTCAGGCTATTTCAAGTGCAACCACAGGTGCAAATGCGAACACAGGCAACACACTAAAGGCAGGTGGCCAATTAATGGCTGGGGTTTCCCAGGAGCACATTAGGAATCACAATTTAAATATATTTTTAAGACAGTTTATTACGCACATTTCAATAAGTCGGCATACATATCAATACCTTACACAGTTTATGTGAAAATCAACCTCTCTTATTTAACATTCAGGTCAAAGTAAAAAGGCAGCTTTTCGGTAACCTGTGATGAGATTATGAACAGATATGGGTGTTTTACTTTCATTACGTAATTAATGAAATGCTACAAAAATTTTGCTCCAATTTCCTGAAAATGTATTTTGTTTTTTTAATTTTCAAAGCTCACAAACATAAATATGTCCAAGTAAAGGTCATGAAGTTTAGAGCTGAAGTCAGCAGCCTCGCTCACATTGGGCCAACTTGGAACCATCAAGTAACCTAACGTGCAAATCTTTGGGATGTGGGAGGAAACCACAAAGAAGTACCTGGAGAAAAGCTCACATTGATATAGAAAGAATGCACACACTTCATATAGACAGTTCCTGGGCCAGGATTTGAACCCAGGCTTCCTGCCAAAGTTAAGAGATATGTTTAACTCAATTTATTTTTATAGAGCGTCCTTCATTGCCTTCTGGCACAGAGTGTGATGCAAGATAATCAGTTTACACAGAAATTAGAAAACCCCAAACTTGGCTCTACTGTAATGCCATATATCATCTGCTTAATTTGCTTATTTTCTATATTATATATGTTTTTATATTGGCTGTGTTATAGACAACTGTAAAATGGTTTGGAATTGTGCCTTAAAGTTCAGAATTTTGCTTGTGTTAAAATGAAAACACTCACTGTAAAAAATCCATCTCTATGCCCACTAGGTGACTCTTGAATATCCCACCATAACTCACTTATGTGACAAATGTGCTACCTGTAAAGTGAAAATTATGCCATTTCTATACAAGAATTGTGGCTTTCAGTTTGGGACTCAAACCATTTATGAATTTACGTAGTGTTCTTGACCTTCTGCACTCTAAATAATTACAAAGCTTTCCATACAGCAGATGCTTCTGATTTATTTTAATTCCAGACTTAAATACCCATTCGGTGTGGACATCTAGACATTTTGAGATCTTGTAAAAAGTTAGGTGTATTTTACAGACCTGCGCCCATATTTATCAAGTGTCTCAGAGTAGGAAAACAGTCCGAACTGGCTCGAACATCTCTGAGTGATGCAAATTTGGTCCTACTCTTAGGAGTAGAAGTAAAAGCATTTTATCAATTTTCCTAATTTAGTAAAGTACTCCTAACTTTACCATTGTTTAGGAGAGTCTGTGAACTGTCCTAACTTATTAGGAGCTGCCTAAAGATGGTGTTCAGGCAAAGATCAGTGCGCACATCCTGTTTTGGAAATACTGTAGATAGATAGATAGATAGATAGATAGATAGATAGATAGATAGATAGATAGATAGATAGATAGATAGATAGATAGATAGATAGATAGATAGATAGATAGATAGATAGATAGATAGATAGATAGATACAGGCACCAGCTCACCAGGGAATGACACAGCCTGAGGGGGGATGCATTTTGAATTAAGCACTTGAATAGAATAACAATTTTTTTATTTTTACTAATTCTGCCAATTTGTGACAAATTGTTTTATCCTGGTAACAATCCTGAAACACATTTTTTAACTTGTGCTTTAGTAATGTTTGACAAACTTCATGATAAAAACAGAGAGAGATTCAGAAAATGGTATAACAAAGAGTTAGCTTTAAAGATTCAAGAACCATGCATTTAAAATAATCATTTTGTATGTTGCCATGTATAATAATTACTTATTTTGAGAAGCATTTCACAAAGAAACAACACATAAAAAATATTTCAGAATCAGTGGATACATAAAGCTCAGTGTAGTCAACAAAAGCCCATTAGGGGAGCAGGCCGCCTTCCTAACAAGAGGATGACAAAGTAGAAAGAGCACTGTGGTGGAACAAGCAAAAGGAAAGGCCCACTGGTGAATACACTGCACATTTATCGTACGTGACAGTGTGCAAATTGGAGCTACCGTTGTCAATAAACCCAATAACAGAACCAAGAAACCATTTGGGCTTTAATCCAAAACTACAGATGGCAGGAAATGCTCAGCACATAGATTAGGTGGCATCCAGCTGTCCATTATATGGAGCAGATGGTCCAAAATTGCTTGTCCATTTAAGAGGAGAAGTAGGCATCAATTGTACTGAGGTTCCAGAGGCCAAAAGAGGACACACAGATATGGTGGCATTGGGATTTTTACAAAGTATCCTGTAGCAACCCATAGGGAGAACGTAAAGGTCACTCACTGCCACCAACTCAATTCAGTCATAAAGTGAGCTGATGTGAAAGGATTGATGAACAGGGACACAGTGTGGCCAGAAAGGTGGAGAAAAAGAACAACAAGTGGTTGTTACAGACATAAGAAATAATTTGACATGAATATGTGATTAGTTAGGTATGTGATGCCAGTATCGGAATGCTCTCATTAGGTGTGCATGGACTTCTAGGGTTGCTTCCCTAATCCCAAAAAGGTACAGGCTCAGGAAACAGACTTGAAAGTGACCCTTACAATGGACTAATGTCTCAAGTAGGGCTGGTTTCTGCCTTGAGCTGTCTGAGAACTACAGATAAATTAAACAATTTGTGTGAAATTGAATTTGCAGTGAAACTCTGTGTTTTGCTTTGCAAAAATAATTGAAAATTAATTGAAAATTGAATTTTGCTACCAGTGAAATTTGTGCCATTAACAGAAGAAAGGTGTTCAGTTACTGGCTGCTAGCATTCATTTGATTCAAATCCACAGGAATCTGCCCGTCATTAAGTATTAAAATAAAGATTTCTAGTCAAAAAAAAGCTGCCAGATAGGTTTTGGTAGTACAATACCCACTTTGCCAGTTATAATGAGAGTCTTGCTGATCGTAATCCTAAGGATGCAGACAGAAAAGAAAGTTGAAGCTCCACAGCACTTGGAGAAGGCATATCCTCAAGCTCTGCTGCCCAAATCAAGAAATTAATTTGCCCAGAACAGCCTGATATAGCAAAGAAGCTATCAGTTATATGCTGATTAACCCAACTGTCTTAGGATGTCCATGTATTATAAAAACTCATGCATTTCAGTACTGTTTCAGTTCAGCCTAAAACCTGCTTAAGGTACAGTAACTGTGCAGGCCCCCTTTGACATCTTGCTATAAATAAGGAACCACTGAATCATCTAGAACTTTGACTCATTATTTAATAAAGAGAAACCCTTGTCACTAGACGATAAAGATTTTGCTTCCTGAAAACTCTTCATATAAAATTTTAACTGATGAAAAATTTTGTACAGTGTAAATCATCACATAGATTTTCGATGATATTCAAGTCAGGGGACTGTGACGGCCATTCCAGAACATTGTACTTCTTCCTCTGCATGAATGCCTTTCTAGATTTCAAACTGTGTTTTGGGTCTTGTTGGAATAGCCAACATTATCCTGAAGAAAATTATCCTGAAGAATTTGTTGATATTGGGGTTGAATTCATTCGACCCTCGACTTTAACAAGGGCCCCAGTCCCTGAACTAGCCACACAGCCCCACAGCATGATGGAACCTGCACCAAATTTGACAGTAGGTAGCAGGTGTTTTTCTGGGAATTCGGTGTTCTTCTTCCGCCATGCAAAGCACTTTTTGTTATGACCAAATAACTGAATTTTCCAAAGTCCAAAGCACTTTGTTCCAAAATGAATCTGGCTTGTCTAAATGAGCATTTGCATACAACAAGCGAATCTGTTTGTGGCGTGAGTGCAGAAAGGGCTTCTTTCTCATCACCCTGCCATACAGATGTTCTTGTAGAACGATGTACAGATACACCATCGGCAGCAAGATGTTCTTGCAGGTCTTTGGAGGTGATCTGTGGGTTGTCTGTAACCATTCTCACAATCCTGCACATATGCCGCTCCTGTATTTTTCTTGGCCTGCCAGACTTGGGTTTAACAGCAACTGTGCCTGTGGCCTTCCATTTCCTGATTACATTCCTTACAGTTGAAACTGACAGTTTAAACCTCTGAGATAGCTTTTTGTAGCCTTCCCCTAAACCATGATACTAAACAATCTTTGTTTTCAGATCTTTTGAGAGTTGCTTTGAGGATCCCATGCTGTCACTCTTCAGAGGAGAGTCAAAGGGAAGCACAACTTGCAATTGACCACCTTAAATACCTTTTCTCATGATTGGACACACCTGTCTATGAAGTTCAAGGCTTAACGAGCTAATCCAACCAATTTGGTGTTGCAAGTAATCAGTATTGAGCAGTTCCTTGCATTCAAATCAGCAAAAGGGGACCCAAATTGTTTCACATTTGATTTAAGTTCATACAACTAAATACTGCTTCACTAAAAATCTTTGTTTGGAAAACACCCCAGTACTCAGATGTTCCTAGGAAATGAAAGACATACCACTGTTATCTTTTTTGTTGAAAGTAAGTTATTATGCAGGCTGAGAGAAGTTCCCAAACTTTTTCATATGACACTGTATTTCTTTTAGTGTGCGTCATTGCTAATGAACTGTTTTCATAAATGATTGTATGATGTTGCACATGGATTTTGACACTTGTTAATAAAAACAACAGCCGTTTTGCACCTTCTACTATTTGTGGGTATGTATCTCTACTCTCTCACTCACTGGTCTGGTCAGTTACGACTCCAGATGCCCAGGGACCAGGAATGTGCAGGATTTCAAAAGCACAGGGCATCACATTGCATCAGGCACATTAAGTAATTAAGTAGTTTCTCCGAGTTCCTATTCCTGAAATTATATTTGTGTTCAATGTGAAGCTGTCTGTCACAATCACCAAAGATTTTTCAGGAAGCAAATCTTTCAAAAAATTGTTGTCCTTGGTATTATGAGTGGAAGAGAGGTTGAATATGACTAGGTGCCATGTTCCTCATTGTGCTACACCGAAGTGACAGTGCACATACAAAAGAGTCAGTTATATCGTCTAGTTTGAGGAACTGAAATTTTACCCAACCCTCACACTTACGTTGTTGGTGGTGGTCCATAATGAAGCTCTACACAGCTTCTTTGAGCTCTCCCAACCTCTAGACATACACCATGCGTAGGCCAGGCTCCAGTATTCCTGGTATGGTTTTCTTTATTTTGTTTTTTCTTATTTGAACCATTGCGTGAGTCTATTTTTGGATCGCATGTTGTCTTAGTCCTCCTTTAACATCAGTATCCTTGTATGTGAAATATGGAGTGCTCAGCGTTTGCAGGGACGGAACACTAAGGATCACTGGGACACACAAGTCCATTTTCTAGGTGTCAAGTGAGCTGCAATTAAGAAACTCAACGGAATCTTGGTGCTGTTTAAATAAAATAACTACTAGGTCTTTTTATTACAGCATTTACGGTCATTGACAAGAAGAGCCATTTTAATGACTAGAAACAAGCATTTAAAGAAAAGACTGAACTCCAACACAAGCCAAATGACTGAAAGGGAAGACAACTCAAGAATAAGAGGGACACTTTTTAACACAATAGTACAGTTATTCTCAGGTAGCTATTTATTCGATGACAGTAAGATTGTATGATTGTAAATAAAATGCATAATTATTAAATCATCTGTAGTTAGAACATACAGATATGTAACTGAATGAAAAAGAAAAAAAAACTCCAAAAAGGAGAAGTAAACATTTAACATGGGCACACTGAAAAATAATCATTAGAATAAATCCAATCTGCAGACTAAAATGAACAAAACGTCACTTGGCAAAGGTAAATATACTGGAAAGAAATGCACCAATTCAATTGAGAAATAACACATCACAGTAACCACTGGACCTAAATGAAGTGTATAAAACTTCAAGAAACTGTATGGTAAAAATTCTAGAAGTCTGTCTTAAGGCATATGCATCTGATATTTATTATTTTTACAATTTATACCGTCCCGATATTTCTTTAACATTTACATTGGCAAATAATGATTTTCTAGAGTGTGGCATAACTGTGAATTATTGTGTGAAAATAAATTAAATAGAATAAAAACATACAATAATTTTTCCCTCACCTTATCACCTTTCTGTATAGTTTCTTGTTGGTAAATATTATAGTCTTTAAATTATGCTACAATATGTTTATTCCGGGTGTAAACATACCGAATATCAGTTTCAGCAATCTGCCTGCTTGATAGTCTTTGGATGAGCTGATAATTGTTTTATTTCACTCACTTTTTTTAGCAGCAGGAGTCATAGATGATAAAGTACGAAAATGTACAAAGTAAATTTATAACTATAAAAACTATCAGGATAAAATATTTTTAAAAACTTCATGCCAGTGGCAGAAGACTCTTATGTTGTAGCAGCAGGATTTGTTGTAAAGGATAAGTGTTGCTGTTTGTATAATAGCATTTTTTTTTTAATTAGTCATCATCATCCTCATCATCGTCGTCATCATCGTCGTCATCATCATCGTCGTCATCATCATCACCATTATCTTCATCATCATTATTATAATCCTCATCTTCATCATTGTTGTTGTCATTTTCATCATCGTCATCTTCTGTATTTACCTTGCCAGACAAGACATCTTCAATCCAGTCTTCCAGGTCCTGAGCTGTGGGTAAATTGTCATCATCTGCAAGATCCATCCATACGCTATCCGCCTGCAAAACATGTTCAGATAATTTAAGTAAATGTCTGAAGGGCTCATATTTTTATGATGCAAGCTTAATTTAAATACATTAACCAATTTGGGTGTTGATAAACACATTACCAAAATGTGTGCCCTAAAGTCAATATCACATTACGCAACTTCTAGTCACAGTATGTGCCAGTCTTGCTGACTGCGATTGCTGATCTCATCGCCCCACCACGTCAATTTAAGCAACTGAAAATTGCTGGCCATGTCAGTTTATGTGACTGTATGAAGACCGTCCAACACAGCACAGTTATGCTTGCCCCTTTTTTGTGTCAGGCAAAAATGTTCTGCCCAGTGGGGCCATTGTGGTATGAAGGGCTAATGGCTATGGCAAGTTCAGCCACAATCTCTACCATTTTTGTCCTTTTTTCCATTCCATCGTTGTACATTAAACATGAGACAGCTGTGATGTGTAGGTTACTTGCAACTGGCATCACACTTTCTTGCATTTGGAAATTGATTATCATGCCCAGGATGGACTAATATAACATAATAACAAGAGTTGGCTTTGTGCTTTTATTCTCCAAACATAATCAAGGTGCAGAGTGCTTCAATAATAAGTAATCCATAAACAGTGTTCAAATAAAGGTTAACAAATACAAATAAATTATCCATTAGTAATGGTAAAAAGCTAAAAGTATGGTCCATAAAAACTCAAACAAAGGTTGAAGATATTCCCTTCCTTGACTATAGACTCTCGCCTCTTTTGGCAATCAGGTGTCCCCACAATTGTCTACCTTGGCGTTCTAGTGTTCTAAAAACCTCAAGGCTCTTGGCCATCTTTCCCCCATGGTCATGGATGCTCACCTCAGGCAGCGATCCAGCATCCAGAATCTTACCTCCATCTGTACACTAACGATCTGTAGCCTTTCAAGGCCCTGGTCACCAGCATTTGCCTCTTCTGCAATCTCTGCTTATTCCACCTACTTGTTAACTGCTCCGCTCAGCAATCCCACAACAGAGGAGCTGTCTCAGGGACCACCCTTCAGGAGCTCAACAACCAGTTCCTGTTTGTTCTTTTTTTTTCTTCCACCTCCTTTGTCTTTCTCAGGCTCTTTTATACACCTACTCTACATAATGACCTATGGAGTGTCACAAGGAACAGTCCAGTCTGCTGTTCTCTTCACTCTGTACACCTCTGACTATAAATATAACACCAGGTCAGGTCACTTGTAGAAATTCTCAGATGAATCTTCACTTAGGGGGTGTATTGACAAAGTGCATGAAACAGAGGAGAGGAGTCAGGTGGAGAACTCTTGGTGTAATATTTATGTGTCAACAAAATATTAATACATATATGTGCAATTTTGTTTTAAGAGATGTCATTTAAATGTATTATTATTATCAGGCATTGTTTAGGGTCCTATGTCATAAGGAAAGCACCAGAAAAAGGGACCTCGATTGTTTTTTTAGAGTTAATATAGAGCACGGATGCTGTGGATGTAAGTCAAGTCAAGATGGGGAGCATGCACTGGTACAGTGCGTTGCCGCACCCACTACACGTCGAAACAGCTCAGAATCCCGGTTGGCAACCCCCAAGGCAGACACACGGTCCAGTCCTACCCTCCGGAAATGACCCTCTATCTGCCACAGCCAGGTGTTATGTGGGCAAACCCTTGGCCTGGTCCAGCCACTTGGGTCCCCAACAATGAGGATCTTATGAGCCAGATCACCCTCGGGGAAATGCGCCACATGGCTGTAGTGCCATAATTGATACTCCCTCACAATGCAGGTAATGTGCCTCATTCGGGACTCCATGAGCTCATTCGACACAAAGTCAAACCAACGGTACCCAAGGATTTTCCGGAGAGACACAGTACCAAAAGAGTCCAGTCTTCGTTTCAGGTCACTGGATAGCATCCATGTCTCACAACCATATAGTAAGACAGGAAGCACCAGGTCTCTAAAGACTTGGACCTTTGTCCTTTTGCATAGATATCAGGAGCGCCACACACCCCTTTCCAGCGACCTCATGACCCCCCATGCTCTCCCAATCCGTCTACTGACTTCACAGGAAGAGTCACCAGAGACATGAATGTCACTGCCAAGGTAAGTAAACCTCTCAACAAGGTCAGCACTCTCTCCGCAAACAGACACACTGCTGATGGCTGTGTCCTAAAAGGTCATTAAAGGCCTGGATCTTGGTTTTTATCCAGGACACTCGCAAGCCCAGACACTCAGACTCCCCATTCAGTCTCTCGTGCGCCCCGATCAGAGCCTCCATTGACTCCACGAAGATCACAGCATCGTCAGCAAAGTCAAGATCCGTGAATCTTTCTTCACCAACAGATGCCCCACAACCGCTGGACCCCACGACCTTGCCCAACACCCAGTCCATACAAGCATTGAACAGAGTAGGAGCAAGAACACACCCCTGACAAACCCCAGAATCAACTGGGAAATTCCTCCTTACAGAGGAATCGAAGCATTACGCACATCTGAATCTGTTCGTCGGAGATTCGCAGTCAGGGCGGCTGATGGAATGGTCCTTACAGATGACACTGCAGTTGTGACCCGCTGGGCTGGCTACTTTGAGCAGTTGTTCAAAACTAATCCTCCGGCTAGGACATTGGATATCTCTGGGTCCACAATTCTTGAGGCTGATTCTCCAATTAGCTGTGAACCACCCAGTCTCACTGAGATTGCACAGGTGGTGAACCAGCTAAGGGGGGGAAAGGCTGCAGGGATCTGTGGTATCTGGGGTGAACTTCTCCAGGCTGGTGGTAAGGCTGTCCTCCTGGCATTGCAAGCAATCTTTGCTTCCATTTGGGAGACTGGCATCATCCCAACTGACTGGAAAACGGGACTTGTCGTTCCTATCTGAAAAGGGAAGGGTGATCGCCTGGATTGCAGCAACTACAGGGGGATAACACTGGTCTCGGTGCCGGGTAAGGCCCTTGCTAGGTTCGTCCTCAATAGGATCCGTGATCAATTGCTCACCTACCAGCGACCGGAACAGTCCGGTTTTACGCCTAAGAAGTCTACCATTGACCACATCCTGGCACTGAGGATTTCCATAGAGTGCAAACGCGAATATCGGCAGAGTTTCTTTGCAGCCTTTGTCAATTTTTGCAAAGCGTTCGACTCAGTTGATCGAGCTGCCCTGTGAGACATCCTGTGGGTTCGCGGGATCCCCCCGAGGGTGCTGGATATCATGGCTAGCCTGTGCACTGGTACTCTGAGTGCTGTGCAGAGTGGAGACAGGACCTCTGCGTGGATGTAAGAGCTGTGATAAATAAAGTTCCCCTGCATACTTAAAAAAACGTCTTGCCATCATTTCATTTTGCACAATTTGTGAAAAGAAGACACTTGGTGCAAACAGAATCATCTGCATCTTAACATCAGCAATACCAAGGAACTGGTTATTGACATTTATTGAAGCAAAGAGCCTCTGTGTCCAATTACTATTCAGAAAATTGATGTAGATGTGGTCCACTCCTACAAGTACTTGGGGGTCCAAATGATTGGTGGTCTCAGAACACAGAGAAACTATATACTGTATGAGAGGTCAGAGCAGGCTCTTTTTTCTTAGAAAACTGCATTCCTTTAATGTGAGTAGTGACAACCTTCACATCTTCTATAACTCTGTAATGGTCAGTGTGATTTGTCTACACTATGGTGTGCTGGGCTGGTAACGTCACTTCAGGAGAGCCCTACCAAATCAACAAGCTAATCAAAAAGGCAAACTCAGTTGTAAGATGCACTAGGGACTCCCAGGAGGTTGTAGCAAAGGAGAGAATTACAACAAAACTGAGTGCCATCATGAACAATGCTGCACATCCTCTCTCTGACACAGCAACACTGAGGACTTTCAGCCAACTGATCATTCAGCAGAAGTGTGTCAAGAAACACTGTGGGGGTTCCCTTATACCAACAGCAATATGTCTGCATAATGCCTCACTGGGACTGTGACAGCCAAGTCAGAAATTTTTTTAATTTTAATTTTCTTCTTTGTTCAGACCAAAGTGTCTTTGTATATTTATTTTTTTTATTTGCTTACTTATCTACCTATTTATGTATTTATTTATTTAAAGAGCTTTTATAAAAAATTTCCCCCTGGGACAAATAAAGTTCTATCTATCTGCATATTACTAGCAATCAATTTGCCTCCTACGTGAATACCCCACGGTCTCCCGCCTATGCTACGGCTCGTGCTCCCACCCACTCAGTCTGAGTGCACTGTTTTAGTTCTAAAAGTTATGCACAGCCATGGACCCCAAACTCACTTCCCCACAACATCAGACAGACATCAAACAGCAGTAAAATACACATCTCCTGGTATCTCCTCCATGCTCCTGAAACTGTGCTGGGAGGCACAGTAAACCTTCTTGCGACGGCATGTATGGATGTGCCATCCTGGAGGAGCTGGACTGCCTATGCATCCTAAATCGGCTGTGGTTACCGCCTAATGCTACCAGTAGTGACAAGGACACTAGCAAAAAGCAAAACTAGAGAAGAATCAGTCAGGAAGGATAAGGAGAGAGCAATTGTCTGTGGCCTCTACCTGCAAAAAAATTCCCTTTTTGGGGGTTGACTTGCTGTTGACTCTCCAGTGCACCTGCTGTCACTTTCATTTGCAACAAAGGAGGTGAACTTGCTTCACAATCGCTTATTCTTCCTAAATGGTCAGATTGATATCCCTGAAGCTTAACTGACTTGCTGTTGAACTGTGATGATTATAGGTTCCCTTAATTTTTTTGAGCAGTGTATAATACTTGCAAATGCATATTGCATATATTGTATATACATTATCCAACCCGCTATATCCTAACTACAGGGTCATGGGGGTCTGCTGGAGCCAATCCCAGCCAACACAGGGCGCAAGGCAGGAAACAAACCCCGGGCAGGGCACCAGCCCACTACAGGACACACACACACCCACACACTAAGCACACACTAGGGACAATTTAGGATCGCCAATGCACCTAACCTGCATGTCTTTGGACTGTGGGAGGAAACCGGAGTACCCGGAAAAAACCCAAGCAGACGTGGGGAAAACATGCAAACTCCACGGAGGGAGGTCCCAGGAAGTGAACCCAGGTCTCCTAACTGCAAGGCAGCAGTGACACCACTGCACCACAGTGCCATGTTATGTACATTTTTTATTTATTTATCTTGTATAAACTTGACATGTTGACTTGTTGCATTTGAGCAAACAGATGCAGTATCAAATCAGACCATTTTAGAAAGAGAGATAGCAGATACGTTTAGCGACAAAGGGTCAGCACGGACTAGGATTAATTGATGAAGTTTTTAAGTTTATGTAAAAGAAACATTTAAATAATAAGAAAATTAGCTTCTCTCATGGTTTCCACTAAAATTTTGAATTACTATTTGAATGAATTACGATTTCATTCATATTTCCATCTTGCAAAAGTGTCAGTACTACTTACATCAGTAACGTTGACCACACCGATTTGTGGTTTGTAGAGATCAATTTTGAAGGTTTTCTCCCAGTATGGAATTAACTGAAAGCACAGGACAAAAGTAGAAAAAATATATATCATCAGAGTAAGTCTGACAGTAACATTAAGATAATGAAAATGGCACTGTAGATTCTTACCAAAGGAAAGTCATCTGGGTCGATCAACACAATGCTGAGGTTAGGGTTATTGGTATTATCTCGGGCAACATCCTTAAGGATCTCCAGAAATTCAAAGCCATCTAAAACAGAAATGAATAATGCAGTAGCCAGTAAGATACTCACCACCACCACCACCACCCACTTTTCTTGTCTTGTTACTTTAACGGGTAACCCATTTAAATGTTTCTATTTACTACAGTTGATAGATCCTCCAAAATTACCTGCAAATTGTAAATACGTAAAGACAAGCACAGGTGTTAGGACACACTAAATAGATTGCTCTTTTGTAAAAGAAACAAAAGTTAATTCTTATTATAATATTTTACTGCCTTTTAATGTCAAAACAAGTAACAGCTAAAGCTGATTTCATGTTACATGTTCATGTCGGACTTGACAATTGCCTATGGATAGCTTTACTGATACAGCGAGTTCAGCCTCAATCTCTTCCTTTTTTTTCCCCATTCTGCTGTGGTACATAAAACATGTGACATCGGAGAGATGAGCTTGTCTTCTGTATGTCAGGTCCAGGTCTGTCTGTCGTGTTGCTTATTCCTGGTAGCTGCATTATATGTGTATATTGGTTGTCAGCTCGCATGCACAAAAAGCCCACCCCTGCGACTTAAGGGGGAATTAAACCTGTTTGGACTGAGTTCCCATGTATATCAGACTACATGACATAAGATCACGAGAGCACATCCCGACTGTCTCTGACTCACGAAGATTATGTACCATATATAATCACGGATAAATTCTCCCACAGATAATCTGGGACTTGATTTTACAGTATAATTTCTGGTATTTTATAATGTCGGTCGTATAAGTCGAATGTGGAAAACTCACGCTATTGGTACAAGGGATTAAGATATGCTAACGCCCACTTAAGAGAGTAACCACAGAGCACATTGCCTTTTTTTCCATGTGGGTGCGGCAATTCGCTGTTTCAGCGTGTGCTCCTAATCTCTCTCTCTCTATTGTGCCTACTTGACCACACGGTTATACCCAAACTATTCCGAAGCAACGTTTACACTAATTTGTGTTTTTTGTATCTCACACCCTCATGCACCTTTATCATAAGAGCATTCCTTATCTACAATGGAGCGTTCGATCAGAAGAACATATGAAGCTGGAATTAAATTAAACATTGTTGAAGTAGCGAATGAAATTGGTAACTGTGCTGCTGCAACTAAATTCAATGCATCTGAGAAACTGATGCAAGATTGGAGAAGGCAAAAAGATGTAAAAAAAAAAAATTAAGTATCGCGTTTTTAACGGGCATATAAGTTGGGGTCTGATTTTATAATCAATGCAGTCTACAACTGAAAATCACTGGAAATCTTGTACAGTGTGATAAGGCCTTAAAGAAATTGCTGCGGATGCAAGCTATTGTGCATATTACAGTAAGGTGAAACACTGACTGGAAACTTTCTAGATAAACTGTTTGCATTGTACTGGTGTCAATGCTGTCGTAAGTAAGACCATGTGATGGTTATTTATGAAATATTGTTCTCCATTATTCTTAATGTAAATTTAGGAAAAGCAAACCTAATATTGGAAGCCTGTCATATAAAGGCAGCCATGTGAGAGGAGTGCCTTCTGCCATTTGATTCCTACCATCTTCAGTATTACTGATGGAGCATGGTTGGCATGTGGTCTGGCAGCCGTGTCTCTTAATCAGCCATCTAATAAAGGTGACAAGTGGCAGGGTTTAGTGTGGGTCATGCCATTGAGTTTTGTTTTATTGTTCTTTGTGGTTTTTTTTTGTTGTTCTTAATTATATTGTTGTTAATTATCCTGTTTTAGTTCTTTCTTTTTATGCTGATTTATGTTCTACCTGTTGTTGACCGATTGTTTTTGATGGCAGCAGGGTGAGGGCCCTAATTACAGAACAGGCCCCAGGGGCTGTCAGTAGTCATCTGTGCTACTTAGAGATCGTTCAAGCCAGTCACGCCGTCGGTGGTGGGACATCAACCCTCTTCATTAGTTTTACTTCTGTGTGTCTTTGCGTTGAAGTTTGGTGTTGTCTTTGAAAGTCTTTTGACCATTTGAGTCTCTCATTTGGGACTTTTTGAATTTTGGTTCTGTTCTGTAGGTTAGGATTTTGTATTGGTTTATTCTTTTGATTTTGTATTTTTGAATCTTTTTCATCAGTGCTTTTATTAATTAAAATGTCTGCCATTTTCTAGGAGCTTTGTTTTTTTTGTTCTTCTCATTTCCTTATATTTTGATATTTTATTTCTTTTGTACTTTTGCTTGTTTTTTTATTTTTTCTCTTTTTGTGTTATTTAATATTAATGTATTCTTCTCCTGTTGTCCTGTTTAATTTTAAAGCTGAATTTATAGCATCTTGTTTCTCATTTAATTTTGTTATTTAAACATGTTTTTTTTAACTTTCTAGAGTAGCCAGGGTTTTCCTGCACAGATTCTCTCTCAGTTTGTTTGCGTCAGTTCATAAGTAAGGGCAGTGCCACAATTACAGTCTCCATTGAAACCTTTGTACTCAGTTCCATTGGAATTGCATTGGAATACAGTGAGGCTAGAAAATAAATGAATGGGTTTTTTTGTTACTTTCAAGGCAGTCGGAGAGAGATGGCTGTGGCCTTGTAGGGGGCACTCAAAAGCTGACTGTCATTCCTGCTCTGTCCCTCTTCAGTTGTCTTAGGGTCTTCCATTGTTGGTTGTGAGGGCATCTGCCTAAAGCTAAACATTACTTGCATTTTATTTTAAGAATTCTTCATTTTTGTACTTCTTTAAGTTTTTATAAGTCTTTAAGAATGTCTACTACTACTGAACTTGGACAGAATGAAACACACCAAGAGGTAAACACCAGTATTTGAATCGCATACTTTATGCCTCTTAGCCTCATGGCATATAAATACATGTGAATGAAAATCAGTTTAGGGTACTTTTTATGTTGAAATGTGCCAAAATCCTGGGTGGGCGCTATGATTCTCTCTTTATATTAATCCATCCATCTATTTTGAAACTCATCCAGTTCAGAGTTGTGGAGGCCCACAGACTATGCCAGCAGTGTTTGGCACAAGGCAGGAGCCTATTACAGGGCCCACTCAGTCACACATAATCACATGCGGACAAGTTAGAGACCCCAGTCAAAGTAACTCGCACATTTTTGGGATGTGAAGAGAGAATCAGAGTGCAAAAAAAAAAATCCCACACACTGGGGTGAACATGTACAAAAGCATGGCACAGGATGCAAACAAATTAGTCTTTAGCTGAGGCAGCTGCACGAACCTCTGTGTCTCATTCCTTCATTCTGCTCAGCTAATCACTTGTTAAACTGCTTCTAGTATGTATGAATACAAAGGGTTCATTTTTGTTTTTCAATGGCAAGAATGGTGACCTTTTCAACGTGTGTAATCACGGCCGATTTCTCTCATTAAAAACCAATAAGCATGTTTTAGACCTTTTTCTGTTGTGGCTTAGAAGATCACTTGAATATTGTCTGTGTGACATGCTTACACAGAGCCCTCGCATCTTATCTCACCTGGGTCCTCCTCTTCTGCAAAGGCAACAATGTGTATTCCTTCCATGTCATCTTCCTGTGAAGCACATGAAAAATGAAAACTAAGAGGACAAGAAGACAAAGCAATTGTGATTATGAAGGTGAAGCCAAGCACACAGTCAGAAGTGGGAGTTAGTATTGTGGTGAAAGAAAACTACTGGGACCAGGGAACACCAGCTTTTGCTTATTGAGGTCATAACAGAAGGTTTGATGTAAGGAAGACAAAGGTAGTTTTACTCATTGATCTTAGTGCTGGAGAGTGGTGATGTGTTGCATGTTGATTAGTACATTTTAGTAAGAATTTCACTGTGCTCAGTACAGGTGACAATAGTGACACTAACAACCTACGGGACTGCACAGTATGTGAAGGGTAGGTTGATTGGCAGCTCTAAACTGATCTGGCGTGAGTGACTGTATGTGTGTATGTATGTGTGTATAGTATGTCATGTTCTAGGTCTCCATCCACAGTTGATTTCTGTCTTGCTAATAATGTTGGCTGAGACCATCTTTGACCAGGCATTGGAATACAGTGAGGTTAGAAAACAAATGAATGGTTTCAATGTTACTTTCAAAGCAGTCAGAGAGAGAGATGGCTGTGGCCTTGTGGGGAACAATCAAAAGCTGACTCCAAACCCAAATTAATTTGTCTTTTTACAGAGGATCATTAGATAGATAGATAGATAGATAGATAGATAGATAGATAGATAGATAGATAGATAGATAGATAGATAGATAGATAGATAGATAGATAGATAGATAGATAGATAGATACCGTATATATTTGAATATAAGCCGAGTTTTTCAGCACCCAAAATGTGCTGAAAAACATCACCCTCGGCTTATATTCGAGTCAGGTCCCGCTGCCCCCCCCACCCCGGTATACTAACAAGCCAGTTTCCCTTTTGGTTTGTGCACGCCAATGATGATTTCCACACATGTTCAGTCTCTCCCTGTGCATTTCCTGTGCAGCGAGCGAGAGAGAGAGACAGACAGACACACACACAGACGCACACGTGAGAGAGAGAGAGAGACACACACACACGCACACGCGAGAGAGAGACACACACACACGCACACGCGAGAGAGAGAGAGACACACACACACACACACGAGCGAGTGAGAGAGATACCATACTGTTTTTGTTGACCCTATTTTTCTTTGAAATAAATACTCAAAAACATTTAACCTACTGATGCCTCAATTAATGTACGGTAATTTTATTGGTATTTATTTTGATTATTGAAACTTACCAGTAGCTGCTGCATTTCCCACCCTAGGCTTATACTCAAGGCAATAAGTTTTTCCAGTTTTTCCAGTTTTTGCAGGTAAAATTAGGTACCTCAGCTTATATTCGGGTCGGCTTATACTCGAGTAAATACGGTAGATAGATAGATAGATAGATAGATAGATAGATAGATAGATAGATAGATAGATAGATAGATAGATAGATAGATAGATAGATAGATAGATAGATAGATAGATAGATAGATAGATAGATAGATAGATACTATGGATACTGCTGCTCACTCCTTCACTCCTTGTACCTTCCTCCTTTTTCCCATTTTCCACTTGTTAATTGTACTTATGCCACCACCAGACCTTCCAACTCCAAGCACCACAGGCCCATCATGCCCAAGTGTTCTGGATTTACTATAGTGCCTAAAAGTTACTTGCTGAAGGCAGGACTGGTGCCACCATTAAGGCAAATTAGGCATTTGTCTAAGGCGCAGATAAATGGTGGTGGGGGGGGGGAGTTGAGACTCAGCTTCATGGGTTAGCCAAACAGTTGGTTGGTGCACTAATAAGCTTGGCCAAGGGTGCAAAATAATCTAATATCTCCCCTGGCTATAGGTCTTCATACATACATAATATCAGGCCATATTGTCCCTATTCTTGGTGCATTATGGTCACTGGGCCATGGCTGACCTTACAGCCTGTGCTATGGCAGTTCAATTGCAATTACAGTCCCTGCTAGGCCTTCTTTTATACTGTTTAATAAAGTGCTTTAAGAAGGTCTTTTAAAGTAACAGCTTAACAGCATTTTCAGAATAAAGAATGAGCTTAGACTGTAGGTCATCATTCTCATTTCTGAAGGACTGCACTGGTTGCAGGAGTCTTTCACAGCCATCTCCAAGGCTCGTTCTCATCTGTTATTGCACTCCAGCTTTAGTTAGCTTCTCTTTGGCTAATTGGATCCAGAATACTCCCCTTAGTATGTGCCTAACATTTCCTGAGACAGATGGATGGCAAAGGCCTAGTTTAATACAAGGCTGGGATCAAAACAGTCATTTAAGTCTAATTAAGTGATAATCTAGCCATCCATTTATCAGTTTCCTGCAGCCATTTTATCAATTATAAGATCAGAGAGAAATAGGATTATGTCTCAACAGTAATGGTGACAAGGCTATGAAAACCTTGGGACGGGATGTCAGCCTGTCTCACACTCATGCCAGTAGCTACAGTACATTCGCCACCTGCTGGTCAATTTAATGTTTCACCAATTAACAGTGTAACAGTGGACTTTGGGTTTAAAGCCACAAGAATTTGCAGTCCTGCACCACTGACTCCGAGGACTCTTGCTTAGGAGATATTTATGTTACATGTGTTTAAGCTTGTTCTGTTTCATAAATTCTATCATCACTGAGTCTGATCCAACTGGCAAACTTTAGTGGACCAAGGTGGTCTACCACAAGAGGGCTCATATAACCCAGGATCATATAAGTATACCGTATACAGTATATCAAGCTTCACATCCCTGATTGACTCACTCAGGGGTTGACCAGAAACTTTAATTATTAGCAGAAAAACTAAGGAAAAGGATTTTACTAATGAATCAATCAAATATCCATTAGGCTCAGAAAAACCCAACTTTACCAAAAAGTTATTTGATTTTGAAAAGTCAGAGTAAATAAAGATGATGTTTCTCATTTAACAGTCGGAAAGTTAATCTTAGTCAACTTAGACAGTCTATCAGATTTCTTGGTGCCTCCAACAGCATCATCTTTTGAATCCCACCTGTATACTTTTTTAATTTTGATATTATATCTTTGTATAGAATAATTTATGCAGCAGAATAATTATCAACACTGTGTAAGTGATAAAAAAAATCAAAAACTGAAAAGTATACTTTCTTACCCAAGTCTCAAACATGTCTTCTGGCCTCAACTTTCTTAAAGTAGCTCTGAAAAAAATACAAAGAATATTAGAAACGGCAGAAAAACAGGCTGTTCACACTTAATAATTCTTCATTGTGACTAGGGTCCTGGCATGCTATGCCACTTTGCCTTTCCCATTTTAGTCACCTCCATGAACTTCATTTATTTGTTCATTTTGCACAACTGCCATGACCCCATTTGTAACTTCAGTCACATTTGCAATGATGCAACTTACAGATGTCCATCAACTGACTGCCATTCTTTGGACTGCGGGAAGCAATTAGAAGTCTCAAGAAAATGCTTCATGAGCACAGGCAGAACCCACCAATAACACAAATAAGACAAATCAGTCAAGAATCTAACTAAGGGTTAAGAGACAGACACAACAAGTCCCTCCAAACATTATGGAATCTGCTTGGTCTATCATGAAATTGTTGTTTAGCAGCAGGATTAGGCAGGTTTAAGAAAATTGTGCTATTTGAAATGATTGTAAATCCACTATAAAGGGTATGACAGTCCACCTTCAGTTGTTACTTTTTTTAATAATCAAGACAGAATAAAGAGGTTATTGATCAGTTAAGGCTCAGTGGTCTTAATCTAAGTTTCATAGTGTTCTGGCAGAGAATAAAATGCCACTGTTAAATACAATTTCATACAGGCAGAGTTTAAACAGATGTGCTAAAGTCTTAAAGAAATACACTTGAGTGAGCTTGTGGATGTGCAGGTGGCTCCAGAGCAATCACATAAATTAGGAAGTACAGTTCATCAATGCAGGAGCATTTTAGGTGCAAATGTTTAAGTTAAAAGGTAAGTAAAAAAGTTATTTTTATGTAGTGCATTTTCCATCAAGACACTATGTGCTGCTTAAGTAAAGATCTATTCAACAATTGTTTCCTAATATTTTATACAATCAGTATACAGACAGGGTAGATAACTATACCAGATCACAGAATAAATAAGAGGTAAGGACTGACCCGTTGGACATTACTAAAGAGACTTAAAGGTCCTCTAAGAAATGTAAGAGCACTGCTATCCTTACAGATTATGAGCACAGGAGATTAACAGTTCAAGGGAAAATCTGAAATTACAAAAGGCAAGAATATGGCCAAATATGCAAAAATTAATCCAAAGAGCTTGTTTCAGTGTTTTAGCTGTAAGAAAACAATCAAAGAAGTGGTGATGTATATTAAAATTAGGAGAATCATTTAGAAATAAAATATATTCATCCATTGCTGTAATTGCTTAATCCAGTTCAGGGTTTTAGTGCTTCTGCCTCACAGCTCCAGAGCCCAGGATTCAAATCCTGACCAATGCCTGGATTTATGAAGCATCTCAGAACTACTCCTAGGAACTGCACTAAATGTCTGACTAGGATAAGAATATGTCCTGTCTTAGAGCAAGATATGAGTCGTAATGAAATATCCTAAACCCACTTCCAGCAATGAATAGGAGTTCACATTTGAGAACGAATTATGTCACAATGTTACGGCACCCTGAGCCACAAAATGGCACTCATGATGTTTTATAGTTTTCGGATTCTAATGCTAAGGCTTCACCACAAATATAATAATAATAATAATAATAATATTCAAAGTAGTTAGAGAAGAAGAAGGAAAGCACAATAAGATAGGATATTGTGCTAAGATGCACGTTATTGCTGCCACTTAGCAACAACATCAAGAAAAATATTATAATCAGACTGAGACACATACAACAAATGAGAGTAAAGCCCAATAATTGGCATGCTTATTTAACAAAGAATGATCCACATTCTTTAAAAACATTTCACGTCCCACTGTTATGGCCATGGGAAGTGTCTCGTAAAGTAACAGTCACTGAATAGCCATGGCTATAAGTCACGTTCGCTTTTCCAGTGTGACCTCCCCTTATCTTCTCCAGGGAGAAGAGTCTTTGCCTGCCATCTTGAACCTTCTTGTAAAGTGTAACATTAAAGCTCAAGAGGTTTGTGGAATGCAGAGCTCTACGTACTTGTGTGACATTTCACTGTCAATCACCCATCTAGCCCCACCTACTGTATCTTCAGGGTAATTTGCTGGCTACTACAGTACAGTTTGGATCCAAGACCACCTGTGTGTTAATACTGTTATTGCTTGTAATTCACATATACATGCATCCACACTTGGGGCAGTGCTCTTTGTTTGCATGCTAATTTGTATGAATGCAGCTTGCTTTAACAAATTATTACCTTATGTGGAATGGTGGGGACATCTATACAACTATGCACTAACCGGGGCCGTCTTAAAGTATGGGTACAATGGGCACTGACCGGGGGCTCCAGGAGCTTAGGGGTCTATGATATGTCTGTTGCCTATGAATGTTTCTGTTTTGCTGTTAAAACAGGGGTCCAAGTGCACTACTTTTCCCAGTGGCCTATGATGCTGTTAAAACAGCACTACCTCACACATTATTAGGCTATTTAAAGTTTGGTGCAAAATTTGAGAAAAACATGGTTGTGGCATACCCAAAGCAAAGGTATATTTTCCCACTGACCAAAAAACAACGTTACCAACACTTTAATTTTGGCTGACAGCACATGGTTTCTCCTCGTGTATGGAGCAATCATGTAACATACAAGATTTGTTACAAATACTATTCCATCACTAACGAATCAATATCTTTTTATGAAATCACTGTTGTACATAAACATTCTGCCTTTCCCGGGATGTACGTGCCGACCCTTATCTGAGTGCCATCTTCTGGAAGTTCCAAGTGAGTTAGGAAAACTCTCCTAAATCCTGGTTGAAGCTGGGAGTAGTTTTCCTAAATTAGGAAAATTGCTAAAATGGTATTTCTGCTACTTCCAAGAGTAGGTATTTTGTTTAGGTATTCCTCTTTTCCTCTCACACTAGAAAGGACAGGCCGAGCTGATTGGTAATTGTAAATTGGATCATTGCTAGTGAGCTGACACCTATTCCAAGGATATGCTCCTGCCTTACGCTCAGGCCCCCTGTGGCACTATATTAGGTTATGTTTGAGAGAAAGCTGAAAGAACAATAATTACACAGTGGGGAGTCAGAACTGAAAAACTTCACTTTACGAGAAAGACTCATCTGCTTAACCAGATGGTTTACAGAAGTGATTAACTTCAAATTTTTCTTTCTTTCTTTCTTTCTTTCTTTCTTTCTTTCTTTCTTTCTTTCTTTCTTTCTTTCTTTCTTTCTGTTCAGTGTTCTTAACTTGCCTTTTAATGACTGTGTATTTATTTATGGTAATAATGGAAATAACTATAATCAAAATGAATACATGGCCATTTATAAGTCCCAAAAAGGAAAAAGTGAGGTCAAACAAACAACGTGACATGATCAACATATTTCATGGACTGGTAAAAGCCAGAGTGTTTTTAGAAGATAAATTCTACAGAATGACTGAAAATGTGAATTCTTTTGAGGAGAAACTTGAAGATAATGAATTGTTTTTTCTTACTTAACACAAGGGGGCCCCCCTGCTCGCTTCGCTTGCCAACCACTCCCCCCTCCCAGCCAGCACTATGCGTCGACAACTTCACGTCACTGCCGCTCACGTTGTGAAGAAGGGGGGGCTGAACACACCCCAAGGAGACGCGGTCGCTCCTCCGAAACACCCTCTTAAACGGTGACACAATGGGAAACAATACAGTTTTTTTTTTACCTCCTCTTTGCTCAATCAGCTGCTGGCTCGCTGCTGCTGCTGCTGCCGTGCCACTTGATCTGCATCTTGCGCAGCACACTTCTGTTGATCTCTTTTCGCCTTTACCTTTTCATCAGTATCGCATTGAATTTTGATTCCGTGTTTGGAATTACATCGTGACAACGCAACATATAACTGCCCATGAGTGAATATCGTTTCTTTCTCTCTACAAGTTATATGTCTGACAGTATCCCGTGGGACGTGAAAGTGTCACTCTAAGAAAATCACGTCTCGCCTCCTTCCAAAATTTTTTTTTTATAATAGAGAGATATAAATTAAGTGTTGTTTTTTTGGGATGAGTTTGGATTTTCTTTGTTTGCGTTACTTTTGTTATTGTAAATGACTTGTTGAGTATTGATTAATAAAGTTCAATTCAAAATTCCCAAAAAAATTCTCTTTCTTTCTTTCTTTTTCTTTCTTTCTAATTTATTAAATGTAATTATTAAATGTAATGCAATTTTTTAATTGTATAAAAAAGTCAAGGTAGTTATCTTATATGTTTGTGCAGACTTATTAGACATATCAGCACTAGAAAAAGTCCCTGGAAGAGCGACTAGGCCGATTTCAGTGGTGTGAGCTATGAACAAAGATTAAAGGAATTGTATCTTCTCCATTGTATTATACAACCAAGTAAAGCAGTTCACTTTAATAATAAAGCAGCTGAATGTTTTCAGTTTAAGGAAACAATTAGCAACATGGAGACAGAGATGGAGGCCATTTAACAGTAAATTTTACACATGTTAAGTGAGTATTCTTTCACTGGTACCATATATGAAGCAAGTGACCTGGCAGTTTAGGTGGAAACTATCACTATGAGACATTCAAATCTTAAGTCAAACATATTTTTGGAAATATTTGGTAAACAGAACACAATGAGCTACTTCTATCTTTATAGCTATAATCTAACTGAGGTGTTGCCTAACATTATTCCCTAGCAATGTACTTTTAAACATTCACGTTCGAGCACAAAGGTCAAAGGTGAGTATTTTATATGCAGATGTTACAGTACAGTATCAGTTTCTCATTCTGAGTACTGACTATGTTGTCTCGTCCAGATGTCACTTTGAAACACAAACTCTCCCCTGTCCACAATCACAGCTGTTGGCTTCAGCAGCAAAAGAGCAGAATGGCTTAATCACAGTGCGTGTCTCTTTGAAATGACCTTGGAAAATTCATCCACTGAGCTGCACCACAGAGAAGACAGAATGACATTAACAGGTTCTAGCATTTGGCAGGAGGAACAACATTCAGATAAATCAAAGTATGTAAATGCCAAACAAAGACCACATCCTCGCCCATTTGGTGCATTCACTTTTAACATCTAGCATAATCATGCAAGACCAGTAAATAACATCAAATGTTGAGTTTACAACGCTACAGGAGGAATCCTAAGGTATGACATTTTACTGCCTCATTCAGACTAGAGTGCATGCAAAGTCCCCACCGAACAGAATTAATTCTCAGGTTTTACAGAATGACATGGGAATGCAGGATATAAGGTGTGGACTGCTTGAGCTTACTGCCTCTTACATCCTGGTGACAGGATTCAAATCCCAACCTTGTCACTGTCTGTGTACGTTTGCACGTTCTCCCCCTATGCTTCATCACCCCAAAGTCTTGCAAGGTAAGTGGATTGGCAGCTGTGAGTTACTGAGTTCCACACACAGGTAGTCACCCCAGGTACAGATTTGGACATACTGTTGGATGTGTTTTTCCACCTGGTGGTAGCATGTGTTTTATCCTAACACTATCCATTCCGGACAACAAAAGAAAGGTCACAAAACACAAAAAGGTATGGTTCAAGGGAGAGAGAAAGTCAAATGGGCAGAGGTCTAAACCAAAATAAACCAAAACAATCTTGTAACCAATATGCAAACCATATCTTGCAAAAATCTTGCAAAAATGGCATAACTACTGGAAATTTTGAAATACTAACTACCACAATCCAAAAACTTGGACAAAGTGGGGACTGCTGTGATATGTTATGTTTGGGATTTCTTTTTTTTCCCAGGCTCTAGAATGAGTGATTCTGATGTTTCAAAGCTCAGAGATAGCGAAAATATTCTCGTTCTCCTTCCATAATAAGTTTAGAATAAGGTTTGTATGTGTTAACATCCATCCATCCATCCATTATCCAACCCACTATATCCTAACTACAAGGTCACAGGGGTCTGCTGGAGCCAATCCCAGCCAACACAGGGCGCAAGGCAGGAAACAAACCCCGGGCAGGGCGCCAGCCCACCACAGGGCACACACACACACACCCACACAGCAAGCACACAGTAGGGATAATTTAGGATCGCCAATGCACCTAACCTTCATGTCTTTGGACTGTGGGAGGAAACCCATGCAGACACAGGGAGAACATGCAAACACCACGCAGGGAGGGTTCGCTTCCCGGGTCTCCTAACTGCGAGGCAGCAGCGCTACCACTGCGCCACTGTGCCGCCCCATGTGTTAACATTATGTTTTGTATTTAATATGGCACTATTTTGTTTTTTAGTGGATATTAACATTTTATGGCCTATTTGTTAGAATGCAATGGTTTGCTACTAACTGACATTACTGTTGAAACACTTTAAAAGCCTGCTCTGCAGTATTCAAAATTGTGGATACTGTATGTGAGAAAACAAGCATAAATATTTATTTATGATCTAGTGTTTGACCCTTTGCGAAATATCTTTGACTCTGATTTTGGTTAGCACTTTGGAATTACATAATTTGACTTCTTGTCTTCCTGGTATTTGACTTACACTTATTATTTTGTCCTCTGTTAAACACACAACATTTGGCACGTTCAATTGCTGGCTTGTTGGGAGGATTATATCTGCCAAATGGCCTGGGAACATCTTAGGATCCCAAAATATGCATTGGCAAGTGTGGCTGGGAAAAGGGGCATATGGGCCTCGTTGCTAAGACTGTTGCCCTCGCAACCCGGTTTCAGACAAGCTGTGGAAAATGAATGAATGAATCTCTGACATTACAAGGATGGCCAGATGATGAAAACTGAGATGTTTTTCAGGACTTCAGAAATTTTTCTTATTGACATTTATGTCTGTTTTCTACATTTTTTAATATGAGGCTTTTAAATATTTGATTTCTTTTGTTATGAATCATTGTTTTAACCAGAAATTAATTATTATTTGTTTTGGATTTGCCACAACTCCATTTTGTTTGTCTTATGGACACTGCCATTTTTTGGACCTGTTGCCATGATGTGACAGCTGGTTGTCAAGGGGCGTGTCCTAGAAGGCATGTCATGTGAAATCATAATTGCAGTCATACTGTAAATAAGCAGTTCTGCATTGGGGCACTTCATCCAGGAATGTGAATACATTCTCAACAGTTAACCATTCACAGCAAACAAATTTGCAACTTACTGACTTAACATTTTGGTTTACATTCTGGTTTTGATGAAAGATTGATTCGATTTATTGGTTACTTCTGATTTAAGTTTCATCTCCTGAGCTGTCATTCTCTCGCAGAACACAACCTAGCACTCTTACTGAAAACAAACAGCTCAAAATGGTGTCATGAAAAATAAAAAATATAACAGTATCATTTTTAAACAGAAATTATGAAAAGGCAAGAAATTAGCACCGTGTTATATTTCAGTCAGGATTTGTCATCTCAAGAGGTTCAGATTCTTGTGTTACGCTTGTTTTGTTCATTCCTGATATTTTTATTTATGTTAATGTTACTTTTGTTGATTATGTGCATAGTTCTTTGTTTTTGATTTTGACGATGTATATAGATTGCCTGTGTTATGTTCCAAGAGTTTTATGGGTGGTCTCCCACTGGGCCACCTACCAATCACCGCTCAGCATCAGCCCTCTATAAATCCCCCTATAAATCCGGAGGGTCTCCCACAGATCTTGGTGGTTCATTTTGAGTGTACCTGTGAGTGGTGAGTTTATGTGAGTCTTTTTTGTGCTTTGTGATTTCTGGATATTTTGAACCTGTGCTCTGTTTTTTGACTTTGCTTTGGATATACTATTAGGACTTTGTTGGCCTTGGATTGTCTTTGCTGGAAACTCCTTTGTGCTCTTTGGAGCTTCATAGTGTAATAGGACATTTTATGAAAATAAACTTTGTGTTTTATGAAGATCCTGTGTTTGCCCTTACATCTAGTCATTAAATTTGACTGTAAATCCCCTTATGTGGGCAATTTTGGAAGTGTTTTTTAGGACTTATGTGGGACAGAATAAACATTTTTTATCTTCAGAAATCCTGAAATTCATAACACTGTCATTCTTCATTCACCGATGCTGTGGTAGACATTGAACCATTTGCTTTTGTTTTGTAGTCAGACCTGGAGAACACATGCATGATGTATAGTTCATGAAGTAAGTTGTCCACACCTCGCAGCTCCTGAGCCATTGCTTGATTATAGCTCTTTGAATGAAGTTTGCATTTTGTGTTATTGTTTAGGTGAATTTCCACCAAGGACTCAGCATTTTATATATGCAATCCGAAGACTAGCAGGCTGCGGACTTGTCAGCCCTCAAGTGGTCCAAGTGAGGCTGCATGTACTGTAAGTGCTCCCTAAGAGGGGCAAAGAGCCCAACATCTGCCTTGTGCCCTCACATACTGGGATAAACTTTTGTCAGCCACAGGATTCTTTTTAAAGAGATAATTTTAGCAATTAATCTCCAATCAGATGTCCAAGAAGTTCCGTTTTGTTTGAGGCCTACTTTATTTTTAGTCTACCTATAGTACTGTACATTTTGTACTCAACCTTGAATGTTGTTCTCTAAAGTTTGTTAACTTTGTACTTTTGAGTCAGATTGTACATACAATAGTTTATCTTCATAAATCACCTTCAATAGCATGACGGTACAGTGGTTAGCACTGCTGTCTCACCGCTCCAGAGCGCTATGCTTGAAGCTTTTGTATGGACGTGTTTTCCTCTGGGTACTTCGGTTTTCCTTTTATATCCCAAAGATGTGTTTGATAACATAGATAGTGTCAAGGTGTGTCCTAGAGGTAGACTGACATCACATCCAGGGTTGTTTCTTGCATTGCTCGCAGAGCCGCTGGTGTAGACTCCACTCTGTGTTACTTTCCTACTGAGTTTCCACCACATTTAACCTCTAGGCTACATTTTAAAAACTAGGCCAATGGATGGGCTTCCTAGGAACATGTTTCTCATGTGCACTCACATTTTTTTCTGTAATTTATAGGCTTTTAGAATATGTTCTCCTATTTTTCATTAACCATCACCCTCAGTACACCTACTTTCTTAGCAATATATAGTATTAAGTACTTAATGTTGCTTTAAAACTACAGATGATTTACTGTGAGGTGTAATACAACAATGACTTCTTTCTTTTGATTTTTTCCTCATTTAACATTCTCAGCCAAAGAGCTCAGTGTACTACAGCTTCACTTGATGTTAAAGACGGGAAAGAAGACTGTACTGTACCTTTTGTGCTCATTTACAAATTCCACAATATCATTTTCAGTGAGTGGCTTTCCAGGAATTGTGACAGGTTCCGCCATAAAAGGCTCGTAAAAGTCCACCTCATTTATTTTTAACGTCAGCTTCTTTGCAACCTGTGGCAGAAAAAACAAAGTTACATTGAGGCTGGAGAGTAGTTTTATTGGACTAGATGAGATGATCTCGATGGAAGAAACACTCCTGCAGCAATAATGTCGTGACACTTTAGATCTTATCATATAATGGAGTAATGTTGTAAATAGCAGAGATTTAAGGAAATGCAGTAGAGAAATTATGGAAGTGCTATTTGATATGTAATAGCAGTAGACACAAATACCTTACTGAAAAAGATAGTTCAAGACACTTAGTCAATAGAATGGGCAAAACTTTGAGACCTGTAATATTATTAAAATGTTAGAGCAATGAATTCATTTTAATTATTAAATGTATTTTCTCCCTTTATTTAGAACAAAATGTCCAGCAGATCCTTAAATATGTTGGCAGTTCCTAAATAAACTGACCACCATGTAAGGATCACTTAGAGGCAACATACTCTCCTAGAAATTCATTTCTTGAGAACTTTTATACACAAAAGCAGAAAAACTAACAAAAAATAGAATTAAGTACGTCAATATCCTAAAAAGAGATAATTCCTGTGAAAAAATCATAAGTAACCAAAACGAATTTCTAACACTTCCATGGTTCATTGGTGTACTTCACCACTTTTTACTTAAGTCCATATTAGGGATGCCAAAACTGGAAATGATCAGGTCCAACCTATGTCATCATTTTCTGGGCAGCATCTTTAATCGTGAGTAGTAGAACCAGATGATGTATTGACACTAATAATATAGGATTAAACAATTATATGAACAAAAAGCCTTCTGAAGTGAACCTCTTCAGTTTTTTAATATGAAAAAGAGAAGGCCTCAGAGAACAGTCTGTGTCTGAGCCGTGAGCCTTTTACAAACTAAAAGCACAAACATCATATCTGTCTCCTACCCAACACCTGTAAACTCACTGGAGAGGAGGCATGTGGAGTTTCTCTGATAAGGAGGTTGTGAGGAATTCCTGCCTACATCAAAAGTCAGCATCTAAAGCATACTAACATAATATAACAAATAAGGCCTGATGTGAAATCAGTCTAGCCACCATTATCCGGATGAATGAATGTTGGCCAAATACCCCCAATCTACTTTCCTCCACTTTCTGTGGTCCCAGTCACCTTCTTCACCAGTTATTTTCTGTGTTTTACCCCATATGTCTAAACCACTTCTGCCTGTTTCTGTCCATCTAACCAAGCACAGCTATCTGAAGGACCCGACTAATGACTTTGTCTTGGCTGAGCAGTCCCTTCCCTCTTATCTGTACTCCCTTTTTTGTGCCTGTGCACTTTGTCTTTAAAACAGTTTTGTATGGTTGTTTGATTTGCTGATGCTACTCATTCTAACTTCATAATTAATCTGGTTGGTATAACGCTATCAAAACTTTTGGTAAGTCTAATCACCCATGTTACCATTTTTGTTTTTGTCTACAAGTTTAAAAAGACTGTCTGACAGCAAATAAATCCTGCCTATCATTTTGATTCAGATTTTTTGGATTATTATTGCACTTTCATGTAAAGTGTTACCTTTGAACAGCATAATAATGAAATAGTTAGCTCTGCTATGTTATAGCTCAAGCAAAATGTGTTTTGATTCCTAGTCTGATCACTGCAGACAAACATCCTCCACATTCTTCTTCATCCAAAAGACGCATGTGTGTTAATGTGGAAAGAAAGTATGCTTGTTTGTTTGAATGCATCCACTATGGACAGTTGTCCCATTTTGTACTGTCTTGAGCCAGACCCTTCCAGGGAAAGTCACCCTGCAGTCTTGTATTAATTGAATAAATGGATGTGGCAAATACACAAGCCCAAGGAGCATCTTACAAGCTCTAAAACAACAGGAAATACAGG
Organism: Erpetoichthys calabaricus; assembly: GCF_900747795.2. NCBI lineage: Eukaryota > Metazoa > Chordata > Cladistia > Polypteriformes > Polypteridae > Erpetoichthys > Erpetoichthys calabaricus. The sequence continues at coordinate 260,914,608 of NC_041397.2, read as the reverse complement.
GAAAGAAAACGGTGCAGCACCAGAGCTAATAGTCTTTCCTTTTCCACTCTTAGAACAGAAAAAGAGTTTTTCAGTGAACCATGATGTCACTTCCATCCCAGCACTGACAGTGCACCCCTTGCACTCCAGCTGATATTTAAATCTAATGGAGGCCAGATGTCAGCATTAATTTGCAAGCAAGCATCCAAGTGTGTTGCTTCGGATCTCTTGGAAGTGTTTCTCCCAAGTTGAGGAAGCCCGTGCCAAGACCTTAGGGTCTTATTGTTTTCTCTGTATTTCCATCTGCTTGATTTTTTTTTGTTGTTGGCATTAAATGGGCCTCAGAGACAAACCCCAACCCTTTATATGTTTCTTTAGTTACTGTTTTCACAGATGGAAAAAAACAGATAGCCTCCTTGCATAATCCTATCGCAAAGTTAGCAATGGTATACAGTACCTCCCTTAATAACAGTAGGACTGAACAATTATCAGAAAAGAATACATGAACAATGTGAACAAATACTTACAACTTTATCAAATGTGGCAAAGAATTTTACGTAGGGTTGAAAATGCTCAGCTGCCTCTTCAAATGCCTTATAGTCTGTGAGTGAAAAGGAAACAGCATCATTGACAGAAATCTAGATGTATTTAGCTTGCTCACATATTCATTATGCTTAGGAAAAAAATGACTCAAAATTATATTCACAAAATTAAATATATAGTTTTTACTCGCATCTCATCTACTACTTCCCATACAGGTTGCAACTCCCCCATAAACCTAAATGAGAAAAAGTTGTGCCAGAATGTACACAGAGATAGTTCTTCATCACATGCCCTTTTCACTTCTTGTTTTAATTAGAGTTTTATGAAGCATATACTGTAATGTTTCAAAATATTAACAGAAAAATCCCAAGCTGCATATTTGCATACTTTTAACCTGAATTGAATCAGATCTTCAGTCAAAGTAAAACACTAAAAATGCTTGAATGTTCACGTCTATGCAAGTGACATAGACATACAAGAGTCTGAGCCACTAATGTCTTCCAGATCTTATTGCTGCTGAAGTAACACAAATAAATTTAAGATGGTTTATTTTTATAGAGCCTTTCAATGGTGAACACCATTCCACAGCACTTGACCAGTAATGTACAATATAAATGTTTTTAGGCTGCAAGACTGAAGGACTAGTCAAAGAGTCCAAGTTGCTCTTCTCTGCTGCACAACTTGCTCTCTTCTTCTTCTTCTTCTTCTTCCATGTGTCGATAATTCTGTCTGTGAAGAATTATCTCATAGCATTTGTGACAAATTTACCATGAAAACACTTCCACCTGTGTCACCATTAACTTCTTGGGAAAGTGATTTTAAAGCAAGAGCAGGTTTCATCCTTCTAGATCATTTTCAGCACATCTACTATTTCACTTCCAGTCTCCGTTTTCTTCAACTTATGCACTGCAGTCCTGGAATCATTCTAGTAGCTCTTGTATTCACGAGAACTTTTCTGTCTTTTGTCCTGTTTTTCTTCTTCAAAAATTACTCCAGAAGAAGCTTCACATGTCTGCACAAATCATTCTCAGATTTTAAAGTGACACAGCTTGCTGTATACCCCAACATCATCTTGTTATTTCTTAAATTTTATGTTAACTTGCATTAGACATTATTTGCCACATAGCGCATCCACCACTACCTGAATTTTGTCCGGCATTTTCTGGTGGGATTCTACTGACTCTAGGGCTCTAGCTATTCTGCAACCCTGGCCTGGATTAGCAGGTTAGAAACATGGATGGATGGATCTATCAGCAAAAATGGTTAAAGTAATCAGGCTTCTGACTGGTACTCACGTTCTGACTCTTCATTCTTAAAATATCCAATTAGCTTGATCTCCTCTTCAATGTTCTCAAAGGCCCGCAGTTCATTAGGAGTGTTGATGTGATCTACTGGTTCTTCCAGCAGCTGGTGAAAAATGCAAACATACATAAACAAAAGAACAAATGCAAGCAGCTTCTTTATCATTGTCTAAACTCTCTATTGAATAAACAACCTCTGTGAGAAGGACAAAGCTGAAGATCAAGAATAAGAGCCGTGGCCTAACCTTCAATGCAACACTGGATATGTCATGATACAGTACATCAGTACAGTTTATCATGTATACAGTATGTACTTTTTCGCCAAGAGGGTCCCTACTGAAACGGCAGTATATTAGGAGACCTAGACAGTCATCAGAACAGAGCAAATTTAAAGTGGCTACCAAAAGTTGAAGAATTTTATGTGATGTAATGCAATTCATCTTTAACTCGAATCTTTTAAAAAAACAAGACTATAACATACGACAAAATATCATAAAATGGTTAGTAATGCAAGATAATTTAAATATAAAAAAATAAAAAAGATGAAAGGCATTTGAGCCTGCATACACCTTGAGCTCAAGCATGGAAATAATAAATACGTGGCAAACATTAGGAGATTGTATTACAAATGAGTGCATTCATTCATTTTCCAGACCCAGTTAATCTAATAGAGGTCCACAGGACCACATAGCCTATCCAGTCCATTCAAACACACAAACCAGGCCAATTTAGTGCCAATCAGCCTTAACTTATGTGCTTATAGGATGTTGGAGGAAACTTAAAAATATTTTTATAACCATTAACATTTCCTTAACACTTCAACGTCCAAACATTAACATACTGAATGCATGTCCAGAGAGAAAGAGAGAACTACAGTAGTCCTGCAAGTCGTTATTTTTTGCCATGTACAGTATTTACAGGGTTAATAAATATGACAAAATTAAGAGAAAATGGGACAGGCACAACTGGGCAAAAGTAGACCTCAGAACATTACCAGCAGGGTTATCTGGTGCTGGCCAGTGACTGAACACCAGACATGGCAATAAATTGGTGGCTGGTAGAATGCACAATGTGCCAGACGAAAAACAATCAAGGACCATAACTGCTGTCTGATTCTGGGAGCCTTGCAGGTATGGCATTTTAAGACTGACAGACTACAGTATACACAGTAGGTGTACAGATACTGCACTTTGAACAGACACTTTGGTGACAGAATTAACATCTTTTGGTATCTTACCAGTTTCTGACTATTTCCTAAAATTAATCTTCTGGTTCAATATTTCATTCATTTTTCTCTCAGCCTCACTACTGGATATTTTTTCCATATTTTGTTTCCTTAGAATTAATTATTTTTGTTCACACTTTCTTGATGTTTGTGTCATTTTTTGATTTTCCAATTGCAGAGTGCATATTACCCATGCATCAATTAATGATATATTAGATAACATCTAATTTCAGACTGAGAGGTTGCTAGAATTAACCATCTTTACTTTATTCAAAGCTCTGTCAATTTAACAGTATCAATATAAATTATTTTGTTTAGGACATCTGTTATTAGTTCTTTCTGGTTTGCCCGATCGATTAAACCAAATTTGAGAATTTGCTTTCTTATTTCTGTTACCTGAGATTTAAAAATAAAACAGCAAATGATATAATCTTGCACATTAAAGATGCTCTTGTTGGTCATAAACCTTGATGGTGGAAAATTCATATTAAGGACCATGTAAGCAGAAAAGTACTACTGTTTGACAAGAGTGCCTTTAAATATTGACATGACACTATGATTCCTTTAGGACAACACGTTAATGGGTATATACAGAGTGACTGACATGACCATCTTTGTTTAGAACAACAGTTGAATCAAACCAAGAACAGTTGAGGAAATGTGGCCTTTAACATTCTTTCTGTCCTGTTTTCTGTTTTATTAACATACTTTATGCTTTATTTTTGTGAGCAAAGTGGCCTTGTGGTAAAGGTGTGGGAATGTAGGGTGCAGCTGCTGACTTCTGGGTGATCTTGATTTAATTAGTTAATCAGTCAGTGTTAATAATGGAGATATTTGGGATTATTGTACTATGTCTTTGTGCTTTTTAGTTCACTTTGCATAAAACCATCAGAAAAAATAACCAGTAATTTGATAGTACATTTTTAGTTTGTTTGGCTATTGTGTTTTGGGTCAAGTTATTACTGTATCTGCACATTATCGTGTTAGTGTTTTGTTATTTGATTTTTACCACACACCGATTAATTGATGACTCCAACTTGAACAGATAACCACAATTAAAGTTTTCATATCAGAGACTTCAAAGGACCACACACAGTGGACCACCAAAGATTACTCAAATTTTCAAGGCCAGCAGCCTGATAACTCAGGAGGTAGGTGGGCAGATAGGGTTGGAAATATGAGAGGAGTAAGACTCGGAGTGTCCTTGGAATGATTCCCAAAATAAAAAGCAATTTCCCAGAAAGTAGTACCCAGTGGAAACTGTCAAAAGCTACTTAACAGCTGGTTTCTTCCCTGAAAGGTTCTTTTAATTTGTATTCCTTTAGAGTCCTGTATTGACAATATAATGTATAACAAGGAAATTCAGCTGCACAAATGAAAGTTGTTCATAACATAGTAACAATAAAGTCTGGACACTTTTAATGTAACTAATATTAAAGTTTTGATATTAGCCATCAGCTCAGCCATCTATTTTCCAACCTGTGTAGGCCTGCAGAAACTGGTGTACATCCCATAAATACAGTGTACAATGGTGGAATAAACTTTGGACAGAAGTCAGATCACTGTAGAGCACGCTAATGGCCATTCATACTGAGCCAAATTAATGTCTTCCATCAGATAACCTAATAAATGCATTGTTAGCACATGGGATGAAAAGCAGACTATCTAGAGAACAATCCAGGTTGATAGCGGGCGTATGTGCAAACTTTGCACAGGCAGTTTCTTTGCTAAGCCCTGTAATACTCACTTGTATAGTTTGTTTCAGGATTTTTTTTATAAAATATTGCAGCTTTTCAGCAGGACTGTAACACATCTATCAGTGTGGCCAACACAATGTTGGCATCAGGACTTGGGAGAGAGGATAGGAGAGAACTGAATGCCTGGGACCTGTCAGCCATGCAAAAGGAAGTCACTGACAGAAGCTGTGGTCAGAGATGTGGCTCCATGTAACCAAGGGGGCTTACAAGAAGGTCAAGGGGAAAAGACTTCCTGACTCAGTATGTAAAAGAGTATCTCTGGAAGCAAAGAGGTAAAAAAGGGAAAATGAACAATGATGAACATTGCAGAGTAAACTCCGCATGCTGTGGGTCCTGGGAAAACTAAGTGGAAGCTTCATTGTTTAGTTATGGCATGTGTTGGGTCCAAAGAAATACACCAGAGTCGACTTAGTTAGGGTACTCTCCAAGGCCTCAACAATGGAAAGGTATTATTTAAGGTCATAAATAGTTCCATATGTTATTCTCCTGATTATGTTTCAGTTGCATGGCTTCCCTTTTCTAAGTTAAACCTGGGAAATAAAAACACTTTTTACTAATTGTATTTCTTGTCGTCTGCGTCCTCCTTCACTCTCCACCCACATGTCGGGTCACTACAATATGTTGAAATCAAACACGATAGCTAATCCTTTCTTTCAATTATTATTTTTTTTATTTTTGCAACTACACAAAACAAAAACTAACAACGTGGAATTAGAGTGACAGGGAAAGAGTAGAGACAAGGAGAACAAGACGAAACAGTATGATCCAGTTGATATTATACTACACATGTATAGCTTTAAAAGCAGTGTTTCTTATCCATCACCATTGCCTCCTTCATGCTTGGATTGCTTCACTTCTATTTGTTGCTACTGGCAAAAACAGGGTGAGCCCTGTTGCTCATCATGTTGACCATGACAGCTCTAAAAGGAGATCTCCTGTACTTTGAGATCACCAGTAGAATCTCTGCTCAAGTGCAATGAATTGGTTCTGGTAGCCAGGGCCGGATTTATATGAAAAGAGGCCCTAGGCTATTCCACTTATGAGGCCCTTTCACCTTCCATTTTTAAGTTTGTAAATTACATGAGAGATAATAAAATTTTGCTAACAATTTGAATGTAGGCCCCTCTTGATCTTGAGGCCCTAGGCTGAAGCCTAGTTAGTCTATAGGAAAATCCGGCCCTGCTGGTAGCCCACGGTGGTCCACCACTCGATTCATGTTTGTGTTTCCTCTATATTGAAAGTTACGCTCATGTAGTACTGGAAATACTGAATAATTTCTAATCTCAGTACATCATTCCAGTGCACCATAAAACTCCAATCAATCACAACTAAATCATGTCTAGTTTTTACATACTTACATCTAAAAGAAATTCAACCAAAACATCAGCAGAGAGCTCTCCGTCAAATTCAATGACATTGTCTTCCTTGAATACATACACACTTCCTTCCTCCTCCAGACCTAGAAAAGAAGATGACAACCAGAGTGAGCATTTGTGCCTGTCTTTGACTCATGAGGTGCTATTTAACAGCAGGTTAAATAATTCATGATAACCCTAAAATTGGTTAAAAGGAGCGGGATGTAGCAAACTCCCACTATCCATTTGAAGACTAGTGCCTTCTTTTTTTGAATACACTGGTTCATCTTTCATTTGAGATATATCTTTATCATTTTTTCTAACCTTTTGTCATTTCCATTATATCACATCATTGGTGTAAAGCTCCAAGTTGTTTTTTGACAAAGTTAGTTAAAAGGTAACTTGTGTATTGCACTGGGACAGTGAAGGGCTGTAATGGCAAAGGGGAATATGGGAAGTGTGGGGCATATAATACATGTAAGAAAAGATGATAATCAAAAACAGGCCTTCCCTTACTGTCTGGCACTGTGTTGAATTGGTTCTGAATTTAAGACTTGCGGGAATCAAGAAACTGCGTCAAAGCAGGATCAATTTTTATTGAATAACTTTATGACAGTACCCACAACTGGGAGAACAATAAGAATTTAGTCACATTGTTTCATATTCACATCACTTGAACCTTCTATGATTTTTATATTTCATTACATGTATGATATGCTTCTTAACCACAAAATAATGAAGTCACATTCACGTATGCTCACTCTTGTTAGTGTGACAGACTGTGGCTCCCTGTTACTCTCCTCAAAAAAGAAAATGGAATGAAAACCGATGGACAAAACATGTGGAATGAAAACTCTTATAAGAAAAACAAAGATTACAGTTATAAAACATTATTTGTTTTACTAACTTCAAACCTACTGTAATCACTAACAAGAAAAACACTAATAATAAGGGAGGAATTTGTAAACTGCACCTTCCAAGATGTTAAGCATCAGACTGGAAAGGCTAATACCCCATGGGGAAGACAAATACAGAAATATAAGCATTTTTCATGTCATTTTCCATTTGGATTATAACAGAGTTTACTTATCCCCTTTTTGTCATTCAGCTTATCACTTCTCTTTGAAGTTTGTAGATGCTGCTGGTGGACTCAGGATTAATCAAGTCAATATTACTCATGCTTTTCAGATTATCTAACTAGTCCTGTAGCAGTTCCAGACCTGCAATATGGGATAAATACAATTTTTCTAAGACCGCGCAATCGTATGAAAAGAGGAAGTAGGTTTTTGCTTTTCTTAACTTAATTGCTTAGAATAAATAATGAATATATAAGTAAGACCTTGGGGTCTGAATGACTTTAAAAAAGAGCAATCGGCCAAGCACAGACCTCTGGGTCATCACATAGCTTTCTAATAAAGACATTTATTTATATGGTTTATGGGTCTGTGCTTAAACCATTTCTTTTCTCACCTTACCGAGTTTTTTGGCCACTTTAGCATCTTTTCTTGAATCCACCATTCCAATTCCAATTCCTTTGTTCTCCAGGACCTGGGCAGCAAGCTTTAGAGAAAGTATTAAAAAAGATTTCAGTAAATCAACCATATTATTTACTTTATTTATTGTGTACATACAGTACAATTACACATACATTATGATGATTTTCTCTATAGAGAGAGAGAGAGAGAGAGCACGTGCTGATACAGCACATTGCCGCACCCAACAAATGACAAACCACTCAGGATCCCAGATTAGGACCTGAGTGCAGCCATGCAACAGGTGACACCTCAGCACCATACTAGTTCAGGTGGAATGGAACCAGTGTGAGGTTTTTTATGGTGACTGGAGTGCCAATTCTGCCACCAACCCCCACGTTTTTCCCTACAGGTTGGAGGGCCTACATTCAGGGATGGATGCAGAAAAAGCCAGTTTTTCATTGGACCTGGAAGGTCCTTCATTGGACCTGGAAGGACAGAAGCACTTCCGGGTCAAGGACTATTTAAAGGACTGGTGGGAATCCAACAGGAGAGCCAGAGTCAGGTGGAAGTGGACAAAGCTTTCTGGGAGGTGTGGAGGAAAGAATTGAATTTATTATTATTGTTATTTGTAATTTAATTGCTTGATTATTGTGGCTGAGGTGCTTAAAGCATTGTCGCTGAGAAGGAAGAATATTAAAATACATCTTGGGACATTTACTCGGTGTCCAGAGCGTCTGTCTGTTGGGGTTAACGGGGCATCAGCGACCCCTAGCGTTTTACACAGTATATTTTTAATACAGTAATCCCTCCTCCATCACGGGGGTTGCGTTCCAGAGCCACCCGCGAAATAAGAAAATCCGCGAAGTAGAAACCATATGTTTATATGGTTATTTTTATATTGTCATGCTTGGGTCACAGATTTGCGCAGAAACACAGGAGGTTGTAGAGAGACAGGAACGTTATTCAAACATTGCAAACAAACATTTGTCTCTTTTTCAAAAGTTTAAACTGTGCTCCATGACAAGACAGAGATGACAGTTCTGTCTCACAATTAAAAGAATGCAAACATTTCTTCCTCTTCAAAGGAGTGCGTGTCAGGAGCACAGAATGTCACATAGAGAAAACAATCTCTAGCAAACAAATCAATAGGGCTGTTTGGCTTTTAAGTATGCGAAGCACAGCGGCACAAAGCTGTTGAAGGCGGCAGTTCACACCCCCTCCATCAGGAGCAGGGAGAGAGAGAGAGATAGAGAGAGAGAGAGTTTGTTTTTCAATCAAAAATCAATACGTGCCCTTCGAGCTTTTAAGTATGCGAAGCGCCGTGCAGCATGTCGTTTCAGGAAGCAGCTGCACAAAAGATAGCAACGTGAAGATAATCTTTTAGCATTTTTAGACGAGCGTCCGTATCATCTAGGTGTGCGAATAGCCCCCCTGCTCAATCCCCACACGTCAGGATCAGAGAAAGTCAGCGCAAGAGAGACAGAGAAACGTAAGCAATCTAGCTTCTCAGCCATCTGCCAATAGCGTCCCTTGTATGAAATCAACTGGGCAAACCAACTGAGGAAGCATGTACCAGAAATTAAAAGACCCATTGTCCGCAGAAATCCGCGAACCAGCAAAAAATCCGCGATATATATTTAAATATGCTTACATATAAAATCTGCGATGGAGTGAAGCCGCGAAAGGCGAAGCGCAATATAGCGAGGGATCACTGTATATGTTTTTGTTTTTTACTTGGTTGCTGTTCTATCTAGGCAGTCATTGACTATTCAAAATGCCGGTTTGTTTATCTACTGGAGTTCATTTTGATATATCTGGATAGAGTAATTTCTCTTTTGACTTGTACAGGTTAGTTCTCCGTGTTTCCGATTTCCTTTATATACATATTTGTTGTTGCTTATGATTTACATGCAGTATATGCAGTATAATTGTGTGTGTAATTATTGTTTTTTGCCACCATTTTACTTTTCTGAATAATTTAAATTTTTTAATAATGTAAATAAATGTAATAAAAAAATTATATTTCTTTGCATGTATTGGCTATTTTATCATAACATAACTCTTTAGTTTTGCTTTGATCCATAATACATTTTGGATTTTTTTATTAGCCTGCTCCTATGACATAGATAGATAGATAGATAGATAGATAGATAGATAGATAGATAGATAGATAGATAGATAGATAGATAGATAGATAGATAGATAGAAAGTGTCACAAGTCCAATATATTTGTTAAAATAACTGGGTAATTAATGCATTTTCTGATATTTTTGCTGTATCTCTAATAAAACGTTAATGGAAAACATTATCAATGTGATAAAAGTTAAAGTGTTTTAAAGCACAAATTCTTTATTGTGGCCAAACTGCAATAGCTTTAGTTACACATGACCAAATCCTAACTATGTGGTGTTTGAAAGTTCTCAAATGTATCTTCTGAGTTTTTGCCTGGTTCTTTGGTTTCCTTTCACATCCCAAAGATGTGCAGATTAGTTTAACTGATGACTATAAATTTAGACTATGGATTAGTGTATGATGTATGTTGGTAGCGCTGCTGCCTCGCAGTAAGGAGACCTGGGTTCGCTTCCCGGGTCCTCCCTGCGTGGAGTTTGCATGTTCTCCTCGTGTCTGCGTGGGTTTCCTCCGGGCGCTCCGGTTTCCTCCCACAGTCCAAAGACATGCAGGTTAGGTGCATTGGCAATTCTAAATTGTCCCTAGTGCGTGCTTGGTGTGTGTGTGTGCCCTGCGGTGGGCATGCGCTCTGCCCGGGGTTTGTTTCCTGTCTTGCGCCCTGTGTTGGCTGGGATTGGCTCCAGCAGACCCCCGTGACCCTGTAGTTAGGATATAGGGGTTGGATAATGGATGGATGGATGTATGCTGGTGATCATAAAAATGTAATGGATGGTGTTTTATGCTAGAATATGAAATCTCATCTGGCCACAGAAACTGAAAAAAAAATCATGATGAGTTAAAAATCATATCTGTGACCCTAAAGAAACACAGTAGGCAATGGGAAGTGACAAGTCCATATATAAGATTATGGTTACCACATAAGGTTATTCACTGTTGAGTGAAACACAAAAGAATCACAGCCTAGTCATGGCACTAGTGAGTTGTTTCTATTATTTTTTTTTCCATTGTGTCACAAAGAATATATTTGAACATCCTTCCATTTAATTGCTGAAGCCTCTCTATCTGTACCACAGCCATGGCACATCAGTGTTCTTTTTACATCACTGTGCCAATAAATATCGTTGCTGCTGGAACAACAGTGAAAATATTGATTCAGGATTAACAGTGCAGCTGGGCCAATCACTCAGGCTTAGTGAATATGAGGTAGAGACTGTATCAAAACCTTTTTTTAGATGCTACAATATAATGTTGAAATTTAGAAAATAAAATCTAATAAAACCGAAAAACTTCAATATGTTTACTTTTTAAAGAATTAATAAAAACAAGAGACTGGTGTCCTTAAGTGAGTTGATTTATGTCTTACAGCCAAATGCTGCGGATATAGGCTTTGACCAGCTGCAATCCTCTCTGACTATTTTTACAAACATGATGTTAACTTTGACAAGGAAATGACCATAGAGTTTAAAGGAGATTGTTCTTTTGGTAACTCAGCTGGCTTGATAAAGAAAATTAAAATTCATATACTGTAGTTTAACATGTGCCACTCAAATGTCTTAGTCAATGTAGTAATATGGAGACCAAAAACAACAACATTGTTAAAAATAATTGCTAACAGGCCCAAACAAAAGCCTGAAGAATTCATGGTCGAGCCCACTATAGCTTGCTTTTTCCATCTGTATCAATATGTTCTGCATGAGTATTTACATAATATATACTAGTGTTTGAAAGATTGATTCTATTTTGATAGAAACTGATCCCTCTTTTATCAAGGAACTATTACATTCATTTAAAAATATATCCAAGACCACAAGGGCCCAGTTTCAGCAGCCTATTTTTCAGTGTCTTAATGATAGACTCTCTTAGTTCGTTGTTAAATAATCATATTTAAATGTTGTAGAGATACCTTTGTAATTGTATTAGCATAGTTGAAACCTGTTATTTTGTTCAATAAAGCAACTAAGTTGTCTCATCTGGGCTGAAAGTTCCATTCTGTGTTTAAAAATGGCAAAAACAAAACACAGCCATTTTGTTTTGCTGCCAAGTCTGACAGACTCCATGGTTAGTAGATGAAACATAAGTCAATAACATTTTCAAATCCAGAGAATTTCTCTTATCTTTAATCTAAATTCTAAAAGGAGAAATCAAAAATCCAAGTCATAAAATAAGTAGCAATGATCTTTAACAAAATAAACCTAACCAACAAAAAGCATACTAGCTAATAGAGATTTATTAGGATTAAACCCAAACACACACAGAGATGGATATGTTGTGCTCCCTAGCAACCCAACATCTCAAGATGGTGATGCCCAGATCAATATAGTTAGCTATTATTCAAATAAAAATAAGAAGCAAATTTTGTGTATAGCAAAAACCGCAAAACCAGGAGAAAATATAAAAGAAAACATAAAAGAAGAAAAATAAAGATGGCAAAAAATGATAACATAAGTATACTGTACCATAAAACATTGCTTGGCAATTTGTTAATGGTATCTTGATAAAAAGATAACAATTTCTACCAAAAACAGCACACATTTTTGGTGATTCCAAACTTTTGAATGCTAGTGTAACTCTAAACAATACTCTACATGAAAAAACTAAAATGGACACAAACCTGACAAAAAAAGTTTTAAAATACAATATGCAAAAAACATAAGTTATGAAGGTTCAGCTGTAAATCTATACTCCAGGAAAGTGACCTGAAAATTATCGTGTTTACATGCTCTTCAATAACCCAATTATCCATAGAAACTCCATTTCTAAAATGCCACATAGACCCTTATTCTGATTAGGGAAATCAGTTTATTGGCCTCTGATAAACCTGATTAACACAAGTAAATTTCTCCGTGAATAACCCAATTATGTGGCCATGTAAACCCTTAACCAGGTTACTGTTCAGGATTTTGTAGTCTGTTACACTCTGTCAGCCTGCGCATGTATTTACTTCACAAACTCTTTCAGCAGCCCCGGGTAGCAGCATCCACAGAATACATTTCCAGAGGCAAATGTTTAGCTGATCACATTATTCCTTTGTCTGGCTGAAATAATCTGTCTCAATGATACTCTGGTTTTTCTAACATTATCAGAAATAGTAGGGTGAGGTACCTTGTTAGCCATTATGAATGCAATGAGAAGTGCAGCAAATGAGTCAATAAAAGGTGTCATTTTGCTTCACTTCTCATAACATTATCAGAGAAAATTATAGTCTGATCCCATTTCTCCATGTTTTTGAGATGTTGTCAAACCCACCCATGACTATCTTGTGTCCTAGAAAGCAATGGAGTATCACAATTCTATTAAAACACACACCACCACATTCTGAAACACACTCTGTTTAAGTTACGTTTGGATAAGGAGGTGTTGCAGCATTTTAGGGCGCAAGCCTTGGAAATTGTACCACTCCATCACAGGTCTAAAAACCAACCAAATGGTAAATGAACAACAAAAAAACATCACACAGTAGTAAGAAACCCTTCTCAACTGAGCACAGAGTGTGTTAAATACATTTTAGTGTCTTGAAGAAAACACTGACCTGCTATTTAGGTTATTTGGAATGTTGTACCCAAATAAAGCAATGCATTCAAAATGAATTCATGAGGGTCTTTTTATCCAAACACTTCTCCACAATCCAGTCCAGGGCCTTATGATAGAGGAGAAGGAGCTCAACAAAATGAAGCTGTGAATTGAGCCTGTTAAATTATTATTTATATTATGTGTCCAACTGGTCTCATGATTTCAGATTTGTGTTGTTGCTTCTGTTGGATTTGCTCAGTTCACAGTTGGCAAGTGGTTGCTCATCTCATCAAGCTATGAATGTAACATCTTATTGGGAAACTATGCATTTGGCTGACCTCCTAACTGGACTGGAGTGCTAATATGAAAGCTGATTTACCATACTCAGCTTTTCAGCTCTTTAGCTTCTCTTTATGGGACACTTACAGCATGTAATCTTAGGAAGTGATGAAACCCTCTAAAGCTCCCCTTCTCCTTATTTAAAACTATCTCCACTATCATCTCGACAAACAAAGAATAGTACCTCATAAACCAGTGTGGACAAACAGGGGCAAGGGGGTAAGAAGTGTCACATGTACTGTAAATCTATAGATAAAAAGTATCTATCTATCTATCTATCTATCTATCTATCTATCTATCTATCTATCTATCTATCTATCTATCTAAATGCCTAGAAAATACACATTTGACAGAATATTGGGATACCTACAGAACTAAAAGGAATTTTTTTCAAAGCTGCCAAATATGGAGAACATAGGAATACTCTGGCTGCCTTGTTCATTACCTTATTGGTACCAGCCAGTGGCTTAAAAACTGTGAATTTGCAAAAGATAAGCCATGAATTTCTGGTTTACAATTAGTCCTGTGTGTACAACAAGCAAATTGCCAGCATGTAGCTGTGCATACAAGAATATAAGAAATGTTTGGACAATAAGTTGCCATTCAGCGCAACAAAGCTCACTATTAACTTTAAGCAAATACTGTATTATTAAGTCGAGGTTTACACATCGTATAAATTTTACCTACAACAGGGGGTGAGCAACCTCAGTCCTGGTAGGCCACAGTGCCTGCAGATTTTTGTTCCTGTCCAGTTCCTTAATGAGAAGTCATTTATCGACACACATATTGCTTAAATGCTTCATTTTAGTTGTCTCACTTGTTAAGATTTTAAACCCTTAATTGCTTGTTTTAGTCTTAAATAACTTCACTCATTGTTTTAATTGCTTCTTATTAGCAATAAGATAGATGCAAATGATAAATGAACCAGCAGTTCTCCATCTATCTTGTTTCCATTTACACCTGTGTGTATTCTTCATGAGCTGTCTGCTTTAATTAATTCAATTCTGATGTTTCTGCTGCTGTATGCATCTAAGTCTCCCCTGGGATTAATAAAGTGTATCTAATTTAATGTAATAAAATATTTAGAAGAGAAACTAAAGAGAAAAAAGTGAAGAACAGAGAATTATTCATCCATTTTGGGCTTCAAATCATTTGGATGATATCCTTGGAAAGGAAAAAATCTATGAAATAAGAATGTCTTGACATTGCAGAGTTAAAACACTAACAAGGTAAGAAATTACATAAGATCTGGTATTGGCCAGAATTGGTTTCTAACTAATCCACTAGATTGGAACAAAAACCCACAGCCACAGTGGCCCTCCAGCACTGAGGTTGTTCACCCCTCATTTACAGCATTATTTGTTAACATCTTCCATAGATCTACGAGTATTTATGTGAAGAAGTACTTTCTAACGTTGATGTCGAATACGCCCTCTCTGTGCCTGTGTTCTATCTGAACTCCTCCTTAAAGCAGGTGTCAAACTACCTGCCTGTTTAATTGCAAGTAACTGAAGTAGCTTTGTACCATCTGCTGTGTGGAATCATCGAAGACCACTTGTTCCTTTAAGGCAGGGGTGTCAACCTCAGATCCTGGGGGGCCACAGTAGCTGCAGGTTTTTGTTCCAGTCACTTTCCCCTTTAGTAACAAGTTGCTGCTGCTGCTAATTGAACAACGTTTGATTCATTCGAATTGTCTTGCTTGTTAAGACTCCATCCATCCATCCATTTTCCAACCCGCTGAATCCGAACACAGGGTCACGGGGGTCTGCTGGAGCCAATCCCAGCCAACACAGGGCACAAGGCAGCGACCAATCCTGGGCAGGGTGCCAACCCACCGCAGGCTTGTTAAGACTCAGATGTCTTAATTGTTTTGTTTTTTTGTAATTAACTAGCAGCTAAACAAAAATGAGATGAAAAGTGAGCCAACACATGCACAACCTCAGAATTCAGCCAGTTTCTTAATTAGTAGCCAATTCTTGTTGTTAGTTAACCAATTTTTTAATTTCATTGTTTGTTGCTGTTCAAATTCCGCCACTCATGACATTCTCAAAAGTGTTGATTTTCATTTTGCTGAGGGTACCACCAAAATGTTTTGCACAGATGCAAATTATATCAGGTTAGCTTATCGTGTCAGCTCTTTGTGTATCATTATTGTTTGATTGCTGATTAAGGGTTTCTAGTCTTAAAAAGCAAGCCAGTTTGGCAGACGGCTGGGTCCATGCCCGGCCGGGACGCCCCTTCACTGTATATTCAGGGGGAGCAGCCCTGGATTGTGCAATACCTCCCCCTGGATGCTAGATGGCCTCCCCCCTGGGTTGGAGCAGTGCCTTGGTTTCACGCAGGGCTCCATAGGAATTGGAGTTGAGTGCAGACCTCTTGGGTCTCGTAGGCGCCACCAGGGGGTGCTGCAGCTGGGACTCCTGAGCCCGTATGGGCAGTGTATTCACCACACCCTGAAGTGCAGCTGGAACTTGGCAGTCAACCACCTGGTGCACTTCTGGGTGGACTATAAAAGGGGCCAGCAGCCACCACTCAAGGGCCAGAGTCGGGAGGAGGAGTGGTGGTGCCAAAGAACAGTGTGTTTTGGGTGTTTTTGGTGTACTTGGGACTGTGTTGTGCCTGTTGAGGTCATGGAGAAGATGTGCCCCACAGGTGAAGAAAAATAAAGAGTTTCTATCAGGTCAGGCGCCTATATAGCACCTTTTACTCCAGTTACAATTAAGGTACAAGAAGTGTGCTTCATTATTACTAATAATTGACAAGTAAAGAGGCTGTAATGAAAACCTGTAGCCACTGCATCCCCCCAAGGATCTGGGTTTGACACCCCTGCCCTAGGCCTAGAGGGACCAGTGGCCTTCTATTGATAACAGACAACAGGTGGTACTTTAGCTGTTTCAGTTAAACAGGCAGTTAGTTTCTCCAGAAGTGACTAGAGGTTACCATGGGCTACTGACCCTGGATTTGTATAGGAAGCCCCCAGACCTGGGACTGATTCTGGGGTCTGCTTGAAGGTGAATTCCTAATGGGGATTATAAGTAACTGCCTGCCAGGAGGGTTTAGAGTTGTAAGGTTAGCTGTGCTAAGACAGAGATGAATGAGGAGATTTGAGAAACACAGGAAGGTGGGAAAGTGCAGAAGAAACCCCACCAGACAGACAAGGGAACAGCCGTACAGTCTGGTCCAGTGAGGCTGTAGGATTTCTTTAGTGCTCTGTTTATTTCGATAATTAGTATCCTGCCTGGGCGGCACGGTGGCGCAGTGGGTAGCGCTGCTGCCTCACAGTTGGGAGATCTGGGGACCCAGGTTCGCTTCCCGGGTCCTCCCTGCGTGGAGTTTGCATGTTCTCCCCGTGTCTGCATGGGTTTTCTCCGGGCGCTCCGGTTTCCTTCCACAGTCCAAAGACATGCTGGTTAGGTGGATTGGTGATTCTAAATTGGCCCTAGTGTGTGCTTGGTGTGTGGGTGTGTTTGTGTGTGTCCTGCGGTGGGTTGGCACCCTGCCTAGGATTGGTTCCTGCCTTGTGCCCTGTGTTGGCTGGGATTGGCTCCAGCAGACCCCTGTGTTCGGATTCAGCGGGTTGGAAAATGGATGGATGGAGTATCCTGCCTTTGTTAATCCCTCTGTAATGTTTGATTTAAATAAACAACTTTATTTTTGTTCCACCTGAATTCTTGTTGTAAGTAACTATGGGTTGAAATAGTGGTGCACCCTTTGAATTCTGACAAATGGCAATTTAACAAAAGAAAAAGCTAGGAAAAACTACATGGCATGCTGATGGAATAAATTGGAAATTATTTTATCATTTGTCAGGGTTTATATTTTGCTCTTTAGAATGCTAATGTTCAGTAAATGAAGCCCCAAGATATGTAAGCCCTTCATGATGTCAGGGAACAGAAAGCCTGGATGGCATTCAGGCATCAACAAATGGCAGAGACTCAACCATGTGAGCTAAGAATAAAGAGATCAGCTTTCTTCTCCTTATAGGCACAAAGAAATGAAACAAAATCCTATTTTTGTCCTCTGCAGGGTTCTTTGCTGCTGAACAAAATCAGGAAAAATATGCCACTTTAATTTCCATGGCTGAAAAAGAAATCAAATTTAAAAATATGCATTTGCTTCTGAGTGGTTATATTAAATATTGAATATGTAATTCTGACAAGTAGCACATAGGCATGTTATATTTATTTTAAAAGGTAAATAACATCTGAATAATAGGCATGTGCATGAGATTTGGTATAGACATTTTATGACTGTCATACATAATTTGGTTTTGTCTGCTGAGTATTCCACTTTCAGTTGAGGCAATAAGGTAGGATGAAATATCCATCTATTTATTCACTTCACCCACATTTTCCATTACAATAAATGCCTCATCTTGGAAGCTTCAGGCACAGTGCTTGATGGCGCAGTTAATCTAAGACACAGAACTCTGGGATGTAGCAGGAAAGTGAAATTCCACATCAATGTGAAGTAAATTTACAAATGTTACATTGGATGGGCCAAGGATTGAACCCAGGTCCACTGAACAGGGAGGCAGCAATGGTAAGAAAAGAGCACAGGCATGAAAAAAATACCAATGTAGAGAAGCAGGACTTTTTGCTATGCTAGGTAATTTCAAAGGCAGTGAATACTGTTATAATAACAGTGGTGTATGGTATGGTTATTTTTGTATGTCTTTTGCCCTGTTGTCTACTGTTGTCCTAATTAAACAATGTTGTTGTGTGTTGTATCATTTGTGTGTGTGTACATGGATTAAAGGTGGTGGACTATCTGCTCACCTCTTAAAATAATCCTAAAATCAGTAGATATTGGCTAGCAGCCCCTTGGATTCCCAATCTAGGTTTCCGATCCTGTGCCTGGCTGTTGTCTTTAAGGAGTCTGCATGTTTTCTCCAGTCAGTGCAGGTTTTCCACTGGGTGTTTCAGTTTTTCACCCACAAACCCAAAGGCGAGTATGTAACTGGATTGGCAATCCCAAATTGGTCCTTGTTTGGATGTATTTGTGAGTGGGCACTGCGATAGACTGATGTTATGTTCAAGGCTGCTTCCTGCCTTTTACCCATTTTTGCCAGGATGGGTTCCAGCCCCCTGGAACTCTGAATTTGACTTAGTGGGTTTGAAAATGTTATATAGATGTAGGCATTTTGAAAATAAACCGAGGAACTGCCTCTATCAGTTTACTGCATACACAAAAGCAGACCTCATATACTACGTGTTAAGGATCTTTACATAAACGTGAGAACATCCATTGGTCTTTCCATTTCTTGTCCCTGTAGCACTACATGCAAGACAGAAACCAGCCCATAATGTGATGCAACCCATGTCAGGGCACTTTTGCAGCACTAACCCACACCAGTTCATACTGGGGCACAAGTTATTCTCCTGCTTCGTCCAGATCAGAGTCACTGGAAGCTACAACCTGCCCTGACAGCATTGAGTGTAAGCAGGAAGCAGTCCTGTCCAGTGTGCCAGTCTACTGTAGGAGCAGCTCATGCGTATACCCACACTCACTGAGCGCCAGCTTCAAATCTCCAAGTCACAAATATTTATTCATTTATAAGATACCATTCCCAAACCCAGTTACTCCCAATTAAGGGAGCAAAAGTCTACCCTGGTAGACTTGGCATAGAGGAGGATACAATCCTGAACAGGCCACTAGTCGATTGAAGGGTCCTCTCAAGAAAACACACTCTCATGGCCAATTTGGAACCAGCATCTTACCTAATCTTGACAGGAAAACTGGTGTACCCAGTGGAAATCCACGCAGACATGGGGGAAAGTGCAAACTCCATACTGACAGTGACAGGAGGTAGGATATGGTTCTGTGAGGCAGCAGTGCTACCCACTGTGCCACCATGCCACCCATTATATACTATATGTGTGTATATATACATACTTTATGCATATATGCACACACATACACACACTTATACAGGGGTGGGCAAAAATAGGTTTACAGTTGTGAGTATGCGAGGCCAGCAGTTTGAGCACTTTGTGACATTCTTTTGAGTTGCTAAAGTTATTGAGTAAATAAAGCTATTGTAATAATCATACCCTGCATCTCTTTTTCCATATGAACAACTGTAAACTTACTTTTGACCACCCCTGTATATACTGCTATTTATATATACATGGTCATTTGTTACATTTATTGTTAAATATCCAATTTTCTTTGCTTCGCATCATCTTCTTACTTACGCAATCTTATCTCCTACTATCAAGTGGCCTAAGCCAGTCAAAGCTACAGTTCTTTACCAGTAGTGCAGTGATGCACCTTGGATGTCAATGGAAGCCCCTGAGATAAGTGACGATGAGTAGCCACATGTATTTATTTAATCTTTGAAATCGTACTGGGCACAACATGACAAAAAAAAGGATAAATACTGGTCATCTATAGCAAAGTATCAAGTAAGCTGAGTATTGGAGTTCAGTGTGAAGTCTGTTGTAAGTTGGCAACATCTTCTTCTCAATTTAAAACTTGAATTCTCATGTGATGACAGCCAACTCTTAACACCTTAATAAATACACATAATACATGTTTAGAATGAACCCATTTCATAATATTGCTTATTTTCATCAAGTGAAGAAAAAGAAAAATTAACACCGTTCCCAGAGGACTAAGAGTGCTCAGTCTACCCTCCTCCTCCTCTCCGTTCTTGAGGACAATGCAAAGGATGAGCTGACCAGGCCACCTTCCTCATTTTTCCTCACCCTGACCTGTGACTCGCCAGCCCTGTTTTGCTCCTTACCTCCAACACCAGCTCCGTCATCTGAAACTGCTTCTGCCGCTCCTTGTTGGAAGGTGGGGGCTCATGGTACAGGAGGCAAAGCATGTCATACTTTTTGAAGGCTTTTCTGTAATTCTGCATATCAATGTCAATCACACGGTCCTTCCCATCAAAACTAGGAAACTGCAGCCCTTTCTCTGCATCGCAAAACGAAGCCAGATAGAGGCAAGCCAGGACGAAGCAGATGACCCTCATCATCTTGAGACTTTTGAGGTCCGAAGTGCTGGATTGGAGCAGCAACGGTGGGACTCACAAAGTGGATGTGTGTCCCTCTTTGCTTATTTTATTATTTAAGTTGGCTTCTCTTTGGGCTCCAGTGGCTTGAAGGAGAACACCGGCTTACTCCTCTAGCAATCTGCCCAAGACAAAGAGAAAGACAAAAAAGAAATGCAGTGTAAGGCTGAACTCTGGATACCTTACATAGCTACGCCCTCTCCCGTACCATTTCAAAACCATTTTTAGGAAGCAGTTGTTTCAGGCTAAAAATAAACCCAAGCAATGAAAGGAGGACAGATATGACACCATTAGGGATTTTGCCTGGGCCCTTTATCAGCTAAACTGATGGACTGTGGGCATGAAGGGAGTAAAGGAAATTAATTGACTAATTTATTAGATGCAAGCATGCTTGGGAATATGTACTTCTGCGGCACCTGACACATTTTTGATTGTCCGCCTGCTTTATTTTGCCCTGCAGCACAGAGACAACTGCACTTTGAGACTATTAAGATGTTTCTGAAGAGCATCTGCTAATGCATGAATGCCACAGCGGGACAGACTGTTTTAAACAACTCTACACTGTAACTTAATCTTTAGTGAAGCGGTTTGGTACATTAGAAAGAAACAAAAGTAAAATTTGTTGATGTTGTTCACTATTACTCTTCTACATCTGTTCAGAGCAGCCAAGAGGGCAACTGTGCTCTGCAGATTAAGAGCCAATGCTGCCATCATTTACCAGACTCTGGGTGTTTTTGACAGAAGGCAGGCAGGCTGAATTTTCCAGCTTGCTTGCTACTATCTTTACAGTATGTATGGTGTTGTGGGAGTCTGGAATAAACTACCAAGATATGTAGTGGAAGTAGAAACCTTGAGAACCTTAGAGAAACATTTTGAAATTCTGGGACAGCTTAGCTCTTAACTAAATAAATGAGGTTGACAGAGTGAATGGCCTCCCTTCTTTTCTCAATTTCCTTATGTTCTTATTTGCGTTTTTTTTTTTGTTAGATGAATGCAGAAGACCCACACCAGCTACTGTCCATCAGAAAACTGTGGTTAGAGCAGCGGTCGCATGCAGCCTGGCCTGGGCGCTAAAGACTATTCACACTGAAACAAGTGCACCCATTTTGACACACAGCATGTCATATCCACGTCCATCCATCCATTTTAAAACCTTCTTATCCAGTTTAGGGATCATGTTCACTCACACTGGGTCAATTAATATGGCACGCATGTATTTAGGGTACAGAGGAGAAAGTGCAAAACTTCACAATCAGTAATCAGGCTAGGATTTGAACCCATGGCTCTAGAGCTATGAGGCAGCAGTGGTGACCACTGTGCAATTACACCGGACTATAAAAAAGGGAAAAAAAGCAGCCATGCATATACAGTACATGTCACACGCCCTTACATACTATATCAGCAGAGGCTGCTTGGAGGACAAAAGCATACAAGGAGATCGGTCAGTCAGTCGTAATGAAGCACCTTAGCATATGTGTTTCTATAGCACATTTTTATATTAAATATGTAGCTCAGGGAGGCACAGTGGCGCAGTGGGTAGCGCTGCTGCCTCGCAGTTGGGAGACCTGGGGACCTGGGTTCGCTTACCGGGTCCTCCCTGCGTGGAGTTTGCATGTTCTCCCCTCATGGGTTTCCTCTGGGCGCTCCGGTTTCCTCCCACAGTCCAAAGACATGCAGGTTAGGTGGATTGGCGATTCTAGATTGGCCCTAGTGTGTGCTTGGTGTGTGGGTGTGTTTGTGTGTGTCCTGCGGTGGGTTGGCACCCTGCCCAGGATTGGTTCCTGCCTTGTGCCCTGTGTTGGCTGGGATTGGCTCCAGCAGACCCCGTGACCCTGTGTTCGGATTCAGCGGGTTGGAAAATGGATGGATGGATAAGTAGCTCAGAGTAATTTACAAGAAGTTAAGAAAAAGTGACAAAGAATAAATAACATTAAATACCAAAAAAATACAATATATTTGAAAGCAGCAATAAAATCAAGTGCAACACACAATAACTAAAATGCATGATATACTAATAAACATGGAAGGTAAAAATAAAAAGGCCTTACATTAGAGTATCCAACCATCATTTTTACTGAATCCACATAATCCAGTTTAATGGTCGCGAGGGGCTAGAGTTGGCTTTGGAAAGACTGGGTACAAAGCAGGGTAGCATGCCCAGTCCATTGCAGGATCCGGTTAAGTACACTCGCTCACACTTTAAAGATGCCAGTCTACATAAAATGCACATCTTTGGAATAAAACTGGAGTAGTGGTAGCTAGCAAAGGTAACTGAGATACCAGGAAAACAGGTGATTACTGGGCAGGGAGTAAAAACCAGTCTGTTGGAGTTGTGAGGTGGCAGTGCTGAGCCACCCTGCAGTAGCAGTAGGATGCAAAAGGTCACATCACTTTGGAAAGTACAAATAAAGCAGATAAAAAATTAAATAAGCTCTATTATAGTTTTAAAAAGATGGATTTTCATATTCACTCTCAGGGGGAGCTCAAGGAAGAAAGTTCCAGATAGTGCTACACATTAGAAGACGTGTGCCAGAAGTGTTCAGGCATCTTGTGTGTTGTAATACCTACATGTAGGATACAGGATCACAAAGAGCTATAATTTAAGTGCACCCCACTAGCATCAGAACTCCCTCCAGTAGTCTGTAGATGCAGCGGTAACAATATCAGCATTCGGTTAAGTGTACACAAACTGGACATGCTTACAAAAGTGACAGCACATGCACCACAGTCCCTCAGAGGCAGCTTTCCAGTAGGAAAAGGCAAACTTCTGGACTGCACTGTGGCACAGCGCCCTGTTAATTGTGCTGGTGGCACATGCCTCAATACTGGTGCAGATTGGGATAAAGCAACAAAATGACACAATAAAACACAATTATATGTTAACAAATTCAGTGATCACAAAGAGTAGTGCAAACTAGACAGGTAGATGGCCATACAGAAAACAGAAGAAGGGAAACAAGGCTAAGTACCAAAAGGCCTTAGGCAAAAGCAACAGCCAAAAGCTGACAAAAAGGTCAAATTGTTAAAAGAACATAAAGATCTCAAAATTTCTAGAGAACCTGACAAACATTTTCTCAAAGGCAGGAAGAACAAGGGTTTGAGCAAAGAGCTTCAATCAAGCCCTCTCTTTAACCAAGGAGTTTATACTGTATGATAGATAGATAGATAGATAGATAGATAGATAGATAGATAGATAGATAGATAGATAGATAGATAGATAGATAGATAGATAGATAGATAGATAGATAGATAGATAGATAGACCTCTAACTTGGCCGTCACAGTCCCAGTAAGGGGCATCATGCAGACATATTGCTGTTGGTATAAAGGAGCCCCCGTAGTGTTTCTTGACCCACTTCTGCTGAATAATTCATCGGCCAAAAATTCTCAGTGTTAAGTGCGATTATGTCCTGTTGAGAAGTGCTGTGACTGCTGTAACAAGGAATCCATCAATCTAACCAAATATTTAGGAATGCACTCCACTTTTTAGGCCCTAGAAAGGCTTAGTCTATCTGCCAGAATGTGGTACCAGCATTGGCTGGGTCGCCACACTCAAGTACCTGCAGTCACACATACTGAGCCAGTTTAGAGTCAAAAGTTAACCTAATATGCAATATATTTTGATTATTGTAAGCTGTGATAAAAAGATAAAAAAAATGACAATTTCTATGATTTAATAAATGCTCATTTAGGACAAAGTGTCAGCCTGCAGTTATTCACAGCCCACATGACAGGACACAACAGGGACCAGAGAAATACCGTGCACATATGGAAAAACTTGCAACTGCCACACATTGACCAAAGATGGATTCAGCCTCTAATTCCTGCACTGCCATTCCTTCCATGCATAGCCTACCACTTAAGATAGTCACCTATTGCCTTAATCCAGGCTTACTTAGCATCAGGCAACCGACAAGTGGTCTGCATGAAAAAGAGCGTCATTTCAAAAAGAGTACACGTGTACTGTATGTTTGGCAGGGCTTGTGTTTTATCCAAGCGAACAGAAATGGCATCAGGGCCAGGTGTCTATTGTTTGGTATTCTGACTTCTAAAAATACCCTGATTGTTAACATTAGATTCTGCTTTCCAACAGAAATAAACTGCTGAACGGTGGCAGGCATGCACACTGCAGACATTTCGGTATGCTTTCACTTCATAAACAGGGCTTTGTGAAAGAGTAACAAGTTCCCCCTGGAATGAATTCCTGTTACGGTACAGCACAGCTGATTAAAAAGTTATCTAGAACCAATATAAAACA
Source organism: Erpetoichthys calabaricus (assembly GCF_900747795.2). NCBI lineage: Eukaryota > Metazoa > Chordata > Cladistia > Polypteriformes > Polypteridae > Erpetoichthys > Erpetoichthys calabaricus. The sequence goes on along the minus strand of NC_041397.2, from coordinate 260,889,716 downwards.
AAAAAAACTTTAAACAGTACATACATTGAGCACTTAGAAAATTTCCACTAGATGGCAGATTTGAAAAGAAAATGTGAATAAAACACACAGTATACATGTGTTCTGTAGCTCTTTACATTGCACACTTGTAACTTTTAAGGTGGCTTGGATCAAAGCATCAACTGAAAATGAATGAACAAAATCTCTCCTGCCTTTGAGTTGCTCAGCTGAAATACTAATATACAACATGTTCAAAGAAATATACAAAAGAAGGCAATTATAACGACTAAGTTATTATTGTTATGCTGACCCCTTTATCCAAGGTTACTTAAAGCATCCAAGATACAATGATTTACACTTCTTTTGTTTTTCTAATGGGAGCACAGGCAGGTGAAGTGACCTGCTCATGGTCACACCGTGTCAGTAGTGGGATCTGAACCCCCTGCTTCAGAGTTTCAAGTCCAAAGCCTTTGCCATCACCTCTGTGTCCAACTCACAAACTATAAAAGGATTAATATTTAAACTTAAGCTGTCGGCTGCCAACAAATGCATGCACTGCACCTGACAGGATGTTGGCTTCAGTCCCACTGCTAGTCACATTACTAGAGGGGGTCAAAGAGCGCATGGCAAGTATTTCTAGTGAACATTACAAACAAAGCAGACTCTTAAAGGGAAAGTGCTTTCTATTGTTCTACAAAGCGGACGCAGTTTATGAAAGTAACAAAAAAAAAAAAAAGATATTTTATGATTACATTAGAGCTTTCAGGATTACAAGATCCATCCATTTTCCAACCCGCTGAATCCAAACACAGGGTCACGGGGGTCTGCTGGAGCCAATCCCAGCCCACACAGGGCACATGGCAGGAACCAATCCCGGGCAGGGTGCCAACCCACCGCAGGACACACACAAACACACCCACACACTAGGGCCAATTTAGAATCGCCAATCCACCTAACCTGCATGTCTTTGGACTGTGGGAGGAAACCCACGCAGACATGGGGAGAACATGCAAACTCCACACAGGGAGGACCCGGGAAGCGAACCCAGGTCCCCAGGTCTCCCAACTGTAAGGCAGCAGCGCTACCCACTGCGCCACCGTGCCACCCGGATTACAAGATGCAGAATCTAAAATGTAATTAAAGCAAAGTGCTGAATCTATTACAATAACATTTCAATTACACGTAACAAAATAAATTTTATTTCTCTTAAGTTTTGATTTTATATAAATATACAATGCTTTGATCTCAGATGATTGCAGCTATTTTGCAGCTCTTTGAAATGAATTAAACAGGTTCAAAAATGGATGGACGGATAAATGTGCAATAAATTTAGCCCAGTGTGGACCACAGAGGGAGGAACATTTACACCATTCCTGAACCTAAGTGACCAACAAAGAGACCAAAATTTAAAACACACAAACAGATTCACTCTAAGACAAGGGTGGTGTGATCAGTGAAATACAAAAAAAAAGAAGAAAAGACAAACAATAATGACCTAGTGCTCCACGGTGGGCTGCCTGACCCACTTTGTGATCAAGTACTTCAAGACACTCCCTGCTTATATTCCTTCATGTAACTCACCCTTACTCATTTTCCACACAATGGTCGCTATACTTTCCACCAGTTGAGACTTCACCCTTCTTACCTCTTACCTCCTGACTCCAAGTGCACCTGCAGAAGGGGCTTTTAAACCCTGGCCAGCAACTACTTCTGGACACACCACGGGAATCACTCTTGGCATCCCTGGTACATACAGAAGTCCTGAGACTGTAAACTTAGAACTCTCCCCAGCATCCTCATGTACTCAAGCACTTATGTGCCTTTACCACCTTAGAACAGGAGAGCTTCAGAAAGGCTGTCCTCCCCAAAACTGTTGAGGAGCCCATAGACACTGTGAAAGGATCCCACTGTCTCTTTCCTCTACTGGGCAGGGGGACACCCAGTATTTTAGTGAAGGTCCTCCACTGCTTTTATTTAAGTGGCTCTGTGACTACTAAGGCCTGGGGTTCACATGGTAGCACTCCTTAATAGCTGTAAACTAGCTTCCTGTCCATTCCTTTCACACCTACCTTTGCATTTTGGAAGATACTCCCACTTCATCTTTATTAGGTGTGATTTTATGTGTTCTTTTGGACTGCCAGACATCATTGGAGTCATGCTGGCTGGTGCTATGGGGGCTTTAAATGTTGGATTATGCAATATCTGATCAGGTTAAACTTTGTGTTAGAGAGTTCAACTACTAAGAAAACAAATTTGCTTTTCCACATTTCACATTACAACTTGGAAGAATACATTCTACCACTACTGTGGCTGAGCATTACATCATTTATTCTTTGCAGAGTTTTCCATTGGAAACACATCCCGTATAAGCACACTAGTGTAATTTCCTTTGTCTTAAGTGTATTGGTAGACAGGTATTTTTCTCAGACTGTTAATGTAGCGTTTCATCTTTGAATTCATTACTGAGTAATACTGTAGATATGAAACTAGATATGACAAGCTGACAGACATATTCAGCTGTTTTTGCTGGAGATGGCTCTCTACTCTCATCTCACACTATAAGAGCCTACCTTAGATTGGCCGTCATGGGCTTATTTTATTAAAGTACTGAAAAAAAATATGTTCTGACAAACATATTGATGTCATGAATCAACAATGACTTCAGATATTCTGTGGTATTCAGACTCATATTAAATGGAATTAATGTGTGCAGAGAAAGACACTCCATACCATAACACCTACAGTATACCAACACCAGCCTGCATTGTTGATATCCAATGGGAGGAATCCATGGACTTACAGGATTTCAGTCATATCCTGTTCCTTCAGTTTTCATAGATCAGATTCACAAGAGCAAATGATCTTTTCCAAGTTCTTCAGTGTCTATGATTAGCATTCCTTAGTCCACTATTATTATTGTACTTTCTTGATTCTGACCGAGAAGAGGAAAATTTAGGTAGGTAGGTAGTCAGCTGTCATACTTCATCGTTTGAGACAGAAATAAGACAGCTATGTCTTTGGGGCTAGCAGCCATATCACCTTAGCATTAGGTTGCTGCTGGAAGAGGTGCAAGTAAGGCCAGTCGGGGGCGCATGCCCTGTGCTCTGTGTTTGGATACCAAAGCTCCAGTGCAGTGACAGGACCAGTTTTACATCACTGTGTCCCCATCTTTGGGATGAGACCTAAAACAGAGGTCCTGACTCTGTGTTATCATACAAGATTACTAGGCATCTCTCAAAAATATGCAGTAGGATGTCCAGGATAAACTGCCCATCACAGATTCTTTTTATTCTGCCACCTAATTATCCCTTGTCTCTAGTTGGCTAATTATCTCTTTCACCTCTTCACCCTCTAATGGCAAATGTGTGATGCAAAAATGGCTGCCATCACATTATCTATGTAAAATGCTTTAAGTGTCTAGAAAAGTCCTATATAAATGTAAGTATCTAAGCGTGCAACTAAACCAGATTATCCAGACATGAACACAGGGAGAACGTGTGAACTGTATATACAGTATCTAATGTCTGTTAAGAAATGAAACCATGGCGGCCAGAGCTATCAGTCAGCTGCACTAACCATTATATCACTGTGATGCTACTGTTTTGTGGTTAGAGGTACATCACAGATGGCTGTACAAATCATTGTATCTGAATAGGTATGTGTTGCTGTCACACGCACCTGACACTATTATTATTTTAAATGTTACTCATTTTCTGATTAATTTACAGCTTAGGATGTACTTTGTGACACAGCGACTACTTTTGCACTTACTATGCATTTTTCACAAAACCAGTGGTTGTCTCATTGAAAGCTATAGATTAAAAAAAGGAAGCAAACTTTATTTTATATATTAGTTTTCTACATGGAACACAATCCCAAAGCATTTTACAATTGCAAAGATGAAGTACAATTGTACTTATTTTTTATATTTGGAGCAGAAATGGTTCAAGTGGCTTACTTAGAGTCACCAACTGTGTCACTTTACATAGGTTTTAGGATACTGACTGCATTATTAGAAATGTAATCTGCATGTATGTATGTATGTATGTATAGTGTCACAAGCAGCCGGTACGCCTGGAAGGACCGGGAGGTGGCATGTTCGTCCTCCGGGCCACAAGGGGGCAACTGCCCTGGATCGGGAGAGGACCATGGGAGAGGAGCAAGGAGGCTCAAGCCCGTTGGGGTCCGTGGCCACTGCCAGGAGGTGCCCTGAGCCTCAGTGAGCCCGGGAGGCATTCACTTCCGCCACACCCGGGAAGATGGATAAGGAGCCTTCCAGGGACGCCCGGAGTGCTTCCGGGTGCAAGGGCAGCACTTTCGCCACACCAGGAGGTGCTGCCAGAAGAATGTCATCAGGCACCTGGAGCACATCTGGGTGAGAATAAAAGGAGCCGCCTCCCTATAATCGGGGAGCTACAGTCGGGAGTGGGAGCAGGATGAGGCTCCCGTGGAGAGAGGAAAGGCGGCCCACGGACATTTAAAGAAAAGCCCGGAGTAGGGGTGATTGGTACTGGGAGCACAGTGTACTGTGCGGGACTGTGTAAGAAGAAAAATAAACGTGTGTTTTGAGAAAGATGTCGTCTCAGTCTGGTGGTGTCTGGGCATGTCTCACAATATATTATGTTGTAAAATATTAAGCTTTCATCCATGCATTCATTTTCTAACCTGCTTATCGAGTTCAGAATCCAGAGAAGCAAATGCCTTTCCTGGCAGTTTTGCACATATGGCAGGAACAGGTGGACGTAGTAGAATTCCTTCAGAGAGCACGCTCACATTCAGTCATACAAGGTCAATTTAGAGTTGCCAATTAACATAAGATGCACATTATGGTGATGTGGGGAGAAAGCCAAAGTACTCAGAGAAAAACCCTTATGAAAGTGGGAAGAATGAGCAAACTCCACACAGTCACTGCCCAGACCTGGGATGCAAGCCAAGGCTGCAGAGATGTGAAGCCAGAAGAGCTAACCACTGGTCCACCCTATTCACACCAAAGTGTATGTTATTAAGTAAGTTACATTTTCCTATTCAATTCTGTTTGTGTAATCTTTCATACAATATATCTCTCTCATGCCAGTCTAATGGCCATTCTCCAAGTCCACCCAGGAGCAAAATATCTTTTATGGCTGGTGACCTTACATTAACTCCAGGTCACAGGGGTAAACATTTCACACAATATAATGTACTGTATACACTGTATTACTTAGTTATTTAAAAAAATGTACTTTTTCCATCTGAAAAACATGTTTGGACCCCACCAGAAAGCTTGGGCTGCTGCAGGAAGAGGTGTTGGAGAGGCCAACAGAACAAGGGGAGCTTATTCTGTGATCTGTGTGTGGATCCCACTGCTCCAGTGCAGTGACTAAGTCACTGTGCTGTAAAAAATGACGCTGTCCTACAAATGAGAAAGTAAAACTAAGGTCCTGAGTTGGGGTTGGAGGCAGGACTGGCACTCCAGCCACTGTAAAATCCTCACACTGTTCCAGTGTGGTGCTGAGGTGTTACCCATTGCACTTGGGTCCCAATCCAGGTGGTGCGGTGGGTGTGGCATGCTCCCATCCCCCAAGTCTCTGTGGTCATCAATCGTAAAGAGCAGGGTGTATCCCGATGTCCTGGCTAAATTACTCTCCATGGTCTAGTCATTCTGGCCACCTAATCATCCTTTGTCACTTATTGGCTAATTATCGCTCTCAGCCCTTAACCAACTAATAGTTAATTTGCGGTGAGTATGCCTGTGCAAAATAGCTGCCGTCATAACATCCAGGTGGATGCTGTCATTTCTCTTGGGGGGGAGGGTGTCTGCCTGGGGGGTTGCCAACCAGGATCCCAAGCTGTTTCATCATGTGGTGGATGCAGCAACATGCCATACCAGCGCATGCTCCCCAACCTGACCTGACCTGACCTGATGCTGCATATGTAAAGCACATGACTAGTGAGAAAAACACTATACAAATGTAAAGAATTATTATTATTTATAATAATGTATTTAACAAATGTGATGTACTTGCGCATTGTTCAGGGGTTGTTCCTGCCTTCACCTGATGATTACTGGGATAGGCTCCAGCTTCCCCATGACCCTACCCGGGATAAGTAGGTTATGAAGATGGATGGATAAATGGATGTAAAATATTGAACATAATGTTTACTAATTAATGAACACTATGCTGCACACACATGGTATTGTCAAATAAATGCAAAATAAATGCTAATGATGAAGGATGAGTATCCCATTCAGTGTAGGTTCCAGCTTTGCACCTTATACCATTGAGAAGGTTCAGAATCCCTAAGGCTCTACGAATGAAAAATATGGATTCAGGAAACAGATTGATAAATACAGTCACAATTCTTTAAGGGCAGCATGGTGGCACAGTGGTAACACTGCTGCCTCTCAGTAAGGAGACCCAGGTTCGCTTTCCAGGTCCTCCCTGCATTGAGTTTGCATGTTTTCCCCGTGTCTGTGTGGGTTTCCTCTGGGTGCTCCGGTTTCCTCCCACAGTCCAAAGACATGCAGGTTAGGTGCATTGGCGATCCTAAATTTTCCTTGGTGTGTGTGTGTGTGTGTGTGTGTGTGTGTGCCCTGTGGTGGGCTGGCGTCCTGCCCAGGGTTTGAACCTGCCTTGTGCCCTGTGCTGGCTGGGATTGGCTCCAGCAGACCACCGTGACCCTGTGTTCGGGTATAGCAGGTTGGACAATGACTGACTGACTGACTATTCTTTAATATGCAGAAGAAAAGTTGAGAATTTTCTAACTGTTGTATTTATGCCCAAGCAGAAAATGAATATTACGTAAAAGCCATCAATGACATAATGTTTGAAAAGTTCAGCATAACAGATAAAATGGAAATGTTTCACATCTGTGCTTGTCTGAAGTTCTGCCTTCAGTGCCTTAAAGACCACCTATTGGGCTACAAGATCTCTGTTGAATTGTCAGACCACGGCAGCTGCTTGATGCTGCCCCCAGTGTACTCATCTGCTGATTCAGCTTTGCTCTTTGACCCCGTGAACCCTAGGGATCTGTCCATTAGGCTGCATTTGGTTTGTTGCCACTAATAAATGTGCACACAAGGCATGTGGTCCTTTAAAGAAACTTATAAATAAAACAGGTCAAATGGAAGCTGACCTTTTTAGAGTATTTTGTTCCAAAGAAATATTTGCTCTTTTTACTCATTGCAACAAACCATATACAGTAGTATACCTTTTATTAAAATACATTTTAATTTTAAGTGGTTTGCAGAACATTCCAAAGGTAAATATGGAAAAAAAAACTTAATTTGTAAACAATGTTGTGTCAAGTTATATAAAATAAAGGTATATGCATTTGTTTATGCAGTCATCACTTTCTAAATCCACTTAATTCAGTTAAGGATCATGAGGTGGTGCAAGGCATGAAACAACCATGGTCAAGATGTCAGTCCATCACAGAGTGCTCTCACATTCAGTCAATTAAATTAACAGGTGGGAGGCAAAAAGGAATACCAGGAAGGAGAATAACCCAGACACACAGAGACAATGCTCATGTTGGGATTTGACCAGGGCCGTCTTAACAGCATTATAGGCCCTTGGGCAAAGCAGTGCACTGGGGCCCCTACCTACACAACCCCTCAGCAAGTCACAACATACATAGATCAGCATGGGGGCCCTATGCTTGTGGGGCCCCCGGGCAACTGCCGAGCGTGCCCATGCGTTAAGACGGCCCTGGATTTGACTATAGCACTTTCAGGATATGGGGCAACAACATCTGCCACCAAAATTCAAGAATAAAATTACAGTCAGGATTTGTTCAGTATGTCCTTCTAAAACAACATCTCCTCTGCTGAGCCTTTAAGGTCTCTTCAGCAGTCAGAGCCACACACTGACAAGCAAGGTCTACCTTTAATGGTTTGAGTCCCCACTGCAAACCTTTGGTTTAAACCCTATGTTATTCAATGGCAGGTTAGCTTTAATAGTAATAAATATCAGTGGATATAATAAATGCATGCAAACACAAATACAACACACAAACTATGCTTAGAAAGCCCCTACATTGAAGTTGAACCAGGGGACAAACTCTGTGAGGCCGTGATTTGCCACCATGCTGCCCTTAAACATACCAATGCTATACTTTACATTTTTTAGAAATGTGACTTTGTAACAAATACTCAAAAGGCACCTTGTCTGGAAGTTTTTCCCGCACTTCAAAGGAAGGTGGCTGACATAAATAAAGCTGCCCATGCAATGTAGCCCAGTGACTATGACGTGGATTATAACCACAAGGTTGCTATTTCAAAGTCCAGTGCTGAGTATCTGTACAACACTCCACCTCTCTTTGTTAGTAAATGGTTTGAATGTAGAAGTAACTATGCAACAACTGTAAAGTGAATTGGCAGGGTGTTCACTATGAAATGTTGCTATATAATGTCATAAGGGCTATCCCTCGAATGACTCAAAGTGTAAATAACTCATGTTAATATTTGCAAACATACGGAAATGTACTAGTAAATACTAAGTTTCTTTAAGTTAAACTTTAAGTAAATAAGTAAATGCAAGAAAGTATTAATATTTGGAGTCATTCTTACACTAGGAAATCAAAGTTTCTTTGCGTTAAACTTCAAGTAACTAAGCCAATGCAAAAAAGTAGTATTATATATATTTGGATGCATTCCTTGTTGAATTAACTTTATACAGCACAAATTTGAACGTTTCATAGAAGTTTTGCCAGTGCTTTCTCATTTCATTTCATAGCTAACAAAGTAACATTACGCAATGCTATGTCCAACTGTTATAAGATACGCTTCTCTTACATTAGTAAAACATGTAAGCAGAAAGAAGAATCACTTTGTTAACTATATCAAAAACAAACTGCATATAGTAGATAAAACATTTCTCTATCATTTTGAATACACATTTTCCAACCTTTAAGCACAGCTTGCATTATGCATTTCTAAAAGTAAAAATAATTTAAAAATACTAACTGATGCTTTTTACAGATACACCAAAGAAATAAACTACAAACTAAACCAAATATAAAGGTTTTATATATCACAATAAAAAAGAATTCTCATTTTGTGCACAGATGCCATTAAAGAAGGTTATTTTTTTGACCATTCAGCTACTTCTCAAATTTTAAACAACGTCCTACAAAAACAATGCTAAATGGCTTAGTATCAATTATCCAAGCTTTTTCCAGTTTGGTTGTTTGTGCTAGAAATTTCCTCCCTTTGTGGTCTATGGTCTTAGTCATGGCATCATCCCCATTCACCTCCCTCACGTCACACATATTTATGCATTTATACTTTGCCTTTCATTCCAAGTGCCCAAACCATCTCGGCCAGCTTCTCCTCACCTCCACTTCAGTTCTCCCTTTTAACTTAGCACTCATCCTCTGTGGCCTCAGTTAAACTCCTCACATGCACCTGATTATTCTCATCTTAGTCCTTTCCAGTTTTACTTTATGTTCCAGCTTTATTGTCACATCACAACTCCCTGCACCATACAAACTCTCCATTAGAAATCAGAATGACTGACAAGTCTGAGCACCCTCTCTTAAAATTGCCTTTCTATCACAAAGCATTTAAAATTGCCTTAATTTCAATGATGCTGAAGAAACCAGCTTCACAGTTTACCTTTCCTTTGGACGTTTCTCATTGCTTCTCAGACACTGGCGACTAACACATGTGCAGTGACTCTCTTCATTGAGTTTGTTCTTCACAGCTTACTGAGAGGCAGCATGAGGACACACATACTAAAGGAGCCAGTGTTTTTTGTTCTTTCAGATTCAAAGATACAGTCTTCTTTCAATATTTCATCCATACATATGCCGTAACCCTTTCACTGCACTTATCATAAACTATTTTTCTCAGATATGGATTTACTTTTAAACAAAATATGTTAATTATCTGTTAATTTCCTTCAATGTTTCTTGCCATATTAATGGATCCAGCATCAATTTTTTTTTCTTTGTTACAGTTCTGACACCAAGCTGCATCTTGCCAGATCTAATGTGGTATGTCCCTTATAAATAAAATTTAGTATTATAACAGCTGAGAATGTGCATGTGGAAATCTATAATAAAAAGATGTTGTTTCTTGATTCATTCAGTCTCATCTTTTGAAGCTTTTATTAAAATGCAAAAAATCTTTTCAACAATGGCTGCATCAAACATTTTTAATCCTTTATAAACATTAGAATCCTTTATAGATGCAGAAAACTTTATACGTGCATGAATTACTAAATCTCTTGTACTTCCCTTAAAACACATTAAAAAAGAAATCCTTACATGAATTTCTTCATTTTAGAATGTACTCTTTTAAAATACTGGTTTTCAGAAAAAGATAAAATATTGTTAACAGTTTTAATTCTTGTTACAAAGCCTTATAGTGTTAGTTCTCTGGTGACCTCTCATAACTGTTCTATTGCACAATTCAACTGTACAATCTGTGAAATTTTATTTTAATAGGTGTACTCATTTCTGCATGTTAGGAAACTGCCTGTGGGAATTTCTCAGATCACAGTAATGTAAGAGGGTTGGGATCCTGAACAGTATCCAAAAAGTCAGCCACTATAGATATCTGAAGTTTTTCATATTTGTTAAGAAAGAAAAAATGTTAAATGTTAATGCACAGAAAAGCTTCAATACCACCAAAGCCTACTGTTCCCCTTTCTGCTAGAGTGACTGTGAAGTGGATGGCACACAGCCATGACTGATGTTATCTGGATTAAGTAAGTTCCCCTTGTCTTGGAAGGAGATGAGCCTTATTGCAGAATGAATCTTTTTGCCAGAAACTTCCAAAGGCACAGCATAGAAAGCAACTAATCAAATAAAATTCTGGAAAACCATCAGGAAGTTGTGGGCTTTAATAAGTTATACCAGAGTCACTTATATTAGTATACCCACATAAGTATTGGCCTTTCCTTTCGCTGTAAAATGTTGTGGGCTAAAACTGGAAATTTTCTAGTTTTGAGCTCACACATACACAGACTTGGAGAAGTAGTATCAATTATACTTGTTTTTCATCAGACAAATGTTAAGTAAAGGCAAAGTCATTCTCAAGATTAAGACTAGGTTAAAATCATGATATCTGTTAAACCAAAACAGCCAATTAGAAACAAGCAAAGAATCCACGTCAAGGTCAAAACCAAAATATTTAAAACTAGAATTTGATCCATTTTCCTAATTAGGATGTAGCAACTGAAGAAAGCAAAAAATTCCCCTTAACCTCTTCTCACAAACTGACAGAATTTCTCTTCTTACAGTCTCAGCTGGCCACCAGCTATCATGTGGTGATCAGGACATCATGTATGGACAGGAATGAAACCCATGACAAAACAGTGCACTAAGTATATATTAGAGTTAAGATTTGTCCTTAAAGGTAAAAGGGAAAGGTTATGAGCCCTGAAAAAACTAAATGATATAACAAAATTACATTACTGAAGATAACAGTGACAGGATAAATAAAATAATTAACACAAAAAAAAGATTCTTTAAGTTTTCAAAGATATAAAAAGAAAACCTCTTAAATAAAGGAATATGAAAAGTTAATAATTAATATTGTTACAAAAAGGGAGAAATTCTCAAAACCAAATTTCAAATAAAAAATAAGTAACCAGAAGAAAAGGCCCACAAAAAACAAAAAGGTCATTCCAAAATGGGGGAAAAGCTCTTACACAAATGGCTAAAGCAAAGTCTTAATAAACAATAACTAATCAGAAGAGAAGGTCAACTGGGAAAAACAAAAAAAAACAAACAATAAAGCCACTTCAAAACATGGGAAAAACTATAAATAAATACTCTCAATATTTAAATAACCCCAGAGTTTATTATTAAATATCCATACAAAAGAGGTTGAAAACTCCACAGAAGGGAATCAAAGAGAAACTGTAAAACCCAGTGCCCTAGTGTCATGGTTTTGCTGGGACTTTGTCCCTGATTATTATTTTCTAAAACTTGTTTATCGTGTTATTTTTTGCAAATTGATTTTTTAATTTTGTTAATGAAATGTTTGTTAATTATCTCCTTTATTTATGTAATTGTTTTTTATTACATTTTCTGTTTTCATTTTACAATAATGTAATCTTTTTCCGTTTTTGTATTTACTCTTTCTCTTGTTTTCCTCCTTTTCTCTTTTACGTTGAGCCCAGGGAAGCAGGGCCACTCTGGAGCTGCATGTGAGTAGCCAACTGAGCCTCAACCACAGGCCCCTTCTTAAAGGCTTACCTGTCTCCAGGAAGGTTGATGAGGTATTAGCCACTCCTTGGAGTTTGGGCCCTATTTGTGCTACCCTGTGGGGCTCTTTTGACCATTTTTATGCTGTATTTTTCTGACTTTTGACTTCTTGGTCTTGTACTTGGATTTAATTCTTGATGTAATTAATTTGGTTTTGCATGTAATTGGATTTCCCTGGTTTTGTATTTAGTATCATTATTGTGTATTTTTGGATTATTTTGAATTTGGTCATTAAAACAAATTGAAATTAAATGTAAAAGTTTTGTTTACTGGGGTCTGGCATTCTGCCTGATGGCTGAAAAAAGGATGAAAAGAATATTTAAATGACCAGGAGATAAACCATAGTCAAAACGAGAAATAGTTTAATACCAAAAGGACATTCATTCTATTTCCAAAGCCAAACAGAAACCAAAAGTCAAAGTCAAAGAGGAAAGATAGGAGATTTCCATCCATCCATTTTCCAACCCGCTGAATCCAAAACACAGGGTCACGGGGGTCTGCTGGAGCCAATCCCAGCCAACACAGGGCACAAGGCAGGAACCAATCCCAGGCAGGGTGCCAACCCACCGCAGGACACACACAAACACACCCACACACCAAGGCCAATTTAGAATCGCCAATCCACCTAACCGCATGTCTTTGTACTGTGGGAGGAAACCGGAGCACCCGGAGGAAACCCAAGATAGGAGATTTCAAAACCAGAATTCAAAAAGAAATGCACACAGAGCTCTTTGTTTATATCCATAATCACAGATACCGAATAATTCGCTGTGCCAGTACTTGATATGCCGAGCTCATGACATCAGATATGGTGATGTCTGAAACCACACCCCAGCGACGAGGAGCATATAACCCAAAAATAATAACAAAATAATTAATACTAATTTATAGACATATGAATAAATCATATTGAGAAGTCAGAAATGTTTTTGGGAATTTCAAAAATCCTTAAACCATGTTATACTTTTTTATAGAAAATTGAACTCACAATAACTATTTATTTTAAATGTACTGCTCATAACATCAGGCATTTTGGTGGCTCCCCTTTCTCTTTGGAGATGTTAGGCCTTAGTATTCAGCCCATTTTTGAGCTTTTAAGTCACATCACCTAGCCATTAGACTGGGTTGACAAAAAACTTAAATAGGAGCTGTGTTGGCAGCCCACCTACAAATACAGGAGGTCCTGTCCCCTTGCTCTCAACAAAAAAGATGGCAACAGGCAAACTAAAACAAAATAGCAATATGATTAACAAAAAGGAAGACAATTTATGAAAATAAATACTAAAAAAATAAATAAACACAAATTTCATTAACAAAAATGAACAATTTACAAAGAAAAATAAAACAAATAAATAACAATGAAAGAAGAGCACCAAAAATATCAAAACAATCTAATAAGAAGAATGGCAAACACAGCACAAAATGTCATTTTCAGACCTTGAGAGCAATAAACATCTACAATTTTATACAGTAGTTTAATTAGTATGACCTTTGAGTGAGGTACATTTTTTGGCTTAATTTAGTACAGAGCACTTAATAAAATATTAATATTAAACATGATAAAGTACAAAGCACAGATTCACACGCAATGTGTGAAATACTCAAGAAAGTTTCTGCAAATACATTGCAAAGTGTTTGCTCTCCTTCTGTTTACTCAGTTATGGTTTCACATAGCCCTGTCAATATCTAGACTAACTTGGGCTTAGGCCGTGTTTTTGTTGATTCTTCTTCTTCTAGGAATCAGTCGTTATCTGGCCAATCATTCCTTTTTCAGTCTGCATGTACCCAATTATGGATCAAATTATGAAATAAGGTACAGGCAGCTTTTCACCGGCTGTCTTCACACTGTGCTTCAGATTTAAAAATATGGTTTCTGGGAAGTCACTTTGGCTGAAGAAAACTTTTCTTTGTTATTGTTAAGAATTCATTGGAACCATTTTTGTTGCAATACATTTATTTTTTTAATGTTATATTAGTTTTGTTTTTAGTATTGCTTGTTTTTATTACAGTATCATCTTCATGTCTTCATTTTGTCTTTTTCCTTTTTCATGGGAGCTGCCAATTTGTCTTTCTAAATTTCATTTGTGTTGTGTGGTTGCTATAGTGCTGCATGGTAGTTGAATATGTAATGCACATGCGATATGACCCTGGACAATAGTGTAGTCATGATATATAATATAGCTACTTGCATTAAGCAACTATCTGAACTTTGTGAAAAGCTAGTAAGAACTTATGAAAGACAAGCCCCATACACTGCTTGAACTGGAATAAAAGAAGAGGTGGCACTCTAGGTGTTTCGGCTTCATCAACTTTGGAAGTGGGTGGAATGCAGTTTCCCTCGTAAATAAATAAATTAGCAGACAGAAAGACTTTATGTAAGAGAATGGGGGGTGACCGGGGTTTTTGAGTTTTTTTTCCCTTGCTATACTGTCCAGGTGTAGTGCTGTGGACTCATATAACAAGCCATCTCAGTTTGCAGATTTGCACTGTGGTAACTGCAGCAGTCTCGTGTGACGTTAAAGTATCTCTCGCGGGACGTCAAATTGTCTTCCGAGAAGATCACGTCTCGTCTCCTAGTCTCCCTCCCAGGATTTTTTTTATATATATTGTAAGAAGAAGCTATATAGCGCCTGACCCGACACAGATTGGACACAGGAGGCACGTGTAAAATAAAAGAAATACTTTTTATTTTCTTCGTCTGTGGGCTACGCCTTCCTCGTACCCACAGACACAACACAGTCCCAAATAAAGCACACCAAGCACTCTTCTTCTTCTTTCTCACTGGCACCACCACTCCTCGCAGGCAACCTTGTCCTCCTCCACCTGACTCTGGCCACTGAGTGGTGGTTGCTGGCTCCTTTTATAGTTCACCCGGAAGTGCTCCAGGTGCTTGATCACCGAGTTCCGGCTGCACTTCCGGGTGTGATGAATATGCTGCCCATATGGGCTCAGGAGTCCCAAACACAGCACCTCCTGGTGGTGCCTGTGGGACCCAACAGGGCTGCACCCAACTCCAATTCCCAGGGAGCCCTGTGGGAAACCGAGGCACTGCTCCACCCTAGGGGGGGCGGTCAACTAGCGTCCAGGGGGAGGTTTTGCAGTGTCCAGGGCTGCTCCCCCTGAATATAGTGGAGGGGCATCCCAGCTGGG
Organism: Erpetoichthys calabaricus; assembly: GCF_900747795.2. Taxonomy (NCBI): domain Eukaryota; kingdom Metazoa; phylum Chordata; class Cladistia; order Polypteriformes; family Polypteridae; genus Erpetoichthys; species Erpetoichthys calabaricus. The sequence continues at coordinate 260,874,389 of NC_041397.2, read as the reverse complement.
CATGGATGCCGGACGCCTGCCACAATATATATATATATATATATAGTCACAAACTCCACAGAGAGCCATAGCAAGGTTTGGGGCAGCCACCTGTACATTGGTATCCTGGCTGCAAGGTTGCAAAAGTATAACAGCACTGATGTGCACAAAATAGTCCAAAACAGAACTGAGGGAATAGGTAAAAGGTGGAGGCTTTTAAAGGGAGAGACAGGAAGTGAAGTCAAAGGGGTCGGGATCGTAAGGGTCTTCAGCCATAGGCTTGAGCCTGGACGTGACATCAAAGGGGCCGGAGCCGGCAAGGTCTTCCTCCATAGGCACGGACCCGGAAGTGACATCAACAGGGCCAGGTGGAATCTCCCGTGAATGGTCTGCAGGAAAGTGAGAAAAAGAATCAGTGCACTCTGCCATATCCAGGTCTGATTTGGAATTGCCTTTATTCAAGCCCTTTAGCTGCCTCCCATACACACATGTGTGACAATATATATATATTTAGTATATATATATATATATATATATATATATATATATATATATATATATATATATATATATATATATATATAGTGAAGAGATATGGTTTGCATGTTTGTAGCTAGAGATCCACAAAGGGAGAAATTAAGTCACATATCTTGTAATATTTTTTTATTTCTAAGCTTTTGACAACCTGTCATCATCAGAGGAAAATGATTAGACATACAGGAATCAAAGGCAATATTTAGCAGGTGAACGGTGGGGTTGAAGGGGGAGGTTGTAAGGGGGGGGGGTTAAGAAGGTGTTGGTCATGAAGTCTATTTTTATTATTTGGATGTTCTTCTTTTTAAGCTTGCATATGCTGGGTTCAAGTCCAAGTGTTTGTTAATGGTGTTTTCATTAGACAGCCACGTTTCAGCCAGCTCCCTGGCACTCTTAGTATTGCCCCTGAATTTTACTTTCACTGTATCCCAGTTAAACATATATATATATATATATATATATATATATATATATATATATATATATATATATATATATATATATATATATATATATATATATAAACATATAAATATGTAATATACATAAATACATATAAATGTATTTGAGTATTATATGTGTATACTGTACATTATACATTGTATATACACTATTACAGTTGTGGCCAAATGTTTTGGGAATGACACAAGTATTGGTTTTCACAAAGTTTGCTGCTTCAGTGCTTTTAGATCTTTTTGTCAGATGTTTCTATTGTATACTGAAGTGTAATTACAAGCATTTCATAAGTTTCAAAGGCTTTTATTCACAATTACATTAGGTTTATGCAAAGAGTCAATATTTGCAGTGTTGGCCCTTCATTTTCAAGACCTCAGCAATTCGCCCTGGCATGCGGTCAATCAACTTCTCAATGGGTTAAACAAATTGTTCTTGGATGGTTAGGAGAAGTTGCTCTTGGAGGATATTCTGGTACCATTCTTTATTCATGGCTGTGTTCTTAGGCAAACTGTGAGTGAGCCCACTCCCTTGGCTGAGAAGCAACCCCACACATGAATGGTCACAGGATGCTTTACTGTTGGCATGACACAGGACTGATGGTAGCGCTCACCTTTTCTTCTCTGGACAATCTTTTTTCTGGATGTCCCAAACAACCAGAAAGGGTATTCATCAGAGAAAATTACTTCACCCCAATCCTCAACAGTCCAATTCCTGGACCTTTTGCAGAAAACCAGTCTGTCCCTGATATTTTTCTTGGAGAGAAGTGGCTTCTTTGCTGCCCTTTTTGACACCAGGCTGTCCTCTAAAAGTCTTCACCTCACTGTATATGCAGATGCTCTCACACCTGCCTGTTGCCACTCCTGAGCAAGCTCTGCACTGGTGGTGCCCCAGTCTCACCACTGAATCAACTTTTGGAGATGGTCCTGGTGCTTGCTGGACTCTCTTGGGTGCCTGGAAGCCTTTTTCACAGAAATTGAACCTCTCTATTCTACTCAATCAGCACGACAGAGTGCTCTCCAGCCTTGTCCTCGTCAGCATTCTCACCTGTGTTAATGAGAGGATCACTGAAATGATATCAGCAGCAGCTTTTGTGGCAGGGCTTAAATGTAGTGGAAATGGTTTTTTTTTGGGATTAAGTTCATTTTCATGGCAAACTTATGCAATTCATCTGATCACTCTTTATAACATTCTGGAGTATATGCAAATTGCCATCATAAAAAACAAGGCAGCAAACTTTGTGAAAATTAATATTTGCGTCATTCTCAAAACTTCTGGCGACGACTGTATGTTACAATACTTCTTATTATTGCCTGTTCAGCAACCTTATGATCTGAGGGTAGACACTGTTCCTGAATTTACTGGAGAACTGTGCTCAGATGTCTGAGGAAGTACAGCCACCACCAGCCTTTTTGACAAAAGACAAAATATGTTATGCCCACTTCAGTTCATGGGAAGTCTCTGGAGCAGGTGGTGAAAACTACCTAGTACATCTCTGGTGGTTTGGTAACTGCTATTGTGGACCTCAAGTGCAAACTGTCTGCGAAAGGTATGTAGCATCATGGAGGACCCCTCTCATGCCAGCCACGATCTGGTTACTCTTTTAAGCAACGGGTGGGAGCCTCCATGCCAGCACTACCAGGCTATGGAACAGATTCCAAACCATTCAATTTAATGTATTTTATTATACCTATTAATTTGGAAGGATCTGATTAAAAATTGACACATTTTATTCAGCTGAATAAAATCCTAATTAACTGAATATTGATTTCATAATGTAACACATTAGAATTCCAAAATATTAATTTTCCACAGAGAAGAAAAACTGGTATGCGCAATAACACAAATCACAGTGCCTGAAATGATTTCACGGACTTTAAGCAGGCTGCCACGATACCATTAAGAAGCATCAATCCAATTCTTTATCCACGCGGTTTACGTAGATTCTATTGCCTTTCTCTTCACAATAAAAATTAACGCGTACTGCGGAATGTAAAAGTACCTCTAACAGCAAAAAGCGGGGATTTATGGTACAGAAAGCAATTGCAGATTGAATCGAAATGAATTCTTTAATCTATGACTCCATCCTGTATCTTCACAAATTTTACACAAGCAGGACTTAACACAAGCAGACTAGCCGAACTCAACCAATACGTCAAGTGTAAGCGATCTCAGACCGGAAGTAGTTTTCCAAACATCACTACTGCCATCGATCATTAACGGCTGCTACAGACGTAAGCAAGAGAGCACCGAACGATGGATGCGGCATGGCTACTGTGTTTTGCGTTTGTCTTTCTACACGAGTTTCGCAGTATTCAGTGCAATCAAGAGGAACCTGGTAAACAAACGCACTATTCCTCAATGATTAAATGTCTAGAATAGACTTACCATGGTGCTTTATACTCAGTTGTAAGCCATCGCGGTTTGTGTATTCATCAAATCACATCCATTCATTGTGCAGCTTGGAGAATGGGCATGCATGGCACCTTAGTGTAGTTTGTATAAACTCACATTACGTTTACAGATTTGAATTTCTTACCTTAGTTACATCCGAAAAGTATCTATAAAAATATAATCCATATTTCCCGAAACTACTTCGTGTTGTACGCTTTTCAGTGTAGATCAACTGAAAAACTCAGGCAGAGAAGTCCGTTATACTTCTTTTCAAAAATCAAATCTGAATACAAAATTACATATAATCTCTGCTCTGAATAACAGAACAACTTCATTCTTAAAAATATATTTGTGGGGTTAATCAGACATCCGAAACAGCATGGTGATAATTTTCAAAACCCACCTTTGCACTTTCAATTACTTTTTCTTTGATTAATGGACTGGAGTGTTTTAAATGGTAAACTTAAGTGTGTTAGCGTTCGCAGTCTTACGCTCCAAGTATAATCGTACGATTTCTTGTTGCAGAGTAATATAGCAAAAGTACTTAATAGTATTACAGATCGAAATTAAATGTATTGAAATGCAAACAATATGTTAAAGAAGCGCGTATTAAAGACAAGGATAAACAAAACTTATATAACAGAATTATTGAGTGTTGAGAGTTTCACCCTTTTATTCCAAAGACGAGGCAGGTTTTATTTTGGATCTGTAAGCTGTGAACGAAGGATCTTCATGAACATGATTCTGTTGAAAGAAAACACCATCATGTAAATTACTGTTAAAGGTAATAAGAGCTGTCATTCTTCACTTGAAAGGCATACAATGAAGATTAGCATTTGATGCCAAAACTGCTCTGATTCAAATGAAAGAAGGTCCCACAGATAGGGTAACGGGAGTAACTGAACAAACCATTAATTTATTAACATTTTCTTGCTAACTTTTTTTTTTTTTAACCATATTGTAGCTGTGAAAAGCAAGAAATATGAGACAGAAGTATTTGAGGCTGTGAAGAATTACACACCCTGTAAGCAGCACAACTGCAGCTGCTATCAAAGGTGATTTAGTGTTTTTGCATTATTAAGATTTGCCTTATGTTATTTATTAAGGGAATTGTAGAAATGTTTTGCAGTGCACATTCTCAACATGTTGTAAAAACCTTTAATTAAATTCCTGCAGGACCTGTTATATTAAGGAAAGCTATATCTGCCATTATTAAAGGAAAGCATCTGCACTTGGGGCCTATCAACATTCAGTTATTGCTTAATTTATGAACAGCTTAGAAAACAAATCAGGAATTTCAGTTGCCTGACTTACCAGGTTCATTCCTACTCTAGGCATCTGTTCCAACTGATTTACAATTCTCTGTGTCAATTTTACTCTTTGCTAGGTTTTTGTTTTACTATTTTTATCACCAAAGAACTTATTTTAAAGAAATAGCAGACTTTTGCTGTAATCATTTCATCATAGTTTTTGAATTTACTTTTTTGTTAACTTTGTGCTCATTCATTCAGCCGTGTATAGACGGCTATTTCATTTAAATGCTGTAGTGTCATTTCCAATATGAAGATCACGACTGCACACATCATTACAGATAAGTCCTTTCAGATTTATTATACAGCTTTAGTATAACACTCCATTACTTTTCATTGCTCATTACTTTTCCAAACTTTAAAAATTACAATTAAAAATGTCACTTCCTTTTTTACTGACATTTACTCTGCTGTGTTGTAGATAGTGCTGAAGCTACTGAGACTTTAATATTGTTTGCATTACAGCTGCACATTCAGCCTGCCCAGAGTAATTTAATGGGGGGCAGGTTAGGGGTAGATGTATGTGTGTGTATCAGCAGGGGCAGATGGACTTCACAGTTCTGGGGAAAAAGCTGTCATTCAGTCTGCTGGTACGTGTTTTTATGTTTCTGTACCACTTTCCCGAAGGCAGTGGTACAAACAGTCCATTTCCCTGATGGGTGAGATCCGCAGCTATACATTTGGCCCTCTTCTGCACCCTTCCAGCATATACAGAGTCCAGGTCTAGGAGAGGACTTCCCACAATCCCCTGTGCTGTTCTCACCACCTGTGTCAAGTCGTTCCTGTCCTGTGCTGTGTAGCTGCTGTACCACACTGTCATGCTGTGACAGAGAATGCTTTCTATAGCAGATCTGTAGAAGTTTGTGAGTAGCCAAGAGGGGAATCCAGCATGTCTCATCTTCCTGAGGAAGAAGAGTCTTTGTTGGGCCTTCTTTACCAGGTGAGATGTGTTCAAAGACCAGGTCAGATCCGATGTGATATGGATACCCAAGAACTTCATATTGTCCACACACATTACAGCCTCCTCATGTATGAATATAGGAGCATGTTCTGTTCTTCTGGACCTCCTATAGTCCACAATGATCTCTTTGGTCTTGCTGGTGTTCAAGATAAGGTTGTTGGCTGAGCACCATAGTGCTAGGTGTTGTATCTCTTCTCTGTAATGAGTCTCATCATTGTCTGATATGAGACTCGCCACGGTCATATCATCCGCAAACTTGATAACCATATTTGGGGCATGGATGGCAGATTTCCACATTAATAACAGTGATGGTGCATTTACTGGCTAAATATAAAACACCTTGAAGAAACATGGCCTTTACTATTTAAAGTATTTTTAGATATTAACAAATTGGGGAAGCCAAGTACTGCAAGTGGAGGAGGAATGGTTTATGTATAAAATTATGTTTTTATTTTGAAGGGTAAAGACAATTTTTGGTCAAATTCTTCTCATAAATATAGCAGTTTATTGGAGAACTTATGATTTTAGTTTAATTAAAAGACTGTGTATAACAGACAGAGAAGAATAGCACTGTATGTGTGTTGCATTTGGCTATAGAGAAATAGGATTTTTCAATTAAATGGTAGAAGCAAAGCTTAATCATTTTTAATCTGGGACACTATGTGAGGAGGAAGAAAGTGAAATGCTCTTTGTTTTTCTGTACTATAGACAGAAATAATTTGTATCTTTTTTGTTTAATATTTGTCATGAGATTATATGTCATTTTTTACAATGTTGAATTTAAAAGTGAACTGCATTAAATATCTGACTGCTGGATTTAATCATCATTTTCATGGCAGAATCTTTTCAGCTCTTATGTCTGTCTCCCTTCTGAAAAAGCAACTTTCTGAAAAGTATGCACAGCATGCCAGCATTTGTTGCATTAAGAATGGTAGACAATAGAGGATGTTAGTTATGATGTTTATAACAGGTTTAGGGCAGTTAGAGACACAAGCAAAAAGTATTGTCAAAACAGAAATTAAGCTCAAAAACTAGAAAGCAATACAAAGAAAGTGTGGCATGTGATATAAGCACTTCAACAGCATATAACATGCCAGGAACTTTATGACAGAAAACTGAACAAAGCTAAGCTTCAGAGTACACACCCCATTTCAATCACATGGCTAGCAAAGCTGCCAAGCAACTGAGAAACCCGGCCGGGGCAGTTTGTACGTGTGAGCTGGTGTGAAGGGCACAGCAGTGGGACTGTTTGAGAGTGTGGCGTGACCGTCTACATTTGCATCCTAAGCTGCTCTTACGTGTTAGGTAGAATGCCCAGAGGGGACTGGGTGGTCTCGTGGCCTAGAACCCCTACAGATTTTATTTTTTTCTCCAGCCTTCTGGAGTTTTTTTTTTTGTTTTTTCTGTCCACCCTGGCCATCAGACCTTACTCTTTTTCTATGTTAACTAATGTTGTCTTATTTTAATTTCTTATTTTGTCTTATATTTTTCTTCATTATGTAAAGCACTTTGAGCTACTTTTTGTATGAAAATGTGCTATATAAATAAATGTTGTTGTTGTTGTTTGGGCAGGACAGGTTATTGCAGCATGCATTTTGCAGAGTACTTCGTGAATTTGAGTAATGAAACATTCACTGTAGAACTATGGTAAATAGCCACATATTCTGGCTACAAATCCAGAAAATGGATAGCAAAAAAGGAAAATTATACCTAATCAATTGAATTATTAAACTAAAAAAAATAAGACACAGAGTAGTTCTTAAATAATTTGTAGTGATGTGAGCTCAAATAGAAGCTACAGTATCTGTGTGTTTTAATCGATAAATCTTTGTAAACATTTGGTATGCTCTTTTATTTTAGATGTTACATGATATAAAGAAAGATTAAAAAAAAAATCGGGCTTTTCATAAATGTGTGATAAATTTTTTTAAACAAATTGTTAAATATAAATTTTGTTTTTAAAAATTTGTTTTCATGTTTGTATAAGATGAAAATATTTTGTAAAACTTATTTTTCATATGTGTTATTTGCATTCATTTCAATTGTTTTATATCTCACATTTATTTCATATTACAGTACGTATATTATTAAATTTTGCCAAGCTGTGAGATGCTTGCTCAGTTGGTTTGTCACTTTCTGTCTAGTCCTTCCATTTTCTCATTGCTTTTAGAATGATATGAAGTTACAAACAACACTGTTTCATGTTGGTTCCCACCTTGTGTCCAATAATGTCAGGACAGGTACTGCTTTCCTGTGACCAAAAATGGATAATTTATGCAGGTCAGAAAATCGATGGATTAATGTATGAATAGACATAGCTCATGAATTCTGAATTGTTTTGTCAGGATTCATCTGTGATATATGGTAGCTACAGTAGCTGTAGGCTGTTTAATGAAAAATGAAAGTATCATGCTTGTTACATAGTTATCTAAATCAGAAATGAAAGAGCACAATTCAGCTACTTTTGAATTATTTAACATATAACTTTCATGTTTGAATGTTGCAAATATTTGACTTGTACTTTTGTTTTAGCATTTGAATTTTTAACTGAGCACAAACATGTCTGTTTGTATTAGTGTTCTAGAAAATGACCTGTTGCCTTTCCAAGATGGGATCTCTTTTGAGTTACTTTCATCAGCAGTAAATCGTGGTGTTGGAACACACTACCAGATAATCAGGAACAAACTCTACAGGGAGCAGAACTGTATGTTTCCAGCAAGGTAAAAGCAAATACAGGAACATTTAATGTGAGACGATAGCACAGTATGTCCCATACTGAAATTAGAATACTTTTTAAAAAAGCAGTTTGAAATGTGAAAGCTGAAGATGGCTCGGTTTTATCCACATTATTAAGTAATTACTTCAGTTAAAATATAACCGTTCATCATTTCCTAAAACTGGATTTTAGCACATATGATGTTATAGCAAGTTACATGTGTAATTTATATCATGAAAGTAATAGCACTTTTCTGATCAGCTTTTAAAATGAACCAAATGGTGAAGTTTAACATAAGGGATAATTAGAAGTGTAAGCAGAGGCCAAAACCCAGCCACCTAATGATGTAAGAAACAACAGCCAAATAGAGAAGTTAATCTTTTTGTGATTATGTGGCATCTCAGAAATAGATTTTTGTCACATTTGCTGTTCGATTGACATGGTTTGGTTTCTAAAGGCAAACACTTTGAGTATAAGAAGAGGTTTTTGTGAGCTTAAATTGTTTTTCATAAAGTCGCTTACCAATATGTTTGGAGGAGGCTTTTCCATATTGTGAATTCAAATTTTGTGGCACATGATGACTTAAAATGGTAACTAAATATTATTACTCTCCCTTGTATTGTCTAGGTACTACCCAAAGTAGGTGTTTCATTTCTCATTACATTTCACGAACTTCAGTTGACTTAAATAAAAATGCAATAAAAAATCATGGTAGACACAAAGGCTTGGAGTTTCTTCACAAATAAACAGCAGTTGAAATGTACAGTAAACACTGACATACTGTTGTCGTCACATTTTGTCCTTGCCTCCTTGCTTTATGTGTAACAGTAATTGTTGCTTGAAATTACATAATAAAGGTAATTCCAATTGAATGTGCAAGAAGAACACTCAAGAAATGGAGATTTACGTGTTGTTTCATTTCTGCCATATTGCCTACTATGGCCAGCTCACTTTCTGGTTAGTCTCTTCCACTACCAGATAGTGAATTGCAGTGCTTAGTTTAGCCAGTAGATGGCAGCCAAGCTTTATTTTACTGGTTATTTCAGTTTGTTGTTAATTTTAACAGCTAAGGAAATACTAAGAAAAAAGAAAATGATCTTGCTGTGTGTATTCTAGAATCCTGGATAGAAAGAGGACTGATTCAATTATATTTTAAGGCAACGTAGTTAAAAAGAAGCATATGTCCTTATGTTTAGTTATTTAGTCATAATGTTGGTGATAGAAGTGAAGTCAAAGAGAAATAATAATCAAAAATAGCAGCATACTTGTACTCCTAATATTTAAGAATTTATTCTTGCTATTCCTAAACTTTTTAAAAAGAACACATTTCAATTATTCATTTAAGATCTAAAAAAGACTTTACAGTTTACTTAACTAAGTGAAATGTCAACACAAAACAAAAAACAATTTTTGATGCGTCTTTGTCCAGATGCAGTGGGGTAGAGCACTTCATTCTGGAGGTGATTGACAAGATTCCAGATACCGAGCTGGTAATTAATGTTCGTGATTATCCACAAGTTCCAAAATGGATGAACCCTACGCAGCCTGTATTTTCATTCAGTAAGGTAAGTAGTAAGTAATGGAGAAAGGTCCGCACAGATGCAGTGAGTGTCAGCTTTCATGTGGAATATTGATCAGTTTCATACCAATTGATATGATTTCTGACATACTAAATTGCATTTCCACTACAGGCAGGCATCTGAATAAGAAAAAGCAGGAATTAATTTAAATAAATGACAATTAAAGAGGTGAAAGCAATGTTGTAATTTATATAATGTAACAATGCTTAAAACCCATAACAAATTAACTGTTATTACTTCTAAAGTAGACCCATCAAGTATTCAATCAGTGTACCTGTATTTTAATTTCTTATGAAACCTTAAGCTTAAATCATTTCAGCACTTAACTGTACTTTTGTCTAATCTGTTACATTAACTTTCCTCTTATACTGAGCAGGATGTACTGTATATTATGTCATAGCGCAGTATTACATAAGAAACCATTTTTATCTACCTGTATTAATAAAATGTAGTGTTTGCCATAATTATTAAGAGTAATGTCACCTGGATTTGCTTCACATTTTTCTTGACAGACTTCTGAGTATCAGGATATCATGTATCCAGCATGGACATTTTGGGAAGGTGGCCCAGCTGTGTGGCCCATCTATCCTACTGGCTTGGGACGATGGGATGTTATGAGAAAGGATTTAGAACAGTAAGATTTTTATCACTCATTTTGCACATTGTAATTCTGGTTATTTAAAATGCATAGATGCCTTATCACTAATAAAAGAGTGCACATTCTGTTTAATCATAAAATTGATGCATATAAAAATATATCTGAGGTCATTTTTCCTTATAATTTCAACGCACTTATAGTGACTATAACCTTTATTTTGTATATTTTTAAAGGAGGTATAGCAGTTTTACTATTTCTTAATTCTAGGTTACTACTTCTTAATTCTAGGGAGCTCCTTCTATGCGTAGTATGCATGTTCTTGTGTCTTTTTGAGAATTGGTTTGCTTCCATAAGACTATAGGCTGGCATCTTATCCAGGGCTGTGTGTGTTTTGTGCATGTTACATGTCATGATAGACTTGTGATCCAAGTAGCACAGACCAAAAAAGGCAGGTAAGAAAAACAAACTAAAGATAGAACAAACTTAATTATCGAATATGCTCTTGGTTATCAGTTTTCCTTTTCACTATGACAAGCATTTGCAATCCAAACAACATCAGGAATGAGAATGTTCAAACCGATTTCAGTGATGGTGTTAAAGGACTAAGTAACAGAATCTTGGCACACCATCAAATTCCATTCAGTTGGTTTATGTATAAGTCTCTTCACTGAGTGCGTTTGCTGAGTGCTGTGCCAAGTGCATCTGTCTTTTTTATTGGTTTTATAAATTACAGTTAATGAAGTAATGAGATACTGTATTACATTCAAGTCAAATTTAGAGGTTCATCATGCTTAGTTAAGGACAACATTAATACTGTATAACTGAATTTCAGGTTATCCGTTTAATGTTAAAGTAGCATATCTGTTTTTTCATTGCATGATGGTAAGATAGGTTAGGATTTTTCAAGCCAAGTAAGATAAAGTGAGTTGTACAAATTTAGCGTATGATACAAAAATAATAAAAACAAATAAATATATATATTCCATTAAGGTTTGAGAGTGTGACATCACTGAAGCAGTTGACACAATGGAAAAAGTGCTCTATGACAGTGTTCACCAGTTCTCAGGAAAAATGCAATATATATTTTACAAATTACTAAATTCACAATTATTACATATAAAGAAACAGATTTGTTAAAACACACAAAGAAAGTAGCAGTGGATTAACATAAATGGAAACCAACAATATCTGTCCATTAATTAAATGTTGAATTATGGCCAGTTGACATCAGATGTAAAGTTTTGATACATAAGATGACGTTTTTTTTTTTTTTCATATGTAGGAGAAACAATATCTTAATGTCAAGGAAACCACCCATGAACACATGTGGTGCTTGAAACAAATTGCTTTGTCCTCATAGAACTCTGCAATTACTATGACTAACGTATAGAGGTAGAACATAATAGCATCGCTGATGGTTCTGTTGGACCGGATTGGGTAGAGTCATTGAAAAGCAGCAGCAGCATCAGCTTTGTTGCTGGGCCATAATTGAGCATCAGTTTCTGAGATGCCATCATTGGAGAGGACATATTGTAAAGTAGGAGTCTTTTAGTCTACTAACTGCCATAGTCTTTTTGTAGATGGTACATAGACCAGCTTTCTGCATTGCAATTTAAAGTATTTGCCATCTTCTTTAGAATTTCAGTTGTTAGGATAGTACTAGGGTGTTGTACCGTGTTAGCCATTATGAATGTAGAGAAAAGCCAAGCAAAATGACACCTTTTATTGGCTAACTAAAAAGATTACAATATGCAAGCTTTCGAGGCAACTCAGGCCCCTTCTTCAGGCAAGATGTAATACAGAAACTGAAGTTTCCTATGTTTATATACACACTCTAGGACATATTTAAATGAGAGATTTTGAATGTAAAAAATTAATAGATTCATTCAGGCTAGGGTTAATTTAACAAGAGAGAAAAGAACAATGTATTGTCAAGATCTCTGGATAAGATAACTGTCCAACAAAGTCTTTTGAAGTTTGTAATGAGTTTTTTCAAAACAATGTGGGTCTGTAGACAGGTTGTCTGTCATTCTGAGAGATGTAAACAATCCTCATATCTGGCCATAAAACTCTTGTCTTTATTCAATCCATGTTGTAAAGTATTAAATTTTAGCATGAGTTTAACTTCCCATTCTTTTCTCTCTTGCTGTGTTTTGAAGTTGCCCATAAGCACTGTAACTTTAAAGTCCTTCTCACAGTGGCCATGGCTGTTGAAGTGGGCCGCCACAGGAACATCTGTGTGGCCATGTTTAATGTGGAACCTGTGTAAATTCATTCTCTGGCGGAGTGTTTGTCCAGTTTCTCCCACATAGAGTGCAGTGTCAGGACATTTCATGCAGAAAATTAGGTAGACTACATTAGATGATCTGCAGGAAAATGATCCCTTGATGTGATGTTCAAGTCGGCAGTGTGGTATAACTATACGGTCTGTATCATAGATGTGGGCACATGTTTTGCATCTTTTCTGTAGGCATGGAGATGTGCCATTTTCAGTTGTTAGGATAAGTATTGCTGTGTCGTTTGCAAAGTCCAAATTGTGCAGTCTTATACCCCAGCATGGGATACCATTCTGCTCACTTTTCATAAAATTCTTTATTATGAAATCAATGAAATAAGAAACAAGAAAGGTGACCGGATACACTCTTGACACACACCACACACAATGCTGAACATTTCTGTGATTCCATCCTTTTGGTTTTACTCAATGTTTGGAGTGTTGATAAGGAGATTTAAAAATACACATGAATTTGTCTGGTACATAGTTCAGCTTCACAATCTTATACAGTGAATCATAATGGATGCTGACAAAATCATTTTAAATTAATGTAAATAACTGCAAGAGGCTTCTGGAACTCCTGGCACTGTTCTGTAAAGTTACAGAGTCTAAAGACTTGTTCAGCAAGTGATCTTCCATTTTGAAAGTCGGTTACTCTTCTCAGAGGTGTTGGTCTGTTTCTGTTTTAAGTCAATGGAAAAGTACCATACAGAAAAGAATACTTTACCATGCTGGCACTATCTTTGTAGAATCTGAACATTCTCACTTTTTGTGTGGGAACCCCTCTCAGCCTGTATAATAAGTTACTCTACTTTCAACAAAAAAGATAACATTGGTATGTCTTTCATTTCCTAGGAACATCTGAGTACTGGAGTGTTTTCCGAACAAAGATTTTTAGTGAAGCAGTATTTAGTTGTATAAAATTCAATTAAATGTGAAAACTTGGCTGTGCAAAAATGTGGGTACCCTTGTAATTTTGCTGATTTGAATGAATGTAACTGCTCAATACTGATTACTTGCAACACCAAATTGGTTGGATTAGCTCGTTAAGCCTTGAACTTCATAGACAGGTGTGTCCTATCATGACAAAAGGTATTTAAGGTGGTCAATTGCAACTTGTGTTTCCCTTTGACTCTCATCTGAAGATTGACAGCATGGGATCCTCAAAGCAACTCTCAAAAGATCTGAAAACAAAGATTGTTCAGTATCATGGTTTAGGGGAAGGCTACAAAAAGCTATCTCAGAGGAATGTAATCAGGAAATGGAAGGCCACAGGCACAGTTGCTGTTAAACCCAGGTCTTACAGGCCAAGAAAAATACAGGAGCGGCATATGCACAGGATTGTGGGAATGGTAACAAACAACCCACTGATCACCTCCAACGACCTGCGAGAACATCTTGCTGCAGATGGTGTATCTGTACATCGTTCTACAATTCAGCGCAATTTGCACAAAGAACATCTGTATGGCAGGGTGATGAGAAAGAAGCCCTTTCTGCACTCTCGCCACAAACAGAGTCGCTTGTTGTATGTAAATGCTCATTTAGACAAGCCAGATTCATTTTGGAACAAAGTGCTTTGGACTGATGAGACAAAAATTGAGTTATTTGGTCATAATAAAAAGTGCTTTGCATGGCGGAAGAAGAACACCGCATTCCCAGAAAAACACCTGCTACCTACTGTCAAATTTGGTGGAGGTTTCATCATGCTGTGGGGCTGTGTGGCTAGTTCAGGGACTGGGGCTCTTGTTAAAGTCAAGGGTCGGATGAATTCAACCCAATATCAACAAATTCTTCAGGATAATGTTCAAGCATCAGTCACAAAATTGAAGTTACACAGGGGTTGGATATTCCAAAAAGACAATGACCCAAAACACAGTTCAAAATCTACAAAGGCATTCATGCAGAGGGAGAAGTACAATGTTCTGGAATGGCCATCACAGTCCCCTGACTTGAATATCATTGAAAATCTATGGGATGATTTGAAGCAGGCTGTCCATGCTCAGCAGCCATCAAATTTAACTGAACTGGAGGGATTTTGTATGGAAGAATGGTCAAAAATATCTCCATCCGGAATCCAGGCACTCATCAAAGGCTAGGAGGTGTCTAGATGCTGAATGTTAATCCAATAAACTTAATGTCACTGCTGAAATACTACTGTTTCCATAAAGCATGTCATATATTAAAAGGAAGTTGCTACTTTGAAAGCTCAGCCAACGATAAACAAAAATCCAAAGAATTAAGAGGGGTTCCCAAACTTTTTCATATGACTATTTCTCTGTGAACAATGGTTTTACTTCTACATTGTAAAGATGAGTTCTTAGGTTATTTTGTCACTCTAAATTATTCTGGTCTCATTCTGAGTGTTTGTGAGCTTCAGTTTACACTGTGGTTAGATTGGTGTCAGATCTAAGGTTGGCATCTGTCTACTGGCCAGTGATCTAGGGATAGAAACTGGCCCTAAGTGACCCTGAACTGGATACATGAGTTAAAAAATGAATAAAGAATGAACAGATGGAACTTGTTAAGAGTTTACTCCCTAACCTCCTATGCCCCAATAATTTATGCTGGCATTGGCAGCAGATCAAACACTGACCAAAGTACCAGCATATCTAAACTGAATCAACTCCGTTCAGTGCAGTTTGTAGTAGTTGCTTTAAAAAAATATATTTACTTGGAAATGGATGAGAAAAATATCTAGTATATCTCTGCTAGTAAAAAAAATCACAGTTAAGGAATCCCGTTTATGGCAAAACTTAGTTGAATGAATAAAAATTAAAGGCAGAAAATGTTAAGAGAGTACAGGATTCTCCCAGGACAGTTTTTAGAAAGAACTGTTCTGTGCTTTTTCTTGTGGGCTCTTCAAATTGGTTAGTGCGGTACTTTGAAAAGTTTTTATTCCTAACCAGACTTGCATGAAAAAGTACACCATGATGCTCATTTGCAGAAAATGCAGTTAATCAATATGTAATCACATTTTACAATCTGGAATAAAATAATACTCTGAAAAGTAACCTTCTATAGTTAATTACAGTTTGGTTGATTTAAACTGACAGATTATGTTTTTGTGTTTCATAATAGGTCTTCACTTCAGTGGCCCTGGGAGAAGAAGATTTCGAAGGGGTTTTTCAGAGGATCAAGGTTATATGTTCTTCAAACATATAGTTCTATTTCTAATGGCTCATTCTGAGTAAATACATCAGATAAGCAAATGAATATTTAATCTAATTTAAATGCCATATCACACAGTAAGTCATAGGTTTAAGGGTGTTAAGGAGAGAATCCAGTTCTTGATCAACAAAAAAATATGGTTTTCCCAACCTAAACAAGAAGATACATAAGCAGTTATAAAACACAAACTGCTCTTTCAGTCAGAATAAGTTTACCAAACAGACCATAGAAGCTTTAGTTTTTCTGAGTCTTTGATAACTATTTCCCATGCTTGTGGTTTTAAAAAAGTAAAAAAAGAAGCTGTTGGGACATGATTTTACACTTGATAATGCAGTAAAGGTGTAAAAAGAAGATGCATGGATGAACAGATTTAATTACATTATCTGTATACTTTGTAATTTACAGTTCATTGCTTTTGTCTAATGTGGCAGGAGTGTTCCAAAGACTTTGTGTGCAACTGAACACTGTTACTTTACAACCTTGTTTTAAAATTTGCACAGCTTTAACATCTGATCACAATACTATTTCTGAGCCTTCTGCACTCTATTTAGATATTCTTTTGATTCCATGGTTAACTCTTCCTATAAAGCAGTATATGTCAGGTAAATTATTTTATACCTTGGTTCCTGTAATGCAAAATTCCAGTTTTTTCCATTATATCCAGCCGGTAATGCCATTTACAGCATGGAGAACACTTACATATGCAAAACCATATATTGAAAGATCATCAAAAAAATTCCACATTTGGTGAAAACCTAACATAGTCCACCACAGTTTATTCCCACTTTCAAGCATGGTGATGCAAATATCATGGTTTGGGACTAATTTTCTGTTCATGAACCTGGATGACTTACTTCTTTAATGAACCCATCCATTACTAAAATATTTTTGTGGAAAATGTCCAGCCCTGTATCTGTGAGATGAACGTGAATCCTCTACAGGCCCGAGGAGAGGGGGGTGCAGCCGGTACATCGCTCCAGGGCCTATGAAGCTCAAGGGGACCCATGAAGTCCAATGCGTCCCATAATTTTTATTGAAATTTGAACATTTATTTATTTAATTCATTTAATTTTTATTGTATTTTGTTAAATTTCGCAAGTCTGTTTAATTTCAGAATTAAAAAGGCGCGTGGGTCACAGGGTACTTAGCAGCGGTCAACAGTTTACAACGTAAGAGATATTCATGAAGGCCGCCATGGGAGAGAAGTCATGTGGTCTACAAGGGTATTCCCCACTTGGTGGGAAGTGACGAGGAGGAGGGGGTTCCGGGTGCAGTGAGAAAAAAGTCATCAGCCGACAAACAAGTACGTCATGTAGTCGCCACGTTCTGAGACACCGCGAATTCGTGAAAGCAGACTAAGTGAACTGTTGTGAACAGTCGAGAAACTAAACAAGTGCCGAAAGAGCATAATACAAAGAAACATCACGAAACGTGTTGTTATCTCGAGAAGAGGACGTCCTTACAAACTAAGACAAAGAATGGCGCGAGAACTTTGGCATACAAGATTGCAAGCATTGAGTGAGCACGAAGCAATAGAAGGCCGTGACAATAAAATACTTTTGAGTGACATAATACAGTGCATTCAAGATTCAACGAACAAAAACTTGTGAAAGCGACTATCAACGAGTGTTCTCACGTGTTCATTCCTATCTTCAAAGTTATTGCTCAGATTACTCCTCCTTGCTTTCCCGCTGAATCCCAATCAAATTTTGGAGAGAATCAACAGAGCCCATTGGAGCTGCTGAATTGCTTGAAAAAGTACAAACTGGAAGGGCTCTTTCCATATGTATGCGTTGGTCTGTGTATTCTGGTGACAATTCCTGCCACTGTTGCCTCTGCAGAGCGCTCATTCAGCAAGCTAAAGCTGGTAAAAAATTTTCTAAGATCCACTATGTCACAAGCGCAACTAGTAGATTTGGCAAGACTCAGTATTGAGTTTGATCTAGCAAAACTGATTAATTTAGATTATGTAATTCAGAGTTTCGCCAGGAAAGCACCTTTGTTCAGCAGACAATAAATGCTATTAGAAACGTCTTTTACTATTATAAATATATTACTTTATTATTACATTTATACCTATACATATTTATCTAAATGTATCAATGTAATCTACGATTGTTAGAAATAAATAATAATATACACACATACATGTGTGTAGAATTTGTATAAGGGCCCACACACTTTCTTTGCACCAGGGCCCGGATTTTCTCTCGGCGGCCCTGATCCTCTAGCACGACAGTGACCCTAAGTATTCAAAGAAATATACAAAAGAATGCTTTAAAAGAAAGAAATATTTTATTTTAGGAATGGGTAAGGGAAGTTCTCCTCTAAACTCAATATAAATGTTATGGAAAGGCCAGAAGGAGAGTATTCATTTAAGACAGCTGACAGATGTGAAGCAGCACTGTAAAGGAAAATGGGGGGAAAAATCCCTTGAAGCAGATGGAAGAGACGTACCAACATTTTTAACAAAAATCTGGGTTCTACCAGCATTTAATTTAATTTCAGTTACAGTAAATAAATGTGCTTTACTCAGTAATAATAAAGCAATCTAGATTTTCTTGCATTTGTGTCCCATTACTTGGGTTATCTTCATTCAATGTTGTAGTTAGATTGTTTTTTTTTACCTTTCTGACAATAAAACCAAAGGAGCACATTGATTAGTCTATCATGCAAACACGTAGACTTTAATAAGGGTTTATATACAAAACATACAGCCTAAAGACATAACATAAAAATAATGGGTACAGAAAAATTCAGTCCCCAATGCTGACACTAACTAAATTACTTAATAGTCCATTTGCAGAAAATGATTGTAAACCGTGGTGTTGTAGCTTGGTGGCATGATGGTTAGTGCTGCTCTCTTGCAGCTTAATGCCAAAGGTTCAAATCCATGTCCAGATATATGTTCACATAGGTTTTCTCAGGTACTGCAGTTTCCTCCAAAGTGTACGTTAGTTTGAATGGTGACTATAAATTGGCCCAGTGTGTGTCTGTCTGGTGATGGACAGAACCTAAAAAATGAATACTAAAACAATTACATACTAATATACTTTAAAAAAATAAGACTTGACATGTTTACATTTCTTTGTTTACATTTAAACAGCTAGAATATTATTTTTTGCATGACCTGCAAACTAATTTCATAGTGTTTCACATAGAACATAGCAAAGTGTATTATGTAATTGTCACTTTTAGATTATATGCTATAGCTTTTTGATTTTTTTTTTAATTTCTTTTTTAGGACCAGTTCAGAGAGGGATCCTCTGATTTTGCTGTCAAGGGAAGATCCTGAGCTTGTAGATGCCGAATATACTAAAAATCAGGCATGGAAATCTGAAAAGGTACTTTAATAGCATTTTGTATTGTTAGTTACAGTGGAACCTCGGTTCATGAACGTTTTGGTACATGTACAAATCGGTTTACGACCAAAAAGTTCGCCAAACTTTTGCCTCGGTTCACGACCACACACTCGGTATATGAACAAGCCAGTTTCCCTTTCGGTTTGTGCGTGCCGATGATGTGCCACGTGTTGCATTGTTCTCGGTCAGACGTGCGTGCTTTCGCTGTGAACTCTTTGTGCTCTATTTCATTTCCCTTCCGGTTCGTACGTGCCGATTACTGTATTTAAGCACGTGTTCAGCCTCTCCCTGTTCATTGTTCTCAGTCAGACGTGTGTGCTTTACCTGTGAACTCTTTATGCTCTACAGTATTTCATGTGCTTTTGCAGTTAACCATGGCTTCTAAGCAAGTGAAGAGTGGTGAGAAGAAAGTTTTGCAGAAAATTGAAATTGAAGTAAAGAAAGAAATTATTGAAAAGTATGAGCGTGGCATTCGTGTTACTGATCTTGCCACCGAGTACAAGAAGTCAAAATCTACGATTTCGACTGTTCTAAAGCAGAATCTATTAAAGCAGCTAATGTTGCAAAAGGAGTTACAGCGTTAACCAGGCAGAGGCCTCAAGTGCTGGAAGAGGTGGAAAAACTGTTGCTAGTGTGGCTGAACGAGAAGCAACTTGCAAGGGATAGCGTAAGCGAGGCGATGTTATGCGAGAAAGCCAGGAAGATTCATGGCGATTTGCTGCAAAACTATCCTTCTACGAGTGGCGAAAGTGAGGAATTTAAAGCTAGTAGAGGATGGTTTGAAAAGTTTCGCAAGAGAAGTAGCATTCATAGTGTGGTAAGGCATGGAGAGGCTGCTAGTTCCGACGCTGAAGCTGCGAAAGAATTCGTGAAAAATTTCACAAAATTAGTGGAGGACGAAGGCTACATCCCGCAAGTCTTCAACTGCAACAAGACTGGATTGTTCTCCACCCAGTTTCTCTTCACTTCATGCCAGAACTCGACTCATGCAAGGTTAGATTTCTTGGTGGTTTATGGTTAGTTTTTGTATTACGGATTTTTCAAATGTTCATTTTTCGGTTCGTAGCGTGAATTGTTGCAATGTGACTTTTCTCTTTTTTCAAATGTTCATTTTTTTCCCTGTGCTTAAAACTCATTTAAAAAGAGTGTGTACAGCGATCGGGTTGTAATGCTATTAGCGTGAACTCCTGCAATGTTACTTTCTTGGTTGCTTATGGTTGGCTTTTAAATAAAGTACGGATTTGTTCAAATGTTCCTTTTTTCCCCCTGTGCTTAAAACTCATTTAAAAAGAGTGTGTACAGCAATCGGGTTGTAATGCTATTAGCGTGAACTCCTGCAATGTTACTTTCTTGGTTGCTTATGGTTGGCTTTTAAATAAAGTTCGGATTTGTTCAAATGTTCCTTTTTTTCCCTGTGCTTAAAACTCAAAAAAAAAAAAAAATGTTTACATCGATCGGGTCGTAAGGCTACAGTATAGCGCAAACTCTTGCAATGTTAGTTTTCTCTGTTGTTCAAGGTTTTCTCAGTGTTATTCAATGTTTTTACATTTAGTTTACTATTACGCTGTGCATTCTATGGTTTAATTAACTATATTTGTGCTTAAAAACTATATATATTTACATACAGTTCGTATGGTCTGGAACGGATTAATTGTATTTACATACAGTCCTATGGGGGAAATTGCTTTGGTTCACGACCAAATCAGTTTACAACCAGAGTTTTGGAACGAATTATGGTCGTGAACCAAGGTTCCACTGTACCTGGTATTTCAGACATTATACACCTTTAACCTTTTGTACTGACAACATGAAAAAGAACCTTATTTTCTTCTGGAGGCATGGCTCACTATTCACTTCAAGAAGACAGGAAGGAAACACAACAGTATTGTACAAATAATGGAGAAAAACATCATCCTCAATGCAGCAAGACTACATTTCTTTAACTTGGTGATTCACAAAGTATTTCCATGTCTTCTCTTTTCCATATAATTATTTCCAAAGGTGGTCTCATTCTGTTTTTGTTAGTGAGCCCTAGTACCAGCATATCTTTCTAAAACACCAAACAGTTATCTCCTAGTGCATGTAGCCATCACTGCATATCCAATCAGCAAATCGATGTGAGCAGACATGGGCCCAGAAAACTGATCGCCCTACCTGTTTTATCATAGCACTTGAGACTGTCTCTGTCTTTCCAAAGTTAAAGAAAAGTAAATAATGATCACAGCTTGCTAGGCCACCTTTCTTTCCTTACTCCATCCTTAACCCTAAATTTATACAATAGTATGATATCAGCCTGCTGTCGGGGTGCTCAGTACTAGTTTTGTTCAATCAAAAAATTCTCAGTAGAGTTTATTCATTTTATGGGAATTTAACAAGTATGAGTAAAGTTCCTTGATGTTGTTTGTTTATAATTTTTCTGTTTTAAATTTGCTAAACTTTCTCCAAGGTTTTGTTATTTGATTTTTAATAACAAAGCGTGCTGACTATGAGAACAAGTGACTGACTAACCAGTTGATTGATTTTTTCAGGACACTCTTGGAAGAACTCCCGCAAAAGAAATACCATTAGTAGACCACTGCAAATACAAGTAAGAAAATGTGGCTTTCTCTTGCTAAGCTAATATTTACTAAATTCCAGTGTTTTAACAGTGGCAAGATTAGAATAGAATTTTGTCAAAACATGAGATATTTTCTAATTTGAGTAGGGTTTTTGTCACAATAGTTATGTCAATAAGAATAAACTTTTTACCATTCATTTTGTTTTCATGGAATGTAATAGATGATTAATAAAAAATGCTTTATTTTTATGTGGAGACAACATTAAGACAAGCAAAATGTAATTATCAATAGATCACATATACTATCCGGTCAAATTATGTAAAGGACAGAGAACTGATACAAGTTATGAAGGTCCTTTAAAACTGAATTATACTGCTAAGTCATATGTAAATATGTAATAAACAATACTACTAAACCATCCTGAGAAAAAACATCTACATGTTGATATGATTTTTGGAATGCCAGTATTTTACATAACCAGGTTTCTTTTATAGCATAGTTAATCACATACTGAGATCAGAAGTTAACTGCAGTCTCCACAATGTTGAATTTCTAACATATTCATTCTAAATATTAAAGCCTTGCTCTGTTGGTTTTTGGAAAGATGTGGATCGTTTAGACATGGCAACAAAAGAATACTTGAGCAATGTGCTAGAAGCAGAGAATGTTATTTTGTCAAAGTTGATGTAGGTATATTCTTCTAGCTTTAACTCTTTTATTTGACCTACAAGTTAAAATGTTAAAATTTACACACTCATTACCAGAAAAGATGTTAATGTTAGCTTGTCTGATATACAGTACTAGTCACTCACAATTATGATATCTACAAGACCAAGTGGCACCTTCCCAGACAGCACCCTCTATAACATAGTGAATGATGCAGCACAGAATTGGTCCGGATATTTCTTAGTATCAAGTCTTTCTGTTTATTAGGTACCTTTTTAACTTCCGTGGAGTGGCAGCCAGCTTCAGGTTTAAACACTTGTTTCTTTGTGGGTCATTGGTCTTCCACGTGGGTGAAGAATGGCTTGAATATTTCTACCCCTCAATGGCACCATGGGTCCATTATATACCAGTAAAACCAGATCTGTCTGATTTAAGGTAACTTTTAACTAAAGTTTGTCAGCAAAAATATTTAGATGTGATCTGCCTTGTTTTTTTTTATCTTATAATGTAAACATTTAGTAATGTCCAATCCATATACTGTACCTTGAATATAAGTGTTAAACATTTTAATGTACTGCTGCTTGTTGTGTAGTCTTAAAGTAAAAGTTCAACTAGATATTCGTAAAACACAATCTCATAATCATGCAGAGCACAATACAGCCAGATTACTTACATTTTTCAGCATGCAGTGTTGATTTTCACAGTATATTGTTTTAATTTTTAATTTTACTTTTTGTTCTCTTCAGAGATCTTCTAAAGTTTGTAAAAGAAAATGACAAGCTTGCACATGAAATTGCAAAAAGGTAACTCTATTGAAGTCTTTTTTGGAAGTGTTTCTGTCGTTGCACAAAGCACTTGGTAGTTTTTTTGTAAGCTCTAAACAAAGGGTCTTATGAGTGTTTTAACAAATGCACAAAAGGTCAGATCTGGGTAAACATTTGAAATGAAAGTATTGCCTCATGTACATTACATTGGTTACTGATCCCAAGACAGTAAAGTACCAAGAATATTTCTACTTTATAGATATTTTTTCAGTTTTGATTTTATGTAAGAATTAACAATAGGACTTTACTTACTGACACCAGATGTTGGCTTGTGATTGATACAGTGCATAAATGATCAATTTCCAGATTGTTCTATTAATACAGTTGTATTTATTTTATTGGTAGCTTAAAGTACTATTTCTTGCTGGAATTTATATAATGTATTTTTGTTACTTTTTTGCATTATATGACTATCCAATAGGATTCACTAAATCCAGCTATATACCTATATATTACTATACTATAAATAAGATTACCAGATTCTGAGAATTAAGACAGGATACATTGACAATTAAATAACATGGGTTTTGAATATAAGTCTTTACAATTACTGTGTAATTCAACCTTTCATTTCAGATTAGAGTAACAATGCACTTTTATTACAGTAGATATAATTTAGCATTTTCACACTTGTTTAATCCAGGACAAGGGTGCACGTCCTTCACAGAGCACACACATGCACACACTGACACTTGCTTGTATAGGGTCAATTTGGAATAGACAGAGGGGTTGGACTTTATTTGTCCCTAGGTGAAATTTGGCTTTTTACAAAAGCTCTCAAAATAAATAAATAAATAGATAACCATATGTATATACACAAAGTATACTCTGATCACACACCATAATGACTAAAAAGGAAAAAAATTAAAAAGAAAGAAAAACTTCTGAATTGACAGTCATAGTCACAGTAAGAGATTATACAGGCGTATTGCTATTGGTATAAAGGAGACCCAGTAGCTTTTCTTGACACACTTCTGCTGAATAATTCATTGGCTGAAAGTCCTCAGTGTTAATGTGTCTGAGAGAGGATGTGTAGCATTGTTTATAATGGATATCAGTTTTGTTTTAAGTCTCCCCTCTTCTGCTACCTCCAAGGGGTCCATAATGTATCCCATAACTGAGCCTGCCCTTTTAATTAGCTTGTTGATTCTGTGAGCTTCTTTTGAAATAATGTTACCAGCCCAGCATACCACAGTGTAGAAAATCGCACCGGCCATCAGAGTTATAGAAGATGTGAAGGATGTCACTACCCACATTGAAGAAACGCAGTCTCCTAAAAAGAAGAGCCTTCTGTGCCCTTTCTTATATAATTTCTCTGTGTTACAAGACCGGTCCAACCAGTCACTGATGTGGACCCCCAAGTACCTGTAGGAGAACATCTCCGCTACATCCACTCCCTGAACAGTAACTAAACATAGAGCCTGTTTGGTGCAGCAATGTTTAGTTGTAGTCAATACTTTCTGCACCAACAAACAGAGTCCTCCACCTCGCTCCTATACTCAGTTTCATCCCCCTTATCAATAACACCCTGTAAGTGTGTATCTGAGAATTTCTGCAGGTTACATGACTTGATATTATATGTATAGTCTGAGGTGTACAGATTGAAGAGTAACAAGACAGGTCTGTTCCTTGTGGGGCTCAAGTGTTGCTCACATCTATATCAGAAACACAGTCCTTGAGTTTCAGAAACTTGCGGTCTGCCCGACTGATAGTCCATTATCAAGCTCAGCATAGGCTCATCCAAATGTGTATCTCTGAGCTTAGCCCTTAACAGGGATGGCTGGGTGGTTTTGAAGGCACTAAAGAAATCAAAAAACCTAATCCACACAGTGCTTCCAGCTTTATCCAGGTAAGAATGAGCCTAGTTAAGCTAACTTGGGTGTTATTGGGATGTGTGAGTTAAACTGCAGAAAAATCTTATGAATGCTGATGTAATTCTGACAGTAGTATTTATAATTCTGAAATCTGTATTCCTTAAAAACCCCCACAACAAAATAAAATGTCAAACTTTTAAATTAATCTTCTTCCTATTCTTCTATCAGATGTCTTTTACTTACTGTGAGGATCATAATTTGGGGTTGAAGTTCCAAAATTAATATATTTCAGCTTAGAGCTCATTATTCCTAATGTCTTTATAAATGAAAGAAAAGCCACTTCAGGAAAAAGATGGTTGCCTGAACAGACTTGAAATTATTTCAGGTTTACCCAGTATAGCCTAGGGTTGTTATCAGATATGATAAATTCCAAAGCGAGTTAAAAAGCTAACTAGAAAAGGGGTGCTTCTGTAAGGTGTGGGCACCATTGTCACAGCTACACTTTTGGTTTGTATCATTGGCTAGTGTAATATTTATTAAACAGGATATGAAGTGTCTGCGGTGGGTTGGCACCCTGCCCGGGATTGGGTCCTGCCTTGTGCCCTGTGTTGGCTGGGATTGGCTCCAGCAGACCCCCGTGACCCTGTGTTCGGATTGAGCGGGTTGGAAAATGGATGGAAGGATATGTGTAAACATATTGTCAGTCATTTTGGGGTTGATTTGTTTTCCGTAACTAGCCCTTTTAATTTTTTGGCAGCGTTTGTACGACCTTGAACTGTACAGCTGATAATCTAAACTACAAGTTTGTTTATTTGAGATTGCTGAACAGTTCATCTTTTGTATCACACATTTTTTCAGCATGACTGCACCCAATAATGCCTTTTATGATTCACAACTGAAAGTATGGTAATCTAAACTTGTTAGCTACTGCTGGTTGCAGGCTTGGTCTCAGAGACATTTGATGTTAAGAAATGCACTTCTTTTGGATAATCGGACTAAAAAAATGAATTGGTCATTGTTTAAGAAAGTGCTGATGATGATGAAAGGCGATTTAATGTTGAGCAAACAGATGTCTTACAGGGCAGCTTCCAGGCATGGAAGCTAAGTAATAAATGGGAGGGCATTCACATAAGAGAGAATTGAATAGGGGTGGGTGCCCAAAAATAGGCCCCCTTAATGGGTAGAAATGGCCCTGGCTTGACAGGTCCTTAGACAATCCTTCACTAGTGTTTCTGGTCTATATAGTACTACGTTCATATATATTACTCCGTATATGTTGAGGTGTTTGGTAAGTGCATTGATTTTTTTTAAACAGTTTTTTTTGTTGTTTTTATATAAACAGGGGGCAACAGTTCGTTTTAGAAAACCTGCGGATGGAAGATGTATCCTGTTACTGGGAGAAACTCCTGATTGAATATTCTAAACTTCTCACTTATCACCCAGAAAAGAAGAAAAATTACAGTGAGATCAAAACTAAAAACATCAAAATGGAACTGTGATTATTAAAATCACCACTGCATCATTTTTTGTCAGTATGGTATTCTCAAAAGAAGGGAATAATCATGTGAATATGCAACATTGCACAGGGTCTGCAATACAGGAAGGCATTTTGGTGCTGCTGTTGGATATTTTTTCATTTTTTTTCATTCTCTCAGAAATTTTATAGATAATAACATTTTATTTCACAAAAATCTTACAATAATGTCTCGGAAAATGAGTAAACAAAGTCTTTTCTAAATAACTGCTCATCACATTTCTACCTCACTAGTCGAGACTTCTTAGCAGTTTAAAGAATATTAGTGCTTCAGTAACTTCATGATGAAATGGTATTCCATATTTTCCTACTTAAAATCCCAAATAGAAATGGGTATTTTTCTAAGTGAAATGCAAGTCCGGAAAGATGTTTTATGGGAATAGTTTCAAAAGGTTAAAATAATAGAAAGAGAAGCAGTCATAGATTTTAAACTTAAAATCATTGATGTTATTCTGTAAACATGTTGTATAGATTTATTCAAGAGAATAAAGAGTTGTAATTTAAGACAGATCAAAAATGTACCATAATGTTTACTATTATAAAGGAGTTTTTTTTTATTTTTTTTTAATAGTTTGTAATAAAAAAAATGCAAAAAATTGTGTACATTATGCTTTATGAATTTTGCTGCAGGTTTTTGTTTCAACCAGTTTTGCAATCTCATGTAATTAACCAGTCTTATTTTTTTCTATTATTCTGCATTCTGAAAAAGCAGTACTGTGAAATTTACATTTGTAGGAAATTTATAGATCTTTTTGTCATAGCTTTAAGTTCTTGACTCTCCTCTTAGTCATTTTCCTATTAATTCACCTTTTTTCTTATGAGTTTGATCCCTTAAATGTATCCTAATAATGGCAATTCGCAATGAATGAAGTAGCCACCAGGACAAATTACCCAGAATGATGAAAGGCGCGGTACCAGAAATTTTATTCGAATGTATCAAGTATTTACACTGAGATTTTGTGTTTTATCTGGGCTCTTTTTTTTTTTCCATCATTTTCATTCCACGTTCTGGTTCTTTATAGGAATATTCTACTAGAAAATATTGTTTAAATGTTATTTACCCCATTTATTCATAGCGATGACCAAAAAAAATCTTTAATCTTATGTTTTAATGCTGAACGAAAGAAATAGATAATGATATCACAGAACCAAGTGGTGACCATGACCAGGGCAATACAACGGCAAATAATATAAAAAACGTCTATGGAAAAACCAAAGGGAATTCTGCCTTTGCATAATCCACATGTCCTCTTCCCCTCTCATTCATTGGTCAAGAGTCCTATCTTCATATCCAAAGCACAGTATTGTGGGAATTGCTTTACTGTTTATGTTGTATAATGATTTTTCTGAAAGTATCTATTAATATTTTGGCAAAAAAATGTATGTATTTTGCATGTTTTGAGCATACAACTAAACAACAGACGTGGATTATGTGACACAAGTAAGATGAGAATTTTTTCTTTTCTAATTGGATTTGTCCACATTGTTTGCCATTGTATAGTACTGGTCAGTATTGTCTTCTATTATATCAAACTCTGTTCTCTTGTGCTACATGAAAACATGAGATTAAACATTTTTGTCAGACATCACTACAAACTACATGGGGGTAAATAACAGAATAATATAATTTTTGGGTGGAGTATTCCTTTAAGCTGTTGTTTCCTAGTGATCAAGTTAGTGAGTATGACAAAAGAGTAGTCATTTACTGTGGTGTCTACTTCATTTGTCATTAACGGTCAGTAAAGGACCAAATTCCACAGAAAATAGATTGATTAATAAGAAAACAATAAAAGAGAGTTAACTTAAAACTATGACAAAAATAGGAATAATTCTCAATTTGTTACAAATGTAAAGCTCACACTACTTTCCTTTTCTAAATTCCAAATGCAAGAAGAAAAAAAGACCAGCTAATTAAAAATGAGTTCAGTTCATGATGAAACAACTTACTGAATAAGAATCTGGTTAGAACAAATGCCTTCTGCCACAGGAGTCCACCAGGCCTGGGATTTGAAAACAGTTGTCTATGCAGTGTTAATAATGGCCAAGAACTTACAGTGAAACATGAGATTAATGGTACTGACTTACTGTATCAGCATCAATGGAGCTATTGTGGAGGTTGACACAATCTCCTTTTGTCTATTTGTAAAAAAAAAAAAAAAACAAAAGAGGCGCTCCATCGCCTGAAGTGCCCAGGTGGGCACTGCTGGGCTTTTATCACTGCACCGTAGAAAGTATCAGTAAGTAACAGTGTGGTGATGCAACTACACAAGACTGAAATATCATTCAAAGGGATGGGACACCTTTGCAAGGAAATACATATATATATATATATATATATATATATATATACATACACACACACAAAGAATATATACAATATATATATATGTAAGATGAGATGAGACTTACTGTACCATTTAACAGCTTCGTTAACCCGTAATTGCACCTGGTTCAGGGCAGCATTGGCCATTACCTATCCTAGTTTTAGATAGCCAGCCCCTAATGGGCATGCAGTCCATCATGGGATATAGTCACGCACGCAATTAATGTAACCTGGAAATCCTTTAGGAAGACTTTGGGAAGTCTATTTGAAGATAACTGGAGCATCTGCAAAAAAGCCTCCACACCACACACTCATGTCAAATGTATCAACTCTCACTCATCACATGCTGACATCATTCACTTTGTTGAGTTGGGTGCACAATTAAGTGTGATGGTCATAGAATACAAATAAGGGACTGGTAGTTGTGCCAGTGCCAACTGTGGGACATATAGGGAGCAGGTTAAAAACCCAGGGCCTAAGAATGGATGGTGACACAGGCTAGAATTTGAGTAATTCTCATTTCCCTTGTACTTTATATAGCTCTGAACTTTTCAACTTGTGTCATTTTTTTTTTTTACCAGTTGGCATATGCACATCGGCATATCTATGTGTCTGCTCTCTAAAGATGCCCATGTTCTTGCTATGGACACAGCTCACAGCACTTTGTGACGAATGTAAACCCAGGGTTGTTTACATCACAGAGTTTTAAGGATAATTTAAGGATTATGTTATTATTCTATTAGCAATTGGAGTCCCTGCAGTTCTAAATTGGAAACATTTGAAAATGGATGGACAAAATAAACAAAGTGGGACTCGATCCCTGATTCTAATCTCCAGCTATGGTGCCTTCTGTGTGGAGTTTGTATAGTGAGCATATACCGTCTACATACAAACTGAGTTGTGCTTCCCCCACAGATTATAACCAGTCTAGCTAAAGAACTACAACATCTTTTAAGATGGCTGGTTCGGTTTTTGCGTTCAAACACTGTGGTACTATTTTGACTTTGCATTTGGCTTAAGAACAATGCCTGTTAAAATTTCATCTTCCCGTGTTTCAAAGAGTTTTCTCCAACAGTTCAATGACCTGCCATTAAGGTAATTGATGAACTTTATATTGGCAGTGTGCCATTGTGATGGACTTGTGTGTTGTTTAGGAGTGGCTCTTGTCTTTGAGCCCACTCCCAGCAGATGTACTATGTTTTTAAACTAAGTCTCAAATAAATAAAGGGTAATTCTTTCATCGAAATTTTCATCAAAGCCACAAATAATTTAAATATCAATACATACATAGTATGGCAGAGTGTTAGTTCTTCTACCTTTTAGTCCAGGGTTCATGTCTCATGTGCTCATTGCATGTAGTCTGCATGTGGGTCCTCATGGATTTGCTCCTGTCCAGAGACATGCAGGTTAGGTGAACTGGTGATTCTTAATTGGTCTGTGTGTTCACCCTTTGATTGGCAGGCACCCTGTCCAGGAGTTGTTCCAGCTGCCTCGTGACCCTACTATATGAAACAATTTTTAAAAAATGGATGGATCAATACATGCAATAACTTGTTCTGCCGCAAGCAACTCCTTCTTGTGCATAACCATCTTTAAAACAGACAGAGAAACATTTTGTACAGTTTCATTTACAGATTCATTTTCTGTTTCAGATTTAGATTGAGAGGGGTTATATTATTTTACCTTGTATATTTTGACTACAGTGCAATAGCTGCACCTGTCGGCAAAACAGATCCTCAGTAGTCAGCATGCATGTTTTAAACTGTAGTGCATACAGTGCATCCGTAAAGTATTCACAGCGCATCACTTTTTCCACATTTTGTTATGTTACAGCCTTATTCCAAAATGGATTAAATTCATTTTTTTCCTCAGAATTCTACACACAACACCCCATAATGACAACGTGAAAAAAGTTTAGTTGAGAGTTTTGCAAATTTATTAAAAATAAAAAAATTGAGAAAGCACATGTACATAAGTATTCACAGCCTTTGCCATGAAGCTCGAAATTGAGCTCTGGTGCATCCTGTTTCCCCTGATCATCCTTGAGATGTTTCTGCAGCTTAATTGGAGTCCACCTGTGGTAAATTCAGTTGATTGGACTTGATTTGGAAAGGCACACACCTGTCTATATAAGGTCCCACAGTTGACAGTTCATATCAGAGCACAAACCAAGCATGAAGTCAAAGGAATTGTCTGTAGACCTCTGAGACAGGATTGTCTCGAGGCACAAATCTGGGGAAGGTTACAGAAAAATTTCTGCTGCTCTGAAGGTCCCAATGAGCACAGTAGCCTCCATCATCCATAAGTGTAAGAAGTTCGAAACCACCAGGACTCACCAGGGCCTTAGTCCTAGAGCTGGCCGGCCATCTAAACTGAGAGATTGGGGGAGAAGGGCCTTAGTCAGGGAGGTGACCAAGAACCTGATGGTCACTATGTCAGAGCTCCAGAGGTCCTCTGTGGAGAGAGGAGAACCTTCCAGAAGGACAACCATCTCTGCAGCAATCCACCAATCAGGCCTGTATGGTAGAGTGGCCAGACAGAAGCCACTCCTTAGTAAAAGGCACATTGCAGCCCGCCTGGAGTTTGCCAAAAGGCACCTGAAGGACTCTCAGACCATGAGAAAGAAAATTCTCTGGTCTGATGAGACAAAAATTGAACTCTTTGGTGTGAATGCCAGGCATCACATTTGGGGGAAACCTGGCACCATCCCTACAGTGAAGCATGGTGGTGGCAGCATCATGCTGTGGGGATGTTTTTCAGTGGCAGGAACTGGGAGACTAGTCAGGATAAAGGGAAAGATGACTGCAGCAATGTACAGAGACATCCTGGATGAAAACCTGCTCCAGAGCGCTCTTGACCTCAGACTGGGGCGACGGTTCATCTTTCAGCAGGACGACGACCCTAAGCACACAGCCAAGATATCAAAGGAGTGGCTTCAGGACAACTCTGTGAATGTCCTTGAGTGGCCCAGCCAGAGACCTGTCTTAAATCCGATTGAACATCTCTGGAGAGATCTTAAAATGGCTGTGCACCGACGCTTCCCATCCAACCTGATGGAGCTTGAGAGGTGCTGCAAAGAGGAATGGGCGAAACTGGCCAAGGATAGGTGTGCCAAGCTTGTGGCATCATATTCAACAAGACTTGAGGCTGTAATTGCTGCCAAAGGTGCATCGACAAAGTATTGAGCAAAGGCTGTGAATACTTATGTATGTACATGGGATTTCTCAGTTTTTTTATTTTTAATAAATTTGCAAAAACCTCAAGTAAACTTTTTTCACGTTGTCATTATGGGGTGTTGTGCGTAGAATTCTGAGGAAAAAAATGAATTTCATCCATTTTGGAATAAAGCTGTAACATAACAAAATGTGGAAAAAGTGATACGCTGTGAATACTTTCCGGATGCATTGTATGTGCTGAATGCTTGTGCCTTTCTGTGGAAACTGGTGCAGCGGTCAGAGGAAATCTATTACACGTCACACATACCCCAGTGACAAAATATTACAAAAAAAAAGAAAAAGTAATATCTGTCACTTTCATGAAGCAAATAAATGACTGAAACAATCCAACTTTGCATCAGGATTTTACTCCATACAAACATTTTCTAACTTATTAAAAAAGTGGTTATTTTGCAATAATTACAATAAGTAGACAAACTTAAAGAAGTAAGGTTTTCTTTCATATATTGCTAATGGTATTTGTGTATTTTTTTGTAATTTGAAAGAAAGATTTCATATTAACTTCATATTGTGATTTATTGTACTTATACTAAAAACAATTTACAATATTTCAATTTGGATTTGTTGTAAATATGTAGTAGTGCAGTTGTGACTCAAAAATATGGCATTATGTTTTATGGTTCCTGGTTAGAGCTCCCCCAAGCCTAAATGTCAAACTTTGCCCATGTTCCCAACCCTTTAGTGCAAAACTAATTTTTGGATGAAAATATCCACTTATGGATCTCATAGTTAGTCAATAAACCAGTGTTAAACATGTTTTCCTGGCAGCTAGTACCATGGCAGTACCATAGAAGCTAGGGGCAATGTGACCTGAGGTGGCAGTCAAAGGCAGATGCCTTGGCAGACTGCAACTCAGACACATAAACGGACCTTTGGGATGTGGAATGTCATCTGTCTTTGGGGGGGAGGAGACAAAGTTTGTGGATGAGGCGGGAGAGGTATCAACTAGATATAGACCCGCCTCCACCCACTCACTTGGTTCTGGAACCAAACCCTTTGAAAGAGGCTGGACTCTGTTTAACTCTGGAGTTGCCCAGGAGGAAAGGCATTGGGTGGCAGTAGGGTTCTTATTGAGTCCCTGCATGGACGATGCCATGTTGGAGTTTGTCCGGGAGAACGAGAGGGCTGCCTCTGTGTGGCTGAAAGTTGCGGAGAGGAGGACTCTGACTGACATACAGGTATGTGTCTATGCACCAAATGTTAGTTTGGAGTACTAGGCTTTCTTGAACTTAATGGAGAGGATCATGGAAAGGGTCAAAGCTGGGGAATCCATAGTTCTACTGGGAGACTTCAACACCCATGTGGGTAATAAAGGATACACCTGGAGAGGAGTGATTGGGAGGAATGACCTCCCTGATCTAAACCCAAGCAGTGTTTTGTTATTGGACTTCTGTACTAGATAGACAAATACATACATACATACAGTACATGCAAGGTGGAGAGTGCAAGGCAGGTATAACAGTCAATAACATTGTATAATGTTATCGTTTGCCATATACCCCCCAGGGGAATTGAAGAGTCACATAGTGTGGGGGAGGAACGATCTCCTCATTCTGTCAGTGGAGCAGGACGGTGACAACAATCTGTCACTGAAGCTGCTCCTCTGTCTGGAGATGATACTGTTCAGTGGATGCAGTGGATTCTCCATGATTGACAGGAGCCTGTTCAGTGCCCGTCGCTCTGCCACAGATGTCAAACTGTCCAGCTCCATGCCTACAATAGAGCCTGCCTTCCTCACCAGTTTGTCCAGGCGTGAGGCTTCCCCAGCACACCACCACGTAGAAGAGGGCACTCGCCACAACCGTCTGATAGAACATCTGCAGCATCTTATTGCAGATGTTGAAGAACGCCAGCTTTCTAAGGAAATATAGTCGGCTCTGTCCTCTCTTACACAGAGAATCAGTATTGGCAGTCCAGTCCAATTTATCATCCAGCTGCACTCCCAGGTATTTATAGGTCTGTACCATCTGCACACAGTCACCTCTGATAATCACGGGGTCCGTGAGGGGTCTGGGCCTCCTAAAATCCACCACCAGCTCTTTGGTTTTGCTGGTGTTCAGTTGTAGGTGGCTTGAGTCGCACCATTTAACAAATTCCTTGATTAGGTTCCTATACTCCTCCTCCTGCCCACTCCTGATGCAGCCCACGATAGCAGTGTCATCAGCGAATTTTTGAACGTGGCAGGACTCCGAGTTGTATTGGAAGTCCGATGTATATAGGCTGAACAGGACCGGAGAAAGTACAGTCCCCTGCGGCGCTCCTGTGCTGCTGACCACAATGTCAGACCTGCAGTTCCCGAGACGCACATACTGAGGTCTGTCTGTAAGATCACAATCCATGCCACCAGGTATGAATCTACTCCCATCTCTGTCAGCTTGTCCCTAAGCAGCAGAGGTTGGATGGTGTTGAAGACACTAGAGAAGTCCAGAAACATAATTCTTACTGCACCACTGCCTCTGGCCAAGTGGGAGAGTGATCGGTGTAGCATGTAGATGATGGCATCCTCTGTTCCCACCTTCTCCTGGTATGCAAACTGCAGAGGGTCAAGGGCGTGGCAGACCTGTGGCCTCAGCTGGTGAAGCAGGAGCCGCTCCATGGTCTTCATCACATGTGATGTCAGGACAGGATACCTTTGGGACTGAGGTGATGCAAGATATTTTCCAAAGCCTCGGGACTCTCCCCTGTTCCAAGCTCAGGTTGAAGATGCGCTGTAGAGGACTCCCCGGCTCCAATGCACAGGCTTTCAACAGTCATGGCGATACTCCATCTGGACCCACTGCTTTGCTGGCACAAAGTCTCCTCGCTCTCTGCTTACCTGGGCTGCTGTAATTGTGGGTGGGGGAAAACTCTCTCCTGTGCTGGTATCAGCAGAAGGATGGGTGGAGGATGCAGTACTCTGAGGTGAGAGTGAGAGTGGGTTAGGGTGGTCAAACTTGCTAAAAAAGTTGTTCATCAGGTTTGCTTTCTCCCTGTCTCTCTCGATGGAGGCACCCTGCTTCGAGCTGCAGCCAGTGATGATCTTCATCCCATCCTACACTTCCTTCATGCTGTTATTCTGCAACTTTTGCTCCAGTTTTCTCCTGTACGGCTCCTTCACCACCCTGAGCTGGACTCAGAGTTCCTTCTGCACGTGCTTGGGCATGGTTTGTTCATAAGGTGGCTCATAAGTGGACTTGGTACCAGAACACCTTAGGCAAAAGGTCTATGATCGATTTCATAATTGCATCATTAGATTTACAGCCGTGTTTTCTGGACACTAGGGTGAAGAGAGGGGCAGAGCTGTCAACTGATCACCACCTAGTGGTGTGTTGGGTCAGATGTTGGTGAAAGTGCCTGGACTGACCTGGAAAGCACATACAAATAGTAAGGGTGGACTGGGAATGTTAAGGGTTGGGCCCTGTCCAGAACACTTTTAACTCCAATCCCGCAAAGAGCTTTTCCCATATCCCACCATATCACATCATGTCCAAATGAGCC
The DNA here is from genome assembly GCF_900747795.2 of Erpetoichthys calabaricus. Lineage (NCBI taxonomy): Eukaryota > Metazoa > Chordata > Cladistia > Polypteriformes > Polypteridae > Erpetoichthys > Erpetoichthys calabaricus. The sequence continues at coordinate 260,838,627 of NC_041397.2, read as the reverse complement.
TTGTTCAGAGCGTCCGTTGTGAAAGTGACTGCAAAGAGCTGCAGCCTGAAGGCCATAGGTGCCTCTCAAGGTGGCAACCCAGGGACCTAATGGTGGACACAAAACCAGAGGTGAGGGATACTGTGTATGATTAGCATGGGAGAGTCCTGAAGCAGCAGAGAGGTACTGACAGGCCAAAAAGGCTGCAGCCTTGGCAGTCAGGAAAGCAAAAACCCAGGTGTGGGAGAAGTTTGGAGAGACCATGGTAAGCGACTATTGATCTGGCTCAAAGTGGTACTGGTAAACCATCAGGAGACTCAGAAAGGGAAGACAGGAATTCACCCAGGCTATTTTCAGCAAGGGTGTAGAAGTGCTGACCCAGACTAAGGGTGTTGTCTGGTGATGGAAGGGACACTTTGAGGAGCTGCTGAACCCAATAGACACACCGTCTATGTAGGAGGTAGATCCAGAAGCTGAGGAGGGATCAATACCCATTTCCCTGAGAGAGGTTACTGAGGTAGTTAAGCAAATCCACAATGGCAAGGCCCCAGGGTTGAATGAGATTTGCCCAGAAATGCTGAAGGTTCTGGACATTGTTGGGCTGTCATGGCTAACATTAATTTTCAATGTTGCATGGTCATCAGGAGCTGTGCCTTTGAAGTGGCAGACTGGGGTGGTGATACCCACTTTTAAAAAGTGTGCTCCTATTATCGGGAAATCACACTCCCCAGCCTCCCTGGAAAAGCTTAAGCCAGGGTACTGGAGACTCTGCTTAGATAGATAGATAGATAGATAGATAGATACTTAGTCGTGGAACCTCAGATCCATGGGGAGCAGTGTGGATTTTACCCAGGCCATGGAATGGTGGACAAGCTTTTTACCCTCATGATGATTTTGGAGGGGGCATGGGAGTACATCCAATCAGTCTACATGTGTTTTGGGGACTTAGAGAAGGTCTATGACCATGTTCCTGGAGGAATTCTGTGGGGGGTGCTCACAGAGTATGCGTTTCTTGGGCCCCTAATAAGGGCTATTTGGTCCCTGTATAATCACAGAGAGAACTGTGTCTGCAAACCTAAAGAACCATTTCCAGTGGGTATAGGACTCCACCAGGGCTGTGCTTTGTCTCTTGTCCTGTTTGTGATTGACATGGACAGGATACAGCCGTGGAGGGAGTCCAGTTTGGTGGCCTTAGAATCATGCCACTGCTTGTTGCAGGTGACATGGTCCTGTTGGCTTCATTAGACTGTGAACTCCAGCATACATTGGGATGCTTTGCAACCGAATGTGAAACAGCAGGGATGAGGACCAGCACTTCCAAATCTAAGACCATGGTCCTCAGTAGGAAAAAGGTTTGACTGACCTCTCCAAGTGAGTTACTGCCTCAAGTGGAGGAGTTTAAGTACCTTGGGGTTTTGTGGTGGCTGGGCTCTCCCTTAGAGATAGGGTGAAAATTGCAGACATCCAGAAGAGGCTCAGAGTAGAGCCACTGAACCACTGCATGGAGAGGTTTTATGGGCACAACCAGCTGGGAGGACACCCTGGGGAAGACCCAGGGGTTGGTGGGAGGATTATATCCCCCCAGATGGCTTGGGAATGCCTTGGGATTCCACAGTATGTGATGGCAAATGAAGCTGGGGAAAAGGATATATGGTCCTCACTGCTAATACTGTTTCCCCCTTGAAACAGTCTGGCCAGGTTGTGTAGTATGCACTGGTACAGCACATTGCCGCACCCACCACATGATGAAACAGTCACCCCCCCCGGAAATGACCATCTGTCTGTCGCAGCCAGGTGTTACATGGGTGTCCCTTTGGCCTGGCTCAGCAGCTCGGGTCCTCAACAATGAGGATCCTGTGAGCCGGATCACCGTCGGGGAATTCCGCTACTTGGTCATAGTGCCGTAACTGATGCTCCCTCACAATGCAGGTAATGTGCCTCATTCAGGACTTTGTGAGTAACCGCTTGTTAGACACAAAGTCAAACCAGCCATACCCAAATATTCTCCAAAGAGACATAGTACCAACGGAGTCCAGTCTTCATCTCAGTTCACTAGATAGCATCCATGTCTCGCAAAACAGGAAGCACCAGGACTCTAAAGACTTGGACCTTCGTCCTTTTGCAGAGATGACAAGAGCGCAACACACCCCTTTCCAGCGACCTCATGACCCCCCACATTCTCCCAGTCCGTTTTATTGACTTCATAGGAGAAGTCACCAGGGACGTGAATGTCACTGCTGAGGTAAGTAAACCAACTGATAAGGTCGACATTCCCTTCTCAAACAGACACACTGCTGATGGTTACGCCCAACAAGTCATTAAAGGCCTCTTTTAATATCATTTAATGAGACAAAATTGCCAGCTAAATAAATAAGTGAAAGAAGCAAGTTGGATAGAAGAATTTCCTCTGATTTTTAAGCTAAATTTTATGTTGAAATTTACTTTCACTATTTGATTATTTGCTGGTTGTAATGTCACTCTTTTCAAACCGTTCATTCACGCGTTTCTTCGGGGACAGGAAGGTTTTGTCTCTTTGACATCCCGCCAGTAGGGGGCGCGGCACGGTGGTGTGCGAGGGTGTTCTCCACTATGCCTGCTCTAGTGCAGGATTCACGTTGGCGCAGTCGCACAGAGATGGCGTGATCAGGTAGGGACGGACTTTTAAAAATGAACGTGAAGAAATACATAGAATGCACTTGTGAATGTCGTTGTCATTTAACCGATGTGTGTCATATAAAAATCGGAATGAATACCAAGTTTGCTCAATAAAAAATACTGCAGCAACTTACTTGCGTTTTAAGTGTTATCACGGTTGGTGACGGTCACGTCCTTTTGTCGAAGAACTACACAGTTTACCTGCTGCTTCACACTGTGCGTGCATTATGGTAGTTCAGAATTTTTCTTCCATCTCCACCCACACGCCAGCGTTAGCACAGAAGTCTCCCATATTTTGAATATCAGCTATTAACCCGTATTTGGTGTTGAGCCTTTGTAGTAATTACAGATTTCATTTTAATACCAGAATTACGAATTTAATCTCGTTTATTTCACGTAACCATCGAATAATTCATTCATTAACCTGGTTGTTGTATATTCTGCTAGAAACGTACAGTGAAAAGTTCAGGTCGTGCTCATAATGCATTTATGTATATAATAATCCATCTTCATTATGTATTATTAATAAAAATTGCAAATTGTCGTCAGCCTCAATTAATTACGCACACAAGTTTATTTTACTCACTTGTAATAGAGTTACGCGCACGTCAAGCATTTTACCCGGCTGAAGAATGAGAGTAGAACATAAGCGTATTTTATTATGGTAATGCACAACTAATCCTTGGTATTTTAAACACCTTGTTTGGCTCACAACAAGCAAATCCTACCAGATGTTAACGTGAAAACACTCCCTAGTTAGAACTGTCCCCACCACTTCTCGTGGACAAGATTCTCCTTCAAAATATTTCCCTATAAGACATTTTTGGAAAAACAGATCACCCAAATTCTGTTTAAATCCCCACCCTGACCTCACATTGTTGTCTAATAGCTTGGCTCCTGATAGATAGATAGATAGATAGATAGATAGATAGATAGATAGATAGATAGATAGATAGTAACTTTATTAATCCCAAGGGATTACTACATACTCCAGCAGCAGCATACTGATAAAAAAAAAAACTATATTAAATTAAAGAGTGATAAAAATGCAATCCTCACCACTTAAATTTCATAATCCGCCAAATTAACTTCCAAGCCACCTGGAAAAGTGCAGCTGTGTTATTGTATTGCTTTCATGTTCTGGAGTTGAACTCTTTTTGGCTTTGGTTAGCTGAGCAGGTCCTTTGCTTTCATGATAAACAAAAAAAGAGGCAGATTTATTTGCAGTTAAACGACTGCTTGAGTGCTATATGTTTCACTAGGGTTCTACTGATTAGATTGTAGAGGGAATGTGAGTGTGACTTTCTGACTATTGCATTTACTACTGAGGTCCCCAGACTTCAGATCAAGTTTATAAAAATTTTCCATGCAAAAGTTAGGATTTATAAAAGAAAACAATGGGAGAACCTTCATATATTTATTGCAGTTCTGACCCATGCATATGCAGCATTTTAAGGGAAACTGGGAAATGCAGACAGACCAACTAAATGACAACTCATGTATATAATAATTCATATCACTAAACAGTTATTATAATGTGCGTTGATGTCACAAACATTAAACCTTGTGGGCATGTTTTAGTTCTCTTTTAAGAGGGCCTGCATATTTGCACTAAAGAACATGCTGGAATCCATCAACCAACTGATGAGGAGTTAAATTCGTTTCCCATTAAGATGTGGGTTCACATACATAAAACAAAGTTTTGCCAACATAAAAAGGCAGTTTGCACAGCAGTGTCCCATTTTCCTAACATAGTCGTGACAATTGACTGCACTAATTTTGCAATAAAGGCACCTGGTGAGAATGAATCTGCTTTTGTTATCTGTAAGAAGCTATATTCCATTAACACTCAAGTCACCTGTGATGCCAAGATGGGACTGACACTTCTTGTGCTTTGGTGGCCTCGGTCAACCAACGATTTATTTATTTTGAGGCAAAGTCGCTTTGGCAGATGACTTTCTGATGGTACTGTACGAGGTAGTTGACATGTTGGTAAGGTAACTGTCTGAGCACTATGTATTTGGATTGGCCTGTATTATTCATTAATAACAGTTATTTTACATGTGCAAGGTGGTAGTGGCAATTCACTCAGACGATGGCGCCTTACGCCCTTCCCTGACCCCCAAAACGCATGCTAGCATTTGCAGTTGTGGAACACAGCATAAGATTCCTCAGATGCAGGTGGCAGTGTCTGGATTTATCAGGAGGGATGCTGCTCTACCATGAAATGAAGTTCTGCACCCTTGTGGTTTTATATGTATGAGATTGACTAATATGGTCCATATATGGTTGCTTCAGAGTGGCAACCGGCCAGGGTTGGAAACATTCAGATTTGCTTATTTACATTATTGTGATTTATAAAGGATAAATTGTGTATAAATGTTAGTAAGGTGTTATAAATCAGAATTTTTGTGGTATATGCGTTTTCCCGTTTTTTGGTGTATGCATACTTTCATGCTCAAATCTATGTGAAGTTTTATAAATGAGACCCTTGGTCTAGGAAGGCTGAAGTAACTGGATATTTATTCTCCTACCTGCTTCTTAATTAGAGAACTTATTTTTGTTATTTAATTCCTTGTTAAAATTTTAAAATTCCTTTGTTAAAACTTTTCTTGTCCCTTTCAAGACTTAATTAATATTATAGATTTTGCTTTTCTGAAAATATCACCCAAATGTTTTGTAAACCAGAGCAAAAAAGTATTTCTTGGCCCTTCACGTTTTATTGTTTATTTCTGTTGAAATGTTTCATTGAAACAGAAACTTTACATTAAACACACAGGTGCATAAAATACCTGTTGAGCTTTGGGTTTTCTCGTTAATTTGTTTTTGTTATGTATATGGCATTGTTAATTGGCATCCGAAAATAAAGAAGCAGCAATCAAATTTGTAAATATTTTAAAGTTAAAAACCAATAAAAATATAAACTAAACATGCATCTAGATTTCCTACATAATTACAAGGGCTTCAAAATCTCTGTTTTTAGGAGCCTTTTCATTTTCCGCAATGTTCATTGTGGTACATCAGCCAAGACGTAGTTTCATATACAGTCTTTGTCTTGGTTGGCTGCTGACTTGAGACACAATACCTAAAACGGTGACGTAATAAAAGTTAAGTTTATCTGTGTTACATTCTTGCTGTATCTTTAAAGGGAGAAAAAAAAGAAAATGACTTAGTACTGTATGTTGTTTCTTAACTGCCTGTTCCTACCTAAAGCAATGAAATAGGGGCCCCCTCTAAAAAAAAAAAAAAAGGACACCCTATCTGTTTTCCCACATGGTGCATTTTTAACTGCGGCCTCTGTTCAAACCATGATCAAACCATTTTTGTTGTGCTTTACTTTTAAAATTTTGTTTTCACATATGTCTTTCTAGTAGCTTCCTGATGAATACTCATACTTATTTTACAGATTTTTTTGTACATTGCTTTGAATAAAAACAGAGGCTCACATTTCCTCAGTTTATATACTGTTTAATGATGTTACATGCAAAAAAAGTTAATTCAGATATACAGAAAAGCACATACAGTGCCCTTATGTACTTTTATAATAGTGCTAACACAACTGAAGTAAGGTATTGTTAACTTACTTGTAATTAGTTGTTGTCTTTTATAATAGTTTAGTATTAATGATGCATTAGTTTGTTTGTTCAGGCAAAGGAAATGAAGCTACACTAATACTGTATTCTTTCTTTTCAGACCCAGGGCAATTGCGTATCTTCTTAGTTACTGCATGCCTTCATTCCGTAATTTAAACTGTGCAGTTCTTAAGTTAACTGTAAGATTAATTTGTTAGGACAATTAGATTAAATATAAATATGATACAAAGTTATAATTCTATATTAACATAGCTTTTGATTTGTCTTACTAATTGGGTTAACTGAAAAGTTCTGGTGCACAGTTCCCAGAAATGTGTGTTAATTTTTAAAACAACAGTGACAAGCCTTTGCAACTTTACCAAGCACAAATTAGGCTGAACTCCAAACTGTGATCCATTGTTTTTTTGTAGCAGTTGAACTTAGAGGTAGTGATGATCACAAGAAACTGTAGTACAAACTAATCCAGAGTAAGCAACTGCAGACTGACTGAAATTTGTTGTAATTGACTCCTGGTGTCTTCATCTGGTAATAATGAAGCTATCTTTCCAAATGCAGACAATATTTAACATTGCTATCAAATCTTCATAAATAATACACTACTGTGGCTGTCAGTTTGTCTGTCCAGGATTTTAAATCACCTGTAGCTCACAAACCGTTTGAACTATTGACCTGAAATGTGGTACACATATACTACATGACGTCTACTATCCGCTTTTGGAGTGATGATTGACCTCTAAGGTTATTCCTCTTTTTATTTTTATTTTATTTTATTTTAAAATCAACTCTCGGCAGTGGCTATCCCTACCGCCTTCGCCGTCTCTTCCTCTACCTCTTCATATCTTATATCATTCTTGAGGCAGATTGAAGACTTAAGTGCCAGCTTAAGCAAAAAATTAAAGAAAACATACTAAGTAATTGTAACACAAACACTGACTTGATCAGTTTTAACGTGAAAAGATGCCGGCGAAAGAAGAGACTAAGCAGGCCACTAGAGTGGAGAAAAGACATGCTGCTCAGGAAGCAGCAAGCACATCAACCTTTGAGCAAATGAATGCTAAATGTACAGAGAAAGAGGATGAAAACTACGAATGCTCAGGTCAAATGTATTCACTGCACTTTATCATGCAGTACGCCATTACTGGTGTCAAAAAGAGTCCATTGGTGGCAGTATAAAATACAAAGTTTTAAGTTAATTTCTAACCACTGATCTATTGCATTCCATATACTCCAGTCATATGAATATCACTGTGAAATGTGGCATTGATGGCATTTTAAGGTAAACTGTGAAATACATTTAAATAGATTCTTTACTATCACTAACCTTTCATAGCTGCTTTTTGATGCAACTCCTAATTGAGCTTTTTCAATTTACCATTATTTATTGTCATTTAAAGCTTAGGTACAACTTCTGATTGACCTTTCCAGTTTACCCTTTCTATTGTCATTTAAAGCAGGTTTATTTTTTAAGTTTTTTTGAAAACTATGTTTAAATTTCTTTCCAGAGAGGTTACTTTTAATTATGTGGGATGGATACTAAAAGACAACTAGCACAAACGTTGCCAGCTCAAGAGTTCCTTTTGTCACCTTGTACCAGAAGGTGGGTGCCATTCCCAGATGGACTTGCTGCGGCTAGCACTGCTTCTGCATGTGCAGAAAAACCTTCAGAATTACCAAACCATGGAAACAAGCTAGAATTTCCAGACACTGGTTGGGATCGTATTAAAGAACTCTTCCACAGACAGTGAGTGAATTTTTAATGTATACACTTTCCATATTTGAGTAAACATTGTCGTATTCATCTTTTGTTTTGAATTTGTAACTTTGTGTTTTGCCTGAATTACTGTATTTATATTTTTTAATAAAATGTGTTTGTTTTTGTACAGTATAAAGCATTATATTTAAAACAATGTATTTTTTTTGTTGGTTTTTAATTTGCATTGCATTCTCCTTTGTTATTTACTGGCTTATTGCCCATCATACGATGGATAAACAGTAGGAAAATTTAATATTACATTTGAAACATACAAAAAAATCAAAACGTACACTAGGACTCCCTCTTGCACATGCCACTTCTCTCACGTGTTCCTTCTGTGACAAAAGCATACATTAGAATATCTAATTACAGGTCACTGTAGTTGAACTATCCATCCATTTTCCAACCTGCTGAATCCGAACACAGGGTCACGGGGGTCTGCTGGAGCCAATCCCAGCCAACACAGGGCACAAGGCAGGAACCAATCCTGGGCAGGGTGCCAACCCACCGCAGGACACACACAAACACACCCACACACCAAGCACACACTAGGGCCAATTTGGAATTGCCAATCCACCTAACCAGCATGTCTTTGGACTGTGGGAGGAAACCGGAGCACCCGGAGGACACCCATGCAGACACGGGGAGAACATGCAAACTCCACGCAGGGAGGACCCGGGAAGCAAACCCAGGTCCCCAGGTCTCCCAACTGCGAGGCAGCAGCGCTACCCACTGCGCCACCGTGCCGCCCTAGTTGAACTACAGGCAGATTTTTCTCTTAATACTAATATGAAGTAAGACCTTGCATTACTGTTCACGTACTGAGACATTGTTGTATTATCTTTTAGAATAATTATATGTACTGCTTTATAGCAGTATCCCACCATAAAAACAGATGGCTGTGGGTGCAGATGCCCAAAACATTATATAGTTAATGACAACACACTGGTATATTAAGCAGCTAGCCGCTCAGCAAAAGATTTACTAGTGTGTTTAAAATAAATATAAAAATATAATTGTCTTTGTATGTCTTTATGGTGCATCACCTTATTTTTTCATCCCATAATCTTTGGTCATTATGTGCCACATGGGAAGGTGAAGCTTTTTTCAGTTCTTTGATATCACACTACAAAGTACAGGAGCCGTTCCTAGCAAAATAATTTTCAGTAGTACGTAGATACTGGTCTTTCTCAGAATCCTGCTGAAATAAGTTTCCTTCCAGTGCGTGTTTTACAAGTAAGAGGGTTTCTATGACGACCATTGGTACTGTCTCTTGCCATTTTCACATTCAGCCTTATAATTAGACAATTTCTCAATGAATTATGCTGGTGTATATATTCCTGGTGGTGCAGCTACATCTATTAGCACACATTTGTTCTCTGTATTCATCTTAATGATATCGTCTCACTTTTTCACTTTTAAGTTTTCTGTTTGATTGGGCATGTCCCATAAGGTTGTCACCTCCTCATTTTTAGAAACAGTATTGGGCTGGTGTTCATACTATTTATTAGTTATTTTCACATTATATTCTTTGAAGAACTTCCAGTGCGTGAGTGTAGCTATCTTGTTATGCCTTTTGATATAATCTGTTGTTAGTCATTCCAAGCAGCCTAAGATGAAGTGATTGATGACTTCTTCCTACTTATTGCATTGTGATTCTGTACTTTCCTGAAGGACTAGGTAATGGTAGAATCTGGTGACTAAGCTTTGATTTTGAAATGCAGTAATTAGTCCTTTTGTTTTTGCCTTCATTTTTCTGTTTTAACACTTTAGGTTAGTTTTCTTTTGGTTAACAATCAAAATTATTATTTACTGCTAAGATGTGTAAAATTATTTGTAACTCGTGTGCCAAATAAAGAATCAAGCAAGGTTCAGAACATAATGTTCTCAAAACCGTGCAATCCATCTTAATGTCATACAGGGCTAAAGCCTATCCTGGTATAACTTTAAGGCAAGAAACAACTTTACACATAGCATCAGTCCATTGCAAGGCCTGAAGGAGCATTGCTTTAAACAAAATAGTGTTTTTTGTTTTAACCGGACCAACAGTACACTCAATACCTCTTTTTGTAATTAGAGAAGCAATTCGGGAGTCTATGAACATTTTGAGTAGTGGCTCTCTGTTTGGAGTTATTTTATCTAAACTGAAATGGTGTGTGTGGAGCATCATTTAATTTTGTCTAAATCACTGTTAATTATATGATGTTCAAAAAATAATTCTAAATCAGTCTTCTCCAGCTTTGCAAGCACCCATGCTGTTTTGACCATGAGACGTGGTGTAACTGCAGAGCAACAGCTAATTTCTACTGTTTATTTTAAAACATTTTCATATTAGTAATCTACTCTGCTCCCCCTCTGAAATGAAGAGAAAGTAAAGGAAAGTTAAAACTATATGTATGATACCATATAGTGAATTACAAATAAAAATTAAGAAGTTTGGACTGCAATGGCATCACCCTGAAAATAATGGAAAAAATTCAGAGCGTCAGTAGGCTTTGCACCCTAGGAACCAAGTTACCTGAACTATTGTATAACATTTCAGTAATTATTTGCTGCTTCTCCCCCATAGGTGATAGGTTATGGTTTGGGAGGGCACAAAGCAAAAATAAGTGACATTTTATTCCATACTGACAAAGAGGAAGAAACAAAGTGAGAAAGTGATAGAACCAATGAAGGACGCAGAGCCTCTAAAGACTATGGAGTGTTATGTTGCCAGCTGTAGGTTATTTTTATATTTAGAATAGGACAAACTTTATCTAGACTTATATTTGTCATCTTGTTTATAGTGAAATGAATGCCTATTCAGAGGAAATAACCAACATTATAAAAAGTGCACTTATGGCTGCAGCAGTTGGGATGATGTATGGAGGAATTCCAGCAGCTAGACATGCCAGAAAGAGGTATATTGAGCAAAGTAATGCTGAATTATATCGACATCGTATTGAGGCTGTGGTAAGTGTATGTAATAAAGAATATGCAGTAAATGGATTAAGTACATCATTTTTTGATATATATGTTTTGCTGTTTTTCATGAGTACTGTCTACATTTATTATCCAATAAAATGTTCTTAATAATGTGTATACATTATATAGAAAAATCTGTCTAATTTGTTGGTCAGTTCTTACTTTGCAAAATCATTGTAAATCTTTCATAATTTGCTGCCATGAATGTTTTAACAAGTGTAATCATAGGTGACCAATGCTGTACAATATGAAAAATGTTCATGAAAAAAATAATCTCTGTTCTGTCATATAATCAACATGTCATTTTTCCAGGTGTATATTCTACGTATGCAAAACATGTGAATTGTTTGCTAAAATATTGGAAAACAGATACTTTTGGAAAAATCGGAACATATCATAAACAAACACAAGTCGCATGGGATTGAGTATTTGAACTGAAGATTCACTTCATTCTCCCCTCATTCATTGGTCAAGAGTCTTATTTTCAATTCAAAAACTCAAAACCCTGGAAAGGAATTAGAAGAAGAGCTAGGATAAGGCCTCTTCTGGGCCTATTTATCCATGGAGATATGATTCTGTGTAAAAAAGTTATTGAAACACAATGCCACCAAGTCTCTTGTACTGTATAAATACGAAAATACAAAATGTCTTATGTCAGATTTAAAGGCAGTAACCACTACACTGACAATGAATATTAATCATAATTGTCTCTACCCCATAATTTTTGGTAGAAAAGTATAATATACTTTTACCAACTAATTTTCAGTTCTTCTTTTTAAAATGATGAATACACTTTGTCACGTATTTTACCTGTCTAAAACTAATGATTGTTACACAATTTATCTAATTTTTGTAGTTTATCTGTATATTTAGTAATAAATAAGTATTACTTTTCCTGAGGTGAAGTCATTATTTTGTTTCAGAGGTCAGCCCACAATGCTGCCATTCGGGGGTTCTTACGTTATGGATGGCGTTGGAGCTGGAGAGTGGCAGCATTTGTCACTCTTTTTAAGTAAGTAACTAACTAAATGGAGGTATTATTTTCAAAGTATCTTTCAGTAGCATAAATAAATACCTGTAGTTTAGCTGACAAGAGTGTCAAAGTAAGAATAGAGAAAAATAAATTATTACCTTTAAGGTAAATGTTATTTAATAATAACATAGCAGCTTAATATCAAAGAACAGTCAATGAAATAATTGAGAAGTGAAAGGGAAAAAAATTGTGTAGGAAGTGATTTCTCAGAAGTAGAAAGAAAATCTGAGATTGTAGCATACCCATGAAAAGGCCTTATGTGTCTGCCTTGCTTAATCACATCATGTTTAGAGGGCAAAGCTTGAACAGGGATAACTCTGCAATGCTTGGTGTGCCTATTTGTGATTACAAAAAAAGAACACATTCAGCAGTTGTTTTGGTTCTTTAAGGTAAAACAAACAGTTATGCACAAATTATGTACAAATATGCAGATGCAAAGACAGAAATGTGTTAAAACATTCTGAAAGGGAGCTTAAAAGTACATAAGTCAGATCATTTCAAATAGTGATTTATTATGCTAAAATGTGTTGTTATGATTAAAAATATACTTTAACAACAAATTGTTCATTTTGCAGAGGTCTGAGATGGTATTTTCCTCATTCATGGTGGTTTACAATGAAGGCAGCAGTTACTGTATAACATATTACCATCTATCTATCTACACTATAATAAACAGGGAATTTTTCAAGGTAAAGAAGAATTCTTGCAGTTTTAGCTGGAGAGTCTCCAGTTTTGACAGGGAGTTCCTGGCAGGATAAGATGGCCACAGAAGTGAAGGCATAGGCTTGGTGTTAAAAAGGTTATTACAAGCAATGTATCATCTTGTCATGGAAAAGATGGGTGTTAGTCAGGTTGTTCTAGGCATGAATGAGGAAAGATAGACCTAAACTGAAATATTGAGAGATGGGAGGAGCTGTTTATGTATCTCTTGAATCTGGAAGGCAAACTCACTTTAGATGTGGTAGTGTTATAAGCATCTGTTTAGGCTTGGTCTGTTTCTGCTGGAAAGCTGAACATTTGGATAGTTGAGTTGGTAGATGAGATTTTTGGGAAAATCTGGACAAAGTTTCATATACATGCAGCACAGGTGGTGTTCAAACTATTCTATTTTCTTTATTACCTTTTTTATTTTACAGATCACATCTTCTCCTAACAACTTCCAGATGGCTTCGAAAATATTCTTGTCCACCATACGGCGTCTCAGGATGGGGAAGCAGTGCAGTGTCAACACTGTGTATGGTGGGGATGGTGCGCTGCTGACCTTAACTCGGGACGTTGTAGGTATACTTTGAAGACCACCTCAATCCCACTAACATGCCTTCCAATGTGGAAGCAGAGCCTGGGGACTCCCATCTCTAGGACTCCTTGGTGGCAAGGCCCCGGGGGTGGATGAGATACGCCGATGTTCCTCAAGGCTCTGGATGTTGTAGGACTGTCTTGGTTGACACGCCTCTGCAACATCGCATGGACATCGGGGACAGTGCCTCTGGATTGGCAGACCAGGGTGGTGGTCCCCCTCTTTAAGAAAGGGGAACGGAGGGTGTGTTCGAACTACAGAGGGATCACACTTCTCAGCCTCCCTGGAAAATTCTATTGGGGGTCCTGGAGAGGAGGGTTCGTCAGATAGTTGAACCTCTGATTGAGGAGGAACAGTGTGGTTTTTGTCCTAGTCGTGGAACAGTGGACCAGCTCTACACCCTTGGCAGGGTCCTGGAGGGTGCATGGGAGTTTGCCAACCAGTCTACATATGTTTTGTGGAATTGGAAAAGGCATCGACTGTGTCCCTCAGGGAATCCTGTGGGTGGTACTCCAGGAGTATGGGGTACCGGACCTCCTGATAAGGGCTGTTCGGTCCCTGTACAACCGGTATCAGAGTTTGGTCTGCATTGCCGGCAGTAAGTCAAACCCGTTTCCGGTGAGAGTTGGACTCCGCCAGGGCTGCCCTTTGTCACAGATTCTGCTCATAACTTTTATGGACAGAATTTCTAGGCTCAGCCAGGGCGTTGAGGGGGTCCGGCTCAGGATTGGGTCACTGCATTTTGCAGATGATGTTGTCCTGTTTGCTTCTTTAGGCTGTGATCTTCAGCTCTCACTGGATTTGTTCGCAGCCGAGTGTGAAGCGGCTGGGATGGGAGTCAGCACCTCCAAATCCGAGACCATGGTCCTCAGCCAGAAAAGGGTGGATTGCCGTCTCAGGTTTGGGAGCGAGATCCTGCCCCAAGTGGAGGAGTTCAGGTATCTCGGGGTCTTGTTCATGAGTGAGGAAAGAATGAAGCGGGAGATCGTCAGGCAGATCGGTGCGGCATCCACAGTGATGCGGGCTCTGCATCAGTCTGTCGTGGTGAAAAAGGAGCTGAGCCGGAAGGCTATGTTCCTAACACCCCCTCACCTATGGTTATGAGCTGTGGGTAGTGACCGAAAGAATGAAATCGCGAATACAAGTGGCTGAAATGAACTTCCTCTGCTGGGTGTCTGGGCTTTCCCTTAAAGACAGGGTGAGAAGCTCGGTCATCCAGGAGGAGCTCAGAGTACAGCCACTGCTCCTCTGCATCGAGAGGAGTCAGATGAGGTGGCTCGGGCATCTGATCAGGATGCCTCCTGAACGCCTCCGTGGTGAGGTGTTCTGGGCACGTGTAATCGGGAGGAGGCCCCGGGGAAGACCCAGGACACGCTGGAGGGACTTTGCGTCTTGGCTGGCCTGAGAACACCTCGGGATTCCTCCAGAAGAGCTAGTAGAAGTGGCCAGGGAGAGGGAAGTCTGGGCATCTCTGCTCAAGCTGCTGCCCCCGCAACCCGATCTCGGATAAGCGGAAGAGGATGGATGGATGGACATCTTCTCCTTTTTATCCTTAACTTCCACAGTATTAATTGTTTTTTATATTCATGAGAAAATGTTTTCTAATGTAAGATGTTTTCAGGATCAGAGACCTATTCTTGGAAGAAAAACATTGTATAATTAGACATTGTTGTAACTAATCACATCATATATGGAAAACAGCTTATATCATGTATCCTAACATATAAAAAGAATGTTAAAATGATGAAATATCAAGCTTTGCCTTCTCTTGTTTATAAAATATGTCTATAACCTTTTTTTGGTTGGAAGCAGCTCATTAGTATTATCCATATACTGGATGCACCAGTTACTGTAGCTTCTCATTGAATGGTTAAGTAAAATTTATATGTACTTTAATGATTACAATTTATGGAAAAGCATTTTGTTGCATGAATCCAGTTAATTTATAAAACATTATTCACTAAAGCATACATTTAAAAAGAACATATGCAGGATTACATTTTTTTGGATTTTGTAAACATATTAGTTTATGAATATCAAACATATAAAATAAGTAATTTTGAATGAGTTAGTGATCTACATTGTTTATACACGATTGTTACTAATACTGTAATTGTTATTTGAGATACTTAAATGTTAAGATTTGTATTTTTTTTATTATATATATTTTAAGTTATTTTTATTTAATTTCTATATGATCTTTTTATAAAATCCCAAGTAAAAGTCTACATTTATCAGTGCTTTCTGGGTAGTTTTCTCACTTAACTACTTCAATGATGTACACTAACTTAAGCTTCTCTTGCGGCTACTGTGTTCTTGGCCTTCTAGTACCTGTCAGTCAAACCCTAATCCCACTTTACAGATTGCAGCTCTGGGAGCTTATGTTGGAATGGGGTCCATTTCTGTCATTGATATCATTGTGGTAATTTAAAAGCTCTGTAGTGACAAAGATGTTCTGTCCTTGTGGCAGCATTTGAGGGTTGTGTGAATTTGCCTTTTCTGCATTTTGTACGAACTTAAAGAATGCATTCTGTGCTATTTGTGTGCAAGAGAATGGGATACTAGGGCCTTTTGCCAGTGTCCTCCAGTCCCTATATTTAAACTTCAATAGTTGTGTTTGCGTAGTTGAAATTAAGTTGGTTTAAGTCATAGAAAGTGAGTCATTCATGGGTGTTGTGGACAGGATGCCAAGATGCAGCTATAACTTGGAGAGTACTTTGTGTAAGAATCTGGGGGTTGTATGCTTGCTATTTGCAGGAGATATTGTCTGACTGTGACTTTCAGTTCACACAGACTCTGCTGTGTATAGCATAGCTGGGATGTAAATGAATATTTGGAATGCCTGGTAATTCTCCAGGAGATGCTGGGAATTGGAAAGTCTGGTCTGCTGTGGTGAGCTTTTTACAACAAAAACTTCACCAGAGCAAAGCTGTACCCTAACAAGACTCTTTTATAGCTCTTTGTGTATTGTTGTGTTTCCTGCTGTTACAAACAATGTTTTGTTTTATTTCAGTGCTGGGAGTACTGCTTTGTCTGTATACAGAGATAAATATATTCTTGGTCACTATGCTGCAGCTGGTGGTAAGAAAATTTCAATTTACTTTCATGTAAATTTTTTTTGGAAAATGTAAAAATTTTAAAAATGCAGTCTTCCTTGATGTTAAATAAGAGTGATGTGTTCTTTATAATTTAACAAAACATGGGTGACATAATCTTGATATTTTTGAAGTGTAACGTTTCAGAAAAGTGACACAATAAAGTGGAGATATTTAAGGCATTTTTCATTTTAAATCTTGAAGCTGAAAGCTACATTGTCAGTCGTACACATGTCTGTAATAGAACACAGTTCTTATGTTTAAAAAATTACCTGTTTAAAATTTTATTACAATAATTTGAATTACTGAATATTTTATTTTAGATTATTACTGTTGTTTTTGATATATGTTATGAACCTTTTTTTCTGTTCAATTAATGTATGTAAAAGTAAGTTTTTACCATAGTAACAAAAAAATGATGCAATTACACAGTATTGTTTCTGAAAACTTGAAAGTACACCTTATGAGAAAGTTTTGGTAGTTCTAGTTCATTCATACTAGGCACATTCAGATATTACACTGCAATGATTAAGAAAGCTATTAGGATGTTGGGATGCTTGGAACACTATGTTAAGTACAAGTCAAGGAAGGTTAAATTTTTACAGTGCACTTGTGTGACCTTATGTGGAGTATTGTCTCCATATTGAAGAAAATTACCTGACTGCAGAATGTACAGCCCAAAGTCTAAAGAGGAGCTACTAGACCAATTCCAGAACAGGGTAAGGTCTATGAGGAAAGATTGAAGGAGGTGAATGTTTTCCACTTAAGTAAACCGATTAAGAGGGTCAGTTTTAGTATCTTGTGTAAATAGTTCAATAAGATTCATATTTGCAGAGGTGGGGGTTGATTTGTTTTCAATCCTGTTTTTTGTAAAAATTTATCTATTTGTATGGAATGATTACAATAAAATCAATAAAAGAAAAAAAAAATCATATTTGCGTATTTCCTACAAACTACTAACAGTATTTTGACAAGTGAGGTAACAAATCCAGCGATAGAGAGGAAGTACAATATCATGTGATTTAAAAAAAGTGAGTAGCAAAGACAGTTAAATTCAGCTGTGAGTGTGGTTATGATGTGTGCTATTAGAAAGCAGTTTTGAGAATCAACTTGAAAGATATCAAAGTTATAGCAAATTAGAAAATGTATGCATGGCATAACATTCAGTTTCGTTTGGTGACTAAGTTAACTGATATTAAAGTTTCAGCATTTCACGTTTTTATTTGCTCTATTCATGAGTCAGTTATTATATTTTTGTTTATGAAATAGTTTTGCAACAATGAGTCACATTGCAATAATACTGTAGAATGGAATTCCATTTGTTAGTTGTCTGCATTAAATATGTGCTTTTTAACAGCACTTTACAATGGAGTTAAAAATGGAGCACAAATAGGCTTATTGTGGCTCAATAGCTTTCATACATCAGATTCCAATTCAAATGACATAAAAATGGCATTGAATGATCTGTGTTGGAGGAGGGTCTCTCTCTAATGGTTATTCAGCTTTCTTAAGCATAACATTTTCCAAAGTATACCTAACAGACTAATATCCAATAATAAGGAACTGAAATAATATTTAATACAAAATGACCAGTACTACCATAAAATCAGTATCAATATTACCCTATGAAAAGAGAAAAGGAACTAAAATAAGTTCCCCATCCTGTAATTAATATTTGTTAAAACACAGTAATTTGTTACAATTATATAAATAAGTAAGACCTTGGAAAGGAATTCATTTTGTTTTAATAAAGGGAATACAAATGGTACATAATGGGTAAAAAGATCAGGGGCTTGCTACAATTTCTCGTGTTCATCTAGAACTGAAAGATCAGGGTTGAATGGTAGACATTAGAGGCTTAAACTACCGAAGCCTCCCACGTCCCAACTCCACTGTACAGTTCTAAACCTGTCCTATATTTATATCAGTTAGGGCAGCTGCACAATACCTATGTTATAATTGGTTCAAACACCGTTTAGCGGTAGATTGATAACATCAGTTGTTTACAGTAATAATCTGCAGATAATATTGCTCAATCAGTTCAGTCCTATATGTGCTTAGATAATTGATTTTCCCTTCCATTTATTTCCAGAGAAGTGACTTTTTGGTACTCTATTAAGTTACTTAAAGAAGCAGAAGAAGGGTGTTGCTGTGCTTACATTGGGCGTCTAAACAGCTGTCAGATGAGTAATAGAGGAAAATATACAACCACACTCAAGGTTAAATTGAATCAGTAAACTAATTCCTAATAGAAGTTGCACAGATTGTTTTAAGACTGGCTAGTTCACAATTTTGCTTAGCTTTTCAATGGGAGGATTTGAAATTTTAAAACTTCATACAGCGTAATTTGTTTGAAATATTTGAATGAAAATTTAACAGTCTCAACAAATTTCTTTGACAAATATACATGCCACATCTCAACAAAATTGATCCAGGGTGTGCTGAGTTGTTTCATGCTGAAGACAAACCAACAGATATGGATTTTCACAATTGGTGCTTTGTGTATTATGTACAAAGGCACCTAAAAAATGGTTAATTTATTAACTACATAGAATAGAATGCCCTTTATTTTCATTGCACAAGGGTAAATTTAGGCACACTCCTTCTTCACCTCCTGTACCTTTCTGACTCAATTCCTCCCATCATTTTAGTGTTTATCTTTTGCCCTCCCTTGAACTGCACAATTGATGTGACACTTGCAGGGTGTGGCTTTTAAGCTTAGGTCATAAAGCACTTCCAGTTAACTCCCTACAAGTACTTACGGTGTTCATTTAGACAATGAAGACGTTCCCATTGCCGAATGCTTAGAGTTCCCTGTGGCAGATAGGACAGGTGCTGTATTTCTGATCTCCAGTGCTTAATTAATGTGCCAGGCAATCACCAAGACGTGATCATTCCAGTGGGTATACATTGCACGCAGTGTTGCCCTGCTGGCACTGGATTGTGGAAACATACCACAGAGTAGGTGATATTTTACATAGGTACTGTATGTGATATAACTATCCATAGTGTTGGTAGCCCATTTTCATTACTCCATTGTCTTCAGCCTTGGACCTGACCGGGTCACCTTTCACCACTGCTTCATTAGCTTATTGACCAATAGGTCAACATGTGGTGTTTTAGTTTGTGATTTGCTGTTATGATAAACTCCCATCTTAAAGGATAAGTTCAGTATTTTTTAAGTGAAAGTTATTTCTTTATAATCGTGGTATATATTAATTTGCCACATAAAATTGTGTTTTAAAGTTAAGGAATTTTTAAATTAATTTTATAAATACCTTGTCAGTTATTGCAACTTAAAATGAGGCTTATGGTAACCTTGGTCCAAATATAAAAAAAAGTTTTAAATTGACCAAGTATGGCCACTTTGAAGCAGCCAAGGTTTTGTTATAAGGAAAAAATGCCTTCCATGTTTATGAGGCATCTTTTAGATACCAAGAGGAAACTATAAATAATAATTTTATTACAGATTCTTGAAACTATTTCCCTAAGGTATAGGTATATATATTTCCTGTTCACTCTTTTGCTCACAGTGTCCATCGATAAGCACCAACTATAAAAGGGCCTGTACTGTCTTTTAAAAAAAAAAATGTAAAAAAGAGCTTAGATAGTATGTTTGCCAAATTGTGTCAGAATTTGTCCTGTGTGCAACATGCAATACACCAATACTGGAGAACAAGCCATCAATCATTCTTGTAATAACTTACTATATAAGTTGACTTGTATAAAGGCAAGTGTTAAATAAATAAATACATAATATTATCAATCATTACATGATCACTTGGATTTGTCATGCATCAACAGTAAGTAAGCATTTAACACTGCCAAAGATAAGATCAAAAACCAACCTACTCTAACAAACTTTGCCCATTTGGTCCTTCAGGTTTTGATTGTTTCTTCCAGTTTAATTTTGGAAAGTGGAAAAAATGTCTCCAGAACTCCGTTTATTGATAATAGCTGAAAATTTGCCTTCATCAGTAATACATACTGCAGCCTCGCATAACAGAGCTAGTTTTTCCCAGATACATCCAAGTTTATGAGATGTGGAAGCAGCATGCCCCACTAACTTCCAATTCTCTACATGTGTACCATGCATCGCCTTACCTTCCAGTTGCTTATTTTGCTCTTTTTGTCTCTCGAGTTCTGTTCTTTCCACTTTAGTCTGTTGGAGCTCCTCAACAGTATATTGTGACCTGTACAAATATGGTTCAGCGATAATGCCAAATTTATTGTTGTCTTCATATTTTGATATTTAATCATTTTAAAATGGCAGCTTGTCTAAATCCTGAAAGAAAATGGTCCCATAAGTAGTAGGTTCTCAAAATGAAAATGGCGTGACCAGCATTCACAAAACAAGCTAGGGGAAACCACACCCCTAGGTGGGTGAAAGGTAACTGTAGAGGAAGATGCAATCAGCGAGATGAAGCAAATAGTTTTACTTTTTTTAATTCTTTTTAATTGGATATATGATACAGTATTTGTGCAATCTCAAGATGCAAAATAATGTCTGATAACGTTCTTGCTTTAAAAAATTTTAAATATTTTTAAGTGTAGGCCCTTTTTCATGTTTGCACCTGGGCTACAATAAGCCCCATTGAAAGCTACAAGAACAAATAAGGTATTTTTAAAATTTATAAAAAAACACTTCACTTTAGAACACAGTTTTATGTGGCAAATAATATATACCATGATTGTAAAGAGTTATAACTTTACAAATGCCAAATTTATCCTTTAATTCTAGCTGTACCCACTTTTACCTGACATGTTTTCCATTTTTGCCTCCATGCAAAATATTCAAGGATGGGTCCCGCAAAGCCCCTTCATAAAATCTGCAGGGAACTTAAGTAAACTCCCCCCTCCAGTTCTCATCCACCACTGTTGACCCCAGTGTAATACATATTCTCCGTATTTAGAAAAGCAGATTGGCTGATGCTTTATATTTCCATTCCTTCTTCTTTTAAATCTTCTTGGGTAAGGACAACACTGTATCTTGCAACATTAGAGTGCTTAAGAAAGTGAGTGAGTACATATATAAAATGTTGGCTCATTTTTTTAAAAAATTCTATACACAGAGAAAATTCATAAGGGCCGTATCTATCAAATGTGCCATTATACAAAAAATTTGATTAGACTGAACCAAGTGACTATAGGCCAGTAAGCTTAATGTGCATCACAGGTAAAACTTATGGAATTATTAAACAAAGATCAAGCATCACATATCAAGAAAAGGTGATTTAGAAATTGTCACCATGTGTTCAGATCTTATTTCACTGGTATACTGGAATTCTATAAGGAAACAACAAAAGCATATTATTAGATATCATCTTGACTTTCAAAATTCTTTTGATGAGTTACCATATGAGAGATTAGAGATCAAAGTAAAAGAAGTCAGAATTCAGGATGCTGTGTGTTGGTGGGTCCAAAATTGCCTTAATCATCAGTACCAAAGAACTTAAGTGAGAGAAATTTTTCCAGAATTAGGTGGTGTAAAATGTTGTGTCCTGTAGAATTCAAATAAACATAAACAACATGGATAAGAACATTGCAGGATGGAGATGATACAAAACTATGTGGAAGGGCAGATAATGTAGAATCAATTAAATTATTAGAGAGGGGCTGGGGTAGATTGTGGCAGATGAAATTCGATATATGTAATTGTGAGGTGTTATACATAGGAAGTAAAACATTCGATTTGAATACACCATGGGAGATATGAAACTTGAAAGTTTATCTTATGAGAAGAATCTAGGAGTAATCTCATCACTATCCACTTCCAGATTATACAGAGAAGCGATCAAGAATGTTAATAGAATGTTTGATTGTATAGCATGATGTGTAGAATAGAAATCATTTTTAAAAAATAGGAATTAAGCAGTGATATGATTTCTATTTTTTTTAAATATGAATAGAATTAGTACAGCGGATCCCTGCTCTCGTTTAAAAGTAAATTATTCAACAAGCACAATTGGAAACCTGTAAAAGACAGATTTTTACAAATGGTAGAACGTTTTTCTTCGCAAGGAGAAACATAGCATGGAATACATCAGCAGTTAGTGTAGCAGGAAGGAAGATTTTAGGGACCCCTGAAATCACATGATGTTATTTTTGATAATCTAGGTGAAAAGGATTGAGCTGACCTGTTATCAAAATTGTTCTAATGACAATTGGTAGAATATGTTTAAAAATATTACAATTTTTGAAGTTTATTTTGATTAATTGAAAAAATGAATTGAATAAAATATTAATTTCAAGTGATTCTTGCTTTATATTTTGAAATGTGTTTCACTTTTTTTTAAATAAATAACTAACATTTGACTCACAGCACTTATACATATATTTGCAGTTTTTTCTGTTTCTATTTAGTACATAATAACAAAGTTCTGTTCTAATTATTTGTCAATATTTTATTGCTATTTTACAGCTTGAGTACCAATAAATGTGATTTGTAATATGAAATAATAAATTAATGTCTTACTCTTTTATAAAGCCATTACAGGAGGCTTATTCAGAATAAATCTGGGTTTACGTGGTTTGGTGGCAGGATCACTAATTGGTGGTATTCTAGGGTGAGTATCAAATTATTTTTTGTCTATTTTTTCATTTTTTACTTAAATTAGATTTATGATCATTCATTATGTACATATTGCTGTTACTGATATTTTGCTATTACTATGTTGTCTTATAGAAGGCACAGTTTTGCAATGGTTAGGGCTGCCACCTAACAGATCAGGCATCTTTGGTTCAGACTATGAGCTATGTTATAATCCATATGTAATTTAAATGTTCTACTTATGTCTGCTTTGGTTTTTCTTAATAGATTTCTGAATTTTTTCTAATGTTTAGGAACCTCTTTTTTTCAGGCTATACATAAAACATAATAGTTTTATTTAAATATAAACATTAATGCCACTGGATGCTTAGCAAAAATGCATTTTGGAGTTTTCAGTTAAAGGAATACCCATCCAAAAAATTATACGTATATTTTTTTTATTTTTACTCACCCATGTAGTTTGTAGTGATAGCAGAAAAAAAGCTAAATCTCATGTTTTCATCTGGAATGGAGAAATAAAAAAGTCTACAACAGAATCCAGTAGTGACCTACGCAATGTAACAACAAATGTTGTGAAAAATGTCCATAGAGAAAAGAAAAAAAAAGTTTTTTGTGAAATATGTCTTATTGTACGTTTCACTCATCCAGTCATATGCTTAAAACATTGAGAAACATGCTTTATTTGTAAAATATTGTTAAATAGATAGTTCCAGAATAATCGGCATACATTATAAACAGGAAACTAAAGCAACACAGGATTGACTTTTTAAATTGAAGACAGGGTTCCTGACGAATGAATGAGTGGAAGAGATGGATCTTCAAATCGAAAAGTCAAAGCTGTTTTTCACATTTCATTTTTTTCTATTGCACAGCACAAGTCACTGTTGACTTCTATTATATCATAATGTTTTTATCTCTATTCTGCATGAAAAAATGAGATTAAAATTTTTCTGTGTCATCACTACAAAGTACATACATAAAAATATATCATTTTTGAGTGGAGTATTCCTATAAAGAATTTTTTTTTTGCCACATAAAATTGCTTAAGGCTGATAAGTTTTAGTGCTTGAAGATTTTGTGAATGAGATTACTGGGTATAGCAGTGATCAGAAAAAATAAACAAAACATTATGGGTAACCAGTGAAAAACACAATACAATGTGTTTTAAGGACAGTGCCACCTGGTGTGGCTTGGAGCAAGTGAACCACTAGAACAGACTGAAGCCAGACTAAGAGGCAAAATAGATTATAATTAATTACCCGATCAACACCATCTGCTGCAGCTAGTTACTCATAAATGTCAATATTAGTAATATTTAAATTTTATATAATGTGATTTTAACAAGAATGAGAAAAAAATTAAACAGTGAAACACAATTAACAGCTTAAGACAGATTTTCACTTACTCAACCAAATGGAAATATTGGCTGTACACAAGGAAAGAAACATTAAGCTGAGTGTTATGGTTCCTGATGAAAATTATTATCCATTGGTGTTTCTAACTTAAGATCACATCAGTGTTGCACAATGTCTTTCATGTATTTCCTAGACACCTAACATAAACAGTGCAGTGTTATAAATAGTTTCTTTCTGCCTGTTTAATTTTTTGGTACATACAGCATTATAAGTTACTAGCAGTGCAATCACATTTATACATCCCACATGTTGATAAGCGCTGTTTGTTAATAGTGGCCCATTTTGACTTTCAAATGGCTGCTAGTTTCCTCTTTGTATCCAGTTATACTATGTGACTGTTAGCATACAGTTGTACACAATTGTGTCAGCTTTTCTCGTCTCCTTAAATTAGGAGAGTCAAGTAAGGTGAGTGTAAGCTACCATTTTCTTGTCTTTAAGGAAATTGACAGGATTTATTCATTTCACTTTAGCAGAAAGTAAGAAGAAAAATAAAGCAGGTGGGTAATATGTATTGTACATTTAATATCATAAACCTGTACTTATCTGACATATAGAGACAGATGCCTACAATCCTGAATTGCATTAAGGGGTCTGAAAAAGTTATGAAATTGACAGTCAATAACAGGAGTAAGGAAAAGCCAAGCCCTATATTATATAACGGCCCATTGTAGAACATGTAAATGTAAATCAGTAACACAGTTCTACAGTGGGAAGTGCTTTTCCCTGTCATCTCCAAAAGAATGTGTTAAGTTTCCAAGCTGTGTTTAGTTTACACAGTTATTTATTTAGCTATGTAGCTGTCCAGCCATGGTCAACAGGCAGTGGAGTAAAGGTAAATAAAATTTATGTCTACATACTGTACATCCCAGATAAAACTATCTTTTGAGGTCTGTTGTCTTTAGGAAAAAGCTAATCAAAATTTATCTGACTGTCAAGCCTCTTTTTGTACTGCAGCATAGTCTAGAGTGTATAATTTTGGTGGAATTAAACAGGTCTGACATTAGGTGATGCTTTTTTCCATCCACCCAGATTTCCAAGGCTGGCAAGATAACTGGGTGAAAGTAGCGGTGACAACATGTAGTTACAACCACAAGACTACAAAGACATAAAGAGAATAGGAAGTAACTCCTACTTACAGTGATCACTGAGATTATTCAAAAAATATAAACAGCTCAAAGACAACAATAACAAGAGTATGCTATGCTATAATAATGAGTCTTTACCTTTGATTTAAATACTGAAGCCAATATAGCTTCTCTTTCACTATTAGGAAAATTGTTTAAGAGCTTTGGTTTCATATAATTAGTGGTTCTGCCTCCTATATTAATTTAATTTATTGTAAAGATTTTAGGAACACCTGTAATGGTATATGCTCTGAAATATAGCTTCTGCAAGGTAAAGTGCAGGGCATGACTGGTAATAACTTTACAGAGTATGTTGAATAGACAATTGTAAAATTGGCTTCCATTGAGTTTAGAATCATTGTATAGATGTAAGAGCTGGAGATATACAGCAGTGCTTTAAGAATTTAACTGTGAACCCTGTTGTAGTAGGAAGGTAGTTCTTTTATACTTTCTGTAACTAGAGGTGATCAATTTCCAATAGTTAATACTGTATATGTAGTCAATATGCATATCACTTAAAGCTTGGTACTATATATGATAAAGTAATAATGAGATTAAAAAGAAAGAACAATGTAAGCAGTTATTTCCAGTACACACAGATTTATAGCAGACCCTTTTTTTTATTTTACTCAAAAAAAGATTGGAAGTATTTCTACTATTAAAAAACAGAAATTAAATGTGTTTTAGTCTGACTAGTCTTATGTTATTTTTTAGGAAAATATTTCTTACCTGGTTATTGAAATTCCAAAATAGAGAATTGATCAAAAATTGATAATATAGTGGACACTCTCTGATTAAACAAAGCTTGCTTAATGCCAGCCATGACATTCCTATATTCTGGTCCTGTAAATGTCTCTAAATCCCTCGCAGGTAAAACAGTATATCATTGATTTCAATATATCACTGCATTGTCCCGTTGATTTTTAAACATTTTTTCATAGTATAGTTCCGCAGTTAAAAACAAGCTAAGTACATAATTTTTGTAATGCTTTACAGTGATCCCTCGCTATATCGTGCTTCGCCTTTCGCGGCTTCACTCCATCGCGGATTTTATATGTAAGCATATTTAAATATATATCGCGGATTTTTCGCTGCTTCGCTGGTTTCTGCGGACAATGGGTCTTTTAATTTCTGGTACATGCTTCCTCAGTTGGTTTGCCCAGTTGATTTCATACAAGGGACACTATTGGCAGATGGCTGAGAAGCTACCCAGCTTACTTTTCTCTCTCTCTCTCTCTCTTGCGCTGACTTTTTCTGATCCTGACGTAGGGGGATTGAGCAGGGGGGCTGTTCGCACACCTAGACGATACTGATGCTCGTCTAAAAATGCTGAAAGATTATCTTCACGTTGGCTACCTTCTGTGCAGCTGCTTCGTGAAGCGACATGCTGCCCGGTGCTTCGCATACTTAAAAGCACGAAGGGCACGTATTGATTTTTTTTATCTGTCTCTCTCTCTCTCTCTCTCTCTCTGTCTGTTCCTGACGGGAGGGGGTGTGAGCTGCCACCTTCAACAGCTTTGTGCCGCGGTGCTTCGCATACTTAAAAAGCCAAACAGCCCTATTGATTTGTTTGCTCCTTTGAAGAGGAAGATATGTTTGCATTCTTTTAATTGTGAGACAGAACTGTCATCTCTGTCTTGTCATGGAGCACAGTTTAAACTTTTGAAAAAGAGACAAATGTTTGTTTGCAGTGTTTGAATAACGTTCCTGTCTCTCTACAACCTCCTGTGTTTCTGCGCAAATCTGTGACCCAAGCATGACAATATAAAAATAACCATATAAACATATGGTTTCTACTTCGCGGATTTTCTTATTTCGCGGGTGGCTCTGGAACGCAACCCCTGCGATGGAGGAGGGATTACTGTATGTCTGAGGGGGGGTGGGGTGGGGGAAGTGTTTTGAACTCATTGACTTGAAAAGGTGCACAATTCTGAGGGAGTGAGCATCACATTCAATTTACATGTTTCCACACAAAATATACACTAAAAGGGAAAATAATTACACAGCAGTTTTTAGAACTGACAAATTGTCAAATCAAGAGTTTAAAAATCTTAGGAGGCATTCTATTCATCACAGTAAAATGAGTGGTGGTGAATGGAACTAAGAAGTAAACAAAACTTTATGAATTTATTGCAGAGCAGCATTTGACAGTCTATCAGTTGGGCTCAAGATATACCTTTTTATAGATTTTGGTTGAAAATGAGGGAAGTGTCAATTTAAGGACCATTCTGGGCATACAACCTTTCCATTTTTTTCTGGTGATATGGTATTTGAACAGATCTTATGTTTTGCTCAAGAAAGTTCCTAAGACTCCAAGCCTCAGTTATAGTGCTGAGGGCTAATCGGATGTATCAGAAGCACTCTGTATGTAACTAAGTACTTTTCTGTATACAATATTTTTTCCTTAAGGGGGTACTAATATTATTAGTTCAGCGGAGCTCCATATGCATAAACATGCTACACACAATTGCACATGAGTAAAACATTCCTGCTATAGATCAAGTTTTGCTTTTACTCATGACTTGGCTTTTGTTAATAGTCATTGTGAAACACAATTTTAGAGGAAACGGTATTCTTTTGAATTCAAGCAGGTAATTCCTAGGAATAATGGGAATTTTGTTTATAAATATAATGTCACCCTGTGGCAGATCCTGTAAAAATGGTTATCAGATTCACATGTAAGAGTTTGATATGTTATCTTGTACCATTACAAAATTTTGGAAGGTTTAAATCAAAGCAGTATACACTAAATCGTGGTTTCCATCTCCTCTGTGTTCAACCCCCTGTTCTTTGAAGTTTATATATCTAAGAGCACGTGACAATTCAATACTGCTTGAATTTGTATGTATTGTGAGGAGAAAGAAAAAGCCAACATGAGGAATTACTGCATATACCCAAGAAAGCCACTTGGTAACCACTGCGTCTCTGAACTTTTCTTCATCCATGTCATTTTCCATGCAGCTTGCCACCTCGTCTCTTTTTCTTGTACAGGGCAGCTGCCTTTACACACTTGCTGCCAGCCCCATTTTTTTGCGTGATTACAGCTTCAACTTGTACTGTGGCCTCTATTTACCGGGTTCATTTGCATGAACTACATGCCCCATTTTTTTTCCGCAATTACTGCGGAGGCAAAAAAAATGATGCCCTGCCAATGAATACACAACTTGTTGTAGTTTTATTACTGACAAATATCGAGATTTAAAGAATTACTTTTCTTATAATGTTACTACATTTCAGTCAAATCAATTAAACTGTTTTTGAGATTTGAGGGTATTTAGTTTTTATATTGTACAAGGGGTTTACTGGTTTACCCCTAAATATTGATATAGTGTGTGTCAGACGGCTGGGGCATCTGCGCAGCCGGGATGCCTGGAAGCTGGAAGGACCGGGAGAGGACCAATACCTCACCTGGGACACGAGAGGGCAACCGTCCTGGTTTGCAGGTGGGCCACACGTTTGGAGCTGGGAAGCTCCACCCGGTTGGAGCACATGGCCACCACCAGGGTCCGCCCAGACGTTCCCAGAGTCATGGCTGGCAGCACTTCCGCCACAACAGGGAGTGCTGCTAGGCCAGGAGGCAAAGACACCTGTGTGCTTCCGGGTGATCAGGCAGCACTTCCGCCACACCCGGAAGTGCTTCAGGAAGATCATCAAGAAGCACCTGTAGCACAACCGAGTGCTGCATAAAAGGGGCCGGCTCATTCCAGTCGAGGAGCCGGAGTTGGGAGGGAATGAGACAAAGCTTGCGAGAGGAGAGTGGAGGTGGCAGGAAAAGAATAAGAGAAAAGAAGGACTGTGCGTGATTGGTGTACTGTAATTGTCAAGGAGAAAATAAAACGTGTATATTTTGGACATTTGCTGTCTTGGTGTCTGTCCCTGTCGAGGCTGGTTCCCACAATTAAATACTTTTTTTGTGGATACCTCCTGGTCTAGATGTACCATCCTGTCAAACTTCAGCTTTTTAAGTAAATGTAAAATAGTGTTTTTGTTGATGAGTGTGTCAGTCATATCTATATTGGATAAACCTAGAATTACTCGGGTTAAGCTCACATTATCCAAAAGACCTAGATAAACCTAGCATTACTCGGGTAAAGCTTGCATTATCCAAAGAGATTATCTGGGTAAAGTTAGAAACTCATATTTTATTCCAGCTTTACCCAGGTCTGCTGAATAATGTGGGCTTTACCTGGGTAATGTTAGGTTTATCCAATTTTTGGGCTTTACCTGTAACATCTATATATTATAAAGAGGAGATAAAATATTGTCCAATATTAATGCAATACTCTGGTGACCCCATATAATTACAAAAATTGTAAGCAGAAAAACATACAATAAGTTGCAGATTCTTCTTTTCAGATAAGAGCTCAAAATAGAACTAATTCAAAAAGGCCAAACATCTGGCCATATGAGTTCCAGGTGGGAAGGGCCGGGTCCAAAAAGGCGAACAATGTAAGTGAGGTCAATGGTGAAATGGCTGCATATCTTCTGTTCTGCAGAAGGAGGAAGAGAGATGGCATTAGAACACAGCGCCAACCGCTTGTTAGGTGGGTAATTACAATCACCAGTGCCCTTAAGTTGTCTCCCATGTGCATTCACGTGATTTTATGTATATGTATATATTTTGGGACTCTGCCCCCCGCTCACTTTGCTCGCCAACCCCCGGCCCAGCCACTTCATGCTCTGCCGGTTGCGTATGGATAAGCGGATGTACAATTTAAACAGATTATTTTCATGGATACTATTACATATGTATAATAGAACTAACTATTTTACATTACAGCGAGTAATTAACCATAGTAAAAAATAGTCAAACGTAATAAATTGAAAGAAAACGTATATGCTTTTGCATTTACATAATTTTTATTAAGTTCAAAATAAGCCAATTATTTTTTTTTTTTTTTTTGCTACCTGTAAAGCTTGTGCTTCTTCGCTTTCTTTAAATTGAATCATATTCTGACCTGGTAAATGAAGTGGTAATAATTCAACAGAATGACTTTGACTGTGCATTGGCAATTCCATTAAATGCCACCCGCTTTCCATTGCATTGACGTACGGAGTATCTAAATATGCTTGAACTTTGTCCTGAGACTGTTCTTTGGATACATTCATACATACTCTGTCGTGCCCTTTATGAATGTACTTGTAGATATACTCATAACCAATGCACAATACTCGACATTAACATGACCATCGAATAATTTGTGCAAATACGGGTTATACGGTACAATCTTTGAATTATCGAACATCACAATTTTAACAACTTTCTGTGATAAGTGTGTTGTTCGTGATGATTATCTCTGCGCCAATAATCAGGAAAGCCAGCCTTAGTCATATCCGTTGAATTAATGAAAGCTTTAGGGAAATTATTTAAACACTTTTTTTCTTTTGAGTCCCAACATGCTGAATCTTTTAAATGAGGCCCGTGAGACATGTGTTTAATGATTTTGTACCATAATTCAGGATACGTTTCTCTGTTTGGAATCTCAGCACAGGCAAAACGATCTACATCATCAGGACTTAATAATTTATTTTGCAAAGTAACCAATAAATGCATGTGAGGGTTTTGTAGAGAAATTTTGTGTAAAGTGCAATACTTTTGGACGTATGGATTTGTAACCATTATTGGCTGTAGGATTTCTAATATGTTAGATCGTTTAAGTCTTTGATTCTATTTTGCATCACTCCTCAGTGATCATAAATATAAACTTGACCAAATTGTGGTTTCTTTGAAATTAAACTTGTAGTAGCTTTAATTGTTGCGGGACCACAGATTCTCATAGCGTATGGTCCTGAATCATGTAAATCTACGTTTTGAGCATTGATTAATGCGAACTCGAACAGATTATTGTAGATTCGTATATTTTGCCTGTAGTGTTTGTGAATTTCACTTTCACCAAACAACAAATCTTTTAATTCTCGTGGATACGCTTCCTCATTGGGAAGAAACACTACTTTTCCCTGATGGCAACATGAATTAGACAATCTACAAGCTCCGACTTAAACTTTAAAGCCAAACAATATCCACATACTTCTGTCATATCACCTATGTCCATATATTCAATCTCTTTGTGCTTTTCCGTTATTTTACCGAGTAATAATTTCCTTTGGTTAGCGCTAATGTGATCTAACTATCATTTTTTTGAGACATTCGATTTTTACTACTTTCATAATCTCTAACCCGCTCTGCATGTGTTATCGCTCCAATATTTTTGAACCTCTTTACGATGTTCTACTTTGTGAGATTACCGTGTGCGTGGTTGAAATTGGTTGAGAGGAGGACGTGACTTGAAAACATCTCATCGTCAAGGTCTCAACTCGTTTGACTTGAAAAAATCTTCCAAAATGTCTCGTCTTCCAAAAAGTCTTGTCTCGTTGTAGGATTTTTTTTTATTATAATAGAGAGATATTTGTAGCTAGTAATCCACAAAGTCAGAAAATGAATCATGTTCCATTTGATGTGGACAGGTTGGAAAGATAACGTCTTTCATTCTTTTTAGTATTTTTTGTATTACAGTGGATGTGAATCTTTGCAGTGCACACCCAACTTGCAGGCAAGAAAATTGCAATACTGTCAGAAGGAGGGACTCATGATCTGTAATATATTCACTTACAAGTTCAACCAGACGCACGTTTAACTGGGACATGGTGCAAGTAAAATTCAGGGCTAATACTAAAAGTGGCAGAGAGCTGGCTGAATCGTGGCTGTCAAATGAAAACATCATTAACAGACATTTGGTCATGAACCCAGCATATGCAGGTTTAAAAAGAAAGACACCTAAATAATAAAGACTTTATGACCAACACTCTCTGAACCCCACCATATTGATCCACGATTTCCCTCATTTGCTATACTGGATATTGCCTTTGATTCCTGTATGTCTAATTATTTTCCTCTGATAATGACACCTGCTAGGTTGTTGAAAGCTTAGGAATAAAAAACTATTTTAAGATGTGTGATTCATTTTCCCATGACCCATATTTGGTATGGGCAGTATTAAACGTCATTCCCTATGTTTATAACATTGCCATGGCATTATTTGTTAGTGCATGATTGTCAAAGAATTTACTAAAACCTGAAATTTATTGTGTTTACTAAAACATCTAGAATTCATTTTTATTGTTTTTAGTTTTTCTTTTGTTTATTTACAATATTAAATGTCATTATATTCCTTTCTAAAATCCTACTTCTTCCTAACATCTGTTAGAATGTTCAGATCTCAGATTTGTTGATTTGCTTTTCATGTGTGACATAGTCTGAATTTACCTACAATAATGCCACTGTTTTTTCCTCTGTAAAAAAACATTTTTAGATTTAGCTTGCTATTAAAGTGATGGAAAATATAAAGTGAATTATTGTTAAGGTTTACTTAAAGTTTTATTTTTTTTCTGAAGTGTACCAGCAGGATCACTAATAATGGCTATGCATATGGCATCTGGCGAAACACTAGGTGAGAGGAAGCACAGAGAACGAAGGGAGCTGTATGAATTAAAGCTTTCTGAGTGGTACGTGATTAAAGTTATCTTATATTGAGTCTTGAAACTGAAAGAACTTTTCTACACACTAATACAGTATTATGTGCACATATGCCTGCCTGTTTTAAAAGTCAATTAAAAAACATTTTGAATTAGTTGCACTTTACATTGTGTTATTAACAATATGTTAAAGTGTCTAATGATGATTTTTTTTTTAACTCATGAAAATAAAACCTTTGTTTGGTAAAGTCATGTCACATATTCTCAAGAAAATAGCGGCTTTGATAAAACGCTCCAGAATACTGTTTTTTTAATATTTGCAAGGCTTTCACTTTAACATCAAATTAATATTTGAATGCGTTTTATTAAAAATATGTAGGCTTTTGCATAGGATTGAATTACTGTTTCAGATGAGGCATTACATATTGTATAACTGTAATAGATATCCTCATGGTTCTTTTTTATCTAATATTACATTACATTTGAAAATACCATTCACTTTGAGAAATTGACAGTTGACAGGGAACACCCAACTGGGGCTAGTACTTTTCACAGCTTATGACTTTGAGCATCCCCTTCTTTTGATGATTCCTTTTGTTACTAGCTATGCTGCCAAACTGGGGCTTCCCAGTAGTGGAAGTCTAGGTACTGAATACTCGAGGTTTTAAATTTAGCACGTCTTCAGCCTTGCATTGTACAGTTTTTTTTATGTTGATCAATGATTAAAATGTTGAATATGAAAAGATGCCATATTCTAAAGCAAATAAGAATGTAATCTTATATTAAATAAAAATTACATCTTGTAAGTGTATTAAATTGAATGTGCCATCTCCATGTGCATCGTTTGTAGCGGGCTTCAGGGATTATTATAAAGACACAAAACATTTTATAGTTCTGGATTTATACAAGTGTTCTTTGTAGTGGTCAAACGCCTTTTAAGTATTAAAGCACAGTATCACCTTCATCCTCCTTGCCTTGAATTTGTGCAATATTTTCATGTAATTCTAAGTATATTGTTCATATTTTTTTCTTAACTTCAAAGCCTGGAGAACTGCATGATTCATTTCTTCTTGTTTGGTCTTCAGTGATTCATATTCAAAAGGGTTGGGGTTCCTTAAGTTTTGAGTCTCCTTTCAGTGCACTACAAAGTCTAGATATATTTCATACAGAACATAGATGTGCTATTGTTCTACTCACTTCAAAATTGTGCTGTGTAATGTTTCAAAATTTGTTCATAATTTTGTATGTATTCATAATTAATTAAATTTGCCTTTTGTTGTTTTCTAGGAGTTCCAGACTTAATGCAACAGAAGACATTATTAGTGAAATTGACAACAAATTACTAAATGATTCAGCAAAATCAGATATGGAAAAAATTGAAGAAATTTTAAGTCAGAAAAATGATGAACATCAAATAAAATAATCCAGGTTCATATGAAATATTGCAAATTATAATTTAATATAAATTTTTCTAATCATGTTGAAAGTATTGTATTGACATTTGAATGCAATTTAAGCATTCAGCAGAAAAAGTTACTTATGATATAAACTACAGTAATACATATTGAAGTGGCATTCATTCCTGGTCCGACTGGTCTTTGCTATGTCGTATTTTTCACTTTAGGGGCGCTGTACAATGGCTGACCCTGCGCTCTGACCCCAAGGGGTATGCGAAAACTACCAAATTCCTAATACAAGAAATTGTATAAGGGGAAATAAAGAACAAAAAAAAACCCCTTTTAACTAGATATGAATTCCTGGCTATCATTGAAGTACTTACCTGGTTATAATTTTGTTGCCTTCATTCTGCACACTCCAGGACTATTTCAGAATTACCCTTTAGTGTAAAATAACAGTTGTAAATATTTGCTTTGCTCAGTAGTTAAATTCTATAGAAGTGACTGCTATCACTTTAATGTGCTTATTAAGAGGTTTCTGTTAACTAAATGGTCATTTTTAGCACAGTATGTTTAACATATTGTATTAAATGATAGACGGTTAAGGTACTTTTTGGACTGTTGCATTAAAAATCCATATATAGTACTTTCCTGGTTTCATACAGCATGCCTGGTAACAGAAAAAGAAAGGTTGTTTATGAATCTGTTATTTTACTTTAAAGCAGAAATTCAACATATTTTTTGACAAGTTATACTCAAAATTAAAGACAGTTGATCATTTGGAAGCTGGAAGGGAATGTTTCTGTATTTAGATATTTACAGCATGTTTGTTTTCTTTTTTTCCTTATTATTGCAGATGTGAGTAATATGGTGTAAATTATTTAAAAACATTAGCAAAATACACTGTTTTCACTAAAGATTAAATTAATTTGATCTCCAACTGAAGAGTAAGGTGCTTTAGTGAGGCTTAGTCAGTCATTTGTGTTAGGTTTGTTAAATAAGTACAGTGCAACACAAAATAATACAGTGATTCTAACAAGGCTAATGATATTCCAAATAGTATTCATAAGACATTTCTGAGTTTTGAACAGTGTTTTTTTCAATAGTGTAAGGGGTGCAAGATTGGAAATTATTATCTGCAAATTAACATTTGATTTGAAAATATTATAAGTTCGTCAGAACACACCTTCAGGATTTGCCGTGTGGCCTTTGGTCGACAGTATCCATATTACTAACTGAGAATGCTAAACCGGATGGACGCAGGGACATCCGGCCATGGGCCGTGGCCACAAAAGACGTACTGCGCAGGCGCCCCACAAACCCCCCCCCCCCCCCCCCCCAAGCAACGGAAACCGGCCGGATGGAATGCAACGTAAACGCACGAAGCCATTGCAAACGAAACGGGACACACACAAAGACGAGGACACCCAAAGCCCCCCTCCAGTAACTGAAATAAGAAATGAGGCCACGCGCCCCTAGGACACCAAAAACAAAGGAGTCACACGCAGGCACACATAGCACACGAAACGGTTCGCACACAAAAAGGACGATTCAGCCCCACGACACACAAACACCCCCTCCACTAACAGAAATAAAAACTCAGGCAACAAGCCCCCAGCACACAAAAAAAAACAAGCCGCGAGCGCCACACAAAGCCCATTGAACACGAAACGGGACAGACTACGGACAAAGCACGCGAAACGTACACAAAAAGGACGATTCAGACCCACGACCACACTAACGATTGCGCCAGTTAGCTGACAGCGCGTTCAATAATAAGTCCACTTTTCATGAAAATTCATTGGGATTAATGAATGTCATTTGCAACCATTGTCATTCACTTAACTTCCCTGAAGAAACAAATGGCAATACAAGTAATGAATTTACACGTTGTTGTCAAAAAAGTCAAATTACACTGCTTCCTTTACATTCATATCCTGCATATCTACAGAAGCTTCTAACTAACGAAGTACCTGAAAGTAAAAACTTTATGAACTGCATTACATCCTACAATAGTTCATTTGATTTTGCATCTACCGGAGTAAATATCAGGTCACCAAAAGGCAATGACCCATACTGCTTTCGCGTATGTGGACAAATATTACATCGCATTGGAACAGTGCACCCTGAAACAAATCAAGAACGCAAATATGCACAAATCACGTCGGCACCTACAAAGCGCTTCTGAAACCGCGGAAGAAAAAATGTCTCGGCTCCAAAAACACATGTCACTCCTTACTCCAAATACCAGTCCCAATCACAGAAACATTGGTATCCACTATGACAATGAACAGTAACAATGCACGTGACATCCGTCTTGCCACACTATTAATTATAGATGAATGTACAATGGCATCCAGTCACTTACTCAACACCATTGATAAACTTCTACAAACGTTGATGAATAATAATATTCCCTTTGCGGGAAAGGTACTTTTATTAGGAGGAGATTTTAGACAGTGCTTAACTATTACTCCACTTACAATGCGCTCAGCTATTGTTCAGTCCACCTTAAAATACGCGGACAATTGGCATTGCGTTGATGAATAATAATATTCCCTTTGGAGGAAAGGTACTTTTATTAGGAGTAGATTTTAGACAGTGCTTACCTATTGCTCCACATGCCATGCGCTCAGCTATTATTCAGTCCACCTTAAAATACGCGAAGATGTCATATAAACAACACGAGACCGAACTACAGTACATATACAGGAGCGAGACCTGATTGGTGATAATACGAAGAAACGAACAGTCCGCATATTAACAGTGAGTTCGATCCTACTTATTACTTATCCATATTCCTAACGATAAAGATCAAACAAGTCATCAATTCACGATCACGGATACAAAACTAGACGGCTCGAGTAACGGGACCACAAACACGAACCCGCATAAAAAAAAAAAATTCACCTCGGCGCGCTTCTAAAACCACGGAACAAAAAATGTTACGCGAACAATTGGCATTGCTTTCTAAAGATACACTTGGTACAAAACATGCGATTTCCAGATCCCGAATATAACAATTGGTTATTACAACTAGAACATTGTACACTCACCAATACAGATGGACTTCACCCAGATATTATTACAATTCCTCAACCCTTCATCTGCGACGACTTACTTCCGGAGATATTTGGAACAGCGGTCTCATTAGACCAAATGCCCCTTTTAACACAACGAAGTATATTATGTCCAAAAAATATTACTGTTGATCACATTAATAACCAGGTCATTTCATTACTTCCTGGAGAGTCACACCTCTTTCTAAACTCTGACAAAGTTGACTCTAATGACGACAATGACCATCTTAATTTCCCCTTAGCATATTTGAACACTATTAACCCAGCCGGATTACCACAACACAGTCTTAGCCTTAAAAACGGAACAATACTCATGCTATTAAGAAACCTTAACACTAAACAGGGTTTATGCAATGGTACACGTTTAGTCGTCTACACCATAACACACAATGTTATTCAAGCAACAGTTCTTACAGGATCACATGCTAACAATACTGTTCTAATTCCTAAAATTGACCTTACAAGTTCTGACCTGGAATTACCTTTTACACTTAAACGGAAACAATTCCCCATTAAACCTGCCTTTGCCATGCCCATCAACAAATCACAAGGACAAACCATGCACAAGGTTGGCATCTACCTATCTGAGCCCGTTTTTGTACATGGACAACTTTATGTGGCCTTCTCACAACTTCGACGTTCATCTGACGTTAAAGTTAAGATCATAAATACTCCATGCCAAGGAAAACTCATTCAAGGACAAGACACCATCTTTACTACTAATGTTGTTTACAAAGAAATTTTCCAATAAACCTTTACACTGTGCCAAACACTTTATTGTTTGCTTCCTATCTGCGTCATCTACACCTTCACACTATGCTATATCTCATTCATACATCACGCTCTTTGTAATTTCCCAACACCAGGGGTTGGCGAGCAGGGGGCAGAGCCCCCTAGTTAACAATATAGAAGAAAATTGTTTGTACTATTTGTCCTATCTTCTTATATAATACGCTACCGTGGCTGTCCATTTGTTTGCCCAGGATTTTAAATCACCTGTAGCTCGCAAACTGTTTGAACTATTGACCTGAAATTTGGTACACATACTGTATACTACGTGACGTCTACTATCGGCTTTCGGGGTGATGATTGACCTCCAAGGTTATTCCTCTTTTTATTTTTAATTTATTTTATTGTAGAATCAAATCTCGGCAGCAGCCATCCATACCAACTTCGCTGTCACTTCCCCTACCTCTTCATATCTTAAATCATTCTTCAGGCAGATTGAAGACTTAAGTGCCAGCTTAAGTGAAAAATTAAGGAAAATGTACTAAGTAATTGCAGCACAAACACTTAATCAGTTTTAATGCAAAAAGATGGCGACAAAAGAAGAGAAGAAGTGGGCCGCTAGGGTGGAGAAAAGAAGAGCTGCTGAAGAAGCAACAAGCGCATCAACCTCTGAGCAAACAAATGCTAAACATACAGAGAAAGAGTATGAAAACTATGAATGCTCAAGTCAAGTGTATTCATTCCCCGTGCATGGTTACTGGTTTTTGTATATTTAAGAACACAGACAGTAATTCAGTTTGTCTTAGTCATGCTAATTTCAACTGTATGTGCTGTGTGTCAGTAATGTCCATTTTCCAGCTTAAATGCATTTGCCTGAGGTTTCCAGTATTTACAGATGGTTGGTGATCAAGGTGCTGTAATTAATGTATTGTTGTGATTTTTTTTTGTCAAAATCATTATCTCCAATATCTGAAAGGTAAATATTGATCTTCCACTTAGGATTCTTGAACTTTTTTGTGAGTAAAATGTTTATTCATTATTCAGAATCACTTCTGCATTACTCGAGCATCATTTATGTGGAAAGGTAAAAGTTCACTGTGGACCCCTTTTTTAATTGATAGACCAGACCCTTTGTTTCATGTTCTAAAAAATATTTTTTGGTTGTAGTTGTGTCCAAATATGTAGATTAACCTGTGTTATGTCCACTTCATTTGAGTTCAGGTTTTCATTACCAAACAGATGCATAGTTTTTAAACATTTTGTCTCTCAGCTGTCTTTTCTGATTTTTACCATAGCATATTTTTGTTTTCATGTTTCACTGGGTAACACACCTCTCAGTTAATATTTCTTTGATGCCTGTGGTGTTGCCACCCAAAAGCTATATTGTACATTGGTACATCTTGATACATACTACTTCAAAGCTACATGGCAATCCATTTAAATGCCCACGTACAGTTTCATTTAACATTGGAATAAAGCTAAAATATAAAATAAAAATCATGTATATGCCAAAACAAATCTGGGTTCAACTTCTTTAAGTAATAGGACTTATTTGATTTCGTTGATCTCTCTGCTCTGAAACTGTTGCAAAATCTCTAAACTTTCGCTGTTTTGTGCCGCCTCTGTGGTCCCTATAAACATCCAGTATATTGTTCACATGTTATGGGCTCATGCAGTATTTTACTGTTGTATTTATGTATTGCTTTTGTACTGTTATATTTTTGCCATTAGGTTGTGCAGCTCCTTCTAAAGAACCTTCAAATAGTATTGTGTGTCAGGCTTCAGCTGCCTTCTTGTGTATTAATGTGAAATTGTTTAAACCATTACCATTATGTCTTCTACGTCTGTATGTACAGTGGGTATGGGCAGCTTGGATCTCAAGTGTCTGATTAGGTTAATTCTAGGATTTTCAAACTTTAATGTCTCTTGTTTTTTTTGGCTTTCTTTTCAACTCGGTCATTTACCTACTGCTGTATTTAGTTTGATTCATGATAGCACTCTGTGTGAAAGTTTTTCAGTATTCAGTTTTTTATAATATTATTTTCATGATTTATTTTTTGCCTCATATTTATAGTTAAATTCTTTAAATTATGTCTCAGTTTTGCTTTGTTTACAAGGCAATTTCTGTCTTCTTCCCCCTGTTGGCACTGTGATTTCAGACTACTGCTCTCGCATAATGGGACAGTGGTTGGTGTTGCTGTCTCACAACTTTAGGACACTAGCATTGAACCCTAACCCAGATATCCGTGTAAGTTTTGCACATATTTACTGTATCTGTGATTTTTCTCCAGGTATTTCAGTCCTTTCCCCAACATTCCATAAAGACTGTATTTGGTTCTGATTGTCTGAAAAAATCTGTATGTGTGTGTGTGTACGCTTTGTGAGGGACCAATGTCTTGTTCAGAGTTGGTTCTTGCACTACTTCCAATTCTTCCAATCCCCAAATTTGATAAATTGGTGCTACTGTATGTATAGTTAAAGTTACTGTTATGATCTTAAAAACAGATAAATCATGATTAATTTACATTCATGATAATTTAAATCACTTAGTTTGTACAAATGCATTACAATAGCATTTTCAGTAGGCAGAGCATCTTTAAAGGGTCAATCAATAAACCTTCACTACTTAAATTCTATATGTATGGGTGCATTGCCTGTTTTATATGTACAGAACACTGATTTAAATGCTATCTGTGGCAGCTGATGGGAAGCAGAGCCAGCAGAAACATTTATATTCAGCTAACATTGGAGGAAGAAGCATTTGTTTTTTGTGACTGCTGCTGAACCTGGCATGCAAACTCTGACTACAGGAAGGTTTACAGAGCTAATTTAGTAAGGGTAACTAACTGCTCAGAAAGAGGAAAAGTTTACTTTAGGTAGAACCAAAGACACAGGAGACTGAATGGAATAAGCCACTTCTTTATTTGAGTGGCATTATGTTACACCTGCTGCCGTTGATTGATATTTTTATTGCATTGTTTTTTTAAATCTTGTTCTAGTTTAATGTGTTCTAGCAAATATATTGTGAACATTGATAGCAAGCACCATGTTATTAAATGTAATGTTAGATTAGCATTACTTGAGGTCACAAATGGGTCAAGTAAGACCTGCCAAAAAAAAGAAAAAGAAAGTGCACTTTTTACAATATCATCTTGTGTACAGGAAGAGTTCCATTAACACAGAATAGTTTTGTTTTATACTGCAATGCAAAGTATATCCTTGTCCTTTTTAATTATTATTATTATGATGTATTTCAACAAAACCACTAGTAAAAATCTAGTGAGAATTTCTCACAACAGCATTCTCATCCATGTCACAGTACCTGGGGTAGAGTTTAACTCAGCAACATCAAAAATGTATCCACAGAAGTCATCTCAAAATGAAATGCAGGAGTATTTGGTATTGGTTGTACCAGTCAGCAGCTCATTCAAGAAATTGAAAAAGGAAATGAAAAGTAAAAACTATTTTCTTTGATGTAGACTTGTATGGTTTCTTTGTTTCATGCTAATTATTTTCTTGCATAAATATGTAAGCTTTTGATTGAACAAGACCATGATGTTTGCTTATTTGAATAATGAGCAGAGAAAGGCCCATGGCAATATGCTTAATATTTTACACTTGATCATAGTGACATCACAATAAGAATTTCAGCATGAAAATTAGAGGTCACCAACTTGAGTGAATATGCAAGGTTTTTAAATCGTTGTTTTCTTTATTAAAGGAACAGTTATCCTGTCACCCATGTGGAAAAGTAATTGTACCCAGAGTTTCAATTCTTTGTTTGCAACACCTTTAGCAACAATAGTCACAACTAAACCATTCCTGTAGTTTGGTATCAGTTCATCACATTGCTTTTAGATTTTAGAACTGCTTTAATTCAACATCTGTAGGCTTGTGTGTGTGAACTTCTCGTTTCAGTTCCTGGCTCAGGATTTTGACTGGGCCTGTTCACAACTTTGTTTCTTTAGAGTCTTTCAGTTGTAGGCATGGTTTTGGGTTGTTATTCTGCAGCATAACACAATTACACTTCAGCTTCAGGTCACAGACACATGATCAGGCATTCTCCTTAAGAATATTCTGGTAAAATGCAAAGCATCCCCATATCATCACACTATCAGCCTCATGTTTTACTGTAGGCCTGATGTTGTGATTGTCAAATGATGTATTAGTTTTACTCCAGACATAGTGGGACCTGTGTTGTTCAAAGACTTCTCTGTTAACAAAACATTATTCTAAAAGTTTTGAGGATCATCCATGTGTGACTTTGCAAATGCGAGATGAGCACTGATGTTCGTTACTCTTGGATAGCAGAAATTTCCACTTTGCTACTATACTTTAAATCCCATTTTCACTCAGTCTCTTTCTTATTTTGGTGTCATGAACCATCTCTGAGACTAGAGAAGCATACAATTCTTTGGATCTTCTTCCAGAATCATCTATGACTTCTTAAATGAGTCATCACTGGGATTTTGGGGTAATTTTGTCAGGGCTTTCCTGTTAAGGTTCACCTCTTTTCCAAATGCTCTCCATTTGGACATAATGGCTCTAACTGTGGTCTGGTGGCATCCCTATAACTCTTTAGAAATGGCTTTGCAGTCCCCTCATGATTGGTAAGTTTTCAACTACTTTTTTCCTCATCTCTTCTGGAATTTTCTTTGATTGAGGTGTAGTGTGCTTTTAGAGACCTTGTGGTGAATTCTTCAGTGTCATGGTCCCGGTAGGTATATGGGAACTTCGAGATTCAGTGTGGATGGCAGCAATTCGATCGGACTATGTTTAGTTAGCTGAGCCTAGCTTTAGTCAGCTGTTTGAGTAAATAACTAAGGAGCAGTTACCATTTCAAACTGGAAGCACAAGTGTTGGATAATTATTTAAACGTATTTAGCAGTAATTTATAAATGGTGTTACATGTAGGGTTGGGTCTAGAGAATCGGTTGTAAATTTACAAGAAGCAGGGAATCAAAAAGGCATTTGAATTACGGATCCACTTATTGATTTCTACACAGATTTTCAGTCAACTGTAAAAGTAATTCTGTGGACTCACACCATGAAGCATTTACGCTTAAAGAATTTGCTCTATGGTAACCGTCGGCTATCAGTCGCTAACCCCTGGCATAGAAGTGGCTATAGCTGAATAAGAAACTCGACTTGCGTCAGCTGCTCACAGACACTTTCTGACCAGTACAAGTGGAGCGTTTCCAGGTGATGAGAGGAGAGCTTGCATGCTGTCTCTGTCAGGCCCCCACCTTCTCTGTGTACCACCACACTATGTCATACACCAATGGCATGTCGATTTGTTTTACTCAGAACTATGGATTGCAGCAAACACTCAAAAGTGTGGATATATTTCAGCAGAGAAAATAGCGATAACGCAGAATGCAGCAGTTGTGGCGAGATAGTTTCTTGTAAGGGAGGCTGTACAACAAGCACATCAAAACATTTACTACAGCACGGCATTAATTTTAAAGAATTTGCTGCCTTCAGTGACTTACGGTCTTCTAGCCCAAGTGCCTCAGTAAGCGCTAGCACTAAACACTCAGGTAACATTGTATAACAACTGTTACGGTATAAGCAACTCCTATTTTAAACTGCAAGACAGCAAATTAGCTTGCATTTAATAACATTTTTCTTAGATGATCATTAGCAGAGCTGTAGTTCTGCTACTTCAT
This sequence comes from Erpetoichthys calabaricus, assembly GCF_900747795.2. Lineage (NCBI taxonomy): Eukaryota > Metazoa > Chordata > Cladistia > Polypteriformes > Polypteridae > Erpetoichthys > Erpetoichthys calabaricus. The sequence goes on along the minus strand of NC_041397.2, from coordinate 260,794,821 downwards.
CTTCACCTCCAGTGCAGACAAGGATCCCATGCTGTGATGCTCCGTTCAGTTTAGCGATGAAGGCAAAGATGACTACAGAGAGAACTGAAGAGTGTCACAGAGCAGTCATGGCATTTGTGGTGAAAGAGCTTCTCTTTTTTCAGTTGTTGAATCACTGTCATTTAGGTAGGCAGAAAAAATAAGTAATAAAAAGTCCTGTGTAATAAACTAATTTGACAATTGCAATTGTAGCCAATTTTAGTGTTATTTTGAATTTTTATTTGTAGGGCGATGACTGTTTGGTATGAGGCAGAGACGTCAAAACTAATATCAGAGCTCAGTGATATTAGCAAAGTAGGTTTAACCAGCGACAGCTGGACAAGCATTTCTCAAGATTATTATATCACAGTGACAGCACATTACATTACTGAAGGCAAAACGATACAGAACATACTTAAAACAAAAACAGTTTATAAAGCACAAAGAGGACCAGTGGTGGCTAAAGAAATTAGTGATATTCTGCAGGAATTTGGCATCTTCAATAAAGTAAATGATGTCACTTTAGATAATGCTGCTAATGTGGATGTGGCAATAAAAAGCTACAGTTCATAAAACTAAGCATATTACCAGAAAAGGCTGATATGCTGATTTTTCTTAACAAGAATTATTGATATTATTACTTGTACACTTTGTGTATTTGTGATATTTAAGTTGAAGAAATATTATTTTATAATTATTTAATCTTGAAACACCCTGTTTTTGTTTTACTATTTCAAATAACTTTTGTTGTAAAGTTGAATTATTTAAAGAGAATAAAGACAGTTTTTTGTTATTGAAATATTTTGACCATGTTTTAACCATATTAGAATCAGAACCAAGAATCCATAAGAAGAGGAATCAATAAACAGAATTAGATTTGGAATTGCTAAAATCTAAATGATACCCAACCCTAGAAATAACTTTACACTGAATTCCTTTATCTAATATGTAATTTTCTCTAGCGATCTGAAGTCATTCATTGTCATACACATACAAGAGTAGATAATATAGGGACAAAAACTTTCACAGCATTGTACATAATGAAAAGTACAGCTATGAAGAACAGGTTATTGCACCACATAACAGAAAATAATATCCATGTGTTTACATCTCTGTTCTTTTCCTTGGTATACAAATTACGTTATTTATACAGTTTGAATTCTTTCTTTTTCAAATAAGTCTTTAACATGACGCCACAGTTTAGGTTATACGAATACATATACAAAAACTATGTGCATGGTGTTAAACTGTGCCTGGGATTGGGCAGCCCATCAACTGACATTCAACAAGTAGTTCCCATCTAGGGAACTCACCTTTGTTTTGCTGTGTGTTTTGTCTGAATTTGGTGTTACGCATTTGCCACATTTAATTTTGCTGAATTACACCAAAAATTAACACTGTGGACAATGTAGAATCCAGTCCTAGTTGTTACTGTCTGCTGGTGGTAGCAGTGGGATTGAGTGTAGAAGTACTTGGAACCTACAGAGGGTGGAAAAAGGTTGATAGCCCTGGAACATCACATCACTGGGGCCTGGCATTGTAAATAGTTATGTCTATTGTCAGGAGTATATCACACCAAAGAATATGGCAACATTTATGATAGACAACTGAGTTTTGACAGTGTCCTCCAATCCTGAAGTAAATCTTGCAGAGTGTTTAAAAGCTAAACCTTCATTAGTGGATATCAAGTGTAAAGCATTAGGTAAATTGTCACTCTGAAAAACAAGTCTAGCAGAGAAATGATGATAGTGTTAGGAAGTAGACAACAATAATTTGGTTACCAGCACCAGTTTAGGCTGACCTGTTTGGAGCTACTTTTAGTTTGTTTTATTTACAGTATGTTTTTCAAATGTTATCTAGCCCATGGGTATAAATAAATTTTTGCTTTTCTACATGATGCTAATACCATTCTGCTTTTTATGTTACTAATGGAAGAAGCTGTACCGGCATTTGTAGCACTGTTCCATGCTGAAAAATTGAATCAACTCGTATCTTGTTGAGAGAGGTCGCTATAGTGAACTCCCACAAACTGTGTGAAAAAACTGACCACAATCATCACGATAGGTCTGCCAGAACACATCATTGTTTCAGTCAGTTGCTTTTTGAAGACCCATGTCCTCATATGACACCTTGGGACTGCTTTCTGTCATTTGGCACTACTTTGAATTTTAATACCTTTTTCTGTCCCTGTCTGAAATTAATTTTCTGTGCCTTTGTTTTTGAATTGATCCTTTGCTATCTAATCCTTATGTCTACCAAAATACTATATTTCTTGCAGTCTATACATGATTATTATTGTTATTTAAACTTGTTAAATATATAATATATAGTGTTTAGTGAGGTGGGTTTCATTGTAGTGAAAGAGGCTATTAGATTACGCGGCCAATCACGATACACAGGTAAAATGCTTATGTAATTTGTAAGGGTGCTGATTAAACTGTTTTCTTTCATGTAAAGTATCAGCACTGGCCTCATAGAATGGCATTTTAAGGTGTGATTGTTATCAGACGTCATCATAATTAATTACAGACTTCAGTAGAGGACAGCAGACTTAAGAGTTATATGATATTTTAGTTATAGTAATAATATATTTTGACTTGTTCCATTTTGTATGGCTAATTTCATACAAAGCACCACTTTAATTAAAAAAGAAAACAGCATTACATTTAAACACAATCCAGCAAAAAAGAACAGGTCGATTCTGGATTAATATTTCGGCTGTTTGTTCAGATTTTGCATATTTAGCATGTTGTTAAAGGTCATATGTATTACTCCTTGTTATATCTTGAACTGCTGAGGTACACTTCATTTCACTTTACCTTTACTTTTTGTGGGCAAGTAACAAGATATATCACATAAAAACATCACCACTTTATTTGTATCTTGTAGTCTTTATCTTGTTTCATGGATTGGAGTGCTGAATTAACTTGTTTAATGAAAAAATGACACGCACAATTTCAAAATTATTTTGTTAACCTGCAATTAGGTACACAGCTGGCAACAATACAGGCCTGACATGGCTCTGAATAACATCTTTCAAAGCACAGGCTGTAAAATTATGTGTGAGTCATGGGGACTATATCAAAGGACTCAATCACTGCATCACAGAGAGTATTAAATTATGTGCTGTTCTGTGTCAACACCATTCTGTTCTCAAAAATGTTTGAATCTTTCCAAACAGCACACCCTGCATTACTAAGGAGCTGAAAAGTCTTTCGTATGAGAAGAAGGGAGCCTGTAGGTCAGAGAGTGGATGTGGTGCACTGCTACAAGTACATGGAGGTTCATATCAGTGACAAGCTGAACTAGTCAAATAATACAGAGACGCCATACAAAAAAGTTTTTTTTTTCTTAGGATATTGTGTTCCTTTAACGTGGGTAATGACATTCTTTATATATTCTATAACTCTGTGATACGCTATGTGATCATGTTTAGATTTCTATTTGCTTTGGCACTTTGTATAATGAAGAGGTCAGAAACACCGGCATTACTGGGATGTTGAAGAAAATGAGTCCCTGTAAGGGTGTAAATCTTAACACAAATAATACATATATACAATTTATAGCCAGCTGGTTACAACCAAAAATTGTCTCACAAGTACTTTGTGGCCCAAAATGTAGGCTCATTAGTAGCTGTTAATCTAAAGAAACATAATAATCAAAAAAGTATTGTTCCTAACCTATGAAGAAATGTACCAGAAAAAACAAGTTTAATGTTTCAGCACAACCCCATAAATATTAATAGTAGTGACATTCATTTCCTTTTATGTGCGATGAATGACCATGGTTACATTGTTTTGATTATTATTTGGTCTCCAGTAATACTAACTGGCAACTCTGGTCTGTACTAGTGACTGAGAAGGACAACTGCAAGTGTTCTGAGGGCAGATAAGGAGGTGTTTGTTAGAGGAATCTGTGAGAAAGTGACACACCATCTGTGATCTAGTGACCCACAGCCTGCTTAAACACACTCTAATCTCCTCCTCGGAGAGTCGCAGTCAGGACAGCTGATGGAATAGGCCTTACGGATGACACTGCAGTTGTAACCTGTTGGGCTGACTACTTTGAGCAGTTGTTCAAAGCTGATCCTCCGGTTAGGATGTTGGACATCTCTAGGTCCATGGTTTTTGAGGCTGATCCTCTAATTAGCTGTGAACCACCCGATCTCACTGAGATTGCACAGGTGGTGAACCAGCCGAGGGGAGGAAAGGCTGCAGGGATCTGTGGTATCCGGGGTGAACTTCTCCAGGCTGGTGGTAAGGCTGTCCTTCTGGCATTGCAAGCAATTTTTGCTTCCATTTGGGAGACAGGCATCAACCGAACTGACTGGAAAACGGGACTTGTCATCCTCATTTGGAAAGGGAAGGGGAATTGCTTGGATTGCGACAACTACAGGGGGATAACACTGCCCTTGGTGCCGGGTAAGGTCCTTGCTAAGGTCATCCTCAATAGGATCCATGATCATTTGCTCACCTACCAATGACTGGAGCAGTCTGGTTGTACACCTAAGAAGTCTACCATTGACTGCATCCTGGCACTGACTTGATTTTCAGTTGATTCTGGGGTCTGTCAGAGGTGTGTTCTTGCTCCTACTCTGTTCAATGCTTGCATGGACTGGGTGTTGGGCACATCTGTTGGTAAAGAAAGACTCACTAATCTTGACTTTGCCGATGATGCTGTGATCTATGCGGAGCCAATGGATGCTCTGATCAGGGCTGGCAAGAGACTTAGCAAGGAGTCTGAGTGTCTGGACTTGTGAGTGTCCTGGATAAAAGCCAAGATCCAGGCCTTTAACAGCTTAGACACCGCCATCAGCAGTGTGTCTGTCTACGGAGAGAGTGTCGACCTTGTCGAGAGGTTTACTTACGCTGGCAGTGACATTCATGTCTCTGGTGACTCTTCCTATGAAGTCAGTAGAGGGATTCATGAGGTCTCTGGTGTGTGGCGCACGTGATATCTTTGCAAAATGACTGTGTCCTGAATGAGGCACATAACCTACACTGTGAGGGAATATCAGTTATAGCACTACGGCCATGTGACTTGATTCCCCAAGGGTGATCCAGCTCACAAGATCCTCATTGTTGAGGACCCAAGTGGCTAGACCAGGCCAAGTGGACGCCCACATAACACCTGGCTGCGGCAGATAGATGGTCATTTCCGGAGGGTGGGTCTGGACCGTGTGAATCCTGAGCTGTTCCGTTGTGTGGTGGGTGCATACTAGTGCATGCCTCCTGACCTGACCTGAGTGATAGAAAGTATGTATCATCCACAATTATGCAATACTGTTTCATTTTTTTTTTCCAGTCCTGATTCATTAACACGGGATTCCTCTTGGAACATTCGAAGTGGTGGTGTGGCCTTTTAGGAGTCAACATTATGGATGCCCTTGGTCTTATTTAATTGTTCCTAGAGAATGGAATTGACAGACTCCAAACTAATCCTTAATGTGTCTGTTATCTCTTCAATTTCCCATTACAATTTGAGCCAGGGTGGCAACATTTTCTTCTTTATTTGATGCCCAAGACTGGCCAAACCCTGAATCATCTTTGAGAGACATCCTTTTATGATGGAATTCTGCAGCTAGCATCTTGACTGGGTCATATGAAGGGGACTAGCTGGTATATCCTGGTATACCTTAACTAGGAGAGAGTGAATCTCCAGAGCTTTAGAAATTCAATCAAGGCTGTAAAATCATTGTTTCAGCAAAGTGAATGATTTTGCTGAGGTTGTACAAGGTGTTTCATTTTTCTTTTGGTTTTTAATAATCATGGCATTTGCTTTGTTTGGCAATCATTTGTGAACTAGTGAATGTATCTACCTATCTGAAGGCATAGAGTAGATAAGTTACAGCAGATTACCTATACCATATGACATAACACACTTCATCTTTAAGACTACAAAAAGTAAAATACAGTAAATAGCTGGGAATGGTTTTGATTACAGTGCGTAAGCTGTCATTTGTAGTAGTTTTAGAATTTTTTGCAACTGCAAAATGTAAAATTTTTCTTCCTTGTTAATTGTTAAGGAATTACTTCTGTTCCTAGAATTTTAACACTACAAAAAGTAATATGCAGTGAATAGCTGGCAATCTTTTTGATTACAGTGCATTAGCTGTCATTTATATTAGTTTTAGATTTTTTTTCAAATGCAAAATGTAAAAATTTTCACTTCCTTGTTAATTGTTGCGGAATTACTTCTGTTCCTAGAATTGCATAATCCATTTCATGTCGCTATAGCAACTCATACTCAATCATGAAATAAATAAAGCCACTTTTGTGTTGTTTTCTTTTTAAGACAGTCAAGATTGCCACTATTCATCAGTAGAGCTGCCCTCTGAATCTGCCGGGGCCCCCACAAGTCCATTTCACACCAGGTGCCTACAGCCACAGTGTTAACTGCTTCTTCATATAACTAATGGTGGATGAAATTTGCAAGTCACACAGAACTCATTTTACAAAACAGATAGTTGTCCACAATTATTAATATCTATGCTACAAATATGAATAATGTGCATGACTAATAAAATCGTCCATTCAGGCCAAATTCTTTAGTTTTTTTTAAATAAGTAGTTACAGGAAATATCTAACAGTGTCAGGATTTATTGGAAATATTGTGTTCTATATGGTAATTTTAAATATTTAATAAGAGATATTACCGTATTCCTAGTGTATCTTTCTTAAAATTGTCCTATAAAACAATTTACATTGTTTTGCAATGCAAGCAGAGTGGTTAATGCTATCATTTCATAGTCCCAGGAACGTTTATTCCAATCCTGGCTAAATCACAGTCTGTACGGATGTTGCATTCTCTTTATGTGTTAATGGGAGCTTTCTGCTGGCACTGTCTCCGCTCATAAATATTAGCGTAAAAGGAATCCCTAAATTGTTCTTGTGAGAGAGTGTAAGTGTGCTATATGATGGACTGACATATTTAGTGTTAATTCTTGCCTTCCACTTGATGCTACCAGAAACAGGTTTAAGCCATAATGAGTATAAGCTAAATGCTTTTTCAGCTGGTTTGTGTTTCACTTCAGATATTTCTGGAGTTATCAAAGTAATGACTGTCACAACACAATGTAGAAATGAAAAGCCGTACAATGTCCTTAACATAGCATCAAGTCTAATTATTGTAATGGTTTAAGTTCATGTTTTCCCATTATGTTTAACATATTAATCTGAATCATCATTATTGCACTTGTTTTCATTCAAGTTTCAGAATGATGTTTTAACCAAATCCAAAACGAGAATCCAAAGAACAATGACTTGAAATGAGCAGAAAGTCCATAACCAAAAATCAGCAGAATTAAAAAAGAAAACAAGCAATAATCAGAATCCAAGAGATGGAAAGAGAACGACAGCTTCAGTACTAGATCTCTCTAATTAGGCCAAGGACAGTCAGAGCAGCAGCTTGAAGGGGCCCCATTCCCTTTGGCTCAACATGAACAAAAATGAACCTGCAACCAATTTAACTGACGTTACTACACAAGCTACGTGGACTCAAGCCGGGGCCTGATTACCCTCTTCTGGGTCTCCTGAGTGTCTGATGTTGAAAGACCAGAAACACCCTGTGGATGCTAGGGGACGTTGTTGCCCCTTAAACCCAACAGACAGACACACAGGACACAGGTTAAAAGCATCAAGAAGTTGTTTTAATTCTTTTCTTCTTTTTGTACGGTGCTCTTCAAGCACCACAGCCACAATACACAATCAAATAAACGCAATATTCACAATTCTGTCTTTCTGTCTCCTCCACACCTCCCAACAAGCTTTGTCCACCTCCACCTGACTCTGGTTCGCCTGCTGGATCTTCAGCAGTCCTTTAAATAGTCCTTGACCTGGAAGTGCTTCTGTTCTTCTTCCACGTGACTTGCTAGAACTTCCAGGTCAGATGGAGAACTTGAGTTTGTCTTCAGCCCACAAGTACTTTGGGGATTCCATCCTTGTGATCCACTAGTACTTCCAGGCTAGGTGAGAATTTATTCTCCCACCATCTTCCCACAGCATCCCCTGGTGGCACCCACTGTACCCAGCAAGGCTTTGTTGCCAAACTCCATGTCCCATAGTGCCGTGCGGGAATCCGAGGCACCGCTGCAATCCAGGGAAGCTGCCATCTAGCGTCTTGGGGGAGGCAGTGTCTTAGAAAAGCTGCCTACCCTCATCCTTCCATCTCAGGGGCATCCCGGCCATCTCTTACATCCAATGACCAGACACACCCAGTCAATATCACCGATGATGTGTGCTAAATCAAGGAAGGTAAGAAAACTACAGAATAATTGAAAAGTACTAAACAAAAAAAAAAATTAAACACAGAAAGAAATTAACAAAAACATTGTCATTAACAGGCATATCAATTTGATACACAAAAATTTAATCAGACATGCAAAGGTTACAAAAGACTAAAGCCAGGGATGACAGTTTTGGACATCTAGGAATGAACTTAAGAACTATGATGTGTCAAAGTGTGCCTGAGGGTATATGTATTAGCCCAAATTAATTTAGATTTTTATAGATTCCACAGTACCATAATATATTGCCCTTTAGAGTCAGACACTACATCAGTAGCTACAAATCACAGAATGGTAAATTTGAAAAATGCAGTCTTTTCAGCCAAAATTGATCCTTACTGTTTAAATGGAACCACTGTAACAACATCTAATTGTACACATAGACTATTATGTGTCACAAGTCCATTTGTGGTAGAGGTTGTCGTCTTAATTATCTGCCAAAAAGGCACATTGTCTTCCCATGCTGGAATGTTCAGTTGATGTCTTGGAAGCATAACTCACTTGCCTTCATAAGCAATGTGGATTGTGCAGAATGGTAGCGGTTTGATAAGTGAATGAAATACCATCTGAAGACCTTTGGCGTTTCAGGAGAGGGTAGATAACTGTGCAAGTTAGGAAAGCACAACTCTATACATACGACCTTTATAAAGCAAATGGGAGTAGTGGAAGATTTCAGTTACTGGGAAAGTGTGCTCAAGTTCAAACTTAGGTAATTATATTTTATTCCCATAGCCTACCAGGTATGTGCTTAATATCATTTGGAGAAAAGAACAAAAGAAATTGTTTTGCATCATATCAAATTACTCTCACATTTATGTCACACTGAAGGTGTTCTGAAGGAAATCATGGTTTCAAATGAACAAAAATGCATGCCAACAAAACCCTTGAATGTGTTTAAATTGAAGAATTAATGCAAGAGCAGTTTGTTTTTCACTTACCCCGAAGCACTCTCTCAGAATCACTGCTTTTCCAACACTGCTTTGTAAGTATCACTTCTTGATTGCATTACAGAATTTGTCATCAAAATGATTTTGCTCATTTATGGTTTTCCATAAAACACAATTTAATAACAGATGAAATGAATAGCATGTCTCTAGAAGAATAATTTTATTTTTCCAGTTTGTAATTTTTGTCAAGTGGCCGTTTGCAGTTCCAAGTTTGAAGTGCAGGTGGTGGAGTTAAAATTCGACATGGTTTAACTTTTTTAATCCAACATTTGCCTCACTGAGCAATGGGTTGCCTGAGCACCAGTTGAAGGACTAGGCCAGTTGTTCCCCACTGTTAGCGTAAAATGTTTACAATTGTGCTCTCTGCAAAAGATGCTGCATTACGCAAGGATTGAACAACAAAGCAGTTGAAGTTAAATTAACAATTTCAGAGAAGTTTGCAATATAATGTCTAGACAAAGTGAATACACTGATGCTGGTTAAAACTTACTTAAAGAATTACTAAGTTATGCATAGTTAGACAACACTGTCAAATTAAAATGCTAAGTAATATACACATGTATATAGAGAAGGAGGAAAATGGCAGCTCCAGGATTAAGGTATTAACAAAGGATATATCATATTTATTGAGCTTTCTTTCTTTCGTGAAAGTACATATTAATTATATTGCTTTTGCTGGCAATACTAGCAGCCACTGTATTGTGGCGGCTGCTTGCGTTAATGATTGTAATTCCAGCCATGCTGTGGTCTACTTTGTAGACTAGGTATGTTTGGTTGAGACATGATGCTTAGAGTTAAGGTAAAATATACAGCTTAAAAACACTTATTTAATTACTTGTCCTGTTTAAGCAATGTATCATTATCAATGATAAGATATTAATTACTGTAATAGTAATTGAATAACTACATTCGTACTGTAACACATACAGAGGATTGCAGAGGATAGGACCTCCCATGACTCACTCTAACTCTAGTGATATTACAAATTTGCTAAAATATATGCCCAGATATTACAGAACTTTGTAAAATGTATTGTAATGCCAGTTATCCTTAAAGGAAGGCAGTGCAGTGCTTAGCTACTTTAGGAGGCTGGCTTTAAATTCTTTTCGGTTCACTGTCTCTGTGGTGTTACCACATTTTTCCCATTTCTGTGTCATTTTTTTGTGGGTGTTATTGTTTTTCTTTCACAAATAAAAGGACATGCCATTTTGGCTAACTGGCGACTGTAATTTGGCCCCATTTGGATGCGTTGCATGGGTTTATACTCTATAAAATGCTTCCGTTTAAACCGTCCATGAATACCATACACAGCCTAACAGATTCTGGCATGAAGTGACAGCTGTCAGCCTGCTTCTTTAACATACTTTTAACGTACTTTTAGCTCATGGCCTCAATTATGGTGCACTGATCTGAATAATGCCTGTAAGAGGAATTGCGTTAAAAAGCAGCCGCTCATTCCGCCAAAGCTTATTCCTTGGCTACTTCCAGCCAAGTGCCAGAATCATTACCAGGGTCAGTCTTTATCTGGTCTACTTTGGTCCATTTTTTCATTGTTTTCTGTTTGTTGAAAGCAGGAGTTAAAGCACTCACAGTGACAATCATTTAAACATTTGTCTCAAATTTGCATATTCTTTAACATAAAAGCAGAAAACAATACTATTTTATATGAATTAAATGCCTCAGTGGAGGATTTAATAAATGATGAAAAGTGACACCTTAAAAAAGTTGTTTTTTTCTCACTGATAACTGTCTCGGTTTGAGCACCACTGTAAGTAGTCATAGTAAACAGCCTGCTCATCACTTCTTCACTCTGATCCCACTGCAGGTCCTTGCTCATAAATCACACATTGGTGCCCCTTGTTGGAGTGATTTAAACTTTAAATTCTTTTTCCATTAGTTGCTAGCCCAGTACCCTTTCCATTTTTTTAAAGACATTTCCGCCATCTCTGTGTTCACGTATGTCTCATGCTTGCCTCTTTTATTCAGTTAAGGAGGTGCACTGAAGATGCAATGCGACCCACTAGCGTTCTTTCTCTCTCTTGCTTGCTCTCTCGGTCTTACTGTTTGTAGCCCAATGACATGACCCTCAGAGAAAGTGACCCAACAGAAAATGTCTCAGTAGTCTCCATGGCCAGTCCAAACCTGTGGTCAGAGATTATGCAGCTGCATTAGAAACAGTTCTAGCCAGGTCAGCATCATACACACACTCTGTCGCAATAGAGATGCCAGTCATCCTAATGTGTATGTTGTGTAAATAAAACTATAAGGTGACATTTTATTATATTTGTTTGCTTTTTTTCCTCATGTTTAGCAATGTATATTTAAGTGTAAATTTTGATCTATCTTTGTAATACCTTGCATTCTTAACTAATACCTTTTACTTTTGTTTTAAAGGCAGCAAAAGCAGAATAACAATGAATTCAATGGACCCGCAGTTACATTTTTCAAATTTTTCGGCCAGAGCAAAAGATAAGAATGTCTCTTATGTGGGAGCAACAACAAATGACGCCTATGCCATATTACTCATACTTTTTGTGCTGATATGCTACGCTGTTATTACTTTCTTTTTACTTTTTGACAATGTCTTTGACAATGAAAATAATGAAGCACTACAAATATACAGTGACTGCTTTGATGAAACAAAATTCAACAAAAACATAGATGGGCAACAGAACTCAAGTGAGCAGCCTGCCTTTCTTGTAAACACACATGTTGATGAATCAAGTAGTGAATGCCAGTTTACCTCGGGGCAAAACAACAAAGAGATCCCTCGAGAAAATGAATTTAGGAGCCATCACTGTATATGCACAGTATCAAGTATTACTTTGGAGAAGATGGACTCATAAAAGCAATTCCCAGCTGCACATTACAACAACACTTTGACAGCATAAGGAGCTCCAGGGTGTACCAACAGCAAAACATTTTCAAATCATCATTTAAGAAGAGGAACACCAGTTACTCTGACCATTCTTCAAGCTCGGGTTATCAGTTCTAAAGCAACTCTGCTGAAGATCATCAAAAGATTTGTGCGGTGTGTACTTCATGTAGAAGAGCAATAAAAATTATAAATACATCCGTCTATCCATCCAGTTTGTGGGCATTTAAGTACCTTTAAGTGTGGCAAGAAGGCCAAGAAGTCAGCTTATCTTTCCAAAAGTAGATACTGTACATTCCCAGAGGTTAATACTGAGTTATATGTCATTGATATATCCTGAAGTATTTGTCCAGTTCACTTCCAACTGAGTCTTGCTCATCACAAGTGTAAAGCACTTCAAGTGACCCCTTAACAGCAAGAGACAGTTGTGTCCACTGTAATGATGAAAAGAGGTCACATATACCTTCCATCATTATAGGGTCAATTGGGGTGATATCTCAGTCCAAACCTCTAGAGAGCCATTACTTCAGAAGAATGTTTTGCTGATAAAATAATAAGAGGCCTGTTGAGAAGGTATGCTATCATGATGATATGATCACATTTTGCAGTTCTGAAATTACTTTTTTGTTATTATTTTCACATTGTATCATTTTTGTCATTATTTTAAATTTGTCATTTCATAGCCATTTTGCTGTGGGTTCTGTTGTGGGCACCGACATTTTCTGTATTCTGTTTATAGTACTGATGTTCACTGCCAGTCACATAAGAGTGGTGTTTGACATTAGGAGGGCATGAAGTGTGATGTGTTCACTCTGCCATTAGGTAAGATATTGGCATACACACTCTAGTATCCAAGCTTTTGATCACTATTAATAAAGTATCTATCTATCTATCTATCTTTCTATCTATAACAAAACCAGTCACTTTTGACTGTAGTGATAGCTTAGGATTTTAAGTTAATGTTAGAATTTTTTAACCATGGTTTTTTAATTCTGTTTTGATATTTGACCCTTTCATTTCTTGCATTAATTTTTGGTATTTGTTCTCAGATGATCCCTCCTGGTTTTCCTAAAATAAAGACTTTATTTCCCAGGCGTTTTCTGTTACAAAGTTAAACTGACATTTCTACCTGGTCCTAATGCATAAATTGGAAAAAAATATATTTAGTAAATGGATGGATGGTTACCATTGACATTCTAAATGGTACATTGCATTCTGTTGTGTTTAATCCAAAGCAACAGTGGAAGATAAAAATGGAGCCTTTTGTGCTATAAAAGTTTACAGTATTATGACTCTCTTTATATCAGTGTTAAATGTTAATTAAAAGAAAAAGTCAATCTTTACATAGAGGACAGTCAGATGTGTGATCAGTACTGACCAGTTTTATGAAGGCCTGAACTTTTAAATTTCTGAATATTGTGGATGCCTGCTCTCACAGTCATGGTTGGATGCTTTCCCACTTACAACGTATGAATTCTCCTACTCCGCCTACCCAACAATCTGTGCAGTGGCATTAAAGCCTGTAATGGTATGATATGTATTGCATTTATCACAAGTTCTGGACCAGTTGACATATCATTGTGGGTGTTTGTATAGTATTGTATGCCACAACTCTCGACTGAACTTGGGGGCAAATGTTGTTGCCTCTTTGTTATACGGGGTTCAGACAAACATCGCCTATAAAATTCTAGGACACTCTGTTCTTAGCTGGCACACCTCTAGGTGCACAAGCTTGAAATAGACCAAATAAGTCAGATAAAGCATCATTTAATGGATGAAAAAGGAGTTTAAAATGTGTGTATGATCAGAATGGGCTCCCTTCTAGGTGACTGAGCAACTGGATGGCATGGACAGCCATGTTATAAAAGAACATCTAATGACATGTCAGCTGTTTGCTCATTGTTTTGTCAAAGTTTAAATATTGATTTAGTTGCTACTCCTGCTGTTGTTTGGTTTGAAGGTCATGCAGCTCTATGTCTGTGAAATCACTTAGAAATTGAATTGGCCTTTGTTGAGAACTGGTAAATCTGTATTGTCTCTTTCAAATCTTTTTTACTGTTTTTAGTTTATAAGAGTTTTATATTTGGAAGTTTAATTTTTGAACTTTAATTTCATATATTGGTTTAAGTTCTTAATTCTTTTTTGTTTTATTTCTAACCGCACATCCTCATATTAAAAGATGCAGCCAGCAGATAAGGAGATGCAGTGAGATTCTTGCCTCTTTGTTTGGGACCACCCTCCTGAAACAAGCCAATAAACTACAATGCAGTGCTTTCACCTGCTTTGTCCGAGATTTAACAAATGAACTGGTGCTCCTAGAAAGTTTAGTATTCAATATTCATTTTGTCCCAGCTAGTTTTCTGTCTTTGTGTTTTGACCCTGGTTATTTAGTGAGTTTTCCTTAGTGAAAAACCTTTGCAGTTCAATACTGACTACCATCCTGGTTAAGCCCTTAAAGTGACATTTAGTTGCGGAGTTTATTTCTCAGTCTTTGAGAACAAGAAACATTTTTATTATGTTTCTATAGTAAATGTACACTTCCCGGTCACAATCATAAAACAGTGCCAGTAGAAACCTTGGGACAGTTAGTTTGTGATAGAAAGTAGGCAGCCAGCTGAGATAAGAAGATGTGCAATGGGCATCTTCATCGTTGGATACACTGCTTGTCTAAAATGAGAGCTTTTTTTGTTTCATGGGTGTCTGCAGTGGGGAAGGCGCCCTGCCACATGCCAAATGATATTTTTGTAAGTATTATTCTCTTTATATTAATGGATTTGTACTATTAATTATATTGTGTTTGCAACTTTTACTTTGCACTTCAGGCTTTTAGTACATTACTGTAGACCAGTCCTTTGCTATTTGCAATCATTCTGTCTAAAAGTTATTATGTTATTTTTGCATCCAAGTTCACTATCTACACCAAAACCTGTTATTCTGAATCTGCATCCAAAAAAAATTCAATTTGTGCAAGTGCAAGCAAAAGTGTTGTATTGCCTGCACATTCAGAAAAGACAAGGAGCACGCCACAGGCAGATGTGTATCAGCGGTGTATTTTGTGCTCTCACCATTTCAAAGTGTTGTCATTTTGATTTTTTGCTATTTTTTTGCCCTATTATTACAAATGTTTACAAAGGAAGTGGACAAGAAGAGTGTAATTGCCCCTCCACCATCCCTTCATCCTCCAACCCGCTGAATCCAAACACAGGGTCACGGGGGTCTGCTGGAGCCAATCCCAGCCAACACAGGGCACAAGGCAGGAACCAATCCCAGGCAGGGTGCCAACCCACCGCAGGACACACACAAACACACCCACACACCAAGCACACACTAGGGCCAATTTAGAATCGCCAATCCACCTAACCTGCATGTCTTTGGACTGTAGGAGGAAACCCATGCAGACACGGGGAGAACATGCAAACTCCATGCAGGGAGGACCCGGGAAGCGAACCCAGGTCTCCCAACTGCGAGGCAGCAGCGCTACCCACTGCGCCACTGTGCCGCCCTCCCTTCCTCCTGCCACCCAAATATAGTTCAGTTTTTCAGGCAGCAGTAATCATTTTTTTAAAGATATTATTTTAATAAGCATTATATCTGTTCATTATGTGTTTTAGATGTTCATTTATATCACAGTATATTTCTGTTCCAGTGTAGAAGAAATTGGTTTCTGAATATGAACGAAATTGTACTGCAACTATACATACACACTATTGAATCTGTGAAGTATTAAAGAAGTAGGTCATTGGTGTTTTAGATTATTTACATTATTCAGAAATACTTGGTGGACTGTAATACAGCTGTTTCTGTTTATGTGCATATTTTATTAGCCTGGTCAATATTTGGCTTCTGAAGACACTGAACTTTCTCCAAGTTAATCCAGGCATAATAAAAGAACAACTAAAGTCTTCAGTTGTTTTTACCCACTATTTGTCTTGTAAATAATAGACTCTGGACTTGCTAAAGTACATCAGTTTTTTTTTGATATTCTGCAAGTCATTCTTATTGCTATAACATTACCAGTTACAATTTGCAGGGTGGAAAACTTATGAAAATGTGAAAACTTGGCTCAGAACAAGTTTGTTATATGTATGTTCATAGGAATGGACTGTTAAAGTTATTAATATGTTCAGACAATACAAGTGCCAACTACATCTGTTCAAGCAACAGTGATTTAACTGTCATGTAATCCAGGCCACCACATCAAGACTCCCACCTCTCTACCTCAACTTAAGACACAGTACAAAGGTAGCTGAAAACCACACCTCCACTCTCATGTCATTGGTTAGGGCCCAGGTGTGCTAACTCTCGACTCTAATTGGCTTTTGCTGAAATCGTCAGCCTAGGAGTTCACATACTTTACCAGCATACACCTGTGAATGTTTGAGTGATATATTCAATATGTACAAGATCAATAATATGTGCATTAATATGTAAACTTATTGAAACTTATATAGGAGAGGAATGAAGATCAGTAGGAACAAAACAGAATACATGTGTGTGAATGAGCGGGAGGTCAGTGGAATGGTGAGGATGTAGGGAGTAGAGTTGGCGAAGGTGGATGAGTTTAAATACTTGGGATCCACAGAGTAATGGGGATTGTGGAAGAGAGGTGAAAAAGAGAGTGCAGGCAGGGTGGAATGGGTGGAGAAGAGTGTCAGAAGTGATTTGTGACAGACGGATATCAGCAAGAGTGAAAGGGAAGGTCTACAAGACAGTAGTGAGACCAGCTATGTTACATGGGTTGGAGACGGTGGCACTGACCAGAAAGCAGGAGACAAAGCTGGAGGTAGCAGAGTTAAAGATGTTAAGATTTGCACTGGGTATGATGAGGATGGATAGGATTAGAAATGAGCACATTTGAGGGTCAGCTCAAGTTGGACGGTTGGGAGACAAAGTCAGAGAGGCGAGATTGCGTTGGTTTGAACATGTGCAGAGGAGAGATGCTGGGTATATTGGGAGAAGGATGCTAAGGATAGAGCTGCCAGGGAAGAGGAAAAGAGGAAGGCCTAAGCGAAGGTTTATGGATCTGGTGAGAGAGGACATGCAAATGATGGGTGTAACAGAGCAAGATGCAGAAGACAGGAAGATATGGAAGAAGATGATCCGCTGTGGCAACCCCTAACAGGAGCAGCCAAAAGAAGAAGAAGAATTGTAACTTAAATGAAGATCAGACCATATTATGAGACCAATTTATACATAAATGTTGCTATTTCAAAAGGATTTGCATACTTTTTCTTGCCACTGTTTCACTGAAACACAAGCAGGTAATGTGGTTTGCTCAGGGACTCACAGCAAGTCAGACATTTAAATTAACCAGGTGTCTTTTTGGTTACAGCATTCTGAATTAGCCACTACACAACACTGGCAAATATTTATGATAAAAGTGGTAATTTTTCAAATATAGGCATTGACAATTCAACAATTCAGAAGTTTCCCATACTAATGCAGTGTCTTTTAGGAAAGCTTAATTTCCTAATGACCCTTCTCATTTTCTGTAATATAAATTCTACTTAAAACTTTATGAAGGCCTAGAATTCTGCAATGCAGAGTAAAATGAAATTGATAGATGGAACTTTATTTGTCCCCACAGGGAAATTTGGCTTTCCACAGAAGCTATTTAAATAAAAAAGATAAATATACTGCATAAACAGACACCTTAGAACGACTGATAAGGAAGAAAATTATAAAGAAAAAAAACTGATAAAAGAGGTAATTTGTTCCTTCAGCATTTAGACTGTTTCATAGTAAAAAAAACAGGTCAACAAAAACAGGAAAGGACTCTACCTGTATTTTAAACATGTTTTCCATTTTCATGAGACTTCCTGTATATTTTTTCTCACTTATTGTCTGATTTCTTTTCATCTAATTGTAACACATTTAACCAAATGGGCTTCTCACAAATTTTACTTTGACCTTACGATTGCAGTAATTGAGAGACTTTAAATTGGTAACCTCACATTGTACAAGGGAATAAGGTAAGTCAATCATTGATGACATAATGATTTAAAATAAAAGCAGAGTGTCACTTATTTGTTTGCTGCCTCACTTTAAATTCAAATTATATCTTTCCATTTACTCTAGTCACTACAGAGAGCAGCCAGCTCCTAGACCAAGGAAGACATTTCAATTTTTTTAACTCCTTCTCGTCACTGTCTCACCATAGTGTTTTATATGTGATTTTACAAATAAACATATCTGAACCATACATGCCACTACAGAAACAAATCAACCCAAATGTAAACTGCCTCTTCTAACCACCTTGACTAGCCAGTTCTGATGTAATTGGAGAAATGCTCTTCATTTACTGTATTGTACAGTAGGTGTTAAACCTGGAAATTACTGCAGACAATAGTAAAGAAAAGCTCCTTCAATTGGCTGGACAGATCCGTCAGCTCTGAGGTTGCCAGCTGCATTGTTGTCATATACCCTGTAGAGAAATGTCAGGAACTGAATCAGCACACTTGCCTTAACATAGTAGTGCCATGCATGAGAGTAAGACCAAATGTAAGAAAAGTCTTTCAGCCATCAGAAAGCATTCCCAGCATTCAGCAGGTAAAACCCTCCACTACTTAGTCAAATATTGATGTTGCAGCTTAAAACCTGGTGGTGATGTTTCAAATACATTTTCACTAAAGATAATAACATTCTCAATTGCCAGCCTTTGCTGTGTTAGTGTGAAGTTTGTGTGCTCTCCTGCATGTATGGCTTTACTTTGGGTATTCTGGTTTCCTCCCATGTCCCTGTGACATTCATGTGGTCAAACAAAAACCCATAAATTCTGACAAACTCCAAGCATCGATTATGCAAGAATGGGCTGCCATCCATCAGGATTTGGCCCAGAAGTTGATTGACCGCATGCCAGGGTGAATTTCAGAGATCTTGAAAAAGAAGGGCCAACACTGCAAATATTGACTCTTTACATAAACTTAATGTAACTGTCAATAAAAGCCTTTGAAACTTATGAAATGCTTGTAATTATACTTCAGTATACCATAGAAACATCTGACAAAAAGCTGTAAAAACACTGAATCAGCAAACTTTGTGAAAATTAATATTTGTGTCATTTCAAAACCTTTGGCCATGGCTGTATTTTCCTCTGTTACTGAGATAAGAGCTGGAGGTTACTTTCTCTGAAAGGGCTCAACCCTAGTAAAAAAAAAACAGTATGGAATGGTCACTACAGTACAGTTTAGTGATACCGCAGGAAATCACTCAATGGAAGATTTTACAATACAATATTGCTGATTGTGCTAGGCAATAAAATATAGTTAAGTGTATTAACTTCTATCCATTCATTATCCAACCCACTATACCCTAACTACAGGGTCACAGGGTCTGCTGGAGCCAATCCCAGTCAACACAGGGTGCTTGCCCTCCGCAGGGCGTGTATTAACTTGTATAATATACTGTATACAATAATAGAGTGGCTTAATGTCTCTGTGAATATAAGTGTGTCATTTGTGTTCTATCCTCTCTTAATCATCCATGATATGCTCTGGTGTGGCAAACAAGCTGTCAGCTATTGTAAGAGCCAGTCTTAGAATGTTTAATGTTAATGCTAAAATGCACTAAAGTGTTTGCTTAATTTGTTTAGAATGGGAGTTTCTTATAGCTGCACAGAATGGACGATTTTGTTTGAACTCTCCAGCCACCTTGTAATGGAACTGCAATAATATAATTTTAGTTAATCTTTAGCTAGCTAGAAACTGCTCGATTAGTAATGATGGCATACAGGTGGCTTCTGACCCTTCATGTTTCACATCAGCATGTTTGATGTATGAACATACGACTGCATGTTATATAGAGAACTTATCCGAGAAACTCAAAGAAATACAATAAGACATAAAATTCTTGAACAGAAACAACTTCTGTAAGAACTTTTCTTTTGTATTATCATTTTTTCGTTTTCTTTTTGTGTAAACTGTTTTGCTTTACATTTCTACTAAAACTTTTAAAACAAAGACACTTGAACTGTGGAATTATTTGCATGCATACATGTCCATGTGTCGCATTCATTACTTTAACCCCATTAGAAAGAAAAAGCTGTGGAATTTTGTAAACCAGACGAACACAACTACAGCTACCTTCACTTATAAATTTCTTTGAGTGTGATATGTTGTGGACAAGAGGGGGTACCCCAGCTCCCCAAACCAACCCAAACAGGCACAGACACAGGTTAAAAGGCAAGGAGTCTTTTATTTTGGGAAAAACTTCTCTTGTAAGGGTTTCCCACCACCTCAGCCACACATATAGCAAGCACAACACACTCTTTGTCTTTTTCTCTCTCTGTCTCTCACTGCCTCCTTCGCTCCTCTCACAAGTTTTGTCGTTTTCCTCCTCCTTCCAACTCAGACTCTTTGATGTGAGGCAGGCAGCTCCTATTATTTTAAATGCTCCTGAAGTGCACACGTGGTCTGTCAGCACTTCTGAGTGAGGCAGAAACCCCATGATATAGGGACTCTGCAATCCTCCAGCTCCCCCTAGCGGCCCTCACAGGAACCAACAGGGTTGTCCTCCAGGACTACAATACCCAGCATGCTCTGTGGGCACCCCTGTCTGAGGGAAATAAAGCCCTGTATAAGTCATCCTCCCTGTCCTTCCATCCTGAGGGCATCCTGGCTGGGTAAGGACGCTGGCTATCCTTCACAAATCACTAGGCCTGGTCCCATGACCAAATAGAGCAGACTGCAAAAATCCCAGCTAAACTGAACTATTTTTATGGCAGGTACAATTTGACATTGGCCAAAATGTTTCTGAAGACTTTAGGGATACTGTAAATATCTGACCAGAAACAATAAGCCTGGAGCCTGGAAAAAGACAGACATATTACAGCTTATTTGAAGAAAGGTGATTTTTTTTTTGGAAGTTATCATTATACATAGATTTCAGCATTCAGGAGGGATGTCTCAGAAGCCCCTTGTCCTACATTTTTGTACCATTGCTAGGATGTAGTCATCCAGGAGCTCTTCACAATACAAAAAAACACATAGTTTTTTAACAAAAATAATCTTAAATTGTGAACATTAATTTAGACTTTTCAAAGACACACATACAGACACCTTTCTAAAATCAGTGTTATGAACTTTGTAGAATCAGAATCTGAACTTAACTCGATACAATTAAAATGCTAAGGTGCACAAGGGTGCAATAATTTTTTGCTAATTCATTGTGCAACAGTCCTATCCATCAAATCAGTATTGTTTATGTGTTTAATATTAGGTAAAGTTTCTCTTTGATTTGATTTTTGAATCATTTGATATTGAAGTTTTGACAGTTAGGCTGAAAATATCTGTGAAGAAATCGGACTTATTATCTTAGAAATCTGGACCAAAATTTATAAATTTGGCGGCAAAAATGGCTATAGTGAAATGTCAAGTTGAAAATCTCATAAAAATAACGAAGAGGACACAAATTACAGTACTGCTGATTTTCTGAGATACATGTCCTTATGTCACTGAACCTGCATAATGTATTGATACGTGCAGGGCCGTCCTGGCAATACCACTCACATGGGATCAGAAGAGACACCAACAAGCGATCCTTACAGAGCCATGTTAGAGTCACCAATCAACTTCTCGTTTTCATCTTTGGAATGTCAGCAGAAGCCAAAGTGCCAGGATTAAAATCAGGACAGATACAGAAAAATATGCAACTCCATACAGGCATTGACCAAGCCAGGATTTGAATCCAATCAGTAAGCTGGTGCTAACTGCTGCCCATCGTGAGAAACAAGTCAGCATACAAAGTGTTGGGGCTTTGATGGTTTGGCTTTACACCAAATTTGTTTGTTCTCCTACTGATTTTTTCATGTTCACCTTGACCAAATATTTTTTTCTATTCTCATTATTATGATTTAGAACATTTTATATCTTTTTTTCCAAAATATGATCTATCTATTTCATGAACTTTGCTTTTTTAATGCTACATTCTTTCAAGAAAATGATTGCGTTACCTTTAATATGGAGATTAGCCTGATATGTAAGACTGGATTCAGATCTCGGCATGGGTGTTGTCTGTTTATAGTTTGCACTGCTGTGCCTTTACCCTTGTTTGAACTTAATTTTTTAAGTTTTTAAGTTGTTTTATTAATTTTTAATTATTTTTCAAGGTTTTATGTTATTTCTGTTAGATGTGTTCATTATTTGTTATTTGTATATTGTAACTTTAAATGTGCTCCCATTCCATGTGTTCTGTGGATGGAGCTCTAGCAGATGGGACCACCATGACATCACTGCTGCTGGATATGTAAGTCAGCCAGAAAGAAGACGCCAGCAGTGGCATATAAAGTTTGTAAGGGGTATTGTAAGTATTGCCATTTCTAAGGATTTTCTGGTTATTGTGGCTTATTTGCTTTCTTTTTGATTTTCAGCCTTTGGATTGTGTATTGGGGACTTATTTGCTTTGGACTGTATTTTAGTCAAATCTCTTTTCCTCTATAATATTTTGGTAGGTTTTTCCATTCTGTTAGTACATCTTCATTTTTATAAGGACTTTGTTGTCATTTTTTTGCAAGCCAGGGGCATATGGGCATTTTGGTCATTTTCTGGGCTTGTCTTTGTATTTTGAAGTTTTAAACAAAATTTTATTATGTAACATGAGTGGTCAGAGTAGGATAGGACTTCTTGGGTGTTTTTGTAATTTTATTTTGGTAATTAAATGGTTGTATACCACGCCTTGGTATTGGGTATCTTCTTATATAATATGCTACAGTGGCTGTCTGTTTGTCTGTCCAGGAATTTAAATCACCTGTAGCTAACAAACCATTTGACCTATTGACCTGAAATTTAGTACACATATACTACGTGACATCTACTATTCGCTTGCGGGGTGATGATTGACCTCCAAGGTTATTCCTCTTTTTATTTTTATTTTATTGTAGAATCAACTATCGGCAGCGGCCAGCAGGGCAGCTGTGCGGCACATGTGTACGGGTGCAGTTCTCATCCCTACCACCTTTGCCATCTCTTCCCCTACCTCTTCATATCTTAAATCATTCTTGAGGCAGATTGAAGACTTAAGTGCCAGCTTAAGTGAAAAATTAAAGAAAACATACTAAGTAATTGCAACACAAACACTGACTTAATCAATTTTAAAGTGAAAAGAAGAGAAGAAGTGGGCCGCTAGGGTGGAGAAAAGAAGAGCTGCTCAGGAAGCAGCAAGTGTATCAACCTCTGAGCAAACGAATGCTAAACGTACAGAGAAAGAGGATAAAAATATAATAATAATAATACATTTTATTTATATAGCACCTTTCCCATGCTCAAGGCACTCAAGGATGAAAACTATAAATGCTCAAGTCAAGTGTCACTGCATGTTATCATGCAGTGCGCCATTACTGGTACCCATATAATATAACAATATAATATTTATCCAGTGTTATTTTGATTGCATCAGATAGTTCCTTTACATTGAAGCTCATGTTTGAAGTAAAGTAGATGACCTGGCCTCACATCCCAGCGTGACTTTGTGCCATTACTACCAGCATAGGCTCCAGCTGCAAATGACTGAGGCAGGAAAGAGGTGTTCCTCAAAATCACTGCAGTACATCATTTTCAAGGAATTGTTTATGATCACAGGCTTATAAGAGAAATAAAGCAAATACGCACAAGCAGCTAATCTTTCTTTTGTGACTTTCCAAGAACTTTCTTCACTCTTTGTGGAGAAAGTTCATTTCTGATGAGACGCAAACACCTTTATTGACTTGCTTCAATGAAGCCAGCAAAAGAATTCATTTAGTGAAAGGGTGAAACAAAGAGTGACTGATCATTAGTAAACAATACAAAGCCACATAAATTAAACAGCATTATGAAAAGACTCTGTTTTAGGCTGCACTCCTATTTACTTTGTAAACCACATTGTGATGGTGCGCTGATAATAACAGTATATCTGAAATCCCCTCCTTTATAGGCAAAAAAGTGCAGACCATTTTTTTATTTTACTTAATCATTGTGGCCTTTGCTTACAAAATTAAGTCATTTTCTTTTAAGCTTTCAGCAAATTTAAACAATAAGATCACTGGCCCAGCAGTGAAGTGTGCCACATGTGTCTGTTTATGGTGAGCAGGGTTCAGCATATGATTTTGCCCCAAGGTTTTCCTGAATGTAGTCCATGTTTAATATCTGGATTTTAAGCTTGGCATTCCAGTCCTCCTCGATGTATTTGTGATAAGGGTCATCAGAGTGTTCTCTTCGCTTTGACTTCACGGTGCTCACCAGAATTGCCACAATTATAAAGGAGAACATCCCAATCATAACCATCAGGTACCAAATAACATTGTCGAAATTCTCGGCTGCCAGTCTGTTTTTCACATATTTCTGGTTAATAGTTTCATTCTGGCGCCACTCATTCATGTAGTTTATGAAGATCTTCTTAAATGCATCTTCCAAAATCTGTGTTAGATTAGCAGAGTTGGACATTTTTAAGGGTTCTGTTAAATGAAAAAGGAGACCACTCAGGTTACTTTTTGGGTTCACTCACACCATCAAGTATCTTTTAGCCTGTAAAGGCAACTGTAAATGTTGTTGTCACAGTTTGACAAAATAACTTATGACAGAAAATAGCCACATCCCAAAGTCCTATCTACACGAAAACCAGCATCTACCGTAGAACAGGTGACTTTCATATCTTCAATCCATAGCAGTAGAGTGTTGTACCGTGTTAGCCGTAGATTGATACAGGAGAAAGTAGGGTGAAATGACACCTTTTATTGGCTAACTAAACAGATTACAAATGCAAGCTTTCAAAGCAGCTAAGGCCTCTTCATCAGGCAAGGTGTAACAAAGAAACTGAAAAATACTCTAGCTTATATTGGGACAGCAAAGTGATTTTTTTATTTCAAATTAACAACCTTTTTGTTCAAATGTTAGCAAAATTAATAAACCTTAGATGAATTAACCCTGAAAGAAGAGAACAATGAACTAATAAAATGTAGAGATAAGCTAACCATCACTAGAGAAAGTCCTGTAAGGTTTCTCTTTTTAAAGAAAAGCAAGCCATACATTCACTAAGGGAAAACACAGAGACCATTGTCAAACCAGCCGATAAAGGGGGTGCCTTAGTAATCATGAACACATCTGATTATATAAAAGAGGCACAGAGGCAGCTTTTATAATACCACTTATTACTACAAACTACAGGAGGACCCCACTGATGTTTACATGAAAGAACTGAAGAAATTGTTAAGCAACTTACCTGTTAACATCAAGGACCACATGAGTAGTCAAATCCCTGAGGAACCAAAAGTGGGAAACTTCTACATGCTCCCCAAGATCCTTAAAGATGGGAACCCAGGAAGGCTAATAAAATAGTTAGCCAATGGGATAAGGGGGGGGGGGGGGGGGGGGGGGACAGCAAGCTATATCTAATCTATCCTTTTAATCCTTATAATTATAATTACCAACGTAGCAATAGGCTGCATGGCAATAACTCGTGGGAAAATTGGAAATTAAGGTTAAAGCTGTCTTACTTCCAGTTAAGACTTGAAAATGACATCAAAAATTCAGAATCAATGTCTCCATGATGGGACAGTCAACTTTGAGAGCTGGAATGTTAAAGGCCTGAATCACGAATTAAAGAGAAAGAAAGTATTCTCTCACCTAACAGGTCTAAACACTAAAATAGTATTTTTCCTGGAGACCCACTTACTAAGCAAGGATCAGTTCCAGGTGCAAAAGGACATGCATTCTAGCATTCTAGCTTTACAAAGAAAACTAGAGGTGTGGGAATCCTTATACATAGAACAGTCTCATTTGTAGCATCGAATGTAGTATCTGATCCTGATGGGAGATATGTGATTGTCATGAGCAATCTATTTAACTGTAAAATGATTTTGATAAATGTTTATGCACCCAATGTCGATGATAAGGAATTCATGCAAAATGTATTTACATCCATTCCCAATGTGAACACTCATAAAATTATAATGGCTGGGGACTTTAATTGTGTTTTAAATCCACTCTTAGATAGGTCTCCTGTCACAGTGGTGATGACATCTAACACTGCAAAGACAATTACACAGTTTTTAACTGACCACAACTTATCAGACCCCTGGAGGTCTCTAAACACAAACTCAAGAACATATTCTTTCTACTCACCAGTGCATCATTGCTACTCAAGAATTGATTATTTCTTTATAGATAATAACTTCTTGCCTACGATTAAATCTTGCAATTACGATGCTATTGTTATTTCCAACCATGCCCCTCTGATTTTGGAGCTAAAATCATTTTGCCCCACATACTCATCTTGCAGATGGCGTCTTAACCCACTTCTATTAGCAGATGAGAACTGTACAAAATTGCTCCAAATTAACATCATTCTGGACAAAAATGTTTAAGTGCCTTTCAGACAGCCTTTGTGTCACAATCCCTCCTAGCCCATTAACAGATGTGTTCGGTGTTCTTCCAGACGGACTTGAAGTGGAGAAGGACAAACAAACTGTGATTGCCTTCACTACACTTTTGGCACGCAGACTTATTTTGTTAAAATGGAAGAATCCTAACTCTCCTCTTTTAAGTCAGTGGGTAACTGACTATCTGAAATTGGAAAAAATCTAATTATCACTTAGAGGATCTGTGCAGAACTTTTTCAAAACCTGGCAGGATCTAATCAATAACATTTTAGAATAATCTCTTAAAGCACAGAGGAAGCAGATTCTCTTCCAATTTCTTTTTCTTCTCCATTTATCTTTATCCGCTTATTAAACTCATCAACTTATTTATTTTTACTAGCTTTAAGTTTTACTCCGTTGACCATGCTCTGTTTCTCGGGATGGGGGTTGATTTGTTTTCAATCCTATTTTTTGTAAAAATTGATCCATTTGTATGGAATGATTATAATAAAATCAATTAAATTAAAAAAAAGATAGCCAATAAAAGGTGTCATTTCACCTTACTTTTTCCTATATCTTCAATCCGTTAAGGAAGATCTTACATGCATCTTCTAAAGTCTGTGTTAGGTTAGCTGAGTAATGCCTTTTGTAAGAGTGCTGTCAAACGAAAAAGGAAACTACTCAGGTTACTTTTGGGTTTACTGACTCCGTCATGTTTATGTTAGCCTGTAAATGCAAATCTAAGTGTTGTCTTTACAGTTAGACAACTTGTCATACGAAAGAAAACAGTGGCATCCCCAACGAGTGGTCCAATCTGCATGAAAACCAGCATAGGTGACTTTCATAAGAAATATTTCTAGATCCAGTTCATATGAATGTCTTATTTGTTCAGAACTGAACTTTCTGTGGCAATCATTAGCATATGGTGGAACCCCTGTGAGTAGTGGTATAAGTAGCAGTTTCTTTTGATATGGAACATTATGGAAGCCAAACAGCATCTGATGCATCAAAAAAGCACCTCCAGCGACCCACAGATGTTGCTGATATATTGTGGAACAAACTGTAGTTGGAGTCTAACACTGTCTCATACTTGGAAGAACATTGATGTCATATAAACATTCCCAGGAGCCTTCATCTGTGTGTAGCATTATCTGTTTTTGAAAATGACACCCAGGATGCCTTGCAGGAAAGGTTGCACAATGGGTGAATGGCTCACCACAAAGCAGTCTTACGTAGTTAAACTGCAATTATCAAGCAGCCTAAATAACTGCCTATTATAGACAGTGGCGCTGCACACCATGATCTCCAAATTTCCAGCAATGTGTTGTTCAAGAATGTTCTGTTGATTGCAGTGAGGTTGGACTTGACTAAATGTGCAAATCCAGTGATCACTCGCTCCAGTACAGACGATGGCATTTGTAGGCACAGCAGTCATGCAGACCTAATCCTTTACATTGCTGGATTTTCCATGCTGGTCTTCAGGCAAATTGTACCAGATTTTTTATTGCAGTGCAATTATTTTTTGCCATGTACTCTAAAAGCATACTGTTTATTTGTGTTCATTTTTGAAATAATAGTAGTTATCTCTTGCTGGAATGCAGTTAAACAGCATACAAAAAATGTCACTAATCTCATGCATTTAATTCCATTTAATGTATTCTTATATAGTGTGCTACCAAGTATAAGTCCAGTTTGGTAAATATCAATAAAAAATTTAGTTTAAAGAAATACTCCAATCAAAAATGATATTATTTTTGTATGTTAATTTCAATATGTAGTTGGTAGTGGTGGCTGAGAAAAATTTTTATGTCATGTTTTCATGGAGAGTGGAAATAACATTCTGGATAGAACAGAATACAATCCTGACCAACGCTGGACAACAGCAAACACTATGAAAAACATTAATGAAAAAATCTCCCATTACTCATATTGCTTGAGCCATATATAAAGTCATCAAATGGTATACTCATAACCTGTAAAACATATTAGTTTTTTGCTAAAATATTGGTAAATAAATATGTCCAAAAAATGAAAGTATTCCATAAACAAGAAGCCCCTTTATGCTGGATAACACTTTTGAATTGAACGTCTTCATTCCATTAGCTATATTGTTATTACAGTATTGTTTATCTGTTTATATTGATATTGTTTGCTTTTGTCCAGCACTGGCCACTCTGGGCTCCCGTTCTATCACAAATGTTGCTACCGCCATTCACTACAAAAACATGAGATTAAAATTTCTTTTTCAGTCATCACTACAAACTACATGGGGTAAGTAACATGCAAAAGAAAATGTTTTTTAATTGAAAGGACCTTTGTTGTCTCATTCTCCATATACAGTGTACAGTATATGTACTAATACATGACATGAACTGCTTTTGTTATGCACTAAATTACCACTTATAGTATACCGTATATTTTGAAATAATGAGTAAAAAATATTGACAATGAGTTGCTGTTATATTTTACTGCAAATACAATGCCTAACAATATAAAACAAATCATGAATAAAATATGCAATAAAAAAAGAATGCTAAAGAGAGTCTTGGAAAAAGGTTGAAAGGTTGTAATAAGCCTTTCATGGTAAATAAATAGACAGAAATAAAAAGGCAATATACGATCGCTAGGTAGATAGATAAAAGTAAAAAGGCAAAATATGATAGATAGATAGATAGATAGATAGATAGATAGATAGATAGATAGATAGATAGATAGATAGATAGATAGATAGATAGATAGATAGATAGATAGATAGATAGATAGATAGATAGATAGATAGATAGATAGATAGATAGATAAAGTTTATAGTCTGTAATAGTTGTCTCAAGCCACTGCTACTCACCCCTCACGTCCTATTGAAGAATCCAGTAGACATTAACGCCTAACAAAGTGAACTGAAAGCCTAAAGCTTCACTCTGACAGCACCGTCTAGGTCAGTACTTATCTAGCTGGTATGTTTGCTTAAAAATCTCATTGGTTGAGGACATTGTTACTCCTGCTCCTTGTAATTCTTTATCATCTGACTCAAGGTTATTATACAAAAGGTTCTTTGTTGACTAAATGTGCATTTTACTACCCGGTGGATGTTTTCAGAAATGTTTGCAATTTTATTAAAATCAAAAACAAAAATATTTTTTTATATAAATATTCTGACCCTTAATTCAGTACTTTGTAGAAATCCCCTAGAAGCAATTATGTCTTCCTAGGTCTCTATGAGCTTTGCACACTTTGATGTGTGCAGTTTATTCCATTGGCAGTTTAACCCATGGCAGATTCCCTGTAGCTCTGTTTGAACTGATGCAAAACATCTGTAAACTGACATCTTCAGGTCTCTCCAGATATGTTCCGTGGCATTTAAGTCTGGGCTTTGGCTGAGCCACTAAAGGACAGCCATTGACTTATTCTGAAGCCACTCCAGTGTTGTCTGTATGCTTTGGGTTATAATAATTTTACTACAAGGACTTCTTTGTATTTGGCTGCAATATTCATTCCCTCAGATCTAACCAGTGTTACTATCCCTGCTGCCAAGAACCATCTCCAGAGTATGATTCTGCCATCGCTATGCTTCACAGTAGGGATGGTATTAGGCAACTAATAAGCAGTACTTGGTCTTTACTAGACACAGTGCTTGGAGTTCTGTCCAAACAGTTCAGTTTTTGTCTCATCAGACCGCAGAATCAATTTATAAATGCTCTCAGATTCCATTAAATTCCACATGACAAACTCCAAGCGGTCTTTTATATGCCCTTTACTTAAGTGGACTCTGTCTAGCCCGCCTACCATAAAAGCATAATTGATGTAGGGCTGGTTGTCCTTCAGATAGGATCTCCCATCACAGCAGAGGACTTCTCAAGCTCAGTTAGGGTGACGATTGGGTTCCTTGTCACCTTCCTGACCAATGCCCATCTTGTCTGGTTACTCACTTTGGCTCTATGACTCTGTAAAGTTTCCTGGTGGTTCCAGACCTCTTCCATTTCACATTTATTGAGGCTACTGCGCTCCTGGAGACATCCAAAGCTTCAGAAATGTTTTATACCCTTGACCTGATTAGTGCCTAACTACAGCTTTATCTTGGGAGTTTACAGAGAGTTCCTTGGATGTTGTGGCTTGATTTCTGTCCTGACATGCAGTATGAATTGTAGGACCTTATATATAGAGGTGTGTGCACCTTTCTAAACCATGTCCACTCAGTTCAGTTTGCACAGGTGGTCTCCAATCAAGCTGTAGACCCACCTTAAGGATAGTTAAAGCAAATAGGGAGAACCTGAGCACAATCTGGAGTGCCACAGCAAAGGGTCAGAACAGTTACATAAATGACAGATTTTAGTTTTTGATTTTTAATAAATTTGCAAACCTTTCTAAAAACATGTCTTCACTTTGTCAAAATGGGCTATTGATTGATGATTGATGGGAAAAAAATTCTCCATTTAAAATTAAATCTACAACACAGTAAAGTGTACCAAAAGTGAAGGAGCCTAAATCCTTTCTGAATCCATTGTGTATAATGTGAAGTGATATCCTGTTGCTTAAATTTTATTTTAAAAATGAAAAGGTGCAGATGTATTATTAAATATAAGCAGCAGCACCTGTAAATGTAATAAGTAAGGACAGCATTGAGCTTAGACAGACAGACAGATAGATAGCGTAGTTGGCAGGAAGATAGATAGATAGATAGATAGATAGATAGATAGATAGATAGATAGATAGATAGATAGATAGATAGATAGATAGATAGATAGATAGATAGATAGATAGATAGATAGATAGATAGATAGATAGATAGATAGATTCTTTTTTTGCTCTAGCAGCAGCAAAATTATGCATCATAATACAAAATAGTAAAAACAAAGTGTAAACAATTACATAAATGAAAAGCTCATAACTATACACATGATGCGCCCAGTATACATTTAATGTCTAGGGTCCCTATAGAAGTATAACCCTTATGTTATTCTGTCTGTTATAACTGACAAGGCCTGATGTTTGAGGGTGGAGTGAGCCATTGACTAAAGGTTTTCCAGGACAATGTGTTACATGGAGGACATGGTGTTACATGGAGAAGGTAGGTAGCAGCTAGCCACAGTGGCCTCTCATTTTGTCATCATCCTCTGTTCTGTAACTATCTCTAATGAGTCCAGGGTCATTTCAGATTCAGCACAATAACATGATGATTATGATGATCATGATTATTATTATTGTTGACTCCTCTATCCAATGTGACCCACCAACAAATCAATGCATTTACAGTACATTTACATTTTAGTCAAGAAAGTGCAGTATTACCAGGCAACAGAGAAGAAAATAAGAAGCTTAGTAGCGCAGGTCGCCCTTGGACTAGATAGTCAACAGAACACTTAAAAATGTTTCTGATGGCGAGCATGATCAAGACAGAAACCATTTGGGTAGTTGAATGAGACACCCTGAAGTCTTAAACACATCTGAATAAGAATTTGGTCTTTGTCAACTTAAGGAGCTTAAGGAGCTAAATTGTCACGTTTTGCATATTAAATTTCTTATATTAATATTCAAATTGGATGCTAGTGCAGGAGTAAGTGTACAAAAGATTGTTGCCCGTGATGGCACCAATAAAAGTTTTACTAAACACGTGCAGGAGTCATTAAAAGTATGTAAGTACTACATCAGGACTGACAAAAGTTCGAAGGTGGTCCTGGTCAGGTATTGAAGACCCCAAAGTAATGTGTAACTTTGAAAAGAGAAAACCTGCACCTCATCATAGAACAAATTAGATTTCATAAATAATCCTTGTGAAACACTGCAGTTGTTGGTGTACTTGGCATTTGTGTTAAATATCTGATTTTAATAAAATAATGCAAGAAATTGTAAGGTATACATTTTTTAGAATGGTAACAGTATCAGTAAAGCAGAGTGCCCTTTCCATGTTTGACGTTCTTTGCTTATTTTGCTGATCTTTCTGAGCACCATTTACTTTTTAATAAATGCACCGGCTTTCCTTTCATTGCTCTTTAAGACTCTGATAAGCCATAGGGCACCTTGCCTGCCTGCCTGAAGCATTCATGAGAAATGCCTAATGATCACATACAGCAAGCATTCAGAAGAACAAATAAAATCTTTAGAAATGCTTGTTTGCTGTGTTTTTGAAGATCACTTGAGTTGTCTGTAGTGGTCTTATCAGGAAGGTGTGGAAAGCGTCTCCAAGAAAACTCAAAGGCTTAACTGTTTCCTTTTTCTTCATTGCAATGCAAGGCCAGTTAATTCAGTACCCCGTCGAGCGCTTTGCCTTGAATTACAATTGTTTAGTCAGTGAGTTATTCATTTTCTGAATTCACGTATACTAGTCTTAATCACAGGTTGTGCATAGGGGTTACCTAGCTTCCACCTTTCATTCAATTTCCAAAAGATTTTCCTATGCAGAGTGTATCAGTGTATATTTTTAAAGGTGATTTATATTGTTTTTATAAAATTTTCCAATTCCAATAATAATTTATTTAACAAAACTGATTTTCATGATGAAGTGAAAGGCCCCAGTAAATTCCAGTAGCCTAGTTTGGGCACAAGTGAATGGTTCATTGTTCCAAACTGTAATGTATTTTTATTTGACTGTTCCCTTCTGTTTCACACTTTTCCTCCTTTTTAATCACAAAGCAGGACACAGAACATTTTGAATTAAATATTTCAAATAATTTATTATGTTTGTTTGGTAGTAAAAATGTGGCAATCATGGCAGACTCCAGCGGTGCTTCAGCCAGATTGTCTGGACACTTAAGGCACTGGATTGTCCATTCCCACCATTGAATCACTGAGTAAGTCACCTGATCCGAATCGTGCCCCGGTGGTTAGAAATTAATGGGGACAGTCATACTGTTTCTCTGTAAATAAAGAACCCCTGATGTGCAGTA
Source organism: Erpetoichthys calabaricus (assembly GCF_900747795.2). Lineage (NCBI taxonomy): Eukaryota > Metazoa > Chordata > Cladistia > Polypteriformes > Polypteridae > Erpetoichthys > Erpetoichthys calabaricus. Next base: position 260,761,493 of record NC_041397.2, on the reverse strand, counting down.
TGTAAATGTGCTATCAAAAACAACGGTAGACTGCTTGTTTGTTTACATGCCCTTTCATTAATAATACAGACAAGATGAAGATACACTTTGAAAGGACTAGTGACTGTACTTTCCTGAACATGGTGATGTGAAGAACACCACACATTTTCACTTCCTGCTATTTGTGTTAAGAATCCCCCAAATCCACCTCTTCTTTTGATCTGATGATGCTCACCAGCATAGCCACAATGAAAAAGAAAAGGATTCCCAGAAAGAGCAGTATGTAGACTACTGCATCTTGAGATGCTTGAGCCATGTTTATGGAGTGCAGTGTTTCTTTGGTAGAAGTGCTGTTCACGAGGACTTCTCTAAAGTAGTCACGGAGAACTTTCTCGAATGCTTTAGAAATGTCATCTTGGGTCATAACTGATTCTTTCCAAAACCTGTTAGAAAAAGATAATGATCAACTCATATCAGATACTGTAAATCTTCTTTTGCTATGTTTATATTCTTTTTGCAAGTAATTACAAAATATATAGAAGTAGTGTGGGTAGAACTGTCACACGTACAGAGTACAGTTAAATTCTTGCATATCTGACATATTCTGATTCCCACAAGGAACTGTAATAGAATGAGAAAGACAAAAAATGGAAAATCGTAAAGATAGTTGGATAGTAGAGGGTACTCATGGTAGCACTCTCCATCTAGACTAAGACAAAGGTCACCAAAACTATAAAAAGGATGCCTATATTAACAGATGAACCAAGAGGAACAGATGAACACATGGAGAGCAAATGGTAAACAGCAGAAACAGAGCCATACAGCATTGTGATGCTAACCATACAGATCTCGAACCTCTGTCTGCCTGGTGGGATGATTCAATTACTTCCCATCTACCAATTATTGTTATGGAGTAGCATGGTCTGATTGTTCTTTTTAAACATTATTTTGTAAATATGGGGCACAGGTTTTTAAAATTAAAAAAACAGTCCCAAATAGTATTAACAAAGCCAGGAGGAACGCCATCAGAACTCTGGCCTATAATAACAAGGCAGACTTCCTGTATTTTAAAGAATAAAATAGTCAAGCAGGAAAAAAAGAAGAAAAAGCCAAAAAAAGCTTTTGCTGTTAAGTCAAAAACCTAACGGTAAGCAAAACCAAGAACACAAATCCAGTAGCAGCATCTTGAATAATAGTGGGAGTCAAAATCCAGTAAATACACAAAAAGAGTTGGGACACAACATCAGGTGGCCCTGCCTCCTTGGGCTCCACTTTGAGGAAGTAAAAATATCAATTTTTACCATAATACAGAATGGCAAAATAATAAATAAATATTAACTAAAAAACATTATAAGACAAAACTAATAATAAATCATTACAAAGTAACAGTCAAAAGAGAACAAAAATATTAAATTAAAGAAAGTTTTACTTGAGCCAGAGACACAACCCTGGCTAAACCATATTGCTTTCTATTTGTATTTTTTCTTATACTACATTGTTATTTAATTATTTGTTAGTATTGTATTATGTGAATTAGATATATATTAGTTCTTTGTATTGTGTTCCTTGCCTTTATGCTGAGCCTAAGGGGGTGTGGGGCCCCCTGACACTGCAGCAGTGGTCCACTAACAGGCCTACGTACATCAGTGCGAGCTTCGGTGCTTTACTTGGTGTTCGGCTCATCTTTGGACTAGCGTTTGGATTCTGCTTTTGTAAGAGCTTTTTATTCTTATTCTTTGGTATATGGACATCCATCCATCCATTATCCAATCTACTATATCCTAACTACAGGGTCACGGGGGTCTGCTGGAGCCAATCCCATCCAACACAGGGCACAAGGCAGGAAACAAACCCTGGGCAGGACGCCAACCCACCGTATATATGGACATTGTCTTTGCTTTTTGGATTTCTAGATTACAGACTAGTTTTATTTGCCTTTAGAATTGCGTCTTAGGTGGACCATTTAGTTTTTAAACACAGAGGGGTACTATATACATTCCCTTTTCCTTTTTCAGCCTTCCTTGCACTCCTTCTTATTCATGACCCATTTTTTAATTACTTTCTTCAAAATAGGGTTCTCCAATTATAATAATTTAAATAGCTGTTACTGGTGCTTTGCAGTCTCAACTAATTTTGCTGTGACAATGTTTTATTGAACATAAGCTGATTCCAGGAATTCAAGCTTCAATATGGGTACAAATTCTGAAGACAGCATGTATTCATTGCAAATTGTTACCTAAATTAAATCTGATTAAACTACACGTTGAAATTGACTTGTAAGTCAAAGCTACTCTCTTGACCCAAAAAACCTCCAACAGCTTTATTTAGATAGATAGATAGATAGATAGATAGATAGATAGATAGATAGATAGATAGATAGATAGATAGATAGATAGATAGATAGATAGATAGATAGATAGATAGATAGACTCTATTAATAAAGTATCTATCTATCTATCTATTTGGCAACTTAAAAGGACAGAGTAACATCAGAGTAATGCAACCAATCGGCAACACAGCGATTCTCTTTTACCTTAGTAACTGTCACTGCAGAGAGTATCAGCTAAAGTCTCAGTCTGACCCAAATGTTTGACATATTGGCAGAGCAAGTTACAGTATAAAATTGAAGGTTGTATATTTAATCAAAGAAATCATTATGTTTTACACAACAAACAATAAATACATTAATATCCTAAAACCTCTTAATAATGGTAAATATGTGTCATATAAACTCCACTAGTACTTACTGTTTCTGAAAGAAATTTGAATGGTCTGAGAACAGGTAACTGTAGTTCTTAAAAAAACACAAAGGGTTGAAATTACTGAAACAGTTGCCTTTGCCTTTCTACCACTGATAAGCACACGTCTTGAAAGAGCCCACCTCGTGATTGCGTTACCTTTAATGTATGGAGGATATTTGCAGGAGGCAACCTAGTGTCCAAGTAGAGGTCATTCAGTCCTAAATCAAAGGGACTGTTTTTACTGGGGAACAAAAAGGCTGCAGTGGTGAATTCATTGTGCTGTCACATTGCATTGGTCTTTTCATGTAAATCCTACAGAAAGTGTTTTATAAAATATTCTGACAGGCAGGGCAGGAGGCAGAGATTTATTAGGAGTAAGATGGGGGGTCCTAATGAACCCTGATTGAAACTCTGCGCACAATGAAGGCAAAATGGTTCTGCTGTGGTGGCAGTAATTTTTTTTTATTTATTTATCTATTGCTTTGTTTGTTTTATTTATTTTTTCATCAGTAGTTAATACATCAGAAATAGAGGGAGCACAGGAAGGTTGTTGGGGGCTTATGGAATGTCCAGCCCTTGGCAGCAGAGAATCCCAGTTAGGAGATACTGGGACTTCTTTGATTTTAGGGTCCAACAGGGAACACGGTGGTCTAGTCCTCCCAGGACTTTATGATGAAGCCCTTGGACATTTGACTTGTATACACTGTGTTACAAACTCTGACTCTGCACACAGTGTCCACTCACCAGCCAATGGTTTACTTGTATTGTTATATCTACTGTATGGCCAGGCAGTCAGCAAAGCAACCATATATTCCTGCAAATTTACAGGGTGATTACATATATTTTAATATGTCACTCTTTATTAAGCTGCAGCAGTGTTTTACATACTTTTAGGTTGGGAAAAGTACACATTTCATTTTCAGGAACATATATTGACTTGCTTAAGTTAAGGTGTTCTTTCAGAGCTGCTGTGTTAAATACAGATGGCTAAAAGAAAGACTAAGTACATTTCTTATTGGGCCTGTGAAGGCCCCGAATTAAAGTAAGATCACCTGCTTCTAGGTGTACATTGTAGACAAACTGAATATGTCAGCTTGAAACAAGATGATATTGCAGAACTCTCTGTTTGTGTGCATAAAACTGTCAAATATGATCCTCTTGAATTAGTTAACATAGTAATGATAACCACTGCCATACTCACGATGGCACCAGAGCACAAAAAAAGAACATGCTTAAGTAAAAGAGCTTAAGAGTATTGATCAAGAAAACAGATTCTTGACATTGTAAGTACTATAGATAGGTACATTGATAGATATTAAAGGCACTTTATGATATTAGATAGATAGATAGATAGATAGATAGATAGATAGATAGATAGATAGATAGATAGATAGATAGATAGATAGATAGATAGATAGATAGATAGATAAGCAAGTGTTCAAACTTTTTTTGTATTATTTTATTTTACCATTTTTAAATATTGGCACAGCATAGCAGGTCCTCTCTAACTGTACAGTAAAGCACATACTATTTAAAAGGTATTGAAAAAATAAACAACGGCGCCCTCAAGAGGTCACTCTTCATCAGTCCTTCAATTTTCCTACCTTGAATTACATTTTTGTGGAATTTGCACAATTCCTTTATTTTTGTAACTATTGTGTAATGTGCTAGTGTAAAACATTTCATAGAGTTGTCCTACATACCTTCTGGTGCCTTTCATCATGGATGGTGATCAGTTACAAAATAAAACTAAAAGTACTGGCCTCATTGCTACTCTGAACTAAACAGGTAGAAAATAGATAGATGGATGCTTCCCAATAACCTTACACATTTAGTACAAGATAAATATCAAGATGACTTGGAAAGAAAGAGAAGTGTGGATATAAGATGCAAAGCTTGCAATGTTTTCTCCTAATATGTCAGATTGTCATCTATAGCCACAAGCAGTAGGTGCCTTCCCTTGTGACTTTGACACGATATAGTCCTTTCATTGTACATGGCAATGGCAACCATCAAAATGAGGCAAAAACAGATAAAGCATTTATTTTTTCCTCATATTTGTAAAGGGAAAAATCTATTAATTATTGTAACTGATGCCAAAGTCATACTATAATCAGTAATTAATAATAACGATAATAACACTAATAACTGAGACAGTGATAAAAGTAATAACAGCATAACATAATAGTCCCAATCCCAGAGTCATGGGGGCCAGAGCCTACAATGGTAGCACTAAGCGCAAGACCCAGAATACAATCCCTCTAAAGGCTCTCAAACATTAGTCTTTCTAACCTTCATTTCTAACCTTCTGTTTTGCCCCTTTTGTAGATGCTGGTCATGTGCCTCTAAATTTAAATCTGTTGGTCTTGATTGTCCCAGTCAGTATGGGAGCAATGGAACAACTGCTGGATGACACACCACAACATTCACTCACTGATGATAGTAATAATGATTATAGGACCCAATCCCATCAGCCACAGGCACAATGCCAGGAAAAGCTCTGGCCAGGATGCTATTATGATCTCTGGAAATTATACATTTTTGCTTTGTGCCCTACCCTACCATCTACCTACCTTTCGTCTATGGAGTAGGAGTGATAAAGCTTTAGATTTATCAAAAACTTTGATCTCCGGTTTTCAATGGAGCTCAATGTTTTAGGGTCCCCTGATACCAAAAACATTGATATCTTCATAATGGGTGTGTGTGTCTGTGTGTCACAGTTTCTTGAGGACAGTCTAGAGTTAAAACGGCTGGATGTAAAAATGCCAAAGTTAAAACTTAAGGCTGTTAAGAGATGACGATGTGCTGATTAGTTTTTGAGCGGCACTCTAGAGAAACCCTCAAATACCGTAATTCTGAAATTACTTATGAATTCTTCTTGTCAATTGTTATCATAATGTCCTGTTTTATGATCAGAAAGATTTGCATTAGAGTGGTAAATAATTACTGAAATGTTATAGAATAGTTCGGGTAATTTGGTTCCTAGGGCGCAAAGCCTACTGATGCTCACGTCTGAATTTTTTATACAGTTACAATATATGTGGAATATCAGGTTTAGAGACATGAAGAGCCTGAATTTAAAGTCTGTTTTGTTATATCGTAGTAAGTGTATATGGTTATGTTTTATCCCAATGGACATCGCCATTTTTGTATTTTTTAATTGTATTTTTTATTTGTATTTTTAATTTAATTTTCATTTATATATTTGTGATGTCATCGTGGCCCAATTTTCCAATTGTTCCTTTCCATTAATGCTGCAGTTTTGGACCAGTTGTATGGTCTGTTGCTGGCCGCAGGTTTCATTGACATCACAACATGTAAATTCTCCATGTTGGATTGCCAAAGACATAGTTTAACACGTGTTGCACTTCACTAATGGTTATAATAATACATTACATTTATATAGCGCTTTTCTCAGTACTCAAAGCGCTATCCACACAGGGAGGAACTGGGAAGCGAACCCACAATCTTCCACAGTCTCCTTACTGCAAAGTAGCAGCACTACCACTGCGCCACCTGTGAGGACCTTCAGGAACTTGCTGAGAACCTTTTAAATGACTGAGAAGTGAAAATGGCAGAAGGCAGAAAGATTGATAGAGTTAGCCAGGATTCAAAGACCACTGAACTGTCGAGGAAGCAGACCAATATTTGAGTTCCCTGGCATCTTCTATAGCCTTCCCTTGTAAATCCCTATGTTTAGGCCCATTAGGCACTTGGGAACCATCACACCCCATGTAGACGATTACAGATCAATAAGAATTTGGCACTGTTTGGGCAGGTCTATGAAAAATACTATTTGCCACTGCAGTGTTTTTTCCATTCTTTACAAATTTGACATGACTTAATTTCCAGCTGTATGAACATTATCTGCTATAGAGATACTAATACAAAATAATCTTACTGATAAAAGGACTATTTCTAATATTTATGAAGACAAGTATCCTCAGATGGCCTTTAAGCAATTACAGCAGTATGTTCATACAATCACATTCTCAGAGAATGAACAGAAATCCAGCATTGAAAAATGTTATCCTGGTCAATCTGAACTAGTCATGGATTAATACAATTTATTGTTTTCACTGTTTCAAACTCAGGTTATTCATAAAGTATACTGGATTAGGCTAACAATAAGCAAAAACAGTCATCAGCCTCCCTTTGTCACACATTTGATCTTTTCCTTGGCTTATTTCAGTACTGAATCTCAATTTTTACACATCTTTAGGAAATGCTAAGGCAACCTTACATACTTACAACCATCTTTAGTGTTACACCACATTGAACTCATTTCTCAGGGACCTTTGTTAGCTCACTGCAAATAATTGTGTCCTGCTTTCTCTGTTTTGCTACTCTCAGCCTTGTTCATTCCAGTCATTTTACCAATTGTTTTATAATTTCTGTAATTATAATGTTTATAGCTTAGTGGGTGGTGGGATGTGCAGCACCAGAGTTCTGGTTGTCAATTCCTGCCCCATCAGTCCCTGTGTACAGTTTATGCATTTTCCCTGATTTGCTGGGGTTTGTCTTGAATACTGCAGTTTTCCTAGCAAATCCAGAAAAAAATGTAGGTTAACTGGCAAATCTAAAGTAGCCCCATGAATGCCTGCCACATCTAATGTGTCTGTACATGTGACTACTATTGCACCTAGAACAAACTTTAGAGGTTCTAACCTTGGATTGGATTAAGAGGGTTCAAAAATGGATGAAAGATTTCCTTAGAATTTTTCCAAAAGCCCTGAACAAAAGTCAGTGAAAATAAAAGGAAGAGACAATGTGCCCAAAAGTAATTTGATTATTGGCACAGTAACCATTAAAACATGGCATGGTTGTTGTAGTGCCTGCTATGTGATGAGGTGTGATCAGTGGCACCTGGTGTAAAACAATTGGGTATGCATTTTTTGGAGGGGAAAAACTGAAGCAGTACTTCATAGCTCAGGGGAAAAGAAAATAAAAAACACATACACAAATTTTAATGTTGTCTACACACAGAGTGCTTTGAGTAGTGAGAAAAGTAAAATATAAATATAAAGAATTATTATTAGTAGTAGTAGTACTAGTACCGTAGCCAGATATTTGTTGGTGGGTGGGCATTAATGAAACTAGATGGGCAAATAAAATTTTACCCAGATTAGATGGTTTTTAGAACTTTACCATCAGCAGCCAAAGGAGGGGAATCCTGTAATAAAACCCTGCTTAGTAATGCACACAATGTTGGAAGATTCACGCACACAAATTCAAACACCCAGCTGTTAAAAATAAAAATGTATCCTTCTTGACTATTATAAGAAGAAAACTAAAAGTATGGCCTTACAATGGTGCAGAAAAACAAAACAATACAAAACAAAACAAATAAAAAAACATTCAACTGGCATGATAGCATCCAAACTACAGGCACCAATAATAGCCTATGGTGAACAACACTGTCATGTGAAAATTTTGCTCTCTCTCAAGCTCTCGCTCTGTTCAACCTTCTTAACCTGCATGATCTTAACTAACAGTAGGCCTATTACTAAAGCACACTAAGGGAATAAAAAAACATGATGTATATAAAGAAAAAAGACAGAGTCTTTGCATGTTTTATAATTATGCAGGACTGTGTTTAGTATAACAGTATACTATGAATTATGTAAACATGTACAGTTACTTCATCATCAGATCAGCTATAAATATAATGTCACTGTCATGAGATACTGGAAATAATTCTCAGAGGATTTCAGAAATTCCGTTTATTGTCAAAATTATGACAAACAAAACACAATAGTTTGGACATGTCTGTAACACTGCTCAAGGCCACTGTCATCATTTTTTTCCTTCTTAACATTCAACCAGTTGCTAAGGCACACAAGTTTGTTCACATTTTCAGATGCTAGTGTAGGTCTCTTTTAGTGCACAATATGAAAAAAAAAAAAAGGCAGCTGCAGAATGCAGCATGTAACAAGAACATCAAAAACTGATTTTGAAATGCTTGTAAGAATAACAAAGAATAACAAACCACCTGTATTACACTATCCCAAGTTTATTGTCCGGTTGTATGCAAATAATTTTTCTAGTTTGTGTTTATTAATATTTTGTTTCTATTTTATGAAATAAATAATGTTACTTAGCACAGCAATGAATTTCTTCTGTGATTACTTGTCACATGTATTTTGAATGCTTATCAAAACTCTGCAGATGTTAATATGGCCAGCTCTTCATTGCAGTGTGTGCATACTACTTTGTTTTTACACAGAAAGTCGTCTGAAACATTTCTTTTAAAATGAACGTTTCTGCAAAGAAGTGTCACAGGTGTCTCTTCCATTGCTACATTACTTAATTCTGCATGAATTAACACCTCGCAAAGTTAGCCCACTCTGTCTGTCATAACAAGAGCTGGAAAAAGATTATGCGTAAGCTCATCATCGATCACATGCCTGCAACTGAATTCTTAAGTCAGGTCTGTCCAGTCCAAGCTTCTCTATCTTCTTTTTTTCTTCAAGTGAACGATTTATGAAGGGGTGTTTCATTAAAGAAATAACCAAACTTTCTTTGATTTCTGAAGTTGCCATCTTCTCAAAGTCGCACTTGCTCATCTGTAGTTACATTAATGGCAGGTGTAAACTGTGAACTATTGACACATACTTGAAATAGTGCATTGACATTTGTCCAATCACAATAGATTAAAAAAAACAAAAACAATACTAATTTGCAGCCAATAAATGTGGGAGTTTCTGGGGTGCAGAGAGCGGCATCCCCAGAAAAATCTGACATCAACCAATTAAAGGGCAGCATCAAGCTCCTGCTTGCCAAAACATCAAAACCTTACATTGACTCTCATTTGGCCGGCGTTCTTCACTCTGGAAGTATAGGTATTCAGACAGAATTTCTTTTTTTTGTTCACACCGAATTTAAACAAATACAAGTCATAACCAATTTCTAATTGTTTTTTATGATTATTTCACATCACCTAATTAATTTAAGTAGAGTTATTAAAATTTTGGGCAGTGCCCCACATTACAAACTCCCACTAGGTGCAACAAAACACTGAACAGGGTTAACACAGATGAATTCTGATCAGCTTACTGTTTTAATTAATGCGGGGACTTAACTGAGAATGTGTGAGTCAATGGACTGCAACTCAAAAACATTTGGTGTTTGTCATCTGTAATGTCAACCAGCATTCAGTAGGCTGAGGTCACAGCGCACTACTAAATAAACAGTTTACTAAAGGTAATTATTTGCTTCAGCTGGCAGAAAAATCTGCTAGATGGCTGTTATTTTTCTTTTTCCTGTTTTTCTAAAAACCTCTGAAAAGTAAAAAAAACAATTTAAGTCACAATATTGTGGCATTTTCAGTATGCTGAGCACATTATTTATTTTATCACCCTGACTGTTTTAGCTGAAGAGTTTAAATCAGATTTCTCTAGTTGGGCTCAGTGTTAACTCATTTTATTCCTGTGATGACCTCTTTAGCCCTTGTAAATCATGATGCAATCAGTCAATCTTTATATTGCACCTTTCACCATCAGCTCTATCACAATCCGCACTAAAAAAAATTTACACTACGATATGTTAGAAGGACAAAAGTAAGGACAGCTCATACACTCAAATATGCTACAGAAATCTCACTTTGCTTACATGGAGAAATGTTTTATACTTTTTTTTGTTCTTTTTTTTTGGTCTCTACAGTGGCAGTATTATTTTCTTTTTATTCGGGTACATTTTACATTTATTTTTAACAGTTTGAAAATTCAGAGCTTTTTGCGAAAGAAGTTCTTGATTTATTTTGGCAAATTTATCACTCCATCTTGAAAAAAATCAGCAATTTTTTATTTATCTAGTCCGTTTACTGCATACTTCTAAATTTCCAGTTTTGTTTATTATGTTAAAAATGTGTAAAACATTAAAAAAGAGGTAACTGAAAAATAATATTGAATAAAAAATGAATGCACAGTGAGACAAGGAAATATTAACAGTTATGACATTTCCGATAGGACTCTTGGTCAAAATAACCAGGAAGAAGACTGTGAATTAACTAGCCCTGACATTTAAAAGATCAGTTATTATTTGAAATTGCAGTGCTTTAAAATGTTTGCTTTTATTTGTTCAGTTTATGTTCAGGTACCATTAGTACAACTGCCTTTTTGTAGTACACGGTCAAAGGAAGCTGCAGTCAATCATGTAGCATTGGGAGAACAAATGAAGAACAAAAGAAAAGAAGAACAAAATGTCACACTCTGTGAAGGACGAGTAACTCGGCGGCCAGCATAGCCACTGCCCTCTCTTCAGCCTGACATTGAATTGGATTCAGTCATTGTCTTTATGGAGTTTGTACCTTAAAGCCTTAAACCAATCAGGTCAGTGAAATGTGATGGTGGTGTTTCTGTTAGAATATTTGGGTATGTGTCTACCTCCCTTATGGAAATGAAATATATTGCAATATACAGAAAAAATGTGGACATATCTTTTCATTATGTGCACATAACAATATAATGTAAAATATATTGTGAAAGGATTTGACAAACACAGCAAAAGGTTTGGGGGCAGCCGCCCACATGCATGAAATAGGCTGCCAAAGATGAAAGTTTAGTTCAATGAACAACAGATCTCAACAGACTTCAGTTCAACGATAGAACAACAAAGACAGGCAAACATGGTGGTTTTAAAGCCGGGCAGGGGAAGAGACATCATCAGGCTGGAATGGAAGTGACGTCATCGAGGCTGTGAACTGGAAGTGACATCGCTGAGTCCAGGCGAAATTTCCCGTGGTTGGTCTGCCGATGAAAAAGAGGAAGGTATCAGTACACTCTGCCACGAAATGATCCCTTTGTGAGCCCTTCAGCTGCCTCCCAAGTGCATGTGTGTGACAATATGTAGTTCAAATATATTTTTTTAAGATTTGAAATATGATCAAATATACATTACCCTTAATATATTGTAACAAACATATATGTAAACATATAGTTGTGCTCATAAGTTTACAGACCCAGGCAGAATTTGTGAAATTTTGACTATTGTTTGGAAAATATAAGTAATCATGGTAAAGGCTTTCTTTTCAATTGGGGAGTGTACTGAGGGGAAGCAATTTATTATCAAAAGATTGTGTGTGCACATTTTAAATCATAATGATAACTGAAATCACCAAAATGGGCCTGATCAAAAGTTTACATACCATTGAATGTTGCGGCTGATAATATTCACACAAGTTGACACAGACAGGTTCAAATTAAGGGTACTTAATGGAGAGTGTTCACACCTGTAACCTCTTTGATTGTAATTAAATATCTGTGTATAATTAAGTCAATTTAAATTCATGCAGAGCTGCACTGACTATGCTGAACACTAAGCCATGGGGAAGGCCAAACAACTATCAAGGACCTTTGAGAAAAGGTTGTTGAATTGTATAAATCAGTAAAAGGATATACAAAGATATCCAGAGATCTGAAAATGCCTGTCAGTAGTGTCCACACTGTGATAAGAAATGTAAAGTCAGGCGTTCTGTAGTTACCAGGCCACGGTCAGGTAGACCAATCGAGATTTCAGCCACAACTGTCAGGATCATTTGTCGACATGCCAAGAAAAAAATTAGCAGTTTGTTAAATGTGTATCTCGTCAGGATTATTTTCTAAAGATGAATAAACCTACTGTTTGTCTAACAACCTTAACTATAACTGTTTTGTCTTGGTAGAGCTCTGTATTACTCTACTTTCACCTTTTGTATTCTTTAATGTGTAGCCTTTGTTAGAATGCCTCAAATCCCATAGACTTACCACTGTTTATGAGGTATTGTACTTTATAACTTCTCTCCACCTTCCCTTCTACATCTATAAGCTTGGGCAATTACATAGAGAAAAAGACAAGCAGGAGTTAAGTTACAACTTAAATAATGTATTATTGGTAATATTCATAAAATAATAACAATAAGCAAAGTACATTTGAATATTGGCAATCATACAACCTGATAAATAAGTTTCAGATGGCACACAGACTTGCAGTTACTTTAAGTCATCATTTTATGGCTTTCTTCAGGACAGGCCACATACCTGTCTCAATATGGCTGTCAAGTTGGTCTTCTTTTCAGTTCATGGTGTGTAAGATGCTCCTTCATCATGATGGTGTGAGAGAGAGAGGGTGGGGTAAAGCAACCGAATTTATACATTCTTTGTCCAAATCCTAACACCAATAGGGCATTGTGCTACAGAATGGCCTTTGATTCAAACCAACCCCAAACTTAAGACCAATGGGGGCACACAATACCTTTCACACCTGCCCCTAAACCATTTGTTGGGCTGATGCTTGCCAGCTAGGTAATTTGGCTATCCCGTGGAGGTTGATTGAGAGAGTCCTGCAGAGAATCACTTGCCATACTGCTTTTAGGCACTTGCCTCAACCCTGTCATAAAATTATAAAGACTCAGTCCTAAAGACTTGGAGTTCTTAAATATCAATCCATTGCTGTTCTTATCAAAGGTATAACATTAATATTGCTCTAATATGCTTTGTCTAAGTTACAAATAAAGACATACAAAATATTTATCAACTTGTATACAAAACTTCACACCACAACAATAACTACTTCTATAACATTAGACAATCTGTTCCTAAGCAAATTTTCTATTAGTGGAATATTAATATACAACAATGACATATATTAAATTATTGTGAAACAGCTACATACTGTAAAATATATTGTATACTATAAGTAGAATTTACAGTATATTAAAAATATGTTGTAATATACATGTTTTACAGTGTATTATACTTATTTTAAAATGTATTGAGGAATATTTTAAAATTTTGGAAAATATATTGCAATATACTGTATAAAACATGCCATTATTTTACGATATATTTCCTTATACTGTACAATATTGTAGTATATGTATCCTTGACCTCCGGGCGCTCCAGTTTCCTCCCACAGTCCAAAGACTTGCAGGTTAGGTGGATTGGCGATTCTAAATTGGCCCTAGTGTGTGCTTGGTGTGTTTGTGTGTGTCCTGCGGTGGGCTGGCACCCTGCCCAGGATTGGTTCCTGCCTTGTGCCCTGTGTTGGCTGGGATTGGTTCCAGCAGACCCACGTGACCCTGTGTTCAGATTCAGCAGGTTGGAAAATGGATGGATGAATGGATGTATCCTTGAAGTATGTTGTAACATATTTTAAAATATATTCATATTGATAGCAGTATGTTATTTAAAATTATATATTAAATGCATTTAATTTTTGCAAGGGCTGGAAATAGCCTGCTAATGAGAAAAACACAATGTTTTATTTTAGTAAAGGATGGCATTTTAATAATAATTTTAACTATTAGTGATTTATCCCAGTTAAGTAAGTTACTTAAAATTGTGGAAAGAGGCCAGTTTGGCACTTTGGGAAGTGTGTGCTTTAGTGGTGTTTGGGGCAGAAGTAAGTTGTTTATTACCCAACTGAATGAGTGCAGCGGCACTGCTTATTAGTATACTATTGACAACACAAATCACAACAAGAGAGTGTGAATTTATTTCAAGAGCAGTGGGAGACAACAATTAATAAAAAAGAAGCCCCACCAGTATGATATGGGGAAGCCCATTGTGCATTTTATCTACATGGCACCCTGCTAGCCATTATGTGAAGGAGATCTGGGGGTCACCTGGCCATTTAAGGGCCATTTAAAGCTACTGGGACAACTGAAGTGTATTGGTTGTGCTAGAAAAATGGCCCCATGTATTCATGCACTTTTCAACAAAAAAAATGAATGATGGAATGTGCCAAGGACGTCACACCCTGGGGATCCTTCAGAATCTGCTAAGAAATGCAGGTCTCACACATGCCTTATGTACTTAATAAATTGTAAAATGCAGCTAAGTTGTGTTTTTGCCATTGGTTTTATGCCAATATATTTCTTCATCTTTCAATGAGGAGGTACTTTGAACTCAGAGGACTTGTCTGTTAAAGTGTTTTGTTGTATGTTGTATTTAACTGATGTTATTCATACTTAGGGTATCATTTTTTTCAATGTATTATTGTAACTGTATTTTCTTTATGCCCTTTTTAATTACCATTATGTAGATACTGTGATCCTGTACAGAATGAAAAGTTATATTTTCACTGCTGAATGGGGTTGTTTTATTATAAATATAATATCAAAGAGCTTGAACCCCTTTTCTCCCTCAGTTTTATAGTGTTCTACAAGCAGGTCTTACTTGCCTTTTTCAGCAGTCATAAGATTCATCAAGAGCATCAGAAAATCCAGCTGACTCCTTTTGGGAGCCTGCGTGTTTTAAAACTTACTGCCTGAGCCATTAGCCCTCATTTCATGGTATAAAATAAAACTAATACAATTATAATAGTAAACTTTTTCTAATCATTTCTAATTATGTAAGCACTACTCTACTTACTTGCTTTCATAGTAATGTATACCAAATATTACTATATTTCTCATGATTAAAACAAATCATTTTTGCTTTAATATTTTGTAAACATTTCTATCACTTGGTAGATGTATAACTATTATGCCAAGAATTCCTGTACTTGTTTTTAAAGTAGGAAATTAAAGTTGTTGTTTTGTACTGTTACTGAAGATATCCTTTAGGCTTGCTTCTGGTTATTTTCAGATCTTGTACCCTGCTATCTCATCGACAGTTGACTTACAGTTGTGGGATTTCATGCAACTTACTGCTTGAGCCAACAGACAGCATCTGTTTATGGTTTCCTTGGAATAGTTTGTTCGGAATTGTTTTTGAATATAATGGACACTTTAATTTATATCTGTTGTGTTGTTTTGAGCTCTCATCATTCTTCTCCTTTTTAAAAAGGCCGGCAATGTGGTGCAGTGGCTAAGAAATTAAATCCTTACGTTGCTGACTCAGTTGTTGCTAATGACTCACTCTATTACCATGAACAACTCACTCAAACAGTCAGCTCTGTAAACCCTTATACAATATTCTTTAAATTCAAGATTCCCTGAATGAAAGATGTCAGCCGAATGTAGAAGAATAGCATAAAATAATATGCGGTGGTGCTAAAGGACAAGCAATCGAAAATGAAGTATAGCATCAGATAAGTCCATGGAAAGAGTTTGTTTATTGTCATGTGTACATAGTGAGATGGAATTCTTAGTTGCACATGTCCTCACAACAGTGAAAGGAATACAAAAAATAAAAAACAAACATAAACACAAAAACAAACATACATGAAATAAAAATATACTATATGTATATCATACAATGTACAGCATAAATAAGACTACATACAGTATTTGTTAATTGTTCAGTAAGTTTATGACCTCTGCATATAAACTGTCCCCTGAATCGACTGTAGCAGAAGAAAGGACTCAGGAAAGTAACTGTGCAGGATGGCTGATAATACCGTTTGTCTTTCTAAGGTCAGTGCCACCATCACCAACCTCTGCACTACTTTTTGATGTTGATCCAAGTAGCTGAGGATGGATTCTATTGTGAACCTGTAGACTTTAATGAGAATAGTTGGAGAAATCTAAGTCTCCTCATACCACCAAGAAAGAAGCAGTACTGGGGGTTCTTCTTTTGCCCACTTCAGTTCATCAGTCATAGTCACTTCAAGAAATTTAAACCTGGTTACTCTATGTAGAGCATTTCCTCCAATATAGACAAAAGTATGGACTACATTCTGCAGTCTACAAGCTTCTTGGTTTTGCTGAAATTAAGGATGAAATTTTTGCCCTGACATCACTTTGTCAAAAGGTGGACCTCTTCTTTGTAAGCTATCTCATTATTGTTGGTGATCAGGCCTATGATGGCAGCGTCATCAGCAAATTTAATGATGAGTTAGAGCTACTGTATGTGTAGACAAACAGTCAGAGGTGAACAAGGAATGCAGAAGGAGGCTCAGCACACTACCTCCTGGCTGCCTCTGCTGATGGTCAGAGTGAGGGATACAATGCTATCAATCCGTACTTGCTGAGGTCTGCCAGTTAAGTCCAAAATCCATTTACAGAGTGTGGCACTAACTCAAATGCTGACTTGTAATCTATAATCAGGTTTTTAGCATAGAGCTAAATGCACAGTAAAGCAGAAGGATTAATTATGTGGTGCTTCAGTCAATCAAATGGTGGGCTGCTTGTTGTCTCTATCATAAAGGATGTAGAAGGCATTAAGTTAATCAAGGAGAGAAAATATTGATGAGATTGGATTAGGTTTTACTCTGCAATCCAAAAACAATCTAGAAATCCTGTCAAAGTTTGTGTGAATAATTAGTACTGCTATACCCTGTTTCCAGTTTATTCCAGTACTGCTGTTCAGTGTTCCCTCTAAGGTTGACGGATGTGTGTGGGCATGCGCAACATCCTATCTATCCTCACATTGCATTTTTCCAGTAAGTCACAAAGAATGGAATCAAAAAATTCAACCCACACCCTCCTGCCAAAAGTTTAGAAAGGTTGTGCGGCCCAACAGCTCACCTTCCGGAAACCAGTTATTAAAACATGGGATGTCTGGAATGCCCATAAGTGAATTATTGGAAAATAGGCCGTAAAAGTGATCGTTATTTTCTATTATACCCACTCCTTGCAAACATTATTCGTGCAGTCATATTCATTTAGCAGTCATTGCACTGAACTAGGGCTCGTAATTAGCCAAAATTAGAAGATTATGTTACTCAAATTAAAAAATGTGTATATCGGATTTGAAAATATTGAAACATTGGTGAAATATTCTAGGTGCTACACGTGAGCTTGTATTGCATATGTCTTTTAAATATTTATTATTACTGTTGTCATGAATGCACATCAGAGGATCAGCTTCCAGTCTCATTTAAGGTTTATGGTACCACCTTGGGACGACTGGGAAACTGTTGCTAATGGTCTTGTCTCCTTTCTTCCTTTCACAGCCTCAAGAAACAACACCTTAATGGCAATGGGTTCAAAGAAGTCCTGTGTGCTCAGTATAAAAGAGAGGCACTCCAGGAAGGTGTTGTCTCATCTTTCAACTGACCTCACTGGAGATAGATAGATAGATAGAGTCTTGCTAAAGTGACCAATTTGAAAGGGAAACTGACCTAGCAATATAGCAGCATCAAACACGTGTTTTGTTTAAAGTTTTTGATTTTTGAATGGAATTAAATGGAGTTTTGCCCAGCTGGCACCCCAGTTATTCGAAATCACCTTGCCTCACCATTCACCCCATACACCATTAATACTTTTACTTTTCTCCTAACAATGCATCTACAAAGCATGAAGTGCTTATGACTCCCGCACATGTGTTTAAAACAAGCAGGTTAACACCAGCTACGGACCTCCACAGCTCTTTTCTGTTAATGACACAATCAAATTGCACATCTCCGGTAACATTTAGCTGCCTTTCTTTTACAATTATATCTAGAAAAGCAGTTCTATAATGGTTTTTTTGTGTTAAAATTGTGACTTTTACATGGTTTTGATAAGACATTTAGCTGTAAACCACCTAATTGTTTTCTCCTGTCCTTCAATGCACTTCTACTAAATCTAAATCACATAAGACAAGTCAGATTTTCACTCTCTAAATCATGTGAAGGAAACCTGCAGACCAGTTGGCTCTTCACAGAGCTCTGGAGGCCTGCTGTACCTCTCTCATTAAAACTGCACTCTTCAGATGAATGTGACAATTGAAAACACAGCCCATCATGAAAACAGGAGTCTTTATCAATGCCAAGTGATGTGATCAAAGAGGAAAAGGGATCGAGTACACCTCAGTATGCCTTTCTGTAATGCATGTGAAAAATCCAGATAAAATCTCTTGTGATTGCTCAAATAAATTAAATGTAATAATAATAATAATAATAATACATTTTATTTATATAGCATCTTTCCCATGCTCAAGGCACTTACAGAATATAATAAAGAACGGCAGAATATACAGTATATAGCATTGTACAAACCAGATAAATAAATAAAGAAGATTAAGACAGTAAATTCTGAAAAAAAAACAGACAACATAATTGATGGTCTCGCACACACACAGACATACAGGTTACATTAGCAACTTGACAGAGAGGTAAACTGAGAGAAAGATAATAAAGTCAAGTAGAGCTAAGAGCCTTCCTGAACAGATGAGTTTTGAGTTGTTTTTTAAAAGAATTCATGGAGTCAGCTGACCTGATTAATTTTGGTAGGTCAGTCCAGAGTCTGGGCGCTATACAGCTGAAGGCCCTTTCACCCATGGAGTGTAGATTAGTGGGGGGCACAACAAGATTACCAGAATCAGAGGACCTTAGTGGGCGGGCAGGCACATAGTGATGGAGAAGGTCACTGATGTAGTTTGGTGCGAAGTTATTTAAAGCTTTGTAAGTTATTAGTAGGATTTTATATTCGATTCTGTAGGACACAGGGAGCCAGTGAAGACGGAGCAGGATGGGTGTGATGTGCTCGCTGCTGCTGGTTCGAGTAAGGACTCTTGCAGCTGAGTTTTGAATAAGCTGGAGCTGTGATATAAGATTAGAAGGGGCACCTGCCAGTAGGGAATTACAATAATCGATGCGGGATGTGATAAAAGCATGGACAAGTTTCTCAGCATTAGAGAAGGAGAGGAAGGAGCGAACACGGGATATGTTATGGAGGTGAAAGTAAGAAAGTTTCTTAATGTGATTTATGTGGGCGGAATAAGTGAGGGAGGAATCAAAAATGACACCAAGATTTTTTACAGTAGAGGCAGGTCTGATGAGATCACTGCCTAGATGGACTGGGAAGGAGCTCATTTTATTAAGTTGCATTTTAGTCCCAATTTGCAGGAGTTCAGTTTTATTGCAATTTAATTTTAAAGAGTTCTGCTCCATCCAGGTTTTAATTTCACTAAGGCAGGTTGTGAGCTGAGAAAGCTCTGATGAAGTTCCACTTTTAACATTGAAGTAGAGCTGGGTATCATCTGCATAAAAATGATAACCCAATCCATAACTACGGATAATATGGCCAAGGGGAAGCATATAAATACAGAAAAGCAGAGGACCAAGGACAGAGCCCTGAGGAACTTCTTGTGTGACTGGCACGGAGTTGGATCTGCTGTTGCCAAGACTAACAAACTCTTGCCTATCTGTCAGATAGGACTTGAACCACTGGAGGGCAGTGCCAGAGATACCCAGCATGTTCTCCATTCTGGACAGTAGGATGTCATGTCTGACTGTGTCAAATGTTGCACTGAGGTCTAACAGAATTAATATGCAGTCATTAATCAGTCTTCATCTTTTTAAAGCTATCTAAAAAAAATAAAAACGCTATTTGGGGATTGCAGATGTAGTGCAGGGTGCCAGTTAAGTGCTGTAAGCAGGAGTCAGTAAATAACAATCAGGGATAAATTCAACTCATTTACTGAAAATGTGTAATCAGGGTGGATCAAATTTGAAACCAATGAAGCTTAAGCTACCAGGCCCTTAATTCTGGATGGGCCCCAGAAGCGACTTTAATTTTCATCCCCCCATAACTCAAAAACCATAAGGCATGGGAACATTTTATTCACACCATCACACCAGTGACTTTGACATTTGAGATAATCCAATACAGCAATTTTAATCAAAATAAGATGTAGTGGTTAATATTAAAAAAAATTGTGGTAGTGTGGATGAAAAAGATAACAGTGGCTACCAAGGCCTTGTTGCTGGTTGTGAAGGGGCCTCTATAACAAAATGTTGGTCTATCACTGATTGTAATAAACGAGGCCCGTGTATTTTATGCTTTAGGCATTTACAGTCAGGTCAACAGCCTTTTAACCTTAATCTGTTTGAAACTGTGAGTAAACTGTGCCTTAGGCAACAAAAGTGAACATTGCTAACACTGAAAAGGCTTTTTAAAAGCTGTTATAATAACAAAAGGAAATCCAGAAATACAGTATGGCTATTATGTTCCATTGCTTTTATTGACAATGTAATCCAGCTTTTCTCTGCTGTGATGGATGCTTGACACTTCCAGCACAAAGCAACAGGTCAGAGATCTCAGGATTAAGAAGCAGAAGCCTGTCTATCTTACTAATGATGAGACAATATAACCGGTAAGCTTAAACATATTCTTATCCTTACACCCTGTGGCTAATGTTTTTTGAAGGTACCTAAAATACTTTTGATTGCTGATGTAGCATTTTCACATTTTTAATTCCCTCATATTCTTGAATTATTTTTGTCTTTGCTAACAACTAACATTTTGTAGCCAGATTTGATTTCTACCTTGAGCTTGACGTCAAGATGTAAATGAGGTTTATTTAATCATGAATTAATGAATGGATGAAAAATACTTTGTGTTAAAAAATGACATACGTTTCTGGTTGGAAGTATTTTTTGCAAGTCCAGAATGTGATGATGGCAGGCCATTCTGCTTTTAGAATCAAATGTCAATACAACAACAACAACAACATTTATTTATATAGCACAATTTCATACAAATAATGTAGTTCAAAGTGCTTTACATGATGAAGAAAAGAGAGAGAAAAAAAACAAAGTAAGAATTAAAATAAGACAACACTAACTAACATAGAATAAGAGTAAGGTCCGATGGCCAGGGAGGACAGAAAAAACAAAAAAAAAAACTCCAGACGGCTGGAGAAAAAAATAAAATCTGCAGGGGTTCCAGGCCACGAGACCGCCCAGCCCCCTCTGTATATTCCAGCAATTATAAATCTTTAAAAACTACAGATAACCCAGAAATAAGACAAAGATTGTTTTCAGAAAGATGAATTCAGCAGTTGATTCACAGAGCAATCTTATCAAATATCTGACTTGACCAGAGGTATTACGTTTCCACTAAAACCACTTTAACTGGTCCCTTATTCATTCCACCTTTACAGTGATTTTTCCCAAAAAATTTTCTTATTTGTCAGTCTCCAATGCCAGTCACTGTCTAAATTAACAGTTTGCTTTCTTCTGATATTTGTTTTCAGCTTGTAAAGTACCAGATTTTTTTAACTCAGGTTTCGTAGTTCAAGACACTGTTTAAGTGGAAGATCCTTGTTTATTCTATCATCCGGTAATATGGACTTGTGGCTGTACAAAATAAAATCAAAAGATCAGTATTCATCACTGATTCACTGGCAGCCCTAAGTAAATCACATTGATTGTACAATTATGAGAATAGTTGCAGTTGAATACATCTGGTTTATAAGTCTCTTGCCTGATCTGCTTGATCATGGCAGTGTGTAGTTTTTCAATTTTAAAAACAGTGCACTCAGGGTCTGGGTGGGCATAGGTGCACATGGCAGTGTGGATGAGCAGTCTTGGGGTTTTGATGGGGAGAATCGGCAGAGCATGCGTTCACGTGAAGATATGCACAGTTCAGCCGTTTTCTTCATTTGTGTTGTGGGGTGTATAATTAGGCACCTACGCTCACTGAATCATAAAAGGAGTGTGAGTAAGACAGATAAAAGAAAAGAGAAACAGGAGCAAGATCCATAGGGGGATTGAACAGATTACATGAGTCTAGAGTATTAAATGGAAATGTAAGAGAAAAAGCAAATGGGGCAGGATCATGGTAGGGCCTCTGCAGCAGGGAGGAGACAGGCGGTCAAGGCAGCAGCCCCAAGTGGAGCGAGCAGACAACATTCACAAGGCTCTTGTTGAGCACTTAAGGAGCAGGCGTGATCAACTCATCTAAGTGGGCTCCTACTGAAAGCTAAGGGATGGTGGTGGGGAAAAGAGCAGGGTTCGCAGGGTACCTGCTGAACGTCTTGGGATAGTGGTGGGAACACGAGCCATATTTAAAGGGTTGACTGCTCCTGTCGGACGATGTTAGCTGAGGAGACTATAATGAGTAAGCAGAGGAGATGTCAGTTTTTAGAAGGAAGCACATAGGCTCAGAGTGGTTTTAATGGACAAATCCTGACCATATTTTATCTTTGGATTTGAAGTGGTTTTTCAGTTTATTGTTTGATTTTAATCTCCATCATGAACACTGTTTTTATTATTGGGATTGTTTATTTTTTTATTTGTTCATTTACTAGGGGGTAAGGCCCCCTGGCGTCTTCGGTGCCCAACCCCCCGTTGCGGCCAGTCTGCCGCTCGCGGTGTGAAGAGGGGGGCTGAACACAACCCAAGGAAACGCGGTAACTCTTCCGAAACTCCCTCTTAAACAGTTTTTTTTACCTCCTCTTTGCTCGATCAGCTACTAGCTTGCTGCTGCTGCTGCCTTGCCACATGATCTGCATCTCGCGTGGAGCTTCGGACATTTAAAAGCCTGTTCAGCAGCTGTCCTACTCTTTGTCTTTTATTTCCAGCCCCGGCCATGGTTAAATCTCTTGGCATTCTTGGTTAAGTTTTGTCTCGCATTGATATTTTTTAGTTTATAATTTAAGAACGGAATAAGAATTTGAAAATCTAACATTACATTAAAGTTCGAAAAATTCTTAAAAGAATGATACCAAACATATATATGTAGGGTTTAACAAAAAACGTGACATTAAAACATCACATAAAATCGTTGCACAAAATCATTGCACTTTTAGGCTTAGGATTTTATTTATATAGAGTAGATTTATCTTTTATTCAATGAAGAGACTTGAAGTGCACTTTTGAACACTTTCTTTTGAACCTTGTTTGTGGAAAATAAAAGCATGAACACTTTGATCCACCAGCATCTTGTTGTCAAGTGTTCTTATTGCCCAGATCAATATCTCGGGTTCAAGGAAGTAATGCCAACTCCAGGCAACCCGGATATCACAGGATACACAGAAAGAAGTGATCAAATGCAGCATTATAATTGTGTACAGCTAACTATTTCAAAAATATAAAGGGCACATTTATGATACTCTTGATAGAAATTCTGTTACCTAAACAAAGAAATGTACAGTGAGTTTTTACTTTTCTTCCTGGAGAAAGGTTGTGGATCCTTACAATGATCTCTTTCATCACACAGTCAATATGGTCCACACAAGAGCAGGCTTTCTTTCCCAGTTCCTTGTTAAATCTCCAGCTGGTTCTGTTTACTTCAACATCTGCATGCTGTTTGCTGCCTGTCCTTTACTGCCTTCCTCCATATCTAATGAGAAAGCTTTAACAGTGCCAGGCTTATGCTCCCTTGATCTCTTTCACTCTAAGCTATTTATTTCCTCAAAGTTTGGCAAAGGACTTTCCACACTTCAGCAGTCCCTATTATCTACTGGCAAAAGCATCATTGAAAACGCAGCTGTCATTTCACTTTTTCTATAATCATTTTATACTTACTAATAACTAGAGGAACATATTGCTATACCGTATAATTCTAAAATGAATCATAAAATGTCCTTAGTTCATCATCTTTCCAGTCTTCCAAAACAACGAGTATTATATAAATAAGAATATACCATAAAATAGGCCATCTCCTTATTCACTAGAGCTAAATTTGCATTGCGCATCACCTTAAATTGTGCATACTCTCACACAGCAGCCTTCAACAGTCATCAGCATCAAGATATTGACTACCTCAAGTATCAGGGAAAATACACGTCCTCCCTGCTGTCAACATATCAGTTCCATCCTGCCATCAGCATTAATTAAGATCTTCGCTCTAGGCTGCTGTCTTCATTTCTTTCCTTCTTATTTATACTCTAGCTGTTCTTATTTCATTAAACTTTATTCTTCTTGAATGTACCTCTGTGACATGAGAATGGACTTTTAAACAATTGTTTGGTGTGATAAGACATTTATCTTTTGTTGTGATATAGCAAGTCTTTATAAAAACAACGTCCCATTGGTCCAAGAGGTGTATCAAGGAAGCTCAAGACTGGCATAAATTCAGAGATACTGTAATGGAGAAGCCCAGGAGTCTTGATCTTACTTCTTTGTTCCATTCAGATGAATGAGATACGGATCATTCGACCTGGACTCTAGATGACTCCAAGCAAGAAAAGTGACTATCCTTCCAGGTTAAAGTTGATAGGATCTGTCACACTCATTCATCACTTTACTTCCATTTAGAAATGCACCCTCCACACATCCTTCTGCTGATACCAGCATAGGAGAGACATCCCCACACATAATTACAACAGCGCAGGTGAGCAGAGAGCTGAGGAGACTTCGTGCCAGCAAAGCAGCGGGTCCAGATGGAGTATCGCCACGACTGCTGAAGGTCTGTGCATCGGAGCTGGAGGGTCCTCTACAGCTCATCTTCAACCTGAGCCTGGAACAGGGGAGAGTCCCGAGGCTTTGGAAAACATCTTGCATCACCCCAGTCCCAAAGGTATCACATCCTAGTGAGCTGAATGACTTCCGGCCTGTTGCTCTGACATCACATGTGATGAAGACCATGGAGAGGCTGCTGCTTCACCACCTGAGGCCACAGGTTCAACACGCCCTTGACCCTCTGCAGTTTGCATGTCAGGAGAAGGTGGGAGCAGAGGATGCCATCATCTATATGCTACACCGATCCCTCTCTCACTTGGACAGAGGCAGTGGTGCTGTAAGAATTATGTTTCTAGACTTCTCTAGGCTCTTCAACACAATCCAACCTCTGCTCCTTAGGAACAAGCTGACAGAGATGGGAGTTGATTCATACCTGGTGGCATGGATCGTGGACTATCTTAAAGACAGACCTCAGTATGTGCGTCTTGGGAACTGCATGTCTGACATTGTGGTCAGCAACACAGGAGTGCCACAGGGGACTGTACTTTCTCCGGTCCTGTTCAGCCTATATACATCGGACTTCCAATACAACTTGGAGTCCTGCCACGTGCAAAAGTTTGCTGATGACACTGCTATCGTGGGCTGCATCAGGAGTGGGCAGGAGGAGGAGTATAGGGGCCTAATCAATGACTTTGTTAAATGGTGCAACTCAAACCACCTACAACTGAACACCAGCAAAACCAAGGAGCTGGTGGTGGATTTTAGGAGGCCCAGGCCCCTCATGGACCCCATGATCATCAGAGGTGACTGTGTGCAGGTGGTACAGACCTATAAATACCTGGGAGTGCAGCTGGATGATAAATTAGACTGGACTGCCAATACTGATGCTCGGTGTAAGAAAGGACGGAGCCGGTTATACTTCCTTAGAAGGCTGGCATCCTTCAACATCTGCAATAAGGTGCTGCAGATGTTCTATCAGACAGTTGTGGCGAGTGCCCTCTTCTACGCAGTGGTGTGCTGGGGAGGCAGCATTAAGAAGAAGGACGCCTCACGACTGGACAAACTGGTGAGGAAAGCAAGCTGTATTGTTGGCATGGAGCTGGACAGTTTAACATCTGTGGCAGAGAGACGGGCGCTCAGCAGACTCCTATCAATTATGGAGAATCCACTGCATCCACTAAACAGTGTCATCTCCAGACAGAGGATCAGCTTCAGCGACAGACTGCTGTCACTGTCCTGCTCCACTGATAGACTGAGAAGATCGTTCCTCCCCCAAACTATGCGACTCTTCAATTCCACCCGGGGGGGTAAACGTTAACATTATAAAAAGTTATTGTCTGTTTTTACCTGCATTATTATCAATCTTTAATATTGTTTTTTGTATCAGTATGCTGCTGCTGGAGAATGTGAATTTCCCCTTGGGATTAATAAAGTATCTATCTATCTATCTATCTATCTATCTATCTATCTATCTATCTATCTATCTATCTAGAAATCTTAACATAGAGAATGTTAGTCTAATATGCATTAATAAAAGGGTAAACCTTCTCTCCTGCTTGTTTTTGTTTGTGACAGGCTGCTAAGTTTACAAATACGTGGGCTATTGTGGGGATTTAGAACACTTTGTTCAGGTTAATGTAGTAAAGTGTCTGAAAGTGCAATAGGACCCTTCAACGATAAAACACCTTGTTATGTGGATTATCTGGGCACAGTAGAGGCAGCAGAATTTTTCAAAATCACTCTCTGTTTTTCTTTATATTTTTGAAGTTGTTTAACCAATTACACATGTGATTAATTTTAGGATTAGATAGTAGCCAGTAACAATTGGATAAATAGATTCTAAATTTACCAAAGATCTGCTGCTGTTATCGAAAATATGAGTGTTACTTCATCTCAAGTACCTTTTGGACAAGCTGTGAACTTGGCAGTGATGACAGGGAGCGTGAAGAGGATATAGAGATATAAGAGACACTAAGAAATGAAAAGTGGGGTGTATAAAATATATTAGTAATCAGCTGCTAATACCGCAATCTCATGTGCCTAAGCACCTCTGTTTCATCCTACCAGAGGAGTTGTTCATCTGAAGACAGAGAAGGTGAAGAGCTGGAGCAAGAATAAAAGCAAGAGAAGAAGAATTCAAAGTTTGTCTGACATCCATTGCAATAAGCAATGTTTGATTGCTTTCAAATAAAATGGATAAACTGACATGGAACATACAGGCACTGGGACATGTTGAGTTTTATGGAGAAATAGCTGTAATCTGATACACCTCACACAATTTTAATCTAATCTAATCTTATTCAAGCAGAGTCCAGTGTAGTGTGGAAAACAGACAGACAGGATCTGCGTTATTGAGGAATGGTGTCAAAGGGAGCATATTACAGTAAAACTACATTATAAAATCCAGACATTGAAATTCTGGCTGTCGGAAATTCATCCATGTTATTTGTTCATGAGGATGAGTTATATCTTCTTTGTTAATGTCTATAGTCCTGCCTCCGCAAATGGAGACACAGCAACAGAAATGACTCGCTTTGTTGCCAACACTTTAATGATGACTCATTCTGACTCTGCAGTTATAACATCTGGTAACTTCAACCATGTGATTTTTGAAGGCACAATGACAAACTTCTGTCAGCATGTGTCATGCTGTACTCGAAAAAACAATCAGGTGGCCCTTCCCTATTTGAATCTTATAGATGCCTTTAAGTTTAAACCTGGTACCTCTGGACTGACCACAATTTGATTCATCCAAGTCCTACCTACAAGCCTGTTATTAGTTGGCAATCTGTTGCCATCAGGATAGTGAGGAAGTGGACCTTGGAGGCTGAAATGGCTCTGAATAACTTCTTCCACAGGACAGACTGAGAAATGATGTATGAGTCACATGGGGATGATATTGAAAGACTTGGTCACTTAATCACAGACTGTATTAACATCTGTGTTGAACCTGCTGTACTCTTAAAAACAATGTGCAACTTTCTAAACAACAAGGCTTGGATTACTAAGGAGATAAAAAACATTCCAAATGATAAGAGCTTTCAAATCTGGAGATAAAAAGGCTCTGAAGTGCATACAGAAAGTGCCTATGGAAAAACTGGGTGAAGGGAAAATTGAAGCCAAAATCACTCAGAATAACATGAAAGATGTACTTGGAATGGGCTGGGCATTGTTACTGGCCACAAACATTATAGGACTTAGGTGCTAGAAGGGAATGTGGACAAAGCTAATGCCCTGAACCAATTTTTACATAGATTTTCTTTCCTTCCAACACCACCATCTTCCAGTGACCAGTCACCACCCAGACCCACCACCATCCCTACTGTATCAATACTTTCTACTACTTCGACTTGATTGGCCATTGGTTAGTCCACCTCTGGGTGGGTTGTCCATCGCTGATAAAAAAGTAAGGAGATAACTGAGGAAGCTATACTCAAGTTCTTAAGGGCTGTCTTGGCCAACTTTATGTTGTCTTCTGCTACCTGTTCAGTCTGTCACTAATGCTCCAGAATGTGCGTCTGTTGTGAAAAAACATCTCACTTTTTTTTCAGTTCCAAGTATGGCGGGCACCTTTTCACCTAATGACTACAGGTCTGTACATTCTACATCATTAAGACATTTGAGAGGCTGGTCCAGGACTATATGAGTCCTTTTCTGAAAGACAACTTGGACCAATTGAAGTTTGCTTTTTGGATAAAGATTGGTGTGGAAGATGCAATTGTCTGTCAGCTCTCCAAGCTTTTTTTTTGGGCAAAGCTGGCAGCACTGTAAGAATTATGTTTTTGATTCCTGTAGTAAATCAGTACCATCAAGCCATTCATATTAAGGGGTAAGCTCAGAGAAATGCAGGTTGATGAGCCTATGATGTCTTAGATAATGGGACAGACCATAGTTTGTGAAACCCATAGAGAGATGGATGTGAGCAATTCTGGAGCACCACAAGTCTTGTCTTCTTTTCTCTTCACTTAGTACACCTAAGACTATAAATATAACACCAGGTCATGTCATTTGCAAGGATTCTCTGATGATTTTGCATTTATGGGATGTATTGATAAGGAAGATGGGAAAGAGTAAAGGAGTCAGATAGAGAACTTTGTTTCTTGGGACAAAGACAACTATCTGCAACTTACCATTTGCAAAACTGGTTATTGACTTTCACTCTATGCCTGGTCAAATTCAGAGAGTGGATGTAGAGGTAATGTGCTCCTCCAGCACGATATATTTCTACACTGTGGTATACTGCGCCGGCAAAATCACTTTAAGAGAGGTCTACTGAATTAATCAGCTAATTAAAAGAGCATGCTCAGTTATGGGACATACTCTTAACCTGCTTCAGGTAGTAGCAGATGGCAGAATGAAGATAAAGCGGAGTGCCACCTTGAACAATACTGCACATCCTCTCTCTGACACAGTAACACTGAGGTCTTTCAGCCAATAAATCATTCAGCAGAAGTGTGTCAAGAAGCGCTACTGAGGCTCCTTTATACCAACAGCAATATGTCTGCATAATGCCTCACTGGGACTGTGGCTGATGATTTTATGTACAGCCAGGTCAAATGTTTTTCGGCCTTCTTACTAATTCTGGTGTATATTTCAGGAAGGTTGTTTTTGTTTGTTATAATATCTATGTACTTATTGAGCTTCTGTGAAAAGCTACATTTCCTCCTTGGGAAAAGTAAAGTGCTATCTATCTATCTATTTGTTCTGTCTAGAATGCTACTTGACTCTTTCCATTTTCCCTCATGTCACATTTTAAACACCCCTTACCTGCTTGCATTGTTCAACCATGGCACTGGATCATAACTGTAATAATCATCATGGTCTTCTTGGCCTGGAGAAGGGCATCTAGGACATGGTGTATTGGGATAGTTAAGGAGCTAAGTGGAAGGCTTAAGCACAGAAAGATAAGGTTTTGTTATTTAGTACTTATTCCGTCATTCAGTTCCCCTTGTGTTAATTTGCTCTACCCATCCTCAATACATTCCTGGTGTTTAGGTCTTCATCTTTTGGTTTGTGCTCTGTTTTGGGTTTGGGGTCAACTCTCAATTTCACTAAATGTATTTATACTGTATATAGACTGTAGATTAACAATGTCTAGCAAAATAGAGGTGTAGAATGTACATAGATAGAGATTGACTGCATTTTTAAATTGGATGCCATCATTAACACTAGAATTCCTGAAGCCTACGAAAAAACTCGTAATCCTGGCCCACCTTAAATTCCTTTACACCTCTCCATCAGCGTCTTTTGTTTTGTAAATGTGTCAATCAGCACAAGCAGCAAGCAGCCTGCTGTCCCATCCCCCGTCTTGATGGAGCTAAGCTCAAGCTCAGGCAAAAAGTTCTTCCAGCTCAAGCCAAGGCTCCTTATTTGTGTGTGGGGTGCCTGGAGTTGTATTTTCTTATATAATACACTACCGTGGCTGTCCGTTTGTCTGTCCAGGATTTTAAATCACCTGTAGCTCACAACCCGTTTGACCTATTGACCTGAAATTTGGTACACATATACTACATGACGTCTACTATCTGCTTTTGGGGTGAAGATTGACCTCCAAGGTTATTCTTTTTATTTTTATTTTATTGTAGAATCAACTTTCAGCAGCGGCCAGCAGGGCAGATGTGCGGCGCATGCATACGGGCGGCTTTCTCACCCCTACCGCCTTTGTCATCTCTTCCCCTACCTCTTCATATCTTAAATCATTCTTGAGGCAGATTGAAGACTTAAGTGCCAGCTTAAGTGAAAAATTAAGGAAAATGTACTAAGTAATTACAACACAAACACTGACTTAATCAGTTTTAACGTGAAAAGATGCCGACGAAAGAAGAGAAGAAGCGGTCCGCTAGGGTGGAGAAAAGAAGAGCTGCTCAGGAATCTAATCTAATCTAAAAAAATTTAAGTTAAAATGTAGTCAAAGACATGCTGACAGAAGACCTGGATAACAAAACGCATGAAGTCACTCTCTTCAGGATAAATTGCTTCTGACTTCACATTTGGGAGCCAAAGTCCAGTAATTCACATAAGTTTTGGTTATTCATTACAAATGATTATACTCATTCTATATAAAATGGAAATATATTCATTTTAATTTTAATCTCTAGCTTCTATTTTTATTATGACCCCTGCATCTTTTTCACCTTCGTTCACTAATATCAGGATTTGTTCTTTCTTTTATTTCTCATCATTAAATTTTGAATGTTAGGCTGCAAGATAAACTGAAATGTCACACTGCAAGGAGGACACGGCCATTAATTATATAACAACAATTAAGTGAGTGACTGAAAAAAACAACGTCTCTGCTGTTCTTTCATACTCTACGAGTTGATTTTAAAAGCTTTCCACATTCTCTGCTGGCGTGCATTATTGTAATGTGAACTTGATTGCCATGCTGCCAAGAATGAAAAAGCATTTAGGAGTGGATGGTTCTCATTTACTTTAGCTATCAATAAAAGGCTACCCATTAAAACAGTGAAGCCCACAAATCTAACAGCTGCAACTTCCATATGGCTGTACCGCACGTATTCTAAATAAAAGCCACATAGGCGCAGTTTCATAATAAATAAAGTTCATTTGAGGCCATGTGCTCTAACGATTTCAGATTCAAATCTTGTCGAGACGCTCATTTATTGTGGCCTTGAAACGAGGTGCGAAAATTACACTCCTGCTGTTAGTGAGTCTGCAAAGGGATGTGGGATTCCTTGAGGTTTGCCTGAGGCTTTTCCTGTTTTGGTAGGAGCTTTCATCTCCTTCATGTCTTACGTGAATGTATGTACCGTAAGTGAATGTGAATGGAGCAAAACAAACCAAGAAAATGAGCAAGATAGTAACGGCAATGCCTTTGCGTTTAGTTTTGCATCTTCAGATTTGACGTACTCTACACCACCAAAACTAGCACATAGAAATAGAAACATGGGCTTTTTTTAAAAAAATGCTGTCCCTGACATCCTTAATTAGATGGAACTATTTAACATTATTAGAGCTTGTTGGTTTTGCATGCTGCAGAGCAGTCATTGTGTGTAAATGGAAGCTGTGCTTCATCTTATCTAAGCTGGAATGACATGGAAACAATCACTTGTATCTTCTCTCCTGTAGCATCCTTAAAGATGGTGTAATTGGGTGGCACTGCTCCTCATTCCTAGGTCCACATGGTCAGCAGCCCTAACCAACGTCAAACAAATTTGGATTTTACACTGTAGTCTTGACATGCTCTCTACTATGATCTGAAATGTTTTTCCCTCTATAGGTAGTTAATGAGCAACATTAAAAGTCTGGTTTCCATTTTAACTCCACTGTATTACTGTGTTTTCACACCACGAAGCATCTCAGTTCACAGATTTGCACTGTGGTGAGCTGCCAGTGGTCAGCCGCAAATCCCCAATGTCTGGCTCAGAAGCAGTCTCCTTGCAGCATGAGCTAATAGGAGAATCCTTGTCTCTGAGCTTCTTTTTCATTTTTTTTTACAATTTTTGTATTGATTTAATTTGAAGCAAATAACATTTCATACAATCAAGTCAAATTTAACCAACCAAAATCCAACCCCCATTCAAGAGAAAGAGAGAGGAGCCATCAACTGCAGCTATAAAAGGAACAAGAAAAGAAGGGTATCCCTTTCCCCAAATGGAAGCTTATTCTAAAATGTAATTGATTAGATCCGGCCATATGTTATAAAAGATTTAAACAGATCCTCTAAGTGAGAATTTGATTTTTCCAATTTCAAATAATATAGAACATCAGTTACCTATTAATTTAAAAGAGGTGGGGTGGGATACTTCCAACTGAGCAAGATAAGTCTACTTGTAACTACTGAGGTAAAGACGATTACAGTTTTTGTTCTTCTCCACTTTAGGCCCGTCTGGGAGTACACCAAACATGTCCCTATCTGGAAAGGGAAGGGTTATTGCATGGACTGTGGCAGTTATAGGGGGATTACGCTGTTCTCAGTGCCAGGTAAGGTCCTTGCTATGGTCATCCTCAATAGGATCCATGATCACTTTGCTCACCTACCAGCGATCAGGGCAGCCTGTTTTTATGCCCAAGAAGTCTACCATCGACTGCATCCTGGCACGGTGGGTTCTCATGGACCGCAAATGCGAATATTGGCAGTTTCTTTGCAGCCTTTGTTGATTTTCATAAAGGGTTTGACTCAGTTGATCGAGCTGCCCTGTGGAACATCCAGAGACTTCACGGGATCACCCGAAGTTGCTGCATATCATGGCTGGCCTGTACACTGGTACTGTGAGTGCTGTGTAGAGTGGAGGCAGAACTGTTTTTCCCAGTTGATTCTGGGATTTGTCAGAAGTGTGTTCTTGCTCCTACCCTGTTCAGTGCTTGCATGGACTGGGTATTGGGCACAGGTATGGGGTCCAGCAGCTGTGGAGCATCTGTTGGTGAAGAAAGATTCACTAATCTTGACTTTGCCGATTATGCTGTGATCTTCGTGGAGTCAATGTAGGCTCAGATCA
Source organism: Erpetoichthys calabaricus (assembly GCF_900747795.2). NCBI lineage: Eukaryota > Metazoa > Chordata > Cladistia > Polypteriformes > Polypteridae > Erpetoichthys > Erpetoichthys calabaricus. The sequence goes on along the minus strand of NC_041397.2, from coordinate 260,728,339 downwards.
GGGCTCTCAAGATACTGACCGAGGAGTCTTGGGCACAGCCATCAGCAGCGTGTGTCTGCACAGTGAGTTTTGTCCTTGCTGAGGTTTACTTACCTCAGCAGCAACATTCATCTCTCTTGTGACTCTTCCTATGAGGTTATTAGATGGATTGTGAGAACATGGGGCTTATGAGGTTGCTGGAAAGGGGTGTGTGGCACTCCCAATATCTTTGCAAAAGGACAAAGGTCCAAGCCTCTAGAGTTCTGGTACTTTCTGTCTTGCTATATGGTTGTGACACATTGACGTTATCCAGTGAACGGAGTCAAACACTGGACTACTTCGGTACTGTGTCTCTTCAGAGAATCTTTGGGTACTGCTGGTTTGACTTTGTGTCAAACGAGTGGTTGCTCACGGAATCCCAAATGAGGCACATTACTTGCGTTGTGAGGGAGCGTCACTTACGGGACTATGGCCATGTGGCGTGATTCCCAGAGGGTGATCCAGCTCGCAGGATTCTCATTGTTGAGAATCCAAGCAGCTGGAACAGGCCAAGGGGACACTTGAATATCACCTGGCTGTGGCAGATACTGTAGATGGTCATTTCCTTTGGGGTAGGGGGATTGACTGTGTGATTAGAAGCTAAGTGTCTTCCTTTAAAAACTCCGGTTTGGCCTTTGATATTACAGAAGGAAGCACTTTTTCAATCCTTCTAGCTAAAACTTTGGAGACTATCTTAACATCATTATTCAAAAGTGAGATTGGCCTGAATGATGCACATTGTAGTAAGTCCTTATTTTTCTTAGTATAGACTAATTAATACTTGGTGAAATGTTTAAGTTAGAGTTTTGTTATCTCTGGCTTCTATAAATGTTGCTGATAATAGTACAGCTAACTTATTTGAAAATATTTTGTAAAATTCCACTGGGTACTCCTTAGGGCCTGCTGCTTTCCCTCTTTGAAGTTAGTTTATAGTTTCTAGAGCATCTAGAGTTTATAGCATCTCTGACAGTGTCAGAGGTTTGTCCATGAATGAATGTTTAGGACACAGTGATTTAAGCTCCATGATCTGAGGGACATGGTCGGAGATAAAAATAGCGTTGTTCTTCTGGGAGTTGATTCTGGGAAAAAATTATTGTCTATTAAGAAATAAGACATTATTGAGTAACAGTGATGTACTGGGGAGAAGAAGGAATATGCTTTTAAATTTGGATTGTAACCCTTAAACTGCCAATACAATTTGGAAGCATGTCGAAGCCGAGTATATGCGGCGACATACATTCGACGACGTACATTTATTGAACTCTGCAACCGGCTAAAGTTGTTTCTCAGTGCAATTTGCCAGCATGCCAGATCCGAATATATTCAATGATGTATATTCATTGAATGCTGCAACTGGATATAGTTGCTTCACAGAACAATTTGCCAGCACGCCGGAGCTGATCAGTCAGTGCCGTATATTCATTGAGCAGCCAGCTCACGACCACTGTCCCGGCAGAATTGCAGCACCACTGTCTCTGGGATTCAGCCTCTGCACTAGATGAGCCTGCAAGCATCCGCATTTACCTCTGTGTGTTTGCATGCAGCCAGTTCAAATGCAGTTGGCTTACTGAATTTCATCTATGGCGTCAGTTACACCTTGCACATATTGTTCAAGTAGTTTTTTAAACAGTTTTTACAGTTCATTAGCAGTGTGTAAAATGATCAGTGTTGCAGTAATTGTGATGCTCTTTGCATGAAAAAAAATGTGTTCCATTAAAATTTCACATTTTCTTTGTGAATTATGATATTTACTTAAAAACTGCAGCTTAAAAGTATTTGACGTTCAAGGGTGTATTAACCCCCAAGTATGTGGTGGTTTAAGGGTTAAAATCACCATGTGTCTGGTAAGTTATGATTCATTACAAACTGTGTGATTAGTTTTGCAGTGTTAGATGTTATTGTCACTGTAACTGAAGACCTGTCCAGGGGGTATTTTCCGTACGTCAATAAAATCATCCGAGATCAGATGCCTCATCTTGTATGAGTTAATGGCAGTGAAACTCATCTGGGATAAGTCGGTTTTTCAAACGCAGCTGTGTAGTAGATTAGTCTAGCTGGATCCAAACATCCGAGATGATTGCACACACCCACGCTGATTGAAAAGCCCATATATATTGAGTCTAGAAAACATGTTCAGCAAGTCTTTGATAGGCTGCAACAAAATGATGAAAGAATGGGCGCATTTTTTCACACAAGCGGAGCAGGACCTTTTACTCGAAGATTATGAAATATTTCAAGATTTAATATGCACAAGGGGTAACACTGCAAAAGCAGCCCAAACCAGAAAAAAACGGCTGGCAAAAAGTGGCAGATAAATTAAATGCATAAGTAGTGTGCATTGTACTTATTGAATGCAGCATTTCATTTCCTATGTGACAGATTAATTATTATTTAATATGTCATAATTCCAGATCAAACGTGAGCACAAGGAGAACATGGGAACAGATTAAAGTGAAGTATAAGAATATACTTCAAACTGGTAAATATTGGTATATAACTATTTAAAGAATTGTTGACATAAAGAATCATATATAATATAAAAAACATTAATTTTAAAGCAAATAAGAAGAAGACAGACAAGCAAAAAACAGGTGGAGGGCCATTTGGTCCAGACCTAACCTCTGCAGAAGAGTTGGCTCCAGCAAAATGCCCATCGCCCTGTTTCTGAGGGCATTCCAGGGGGAAGCTCCTCCTCAGAACCAGTGGCAGGATGCAGTGGTCACTTCGTTTCAGGTAAAGGATGGTCATTGCGTATATTTGTCCTCGATGTGTGCCATAGGTATGTTCCATATAGCCCTGTTTTTTTGTTGGGTCAGTTGCAAGGAATGTCATATCCCTAGAACCTGTGTCTGACCAATAAGATATTGACGAAGGTCAAATATTTGATGAAGACACTGTGTGTGATTATTCGGATCTGCGTACAATCCAGTGCCCCAATCACATTTGGAAATCCTGGGTAATGAGAATGTTAGGCTGATTGTGAGATTCTTTATGGCACTGTGGGTGTTTTTGCCTGTGTATTACCTACCTGCAATGGCATGAAATGCCTCTTTTATTGTCTGCACACGCAGGTGTCCAGGAAACATTATGAAAACCCAAAGGAAATATTTCAGAGCCAAACAGACTTTACTTATTGCCTGGCAAACTGCACTTTTAGATAGATTTTCTGCATTGCCTACAGTATATAAAAAGTGTCGCTTGCAAAAAACCTCAAAGCAATGCATACTGTCTGTGTGGTTGTGAGAGCCCGACTTCGCCTAGTTTGACTTCGAATATAATGTGCTAATAAATTTTTGAGGTACAATATTCCCCCTCGGCTAAAGCGGTATCTTTCAAAAAGAATTTCCTCCAGGAGCAATAAAGGATCTTGCCGATCGCGCAAAACCATACCTATATGAAATACTTTTCCTATAATTTGAGCACCGATATCAATTGGTCGCTCATTCATGAACGGTGAAGTCATGACTGAATGAATTCCACGCACGGACACTGATTAAGTGTGTCAGCTAATCCTTGTTTACATAGAACAAACCTGCTCCGAGCAGGTTTGAGGATTTGGATGTACTGCTATGACAACACATCCAGCAAGAGTTTCGAAAAACTGACAGATCCAGGATCATGCCAGATCATCAACAATTACATCCGACTAAAAGAGTAATCCACGTACGAAAAATACCCCCCAGGTCTGGATTTAAAACACAATTAGAATCTCCGGCCATTATAATTTTATGAGTGTTCACATTAGGAATAGATGCAAACACATTTTGGATAAAATCTCTATCATCCACATTAGGTGCATAGATATTTATCAAAATCACTTTAGTATTAAATAAATTACCAATTACCATGACATAATAACCCTTCAGGATCAAATACTACATCTAATACTACAGTTGAAATTGTTCTATGTATTATGATTCCCACACCTCTAGTTTTCTATGTATAGCTGGTGTGAAATATTTGGTTAATCTAATGTATTTGCAGCTGAAACTGGCCATTTCTTATTAATGAGTTTCCTGTAAAAATACTCTCTTGGCATTTAGACATGTTAGGTAAGAGAATACTTTTTTCTCTTTAATTCATGATTGAAACCTTTAACATTCCAGCTCACAAAGTTCACTGTTTGGTCATAGAGACATTGCTTCTGAACATTTGTTGGCATGTTGTCGTCTTAAGTTAAGGTAGTACATTGTTACAATAGATAGCTTTGACCTAGATTTCATATTATTGCCAGGTGTTATGGTTATGGAGCCTATTGCTATGTTGGCAAAAGTTTTTGGGGTAGAAAGGATTGATAAAAAAAAACCCAGTTTTGAATCCCAGAGTCAGGCTAGACCACACTATATGAAGTCCCAGTCCTCTGACATGCATAGAGACAGAGCAGGCCAAAACAAAACAAACTCCCCAGCAGCGGTGTAGAAACGATTAAAACTGAGATATCTTATGATAGTACAGTCCAAATACAATGAACCTAGGATATGATCTTAAACAGTCCCTATACAATGAGCCTGTGGAATGGTGGTAAACAGTTAATTCCCATGGAGACTAAGATAACTAAGATAACATTCCTGATACAATAAACCAAGGGTATGATGTTAAAAAATGCACACTGTAGATAATTAGTCACTTTGTGGTTACCAAAATGTACATATATTCAATGTAAGAAACTTTAATAATTATAATTTTTTTAAAAATTGTGCACAATGTGACGCATTTAGCAGCTGTTGAAGGAGAGATATCTGGGAAAATAGGAATGCGGTTATTTTCATTTGTAATCTACTCTTTCAGTCTGAGAAGCAACATCATGTTTTCTTTAATCTGTTGTTTGTCGAAACGGACAGTCAGGCTTCTTGGTTTTGACTCATTCTAACCACGTATACAGGAAGCTGCTGAGATCTCGGTGTCCGATTTGAAGTCCTCTTTGATTATTATAGAGAACATCTTAGCTATGCATTTCACTGGGTTTGGACTTTCACGGTTTTCTGGGAGACCATTGATTCTAATGTTATTCCTAGTGTATCTATCTTCCAGTGCAGCCACTTTGTCACCAAGCACTTTGCATTCTGATTTTGCAGCTGTTGTATTTTCGTCAGTGATGGATGCCAATTGTTCAACAATTCCAATACGAGTCTTAAATGTTTGTTTAACATCTTCAACCTGAGCACCAAGTATTCTAATTTTACTCTCACACTTTTTTTTTTGCATCAATTCTTTCCAGAATTTCTTTAAATGTTGCAGTAAAGTAATGTTTCTCCAGGTCTTTTATATCCTGAAGCTGTTTTTCATTTTTCTTGTTTATATTCGTTATATCTTTCATTATATCCCTTACATCCTTCATTATATCACTCTTTATATCATTTTTGTCCTCCTTTCAGAGTGTGGCAATCATTATCTTCACCTCGGACAGTTCGTTTCAGTCATCTCAAGGAGACTGTGGAAGATTGTGGGTTCGCTTCCCAGTTCCTCTCTGTGTGGATAGCACTTTGAGTACTGAGAAAAGCGCTATATAAATGTAATGAATTATTATTATTATTATTATTATTATTATTATTATCTCCATGCTCCTTAGGCATTGTTGTGAGTCCAGTTGAGGCTGATGCTGCTGACTCATGGGGGAGTATTAGCTCTAGTTGACAGCAGGGATTCTCCTTGTCCACCTCTCTCATGGCTTCACTTCTACTTTCACTCTTGGTTGGAGCCCATGCTACAGAGTCAGGTCTTGGAAGATGTGTTCCTTTACCAGTCTGTTCCAGGTTAGTCGCTGGCAGGCTGAACCATGAATTTGAGGTTGATTTAGACTTTGATGAAGCTGTAGCTGCATTTCCTTTCTTTCTTTGTTACTCATGTTTATATATAAGCTGCTCAAAAAAATTAAAAGATCACTTTGAAAACACACATCTCAATGGGAAAAAATCATGCTGGATATCTATATTGATATGGACTGGGTAATGTGTTAGGAATGAAAGGATGCCACATCATTTGATGGAAATGAAAATTATCAACCTACAGAGGGCTGAATTCAAAGACACCCCAAAAATCAAAGTGAAAAAATGATGCGGCAGGCTAGTCTATTTTGCCAAAATTTTGTTGCAGCAAATCAAAATCGTACTCAGTAGTTTGTATGGCCCCCACGTGCTTGTATGCATGTCTCGCAATGTGCATGCTCCTAATAAGATGACGGATGGTGTCCTGGGGGATCTCCTTCCAGATCTGGACCAGGGCATCACTGAGCTCCTGGACAGTCTGAGGTGCAACCTGGTGGCATCGGATGGACCGAAACATAATGTCCCAGAGGTGTTCTACTGGATTTAGGTGAGCATGAGGGCCAGTCAATGGTATCAATTCCTTCATTCTCCAGGAACTGCCTGCATACTGTTGCCACATACACCAGGAGGAACCCAGGACACACTGCACCAGCACAGAGTCTGACAATGGGTCCAAGGATTTCATCCTGACACCTAATGGCAGTCAAGGTGCCTTTGTCTAGCTTGTAGAGGTCTGTGCGTTCCAGCATGGATATGCCTCCCCAGACCACCACTGACCCACCACCAAACCAGTCATGTTGAACGATGTTACAGGCAACATAACGTTCTCCACAGCTTCTCCAGACTCTTTCATGTCTGTCACATGTGCTCAGGGTGAACCTGCTCTCATCTGTGAAAAGCACAGGGCACCAGTGGTGGACCTGCCAATTCTGGTATTCTATGGCAAATGCCAATCGAGCTCCACAGTACCAGGCAGTGAGCAGAGGGCCCACTAAAGGACGTTGAGCACTCAGGTCACCCTCATGAAGTCTGTTTCTGATTGTTTGGTCAGAGACAAACACACCAGTAGCCTGCTGGAGGTCAGTTTTGTACGGCTCTGAAAGTGCTCATCCTGTTCCTCCTTGCCCAAAGGAGCAGATACCGGTCCTGCTGATGGGTTAAGGACCTTCTACGGTCCTGTCCAGCTCTCCTAGAGTAACTGCCTGTCTCCTGGAATATCCTCCATTGAGACTGTGCTGGGAGACACAGCAAACCTTCTGGCAATGGCACGTATTGATGTGCCATCCTAGAGAAGTTGGACTACCTGTGCAACCTCTGTAGGGTCCAGGTATCACCTCATGCTACCTGTAGTGACACTGACCATAGCCAAATGCAAAACTAGTGAAAAAACAGAAAAGATGAGTCGGGAAAAATGTCAATGGCCTCCACCTGTTAAACCATTCCTGTTTTGGGGGTCGTCTCATTTTTGCCCCTCTAGTGCACCTCTTGTTAATTTCATTAACACCGAAGGAGCTGAAACTGATTAACAACCCCCTGTGCTACTTAACTGACTAGATAAATACCCAGAAGTTTCATTGACTTGATGCTATACTCTGATTAAAAAGTGTTCTTTTAATTTTTTGAGGTAGGAATAAATGTGCCAAGGCATATTGTAAACTAATGTTAGAAATTCAATCACAGCACAGTTTTTGATTTTTTTAGCATCCACATCTATTTAGTTCTGAATTAGTCAGTCAGTCATTATCCAACCCGCTATATCCTAACACAGGGTCACGGGGGTCTGCTGGAGCCAATCACAGCCAGCACAGGGCGCAAGGCAGAAACAAATCCCGGGCAGGGCACCAGCCCACCGCAGAGTTCTGAATTAAGAAATATATAATATATACTCCATAAATGATAGAAACATTCTTATGTTTCTGTACACAGGGGCGAACCTTTGGCCAATCACAAAATCAACACTGTAGAGCAGTGGCTCTCAACCTGTTTGGCCTTGGAACCCAGTGTTATTAATTTTTTATTGTTAAGTGATGACCCTATAATAGCAGTAATTAGCCAACAATTCCTCCTGAATGGCACATATTAACAAATATCAGTAAATACATATTCAGCATATAAATGCAGTGTAGACACTGTAATAGTTGAAATATGCATGATACTCTTCAATAAATAACTTAATAATAAATAACAAATAACATCTCGGTTGGATATTGCATCAAATTTAGTGTCCATTTGTGTAACCCTGGCTTGACTGATTTCCATGTGTTTCTTAAAATCAGGAGTAAATGAAGAGAGTGCAGAGAAGAACATGTTTTAATTTGCTGCTGGCTGACTCGTCCAGAATTTCGGTGCACAAATCTTATTCACAAGGCAAGACAAGCTGCAATTCAATATGCAAGGAGATAGTGCCTTGAGTGTCTGCTGGCTTGTTGTACAAACATGGTGTTTTGTGAAAATTTAAAATTTTTCATTTAAAAATGTTGAACAATTTACTTCTCTAAGTATCTCACTTTGTTTTAAAATGTTTTTATAGTTTGTAATTCTTAATGGTTTTGTTTGGTAGTACCACACTGTAGATAACGCATGGCATAGGCTGTATGTTTTTTTTTTATTTAAACAAACCTGGCTAAGGTTTCTGGGAGGAAACTTGAGAAGCGGATACGGCATTGGAACAGTTTGCAAAAGGTGATTCTATGGGGTATCTCAGGAACTTGTCCCTGTTTGTAGGTGTTCTTATCGAAGCGTGGTGTGTATAACTGGTTGTCATCTCCTCTTAACTGGACTTAAGTCCGTTGTTTCAGTTCTTCAGTTTGCATGAGCAAAATGTCCCACTGACTGGGTGTAGAACTGAAATCTGCAATTAGTTATCACATTAGAACATTAGAACGCTCTAGACGAGAACAGACCATTCAGCCCAACAAAGCTCACCAGTCCTATCCACTTATTTCTTCCAAAAAACATCAAGTTGAGTTTTTAAAGTCCCTAAAGTCTTACTGACTACCACACTACTTGGTAGCTTATTCTAAGTGTCTATCGTTCTTTGTGTAAAGAAAACCTTCCTAATGTTTGTGTGAAATTTACCCTTAACAAGTTTCCAACTGTGTCCCCATGTTCTTGATGAACTCATTTTACAGTAACAGTCTCGATCCACTGTACTAATTCCCTTCATAATTTTAAACACTTCAATCATATCACCTCTTAATCTTCTTTTGCTTAAACTGTAAAGGCTTAGCTCTTTTAATCTTTCCTCATAATTCAACCCCTGTAGCCCTGGAATCAGCCTAGTCGCTCTTCTCTGGACCTTTTCTAGTGCTGCTATGTCCTTTTTGTAGCCTGGAGACCAAAACTGCACACAGTACTCCAGATGAGGCCTCACCAGTGTGTTATAAAGCTTGAGCATAACATTCCTTGGACTTGTACTCCACACATCGTGTTATATAACCTTACATTCTGTTAGCCTTCTTAATGGCTTCTGAATATTGTCGGAAAGTCGATAGCTTAGAGTCCACTACGACTCCTAAATCCTCCTCATAAGGTGTACTCTCGAGTTTCCGACTGCCCACTGTGTATTCAAACCTAACATTTTTACTTCCTATGTGTAATACTTTACATTTACTGACATTAAATTTCATCTGCCACAAATCTGCCGAAGGCTGTATGCTATCCAAGTCCTTCTGTAATGATATAACGGATTCCAAATTATCTGCCAATCCACCTATCTTGGTATCATCTGTAAACTTAACCAGCTTGTTACTTATATTCCTATCTAAATCATTTATATATATTAAAAATAGCAGCGGCCCTAGCACTGACCCTTGTGGAACACCACTCTTAACATCGGCCAGTTCTGATGAGGTTCCTCACACCATCACTCTCCTGTGTCTGAGCCAATTCTGCACCCATTTACAAACATCACCCTGAACTCTCACTTCTTTTAATTTGATGCCCAACCTCTCATGTGGCACCTTATCAAATGCTTTCTGAAAGTCCAGATAAATAATATCATATGCTCCACTTTGATCGTATCCTTTTGTTGCCTCCTCATAGAATTCCAGCATGTTAGTAAAACACGACCTCCCTCATCTGAACCCATGCTGACTGTTCCTAATAACTCCTGTCCTTGCCAGGTGTTGCTCAATCTTATCCTTAATAATTCCTTCCATTAATTTTCCTGTGATGCATGTTAAGCTTACTGGCCTATAGTTGCTTGGATCTGCCCTGTCACCCTTTTTATATAATGGGATGATATTTACCATTTTCCAGTCCTTCAGAATCTCTCCAGTGCGCACCCTAAAACTTTAATGTGACGGCTGATTTCCATCCATCCATCCATCCATCCATTGTCTCCCGCTTATCCGAGGTCGGGTCGCGGGGGCAGCAGCTTGAGCAGAGATGCCCAGACTTCCCTCTCCCCGGCCACTTCTTCTAGCTCTTCCGGGAGAATCCCAAGGCGTTCCCAGGCCAGTCGAGAGACATAGTCCCTCCAGCGTGTCCTGGGTCTTCCCCGGGGCCTCCTCCCGGTTGGACGTGCCTGGAACACCTCACCAGGGAGGCGTCCAGGAGGCATCCTGATCAGATGCCCGAGCCACCTCATCTGACTCCTCTCGATGCGGAGGAGCAGCGGCTCTACTCTGAGCCCCTCCCGGATGACTGAGCTTCTCACCCTATCTTTAAGGGAAAGCCCAGACACCCTGCGGAGGAAACTCATTTCAGCCGCTTGTATTCGCGATCTCGTTCTTTCGGTCACTACCCATAGCTCATGACCATAGGTGAGGGTAGGAACATAGATCGACTGGTAAACTGAGAGCTTCGCCTTGCGGCTCAGCTCCTTTTTCACCACGACAGACCGATGCAACGCCCGCATTACTGCGGATGCCGCACCGATCCGCCTGTCGATCTCACGCTCCATTCTTCTCTCACTCGTGAACAAGACCCCGAGATACTTGAACTCCTCCACTTGGGGCAGGATCTCGCTACCAACCCTGAGAGGGCACTCCACCCTTTTCCGGTTGAGGACCATGGTTTCGGATTTGGAGGTGCTGATTCTCATCCCAGCCGCTTCACACTCGGCTGCGAACCGATCCAGAGAGAGCTGAAGATCACGGCCTGATGAAGCAAACAGGACAACATCATCTGCAAAAAGCAGTGACCCAATCCTGAGCCCACCAAACCGGACCCCCTCAACACCCTGGCTGCGCCTAGAAATTCTGTCCATAAAAGTTATGAACAGAATCGGTGACAAAGGGCAGCCCTGGCGGAGTCCAACTCTCACTGGAAACGGGTTCGACTTACTGCCGGCAATGCGGACCAAGCTCTGGCACTGATCGTACAGGGACTGAACAGCCCTTATCAGGGGGGCCGGTACCCCATACTCTCGGAGTACCCCCCACAGGATTCCCCGAGGGACACGGTCGAATGCCTTTTCTAAGTCCACAAAACACATGTAGACTGGTTGGGCAAACTCCCATGCACCCTCCAGGACCCTGCTAAGGGTATAGAGCTGGTCCACTGTTCCGCGACCAGGACGAAAACCACACTGTTCCTCCTGAATCTGAGGCTCGACTATCCGACGGACCCTCCTCTCCAGGACCCCTGAATAGACTTTTCCAGGGAGGCTGAGGAGTGTGATCCCTCTGTAGTTGGAACACACCCTCCGATCCCCCTTCTTAAAGAGGGGGACCACCACCCCGGTCTGCCAATCCAGAGGCACTGTCCCTGATGTCCATGCGATGTTGCAGAGGCGTGTCAGCCAAGACAGTCCTACAACATCCAGAGCCTTGAGGAACTCCGGGCGTATCTCATCCACCCCCGGGGCCCTGCCACCAAGGAGTTTTTTGACCACCTCGGTGACCTCAGTCCCAGAGATGGGGGAGCCCACCTCTGAGTCCCCAGGCTCTGCTTCCTCATTGGAAGGCATGTTAATGGGATTGAGGAGGTCTTCGAAGTATTCCCCCCACCGACCCACAACGTCCCGAGTCGAGGTCAGCAGCGCACCATCCCCACCATATACAGTGTTGACACTGCACTGCTTCCCCTTCCTGAGACGCCGGATGGTGGACCAGAATCTCCTCGAAGCCGTCCGAAAGTCATTCTCCATGGCCTCCCCAAACTCCTCCCACGCCCGAGTTTTTGCCTCAGCAACCACCAAAGCCGCATTCCGCTTGGCCTGCCGGTACCTATCAGCTGCCTCCGGGGTCCAACAGGACAAAAGGGTCCTGTAGGACTCCTTCTTCAGCTTGACGGCATCCTTCACCGCCGGAACTCATCAAGGGTGTCCAGCGACCCACAGGTTGAGAAACACTGTTTTAGAATTCCCCTTTCAGATTCAAACTCAAAACTGCCTTGTCGCCTGTTATACACTCATAAAAAGAAGTTAGAGGATACATTTTGGAGTCAAATACACTGTGGTTCTCAGTTTGTATACAAGGTGATCTGCAGCAGGCTTGAACAGAGGGAGCTCTCGTCTCACTGGGGAAGAAATTAAATGAATCAGCGATGGCCCCAGGTGACACAGGGCAAGAGAGAGAATTACAAATCTGCAGCGGCAGTTCATCTGACAGAAATGTCTATGACATCAACAAAAGTTAAAACCTAAATAGTGGCTTTAATCCAAATAGGAAAAACATACAAATATTTTTCACTTTTGTTAGCTTTTTTTTTGTCTAATATGTGCTGGCATTTTCCTGTGTTTTGAAGAGAGAAAGGATTATTTTAAGTCTCGCTTGTCATTTTGATTTTGTTATTTGTAAAACGCCATACAGAATTATATTTTATTATGTTAGTGCATTTCAGACCAGACTTAACTCCTGCCAATGGACTGTATTAGGAACTCTGCGGATAAACTCCTGTCTCTGCAATTTACTGGCCAAAAAGCAAAAACCTCAATCACTTCCATCTGTGTCTTGACATAAGTGTATCTCTTGGGTTTAATTAACAACATTTTTATTATCAGTTACAAGCCAGCGCCTTGGTATAAAATGACTGACCTATAAATTATATCAAAGGGAAAAACACATTTATGCCTCAAGCTAATGCACATGTTTTACACCAATAAACCGACACAAAAATGAAAAAAACAGTCACACTCTGTAAAATTATCACCTGTATGAGTTAACACAGTAAATAAGATCAACCTTACTGAAATGAAAGCGTTTTCCTACCTTTTACATTGATTCCTCTATTTTCTTCATCTACTAAATCCATAACAAGGTTGCATGGTAACAATGGCACGTGGATAGGACTTCAGCACCATGGTGGGGATCATAGCAAAGTGTGCAGCTTTAAGTTTCACATTTTCTTCTTTCCAGGTAGTCTGCTGCAGCCAAGAGGCAAGTGGTGTCAAGACTGGGCAGGAACTCCATTTCTTGGTCTGCCTATAGCCCTTTGTGCCATCTGTCCATGTCTGTTGGTCTTCAATGATTATTGCATGGCAGCCATTGAGATGGAGGGGCTGGGAATTCTCACTGGGGGAGTTTGGATGTTGCCTTTCTGAAGTGTTGTGTTTCATACCTCACAAACAGTCCAGCCAGGCTCTCTTGGTAACTGGTTAGCACTTTTGTTTTTGTAGAGTTCAGGGATTTTTAATCTTTGGCTTTATTTGCGGGTTTTTGAGTATTGTCTAGTGATTTTGGTTTTCCTGTGTTTTGCTCTCCAGCTTGTTTTTGATTATTGCTTTGGGATTTGCCCTGTTTGAATTTGGTCAGTCTATGTATCTGCAATTCTGAATTTAGCTTCTGGCATGTTTTTTTTTTTGTAATTTCTCTTTTGATTATGTTTTTGTTTAAATAAACATTCATTATTTTTACTAACAAGTCTGCTGCTTCTGTGGCTGTTGTCCATCTGCATCTACTTTGATGTGTATGACCAGCTGAACAGAATGGTAACAGTTCTATGGCCTTCCCTTACCCACTGGAGAGCTACTGCTGGATGGCTATGATGCACATTTGAATATTAGTAAAGCTGTGAAGAGAACAGGCTGCTCGGCCCAACAAGCTCATCAATCTCATTCATCTACACTGTCCAAAATCATATCAAGTTCATCCATCCATCCATTTTCCAACCCGCTGAATCCGAACACAGGGTCACGGGGGTCTGCCGGAGCCAATCCCAGCCAACACAGGGCACAAGGCAGGGAACCAATCCTGGGCAGGGTGCCAACCCACCACAGTCATATCAAGTTAAGATCTGAAATATCCTAAAGTCATGCTCTCCCCCCACCATTTGGTTTTTTATTCCATGAGCCTAAGGTTTTAACATTTGTGTGAAATCAGCCCAAAACAAGTTTCCAGCCATGTCTCTGTGTTCTTTTTGGAAAAATAATTTTAACGTAACAATTGGTATCTACTGTACCGATTCCTTTCCTAATTTCCAAACACATCGATCAAGATGTCCCATCTTAACCTCCATTTGCTTAAACTGAAAAGGTGCAACTCCTTCAGCCTCCCCTGACAGCTCATACCCTTCAGTCCAGGAGTCACAGCCTAGCCACTCTTCTCTGGAACTTCTCTAGCGCTGCTCTGTCCACTCTCCATGTTTCCATCCCAGTAGGTGTGTTGAGCTGGGGTACAACTGACAAATGGGATCTTACCCAGAGCAAAGCACTCTCTGCCATCAGACAATTAGGTGCCTGATAATTCACCATTTGAGATGATACATGCATTAAACTAAAGTGAAACTGGTCCTGGTTTTGAAGAACACTTCACCATTTTCCAACCTACCGTTTAACTAGCACCAGCTTCTCCTACATAGTTGCTAGACTGGTAGCCTTTTTAGGGATTTAGGGTTAGGGGCTGGTTGTGTCATTGGCTTTTTCTTTTGGTCCTGAATTTTTTTTTCTGCCCAATTCATTCCACCATTGAACCCAGCTCAGCCTGTCCATCAACTGACCTCAACCTCAACATTATGCAGCACCCAACTGTGAACTGCATGCACTCAGAAATCTATGCAAGATCTCATTAACAAGCATTAAGTCCAGTCACTAACTGGAGTCAGTCTTTGAGATCATCGGTGGGGAGGAGAGCAGGAAGGACTTCTTTGAAGAGTCGCAGCCCTGGAGATATGCTCTGGAGCCTTCCACCAACTCTCCAGTGGACAAGCAGAGCAAAAATAAGCTCTGTAAAGAGCTCTGTACTGCTCAATGAGTGTAGCTCCATAAATGTATCACCCTGCTCTGTGAACTTGTCACAGATCTACAGGGTGGAGGAACTGCATCAACGAGGACAAAGTAAAACACCTCAAGACAACCCCCCAATGTTGGTTTGAATGGCTGACAGACCTGAAAAGTGTACAGCATTGCCTAATCACAGTCAGCAGCAGTTTCCAGCTTCATTTTCTTTATTCACACCCCATTGTACCTTTAAGTTTGGAAACATCTTCTTAATGCTTTCATGCTACCCATCATAGCATCCATCCCCTATTCTAAATGTTTCAATCAATCGTAAGTTTGGGAAATGGTTAGAGCAAAGTACAGTCCTTACGCCCAGGCCCACAAGTCTCCTTGATGTACAAGGATTACAGCAAATCTGAAAACTCACTGGCCCTATCACGGGCACTGACCAGCAAATCGGTGTTTGTTCCTTGACCTGCGTGTGACACTAGTACCTTCAAGATCCAGCTCTGCCAGGTGAGAAGACACCCATAGTGTTGTGAATTTGAAGGGTTCATAAAGATAAAGGCCAATTACAGGTACGTAACCTCACCTGCCATTACTATCCTGGCTCAAGCAGTAAGTCAGTCAATTGCCTGCTTGTCTGTGCTAAACCCAATTCTTAACACCCTGTAAATGTTATTGAAGATGGTGTCATGTACCAATCCAAGCTTTTGGATTAAAATAACAAACAAAACAGACACCTCACATTTATTGATAGTTACAGAAAGAAATTCTAATTACAGTTAGGCCCTCCTGCCTTTGATTTATGCTTTTCATTTTTGGTAATTCACTTTGACTTAAACACTATTTTATTAAAAGATTCAACACCTAAAACATTTAACATTTTTCAGCCCTTGTTAAGTATAATTATTCTTGTCTCATTTGGACAAATCAAATGCCATCCTGGCCACAACACGTTTATGTTTTAGATATAAATGCACATGTACTACAGACAATGACATTCAAATTGAATCCATGGTCTATTTCCCCAGAGGTAAAATCAGCAGACCCAACTTCATCAGTCAAGGTTCTATCTATCTATCTATCTATCTATCTATCTATCTATCTATCTATCTATCTATCTATCTATCTATCTATCTATCTGTTTAGGTTTGCTCTTCTTTGGAAGGCCATCTTGTTTGTATGATTGTCATAGTTGTGTTCATACATCATGCAAGGTCAGCAGCACATAACTTCACAACTTATTCAATTTTTTGGTTCCCCAACAAGCGCACTACACCAGCCTTAATTTCACTCACATCTATGCTCCTAACACAATGTAAGATCTCAGAAAAGGGTTTTCCTTTTATAGTGAGGTGGATTCCACTTTAAGAGTTTGTGCTGTATACTAGCTGCATTATCCGTCTAAGTTATCAATGTAAACTTCATCGTTAATGTTTGTAGTACACCGTCTATTCTAATGCATTTTGTAATGCATATAGTAATAAAATGCATTGAATTTGTCATTCCAACAGATGGCACATCACAAACATTTGTAATAATAAAATGCAGTACTGCAAATGTTTCTGATGTATCATCTGTTGAAATGACAAATTCAATGCATATGTCTCTGTTATTTGTCATTTGGCATGGGATTCATAAAAGCAGTGTTAATGTTTGTGATGTATCATTTGTTGAAATGACAAATGCAATTCATTTTATTACTACAAATGTTTGTGAACTGTCATCTGTTGGAACGACAGAAGTATAGGAACTGGCCAGACACACAGACATTTGTCCTTTCATTAAGGTGGGTAATTAGTATCCTGTGGAGGTTAAACAAAACACTTTCAAAGCTCATCAGGTACTCAAACAAAGCAGGGGCAATGCAAAATCTAAAGAACATAACAATAAACTGATAAAGCCCCTGCCAGAGAGTAAGGAGTCTCACATTGACAATAAGCAATAATTGCCTATTGCCACAGGCTCAATTTACCAGTGGGATGAATAGAACTTCTTTCAAATTTTTCCCCCATTTTGTGGATTCATTTGTCATGGTGCCAGTCCTGATTTCTAGGGGCATTGGCCTCTAGAGTCCAGACATTGAGGATCAGTTGGTGAAGGGTTAAAAGGTCATCTCAACTGCAATTTTGTATCCGTGATTGGACAAAATCATTTGTGTCCATCAATATATATTTGAGGTTTTAGTTTCCCTAGTAAAAGAGATAAATGCACTTAAAGGAAAAGGAATGGGTTACAAGAGATGAAAGCAGTGACAGAAGAATAGAGTAAAAGGCCTGGTTTTTCATTTAGTATTGGGAAAGAGAGTTCAGACAATCTCAGGTTGATTGCTAAAATGTATTTATGTTACAAACATTTGCTAATAATGTTTAAGTATCTTCACTTATTGATTGTGGGATAGCAGAGAATTTTGTTAGTTCTTCATTATTAAAAGAACTTTGGATACGCCCCATTGCTTTAATAGTTAAACTGCAAGTTGTTTTGGAAGATGGAAAGCGATCAGTAATTGGACTTTAGATTGCATATCCCCACCTCAACAGTTGCAAGTGGAGTTGGGTCATAAAGAGATGTTAACCTTTTTTGTCCTCTCCTCCTCTAGTTCTCAGCTTATTTTGGCTGTGCAAACATAATCCTATAATGGATTGGGAATAGAAAAGAAATTCTGAGCTGGAGTAAGAAATGTAAGGAGGGGTGTCTTGATATTCCATAATGCATAATACATACAATTTGAGTAATTATAAAGTACAAAATTAAACAAGCAACAGAGAACAAACTAAAAATTAAGCACACAAAGTGTAATAAATTCAGAGCTCGGTGAAAAGTAGACTTCTAAACATAACAAGGCTGTTGATGAATAAGTCACTACAACGTACGAGTAATAATAATAATAATAATAATAATAAATTTTATTTATATTGCACTTTATATTTTAGCAATCCCAAAGTGCTA
Organism: Erpetoichthys calabaricus; assembly: GCF_900747795.2. Taxonomy (NCBI): domain Eukaryota; kingdom Metazoa; phylum Chordata; class Cladistia; order Polypteriformes; family Polypteridae; genus Erpetoichthys; species Erpetoichthys calabaricus. Next base: position 260,710,501 of record NC_041397.2, on the reverse strand, counting down.
CAGAGTAAAAATAGAATAATAAAATAAAAAAAAAAAATAAAAAAAAAAAAAAAAAAAAAGAACAGAAGAGTCTATAAAATACTTTAACAAAATGACCCATCCTTGAAGACATCACTTCCGGTTCCGGTGCCTAGGCTGAGGTCACTTCCGGTTCCGGCCCCTATGATAATGTCGGAAGGTCACTTCCTGTCCCCCTACATCACTTCTGGTCGTCCCACTTAAAACTGCTATCTTCCCAAACCTCAATCAGTTCATGTCTGGACTCCAACCAAGATACTACTGTATACCAAATCATCCCATTGCAGGCAGGGATAATATACGGGTGGCTCTCCCAAACCTTTTTAAGTGTGTCGAGTCTAATCTTTCACAGTAGCGTAGCAGGCAGGATGGTAACCTCCTCGGAAGTAGAAGTGACGTCATCAAGGATGGGTCAGACAGGTTTTTCCGCGGCTGGTCTACCAAGACAACAGAAGAAGGTTTAGTGCACCCTGCCACCCCCTGGCCTGGAGTGGAATTACCTTCACTTGGTCCATACAATGTCCTCTTACTCGCATGTGCGTGACGATGTCCAGAAGGAGAACAGAAGAGAAGAAAGCCCAAGTAGTGCCTTGCAAAGAATTGTTTTTTCAACCAGCACCTGAACAACAGAAGCTCATTCCACAGATTGGGAGCAAGAAAAAGAACTATTATCCAGTATTCGCATATCTGGTGATGGGGGACTAAAGAAGAATGAAAATTTTCTGCAGAGACATCCAGGGAGTCCAGAGAGTCCAGAAAAAAAAATCGAGGAGCAGAGCCATGCTAAGACTTGCATGTCAAGAGAAGAATTTTGAATTAGATCCTTTGTGTATATGGAAGCCAGCAGAGATAGAGGGAGATAGTTGGGTATCTACGTTCTGAAGGAGCAGGATGAATCGGACAGCAGCGGCTAGGAGAAAGTTTCAGTAGAACAGCCAAGATAACGCAGGAGTAATACATCCTCAGGCACTGTTACTGTTATGGCCTATAAGACATGAAGCCTAAGGTCTGTCCCTAGAAAAGGGCTTGGAGTCTCCCACCATGAGGCACTTTGGTTTGTTTAACCACATAGGTGTGCACCTTTAGCCAGTAAGTATGAGACTCTTCTGCTGTACATGCATAAACAGGGCCCACATCACAGGGGACGAATACCTGGGACCCCAGACAGCTAGTTTTCATCAGGCATGTCACTAACAGGCACGTTATGGCCGCATGTTAAAGAGTTTTCCTACATCAGAGACATTCTTAATGGCATTTCTGCTTGAAGGATCATCAGTAAGACAATACACTGTTTAATAATAACAGTAATACTACTGATAACAATAATAAAGTTAATATATAGAAAATAAAAGAGCAAATATGCAGGGTTTCATGCCATTTCTGGCTGTAGGCACTTTTAACTTTATTTGTTTTTGATTGCAAATAGACGAAAAAAAAAAGAATTCTTTACACACCACATGAGTTGGCAGACTTGATGTCAGTTCAACTCAATTAGCTTGATTTACGGCTTTGCATCCTTTCATTCATCATACAGAAAAACAGAATCTGGAACAATAAGCAACATTGGCAAAAAAATAAATAAATAAACTGGAAAGCGAGGCTTAAGAGCCATAGTTCCAAACATGTTTTCAACACATCATTTATATCTTTGATTCACAGCACAGTGTTTTGGTATTGCTTTTTAATCATTGGATAATATAACTGGAATTATTTCCATACTAAAATGTAAAAGAGTTTTTAGTCTGGGAAATTTTGCAAAGTTTCTGTAGATGAATGCACAAAGAAACAGACCTGCCGACCCAGTGGTTAGTACTTTTCATTCACAGCTGTGAGCACCTGGGTTCAATTCATGGCCAAGTCACAATGTGTGAGTTTTCACATTCTTCCCATGTTTTTAATAGGTGTTGTAGGATGGTGGGGTGCGTGTGGACAGGAGAAAATTTTATTAATCACCCACCATAGATGACCAGAGTGCACTGATTTCACCTAATGCAAGAAAACTGTCACCAGCTTCAGATAAACCACCATGACGGCTGAGCAGTTCCAGCCTATTAAATAATCATCCTCTGACAAGCCCACATCCATGCCAATTCTTCCTCAGAAGATAAGCCAAAGTGCAGTTTAGCCTTTGGTCTTTCTTGATAAAAACCGCTTGGTGCCAAAACACACCTATTGAACCCGTTTTTGATGTTTTCTGACAATGCCAGCTGCACATTCCTGGGAGTCAGAGAGTCACGCCTCGTTCCATCTGATAACTATTGAACTGGACACAATGATCTCTGGAGGATTCTGGGGCAATCTCCAAGAACGCATGTCTGTTTTCTTAGTCATTATTCACTATATATTTGTAATTATATTACTCTGTTACTGTATATAATTTTGAGTTTTCTGATTAATAAATTGTGAATTATTGTAAATCATATGTAATCTGTATTAATGCTGAAAAGGTAGAATGCTTTTTCACAGTGGACACACACGGGAAACTCAGCCTCTCCGGTTCACAGCCTGAACATTCATAATTGGTAAGCATTCTTTTACTACTTAAACTATGAATTCAATGTAGCACACATTAGATTAAGCTGCTCAGTCTCTGAGGTTTTGTTCTGGAAAGTGCAGTAAGAAATAGCATGTAGCCAGGTGAGGCTGCATGTGAAATATTATTCATGTAATAAGCACTAAGAAAGCTACTTAGCCCCTGAGGTTTTATTTTAAAGCACACGCTAGATAAACCGCGCTTAACCTCCGAGGTTACATATATAATAAAAGGTGACTATTAACATAATATTTCTTTCTAAGGGTGTATAACTTTAAGCTTTGTAAATGAAAATAAGCCAATGTTAATTAAAATATTACAGTAATTTATAATCAATTCATAAGTCACAATAAGTAATTCTTAAATACTAATAATAAATTGGAGTCAGGTTAAGAGATCCGCACCGCTATTCTGTCACTAGATAAGAGCTTTGGCAACTGCAGTTTAATTCTGGTGAAGTAAACAATTAAAATAATAGACATATATTCATAAATAATAAAGCTAAATAGGCCTACAGTGTTCCCCAGGTACTCCAGTTTTCTCTCGCATGTCAAAGACAAGTGTTGTTAGGTTCACTAGTGACCCTGAGCTGTTTCAGTTGGAGTGACTGTGGAAGTGTGTATATACAGTTTACTGAAAGTGATTCGCAGGCAAAGCCTTGAACCATCCATAAAGTGCAAAACTAAAGCATTCATCCTGCTTAAAAAACAACTACACGTGTCCCCTGAGACACAAGAGGTTTATTTTAACACCATTTTTTAAGATATGATTCAGTTTTAATGTTCAATGTGAGATACTATGTTTTTTGGGTATCCATATTTAGTTGTATGTGTACAGTTTAGTACAGGCAGTCCCCCGGTTACGTACGAGATAGGGACTGTAGGTTTGTACTTAAGTTGAATTTGTATGTAAGTCGGAACAGGTACATTATTTTAATAAATGCTATTGTTGACCGACTGTAACCAAGTGCTCTGCCAATGAATGATGGAGTTTCACCTCTCTCTGACCTTTTTATTATTTCTACTTTATTTTCAATGGTGATCGTTTTTCTCTTCTTTACTGTATTACCAGCACTTGCATCAGATTTGTGTTTCAAAGACATTCTTGAAGGGTGAAGACAAAAGGTTACGATGAGCTCTTTTGCACAGCACTGTACACGCTATCACAGCAGGAAGGCACCCGTCGTCAACACGTCTGATGTACTGACAAGAGACAACTTCCTGCTATGTACGTAACAGTACAAGCAGGCTTGCTATTGAGAATGAATGGGGGCATCGATGGGCGGTTCACCACCTGCCACCACACAGTCACCTCAACTTGCATACAGTATACTGCCTGCAGCGTCCGCCCACTGAGAACGGACACGGTGCAGCCAAAGTCGGGTAGTGAATTGCCAACCACTGTCCCCATTCAACAGGCAGGCACCCAAGGCACACTACAACGCTGCCCCCTGCCTCCCCATTCACCCTCAATGGCCTCCGTTCAGCCACAACTGGGTCACTGCTTGCAGCATCACCAGCCACACACCAAGAACAAACGGGGCAGCCATTCGAGGAACACTGCAAGGCTGTGTGGTGGGTGGGCCAGCCGCCCATTGAGAATGAATGGGGTGTGGCCCCCACTACCCCATTCATCGACCGGAGCTGCCCGAGGGACACTACACTGCACAAACAGTGAAACCGCCCCCCTCCCACCACCGCTTACAGTGTCCCCAGGCTGGAGATGACAGAGTGGAAGTTACTGAGGAGGCTGTGCTGCGTCCCCCAGACAGATGAAGGAGCCCCGTTCGTAAGTCGTATGTTGGATGTCCGTAACTCGGGGACTACCTGTATACTACTCTCATTTGGGCACATAAATCGCACAGTGTTATTCTTGTTTCTGTTATGATCAGGCATTGATTTACATTTTTTTTTGGAGGGGATTGGATTGAGTTCATTCTGTTTTTTTTGTTTTGTTATATATTTTTACTTTCCTTTTCATTGGAGAGTTCTCATCTCTCACCTTGACTTTGGGTTTTTTTAAGAATGTTGTCATTTGCTGTTTCTATCGCTGTGATGCAATTGCCATTTGCCAGGGGACATTTTCCGGAAGTCATGTCATTTGACATCAGAGACAATGTTTAAGCTGGCTCCGCAGTGGCACTTAAATCCACAATTTTGTATTCAATCAGACTTTTGATTATGATTTTTACTTAGTTCTTCTGGTTTCAGATTCTGTGCTCCCTGATTTCTAATTTGGTATGATTTACTTAGGTGTCACTTAGGTGTTGTGGGAACCAACCCGGACACAGACAGGCAGACACCGATGGTTCAAAACCACACACACGTTCATTATACATATTTAACTATTTACAAAGTACCGCACAACCCAGTGCCCCTGCACCAAGCACCCTCAGTCCAGGCCTCACACAATGCCTCTCTCCTTGACCGCCTCCACTCCTCTCCTCCAAGCTCTGTCTTCTTCCAACCGACTCCAGCTAATGAATGGAGGGAGGCGGCCCTTTTATGTCCACCCAGACGTGCTCCAGGTGCCTCCCGATGAGCTTGCTGTGGCAGAAGTGCTGCATGAGCACCCAGAAGCACTCCGGGTGTCCCTGGTTTTCCTTCGGTGTGGCGGAAGTGCTGACATCCAGGGCTTCTTAGGCATCTGGGCGCCCCCTGGCGGTGACCACGGGCCCCTATAGGGTTGAGCTTCCATGCTCTGTTCCCGTGGTCCCCATACCAACCAGGGCGGCTACCCTCTCGTGGTCCGGAGGAGGCGTAGTCCCTCTCCTGATCCTTCCAGGCGTCCCAGCTGGGTACCGCCCCCAGCTGCTCACCACAGTGTATAACGTAAAAGATTTCCTGGTTATGAACTTTGGCTAGTATGAAGACTACGTTCTCCTGATCTCATCTCTTAATAAAACTGCTTTTTACCATCTATGGCAGCAAAGTTTGGACAATGCACCACTTTCTGGCATTTCTCATCCTCCTATCACAATGGAAAAGAAGGAGGCAGAAGACAAGAATGATCCAGAAATGGAGTTGGTACTTGGTGTCTATCACCCCCTCTCTCATTCACTGCCACCTTCACAAACAATCTTACAGCTATGTTGTCACCACTACCCTTGCCTCTTCATTCACAGTTTGAAGGCAAGAATGCATAATGCATAATGTTTAAACTCATTAAACTGGCCCTTTCTGTAAATGAATCTCCTGTGATTGCCAGAGAGTTCATATAAACCAGACTTTCACCCTGCAGCCAGGAATGGTCATTCACAGCAGTCGAATGTGTGTGGTGTGGTGTGGTGCTTCACTACAAATGTAAAACAGTATTATTGAGTCTTTAATGAAGGCAAAATGGGTCTTTAGTATGTGTTTTGATGACTACTGACTACTGATTTGAAGTGATTGTGTTTATTTTAATAGAATTTGACATTACCTTATGAAAAAATGGGTATCAGTTTTGGAAGGAAGGATCACAGTCACTTCTTTCCTATTGAAATGAATGGCAATCACATTTTCAAATTGCAAAAGTTCACCTTACAAAGTTTTCTTTTTCAGGAAGGCATTATGCTTGTAAAGAAAGGAAAGAGAGCATTACATTTTCTAATGAAGCATTTCAAATAAGGAGGACATATGGGAGACAGTGGAACAGAATACACAGATTCATTTTCCACTGGAAGATTTGTACCATAATTTCCAATGCAGTTCTTGCCATTTTATGTCATTGTGCAGAACCTATGAATTGGCACTAGGGGGGGATGCTGTTCTTCAATCTTGCAGGCTGAAATAAAAAGAGATTAGATAAAGCTACAAGCAATAAATCATTATGCAGTAAGTGAAAATCAATATAAATATCTGAGATGGCTGTAGCTGTTCCTGTACCGTTTTGCACAGCATTAATTCAGATTTCTCTCACTAATATATTTCAAAAAAGCCTCAAGTCATAGTCTTATACCCCACTTCACAGTTAGTCTTAGGCATGGTGGTCAAGGTGGCATAGTGATTAAGGCCTCTGCTTCATAGCCACAGTAAAAGAAGCATAAACACAGCCTAAGAACTGTCTATGGAGTTTCCATATTTTCCTTGTGTCTCTGAGGGTTTTCCTTTCTGTACTCAAATACATTTTACTTAGCTTAATAATATTTGGGTGTTGCACTCAAAGCTGTCAGGATAGATCTCTCAGACTTCAATTCCCTGTCACTCCACTCTGGATTAAGCAGATACAGGAAATGGATCAATGGATGGATGAGTGATCTTCTTGTATCTACAAAATGCTCATATGACTCATAGTCTCTGTGTACTTTACCAGACAGATCACTGGGTATTATGTATGTTATCATGTCCGAAGGTCTCCCGTGACTTTTACACCAGGTACACCAGCGGAGGATTGAGATGGGACATCACTTCTTATGTCTCTTCCTTTTGCATTTTCAGATTTATCAATGACAAAGATCAGAAAGAAAAGCCGTGACCACACCTCTGACCCACCTTGGACTCCTTAAAGTTAATGGAACGGGAAATCGGGGTTCATTCTGGAATCAATCATCATCAGAAAGCACTTAAGAGAGATATAAGACCCAATCTCTAAACCAACCAATATTTTTGTCTATTTTGTACCCTAAAACAATTTCTATTAATCCTGCATGGTTTTCCAACCCTTTTCATATTTTTTTGTTTTCTTTAGGGTGGTCATAATAATGTCCTAGAGCAGGTTGTAGGCAACTCATTTTATGTTCAGGATTATAACTCCAGCAATGCCTATTCTGTCGACTAAAAGACATTTTTTATAATTTTTTTAACCTAATTTTGTTGCCCTTTCATTGTCTTCCTATGGCACCATTTCTTCCTGGACAACTTTACAGAAATAGTGACTTTACAGTACAGTGTGGGACAGACAGAAACATTCATTGAATAGATTCTGATTGTCTACATGGGACTGCTGACTCATGCTGGTTCAGCTGTTATATAAAATCCACACCTGCCAGTGGCTTGCGTATGAATATTACGTGTGATCACAGGGTGCTGTTAGGGAAAATGTCAACATCAGATGCTCATAAAATCATGATGGAGGTCAAATGAGACTGTGACAGCACAGCATGTTTCATAATAGCAAAAGAAATTCGCTTTTAGTTTAAAACAATAAGCACATATTGTTGGCACTCTGTTGAACTGAATAATAAAGAAAAACACCACAACCAAGTAATTTTTCAGCTGTTTCATCCTCAACCTCACCTCCACTCTGTGGCCTTAAGGGTGAGTTCAGTAAAAGCTGTCTTAAGAGTTTTCTTTCACAGCCTAGGTATTTTTTTTATCACGCAATAATAAATAGCTGAAAGACAATATATTCCAAAACATATGACACCAAGAGTGCTATAATTCTTAAAGGTTAATACTTGTGTGCACAGAATGCCCCAGGAATAACAGGTGACTTTATATTCTTGAGTCTCCTTTTAAGCTTTTCACTTCAAATATGATGTCCAATACAAAAGAATAGTTATGGATAGCTTTAGGATATATCTACAATATAGCTAAAACATTTTATAACACCCCAGGATATTAACATTATACACCAGTATCATCTATTTTTCTTTTTTTTGCATCCCAATCTTGCCCAACGTAGTGTCTTCAAGACCCAGTCCATGACATCTGTCAGATTGTCCCTCTGTAGTATCAGTAATCCGGGGGTTAGTCTCCCGCAGGTGACAGTCATAGCAGAGAGGGTCAATTGCTTAAACTGCCTGCAATGACCCACCATGAGACACTTCGCAAACGGTACACAACCCTTTCCCGTTGATTACATTGGTGAGTCATATCTCTGTAAAAGCCAGAAAACCTGCAACCCTTTTTGGGTCGTGACCCTCAGTCTAAAACTATGCTGCAGACGTTTCAGAGAAATCAGTCCTAGAGAAGGGCCGCCAGGTAACTAAATGCCCCAAACAACTGAAACTGGAAAAGACAAGAAAAGCCAACTGAGTGTTTGAGTGCCAGGGATGCGTTATCTATCATTTAAATAAACTACTTAAATGAAATTCTAACAAACAAATTATATCAGTATACAAATAACCTTTTGGAATCTGTATGAGAACAGTAGGCACCGTGAACAACTTTGAAGTATTGCTGATAAAAGGAAAATGAACATTAATGTAAACTAGTGAGCTCCAGTAGCTTAGCTGTGACTTTGTAAACACCACAACTACATTACAGTACAGTTTTAATAGCCATTTATTTTCAGGACAGTAAGCATATAAAACTTTACAAGTATTTTCCATCTTATTCTGTGGTAAATCTGCAATTTTTGCATACTTAGTCACAGACCGTTTCTTATCAGTGCTGCTATGCACAATAAAATACAATTTATGAGAAACACAAAACCATTAAATATTTTTCTTATTTAGGCAAAAAACATACAAAAATAAATGTAATGTCAGTCTGCCCCTTTAATATAATGTGTAATTCAAAAAAGGATCTCTGCTTGTTTTTATTCTTCTTCATAACTTTTTTCAAAACACTCGGTCTTTCTCCAACACTTTGCAGTGTACAAACTGTTAATCATTACCTGAAAATATTTGATTACCAGTGCCGGTGCAGTGCAGTGAATACACTTGACTTGAACATTCCTAGTTTTCATCCTCTTTCTCTGTACGTTTAGCATTCATTTGCTCAGAGGTTGATGCGCTTTCTGTTTCCTCAGCAGCTCTTCTTTTCTCCACCCTAGCGGCCCGCTTCTTTTCTTCTTTTCTTTGGCATCTTTTTGCTTTAAAACTGATTAAGTCAGTGTTTGTGTTCCAATTACTTGGTACGTTTTCTTTGATTTTTCACTTACGCTGGCACTTAAGTCTTCAATCTGCCTCAAGAATTATTTAAGATTTGAAGAGGTAGTGTCGTGGCGAAAAATTGCCACCAGAAGGCTTTTTACCTGAAATGAAGGCTATGAGGACTCAGAGGATAGGCAAACAGAGTCTATAATTTTATTTCAATGAAATAACCATAATAATAACACAAACTCAACCCAATACGGCCAAATTGAGCTGAGCCCTGAACAGTTCAGGACTCCAAACTTATATAGTCATTTCTTATCACTATGACCTCGCTCATATCAGCTCATTTGCTCTTTTTCTCTGAGTCCCCTCTGCTCCTGTCTGGCCGATACCTTGAGTTCCCATGGGAATCATTATTATCTCCTGACTTTCCCTGCAGCTGGCCCCTCCGGTATTTTCACTGTCTATTGTTAATTTTTAATGCAATATGACTGATTTTTTAGTTAACCATTTGCTTGACCTATCTTATTTGCTTAACATTCTAATTTATGCTTAAACTTAATGTTTTAGAAGCTATTAATTACTTTTATGTCTATTTATGCCAATATGCTATTTATGCCTAATGTATAAAATTTTTTCCTTCTATAGTAGGGGAAGTGACAGCGAAGGTGGTAGGGATGCAAATGGCGCCCATACGCATGCGCCACACAGCTGCCTTGCTTGCCTCTGCCGAGAGTTGATTCTACAATAAAATAAAATAAAAATAAAAAGAGGAATAACCCTGGAGGTCCATCATCACCACGAAAGCAGATAGTAGACGTCATGTAGTATAAGTGTACCAAATATCAGGTCAAATAGGTTTGCAAGCTACAGATGATTTAAAATCCTGGACAGACAAATGGACAGCCATGGTAGCGTATTATATAAGAAGATACCAATTGGTAAGTCTAAGCAATTTGTCTCCCAAATACCTGCTCCTTTGAAGGTTCATTTTTTGGAGAACAGAAGTACAGAGCACTGTACAAATTTACACATAGGGCTTACAATTTGAACTGACATTGTTTTTTTTAATAAGCATGTTGTGTCTTCACAGCATTACTTCTACTTCCCTGGCATCCAGACTAACAGTCTGCATATTGTGAATCTTACTACACTGGCTAAATATTACTTACTACACTATTCTAAATATTTTAGAATATTTTTTTCAAATTATTTTTGTTTTTATAATATTTATTTATTTGTGTCAGGTGACAATGGCTTCATTTACACTATTTGCACTGCCATTTTGTTTACCCATCCATTGGCTGGTTGTTAGAATGTGATCAGTGTCAATGTGATGCACGGCATCCATTTGCAGTTTAAGTTGGTTGTTTGATGTGCAGAGTATTCCTAGAGATTTTTTAATTCAAAACCCCTTGCCGTGTGTGCCTATGTTTATTTCAATTAGCAATCCCCCCTTTATTGGTTTGGTTTTTGAATTCTCTCTGTGTCTAGACATTGACTTCTACCTCTCCCCAAAACCCTTTTTTCATTTTCCCAATTTTCCTCTTCTCTTAACAGTCTTTTCTATACAGAAGCTGGGATCATCAGCAATTCCAAAATGAAAAGAATTTTTAATAAAGACGAATAACCTCAGGAAAGAAAAAAAATGACGAATTATCAGCCACATTTCACCAAATGATAGCTGACATTCCATACATTACAATAAAAGCTGGGAAATGTTTTCTGTTCCTGGTGCCACTTCAGGAGCAATTCCTGAACCACACATACTTCCTCTTAGGTTTGTGGCTGGAAAATTTTACACATTTTGTTAATTAGTGCCAAGTGGTTTTTGATCAACAGCCCTGAGCTTGTAGTGCTGATCATTTAAAAGTTACTTTCATAACATCCTTATTAGTATAGTGTTATGACTCTGGAGTTTTATTCATTTTTTTAACTTTATAAACATATTTCTAAGCTCACATATTTACTGTGGTTTCAGAATTCCAATGAATTCCTTGCATCTTTGGTTCCCTATTGTCACTTTGTTTGAGACTTGTTAATTTAATTTTTCATTTTATTTTGATTTATAGCATAACAAAACCCATTTTGTTTTTCTATGGACACTGCCATTTTGGTGAACCATTGCCATGATGCAGTGTCCTGTTGCTAAGGGGTGTGTCCCTGAAGTTGTATCATGTGATGTTATCAGCACGACTGTATATAAACCAGCGCCACAATCGACTTGTTTTCTAATTTTGTGGATACTTTCTGGAAATCCTGTACAAAGTATAGGACAGGCTTCCTGACAAATGAATTAAGCGATTGAGTTTCTGACTATATATTTGGTTAATATATAGTTTTGAAGAGGCATTTTTAATTTAACACATTGCTAGCTTATGTTTTATTTTTTGACCTGCACTTTTGGTCCGCCACTTTCCACCTCTTGGAAGTACAATAAACTTCTTGCATATGGGTGTTTCAAGGTTTTGTCTCCCCTGCTTGCAAAGGTTCAACCAATTAGTTAAAGTTAGTCGAGGACTGAGTAATACATTAGAACAATCTAGGAGAGAACAGGCCATTCAGCCCAACAAAGCTTAACAGTCCCATCTACTTAATTCTTCCAATAATAAGTCTAATTTTGAAAGTCCCTAAAATCCTACTGTCTTCCATGCTACTTGGTACCTTAATCCATGTTTCTATGATTCACTGTGTGAAGAAAATCTTCCTAATGTTTGTGCAAAATTCCCATTAACAAGTTTCCAACTGGGACCCCATGATAGTGATGAACTCATTTTAAAATCACCTTCTTGAGCCACTGGACTAATTCCCTTCATAATTTTAAGCATTTCAATCATGTCTCCCCTTAATCTCCTTTTACTTTAACTGAAAAATACAAAGGTGGACCCCCACCTCACTCTTTGATTTCATATGTGACCACCAGGGCATTGATCTCCAAATCCCCAAAGGGGTCCCTCCCTCTCTCACCTTTTTGGATGTTCCTTTTTGGCTGCTTGCAACCAACTCTGCACAGGGACTCAATGTACTCTTGAGATGGCCCTGGTTGCAGCTTATAATTGAATATATTTCTGTTCCTCGGTAAGATTATTGTGGTGTTTGTAATATCTGTTTGGGGGTGTAGGACACAAATAATACCCAAAGTATTAGAATAAATCATAATTGACCTTGAAAGTTATTTAAGAGAATCTGCAGCATTTTCAGGTCAAAAAAAGAAGCCAGGAGTGGAGGTTACAACATTACTACACAATTACCCAGCGTTTCAGCAAGGTCAGAGAGAGACCACTTTTAGTAAACACGTACAGGGTGTTCTCTTTTTATTCTGACAAGACAGACAAAATTTACCAATAACATGGAAAACAGAGCTAAACATTGTGCCAATATAGTCAAGTAAATTACTAACCAATGGAGCCTGAAACACTGGAGGGTATGGCAGCAACTTGTGTTGTGAACGCAGCACAGGGAGACTGAATGACAGTGGTCATCTGCAGTTCTCGGGTCCAGTCCAGGACACCCTATGGCTGCAGGTTTTCATCCCCACCAATTTCTTCTTTCAACTGGATTCTTACATGAATTATTCCAGCAGTTACCTCTAAGTTTGTGCTTTTTTGCATCAATCCAGAACTTACAATCAGGCTATGCTAACCTTTTGCTGAATACATTTTAATTTTAAATCACATATTAAACAGATTACCAGGACAGCATTTTTTCACTTAAGAAATACAGCAAAAGTTGGATCCCTTATAACTTTGCAAAATGCTGAAAAATCAGTTCACGCTTTTGTATTTAGTCAACTAGATTACTGTAACGCACTCGTCTCAGGACTACCCAAAAAAGACATCAATCAATTGCAACTAGTGCAGAATGCAGCTGCTAGAAAAGAAAAGAAAAGAAAATCCAAGCACATCTCTCCAGTTTTGATGTCACTACACTGGTTACCTGTGTCTTTCAGAATTGACTTTAAAATACTGCTTATGGTTTACAAAGCCTTAAATAATTTCACTCCATCCGATATCCAATATGCCTTTCACCTTACACTCCAAATCGTAACCTTAGATCTTCAAATAAGTGTCTGCTTATGATTCCAAGAGCTAAACTTAAAAGAAGTGGTGAGGCAGCCTTCTGCTATTATGCATCTAAAATCTGGAATAGCTTAGCAATAGAAAGTCGCCAGGCTAATACGGTGGGGAAAACTGCTAAAAACTCATTATTTTAACATGACTTTCTCAATACCTTCATTATCATTCATAGCTTCATGGCGATCTGCACCACCACCACCTGATGATGGAGTGAAGGCCGTAGGTCCACATCACTGTCATCATCCAATTCTTCAATGTGAAGCCTGAAAGCCATGAGGACTGATTGAGACCACTGATGTTAGGTAGAACGCCCAGTGGGGGCTCGGTGGTCTTGTGGCCTCAGAACCCCTGCAGATTTTGTTTTTTTTTTTTTCTCCAGCCCTCTGGAGTTTTTGTTTTTTTCTGTCCTCTTAGCCATTGAACCTTACTTTATTTTTTGTTAATCAGTATTGCCTAATCTTATTTTTATATTTTTATTTTTTATAAACTTTCCTTTCTTCATCTTGAGCACTTTGAGCTACATCATTTGCATGAAATTTGTATGAAAATGTGCTAAACAAATAAATGTTGTTGTTATAAATCAGGAATTTAGATGCATATTAATTATATTTTTGCTTTACAGCATTTTGTTCTTCTAATTTTTTTGCCAAAGAGTAGCTGACCTTAAGCATTTGGTGTCACTTGCTCAGGTGTCTGCTATGCTTGTCATCAGTATTCAGATACAATTAAGAGAGCAAACTCCAGTGAAAAGGTGACTTTAAAAGAAAATGACAAAGACAAGCATCCAAAGATAAGGCAAAAAATGTAAAAGGTTTTTAAATCTAACAGTAATGCACTTTTCTGAAAGCATAATAAGAGAAGAAATAAAAAAGGACAGATAATTGAACAATGAGATCAATTAAAGGTAAAAATGACTCACTGATTGTGAAACTGGTTGGACTAAAAATTTGCAGTCACAGGGGACCACCAAGACTGAAATTGAGAGCCTCTGGTCTGTATCAGCTCGCTAAGAGATGTTATTGTAGCCAACTGGAAAGAGACCAACGACAGAAAGAAAAATAACTATGAAAAGGATCAGGAGAATGAGAAGATGTTTGTTTAAAAGGGCTCAGGCAAAAGGTTAGTTGAGTACTGGACTATGTCTGTTAACCAGCAGTTCAAAGGGTCCGAGATACCAAAACCAAAACACTAAATGAGAAATTTGAACATGAGGACCAAGCAGAAAGTTAATACCAAAGCAAGAAGACAGATTCAAGAAGTAAAAAAGTTTTGTTTTACTTTTTAATCTAAAACCTTTGCATTATGAACAGCATGTCACCACTACGGTGGGTTGGCACCCTGCCCGGGATTGGTTCCTGCCTTGTGCCCTGTGTTGGCTGGGATTGGCACCAGCAGACCTCCGTGACCCTGTGTTCGGATTCAGCGGGTTGGATAATGGATGGATGGATGGACAGCATGTCACCATCTTATATAATGGGAAGAAATGACATAACAGTGCAGCGTAGCAACAATAAACATGATGTCAATGAAAAATATCAAACAAAATGGTATATTATAATATAAATAAAAACAAAGCAAAAATTAATTCAACGATATACAGCCATGTAATGCATGACGGACGGTTTCATGCTGCTTAAAAGAAGATAAAGTAGACTTGTGGCTGTGACTGAAATGACTAAACTCATCACATTAAAGTGGACTTGCATAAGCAGTGCATCATCGCATGTTCTCGTATTTTTCTTAGATACCCAACACTGGTGTTTTTAGCATGAAAAATCAAGTTGGGTCATACCAGAATAATCCGATACTGTACTAGCTGTGTAAGCCCATGCTGTGAAAACCCCAGGCTCCTAGAAACTATTGAAATTGTCAGAAAAGAAAATTGAAATGCAGAGTCAGCAGTTTCGTTTTGCAGACGTGCTCGCTGCCCTTGTCTATCTAAGCGAGTTTCTCTCTCGCTTGTCTTTCCTCGATGGTTTCACTTTGGCGACGGTATCGCTTTCTTTCAGCTTCATGCTGTAGCCTCGCACTTCCATTCCAGGCTGGACAGACAGACACACACACACTTCCACGCGTAGACGTTTATATATAATGATAACATTAGGAAACATAATGTTAATTTTCACTCGTATGCAGATGACACCCAGTTATACCTTTCATTTAGATCAAATGGAGTTTCTCCAATGTTGTCTTTAATTAGTTGTGTTAGTAAATTAATGGAGTGGATGAATAAGAACTACTTGTCTTTAAATACAGATAAAACGGAGATGTTAATTGTTGGAGGGAATGACGCTGATCATAACAATATTTTGTCATCATTTAACTCAGTTGGAATACCCATTAATGTTGCTGAATCAGCCCGCAATCTAGGAGTTATCTTTGACTCTAGCATGTCATTTAAAGCGCATATTACAAAGTTGTCCAAAACATGTTTCTTCCATCTTAAAAATGTTAGGAAATTAAGGCGCTTTTTAAATAAACAGGATTCTGAGAAATTAATTCATGCATTTATTTCTAGTAGGATTGACTAATGCAATGCGGTGTTCACTGGATGTTCAAACTGTTCTTTATACAGCCTCCAGTTAATCCAAAATGCTGCTGCAAGAATTATTACAAGAACAAGAAAATACGAACACATAACTTCAGTTCTTAAATCCTTACACTGGCTCCCGGTTAAGTTTAGGGCAGATTTCAAAATCCTCCTTTTAACATATAAAGCATTAAATGGCCAAGGTCCGGCTTACTTGTCTGAACTTATCATGACTTACAAACCAGAGCGCACATTAAGATCTCAAGATGCCGGTCTGCTTATGGTTCCAAGGATTAATAAAATAACAATGGGAGGTCGAGCTTTTAGTTACAGGGCCCCTAAACTGTGGAATGGTCTGCCTGCTACTATAAGAGATGCCCCTTCGGTCTCAGCTTTTAAATCCCGGCTGATGACTCACTATTTCAGTTTAGCATATCCTGACTAGAGCTGCTGATTAACTGTACAGACTGCATCTCTGTTGTTAGTCATTAGCACTAAAACATAAGTAACATGAGAGTTATAATTGGATACTAACCTTCACCTATTCTGTTTCTCTTCTCGGTACTCAAATATGGCACTTGGTGCCATGGCCCACCTGCCAAGTTGTTTTGTCTGCATAAGGTAAAGTCATCCCTGATGGAGGTTCGCAGGAATCGTGGGAAAGAGGGGTCCTTTCATCGGATTGGCTGGCCCAACGCTGTTTCAGCTCTGGAATGGCCAAATGGGGGAGGCAGCTTGATGGCTGAGGTCTCCAGGATTCTAAACAAATTCAAATCATATTATGTGATATCATCTACTGTTAAATTCTGCTCTGTACTTCTAAACGTTTTATTTTTATACTGTATTTAGGATTTGTTCTGTTCTGTGTATTGTATTGTATTGTATTGACCCCCTTCTTTTTGACACCCACTGCACGCCCAACCTACCTGGAAAGGGGTCTCTCTTTGAACTGCCTTTCCCAAGGTTTCTTCCATTTTTTCCCTACAAGGTTTTTTTTGGGAGTTTTTCCATGTCCTCATAGAGAGTCAAGGTTGGGGGCTGTCAAGAGGCAGGGCCTGTTAAAGCCCATTGTGGCACTTCTTGTGTGATTTTGGGCTATACAAAAACAAATTGTATTGTGTGCAGATTTCTGTAACATAAAGCATAACTTGCCTATCTGATAGCATTTGTCCATCTATTACTAGTGACAAGAAAAACATAACATAGATAATTGTCATGTGTATTGACATCATCATCAACTGACAAAATACAGCCAAATGTTATAAAAAAAAGTGAGAACTTTGCAACCACCCACTGCTCAGGAAAACCAAATTGGCTATAACCTGCTTAAATTAAAATGGCAGCACCTCAAGTTTAGAATTGAATAGCTTTCAATTGAAAAAGGACAAGCCATGATAGCATGGAAAAATATGCAGGCCTCACTGGCTGCACGACTGGAAATGCACACGGCAAGCCCAGTAGCAGTGCTAACTACTGTACAGCCAGGTGTCTGCATGGACAACTGAAACAAATGATTTTCTGCACACATACCTGTTTATTCTGCATCAGGATTCTGCTCTTCTTTGAAACGGGAGCATCACATAGGCTTTCTTAGTGACCTTTTTAAATTTAGAGCGGTTCTAGTCAGCAGTAGGTGAAGCTCAAGATGCAGCATAATGCTTTGTGAACAGTGCATTGCTGATACCAGTCTACTTTCTTTCTTGTTTTAAATTACTGTGGCTGTATCTTAAAGAGATAAAGTAAAAATGATTTTTTGTACCTCTTTGTTGAGGTGTGCTGTATGGCCTTGACTAGGAAAATCTTGAACTGAAAGTATAAAAAAAAACAAAAAACAGCAGATGGTCCTCATTTTAATATGGGTGACCTTCAAGCCCCATCACTAAACCTGAATTCTGAAAGTTCAGGTTGTACAAGCGCAAACACAGCCAAGGGGATAGAGGACACTGCAGGGCCAATTGATGTAGCTGGAATCAGGCTTGAGTTTCACAAACTACAGGATGCAATATTGTCCTAAATAAGTAATTACACTGAGTGATTTCCATTGGGTGTGACGAGGATGGAGAGGATTAGAAATGAGTACATCAGAGGGTCGGCTCAGGTTGGACGGTTTGGAGACAGTGAGGCGAGATTGCGTTGGTTTGGACATGTGCAGAGGAGAGATGCTGGGTATATTGGGAAAAGGATGTTAAGGATAGAGCTGCCAGGGAAGAGGAAAAGAGGAAGGCCTAAGAGGAGGTTTATGGATGTGGTGAGAGAGGACATGCAGGTGATGGGTGTAACAGAACAAGATGCAGAGGACAGAAAGATATGGAAGAAGATGATCCGCTGTGGCAACCCCTAATGGGAGTAGCTGAAAGAAGAAGAAGAAGACAGAAAAGTGGAAAACCAAATTGTCTAAAAAGCAAAGCTGAGGGTTGTTGTAAACAGTTAAATTACTGATGGAACTTACTATCCTGTCTCAAGCAGTAAGTCAGTCAATTGCCTGCTTGTCTGTGCTAAACCCAATTCTTAACACCCTGTAAATGTTATTGAAGATGGTGTCATGTACCAATCCAAGCTTTTGGATTAAAATAACAAACAAAACAGACACCTCACATTTATTGATAGTTACAGAAAGAAATTCTAATTACAGTTAGGCCCTCCTGCCTTTGATTTATGCTTTTCATTTTTGGTAATTCACTTTGACTTAAACACTATTTTATTAAAAGATTCAATGTATAACACCTAAAACATTTTACATTTTTCAGCCCTTGTTAAGTATAATTATTCTTGTCTCATTTGGACAAATCAAATGCCATCCTGGCCACAACATGTTTGTGTTTTAGATATAAATGCACAAGTACTATAGACAGTGACATTCAAATTGAATCCATAGTCTATTTCCCCACAGGTAAAATCTGCAGACACAACTTCATCAGTCAAGGTTCTATCTATCTATCTATCTATCTATCTATCTATCTATCTATCTATCTATCTATCTATCTATCTATCTATCTATCTATCTATCTATCTATGCTGATCTTAATGTAGACGTGCCATTAATGCACAGTTATACTGAAGGTAATTGGTGGTAAAAGGTGATCCACAGACACCACATATCTGGGAGTTAATCAGAGCTTACCTCATATGGTAAAATGGCAAAGAAGAAACTAACATGAGACTTAAAGAAAGCAAGTTTTAAGGATACTATTAGATGCAATTAAAATTCAATTTAAAGTTCTTATGACAGAAATATTATTGAAAGATTGAAAAGAAACAAAAATTAAAAACAATGCAAAATGAATACAGTGTTTGCAACACATGCAAGTCTCTCAGATGACAAAATTAATAAACCGGCTGTTGAAGTGACAAATCCTAGCGGTCTGGCCACTTAAATATGCGCTTTTTTGAACAGGCCAAATTTCAGACACATTCATCTGTGAAAGGCCCTATATAAAAGTTAACTGAATTGGTTTGAATACAAAAGGATTGAAAGCAGGGGAGCCGCTGTCCCTGGAATTTGCACATTCCCGTCCCGCAGCCATCCTTTCCCTTGGGAAGTTTAAGATGTTATGAATTTGATTATTGTTACCAGACGGATGGCTGCTCATCCAAACAGATGTGAATTATAATTGTAACAGCATGGCTGGAATGTCTTAATTTGCAGTCATTGTTTCATAGAACACAGTTTTCTAATGCCTATGGACTGGTAACTACACCATAGCACACCATCTCAGGACAGCAGTGCAACTCTTCTCAGTTCAAAGTGCTCAGTCTGTATAAAATCAAAGAGTTAACGTAAGCAGAGCTGCTCTGGGCGCTGAGGAGCTCCCAACATGGACTGCTGATCCATAGGGCTTGGCTAACCGCTGTTTTTCAGCTTACCCATGGATTGAGTCTTCACCAGGAATGTATGTACCATACTACTTATTAAGTGATTGCGCTGTGTAACCTACCGATTTTAAAAATCAACATGTTCCATAGAATTGTCGGACTTAACATTTCTTAATAATCTGTTTTTTCCAAGGCTGTGTTTTTCCCCCTCTTCTATAAAGAACCACAAAATAACTTGTAATTGAATAATACGCTGTACTGTTTCAAGCTTTCTTTTGTTTATGTTTCTTTAAGCCAAATGGCACGTCTTTAAAATGAAAATACATGAAAAGCACATAATGTATCCAGCCAAGCCTAGACCATGATTAGACCAGCATCCCTTTCATGAGCATCTTTTTTTTAATTCCCCAAAACCAGTAAACATAAAACATCCTCTTCAACATGAATCCCATCTAATCTTTAAACCACAAAGTTTAATATTTACCAGATAATCAAGCTTTCACTGGGAAAACCCCAAAACCATTAGTTTTATTTGCTTCAGTACATATATCAACATAAGGGCAACAAGGGAAAGTCCAGGCCACATCAAATTTAACTGCAATCTGCAATATCTTCCACGTCCATCTGAATTGTCCTCAAAGCAATTTTGAAATGTTATGATTTATGACGTTGAGAACTTAAGTACAGAGTTGTTGGACCGCAACACTTTTGGGCCCTTTAGATCAGAAGTGAGAGCCGTCCAAAGCTAATAATGTGTCCCGCTTGTTAATGCTAATACTACACACTTGATGTGGAGAGGCTCGCTCCTTTTATATTCATGTTTTTCAGCTTCCATTTCTTGCCCTTTCATTTAATTTTAAACATACTTGTTAAGTTTTGTCTTTTTGTATTTTAGGGGAGCTCATGAGTGAACCCTGAACCCAGAAGCACACAACTGCAATAGCAATAATAATTAAAGAAACATTCAAAAAGTAGGCAGAACACAAGGATCTACAAATACTGTATGAATACAAAGAAACGGCAAACCCAACCCCATAAACACAATAAGGACCCCAGGTAAGCAGTCAAACTCACCATTCAGCTCTCCCCCTTTACTTGACTCCTGTTCCTCATCTGTCCAAACTGCTCTCACTTCGTCCCGGCCAGGCAAGCCTTTGCTTCTTCTCCCCTCTCCCAGTGCCAAGCTCGCCGAAACTACTGAAACCTGTGTCCTGTTCTGTTGGGGGTCTTGTCCTGGGGTCTGATTTTGTATCATATTTATATTCTGTTTTCTATTTGTTTGCAGTTTTCTTGTTCAGGTTAAGACTAGCCAAAGTTCCTGGTGTTACCTGGGTATGAAGAAATGGGGCAAAACTCTACATGGCCACGATGTAACAAAAAGACATACTCTTAGACAAAAGCTGTCATCCTATAAGATAATGAAATTGTTATCGAAATGAATGGAGAAGAAAACACTGTATGTATTTGTTGTCTTACACAAGATTCAGCTTTAGCTGCTATAAAACGTACCAATGATGATATCCTTTCCTCAGTGTACGCCAAATACTTGCTGGAAATTGTAGTCTCCGTGTCTGCGCTGGTTTTTGAGTTGTTCGCATTACATTAAAACCCCTCTTCCTGATAGACATATAGCCTGTAATTTAAGTTGGACCAACAGCAAGGCACATGCGAAATTTTGTCAAAATCAGTTCAGCCGCTTCTGAGTGATTAGCAAACAACCCAATGCACAAACAAACATACATCCAAATGGCTTACCATTATATAGATTATGTTAAGTATTGTTAGTCTTGTTCTGTTAGCTTCTTCTGTTAGTTCTAGTTGGATCTGTTTGTGTATTGTTAAATGTTTAATTGTGTTTGATGTTTTTAATTAGATTACAGGCCAAATGCCCCTTAACTCTTGTGTTCTACTTTAAATATCCCAGAAAATGAGCCTCACATGAATAGTCCATCACCAAACAACATGAGGCATGTGAGCAACTTTGAGTAGTGACAAAACCGCTAAGTAAATGTAAAAAGAATTAAGTGCACAACATGGCAGAATGGATGTTATATAACTTCTGTTTGTTATATACAGTCAGCTCTAGAATTACGAGTTATGTAGGTAACCATTAACATATAAGATTAACCACACGTGCTATGAAGGATATTGTTGGTTTGAACAAATGTGTAGGCCTTCTCTTTTAATGCATTTTTTTCATTGAAAACAAAAGTTTCAAAAATATTAAAACTCCCATAATTAATATTTAGTGAAGCACACCTGACAAAAATAAGAGTACTGAGCGTCTTTTTGCTATTTTTAACAAGGATGGAGGATACTTGTAAAGGGACTGCCAATCTCCCCTCCATGCAGAACATTCGCAGTCTTTAATATTCTTGGATTTACACTTGTGGACTGTCCTCTTGAATTCACACCAAAGGTTTTCAATTGGGTTTAAATCTGGAAAGTGAGATGGCCATTCCAAAACTTGGATTGTGTTGCTGTTATAATCATTTCTGTATCAATTTGAATATGTGTTTGGTGTCATTATCTTCATTAAAGGTCCAGGTATGGTTAAGTTTCCTGGTATGCAGTGGAATTCATTCTTTTGTTAATCTTCACAAGAGCCCCAGACCACTTCCAGCAAAACAATACTATATATCACAGTGGACATCAGGGGCCTTATGCATAGTGCTGTGCGTAGAATTCACACTAAAACATGGGGTACAGATGAAAAAAATCCAGATGCATAAATCTGTGCATTCACCAACTTCCACGTTCTTCCGCTACATAAATCCCGGTCAGTGTGAAAAGTAATGCATGTACACGCGCCTGCTGCCCCACCCAAACTCCTCCCAGAATTACGCCTCTTTGAATATGCAAATCAATATAAATAGCCCTTAAGCTCAGCATTCTGTGAAAAGGCAATGGCAATAGCACGGGGGAAAACAGAATAATTTCAGAAAATTACCAAGTGGAAGCAAGGAAAAACGTACTATTTGTTGGTTTAAACAGTGATATAAACAACAAAAGGAAGTTGATCGAGTGACATAGACCGTCGGAGAAACTCGAAAGCTCAAGTTCACAAAGTCGCACAGTGCCCGAAATAAAAAAGAAGTTGTCAGATATCAAAGTCGCAGTGAAAAGGCGAGTCGTAGCTCACCGTCTGAGTGTCATATGAAAGCTTATTAGGGTACAGAGAAAAGAAAAATAGGCACACACTGGGAAAAAAGCTCGAAATGTCAACTTTAATCTCGAAATTTCCACTTTAATCACTTAATTTATTTTGTCATTAAAGTAGAACATCATAAACTTCATCTTAAAATTGTTTTATTTACTAGTTTCTCAAATCCCATTGTAACTAAAGTAGCACATTAAATTCTTTGTTTTGTATGTGTTCTTCTATGAGCTCTGTGTGTGAATCACTACGTGCTTCTTAAACGGGCTTTCTCTTCCTCCGTCTGGACACAGAATCCATTACATTTGTGATATTACAGCTCTCTGAATAATTAAAATACTGAGATGTATATGAGATATCATTTTTATGATGATAGGAGTTAAAGCATGTTATTAAACATGGGAACACGGTGGCGCAGTGATAGTGCCGAGCTTCCATCCCGTCTAGAGATTGTTCCTGCCTCACGCAAGATGCTTGCTGCGCTGCGTGCGACCTTCAATGAAATAATTTACTGCAGCAGTACTGTCTCTTTCAAACATACTAACCTCCAATTCCTGTCCTTCCTTTTCTTTCTCCAAGTAACCAATTACCACACAATCAGCTCAGTAATAGACGTTAAGCCATCTGTAAGCTTAGGATGCCTGTTCTTCAAAACTTTTAAGGAACATTGAAATATCTTCATAGTACATGTTTAATTATTCCATCCATCTATCCTTCCAGTGTCGCGCCAGCACCAGCAAGAATACAACACAATGCAGGAACAATCTGTGAACGGAGCGCCAGCTCCTTGCTAGCGCTGCGACACCCTGTCCTCACATGTTTAATTATTAACAATATCGATTATTTAAATGATGTCAACATTTTATCTGTATAATGTGATAAATATATTTTGCTGCATTTCATCTTAAAAATGATATCATTATCATATGTAAATATGCGCTTTATAAAGTGGCTCAGGTTGTGCAATATTATAACTGTATCACAAGTTTACAGTGAGGTAATTGTACTTATAACTACAAACAGTTCTACAAGGAGCACTTGATGGACTGATTGCGTTTATAGTTCTTGGGATGAAACTGTTTCTGAACGATGAGGTTCCCACAGGAAAGGCTCTGAAGCGTTTGTCGTATGAGAGCAGTTCAATAGACTGTGCGCATGGCTGAGGCAGCGTGTGCTAGATGCTGTATACTGATGATTCTGCTTCAGAGCTGAGATTCTACACTCAGATTCTGTGGGATGAATAGGTATACTTGACAGTAACAACACTAAAGCAGCTATGGTATTTGGAATAGTTTGACCATTCCGTGGATCATTATATTGCTACAGGTTAATTACAATCAGATGCCTTAAACTAATAAACAATATCCGGTTAATTTCAGTCTATTTGATAAAGCTGCGTCAGAGATTTGGATCTAAAAAAGAAAGGGTAACCACACATGAACAGTAGCACTGCTTTGACGCTGGGTGCCGCCAGTTTACAAAACCGAGCGGAGAACTTGCATAGGCCAGGGATTGAGCTAGCGTGAAAATGTGCGTGGCTTTACGCCAAGTTTAGTTTTTATACATCGCGATGTGAGCGTGGAAACGGGCGTAGGCAACATTTTTGTGCATACGCACCATTTATACATGAGGCCTCAAGTGCTTTTCTTTGTATGCAGTCACTTTTTGCACCAAACTTACAGATGATGTGTATGACCAACAAGTTACATTTTTCGTGTCATCTCACCAAAAACATGATTCCATTTGCAGGTCCAAAGATGTTAATAAGGTCTTCTTTTGTGGGACTCCTCAAAAAAGCTTCTTGTCATGGGGTTGGTGTCTAACAATTGATTCAGAAACATTATAACCCCCAGATTCAATCAAACTATGCCATTGAGAAACTCTAAAATTTGGATTTTTCTTTGCCTTTCTTAACATCTTTCTCACTGTGTGCATTGGAAGTATTCTCGTGTCTTCCTCCTTGCAAATATTCAACTGCATCATACTGGCAAAACATATTTTATTATGACCCTGATGTTGCTTAATGGTATATTCAGCTACCTATGATTTTTTTTTGTATTTTTTTTATTTATATATATTACTGTCACTTAACCCTAGCAGTTCAATCACTTCCACACCTTCAGGTCTATCCTGGTTATTACAAAATAGTAAATCTAGACAAGCTTACCCCCACCTTGGTGCTTTATCATACTGTATTAAAAAACAGTCACTGATTACATCTAAAAGTTCTCTCTGTTGTACTCTGCTATTTTCAAAGTTAGCCCGGTTAAAATTACTGTCCACATTGGGGCATCTAAAATAAGGGCTCTATTCCCAATTATTTCCAATCGAATCCAGACGTCCTCACTAAGATGTAGCTTATTGTCCAATTTAAGATGAAATGCATTTAAGTTCTGTTTTTTATAAATTCCAACACGCCCTGCTTTTCATTTTTGTCCACCCATCGATGCTTGCACTCATCCCCATCTTTGTTATTTCGCCGGGTTTCTGTTATTGCTATAATATCAGAATTATGCTCAGCTACATCAACTCCAACTCACTTGTCTTATTTTTGATACTTCAAGCATTCAGGCAGGCCATTTTTAAGGTGTTAATTGTTTTACATTGTCACTTTAACTTTGGCCTAGAATGCAATTTACTATGCATTTTTATGTTTACACTACTGTTTTGTCCCTTCATGTGAAGTTATAAATCTGGCCTGTCCTAAACTCCCTATTTTAGTTTAACCAATCCTCAACTAACTTACTCTTATGCCTCAGCAATACATTTGTATCCCTTCTGTTCAAATGCAACCTGTTACAGCAGAACGGGCCCCATCTGTTCCAAAAGGAACAGTCCCAAAGTCCCCTAAACCTATACTATTATATCCATCCATCCATCCATTTTCCAACCCGCTGAATCCGAACACAGGGTCACGGGGGTCTGCTGGAGCCAATCCCAGTCAACCCAGGGCACAAGGCAGGAAACAATCCTGGGCAGGGTGCCAACCCACCGCAGGACACGCACAAACACACCCACACACCAAGCGCCAATTTAGAATCGCCAATCCACCTAACCTGCATGTCTTTGGACTGTGGGAGGAAACCGGAGCGCCCGGAGGAAACCCACGCAGACACGGGGAGAACATGCAAACTCCACGCAGGGAGGACCCGGGAATTGAACCCAGGTCCCCAGATCTCCCAACTGCGAGGCAGCAGCGCTACCCACTGCGCCACCGTGCCGCCCTATACTATTATATTGTTCACCAAATTTTGAGTCATAAATTAATCCTTCTAATCTTTGCAATCTTTCCTGGACTGGTGCCTAGCACAGGCAGAATGCCAGAAAAGACAACCTTGTCAGATCTGCCCATCAGCTTGGCACCTAACTCTTTAAATTTGGACTGCAAAAATGACAGCCTAACCTAATGCAAGTCATTTGTTCCAATATAGACAATGACAACTTGATCCACACCCGCTCCAGCCAAGAACCCATCCACCTTCAGAGGTGATCTCACACCTGTACACCAGAAAGGCAATGCACCATATGAGACTGTGTATCTTTAAAGCAAACCTTAGTCTCAATCCTCTTCGAGTCCTCCACTATCACAACCTCTGTCTTTCTGAAGACTGGTTTTGAGGAAACTCATCAAAGCTCTTCATGCCTGCCTACCACATTAGAGTTTTCCGATTCACTATTTAGCTGCTCAAGTTCTTGGAAGTTGTTGATACTACTGTTCTGGGGTTGATGTGCCAAACAGTTTACATCCTTTACCTTGTGCCTACTGTATGTCCAACTATGACCCACCTATCTCTTCCACCTTGGGGGTGCACACCATCTCCCTAAAGAAGAGGTCTGCAAATACTCTACTACAACGCAAGCCAGCCATCTCCTACTCAAGTTCAGTGACACTGAGTTTGAAGGTTTGACTTGTCTAAGCCACCCTCTGAAAAGTCCAACATCAAACAGGAGTTGCCTTTTACTAGCCTTATTTTTTTAATTTGGATTTGGATTACTTAACTGCTCGACCACTTTTTATTACATTTAAATTAATTATTTCACTAAAATTCTTAAAATTAAAAAATTAATATTAGATTAAAGAACTACTGCAGTTATTTAACACCTGCTGGACCCTTGAGCTCCTGTTATACCCATGCCCCCAACTCAGAATGCCTGCTGTGTGTATTTCTTTACAGTTACTTTCAAGCTGTGTGCCTCCTTCCTATTAAAGTTACAGTATGTTTACTACTGTAACATTCCCTGATATTAGAACTGAGAATCATTTTATTAAGTAAACCTTTACATCCCAATTCCTTCTCACTCTGAAAAACTGGCTTACTGAATGTTATCTGCCACTGAATATTTACTCTTTCACTTGCCAGTGTCTACCACTGCTTGCCCCACTCTGCTAATTCCACTAGGATGACTGGTTATCTACCAGAGAGTACCCTTTCTTTTACTTCTTTACTTTTTAAATTATGCCGTCTGTACTGTAATTAAAAGATATGGTTTCTTCTTTATGAATGAACGCTTATGCCCTCGTTCCCTACTAGCATTAATGCCCTGCTGTTTTTCACACTAAATGTGGAATTGGAGATTTAAGTATGGCCCTACACAGACCCAACAAAAAAGGTGAAGTATTTTAAGTTCAAACGCCTGGATCTGAAAGAGAGAAAAATGTTAAAACTTCTGACCAAACTGTTACAAAACAAAGTTCATGTAATACTTTAAGATTTATTAGAGGGATTCAAAAGAATACAAAAGGAAAGAAATGCAGCAGCCAAAAGTGAAACAGCAATCAAATCCAAATTTGAAATCCTTAAAACAGTACTTTTAAATGAGAGTAGAAGACCACTAACCAGAAAATCCAAAACAATCCAAATATCCATGGAAAGAGCTTAACTGAAGAGAACAAAAGCAATGCCAAAGCAGCTCATTCATGTACTGCTGGCCCTTTATAAAGTGCTGGAGGCTGTGCCACAGCTGCAGTGGCAGGTGGGCCTGCCCCCCTTGGTTCAACACATAGGCACATAACAAAAGGAAACACACTATATCATAGAACAATAACTTGAACAGAATGTTCATTAAGAAAATATATTTAAATAAGAAAACAAAAACATTTTTAATAATAATAGTTACAAAACAACCAAAAGATTAAATTAAATAAACACGCACGTGAGCCAGGGATAAAACCAGGATATAGCAAAACAAAGAACTACAAACAGCTCTCCAGATTTCATCAGTGTATTATATAGTTTGAGCATAGTGTCCTTTGATTTATAAATAACAGGTTTTACGTTAAATTAAAATATATCATTTATAAATAGCCCATATGATCTTATTTTATACATTGCAGAAAAGTGTGTCACCAATGATGATCACTGTTGTACAGTATTTTTGAAATATTTAAATGCAAGTAACACAGGTCTGCAAAATTAAACTAATTGTACATGGTTATTTGTTTTTGTTTCATGAACAAAAAAAAACCATTTAATTAAAAAGTTTCCATCATGTTATGTTTAAGTACAAAATTGAAAATCTAATTAACATTTAACAAGACTACATAATTTATTCATGTATACAATCACAGCCATTGTTACTAATCTTTCCAAAGACCCACAGCTGTGAAGAATTTAAGAAAAACGCAAACATTTTAAAAAGCATTAGGAAATATTGGTTAGCTAACATGCTGTATCCAGCAGAGGAGCGCGCTTTCTGTCTGGGACGTGTTTCTTGATGCAGAGTTGACTAGAACCAATACCATCCCTTTTGTACCCATGGTGGAAAATAATTACAAGTTAGAGAAATATGGTACAAAAAAAGATATATGTATTTAACTTGCTTTAAAATATAACATTCATTCCCAGAATATAATGCATAATCCCTTATACATGCTGTACATACTCAGACTGGAGAGAAGCAAAGTAACATCACAGCCACGTGGGAGAATGCTGACACAAAGATGTCCCATTCAGTAGTGAGGATTGTTGGTGGAATAGTGAGAAGCTTCTGACGTCGTGCTGGATCCTCATCATTATAAACACTCACATAATTACATATACAAGGAATTCATGTCAGATATAGGCAACTACTGGAAGAATTGGCTTGTTATTAATACTTTCACAGACTCTGGGTTTTTTAACTATATTGGTCAAGCAGACATCATCCCCTTTAAATAACCTGCTTGTCTCCTTCACATGTTTTCTGCCTGTCTCCCTAACCTGACTTATAGCTGTCATTTGTCAACCTTCCCAGAGGTCCCTCTCTTTCAGCTAAATTGCATGGCTTTGTGAAATAAATTTCACAAATTACATTTGGCACAAATAACCTTTGCAAATTTGAATAATATCTCATCCAGATGCTCTTTGAAAGTATTTATGCAGCATTAAACATACAACCCTTTTAAAATATTCCTTTGCCCCAAAACTAGAGACTATAACATTTCTTCAGCAGATATTTATCTCCTGGCACACTGTATTATAATTCCAAAATACAATCTTTGCACTAAATAATATGTAAAATCATTCTGTTTGAATACCACAAAGCCGGGTTCATATTTTGTGGTTTTCCTCTGACTACTGCTTTTCCTAATTCATGTTGGGCAGTTAAAATATTATTAAACTTTTCAATGCAACGGTTTTTACTTCTATACTGTTCGTTTATGGTAAAATAAAGAAAACACGTTTATAAATTTTGTTAATGTGATGTTGGGCTACCATGAGCCTCCTAATAGATTCTTCAAGCCTTTGGAGCTTTATTATGCAAATGTGACATTATCTTTCCATGTTTTGGTGTTTTTTGTGATGGTGGTGGGAAACGATTTTGGTAAAATCTCCTAGGGTCAGTTGCAGTGTACCTGAGATTGTACCAGCTGTGGATTATGGCCAGACTACATAGTATGGTAGTAAGAGGAGACAATCATCTAGTCTAAATGCTGTGAAAAGATCAGTACCAAGTTTAACTAATTCACAGTTAGTCTTGTTTTGTATGTTAGTATATAAAACTCGCCCTGCGGTGGGCTGGCACACTGCCCGGGGTTTGTTCACTGCCTTGCGCCCTGTGTTGGCTGGGATTGGCTCCAGCAGACCCCCGTGACCCTGTAGTTAGGATATGGTGGGTTGGATAATGGATGGATATATAAAACTCTTAGCATCTTCTCTGCCATTCACAAGAATGACATCAGCACATCAGTACATCCCCTCAGCACATGGAGGAATTTGAGTCGCCCCAATATTGATATATCAGTATTTAGGGGTAAACCCCCCAACAACAGAAAAAATTTTAAAAACCCACAAATTTGTCAATAAATTACTTAATACATTTTTCTGGATATTTCTGGGTGTTATTTGCCTGTGATTGATCAGTTTTATCAGATCAGATTCTGAAACTACGTTCTGTATAGAGGCTCTGTGAGGAGAACTGACACTTTAGCCAAAGCCAAGGGGGTCAGACAGCTGCCTCTTAAGCAAATCTTGTATGCCAAAGCCAAGCAAAATGGGTATTGCCAGTCTTCCCTGCAATGGCTCTAGGGAATTTTTGAATCTCAGCAATGCCAGGAAAATGAACTCCATACCATAAGCGGTCAATCCAAAATGTACTCATCTGCTGGTTGAGAACAACATAAAAGACAACTCATCTGACCCGAGGACCTTCTTCAGCTGCTCATTAGACTGCAGCTTGTATTTGTTGTACTGTGCTACATGCACTTTTAGATGTAACAAGAAAATCTATATGCTGGATCATAACCATCGTATCCTCCTCTGTGAAGTTCTAGTCAGACTTTCTTAATCAAACGTATAGTTATTGTATTTGATTATCATATTTATTATAATTTCTTTTTTGCATTTCCCTGACACGCTAAACAGTGCTTGGGCACCACAGTCAAGATTTGACCCCCTCATCCACAACTTCTTCAAGTTGACAATGTTTGTCATTAAACGTCAATGCCAACATCACCTCAGCCTCTGTTTCTCACAAAGCATCAAGCTGAGTAGTCTCAATCACTGAAGTGTCAATTTAAACAATCCAACACCTCACATCTTTACTTTGATCCATGTTGAACAACGTTAAGGGCAATTTAGTCAATCCAACTTTTTCATTCACGATTTGAAGCATGAGAAGATATTACTTGCTTACTTTTTTCAAGAATCATGTCCCTCATTTTCTCAAGTTACAGGTATACTGTAATTAATCATACTCCAAAACCTACAGTATTAATCCATTGGTGCCATAAAGCTGGGGGTTGTTATGGGACCAGGAAGCCCTGGCGCTTTTCTTCCTCTGCCATGAAAGCTCATTAATGGGTAACACACTTCTTAGTAAACATTGCAGATGCATACAAATAACAAAAAGAGGCTCTAGCAGAGGGCTGACGAAGTTTGGTCCTACAGGGCCACAATGCCTGTCAAGTTTTGTTCCAATCCAATTGCTTAATTAGAAGCAAGTCCTTGTCAATAACAAAATATCTTTATATATAATTTTCATTTGGATCTTGATCTTTGTTTGTCCGCAAATTCACTGCCTTGTGTGGTGTTCCTGCTGTGTTCAGTAGAGGGCAGTAGTGATGGAGGAGGAGAGGAAGTGAGGGGGAGGATCGTTGGATGAGGTTGGAGTGTGGTGATTAAAGAGGATTGAACTAAAGGAGACTACGTGCTGTTTGTACTGGCTGAACATACAACACCTTGGTTGTTGCTTTTGTTTACAAACACTGTCAATAGCACTCTTCGTGTTTAGATCTGGCGTCGACACCATGCTTTGTGTTTAGATCTGGCGTCGACTCCTGCTTCGTTGTCGAGACTGTGGTTTTTTGTGTTTCTATTGACCGTCGTTGGCAGCACTTCGTCCAAATCGAATGTTCACCCACTTCTTGGAGTCGGCAGTCAGAGTATATAAGTTGGACACACTTCTGTGATTTTCCATCAGTCGGCATTTGGAGTTCAAGAAAGAAGCATTGCTTCTTCCTTACTCTTTGGATTGCCACAAAGCAACCTGCAAGATTGGAGAAAGGTTGAGAAGAGATCGTGAGAGGAAACGACAGCGTCATGAAAACGAGACGGACTGTGAACGGAGAGAAGCAGAAATGCTCCTCTACCACCACATAATTACTATTTGGACAGTGATTCCGAGTAGCCCGTTCCTATCGAATCAATGTCCAAGGGTTTTGTTTTCTAATTTTGTTTCCCTTATAAAAAATCATAATGCTGTGCGACGAAGGGCCCAGTTCACGACTTTAACATGCGCAACGTAGTTGGGCGCACATGGCTAGTATTTCATATAATCGTGTAAAAAGGAGAAAGTGAAAGAGTTAGAGCACCACCTTGGTGACCCTGTATAATTTAAAAGAATGGACAAAAATGCAGCACACAATAATCTGTGGAGACATAAGTTCAAAACAGAACTGAGAACAAGCTGGCCAGTACCCATGTTATATCATCACTTGGCAGGAAGAGGCAGGTCTAGGAGGGCAGACAACAGAAGTGACATCAGAGGTGGGGCGACTTCTGCAGAGGGAGAAAGAGAGAAGGTATTAGACCACAGCACCTACCCCTGGTTCAGGGGGTAATTACCATCACCAGTGCCCTTAAGTTGTCTCCTATGTGCATGCACATGACAATGGCTTATTGGCATTTTCATTCTGTTATGGCAGGTCTTTGTTATTATGCAGATTTTTCCTTTCCAAGGACATCATTCACGTGATTTGTGCCGTGGAGCAAATGATCAATTCTCAATGTTTCAAAATTTTCCCTCTCATTTTTTTTAAAAGATTTTTTTTAAGATACCTCATGAGGAACACAAGTACTGTAAGTGTGAATGGAGCCAAGTTAGATGGTTTCTTTGTTATTGGCAAGTCATTGTTAGTTGACAGCTGCTTAAGAAAACAAGAAATAAGTAAAACTAACAGCGAATGTGGCTGCTAAAGACAAAAAGAAGGGCTGGGAATCTTAAAAAGTGAGGTGAATAAAATGAAACACTGCAGCCACTCTGGTCCACTAGGACCAATCATGAGAACCAGATACTTAGTTTAGTTAGAACAAATATTTATTATATTATATATATATATATATATATATATATATATATATATATATATATATATATATATTACTTTCACTACCATTAATACTTTCTTCAGATGACATGGGAAGACACATTCTGGATATAAACCCAACATGGAGAGTTTGCTCTTGTTTTTTTCCTTTTCTTTATTCACAGCTGTTTGGCTCAATCTCATTGCCATCCCAACAATAAATGTGGTTTGTACCATTTCCAGCAATCGTTGTCTCTGATTTAAGTATGCCATTTAATTGGTACAAACAAACTTGATTTCTGCAAATATGCTAGTTGGCACAGAGGCCAGAACATCACTCCTGCCTCAACAAAAAGGTCTTTGTCCCTCTTTGGATTATTGATTGGCTAATATTTTGGGAATATATTGTCTGTGCAGCCACTGCATTCCACAAACAGAGACAGAGCAAATCATTGTAGCGGACTGCACACACTCCAATATATGTGGGTGTGCAGGAGGAATACGAGCGAAATGGCTTGTGGTTGACCACACTTGCCATCAATGTGAGGCACGAAGATGCTGATAGCATTTTAATCTGCGAGTGCATTCCATACACCCTAGGGATGTATGGCCACATCTCTTACTTTATTTTCGTTTTTATTTGGAAATGTGTAATTATGAGAATTTTTAATTAGCTGAAATCGACCTGTTTACATAAAGGATTTAACAAGCAAAATTAGGGAAGTCAAATGAGACCACTTTATTGCACTGGCAGCACATTTAACATATGGTTTCCTCCCCAATGTACCGGGGAGGGTGAGAGCTCAAAAAAAAAATTGTTTACCCGTCTATGTAGCTGTTTCGTTGTTTGTAAAAGTTTGCAGAGGCCCAATGTCTAATCTGCCAGAAATGGTACCGAATGCTAACCAAGGCTATTTTTCATGGAGCCAGTCAAGCTTACCATCATATTATCGAAGAGTAAGAGGAAATCTAACAATAACCATTTATTTTTATATAGGATTCTGCGGAAAGGATACAAACTAAATATTGCAAACAATAAATTAATATAGCAGGGGTGTCCAAATCCAATCCTGGAGGGCTGCAGTGGCTGCAGGTTTTCATTCTAAGCCTTTTCTTAATTAGTGACCCGTGTTGGCTGCTAATTATCTCTGTTGCCTTATGTTTAACTGATATTCTATTTAAGACTCAGACCCCTTAATTATTTATATTCTCCTTAGTTAGCAGCAAAACAATAATGAGATACAAAATGAGCCAAAACATGACCAACTAACCTACATCCATAATACAATATCTGAAAACAAAGAAAGTTGAAGCTCTCAATAATGTTGATCTGCTCAGGTCTATCAAACTGGCCATGTTCTTAGAAAAAAAGAAAATTAACAATTTTTTTAAATGTTTGCTGTGGCAGAATGAGAGTGCCAACAAGCCATGGAATTGAATGACTGGCTTAATTAACAGCAAGAATCATCTTCTAATTAAAAACTGGTTGGGGTGAAACTGGTTGGAGTTTGAGTCCCCAAGTTAAGCTGGTCATCTGTGTGCTCACCTCACATTTCATTGTTTTTTTGGCTGCAATTTAACACAAAAAAGAATTAGTTTTAGGCTGAAATTAAACAGTCTCTAGAATCAGATAATACTTACCCTCAAGTTCTTAAGGAGGCTAGTGAGTACATATAAACCCTTGACACATATTTTTAGGGAGTCACTGCACACTGGGGAAATTCCATAGGACTGGAAACCAACAACTGTTATCCTGTTATATAGAAAGGGTGACAGGGCAGATCCAAGCAACTGTAGGCCAGTAAGCTTAACATGCATCACAGGAAAATTAATGGAATGAATTATTAAAGATAAGATTGAGCAACACCTGGCAAGGACAGGAGTTATTAGGAACAGTGGGTTCAGAAGAGGGAGGTCGTGTTTTACTAACATGCTGGAATTCTATGAGGAGGCAACAAAAGAATACGATCAAACTGGAGCGTATGATATTATTTATCTGGACTGTCAGAAAGCATTTGATAAAGTGTCATATGAGAGGTTGGGCATCAAAATAAAAGGAGTGGGAGATCAGGGTGATGTTTGTAAATGGGTGCAAAACTGGCTCAGACACAGGAAATACAGGATTTTGGTGTGAGGAACCTCATCAGAATTGTGTGATGTTAAGTGTGGTGTTCCTCAGGGGTCAATGCTAGGGCCGCTGCTATTTTTAGTATATATAAATGATTTAGATAGAAATATAAGTAACAAGCTGGTTACGTTTGCAGATGATACCAAGATAGGTGGATCAGCGGATAATTTGGAATCCGTTATATCATTTCAGAAGGACTTGGACAGCATACCGGCTTGGGCAGATTTGTGGCAGATGAAATTTAATGTCAGTAAATGTAAAGTATTACACATAGGAAGTAAAGCCAAGCAAAATGACACCTTTTATTGGCTAACTAAAAAGATTACAATATGCAAGCTTTCGAGGCAACTCAGGCCCCTTCTTCAGGTAAGATGTACAGGCAAGAAGGGGCCTGAGTTGCCTCGACAGCTTGCATATTGTAATCTTTTTAGTTAGCCAATAAAAGGTGTCATTTTGCTTGGCTTTTCTCTACATTCATAATGGCTAACACGGTACAACACCCTAGTACTACAGACATAAGAAGTAAAAATGTGAGGTTTGAATATATAATGGGCGGTCGGAAAATCAAGAGTACACCTTATGAGAAGGATTTAGGAGTCATAGTGGACTCTAAGCTATCGACTTCCCGACAGTGTTCAGAAGCCATTAAGAAGGCAAACAGAGCATTAGGTTATATAGCACGACGTGTGGAGTACAAGTCCAAGGAGGTTCTGCTCAAGCTTAATAACACACTGGTGAGTCCTCATCTGGAGTACTGTGTGTAGTTTTGGTCTCCAGGCTACAAAAAGGACATAGCAGCACTAGAAAAGAGAAGAGCGACTAGGCTGATTCCAGGGCTACAGGGGTTGAATTATCAAGAAAGATTAAGAGAGCTGAGCCTATACAGTTTAAGCAAAAGAAGATTAAGAGTTTAAATGATTGAAGTCTTTAAAATTATGAAGGGAATTAGTACAGTGGATCGAGACTGCTATTTTAAAATGAGTTCATCAAGAACACGGGGACACAGCTGGAAACTTGTTAAGGGTAAATTTCACACAAACATTAGGAAGATTTTGTTTACACAGACTCTTGGAATAAGTGACCAAATAGTGTAGTAGACAGTATAACTTTTAGGGACCTTCAAAACTCAACTTGATGTTATTTTAGGAGAATTAAGTAGACAGGACTGGTGAGCTTTCTTGGGTAGAATGGGCTGTTCTTGTCTAGATTGTTCTAATGTTCTAATTCAGATTATCGAGTCTTAAATAACACAGCAATTAAAATAAAAGGAAAAGAAGACAATCAACAGCAGAAACTGGTCACTAATGAAGAAAGTATAAGCAGAGTTGGACCCTCCTGTATTTTAGGAATCAGTTGAACACAAACTCAGCTAAAAACTCAAGCCAACCAGAGAGCTTATAGATTTATCAGCTTCTTTCTTAGTTCCAAAACCAACAACTCGGATGAAGATTTATGCTCCACAACAAACTCCTCCTTCTTGTCCATCGTAACATTTATATTTTTCTAGAGCTTCTGCAAAGTTTTAATTTACCCTTGGGGATAAATAAAACCTATCTATCTATCTATCTATCTATCTATCTATCTATCTATCTATCTATCTATCTATCTATCTATCTATCTATCTATCTATTGTGGGAGATGGCCAGCTGTTTATCCCGGCCAGCAACCCCAGGCCGCTAGATGGAGCCCTCCCTGTAGCATGGGAGTGCCCCAAAGACCAGCAGGGAATTATGGACAGTGGAGTTTTTATTCCCAACCCTGCTGGACACAGTGGGGCCCACCAGAGGACGCTGCAGGGAGGCTCAAGGACTCTTATGTGCCCTATAACCTGGAAGTACGTCCTGGTCACGTGAACAGGAGAAATGACGTACTTCCAGGTTGAAGAAAAGGACTGTTACCCTGACCTGGAAGTAATAAGGACTTGTGGACTGTTGGGCAGGAACACCTCCGGGTCAGGGAGTATAAAGGACTCTGGGAAAGCCCAGACACTGAGCTGAGCTATGAGGTAGGGTGGTGAAGTGTCTGGGAGAGGAGGATTGGTATTGTGATTGTAGAGAAAAGTGTGTATTGATTATATGAGTAGTGTGGAGTGGAGGGTGCTTAGTGCACGTTATTGTTATATAATAAATAATAATCGTACTTTTACCTGGTGTTTGGAGTGGTACCTGAGGGTTCAAGGGAACACTAATACACTCTACTGCTGCACTATCTATCTATCTATCTATCTATCTTTCAATCTGTAAATACAAGAATGTATATACAGTGATCCCCCGCCTATCGCAGAAGTTACGTTCCAGACCCACCCATGATAGGTGAAAATCCGCGATATTGAAAGACCACTTTTTTTTTTTTATAGTTTAAGCCTTAAAATGCCCATCCCACACGCTTTAAACACAAGTAAACTTTTTAAAACACACTTTGTAAACACGTATGATATGTGGATGTCGGGCTAAGGATATGAGTAACATCTCTCTATTATAAAACATTTTAACGTCACGCAAGACAAGGCAGTGAGACAGGAAAACAGCTGCTGTACAGGCTTTTAAATGAGCCATCTGACAAGCAGAACAAGCATCTTGGCAGAAGCAGCACAAAGTCCACTTCTCCTTAGTGTGCATTCAGCTCCCCCCTTCACGACGCGAAGTGGCAGAAGCACAGCAAGCCCCCATGGAGTGGGGGGGGGGTGTTTGGGGGGAGGGTGTTTCAGAGAAGCAATTGAGACCAGATCATCTCAGACAGACACTTTGACGACACGCCCTACTTACAAACAATTTTAAACAAGTTCACCGACATCTAACCTAGCAGTTGTTGGAATGCTTTTGGCGAGAAGCAGAACACTCAGCTTGCCAGCAGCAGCTGCAAAAACCCAGCAGATGATCCGTGCATTTCTCCTTAGCGTGCGTTCAGCCCTCACCCCCCCTCCTCTTCCTCCTCCTCCTCCTTCAGAACGCGCAGTGCGACAAGCAGAACAGGCATCTTGGTAGAAGCACAAAGCCAGTAGCTGATCTGTCCACTTCTGCTTAACGTGCGTTCAGCTCCCCCCCTTCACAAAGCGAGCGGCAGAGACGCGAAGTGGCAAAAGGACAGCTGCTGTACAGGCTTTTAAGTGATTGACGCAAAGCGCGACAAGCACAACACACAGCTGGCCAGCAGCGGCAGCAAGACATCAGCTGAACTGATTGCATCTCTTTAGCGTGCGTTCAGAGCCCCCCTTCACAACATGAGCAGCGTTATAAGTGCAGCGAGAAAGAGATTTAACCAAGCCCGGGGCAGGAAATAAAGGACAAATATTGTTTTTACAAAAGTTTTAAAGTAAAAATGAAAATAATGCATACGTAACAATTCCCATGAAAATAACAATCTCATTAAATTGTTTATCTGGTAAACCAAACCCGGGGGTGGGTGAGCGAAGCGAGCAGGGGGCTCTGCCCCCTAGTAATAATAATAGTATTAATAAATCTGCGATGTAGCGGGGGCACGATAGCTGAACCGTGATACAGTGGGGGATTACTGTATATTGGTTTGTGTGGCTGCAGCCTTTCGAACTGTGGATCAGAACTCTCCCTGAATCCCATGGCGGTGTTAGAGCTAATTCTCCTGTCCATTCCATCCTGGGCCCATGGACACTCTAGTAGCCAGACAGTCTTCTAATCTCCTGACAGACTGCGCTGTGTTTGTTGCACCTTCAAGGAGGTAATGTGGTCTCTCCCTTTCTAAGGAAAGGAGGAACACTCACTTCCACCTATTGACTTAGTGATCTCAGGTTCTTGACAAGATTCACCAGGCTTCTTGATCCTCACAGTCAGTCACTGGGTCAAGGATCTTTATCTTTTGCTCCCTTTGGATCATCTGCCTTCTAGACTCTGCTCATGATTTCAATGTTTTGAAGTATTTGGAATTCATTTTCACAGGTTATATTTGATTTAAAGATGGTTTCGTTATTATGAAAATTGTTTGTTATTTCATAAATGACATTTTTGTACCACCATTTTGTGCCAGTAGCAGTAGTTGACATTTTTCCAGCAGCTGTAAGTGTTTTCTGGTTGTGGCAACGATGCGTCATTACTGTCACATATTCACAATATGATGCCGTCCACCAGCCGCTAGATAAGAGCAGTGATGGGCATCATTCTTTTTCCAAGCTGCTGTGTAAAGACAATAAAAAGAGTGAAATTGAACAAGATAAGGAAAGGATTTTAGTGAAAATTTTACTTTGTTTCTTCAGCCTTACGGATTGGCCTTTGGTAGTTTTGCCTTTCTGGTTTTGACCTTTGCTCATTTGCTTTTTTCTTCTTTGTTTTTTCATTTATAGTTTGTGTTTTGGGATGTGAATCTTTCTGATTTAGTCTTCACCACCTCTTATGTAGTGGTGCCTCAGCGTTGTTCCTTTTGAACTCTACTGTGACCTATCAGCCCTGCTGTTCCACTTTTCAAGCATAGGCAGTCTCATTTTGCTGCATATTATAGACAAAAAAATTCTTCTGAAAGAGAGCTGCAATAAATAAAACAGAATAAGTGCACAGTCTGCATTATAACAATTATTGTTTCCAGTATTATTGCAATATTACTGTTAACGTGACCATTCATGTTGTAGAGAGTAGCTGACTTTACTCTTGTTACAAGCACTGCAGACGCCACACGCCTTGAATGTGACCACAGATTTCACAGGTTGTTATTGACAGTGAAATTTCTCCATTTCATGTCAAATTGCCCCACCAATCCACAAAAAAGCAAATATGCTAGTTATTTATGGCTAAAAAAATGTAACAGCTAAACGCTAGGGTATACCGTGACCTTTTATCAACATGTTAATGTGTGATACATTTTAGATAAACTTAAATGTAAAAATGTATTCTGTATTTTCTGTTGGACCTTTCCACTTTTTACTTTTTACTGAGCCATGCATTGATGAAGAGAGAAACTGTTATGTTGGAAACAAAACTATAAGGATTAGCCTAAATGAATTATAAATAATAACCAAGTAAATGTCCACTTTCAGAAGCACTACTTTGTATATATATATATATGTATATCACAGTTGTAAGTCTTTAAGGAAGATGCTTCTATTATACTGCAATGCGTTATTTGCAAGCTGTTCAAATCATTCAATTTCCAGCCTGAAGTTCATTTAAAATCCTGCCATATGAGACATTGCTTGAAGTAAGATGTAAGTCTCCATATTGGCGTTCTGTTAACTTTAGCTAGAATTTCAATATCACCCTTGTAACATAAAAATTTTTAAATAGCATTTTCACACTGAATCCAACAAAAAGGTCAAACTGTCTGAAGCTGAAAATCTTCTGATATTTCCAAGAATTAATAAATGTGCTCTAGGAGGCTGAACCTTTAGTTACAGTGCCCTCTATAGACTATTGAATGAACTACTGCTACGGTAAGGGATGTCCTGCTGGTTCCAACATTTAAGTCGCATCTGAGGACCCAAAGTGGAAGCACAGAGGACACCATTCCCTGCTGATAATCAGTTGTTCAAATTGCGAAATGGACTGCGGGAAGCGTTTACATTCCGTGGTCTCAGGGGAATTGGGGTTCACAGATGTTGTTACAGCTCCCCACATTATTATAGGAGACAGCACCAGTGGTGATATTCAACAAAGTTATAAAGATAATTGTTTTAAGATTGCCGCATATCACAATGCAGTACTGACATCAAGTCTAAAATTATAACTGCTTCTTCAGATAATGGCCTTGAATAAATGTCTACTGTCAGAAACAGCAAAAGTTACCGACACTGTCCTCAGCTGTTCTTTGTTTCTATCTTATTCTGTACAGCAGCTCAACATGCACTAAAAAATGTGCTTTATTCTGTCTCATCATGTCGTATCTCTAGTGCACTAAGTAACAATATGCAAGTGTGCAATACTGCTGGTCTGTTAAAAAAAGGTAAGATTTCGCTTTGATAAAAAATGTTGTGTCATCATTTCATTTCAGATGTATTGTCACTTTAACGCCGTGCAATGAAATTCCTATTTTCATGCCTGACCAACACCACACCTCAACACTGCAGTCCAGCACCTGAATCTCATTCTGTAGGTTACAGTATGTAAAATATAATATCACAAAAATATAACAGGTGAAGATGAGTAAAACAGCAGAGTTTCTTTTCACATATAGTTTCACGAAATTGACACTAAACTTCATTGTCAATGCTCTTTTGCAATTGTGACGCTCATTAAAAGGACTGGTTTTTTCGGGATGTGGAAAAGAAAGAAACATTATTCCTTTGGAGTTTTGCAACACCATGCAACTGTTTTTGGTCCAGATGAAAATAAACTGTGAAAAAACATTTTTTGGAAAATAAACATGACTTCACATGATTCAACATGGTGCGTCCCACTTGCTAAATACTGCAACCAACTTCTAGTTTAAACAATAGTAACTCTCGACCCACCGGCGACAGACCGTGACTCAAAAGTGGGACACTGCACTAAGGTAAGAACTAAGACTAACAATCATGGGCGTCAAAACAAGTAAAGAGAGAATGCAAAAGATAAACCTTACCTAGACTTCTAACATTTTCCAAAAATGTGGAAATGATAATCAAACGTCAGTGGTGTGAGGCCTCCAGAAATAAGCTAGGAAGCAGACTGGAATCCCTACCAGCCTGCCCAGAAATATTCTTACAGAAGCAGCCGCAGCTCCCACTATACTGGCTGGTTTTGGCCTACACTGGGCCAAAATGTCCTTTAGCTTCAAAAGCTCAAAAGTATCATGTGAAATCTCAGTAATGCAAAGTTTCTCAAGGAAAAGGGCAAAAACCGTTAAGAAAAACGTTTGGCTTGAGCACAAAATAGTCCACAGGAATCGTTATACATAAAAATATTTATTTAAGAAAATCAAAAGGCCAAAAAGGAGACAAAAGTAGTTGCCAATAGGCAACCCAAAAGCAACAAGTCCAAAGGCGCGATCCTTAGTTGTAATCTTTACACCAGTAGCAAAATAGTCAAAAATACCAAGAGGAAAGCAATACTCACTGTTTTGTCTTGGTAGAGTAATATAT
Organism: Erpetoichthys calabaricus; assembly: GCF_900747795.2. Classification (NCBI taxonomy): domain Eukaryota; kingdom Metazoa; phylum Chordata; class Cladistia; order Polypteriformes; family Polypteridae; genus Erpetoichthys; species Erpetoichthys calabaricus. The sequence continues at coordinate 260,668,480 of NC_041397.2, read as the reverse complement.
TGCTCTACTTTCCCCTTTTGTATTATTAATGTGTAACCTTTGTCAGAATGCCTAATCTCACAGACTTACCCCTGTTTATAAGGTATTATTGTATATAACTTATCTCCACCTTCCCTTCTATATCTATAACCTCAGGCAATTAGATGTAGTAAAAAGACAAACAGGAGTTAAGTTACACATAAAACAATGTATTATTGGTGATATTCATAAATAATAACAAAATGCAAAGTACATTTGAATATTGGCAACCATACAACCTGATTAAATGGTGATATGTAGTTCAGGCGGCACACAGACTTGTAGGTACTTAAATGTCTCTAGTTAAGGCATCATTGATGCTCAGCTTTCAGCCACATGTCTGTTCAAAATGGCTGCTGAGCTGTGCTCTTCATTGTGTTGTCTTCATCATCACAGGTTAGCAAGAGAGATGCTTCTTTCAGATGTTGGTTAGTAAGAGAGAGCTACTTCTACATCATCACAGGTTAGCAAGAGAGAGATTGTGAAGTTAAACACATACATTTATAGATGTTCTGTCCAAGCCCTACAGCCAATAGGACATCAAGTACTTAAAGGCCTCTGAGACAAGCCAATTCCAAACAGCCATACCTCAGACCAATGGGGGAAATAGAACATCTTAACACCTGCCCCCAAACCATATGTTAAAGTACACCTTAGCCCATTTGTGGGGGTAGAAATTACTTTACTAAAGAAACACTTGCCAAACTGGTTTAAGACACATCCCCCAAATCCTGTCGTAAAATTCAAACAGACCCACTCCTAACGGGGGGTGGGGGGTAAACACTAAATTACATTGCTTTGCCTAAATTACAAATAAAGACATACAAAATATTTATCAAGTTATATGTAAAATCTCACATCACAACACTCACAAAGACTACCAAAGTCCACCAGAGCACATTCAAATGATCCACAAAGGGATCTTCTTCTTCTTCTTTATGTGTTTAATGGCGGTTGGCAAACCAGTTTACGGTGCATTACCGCCACCAGCTAGACGGGAGTAACACTAACTATGATCAGAAATACATCATTTTGTATTGCCCAATTCGTAAGCACATATAATTTGTATTGCTCAATGAAATCTCTTAGATAGCCTTATAGTTTTCAAATAGTAGAATATGGCTCTATGAAAAAGTTCAAACTCTTCTCCATGCCTTAATAATTGTTACAGTCTCAGATGATGTTTTCACAGAGATTTAAAACGTTTTAAAAACTGCCACAAAGGAGCTTCACTTCCCCATATTAGCTGGAGTTGGTCCTTAACAGTAATGGAAGTGCGGCTCCACCACTTGAGGGTCCACCCACAAAACACGAGGAACATCAGAGAGCAGGATAACATGCATCGAAACTAAAGAACACCGAAACAGAATAAGATGAGCAGGAAACACAGAATCAGGCAATAATAAATGAACAGAATAATATTATCAGAAATGGTTGAAAACACTGAACAATAATGAAAAATAAACAGAGAAGAGAGAACAAAGAAATATAGACATAATCAAAGGAGAGGGGGGCACTGGTATAACCACGACAGTAACTGAAACACAGAATAGCAGTGCGTACATACAGTGACAAAGCATAAAGTCACACCAGTCATAGTGTGAAGGAGATGGCCACTAGTGAGGGGACGTCACAGATATGCAAAAAAGATCAAAAAAAATAAAAGCAAAAACATTTAATGGTGAAGCCTCAAAATAACAAGGAAGCCATCTTTAAAACTTATTATACTATTCAGCAATCAGCCTGATTAATACCTTAGTACAGCGTTTCCCAACCTTTTTTCAGTGGTGGCACACTTTTTGCACCATCCCAAGGCACACCACTATGTTACTAACCACAAACTCGTGAGATCTCGTGCTCAGCTCGCCGAAGGGACGCCGGCAAAAAAAGCAACTCTGAGATCAGCATTTGCAGACATGGCACTTGATGAGCAACTTTGGTGGCATCTCCCAACTGCTTCGTCTCTTTGCCCACCACTTTTGGCTTCAGAGGCAACTTGTACGGCATGCCCACTCTTCACTGGCCCTGTGAGACTTGCTGGCAACCGCACACCCGGGCAGATGAACTCTAGCAGCCAGGAGACACATCCAAGGTGCTCTAAGTGCTGCAATGTAGCGATCGCAGAGCTGCTTTTATGCCAGCTTCTCCAGGTAGTCGTGTCCTCCTCAGTCAGGAGGAGGTTTTCTCTCAGGTTCTAACCCAAGTGCAATACATTATTATTTCCATGGCACACCTATGTAGCTCTCACGGTTGAAACCCTGCCTTAGTATGTGAAACCTACTTCAGTTATACCCCTCCGCTCAAACTCACCACATTATTCAAGCTTTAAGAAGGGACTCTGGCCTAAACTTAAAACCAGGCCTCTTTTATATCCCAGAGTCATAGGAGCCAGAAGATTAGAAGGGTTAAAGTATGCTTTGTATTTCAGACAGTCTTAGCAGTAACATAGTTTATAAAAGTCGTATTCTAGTAACTATTGTCTGTAGGGCCACACGGGTGTGTGTTATCAGGAGTTTCTAATCCCATTTTTCCCACTTGCAGTACGACAGGAAAGGTATCTGGATCTCACCCTGCATTTTTTCCATGATTTTTTCATGACAGCTCTGTAATGGTGGCTGTTCCTTTTGTTAACTAAAATGGTGCCTTTCTCTAATAACATTTCTCTTAAAATACAAAAACAAATGTTTTCAGTTCATGCCTCATTCCTTATGAGGCAACTGCCTTATGCCAGCTGGATCTTCTAGTGTCATTAGTTTTTGGTTTTAACAAGAAAAATTGTTTCTTTTTTTCATAACTCAGGCTTGTGAGAGCTGATACACCCTAAAGCTGTCACTTGGAGTTTTATTGTCTTGGCACGGGTCACCAATGATAAATAGATTTTGGAGGATGGATCAGATATAGGAAAATGTACATTGTTTTTACATTTTTGGGTGAAGGTAAAAGAAGGCTCCATCAAAATAATGATCTGCCATCACAGAGGTTCACGTTCCAATGCTGTCTGCCCTCCAGGTTTCATGCTCAGGTTTTTTTTCATCATGTTCTTCACCCAGTACCACCACCACCTCCTTTAAGTCCTCTAATGGGTACAGGACTATGAATCTGGAAGTCTGTGGTCATGGACCTCCACAAAGGTGGTGGTCATAAGAAGGTCATCTGATGGTCAGTATGAGACATTAGTAGTAGTTGTATTGCCAGGTGTACAGAATACAGTGACGTTCTTACTTGCATGTCCAACCAACCTGCAGCATATCTACATTCTAGCATCGTGAAAATCTGAATACAATTAAATACAAAACTTAATTGCAATTGTAACCATGTAGGGAAATCACAACTACGCCACCTAGTTAGGCTATGGGCAGCAGAACCCCTGAACCAAGACACATTTTCATCACCCTGTTATTCCCCTTTTGGTTCGAAATCTGGGACCCAAAGACAGGCACAAACAATAATGCTGCAACTGGCCAACCAAACCCTTTACAAGAAGATTTATTTAAAACGTAAAAATAATTAAAAAAACATTAAGTAAAGCCAGAGAACACTCTTAGATTGGCTGTTTCTACTTACGAAGTAAAGTGTGACTTCAGACCACAGCAAGGCACTTGCCAGTATGATATTTGTAGCTTATAATATCCAAGAGGAATGCTAGGAAAAGATGCAGAAGCTACAGATAGATTTCGTTGGCCTGATTAAAACCTTAAACTTTATCAGCTGAGGAAACTCTTCACAGGGTCTAGTCTCTGCTCAGATGTCCAATCAAATGAATTATTATTCTGAGGTTGTTAGTTGATCACATGACTGCAAATCTACCTGTGATCAAACTCTGCGATGTCATTGTGTCAATCTGTTTCACACTTACCTCCATGTTGGACTGCTCCTGTTCTCTGAACAGTATTCAGAATGAACACCAGTTGGGTGGAAATGTCTTCAACCTTTCAACACAAAAGAGTCTTGGACAATAACTACTGACCTCCAGTATTTATATGATTGCAACATTTCAGCCCTTTCCTTGGGAGAACCCACAACTTCTGTGAAATTCTTTGCTGAAGTGTATATGGCTATCCCATAAATCAGGAAAACCAGGGTCTTCTACCAAGAAGTGCTTGATCAGGCCCCCAGCAGTCACCACCTCTGAAGAACAGGGAAGCAGCCAACTGTCCCAAAAGGCAATCATCTTGGAGGAAGTTCAACTCCATAATAGCTGTACCAGCACCTCCTTCCATGAATCTATGCTGACATCTCTTCAAGATCCTTGAGCTCAAGAAAGAAGACACACTTGCAGCATTGCCTTTCTGTACAATTTGCAAGACCTACACTTGCCTAAAATGCTTGGGAGGCTGTATCAGTGTTGTTTTCAGACAGTTCTCTCTATCAACTGGGATGATCACTGAATTAATTATTCTATCTTCTCAGAAGCAAAGATGGCCAGCATGGAAGCCAAATTCTACAGCCCAACTTCCATCCGCAAAGACAAATCCTCTTTTCTCAGCTGAGCTGGGGTTGCCAAAGGAAGCAGTTTGAAGATACCATCCTTACAATCAAGGAGTACTTCAATGTGAGACCATCTGCTTATGCCCCCTTTAGACCAATGTGTGTGGTGAAGCCTAAACTATTCAGCCATGTAAGATCACACATATAAACTTGGCGGGTACCATTCTCATTTAGATAGATAGATAGATAGATAGATAGATAGATAGATAGATAGATAGATAGATAGATAGATAGATAGATAGATAGATAGATAGATAGATAGATAGATAGATACTTTATTAATCCCCAAGGGAAAAATCACATACTCCAGCAGCAGCATATTAAATTAAAGAGTGATAACAATGCAGGTATAACAGACAGTAACTTTGTATAATGTTAACGTTTACCCCCCCGGGTGGAACTGAAGAGTCGCATAGTGTGGGGGGGTGGAACGATCTCCTCAGTCTGTCAGTGGACAGTGCTCCTTGACTGTAAGTTCTATTAAGGGGATATAGAAAATGCATAAACAGAAGGCTAAATTCCACTTTGGAAAGCATTTAAGCTAAGATGTTCATACTTTATTACTTTATTGCTGAATGTATACATTGATATACGCTCACCAGCCGCTTTATTAGGAATACCTTGCTAGTAACGGGTTGGACCCTTTTTGCCTTCAGAACTGTGGTGTAGATTCAACAAGGTGCTGGAAACATTCCTCAGGGACTTTGGTCCATATTGACAAGATAGCATCACACAGCTGTTGAAAATGTATCGGCTGCACATCCGTGATGCAAATCTTCCATTCCACCACAACCTTAAAGGTGCTCAACTGGATTGAGATCTGGTGAATGTGGAGGCCATTTGACTACAGTGAACTCATTGTCATGTTCAAGAAACCAGTTTCAGATGATTTGAGCTTTGTGACATGCCATATTATTCTGCTGGAAGTAGCCAAAGATGGGTACACTCTGGTCATAAAGGAATGGGCATGGTCAGCAACAATACTCAGGTAGGCTGTTGCACTTAAACAATCCTCATTTGGTACCAAGGAGCCTAAAGTATACAAAGAAAATATCCCCCACACCATTACACCACCACCATCAGCTTGAACTGTTGAAACAAGGCAGGATGGATCCATGCCTTCATGTTATTGATGCTAAATTCTGACCTACCATCTGAATGTCGCAGCAGAAATGGAGACTCATTAGACCAGGCAACATTTTTCCAGTCTTCTATTGTCCAGTTTAGGTGAGCTTGTGTGAACTGTAGACTTAGTTGCCTGTTCTTAGCTAACAGAAGTGGCACCTGGTGTGGTCTCCTGCTGCTGTAGCCCATCTGCTTCAGGGTTTGATGTGTTGTGAGTTCAGAGATGCTCTTCTGCCTACCTCAGTTGTAATGAGTGTTTATTTGCGTTATTGTTCCCTTTCTCTCAGCTTGAACCAGTCTGGCCATTCTCCTCTGGCATCAACAAGGCCAGAGAACTGCCACTCACTGGATATTTTCTATTTTTTGGACCATTCTCGTAAACCCTAGAGATGGTTATGCATGGTAGGCCAACAGTTTTTGAAATACTCAAACCATCCTGTCTGGCACCCATAACCATACCATGCTCAAAGTCCCTTAAATCCCCTTTCTTCCCCATACTGATGCTCGGTTTGAACTTCAGCAGGTCGTCTTGACAATATCAACATGCCAAAATGCATGGAGTTGCTGCCATGTGATTGGCTGATTAGATATTTGTGTTAACAAGCAAGTGAGCAGGTGTACCTAATAAAGCGGCCAGTGAGCGTATGTGTCTGTGCATGAAAGTGTTTATGATTTTGTATTATTCTATTTCTTATTTTTATTTGTTTAAATGGGTAAATCCTCCAAGTCTACAATATAAGGAGTGAGAGCTATATAAGAGCATCAGTCCACCCATTTCTAACCTACAAATCCAGTTCTGGGTAGCCAGTGCTAATCGCAGTGGACAGGGTGCCAGTCTATTGCATGGCGCACTCTTGATTACCCCCCCCCCCCCCCCCCATTTAAATGACTTAGAGTTACTAAGTTAACACACGCCTTAGGCATGTGGGTTCAAAATCAGACGAACTTGAGAAAACTCCACTGAAATAAAAGGAGTGTGGGCACAGAAGTGTAATAAGCCTCGAGCTATCAAACATGCAGATTAACATTTTACTGCATATTCTCTATGAAATAACAAAATAAATAATGAAATACACTATGACAAGCATGTCGTGACACCTTTTCTAAACTCACTAAATCATTTGATCAAGTGAAAAAGTGACAGCATCGTTTGGAATGAAAGCCGTAAGTCATCAGAAAGTGTGAGGACAGAGACCCCTGGGCCAGATCTCGAAGCCGATACATTTGATGACAGCTCTGATGAGCGAGCTACAGTACATGGCTTTTCAGTTTTTATCTAATTTATCATAACTTGTAAATCTGCTGAAAGTCATGGGATACAGAAATATGAAGGATAATTAATGATTCATGAGTGAAAACACTGCCCTCACATCTTAAAGAACTTCTATTTAAGAACTAAATTCAAGCAAACAGGAAATTCAGTGAACAAAAACAGGATTTCTTTCTAAACACTCCACTGAGTTATTACAATACTCTTTTTAATCAAAACTTTTAATGTGGGCTTTTCAAGGAATTGCCATGGTGGTTTGTGCTGCTGCCTGTAAGATGAAGGGCTGGGTTTGAATTCCACACTCAGTCACTGCGGTGTGTTGTTTGCATGTTCTCCCTGTCTGTGTGGGGTTGTCTTCAGTGACTCCAGTTTTTCTTATGCAATGTCAACGAGGAGTGAAAGGTCAGATGGTGAATCTAAACTGGGCCAGTAGGGGTGAGTGTGGGTGTGTTGGTGCAGGGTGAACCGCCCAGAACTGACCATTCCAAACAAAGGCGGACTTAAAATGTGCCAGGATGCCCATAAGATCCTTCAGCCTAATATGGAGGAGGTGGAGGATTTGTAGATTTGTAATTGCCTGGGAGACCATCTGTAGACTGGCCTGGGTAGCTTCTTCGATCTAGTCAGTTATAATTGGCCATTTTTTATATATTACCAGTGAAATACATTGTGTTACCAGTTTACCATAGTTTCGACCATTAGAAAATGCGTCTGTGCATGTCTGTCTCTTGCGTGTTCTCGGACTCTGTATTCCAGATGTCTTGCACTCTTATGAACTATTGTGTTTGCCTGATGCTCAGTTGCTCCATATTTAGCATTAGTTCTTGTTTGAATATGTGCTACAGCATCCTGTTTCTTATTCTTTCTCATTGTTCGTCACTTAATCACCTTCTGCGACTTTCTTGATGCTCAGCAGATGTTGCTACTGTTCTTTTTCTTTCTGCCACTATGGTAATAATCACTTGGTTTTTCCATCACTTTGCCGTAACGCACAACCACAAGTCACTTTCCCCATCCATTATTTATATTTAATAAAGTTTGATGTTCAATGATCATTAAACACAATACTTACCCTTGATTATGAATTCTAATGGATGGGCTTGCAGGGACTGTGCTTTTTTAACAATATATCTTTCTTCCCACCAGTAAAGTGGCCACCATGTTGCACTAACCTACATTTTTTTGAATTTCTGGAACATATCAGGTCATAAATTTAAGCCCAAGCACAAGTTTCTACCCCAGTAGTTTGCAAGTAATCGTGTGACAAATAGACAGATCTTAACATTTTATTTATAGAGATAGCATATGTGTGTTCCTTTGTGTGACCTAATCTTGCCCTTCTTATTGTTTTTGAGATCACAGCAACTGTCTGATCGAGTTGTGGGGTGGTCTTCCTTGAGCAATCACCACCGGCAGTCACAGCAGAGCAATATTGATTGCTTACACTGCCCATGGCAATCATCGCAAGACACTTGGCAAACTGTACTCGACCATTTCACATTGCATTTAACGGTGAGTCACAAACCTGCGCAGCCCAAAAGGTGGCAATGTAATGATTAGAACTTTGCTTTTTGCTGTTTTGTATGTTTTTATGTTCTTCTTTATGTTGCTGCAACTGAATTTCCCTCCAGGGATCAGAAACCCAATCCCTAACCCTATCCCCAATTGTATAACATCAGTCCTGGATTTAAAAGTACTTACTTTTTATTTAATTAGAGTACATTCTCACAGGTTCTTCACAAACCACAAGAACATTTCTTTTTTTTTCCTGTGACTCCTCCACCTCTCCTGACTCTGATCCCCTGGGGAAGGTAAGGTAGCTCTTTTTAACAGAACCTTTCCTTGATGGAGGAGCCTGAACCCAGCAGCTCCCTCAGGCGGCACATGAGGACTCCATCAGGGCAGTCTACATGGGAGACATATCAGAGGGACGCTGCCACCCAGAATAATGGGGGAACACATGTCCCTGGGATAGCAGTCTCCCTCTGTCCTTCCACTATGATGGCCTCCTGACCAAGAAAGGCATCAATAGCCAACCCACCTGGGATGTCTGTCCATCCATAACCTTCCATTACACAGGAGTCATGACTGTGTAAGGAAACAGCCATCCACTATCTATCTATCTATCTATCTATCTATCTATCTATCTATCTATCTATCTATCTATCTATCTATCTATCTATCTATCTATCTATCTATCTATCTATCTATCTATCTATCTATCTATCTATCTATCTTGTATATAGTGCCTTTTCTATCTATCTATCTATCTATCTATCTATCTATCTATCTATCTATCTATCTATCTATCTATCTATCTATCTATCTCCCCGCATGCCTTAGCTTTACTTTCTTTAGCTATGGCTCATCCCTTTGATTTTTGGTGTTCCTGATCTCACAGTTCTTTACCTTTACCTGTCCTAGCCACGTTTTTGCCTGTGTATATCATCTCCTGGCCCTCACACTTATCCAGTCTAGGTGTTAGTCCAGACTGAGCTTTCAAAGACAAGTTCCTAGTGCTAAAGTGCTAAACATTGAATAAGTGAACAGAGAGGGATTTGTTCCTGCCTTGCGCCCTGTGTTGGCACGGATTGGCTCCAGCATACCCCCGTGACCCTGTGTTAGGATATAGTGGGTTGGACAATGACTGACTGACTGACTAAATACAGATACCAAAATTTTAAAAATGTTATTGGTAAACTGAATCAATTTAAAATGTTAAATCTAAACTAACTTCTTTTTTTTCTTTCGGCTGCTCTTGTTGAATAATTGCCACAGTGGATCATCTTGTTCCATATCCTCCTGTCCTCTACATAAACTAACAATATATAGAATGCAAGGCCTAACAAACATTGGCACAATGGCGTAATATGATATAATTTATTATACTGTGACATAATATGCATACAACCATGGTGCAAGAAAAATGCATTACTTGAATAATATATGTATACATCTTAATAAAAGGATAAGTGTCTCCATGTCTATCTGCATGTCTGTTTGGTTGTTATCTCTCTTTCATTCCAAAAGGTGGCACATCACAAACATTTTTACTATACAAACATTATTCCTACAGGTGGTGTATTACAGACATTAGCACTGCTTTTATGAATCCCATAAAATATGGCTTATAACAGAGACATGCATTGCATAGTACACTGCAAACGATAACACTGAGGTTTACTTTGATTATTTAGATTTCAACCCGTCTTAGATGCATGGCACAGCCAGTATATTGTATACACATAAATCAATATAAGACAAATTTGTAGGATATTCTGAAAGATGTTGTGGGACCTGTCCTGATTGAGAAGCCTGAGGATAGGAGCTCCTCTTGAGCCTCTCTGTTTTAGCCATATGTCTGCAGGGCCTTTTGTCCAGTTTCAGCACAGAGAGAGAACCGTCCAATACTAAGTGTGGAGGAATTTGGCTGCACTGGCCCAGCACTATTTGGTTTAAATGAGGGGAGAGGAGCGCAGAACTGACAGCACCACCCATTGCAGGCTTTGCAGAATCATTGCCAAAGCTGGACATGATGTTCAGTATAAGATGCTTTCTACAGCGCCTGTGTAGAAAGATTTTAGGATTGCTGGGGAGACCCTAAATTTCCCTGGGTTCCTTAGATGGTACAGATACTGCATTGCCTTTTTGGCCTGAGCTTGGATATGCTGAGTCCTCATTGATATGAACTCCAAGCAGTGCTGGTGCGAGGCTGTTTTGCACCCTAGGCCAAGCTTATCAGTGCACCAACCAACTGTTTGGTAGCTAACACATGCGGCTGGGTCCCTCCACCCCTTGTGATCTGTGCCCTAGACAAATACCTAATTCACCATTAATGGTGGCACCGGCCCTGACTCCAAGGTACCTGAAGCTGCTCACCCTTTCCAGTGAAGCCCAGTGGTATGAAGGACTGCTCCTGCTTCCTGCTGAAATCCACAACCAGCCCCTTAGTTTTGTTGATGCTCATTTAAAGACTGCTTGCCTGGAACCATGATGTCAGATGTCAGGTTCTCCACCTCCTCCAGATAGGCATGCTCTTCATTGTTTCAGATAAGACCTATCACCACCATGTCGTCAGCAGACTTCACAATGGAGCTGGAGTTGTGTGTGGCCACACAATCATAAAGGGAATAGAGAAGAAGGCCCAGAACACATCCCTGAGGGGCTCCTGTAGTGAGATTAATAGTGTTGGAGACACACAATCTCATTCTCACCACCTTGGGTCGGTCTGTGTGGAGGGGTGCCGTCAGCGTTTGGGATGTGCAGGTACTGTCAATCTAGAAATCTGGAAAAATCCAGAAATATCTGTGTGTGTTTTAAGCAGTTCACATTTTAAATCAGTGGCTTACTAACCACATTTTTTAAATATTTAGACATAAGCCTAGAGTATATATCAGTAGAATAGAAACATATTTTGAAGTATGCATTTTACTTTAAATATGACATGATTTAGTCATCAGAAAGTTCCAGATGCTTACAAGAAGTCCTGTAATTTGCCATAAATTCTTCATTTGTGTGATTTACGCATTCAATGGCCTCCCCTACCATATAAGGTACACGAGGTCCTCGAGGAGAGACGCGCGTGCTGCAGTGTCCTAAGCTGTGACTTTCCACTGTTTTGGCTGTTTGCTTTGCAAATCAGGCTGCTTTGCAATGCATGAGTCAAGTGAAGGCAGATAGTCATCCAGAAACTGAACACTAGTAATTTTCCACTTTGCTGTGGGAAGAAAAAAAAAAAAAAAGAAACAAAAGTAAAACAAAGGGATTGCTATTTGAAAGCAAATGCTCCGTAATAACTTGGCAAACATATAATAGTCTCAGTTACTATGAGCACAGTCCTTCATGTGACAGGGAGAGGGGACAGAAAGGAGTGGAAGGCCCCCCAGGCCCATTTGATGCAATGTTAGTGAACAGATCTTCCACTTTAATAACACAAAAAGAATAAGCATTGCCCCCCCCCATTGCTTTCAATCACCTTTTTTTGACAGCATGTAGCTACATTATCCTGCTTTCATTTCTCATGTTTCTCACATTCACATTCAGGGCGACAGCAGGTGCAGAGTGACAGGGCATACAGTGAAGAAGCAAAGTCCGGCCACCATTGACTGAACTTATCAAACCAGCGTGACAGTTTATTTCAATTCCAGCGCCCTAAATGATCAACTTACTGTACGTCAGCCGGCTTTGTATGATTCTGAAAGGGAGCACAAATTGTGCTGATGTTGGGAAAAATTGTGTCAAGTCCTCCTCAGAGTTTTTTGACCGTGTCATTCTTCATTCATTATCCGTGCCATGATATTTATAAGGATCTGCACAAGAAGATACTGATCAACTAATGAGTGTCATGGTTGGTGAAATTAAAAAAGGCTGAGGTCATTTGCAACCCTCAGGGTTAAAGTTTTTGATTCTTTCGATTTGATTGAATTCACATGACCTTTGGGGAGTCAGCCATTATACAGCACCCCTGAAACAATTGTCAGGTTAAGGGCCCAACGGAATTACACTAACGGGATTTGAACCTGCACCCTTCCAGATATTAGAGCAGATCCTTAGCCTCAGAGCCAGCACTCTGCTGTAACACCCTCTCTTTGAAATACACGTTCTGGAAGGTTCTATGAGTTGTCTATTGTGAGTTGTTTTTTCTTTGTTAATTGGCATTGCCAAATTTTTATATTTTTTTTTTCTTGTACAGCACTTTGAGCTACACCATTTGTATGAAAACGTGCTCTAGAAATAAATGTTGTTGTTGTTGTCTAGATTATTATGCTCATTCAGTCATTGTCATGCCTGGACAGCAGAGGTCTGTAGCGTATTGCCACAGTTGATGGTAGAGTTCCAATGGCGGATGTTGTCCCGTCACCAGTTTGTTGCATCCATGTCTGTAAGGGGTGATCTGGAGGTGTTTTCTAGCCTTGGGGTGAGCACCTTTAAGTTTTCTGTGCGAGTGACATGGAGGGCTGGAACGGCTTTATCCACAAGTGCAATGTGGCTGATACAGTAAGTGAGAGTGATGGGGAGGACAGTGATATCCTTGATGAGTTTCAGGCTGGTGCAGGAGATGATTTTGGAGTTACACAACAAAGTCGTATGAACAAAGCCGGAGTATTTGCTGCTGGCATTGCAAGTGGAAAGCTTCAAGCTGCTCAGAGGCCAGCATGGTCCAGGTCTCCAAGCCATAGAAGTGGAATAGGCAAAAAAAGATGTGGGATATCTTCTGGAACATGAAGACCCAAGGGAATACCAGTTACTAACTAAGCAAAAGTCCAGTTACAGTCTAAAAGTGATAAGTATTGTCCAGCAGGATTCAGTATCAAATTAGAAGCCTGCAAGCCATCTTTGACTTAAATGGCTGCTCAAATCTGACTAATGTAGCCATCAAGAGTCAAAGAAGAAGCATGATGACTCCTGTTGAAATTTTCCTAAAAATTTCAAAAGACACTGCTAGGGACAGAAACACTCAGTAACAAATCCATCTGCTCTCCAGGCCAGCGTCAGCAGCACTGAGCGGTGTGTGTCATGTCAATAGACAAAGCCTAGTAAGGATGTTCATATTACAAAGCTGCCGCACAGTGTTTCAACTTGGGAGGCCATGATGTGGTTGACACAAACTGTAATAAGGCAGAAACGTTCCACTGTTACAATATGTGAATACAGAACCAACCAAAAATACAGAATATGGGGGACAGAAACAAGGCGATGGGCTGGAGGACAGGGAGGTCTTCAGTGAGTAACATCTTAAAGGTAGCAGCTATTAATGACCCATACAATTTCTGGCTCCCCTCACTGGCTTCTAGGTAGCTTCTCGTTTGGACAGCATGGATGCTCTTCACTTACATCTCCAGCTCAGGCCTTTTCCTTCTGAGTCCCCTTTTCATTTCTTTGCCGGCATACAGCCAATAATTCAACTTGCCATTTTGTATAAATTACATTTATTTTATTCTTCTTTTAAAGTGCTTTGAAGTGGTGCTCACCGTGATAAAAAATTTTTTCCGCAATAAAAAACATTTTTTGAAAAAACATGACAGGTTAACCGAAAACCGATCGAGATCCAGCACTGAACAAATGGCATTTTTCCTCTCCAACACATTCTGTCTGCTTGGCAGACTCACTTGCACTATTTTCTCAGTTTTCCTTTCCCTAATTTGACATTACATTCTTGATCGTTTTTTGCATTAGTGCGTATTGTATTCCAAGTCATTGAAATGCTCGAGTAAGGCCATCAGGTTGGAATCATCTGTAAAAGCCACAATATACCATAAACATTGCTTAATTTTGAAGAAAAACTCTGTAAGATGCCGGTGCCAAAACATACACGACATTCAAACCTGTAATTGACTTCTTGGCATGGAGTTGTTTTCTGCGCCTTGCTGAAGTGAGCTGAGTAAATCTTCTACTGTAAGAAATCTTCTGCTGACAAGTGGGGAAGAGATGGTTCTTCTCTTGAGAACTGTGCTTGTAGTAGCAGGCCTCTGGCAAGACAACAGTACTGCATTCATCAGCCGGGCCTATGAAGGGGGCCAGCTTGGAACAGGATTTGCCCTGAAGCAAAGCAAAAATAATCAGAGATGTGTCAGTTACAGGTAACATTCACGCATACGTTCATTTTTTAACTTACTTCTTCTGTCACCAGGTTGTAAGACACCATGAGATGCATGGAGACCCCCAAACTCAAGACTCATACCTACGTTTGGTAAATTGTCACCAGTGTTTTTAGAAGGTGGGAGCAAACTGGAGTAGCTGGTGAAACAGTGATGAGACATCAGCAGCAGTATGATGGCCCCACCATTATACTGGATAGGATAATTTAGTGCTTGAAGTGGGCCTGGACCCACCTCTTCATTAGTAACCTTCACTTATAACAACAGTGTGTTCACTGGCACCTCAAAAGAGACCCCCAGACCCTTTGGGTCTCTAAGGGAATACCCACCCCCATTTTCTTCAGGACGCACAACAAGGAGTACCAGCAGTTTAAAGTATTTCTAACCGGAGGACCTCTGCCTAAATCGCTCAAACGACGGCTTTACTGTACAAGTCAATAGCTTGACCTGGGGTTATTATTTATAGACTTCTTTTAGAAGGTGAAAGGCTCCGTAAATTTTACTGAGACGTCATTACACAGTCTGTAAAAAGTTACTGATACGCGCAATTCAGAATGGACTAAAATTACAGGTCCTGGTGTAAAGCGAATCCCATCCGAATGAGGCTTAATACTTGCATTTCATCTCCATTTCAGATCAGTTGCAATTGGACAGCAGTAATTTGATTTAATGTCCGTTCAGTTTAATTTTGTAAAGCCATCTTCACCAAATACACAGCAAACACTTATATTAAGTGAACACTCAAAACATTTGAGTAAAATAAGAAAACGGCGACGAGCCGCTATAGATTCAGAATACAAACAGCCGAGGCAGGCACAAGTTACTCGTCTTTTCAGATCACTACATTGGCTCCCTGTAGCGGCATATATTAAGTTTCAATCCTTCATGCTTGCCTACAGAGTAGTCGGTGGGTCAGCACCAGTATATATTGAGACACTTGTGAGGTCCTGTGCTCCTTCTTGACCACTCAGGTCTAATGATGAATATGAGGCTAGTTCTGCATGGCATCAAATCTCAGCCCAGACTCTTTTCACGTGTACCTCCTAGCTGGTGGAATCAGCTGCCCACCTCCATCTGAACTTTTGACTTCCTTGATGCATTTAAGAAGTGTTTGAAGACTCTCGGGGTCTGTGAATTTCTGTCTAACTGTTATTAACTGTTAGGTTTTATTACTAGCTATTAGTGAACTGAATGGTAAACTCTTAAATCCAGCATAACAGCGGAAGAGCCTCAAGCGAGTCCACCATACAGTATATGTCCTTTCCAAGTCAAAGACAGCATCTCTAGCCACATTGATATGACCCTTTAGTTTGAAATTGTCTTACTGTGTACTGTTGCGACGCCCCGGGTTCTCGCACCCATTTTATCCTGGGACATTGATCATCATAACCGAAGATGGACTAGGGCGAGTGAGGACATAACAACAGTCATTGGTGCAGAACAGTGCATCAGTGCTGTTAATCAAGCATCAAAACAGTGTTCAAGAAGTACAGTGCTGGCAAATATCTTCGTTAATAAATATTCAATAAAAAACATATGATGTGGAAGTGAAAACTCAATAAACAGATCCATATTTCTATGATAAAACCAAGAATAAAATTATAATAAATTTGTAATCTGCTTCCTTTCATCTTGATCCCCAGTGCATCTCTCTCTCTCTCTCTTTCTTTGTTGTCCCCCCAACTCATGTTTTGCAGCAGGGCTGAGACCCCAAAGAATGGTCAACCCCCTGGCTCTTGTCCCTACCATCTTCCATCGGCGTCACTTGAGACTCTTCAAGCTCTGCTCTGCTCCCACGTCCTGCCAGCTCTGTCCGTATGTGCAGGATGGGGCATCCCAACCGCCTCGCCTCCTCTCCACAGCACTGGCTGGACGTCTCGATTCTGAATTCTCTCACTCCTTCTCACAACCCGTTTTCCCTTCATTTGATCTCCATCTCCCCTTCATCCTAGCTCAGACTATTCATGCCATTGTGAGAGTAGGTGCACTGAACAGTCCCCGGAGCTCTAATGAGGGGTGGCAGAGCCGATTGATCTCCTGTACGTGAACAAGCAATCAGCCAGGTTCCCCATTAAGCCCATCTCTCTCTCTCTCGCTCTCGTATACCTATGGAATCCGAGCCAAACAATTCTTAAAAAACTCCACGAAACATCTCTGGCCTACAGACCTCCCTACAGACCCCAAACAGTTACTTGATGATATAAAGAAGAAAATGATATTGAGGTGTATTTTAAGCTCATTTAGATGATTTTTTGTTACTTATTCTTTAATATTATTGCCCAATCTTATTTCTTTTCTTGTAACTTTATCTTTGTCATCCTGAAAAACTGCATTGTTGTATGAAAATATGCTGTATAAATAAATGTTGATGTTGTTGTTGAGTTTCACTAGAAGACACAAAATTAAAGGGTTATACGGTGCCACTAAACCCTGTTAGCTAGAATAGCCCTTAGGGGTCCACACAAATATTTGGCCTGTGGCACTGAGATGCCACTATGGAGTTTTGCTCTACTTCAAGTTTACTGAGTAACTACTCAGTATTACCCAGCATGGACATCAGATGACCATTCATGGGCAGGCCTTCCTCAATGATGTGGTTACACTACTGTGGACAGTCAGGATTTGAGGAGATATTACATTATTTTGAGGATTAGAGGAATTTCACGTATGTCTCTTCTACAAGGACACTTATGCAATTGTGCCAGCAGCTGGCAGGAGTGACTATGGGCTTCTTTCATTTTATCTTGGGCCTGTGTAACTGTTTTGCATCTACAGACTGCTGCACTAACATTTACTTTTAATCATTTAGCAGGCACATTTATCCAGCAAATTATGGATTCAAACATGAGAGATTAATACATGGCTTATGCTATATGTGCTGCATTGAGCAGTGACATTCAGGTGAGGACTACAAGCTCACAGAGGGCCATGTCTTTAATTGGATTTATTCATGGTCAGACATTTTAAGACAAATTATGATATCTCATGTGAAAGTAGTGACCTCAGACAATCTGTATCACAAGACCTGTGGAAGATAGGCCTCAGGCAGAGGCAGACATGTTGTAGCAAAATGGTAAGTGGGCTTACAGTAAATGGGAGAAAGTTAAACATCCAGAAAGCAAAATCTGGGAGTGCATTTAGATTTAGTGAAGTGCGCCATTGACCCCAACCAGCAGAGACCCCAAAATCAAGAAGAACCAAGAATGGCCCCATTTCTCTCTCTCTCTCTCTCTCTCTCTCAAAATATACATGACCAATATTTTGAAAATGAAAATAGATGATCTTTTATTTGCTGTGTAAGAAGTTGTTGCATAGTAAAATTCCAGGACACACACTGTTCAACATAAAAGAAGGGTGATTACAGACTGGCGATTATTTTCAGTGAGAGCATGCTGAAAACACATCCAACAATGAATGTGTTGTACTAAAAATCTGAAGAAACAGCAACGCTGACATACTGTATGTCCTTGATGGATCACAAATAGAGTATGAAAGAACTTACTGAAGGAAAGAAAGAAAGCTCTATGACACCTACTGTATATGATAAATAGCACTGATGGTCACCACAAGGCATATGAATTTATAGTAAGGGGGAACGTTAAGAATGAAAATGGCAGGGGTACAAGGACGTTCCTATCGCTGCAGTATTTTAAGAGTCAAGGAGCAGGTAAAGTGATTAACAACTCTTAATCTATTATGAAACTCACTTCAATCAGTTGAAGATCCATCCATCCATTCATTTTCCAACCCGCTATATCCTAACTACAGGGTCACGGGGGTCTGCTGGAGCCAATCCCAGCCAACACAGGGCGCAAGGCAGGAAACAAAACCCAGGCAGGATACCAGCCCACCACAGCAGTTGAAGATCTTGGGGGATATTAAAAATGGGCATTAAACAGGGTTTAGAAAGTTGAAGAGGGTTCACACTAACATACTGGAGTTCCATGAGAAAGCAACTGAAGAATAACTGAGTGTCAGAAAATGTACAGAATATGCAGCATATAAGACAGCCATCAATAAAGTAACTTCTCGCTGTGTGCCTAGAGTGAATTTAAATGGATGGATGCACATCTAACACACTGACAATAAATTAAACAAAACTACATGTTCAACATATTGATATTACAACAACAACCGGAGTTATAATGATGTGGTGTATTATTAGAGCAACACCCGTCCTGCACTAGTTTCCTCTATAGCTCTCTGGCACTAATTGCTCATAAGTAATATCTAATATCAATAATGAGACTGGTGTAAGAATGTGACAAGATCTGAAGCATACTATGAACAACTGGATTGAATTAAAGAAGACATAAAGTAGTCAAAAGTGAAGTAATCTATGAAGTTTATTTCCCTTGTCTTCTTTGCAGGTCTGAAACATTTAGTAATGCTATCGACAGACCAAGTGCTGAACGCTGGGGGCTCTGCTCTACAGCCTGTTTCACCCTTTTGCTCTTTCTTCTCGTATCCTCACAGCTCTCAATTGTTCAACAAACATGCCCTTCACATTAACAATAGATTGAAATGTATCTAAACATTTTATAAGAATGTTACAACAATTAATCCTTCATTGCTGAGACTTGGTAAACTTAACACAAAATCTTCTTTGCAGTTTTCACAGATTTGGATTCAATGTACAGTATGCCAATAAGGCCAAACGTGTAAGCAGGCACCAAGCAGTTGTCCATAGCCATTGAAACTTCATTTAGTAGGCAACACTGCCACACCATTAGATGTGCCTTCACTTTTTTCCCTCTCCCCACACAACACCCCAAAAATCAGCACGTCCTCTCAACACACCAGGCATATAATATGTAGCTTAGGACAAGACTCACAGATACAGGGCTGACTAATACCATGTGGAAGGACTTGGATGCGACACTGCCACTGATCCAGTTTCCGCTTGTTGTAGAATGTACCTGAATTACCTGGAGGGCCGATGATGTCACTTCCACCCAGGACAACAGTTGCTCCTCTTGTGGAGAAGGATTTGTTCCCACTTGGAGTAAAACACACAGAGTTTCTGGATGAGCAATCACAGTTTGAGCACAAAGCCCACCCAGTTCAACGAAGTGAGTGCCGATAGTTTTCATACAATTTCTTATCATGAGACTACCTCAACATGTATACTTTTCTCATCTTTATTTGACTCCTACATTCCTGTGTTTCTGCTTAGTCACCAATATTTTTTAATGCCTAATAAACCTTGATAAGTTCCTAATGGATTGAATTGCCCCATTATAGGCCACTATTACCTTGACCAAAAAGGGATATCAGCCACCATTCTTACCCTCTGACTTGTAAACTCTATCAATGTTTTCTTGTGCTTAATGGGCACAAATAATCTGCTAATGGACATGAGTACCTTTCCACCGTTATGACCTATATTGCTGTCTTCTGGCCACAGGAATGTCCATCTCTTTATTTTTCTGGCTCATTCCTAAACTTTGCTTTTGTAAATATTGGTGGCCTCCCAGATTACTTTAGAGAACAGGTATGGACTTTAGCCTTTAATATTTATCTTTTACACTGCCTGAGGGTATTGATTACATTCTTTACATGCTGAAGCTACCTATTGCAATATATGATTCAATTTAATTAAGGTTTTCATTACTCATTGTTTTAACTTTTATACTCCATCCCTTCCACTCCCTTCCATCTCTACTTAAAACACTTACCCCAGGTAGTCCTCGTCATTTTAGACCAATGCCTTCGAAGAGAACAGACGTCTTCAGAGAGCTAAACCCTAACGTCAGCACTGACGCATCCTCCTTATCTTTTCTCATCAGCCAACCAAATTAGGAATTAAAAAGGGACACCCGCTGGTGCCCCAACTCTCGTTTTTTTTTTTTATCTTATTTTCATCTACTATATATACTGTATATATACTGTAAATATATTAAAGGAATATTCCTGCTAGGGATATCTTAGTCATTGTTCCCAACCCATGTGTTGTAGCCAAAAGAGCAGGCCGCTCACAGTGTCCACCAAGCACAACTGGTGCTTTCCAGGCAAATTAATTAAGAAGCATGCAACAATTAATGCAATCTTGTGCAGTGAATCCACAACTCCAGGCTACCCTGAGCTAAAACTGCCCTTTAACTACAACAGAGAGGAGACAAGTTAGGAGCACACACTGATACAGCGCATTACCGCACCCACCACACGACAAACCAACTCAGGATCCCAGATAAGGACCCGAGTGCAGCCATGCAATGGGTGACACCTCAGCACCACACTAGTTTAGATGGAATGGACCAGTGTGAGGTTTTTTTATGGTGGCTAGAGTGCCAATTCTGCCAACCAAGCCCCTGGAGGGCCTACATGCAGGGCTGGATGCAAATTAACGTCATGCCCAGGACGGAGCAATTGCAGGTTAGGGTCCTTGCTCAGGGGCCCAATGGAGTAGAGTCACTACTGGCGTTTACAGGATTTGAAACAGCAACCTTCCGATTACCAGTGCAGATCCCTAGCCTCAGAGCCACCACTCCACCCACAAGGGATGTTCAAAAAGTTTCCGCACTTTATTTTTAACTCTATTTATTAAAATTAGAAAATTAATTAATTAATTAAAAATTTCAAAAACAAATTACATCGCTTTTCTACATAGTCATCTTCATTTGCGATGCAATTTTCCTAGCGTCGTACCAACTTTTTAAGGCCCAATTAGTACTCCTCCCGCCTTCACCGTTTCCAACGAAAATGCGGAAACTTTTTGAACATCCCTCATAGCAACTAGCTAGCCATCCACCATCACTGTAGTCCCTGCTGACTTGCTAAATCAAGCAGTTCTCACACGTATTCACACGATCAGACTAAATGAAGTACAACTACATAGCACCTCATCACACCTCACATGCTAGCACTATGGAAAGCAACATGATGTTCTGTCATTAGCTTCTCTTTGAGTCACAGACATAGTTTTTGCTCCCTCTTTTTTCTTTGCCTTTTCTTCTTTTCCTGTTCAGACTCTTTAGGCTAAAATATAATAAAATATATATTCATTCTGATTGGTGGAGAAAATATTCAGTTGACAAAACAAACAAATTCAGCGTCACTTACTTTCATTCCACTTAGATAAATGAAGTCAAATCAAAAATTAAAGGTAGGCCATACAAGAACAGTGCACGTTCCCTGTCTTTAAAGCCAAATAAACATTGAGGAGGTTGTTGACTGCTTTACTGACTACATCAACTTCTGTATGGACATTGTAGTTCCAGTAAGAACAGTACGCTGCTATGCTAACAACAAGCCATGGATTACAAGTGACATCAAGGGCCTTTTGAACCAGAAGAAAAGGGCTTTTAAAAGCGGTGATCAGCATGAGCTCAAGTGCGTGCAGAAGGAACTCCGAGTCCAGCTCCGGGCGGCGAAGGAGCAGTACAGGAGAAAGCTGGAGCAGAAGTTGCAGAATAACAGCATGAAGGAAGTGTGGGATGGGATGAAGATCATCACTGGCTGCAGCTCGAAGCAAGGTGCCATCATCGAGGGAGATGTGGAGAGAGCAAACCAGATGAACAACTTTTTTAACAGGTTTGAACACCCTAACCCACTCTCACCTCAGAGTACTGCACCCTCCACTCATCCTTCTGCTGATACCAGCATAGGAGAGAGTTTACCCCAACCCACAATTACAGCAGCCCAGGTAAGCAGAGAGCTGAGGAGACTTCATGCCAGTGGGTCCAGATGGAGTATCGCCACGACTGCTGAAGGCCTGTGCATTGGAGCTGGGGAGTCCTCTACAGCGCATCTTCAGCCTGAGCCTGGAACAGGGGAGAGTCCCGAGGCTTTGGAAAACATCTTGCATCACCCCAGTCCCAAAGGTATCACGTCCTAGTGAGCTTCCGGCCTGTCACTCTGACGTCGCATGTGATGAAGACCATGGAGAGGCTGCTGCTTCACCACCTGAGGCCACAGGTCCGTCACGCCCTCGACCCTCTGCAGTTCACATACCAGGAGAAGGTGGGAGCGGAGGATACCATCATCTATATGCTACACCAATCCCTCTCCCACTTGGACAGAGGCAGTGGTTCTGTAAGAATTATGTTTCTAGACTTCTCTAGTGCCTTCAACACCATCCAACCTCTGCTCCTTAAGGACAAGCTGACAGAGATGGGAGTAGATTCATACCTGGTGGCATGGATCATGGACTATCTTACAGACAGACCTCAGTATGTGCATCTCGGGAACTGCAGGTCTGACATTGTGGTCAGTAACACAGGAGCACCGCAGGGGACTGTACTTTCTCTGGTCCTGTTCAGCCTATATACATCGGCCTTCCAATACAACTCGGAGTCCTGCCACGTGCAAAAGTTCGCTGACAACACTGCCATCGTGGGCTGCATCAGGAGTGGGCAGGAGGAGTATAGGGACCTAATCAAGGACTTTGTTAAATGGTGCGACTCAAACCACCTACACCTGAACACCAGCAAAACCAAGGAGCTGGTGGTGGATTTTAGGAGGCCCAGACCCCTCACGGACCCCGTGATTATCAGAGGTGACTGTGTGCAGAGGGTGCAGACCTATAAATACCTGGGAGTGCAGCTGGATGATAAACTGGACTGGACTGCCAATACTGATGCTCTGTGTAAGAAAGGACAGAGCTGACTATACTTCCTTAGAAGGCTGGTGTCCTTCAACATCTGCAGTAAGATGCTGCAGATGTTCTATCAGATGTTGTGGTGAGTGCCCTCTTCTACACGGTGGTGTGCTGGGGAGGAAGCATAAAGAAGAGGGACGCCTCACGCCTGGACAAACTAGTGAGGAAGGCAGGCTCTATTGTAGGCATGGAGCTGGACAGTTTGACATCTGTGGCAGAGCGACGGGCACTGAGCAGGCTCCTATCAATCATGGAGAATCCACTGAACAGTATCATCTCCAGACAGAGGAGCAGCTTCAGCAACAGACTGCTGTCACTGTCCTGCTCCACTGACAGACTGAGGAGATTGTTCCTCCCCCAAACTATGCGACTCTTCAATTCCACCCGGGGGGGTAAACGTTAACATTATTCAAAGTTATTGTCTGTCTGTATACCTGCATTGTTATCACTCTTTAATTTAATATTGTTTTTTTTGTATCAGTATGCTGCTGCTGGAGTATGTGAATTTCCCCTTGGGATTAATAAAGTATCTATCTATCTATCTATCTATCTATCTATCTATCTATCTATCTATCTATCTATCTATCTATCTATCTATCTATCTATCTTTCTGGCCAATTGTCAGAAAGTCCATCCAACATTTAGTAGTTTAATTTTATCTTTCCAGCTAAGGCCGCTTTGTCAGAGAGCTCAAAGATGTTAACACAAATAGTTTAAGTTTATCTTTGCAGCTAAGACAGCACACCAATGAAATAAGTTATTGACATGATTTAATGGTGTATTGTCAACCACTAGTTGTGCTGTTGCTTTAGTTAACCAACACACAATGGAAGCTTTGTCTTTCTAAAAAAGAACATAAAATCAGACAGGCGACATGGTATGGATTGAGCGGTCAGGCGAATCTTTCTACACATCTGCTTCACTTTTTATGATTTATATTAGATACTTGCAAGACAGTTTTAAACATTTTTTCTTTGGTCGGCAAACCCAGAGCCAGTAAACAAGAGAAAATAAATTGAGTTCTCACAGTGTGAACTTTTGAAATTTCTGTTCTCTTTAATGAGTGGCCATGTTATTTATGAGTTTATATACAGTATATTATGTTACAAGCTGGTACCTGATGCCAAAGCAGGCACAAAGTAAGTCTGCTTCATGACCCATAATGATCCAAAATGTATGCAAAGTCAACAGAATAAATAGATCAATTCTAGCTATTACCTTATTTTAAACACATACAATTGAAGTTTCCTTGTCTAAACTCGTGGTACTCTCTATAGTAACACAGCTGGAGGTGACTGAACCCCTCATGCTGTCAGATGATCGCAGCACCTCATCCTTAAAGTCGCTCAACATGACTGCCCCCAGTGGTCTCTACAGCCACTACACTCCCAAACACAAAATCAAAGTTAAAGCCGCTTCTACTTACATTCTTTACCTTTATTGCTGTATTTTTGTGTGAACTGGTTTGCTTAGAATTTTCACTAAACCTTTTTAAAGCAGACTTTACTGGATTGAGAAATTTCTTTTGTTACACATTTGACTCGTGCTGGATCCTACCTTGCCAACTCAGTAGCAGCTCAATTTTGGGAACCTGGGAAAGAAGCAGCTGACAGAAAATGATGGAAATTAGGAAACAGAAAATCAATAAAGACTAGACACCTTTAGAGAAAGTCTAGTTCAGAAGCGGGAGTGTCCAAAATTCTTTTTAGTTAAGCAAAGTTAAATTGTGGTTGATCTAAGTTAGTTGGCTTTCCATATCTTACTGGGCATCTCACAAACCAGTCTGATGCATGCTGCTGTGTTAAATGTTTTTGGCTGTCTGATACATCATCGGCCACCCCTGAAGGTTTTCACTGCTTTGAAATCTCAATCAATAGGAAGAAGGAGCAACTTGGTCAAGGAAACAGTCAGTAAGATACCTGGATAAGTAAATGAAAAGAATAAATGTACCCACCAGTCATGTATGACAGTAATGTGCTAATAGAAGCATGGGCATGCAAGACCATGACAGACAAAAGTATGTAAGGATCATATCCAAGTTTTTAGAATTGCCTGAAATCTTGTTAAAGTTGACCTAACAACATTTTCACGCTAAATATTGAAACATAGTGAGAACATTGAAGAAATTAGAAAACAAGTTGAAAAAGGAAAGCAAGACACACATTTTCACATAAAGGGGATACTTTGCAAAGTGTTGAGTCAAACATCTAAAGCAGAGAACCTATTGACCGTTAAAATGACAAGATATTGAACAGATTAATTACTATGTCTGCGGTGGGTTGGCACCCTGCCCGGGATTGGTTCCTGCCTTGTGCCCTGTGTTGGCTGGGATTGGCTCCAGCAGACCCCCGTGACCCTGTGTTCGGATTCAGCGGGTTGGAAAATGGATGGATGGATTAATTACTATGTAGCACGTTGGACTAAGTAATCTCCTTCTCAGTTTAATTTCTATGTTCTTTTAAGATAGACTTGGGAAAGAAACTCATTCTACATGGTATGATCGAAATGTATGCAAATATGCAGTTTAATCAGGTCTGAATTGTTTGATTTGTAATTTTGAACTGTTGAGTAGAGGGGGAAATCAAAGAGTAATGTGCCATTGGCCAAAACATTAAGGAGGGCACTATGTACACTTCAAAAATAGTTTTCAGTATATCATGTGATTTATATATTTTTCTGGGTGCTGAATTAAAAAAATGAAAAACATTTTACTCCATTTTTCTATGCTACTACTCCAAGCGTATAAGGCACACCATTATTTTCAGGCAAGCAATACGATACAACCGTATTTGCTCAGACCAGACAGACCTGCAGGAGCTTACACAAGATTTCATCAGACAAGGTTATACTCCCAAAACAACAGACCCTCAAATAAGAAGAGCTACTGCCATACCCAGAGACGACCTTCTGGAATATAAAAACAAAGACAACAAGAACTGTATCCCGCTTGTTGTCACCTACAACTCACATCTCGAAGCACTCGAAAAGTTATAAAAGAACTGCAGCCAATACTAAACAATGACCAAACAATGAAAAATGTATTTCCTGAACCTCCCCTCCTAGTATACAGACAACCACCAAACCTTCAACAATTAATTGAACTAAGTGAACCAACAGAAAATGGCACATCCCGCTGCCTACAGAAAAGATGTAAAACATGTGTTCACATTTATAATGCAGACCGTATAGTTATACCACACCGCCGACTAGAACGTCACATAAAGGAATCATTTTCCTGAAGATCACCTAATGTGGTCTACCTAATTCTCTGTATGAAATGTCCTGACACTGCACTCTATGTGGAAGAAACTGGACAAACAGAGAATGAATTTACACAGGTTCCACATTAAACATGGCCACGCAGATGTTCGTGTAGTGGCCCACTTCAACAGCCATGGACACTATGAGAGGGACTTTAAAGTCACAGTGCTTATGGGCAACTTCAGAACACAGCAAGAGAGAAAAGAATGGAAAGTTAAACTCATGCTAAAATTAATATATTACAACATGGTTTAAATAGAGACAAGAGTTTTATGGCCAGATATGAGGACTGTTTGCATCTCTCAGACTGACAGACAACCTGACTACAGACCCACATTGTATTGAAAAACTCATCAGAAACCTCAAAAGACTTTGTTGGACAGTTATCTTATCCAAGGATCTTGACCATACAGTACATTGTTCTCCTCTCTTGCTTAATGAATCTTAGCTTGAAGGAGTCTATTAATTTTTTACATTTAAGATTTCTCACTTAAAGGTTTTCCAGTGTTGTTACTTGTCCTGCTGTCTATATAAACACAGGGAACTCCATTTTCTGTATTACATCTCGCCTGAAGAAGGGGCCTGAGTTGCCTCAAAAGCCTGCATATTGTAATCTTTTTAGTTAGCCAATAACAGGTGTCATTTCGCTAGACTTCTCATAGTGGCTAACACGGTACAACACTCTAGTACCTCCATCACTTAACAGTTTTTCACAAAACACATTTTTTGATTTCAGTTATAGTTTTGTTTCTTTTATTGTTTTTGCACTAAATAACTAAGAACTAAATAGCAGAAGGAAATATGTGCTCTGCCCTGAGACGGCTCATCGACTTGCTGACTTTCAACATATCTTAAAACAAAGTTAGTAATGAGTTATAAGGGAAACGTTGTCTCAGCTGTGAACATGCAAATCATGGATCTGAAGTTCTATCTGGAACCAAATCAGGATTGGAATGCAAAACCAAAAACCATTTAGGAATTATTTCCTTCAAAACAAAAATAAGCTTGGGCACAGGAAATAAAACAAGGTTGGAGGAATGTACTGTAGGACTCTTGGCCAGTGCTGAATGTTAATTTTAACTCCAAAGTGCAGAGCTAAGTTCCTGTACAGCAGCTGCTTCTTGTTTCAATGACTGATAAAGGAGGGCTGAGCACAGGCTTCACAGATTCTTACTGATGAAACTCACTCATTATGATACCTCTCTAAACAGGCATGTAATCATCTAGCACCAGACCTTCATCTCTTTAATTCAACTATCAGTTCTCACCTTTCATGTAAAAGTGTGGGGGAGTAAATGGACAACAAAGATTTCTGCCAGGAAAGGAAATGTAGGCCTGTTAACAGGGACATTTAGTGAAGAGTTCAATGAAGAGAGTTAGTGGTTCAAGGGAAAGCACCATGAAAACACCAAAAAAGATTAGGAGCACGAAGCCTATACGCAGACTTAATCGTATCTGAATACTGACAATTAATGAACAGAAAAGACACCAGAGAAAGTCACCCTGAATCCGAAAAGACAGCAGCTAGTTCTTGTGTGGTCATTAGCAGATAATGGCTTGAATAACTAGAACATTAAAGAAGACCAAAATATTGGAAAACCAAAAAAAATTAATTCTCACCCATTTAACACACACATATATTCCTTCTTCATTGAGTACAACTTCAGTCTGTGACTTCTGGACTGATAAAAAAATATGAAAATGGGATAATAACAGCATGTTTAATTAGTGCAGGAGTCCAATTAAAAGAAGTAATGGTTAGGGATGAAAGCAGGCAGCCACGGTGAGCCCTCAGGACTACACTTGAGGATCATATTACTGTATCTCTTAACTTGTAAATCATTAGGGAATGGCATGTATACATGAAAAAGAATCGTGAAGGTTGTTAGTGTCCAGCTGACTGTGGTGGGCCAATCTGGGCATCAGTCCAGGGCCGTTTTTCATCCCAGTCCATCCATGACAAGGACCAAAGAGACAACATGGACTTGCCTCCTGTTCACTGTACTATGACTCAGTTATCATTGCCTATTACCTTACCAGAGATAAACACTAAGAATCATCTTTTGGGCTGTGCCACCTCTAAGTTCAGTCAGTACTCTGGAGGGTTCATCAGGGGGGCCTAGATGGAGATATTGAACGCCTAGCAGCCACAACAGCAGTGTATAATGCCTGGCTGTTTAAACAGGGGGCATGTGTGGTCGCCAGATTGTAATCTACAAGGTTGTCCCCAGGACATTGTAAGGTGTCTCCTGGCTGTTGTGAACACAGGAACTGCTTGTCTCGATGGACTTGAAAGGGCAAAAAGGACCAGGAAATGAAGCACTGATTGTACAAGACGAAAGAGAAGTCAGAAATTGAGGATGAGTTCAAAATCAGCAGGATGGACAGTGGACTGAAAAAATCACAA
Organism: Erpetoichthys calabaricus; assembly: GCF_900747795.2. NCBI lineage: Eukaryota > Metazoa > Chordata > Cladistia > Polypteriformes > Polypteridae > Erpetoichthys > Erpetoichthys calabaricus. The sequence goes on along the minus strand of NC_041397.2, from coordinate 260,639,714 downwards.
AAAGCTAAACAGAACTCAAAGTGGAAAAAACTGTTGCCAACGTTTTCCATGCTACCTAAATGGCCTTCTCCTAAATAACTAATAACAATCCCAAAGTTTTTTTTTTATTGTTTATATCCCGTATCTTGAATACTAGTGATCCTGCTGGGATCCCTTAAGTAGTCGCAAGAGTGATGACGCCAAAACTAACATTGATGGCAACCATAACACCAGCTAACAACAAAACAAGCAGTGAGGGGAACAGGAAAACAAAGGGTGCTGTGATGATGTCACCAACAAAAGTGCATAACAACTATATTAGAAATAGATCAAAACAAAACAAAAAAAAATGAACCCAAATAAGTCCTCGTGTCCAGTCACTAAGATTCATAACACTGCTACTGGCTGGCACATAAGTGGGCTCAAACATGGAGTATCAAAGGCTGCTCTCTGCCAGGTATAATGATTCAGGTAACACAAAAAATGAACTCACATATAAGTCAGGTCTTGACACCAGAAAAATTGATCATAAAATCAGACCCTGACTTACGCTCCTGTTCAAAAATGTGACACTTTTTTTTTTTTTTTACATCTTCTTGCCTCCTCCAGTCTCACATCAGTTTCTTAGACACATCGAATTTTGTTGTAGTAGCACAGTTACTAATTTCTTTCGCTACTTCAACGACTTTTAATTTAAAACCAGCTTCATATTTTCTTCTGGTCGAACGCTCCATCGTAGATAAGGATGCTCTTATGATAAAGGTGTATGAGGATGTGAGATACAAAAAACACAAATCAGTGCAAACGTTGCTTTGGGATAGTTAGGTTAGGTTAGGTTAGGTTTCTTTATTTAGTCATGTTTTCAGGTCTTACCATGTAGTCACAATACATAGAAAAAAAGGCAGTGCGCTCCGTGATAAACTTGTGAAAAAGTCTTGCAATCATTTCTTAGTGCTTTTCTGGTTTATGGCTTATTTTTTTGGAATTTTCAACTATGATTCTTATTTCACGCTTGTTCTGATGGAAGGTCAGTTTAATTCCTGATTTTTGATCCTTGTTTTTTTCTAATTTAAGGTGTTCTCCTGTTGCTTTCAGCACAAATCCCTTAATTATCTTTTAGAAAGAATAAAGTGCACCTGAAGATACTAAGAACAACATGCAAAAGCAAAAACAAAGCATGAAACGATGATGAACAAGTACTGAAGGTAAAAGACCGGCTGGTGATCTTACTCATGTCCCCAGGCCTCTTCGCAAAAAGAAAAATGGATGCTGTGAGGTGACAATGACAATGCATGTGGCCACACCTACTGTGCTCTGTGACTGTGCCCACCATATGATATCATGATATCAAATCCTTCTAAAACAAAACAACATGAAATAATTTAACACAATAAATGCACACAATCATCCAAAAATGCTGCAAAACGACTGGCATGAAAGGACCTGAGGAAGTGAAGATCTTAATGTCAGGTGTAAATGACACAAGAGCTCACTGCCTGTATTGTGGTCAAGTCGCAGAAATGAGGAGGTGTGTGGCTTTAGCCATGTTCACTAAGCAGATGCAGATGCATAGACTAGCTGTTTTAGTTTTGGTTTTTTGGGTATATTTGCATTGCCTGAATTCCTTTATCTCTGTGTAAATAGATCTGACCTGAATGTTTAATGAAATCTAAAATAATGATCAATAAGTGACAGTTCAAGATGTAGAGCACTGCCTGCAGAGACACTGTGACACCCTCAATTTCCTGATGCCATTCAATCATAAGGGACCTTAACTTAAGGGACCCTAACACTCTCAGTCACTTACACTGCATCAGTGTCTCTTTTGTTTTTATAGTGCCTTTCCTAGAATGATCTCACATGACGCTTTATAAAGCATTTGAACAGTGCATTATGCATAGAGGGGTAACAGACATTGGTAATAACACCAGCAACGGCAAATATCACAGTCAAGGACCACTAACATTAGACAAAATGAGCACAAGCCAACCTGGTAACACCTGTCTAAAATGTTTTCCAAAATGTTGTTAATATGCACAGTAAAGGGAGTGAAAGAACCTGTAAAAGACATTTCTATTTTGTGTTTTTAATTATTGAGCCAATCTCCTGTATCAAATTGAAATGTTTCCTGTCAGAAAATATGTAAATGCTGCTTCAGAGAAAAGGCCTAAAGTGCAGCCTGTGGCTTTGCTTTGGTGAGTAAGTCTGCCAAGCAGCTAAGTTCTATTCGTCTGGCCAATTCCATTTCTTTACTTTATGCATTCTTTGCTTGCTTTTATTTGTTTGCTGCTACTGGAATAAACACAGGCTGATATCTGGCTGGTTAGCCATGACTAATACTGAAGATTTAGGCCAAGGGTAATGCCATCTGCTGTCAGTGCAGCCTGCTCGATTTCTAAAACTGGTGTTGTCGACACTGAAGAAGCAAAACTGATGGCATCCACTAATACGGTAGATCTCAGTTATGGTTCAAGCATGAATGGACTGACACTGGAAGCTAAATAAGATAATTGTAATTGCCAGGATGACACTGACCCCTGCCTCCTTGTTCTGGTCGAGTCCTGCAAAATTAAACTAACTAAGGTAAGCATTGTCCTACCTGTGAAGGACGTGATATACACAAAGATATTGCACTGACTTGAGAAGGTCTAAAATAGTTTCCAGCTTAATGATGAGCTCCACTTTTTCCATCAAAATTACACTACTTACAGCATACAGATTTCAAATGGATGTTCCTGGATATCTGCAAATGAAGGTTCTTCCAAAAAAGGACAACCAAAGACAGGGGGACTTCCTGTTTCTGGCAAAAAGCGTTACTTCTATATATAAAGGCTCTTCAACCTCATTTGGTGCTCCATCTTGGACTCCACCATTTTGACTGCACTTGCCAAGACAGTTCTTTTGTTGTCCCCACTACCAAGGACTTTCAGAATCCACCTCATCATAGTTAGACTAAAGGGCATTTTTTCTGGTTTCATCTTCAAAAATAATTCACATCTGCTGCGACATGGATTGGTAAGCCTCTCTTTCTAGGTGTAGTTGACTCCAGGTTCTTAATGAATTCAAAAATATATTAACAGAATCAGCCCTTGCAGAATGAGTGTGTGTTTGGTTGGCAGTCAGTCTGAGGCTGACTGCAGCTTTGTGCCAGGATGGGCACCTGTTCCCTGTAACTGTAAATAAGAAGAAATAAGGTAGGCCAGATGGACAAACTGATGTGTAAAATATAAACATACTTGTAACCAGACTGCATACCCACACCAGTGTTTTTTTTTTGCCTTCTGAAACAAGAACATTCAAATCATTTTAAAATGCACATTAATAAAAAGGTAAATATCTGTGTGTCTTTCTGTGTGTCCAAATGGTTGCTGTGTCTTTGTCATTCCAAACATCAAAAACATTTCCAGCAAAAAAATGCATTGTGTTTGTTATTCCAATAGATGGCACATCACAGACATTAGCACTGCTCCCAGTTGTTGATCCAGTGCTGGAAATGACTTTTGTTAGTCATTTCTCTAAATTACGTGTATCTCAACAGGCTGATGTTTCTGAAGAACCACAAACTCCAAAAGTCCCTCAATCAGCCAAGGTCAGGTCATGGAGTTTGTTATTGAAGGATGAGTGCGACTCACCATGTTTGCTACTCACTGGACTACTCTCGCACCTGAAGCTTAACACACACACTGATCAAAGAAGTGTGTAGGAGTGGTGCCTACACTGCCAGTCACTTTGTAGTATTCCACGCAGGGACACGCCATCTTCTGCATGACCAACATACAAGTGTCCTTGGATATAACTGAGAGCTAAATGCTGCTTTGGTCCACAAGGGTCTCCTAAACACAATGATCCACCCTTTGGTTACAGGCCACTTACCAGACTTCTACCCAACTTGTTCTTTTATTGGAGTGTCCTCCTCAGTCTGTAGGTAAAGCAAATGGCCATCTCCTCTTCACCAGGTGCCCTATATTTACTTTATTGCTTCAATCACTCTAGATATAAAGACAAAGTATAGAAATTTAAAGGCAACATGATACTTATTAAAGTATAATAATAGCAGTAGAAGAAAGTAAAATAGAAAATGTAAATAATTAGCCAAGCCTGGATGTACTGTATATCATCTTAGGAAAGCTTACTGAAAATCAGCAATGTCAAAGATGGATGTTGTCCTTGATGGCTTTTTAATTCAGCAATTGGCGTGATGCATGAGTCACGTTCTCCAACCTCCAGATGAAATGGTCTTGCTCTCTTTTTGACGTGTCTCGAGCTCTGACGTCCTAGGACAGGCCATTATTTATGTCAAAAATTCAAGTGAGTTTGTAGACTATTTGAAATTACACACATGTGATTAGTCAGCTATACTGATGATGAATGGCTCTGCCCAGAAGCTTTGATCCTTGCCGGGGTGGATCTACCATCAGGGTGTTCTAGGTGAGCGACCAGTGGCCTGTCATAGCAAGGGGCCTTTTAGCAAACCCCACCCCATCCAAACCCACCAATGAAACGATCGAATATCTGTGCACCAAAACAACTAAAGGGGACACATACCCAGGGCCGGTGAAGTGATTAACTCTAGCACAGAAATCATGAGTGAGAAATACCACACTGCATTGAACAACCTGTGTCTGCATTTTCAAAAGTATGATCAACTCTCTGTTGAGGGGCTACGTCACCCAGGGGCCTATAGGAGTGTTAATACGGCTTTGGATTCTTGTACTTATTTGTGCAATCTCATGTTATCTCCAGTTCTTTAATTATTAACTTTTAACTATTCACCCTAAGCCTAACCCTAACCCTAATTGTCTGACCATTTTAAACTAAGAGTATCATCAATTACTTAAATAACAAGACACAAGCATTAAAGTTCTGACATATAAATAAACTATTGGTCACCAGAAGATAGAATGTACCATTATTGATCCAAAAAAGAAAGAATGCAGGTGTAGTTGGGTATGCTGCTTTCAAGGGTCCTGTAAGTGCCTTTGTAAATTAGTTAAGTCCGTTATAGTTCATCCTTGTTTGAGCAAAATTAAAAATTTATAACAGACAGTCTGCATTTTTTTAGAATGACAATTTTATCCTTTTCTGGTAAAATTAGTTAAAATTAGTCTTGTCAAGTTTGGAATTGTATGGAATGTTACTTGCTTTCAGCTGCTCCCGTTTCCATTCATTCCACAATAACATTTCTTCTAGTTAAGAAAATGGAGGATTATTTGGCATTGACTCCCTATATGTTGTTTATTCCTAGTGATGAACAAAGGAGGACTAAAAAGCAAAGTCATCTTCTTAGATATAATGAAGAATCAGCTTAAGGCAAGGAGTGGCTTTTAAAAATTATATTTCACATGGAGCTGGAAAGTTCAATACTAGACATTAATTCTTGGCCTTGTTGTTCTGCTTAGTAAAGTTTCGAACATCTGCTGTCTCACATGAAGACAAGGACTACCAGCTGTGTAAGATGGTGTGCGCTGCACTGATGATTAAATGAATAATGTGAGAAAGCATACAGTATATATACAGTATATCCATGGAGGCACTATAGCTGAGGGAGACTGTCACCTGTTTTATCGGGAGACCAAACAGTCCATGCGAGTGGTCTACCCCTGTCCTTCCATCTAACTGGTCTCCCAGCTGGGTAAGGAACATTGAACCATCTGGGTGGGAATGCCAACTCATGGTTGGTGTCCTTGATACTATCTATCTATCTATCTATCTATCTATCTATCTATCTATCTATCTATCTATCTATCTATCTATCTATCTATCTATCTATCTATCTATCTATCTATCTGGAGTGTCTGTGCAGCTGGGATGCCTGGAAGGTGGAAGGACCGGAAGAGGACCAATACCTCCCCCGTGACACGAGAGGGCAACCACCCTGGTTCACATGTGGGCCACACGTTCAGAGCTGGGAAGCTCCACCCGGTTGGAGCACGTGGCCACCACCAGGGTCTGCCCAGACATTCCAGGAGACGTGGTCTACAGCACTTCTGCCACAACAGGGAGTGCTGCTAGGCCAGGAGGTAAATACACCCGGTGTGCACCCGGAAGTGCTTCAGGAAGATCGTCAAGAAGCACCTGGAACACATCCAGGTATTGTATAAAGGGGGCCGCCTCACTCCAGTTGAGGAGCCGGAGTTGGGAGGGAGCATGACGAAAAAGACTATAAAATAGAATGTTGGTCTGTCTCTATGTTCCCTATACTATCCTACACCCTCTGACCAAGCTGGACCAAATTTTGCACTGTCGCTCTCTAGGACCATATGGCTAAGATAGATTATATTGGAACTGAAAACTTTGACTCTGGGGTTCCCAGTGTATTTTTTTTCTTAACTTGTGTGCTACAGTTTGCAGTTCAGTGCCACTACTGGCCCAGAGTATGTGAAACTTCTAAAAGGACGGAAGCCAAGCTAGCAAACAAAATGACCAGAGCCTACCATTACTTACCTGGGCAGTGCCTCATTTTGATTTTTTGATTTGATTTGATATAGTTTGTTCATTTCCAAGGGTAAATTGTCTTTTCCAATGACTTGTGGGGGTCAGAGCACAGGGTCAGCCATTGTGCAGCACCTCTGGAGCAATTTTCAGGTTAAGGGCCTTTTTCAAGGACCCAACAGAGTAAGATTCTGTCTGAAAGTAATGGGATTTGAAACGGCAACCTGTGCAGATCCTTAGCCATGGAGACACCACTCCGCCTCTCAAACAAAGTCCTCTGGGATGCGAACCTCTGGCTCTCGAACGCCAGGTGGCAGTGATATCATTGCGCCACCATGTTGCCCTCATGCCGCTTTTATCTACTGTAATATAAACAGGAGTATCATGTGATATTACAAGGGGTTGTTGGGTGATTGAGATTGGTAGTACAGCACAACACAAAGGAGAACCAAAGAGTTGTTGTTGAACTCCTGTTTTGTCTGCTTTTCTTTCATAATTTAAGCACTACAAACCGTCCAACTTGAATTACGAGAGTCAGATATGATCATTCATGGTTACATCCCAGCAAGGAGATACCACAATTCTGAAATCTAACCATACCCGAAAAAAAGCAATTTTCCAAATGAAGCGTGTTGCTCCTGTCTCTTGTAAAATATAAAGGAGTATTGGCACTTGTGTTGGGTGAGCCTTGATTGAAGACCTTTGCTTTCTTTCCTTTACCCATTTTCCAATATACCCAAGCAATGTCGGGTACTTCAGCTAGGAAATTTATATGAAGTTTCATTTTCCAGGCATCTTTTTTATGGAATGCCCAATGAGTTGCTCTGATGAGTGCACGTTTGACCAAGGACAGCTGATCGCGTTTTTTAGTCTCCCGGCGTTAGCTTTTCCTGAGTCTTTCTTTCTTTCTTTCTTTCTTTCTTTCTTTCTTTCTTTCTTTCTTTCTTTCTTTCTTTCTTTCTTTCTTTCTCACTTCAACATTCTAACTGATTCAAGCTGAGCAGCTTGCTAGGAGACATGTACGCATATTTTTTGCACTGCCTTGATGTGGAGTAAGCAGACTAACTTTGAAAACCACAATGAAACTCTGAGACAGACAGTGGACAGAGAAACAGAGTGTCCCTTTGGAACGACGAGGCTGTAGCACAAGATGTGGGTGAGTAGAAGGCCCTGCTGCAGTCCTGTTCATTTGTTTCTTTCCATGATGAAGTGATAAGTAATTAGCATTCTTCTTACAGTGCCATCTCCTTCTTGTCGACTTCTGCCAATAGAGGGGCTTGGTGCCAAGCACTAGATGACAGACAGAGGTGCGGAGGACTAGCAGGGATCTTTTAGTTGATGGAAGCACACACAACACAATGCTCAATATCTTGTAAGAAGCATCAACAGCCAGGGCCGTCTTAACAGCATCACAGGCCCCGGGGCAAAGTAATGCACTGGGGCCCCTGTTTTGATAGCAAACCAGAAACATACATAGGTATCAGAAACATTGTGAGCCCCCATGCTCCTGTAGCCCCCAGCCAGGGCCCATTGTGCTCATATGTTAAGATGGCCCTGTCTACAGCAACTTTGTCTGGTGTTTAAAACCATGAGACCCACAATCCCCCTCTCAAAGTAGCCTCCAGTCTCCTGAGGCAATCACTTTAATCTGAAATTAGCAGAAAAAGACCTATCGACCTTTTTATTCTTTGTACATTTAAATTTAGTAACTTTGCCTTTTCTTACACTTCTACTTTTATATAAGGGTGGCACACTGGTTCAAAACTGGCATGCTGACCCTTGGTCAAGTGTTTCACAAAGGAAGCATTGCTGAGGCCATGTTGTGTGCCCACTTGCAGTCCAGTTTAATGGAAGATCTTGTCCTGTGCCCGTCAGTGGGGAGACTGGCAGGCGCAATGCATCTGCTTCCTTCTTATTGCTGCCAAGCATGGCTCTCCAAATGTGGATTTGGCCTGGGGTCCTCTCAAATCATCATGAAAGCTTGACAATTATTTTTAATTAGGTTTATTCTTCAGTGAATAAGAGCAAAGCTGGAACAGGAGGCGGCAGACCCGGCGGCTCCCCGGGACCAAGGTTGGCCAGGCCCTGGAGTTGGATGCCTTGGATCCTTGCTTTGCAAGTAGCTAGAGACTAACTTGCTAATTCTTTGATTCACAGCTGTGGCCTTACAGTTCTTTGACAAACAACATCTGTTAAGCATTGTGTAGAGCTGAGGATAATTTGGCCAGTGGGTTTTAATTATTTGAGTTATTAACTTTGCTATAATAAAAGAAAAACAAGTAACTGAATACCCCGAGTACAGTCATGTGGTTACTGTCAAGCAATAACTGGAGCAGCGGAGCCCTGCGGGGATCCTGGAGTGCTTATTATAGTGCCTTTAGGCCACGTCTCCAGAGCAGACTTGAAATCTTTTGTGGTGCATGACAAGATCCTCAAATCGGACCCAAGGAAACACATAGCTCTCTCAAGTATAGCGCCTTTGTCAGGGGAAAGAGGGGGTGCCTTACAGGAAAAGCTGAGCTCACTCAGTTGTTCATGGCTCTTAAGGTCACATTCAAAATTTACTGCAAGTTTCCTCAAAAGTGAGATGTGTTTTATGTAAAGTGCCTTTTCGCAGCATGCACTGTTGAAAGCTGTCCACCCACTTCAGACTGGCATGTCTTTGGCGGGCTTCTTCAATCTGCCAAAGGCATACACAGCACATCAAAACATGGTTCTCCGAAACGCTGGAAAGACCCTCATGCAAATCAAAGGGGTGTAGAAAGAAGGATCTAAAGAAACATAAAAGTTCCCTCACTCAGCAGCGGACTGACATTGGATGAACTCTGAACTCATTTATTTATTTAGTACAGTCATGTTGGAGTATTATTTTTCTCTATGTAGTCAGGCATTCTGATTATGATCTTATTTTAAACTGTGCATGCTGATGACTTATAGCTGAAGTGGATTCAGAAAATATTCGGACCCCTTTACTTTCTGCCCACTTTATTGTATTGTAGGCTTAATTCTAAATGGATAAATTTGCCATTTTTGCCCAACACTGTGCACTCAATAGTCCACACTGACAAAGTGAGAATGTGTTTTCAGAATGGTTGGCACTTTGTTGAAGCCTCTTAGGCAAAAGTTACAGTTTTGAGTCTTCGTGAAAGTCTCTGCACGTTTTGTACGCTTGGCAGATCCTCTCAAAGTCCGGTACATTGAATGGGATGTGCCTATAAACTGCCATATTCAGGTCTTGCCACAGATGTTGCATGGCAATGATTGTTAGCCTTTTTGGTGTCAAAGTGCTCCCCAAGGTGAAGCAGTGGGGTTGACCAAGTGCGATCATCACACCAGAGTGGAGGATCCAGCAGGATTGTTGGAGTGGTGGTACACTATGGCCCTTTTTGTGACCCATTTCACAACCTACTGTGACACACTACCATTGTGAACAATAGCAACTCATGACCTACTGGCAGCACCCCGTGACCCAAAAGGGGGTCGTAATCCAGTGGCTGAGAAACAATATTCTATGGGGCCACTCCAAGACAGTCTGAGACTTGTGCTAAAACCACTTGTCTTAACTGTCATGGTTGTGCTGAAAGGAGAACCGTCGTCCGAATCTGAAGTTGCATGCATTCTGGAGCAAGTTTTCTTCAAGGACCTCCATGCATTTGGTTGTATTCATCCTTCCAGTTAATTCTGACCAGAATCCCAGTCCCTGCTGTTGAGAAGAACCCCCATAGCTTGATGGTGCTACCACCATACTTCACAGTAAGGATGGTATTAGGAGGGTGATGAGCACAGACGTAGTGCTTGGAGTTCTGTTGAGAGTTCAATTTTTGTCTGATCAGAGCAGAGTCTTTAAATGCTGCTTGGCAAACTCCAAGCAAGGTGTCATATGCCTTTTACTTAAAAGTGGCTTCAATCTAGCTACTCTACCATAAGCGCATGATTGGTGAAGAGCTGCTGAACTGGTAGTCCTTCCTACAGGTTGTCCCATCTCAGTATAGGACTTCTGAAGCTCTGTTAGATCGACCACTGGGTTGTTGTTCATCTCCCTCACTAATGTCCTCTTCAAGGCTCTGTTCAGGTAAGCAATGACACCTCTGAATGAAAGAGGGTGCAATCAATAACACAGGCTTGTTTCAATCACATGGCTTAGAGGGACAACAATGACAAGTGATGCCACTTCCAGTTCTTCTCCACGTATTTCCACCCCTTGTGGGAAATGGCAGTGAAAATCCATCCGGCCCTGAAAGGAAGCAGTCAGTTTGACTCGAACACCATGACTGTGCTGAACTCTCACCTTTTAGCACTCTTGTGTGCTTGTTTATTTGACCTTTTTCCCACTTCTCAGCATTAAATGGTGGTCAGCTGTTTCCCCAGATCTTTGTCTTGCCCGTGGAGGTTGTGATTTATCTTATACAAGTTACTCGGTTTGGTTGGACAGCCAACTCTAGGAAGAGACCTGGTGGTTCAAAATGTCTTTCATTTGACAATTATTGAGACCACTGTGATCCTGAGAACAACCAAAGCTTTAGAAATGGTTTGACCCCCTTGCCTTGATCTATGTCTCATCTCAATTTGATTACGGAGATCTACAGAGCATTTCCTGGACTTCATGGTTTGGTTCTTGTCCTGCCATGCAGTGTGAATTGTGGGACCTCACATACGCAGGTGTGTGTCTTTCTAAACGACATCCAATCAATTCAGTTTGCCACTGGCGGACTCCAATCAACTTCTAGACACATCTCAGGGATCATTAAACGAAACAAGATGCACTTGATTGCGATTTGGAGTGCAACGGTAAAAGACCTGAACACTTTTATAAATGAGAGATTTCAGTTTTGGATTTTTAATAAGATTGCAAACCTTTGTGAAAACAGATTTTCACTGTCATTATGGGTTATTGAGTGTAGAGTACTGGACAAAAATGGCAAGTGTATCCCTGTAAAATTACATCTAGAACACCAGCATGTGCATAAAGTGAAGGGGTCTGAATAATTTCTGAATCCCCTTTAGAGAAGATTCGGCTCTGATCCTGGCTTGGTTCCCCCAAGTCATGTGGGTTTTTCTCCAGTTTCCACCCCAAAGTCCTACGTGTGTTTAGGGTTAACTAGAGCCTCTTAACTGGTCTTGATGAACTGTAAGTGAATGTACCCAGGGATGGGCCGACGTCCTTTCAGGGCCTGTTTTTGATGTGTTCTTCTCTTTAAAGAGGCTCATGAAATGGATGGGTGGATTTCTCGACTCTACTCAGTAATATTCTCCTTAGAATTACATTCATTATTATACTCATCCAATTTTCTGAGCCCCAAGTTTCCACAATGAGGTAGGAGTAACAGCTTATAGCCTGGGTGGCACTGGCCACAAGACAATCCACAACGAGACGATAGTCCACCACTGCATGCACCTACACTCACTCATATGAGGCCAGTTTACCTGGAGAAACGCCACAAGGACACTGGGAGAATGTGTGAACACCACACGAAGAGTAAGCAGGCTAGGATCTGAGCACAGACAGCCATGCCAACCACTAAGCTAATGCGTCCTCCCCTCTCTCACCTTATTTTATAGCAAAAATTTCATAGTAAACACAATAAAAGACACTTAATAAAGCATTTGATGATTCATAAAAATCATTAGTCAGCCAATGAATGTCATTCTTATGAAGCCCTTTCCATTTATTGAAGTGCTCATATTTTGGACCCTCTAAAATTACAGGGACCAGGGACTAACCTCCCCCCCTCCACCATAAGATGCCCCTCCGCACACCACACTGATTATTCCAACACTGCTCTACCAGCTTTTATTGCCCTGAAATATGTCACTGACCACAAAAACCAACAGAGACGTTGCATGATAGAAGTTTGTTTGTGAATATAAAATGTAAAAAATCTGAGTGTGAGGACTGCTTGTTAAAAAAAAGAGAAGACGCGAACAAAATTGCACAGATTTCTATGGTAAAATCAACACAGTTAACACACACATACTGCATGTGTCTGAGGCTCCATGTGTTGGTTCAGCGCTGCTCCACTTAGCTGTTGATGGAGATCCACAAAAGTGCTTCCAAGATTTTTCAATCAAAACCCTAACAGTCCTGCTCATCACTCCTCCTTGTTTTCCAGCTAAACTGCAGGCCACTTATTACAGTGTTAATGTTTTCAGTAACTTAAACAATATTCTTAGAAGTAAAAACACAATTTATATATGGCTTACACAGTATATCATAATTGAAAAAATATATTATTATGTACTGCATATGCAATGGGGAAAATATTACCGATTGAGATCTTACCTTACAATAAATATTTAAACATTTGTACACACTTGTCAGCCATGTTTTCTGATTTCATTTAATTTCTCAGGCACGACTTGGGCACTAACTGATTACAATGTTTGTTTATTGTATCAGTCCTTTCATTCGGCCATTTTCTGGGATGGGGGTCTCCCGCTCTGGTCCTGGAGAGCTACTGTGACTGCAAGTTTTCATTCTAACACTTTTCTTAATTAGTGACCCGTATTTGCTGCTAATTAACTCTTTTGACTTGCTTGTTAAGACTAAGACCCCTTAATTATTTTTGTTTCCTTAATTAGCAGCCAAACAATAATGGGATACAAAATGAGTCAAAACTCATGACCAGCTACTAACTTGTGTCCATCATACAATATCTGACAATAAGAAAGATGCGGGTCTCAGTGAAGTTGATCTGCTTAGGTCCATAAAATATTTTGTTGGTGTTCTTAGAAAAATGAAAATCAACAGTTTTGGAAATGTCTGCTGTGGCTGAATGAGAGTTCCAACAAGCCATGCAATTTGATATCAGATTTAATTATCAACAAGAATTGGCTTCTAATTAAGAAACTGGTGGTGGTGGTGAGAAGCATGCACTGATGCAGCACATTGCGGCACAACAAACTACCTCAGAATCCCAGATTAGAACCCAAGTTCAGCCATGCAACGGGTGACACCTCAGCACCACACTAGTTCAGCTGCAATGGAACAGTGTGACGTTTTTCCTGACTGGCTAGAGTGTCAATCCTGCCACCAATCCCCAAATTTTCCCTTGTAAGTTGGAGGACCTGCCATGCTCAAGGGCCCAACAGAGTGGAATCATTACTGGCATATATGGGCTTCAAATCAGCAACCTACCCCAGCTTCAGAGCCACAGAAATTAGTTTTGAGTTCACTTGGCTCACTTCATATCTCATTTCTGTTTGGGTGCCATTTAAGGGATAAATGAAGGAATGTGATTAAACTGAAGAGAAAAGAAGTTTATTAACAGAAAAAGGTCACAAATTAAGAAAAGTGTTAGGATGAAAACCTGCAGCCACAGTAGCAACCCACAACCTATTAAAACAGCATTCTGCAAAAGTTAGGAACAAACCTGACTAGAATGTCAGGACACATTAGTGCCCACTCAAACTCACATATACAGTATGGTCTATTCTAGAATGGCCCATCATCCTGATATTTAAATCTTTGAGATGTGGGAGTACTTAGAAAACAAATGAACACAAATAGTAGCAGCACCAGGATTTGAACCCAAACCCTGAAGATGTGGTTTTTCTCTTTTATTTGCATACTCCTTGGAAGTATTGGTGCGAGTTCAATTGGATCTGCTTAGTTATTTAATTTTAATTTAATAAAGATTTCACAAAGCAAAGCCTGAAGATGTAAGACATGGTAGCCACCAGCTACAGCAAGCCAGAGTCTTGGTTTTCTCAAGATAGAAAAAATTACTTCACTGTCTGCCGTAATTAATAAATGTATTAATTTACCAATGCAATGCACTTTATTATCTTGGAACTTAAGGTTAAAAAGTTGAATTTATGCACTTATCATACTACGTTTATCGATTTTCAGTGATTCACCTGATTAAAATAATTGTAACAAGTAGTGAACGGTCACACCCTGGACCACCGATCATGTACTGTGATGTCCCCCATGACAGCATCATAGTACTTTATGACTAGCCAGCACAAAAATCGTGGTCGCTTATTGTAGGGGTGAACTCCAGGGTGTGCAAGAGTAGACCACCAATAAGCACTTTAGCTGGAACTACAAGATACACAACGAATTATTGCCAGCGCTCTCAGTTACTCCTGGAGATGTGGTGTAAATTCTACTCAATTATTTAATCGAATGAGGGGACTAGAGCTCCTCATTGTTATACATACAGGTGCTGGTCATAAAATTAGAATATCATGACAAAGTTGATTTATTTCAGTAATTCCATTCAAACAGTGAAACTTGTATATTAGATTCATTCATTACACACAGACTGATGTATTTCAAATGTTTATTTCTTTTAATGTTGATGATTATAACTGACAACTAATGAAAGTCCCAAATTCAGTATCTCAGAAAATTAGAATATCAATTAAGACCATTGCAAAAAAAGAATTTTTAGAAATGTTGGCCAACTGAAAGGTATGAACATGAAAAGTATGAGCATGTACAGCACTCAATATTTAGTTGGGGCTCCTTTTGCCTGAATTACTGCAGCAATGCGGCGTGGCATGGAGTCGATCAGTCTGTGGCACTGCTCAGGTGTTATGAGAGCCCATGTTGCTCTGATAGTGGCCTTCAGCTCTTCTGAATTGTTGGGTCTGGCGTATTGCATCTTCCTCTTCACAATACCCCATAGATTTTCTATGGGGTTAAGGTCAGGCGAGTTTGCTGGCCAATCAAGAACAGGGATACCATGGTCCTTAAAACCAGGTACTGGTAGCTTTGGCACTGTGTGCAGGTGCCAGGTCCTGTTGGAAAATGAAATCTGCATCTCCATAAAGTTCATCAGCAGCAGGAAGCATGAAGTGCTCTAAAACTTCCTGGTAGACGGCTGTGTTGACCTTGGACCTCAGAAAACACAATGGACCAACACCAGCAGATGACATGGCACCCCAAACCATCACTGACTGTGGAAACTTTACACTGGACCTCACGCGACGTGGATTCTGTGCCTCTCCTCTCTTCCTCCAGACTCTGGGACCTTGATTTCCAAAGGAAATGCAAAATTTACTTTCATCAGAGAACATAACTTTGGACCACTCAGCAGCTGTCCAAAGGTTAGAAGCTTCTGACGCTGTCTCTTGTTCAAGAGTGGCTTGACACAAGGAATGCGACAGCTGAAACCCATGTCTTGCATACGTCTGTGCGTGGTGGTTCTTGAAGCACTGACTCCAGCTGCAGTCCACTCTTTGTGAATCTCCCCCACATTTTTGAATGGGTTTTGTTTCACAATCCTCTCCAGGGTGCGGTTATCCCTATTGCTTGTACACTTTTTTCTACTACATCTTGTCCTTCCCTTCGCCTCTCTGTTAATGTGCTTGGACACAGAGCTCTGTGAACAGCCAGCCTCTTTAGCAATGACCTTTTGTGTCTTGCCCTCGTTGTGCAAGGTGTCAATGGTCGTCTTTTGGACAACTGTCAAGTCAGCAGTCTTCCCCATGATTGTGTAGCCTACAGAACTAGACTGAGAGACCATTTAAAGGCTTTTGCAGGTGTTTTGAGTTAATTAGCTGATTAGAGTGTGGCACCAGGTGTCTTCAATATTGAACCTTTTCACAATATTCTAATTTTCCGAGATACTGAATTTGGGACTTTCATTAGTTGTCAGTTATAATCATCAAAATTAAAAGAAATAAACACTTGAAATACATCAGTCTGTGTGTAATGAATGAATCTAATATACAAGTTTCACTTTTTGAATGGAATTACTGAAATAAATCAACTTTGTCATGATATTCTAATTTTATGACCAGCACCTGTATTATTACATTGAAGACCGGTGTTGAAGGGCAGCTTTCGAGTGCTATGACCAGCAGCCATACCTCCTGCACTTCAGAACAGGCCATCCACCTGAAGCTAAGTACTGTATGTTCAGGCCCGGCCAGTACTTGGATGAAAGACCATCTAGTAATAACCTTGGGTAGCTGCTGGAAGAGGTGTTGGTGAAGGTATCAGGGGGCACTTATCCTGTGGTCTGAATATGGATCCCAATGCCCCAGTGCAATGATGGGAATACTGTGCTATAAACATGGCCCTGTTCTTCGGTTGAGACTTAAAACCGAGGTCCTGAATCTCTGCGGTCATAAAAGATCCATAGAACAGGATGTATCATAATGTCCTGGCTAAATTACTATCCATGGTCGAGTCGTTCTGGCCCCCTAATCATCATCGTTTCTAATTGGCTAACTATTTCTCACCCCTACACCACCTAACAGTTAATGTGTGGTGAGCTTACTAGTGCAAAAATGGCTGCCAGGTGGTGGTAGAAGTGGCTCCCCACTCACTATGTAAGACTTTGAGTAGTGAGAAAAGCACTATATGAATGAATTTATCAAAAGTCATTTACTGCCAGTACTCAGTCACTAAAACAGAATAAAGCCCACGTCAAGCACTGGGTTGAAAGGAAAAAAGGAAAGCAGGTGTTATGGACTGCACAAACAGAAGAAAGGCTCGCCTGCCCAATGTCTTCTAATTGAAACTAGGGGGCTCCGCCCCCTGCTCGCTTCGCTCGCCAACCCCTGGTGTTGGGAATGACAAAGAGCGTGATGTATGAATGAGATATAGAATAGTGTGACGGTGTAGATGATGCAAATAGAAAGCAAACAATAAAGTGTGTGGCACAGTGTAAAGGTTTATTTGAAAATTTCTTTGTACACGCCGTTTAAGTGTAAAAGGTAATTCCAGCTCAGAACTTGTAAGGTCATTTAAGATGGTTATTGTTGTGATCAGAGTCAAGTTTGTCAGAGCTTAGAAAGAGTTGTGTCTCTCCAGGAAGTAATGGAATGACTTGGGTATTTATGTTTTCCACATTAATATTTTTTGGACATAATATAGTGCGTTGTGTTAAAAGGGGCATTTGGTCTAATGAGATTGCTGTTCCAAATGTCTCTGTAACTAAGTCGTCGCAGATAAAGGCTTGAGGAATTGTAATAATATGTGGCTGAAGTCCATCTGTATTGGTGAGTGTACCATCTCTCAGTTGTAATAAGCAATTGTTATGATCTGGTTCTGGACATCGTATCTTTTTTACTAACTGTATCTTTTGAAAGCAATGCCAATTGTCTGTGTATTTTAAGGTGCACTGAACAATAGCTGAGTGCATGGTATCTGGAAGAATAGCTAATCACTGTCTAAAATCTCCTCCTCATTAAAGTACCTTTCCTCCAAATCGAATATTATTATTCATAAACGTTTGTTCATGCCATTGAACATTCATCAATAAACAACATTTTTTCAAGACGGATGTCACGTGCAGTGCCACCGTTAATGTTCATAGTGGATTCCGATTTGTAGGATCTAATGTAGTTGATAAAGATTTCACTTTCAGGTACATCGTCAGTTATAAGCTTCTGTAGATATTCAGTATATGAATGTAAAGAAGGCAGTCTAATTTGACCCTTTTGACAACAACGTGTAAATGTATAACTTGTATTGCCAGTTGTTTCTTCAGGGAAGTGAACTGAATGACAATGATTGCAAATGACATTCATTAATCCGAATGAATTTTCCTGGTGTATGTTTTGCTTGTGCCGTTTGAGAGGCGCGTTGTTGCATGTGTAGTATTTGGGACGTGTTGTTTTGGAGCTGTAATCGATTTGCCTGTGCTGTGTGAGAAGCCCGTTGTAGCCTTCGCTGCCATTAACGTATGTCCGAGACGGGAGGTGTTTCGTTTTGAATCCGTGCCTGTTGCGATGCAGCACTTTGATTGATAGTTTGCGTCATGTGGATCTAGGATGTAGATTTGTGCATATTAAATGAACTATTGTAGGATCTAATGCAGTTCATAAAGTTTTTACTTTTAGGTACATTGTTAGTTAGAAGCTTTAGTTGAGCTTTGCGTTTTTGGAGTCGAGTCATTTTTTCTTTTAGAAATATGGATAAGTAATAAGGAGTATTGCACTCACTGTTAATATGGAGCCTTTTCTGCGGTTGAACGGTTAATAGTGCCTTATTGTAATGAGATCCACCTATGCTGCATAGTCGTCTATTTTGTTGTTTCTTTCGTGTTCGTGTGTTTGTTCCTGTTATCCTTTCCTTTTCGTTTTGTACCCGTGACCGTGTATTCATGACTTGTTTCTTTCTCAGCATGCGAAATATGGATAAGTAATAAGGAGGATCGCAGTCACTGTTAATATGGTGCCTTTTCTGCAGTTGAACGGTTAATAGTGCTTTATTGTAAGGAGATCCACCAATGCTGACACCTATGCTGTCTAGTGTGAAGGTGTTGATGTTCACTTTAGAATATGTGGCTTTGGGTGTCACTTCTTATGGATGTGTGTGTGTGTGTGTGTGTGTGTGTGGGGAGGGGGGGGGGTTGAGGATTGTTGTCGCGCGAGCGTCTTCTTTCTTTTTGTGTTCCTGTGTCTTGTTGAATCCCCCTGTTTGTGTGTGTTCCGTCCCTTGCTTGTGGGGTCTGTGGGGTGGTTTTGTGTTCTTTTTTTTGTGTTCCATGGGCTTGTTGAATCCCCCTCTTGGTGTGTGTCCCGTCCGGTGCCTGTAGGGGGGGTGCCTTGCTGTTGTGCGCGAGCCTCTTTTTTTTTTTTGGGTCTAGTTTCGTGTGCAATGTGTTTCGTGCTTTGCCTGCGTTTCCTCATTTCTCCTTTTTGTATGTGCTCACTCCTTTTTTCTGTGGTCTTGTCCGCCTCTCGCGGCCCCTCATCCACCTCTCTTGCCCTCTTTTGTCCGCCTTTCTCGGCTCCTCAGCCGACTCTCGCGGACTCTTTTTGCGCCTGCGCAGTGCGTCTTTTTGCAGCTACGGCCCATTACCGGATGTGCCTGCGTCCATCATCCGGTTTAGCATTCTCGGTTAGTAAGTCCGCGCCTGCGCAGTACGTCTTTTTGCAGCTACGGCCCATTGCCGGATGTGCCTGCGTCCATCATCCGGTTTAGCATTCTCGGTTAGTAATATGGATATGAAAAAAGATTGGCCGTGGTTGAATTTCTTGGAAACCATTTACACATCCACTGGCACTGTCAGGCAGCAACACATTAAATGGCTGCCAAAATACAGCACTTTGTAAATTTGAAAATGTGCGGAGAAGTTATATGATCCAGCAATGGCACGATTTCTAGTCTTCTGGTTTGAAATCCTCATCTCAATGAGATGCAGCAGTTATACTCATCAGGTGTGATGTGTTCTTCGGCCTCGTGATGTTTAGAGCAAAATTAGCAAAGCTCATCCATCTTAACAATGTTTACTGTGTTTGTAATGGCAGTGATAGTTCCAACATACCGTTGTTTTGCTGTTTGTCTCATATTAGTGTTGTATAGCAGAGATTTCTTGTAGTGCCCTTTATTATTTAGGTTTGTAAAGTAAATTTATTTCTCAATCAATGCCTATATTGTAATTTATTTAATTGTGAGCACTATATACAGCACATTAAAATACAAATCTATCATATAGTGCCTTTCATCTATCTATCTATCTATCTATCTATCTATCTATCTATCTATCTATCTATCTATCTATCTATCTATCTATCTATCTATCTATCTATCTATCTATCTATCTATCATCACACACACGTGATTAGGGGGCAGCCGAAGGGCCTGATGGAGTGCGAAAACCCACCAGAAAACATCACTCTGTCTCATGAAGAAATGTCCGTGTTTTCACCCACCCAGCTCTGACGACATCACTTCCCGTCACCCTCCAATGACTTCACCTCCGTCATCTTCACACTACATCAACCCCTCCATCCACCTACTTCCAGTTTAAATCATTTAAATTCTTCTGTTTGTACGGACTCATTTGTCAATTGTTTCATTCATGAACATGACCATTATTTCAATGCATACTTAATTATTTTTGGTACAACAGTACATGGGGACGGTTTCCCAACCCTTAATCTGTTTGCTTCTCACATTTATTTCTTCACGATATCTACAATGCCTTCAGAAAGTATTCAGACCCCAATAGTCGCCAAAAAGTCGGTTCATATACAATTATGTCTGTGCCATAGGAGGCCCCTCATCCCCTTCATCGATTTACTGTGTATTCAATCTCAAGGGTGACAATCTTCAAGGGAACCAAACCCCCCAGTTCGTTGATTTCATATGCGACTGTGAAGATGATCATTTTCAAGAGGGAACTCCTTGATTTCATATCCAATCACCAGAGCGCTGAGCTCCTGCTACTTCATCAATTTCAGTTACACATCCAACCACATGGAACTAAAAGAGGGGCTCTATGTTAGACGTCTCTCTTTAGGCCCTTGCACCCGAGTCTGCTTAGCAGTGCAATGTACCCTTAAGCTTACTCTGTTTGCAACCTTTTTGTTAAAATTCATTTTTTCTCTCATCAAACGACACTCAGTACCCAACAAGACCAAAGCCAAAACAGGATTTTAGGAATTTTTGCAAATCTATTATACATAAAATACTGAAATTTCATATTGACACAAGTATGCAGACTTTTTGCTATGACAGTTCAAATCTGACTTAGGCACATTCCAATCTATTGTTCATCATTGAGTTTTTTCCACACCTTGTTGGAAGTCTACCTGTGGTAAATTCACTTGATCACACCTGATTACCAAAGGTACACGGCTGGCTATATCAGTTCCCAGAGTTGACAATATGAATCACAGCCAACACCAAGCCATGAGATTGAAGGAACTGCCAGCAGAGCTTAGAGAGTGGATGATGTCAAGGTACATACTGTATATGAAGAAGGCTACACATATTCTGCAGCACTGAGAGCACCTAAGACTATATGGGGGCTCCCATAATTCTTAAAAGGAAGGAGTTTGTGAAAGCCACAACTCTTCCTAGAGCTGGACTCCAGGCCAAATGGGGTAGAAATTGGGGTAGAAGGGCCCTAGTAGCAGAGGTGACCAAGAACCCAGTGGTCACTTGGGCTGATCTCCAGAGAACGTCTGTGGAGATTGAAGACAACTACCACTGAAACACTCCACTAATCTGAGTGGCCATACGACACATAAAAGCCTTAGCTTAGAGTTTACAAAAAGGCACCTAAGAAAACACAAGGAACAACATTCTGTGGTCTGATGAATCCAAAATTGAACTGTCTGGCTTTAATGCTAAACATCACATCTGAAGAAAATGGGCACTGCTCATCACCTACACAATAGCATTCCAATCTACCCAGCATGGTGGTGTCAGCCACATTCTGTGGGGTTGTTTGTCAGTGGCAGAGACTGGGAGATTAGTGAACTACTGAGGTAAATCTGAACAGAGCAAAAACAGAGATATCCTTCATGAAAACCTGCTTCTGGGCGCTCATGACCTCACGCTGGACTGAACGTTCATCTTCTATCTGGACAACGAACCAAGGCACAAAGTAACGACAACACAGGAGGGGCTTAGGGACAACTCTGGGGATGTCCTTGAGTGGCCTAGCAAGAGCCCAGACTTGAACTCAACTGATCATCTCTGGAAAGACCTGAACATGGCTGTCCACTGATAGTCTCCATTAAACCTGACAGAGTTTGAGAGCACCTGCAGAGAAGAATTCCCAAATCCAGGTGTGCAAAGCTAGTCATTGTATCCCCAAGAAGACTCCAGGCCATAACATCTGCTTCAACTAAGTACTGAGTCAAGGTTCTGTGTAAATAGGAAATTCCAGTTTTTATTTTTAATACATTTTCAAAAATGACTAAAATCTTGTTTCTGCGTCATCTTTCTGTAGCATTAAGTTTTGCTTGATGAGGGAAACAATTTAAATGACACAACAGAGCAAAATGTCAAAAAAGTGAAGGGGCCCAAGAAATTTGTGAAGACATTGTATCTTACATAAAATTTGAAACAAAACCATTTAATTCCAGCAATTCCAGTTAAATGTCACTAAATATAATTTAATATTGAAAAGTGAGGTTTGGGTGAGGTGACAATTCCTTACATAAGAGAATTGGATCATATAACATATATAAAGATGTGTCTTTGTCTGTTTTTATGCACAAAAGCAGCCCTGGATGGGACACCCGTCCAATTTTACAGGGTATGTTGGAGCAGCGTTGTAAAGAGTTAGGACGTGAATGCCAAGTTCTGCTGCTGCTCATCTAAATACCTACAGCATGCTCCTCTGTTCCTCTACTGTTTTTTTGACTTATTATTCCCATCACGAATATTTACAGCAAGAATACAGTTGGACTGTTTATAAGTTTTGCTCCTGGGAAAAACAGAAAGAGTGACAGAGGAAAAGTAAAAGAGCCATAAGACGGTCATATGCTTCACAACATGTGAGGAAGTGTTTGAAGGAGCATTCGTGAGAGCAATCTCCTCTTTCATATCATCATTAACATTTCTATTCTTCTCGTCCAGACGTGAGGAGCAAACTCTGATCTAATAATAACTCACGCCTAAAGAGTTCTTCCCATTGGTTATGCAAACCTCGTTTACTTGGCCCTTATGATTCTTTTTTATCACACCCGCCTGATGTGATTCTGAACTCCCTTGCCTGCTGTCTCCTTTCATCACACTTTTGTTTTTGTTGCATATATTTAGACATCTGTTTGTTATGACGCCCTAGCTTAAAGAAACCTTCTGCAGGCCCGTTCACTTCTGTTAGTTACATAAGGCCCACGTGTCTGCAGGCTGTAACAGTTGCACTTGAACCCACTTGAACCTACTTGACCAGATGTGAAAATGTCAGCCTTGACCTACTTTAAGTGTGAAAACCCAGTGCTTTAATAGAGGGCCAGCATAACGGTTAAATGCTGTCTCATAGCTGTGAAATCTTCATTTCTAATCCTGCACCTGATCATTGCCTGTGTGGAGTTTGTATGTTTTCTTTATGTCTGTGAGAGGTTTTTCTCCAGATGCTTAAGGCTGTGTGGGTTATTTGGTGACTCTAAACTGGCCTGGATTGAGACCTGAGAGTGCTGCTACAGGGAGCCAAAGTAGCGATCTGAAGAGAGGAGTGACATGTGCTTGTCTCAGCTGGTTAAATACAAGATGGGCTGCTGCATTCTGGATCATCTTCAACAGCTCAATACCACATGTGGGTACTCCTGCCAGAAGCGAGTTGCAGTAGTCCAGAAACGACAAGATTAAAGTCTGGACCAGAAGTTGTACTGCATACTCTGACAGATAAGATCTGATCTTGCAGATGTTGAACCTTTATGAATGAGAATACCTGTTCCTTCATCCCTACCCTTGGAGCGACAGGAGTGGGAGAGGTTGGAGGCAAAGGAAAGTGCTGTGGACTGGCAGCTCCACAAGTCAAATCTTCTTCTTCTTTCGGCTGCTCCGGTTAGAGGTCGCCACAGTGGATCATCTTCTTTCTGTCCTCTGTATTTTGCTCTGTTACACCCATCACCTGCATGTCTTCTCTCACCACATCCATAAACCTTCTCTTAGGCCTTCCTCTTTTCCTCTTCCCTGGCAGCTGTAGCGTTAACATCCTTCTCCCAATATACCCAGCATCTCTCCTCTGCACATGTCCAAACCAACACAATCTCGCCTCTCTGACTTTGTCTCCCAACCGTCCTACTTGACCTGACCCTCTAATGTACTCATTTCTAATCCTATCCATCCTCGTCACACCCAGTGCAAATCTTAGTATCTTTAACTCTTCTACCTCCAGCACTGTCTCCTGCTTTCTGGTCAGTGCCACCGTCTCCAATCCATATAACATAGCTGGTCTCACTACCGTCCTGTAGACCTTCCCTTTCATTCATGCTTATACCCATCTGTCACAAATTACTCCTGACACTCTTCTCCACCCATTCCACCCTGCCTGCACTCTCTTTTTCACCTCTTTTCCACAATTCCCATTACTCTGTACTGTTGATCCCAAGTATTTAAACTCATCCACCTTCACCAACTCTACTCGCTGCATCCTCACCATTCCACTGCCCTCCCTCACATTTACACACATGTATTCGGTCTTGTTCCTACTGACCTTCATTCCTCTCCTCTCTAGAGCAAACCTCCAACTCTCCAGGTTCTCCTCAACCTGCTCCATACTCTCGCTACAGATCACAATGTCATCAGCAAACATCATAGTCCACGGGGACTTCTGTCTAATCTCGTCTGTCAACCTGTCCATCACCATTGCAGCTCCACAAGTCAAATGAGAAGAGAATATCTGAAGTGGTGGCGTGGCGCAGCAGACAAAGGTTGTCTGGATTTCTCCCTCTCCTGCTAAAGGGGTGAGAGAAGCATCTTGTGTTAATAACAGGAATGTACTGTTGACAACTTTGAAAGGAAAGCAAAAAACAGTACCTTAGTTAAGGAAGAGTGTTTGTTGCCTTGTCTGGTGACCTTGCTTGGTGGACTCACACAGGTAGACTTGCAGTTTTTACAAATCTTCACATGAGGAGGGCTGCACACGAGTGCTGATGCTTGCACAGAGTTAGCCCAGCTTTGAGTCTCGAAGCAATTCACAACACAAAGCAAGGGGGCGACACTCAATAAACCGATCAAAACTTTGCAGTAAGCGGGAAACAAACAAAGATGTGGGTCGATCAATATACTTAAAGCAGAGCGATAAACAGTAAAATCAACTTATTAACAATAATAATAAGTAAGCACATATAACTATTTGCAAGGCACAAGTACAAATCACTAATTAAAACCCAAACCTGAGGACACTTACCTCTCTCGAAACAGATGCCTATAAACCCAGAAGTTTAGAACCCAGGGAACTGCAGAAGTTGACAAAGGCAAAGCATATGACACAATTTGTTTAGATTTTCAAAAAATCTTTTATACAGTCCCACACTGAAGATTAACTATAAAACAAGATCTCAAGTTGGTTAACTGGTAGGAGGCTAAGCCCTGTTTGGACAGGATGAGTTTTACTCTAGGAGGTGAGGTAAAATAATTTTTACCAGACACTTCAGTAATTTTATTTCCAACCAAATCAATAATGTCAATCCCTTTTCATGGACAGTCAGAAAAAATTATGAAGAATTTCACTTTCTGTAAAAAAAGTCTGTAACAATAACCTCAAGTTAAATTAGTCCATCAAGAAGTGACATGCCAGCAAAATTCTGTCATTTGAGCGATTCAAATAGGATTAAATTTAGAGGTCACCTGCTTATATTGTGGTTAAGATGAGGGTTCGGGGTGGATATCTGACTCAAATCAAGTAAACCATGTAACAAAAACCTGCAATCCAATTGGCTGTCCAGCAGAGCTACTGAATCACGGAGCTGTGGAGGTCTTTACCTGGACATTTCATCATTACATCCAGGAGGGGCAGGGTTGCACCAGACGAAAGTCCCTTGGCACCCAAAGCAACATGATGGTAACTCCACTGCTACCCTCAAGGGTCTATACTTGGACAGCTACTTTTTCTGATTTATTTGATTCCAGTATAGTTAGTAAACTTGTGAAGTCTACAGATGATACAAAACTTGGAGCTTGGTAAATATGAAGGACGCAACAAAACCAATTCAAGATGACTTGGACAAGCTTCAGAACTGGGCAAACTCTTGGAAAATGTAGTTTAATTTACAAAACTCCAAAAGGACTTCAATTATAAAACCAAGATGGGAGACAGTGTCCTATAGGAATTGACCTCTAAAAAGGATTTATGGCATCTTGCATCACCTTTTGAGGCTGATTGGTCATTCGATTTTCCTCAGTTTTGGCATGATCAGTGCATGGTCTCAAGTCAAAACATAATACACACAGAGCTGCCACTAAGCGAAATGCAATACATCTGCTTCACTTTTGGATGTAACACTCAGTCGATAGACATGAATTAAAATGCAATATTGCAAGGGTCTCAATCATGAATTAAAGAGAAAAAAGTACTCTTGCACTTAACAAATCTAAATGCCAAGATAGTATTTTTTCAGGAGACTCACGTATTAAGCAAGGACCAATTTCGGTTGCAAGAGAGTGGTATGGGCAAATTTTTCACTCTAGCTACACAAACAAAACCAGGGGTTTGGGAATCTTAATACACAGAACAATCCCATTTGTAGTGTCAGATGCAATATCTGTTTCTGAAGGGCGGTATGTCATGGTGACAGGCAATTTATCTACTACTAAAATAATTTTGATTAATGTTTATGCACCTAACATGGATGATAGAGCTTTCTTCCAAAATGTATTTGCAACTATCCATAATGTGAACACTCACAAAATTACAATTTGAAGAAATTAGACTGAATCATAATTTAATTTATTTGGAATTCGAAACATCCACACATCCAAAGGGCAATTCCACAACCTAAAGCAGAAGGGGGCATGGCACTACCCAACTTTCAATTTTATTACTGGGTGGCAAATATACAAGCTATCAAGACTGTTCTGCAATTGAAATAAAATCTTGCAGTACTTCTTTGTATTCCCTGCTCTGTGCCGTCATTACACTAGAAATCCAATTGCACTTCATTCTCTCAGAATATGGAACCAATTTAGGAAGTATTTTAAGACAGAAAAACTTTTATATGTTGCACCTCTACTTGACAACCACCTCTTTCCACCCTCTCAAACTTATACACTATTCAATGTCTGGAAAATGTCCAGGATTAAAACACTTAAGAGACTTGTACATAGATACCGTCTTTGCATCCCACGAATAATTATGCTTCAAATACAACTTCTCATCAACACAGTTCCTCCAGTACTTTTAAGATAGAAACTTTGCTAAACAGAACCTGCCCAGTTTCCCTCACCTTCTACCTTATTGTATTCCAGAAGAATTATTGATCAGTCTTGAAGACTTAGATAGCATCTTTACAATTTATAAAATTACTTTAAAGTCTCTTCCTTTGAAAGACACCAGAGTACATTGGGGAAAGGATCTGTCACTTAATATTTCAGAAATGCAGTGGACAGCAGCTCTACACAGAATACACTCTAGCTTCACATGTGCAAAGCATTCAGTCATTCAACTTAAAATCTTTTATCGAGCGCATTTATCTTATTTAAAATTGTCAAAAATGTTTCCAGGGCAAAATTCAACCCGTGAATGCAATTTAGCTCCCGCCTCACTAGACCACATGTTCTGGGTGTTTAACAAATTAACAACATTTTGGACAAATATCTTTAAATGCCTATCAGACAGCCTTGGTGTCCCAATCACTCCTAACCCATTAACAGCTGTGTTTGGTGTACTCAAAGACAGCCTTAAAGTGGAGAAGAACAAACAAACTGTGATTGCCTTTACTACACTACTAGCACGTACACTTATCTTGCTGGAAGAATCCCACCCCATCATTCTTAAGTAACTGATGTTCACTTAGAGGATCTGTTCAAAACCTTTTAAAAATATGTCAGGATCTAATCAATAACATTTTAGAATAAGCTTCCATTTTGGGGAAAAGGATACCCTTCTTTTCTTGCTCCTTTTATAGAGTAGCTGCAGTTGCTGGCTCCTTTCTCTTTCTCTTGTGTGGGAGTTCATTTTCACTTTAAAGGTGTTGTCTTCCGTTAGCATCTTGTATTGTTAAGTTCTGTAGCACCACATTTGCAGCACATTCTCATGTTTCTGTTCATGTTGTCACAGGAGCCGTGATTAGTGACATCACCGGGGTGTTCCAATATACAGTAACTATGGTGGTCTCTATATCCCTCAGTGGATATAATTTGTCACATTCCTTGTTAGGGGTATTTAGCATTTAATTCAGATGAGCCCAACGAGAGGATTCTTCACTTGTTTTGGCTCTGGTTTTGTTTTATGTCTTTCATGTTCACTCTTGCCCTTTGGTTTTGTTGCTTTAATCCAATTTGGATTTTTTGGATTTGACCTTGGGACATCTCTGATTGCACTTTAACCTACTGGTTACCCTGTTCTCACAACAATTGGAGGCTCAAGAAAAAATACATAATCTTTAAAGGAAACAATAACATCTTGCAAGTCAGGGTCGTGTATGTACACCGCAAATACTTTCTTAGGTATTTAACTGTGCTGATTTTGTTAAAAGGCAATACCAAAAAAGAAGCCAGAAAATGCAAAGAAATGCAAAGGAAGTGCAAAGAAAATGCAAAATAACAATACAAGTGACACTTCTGGATTTAACCAAAGCCAATCCACTAACCAAGAGATAAAACTAAAAACGAGAGCAAAGATTCAAAACCAAGCATGAACCGAAAAGGACCAAAAGGCCAAGTGACCAAAAGCTAAAGCCCAAAGTGTCATGAATGAACGTTGTTCCTTGTATGTTATGTGCAGGATGATAGTTTTTATTTATAGAGAATACATTTTGTGGGGTTTCAAACTATTTTTTAGTATTTTGGGCAAAGTTTTATTTTTAATTATCATTTTTTGTTTATGCAACGTGCAGTTACTTGTCCGATGACCACAAGTGGCGCTTTAATGGCATATGTGGAAGTTCTCTTATAAATATCATGGATCAGCAATGTAGCCTCATCCCATCCATCCGTCCATTATCCAACCCACTATATCCTAACTACAGGGTCACGGGGTTCTGCTGGAGTCAATCCCAGCCAACACAGGGCACCAGGCAGGAAACAAACCCCTGGCAGGGCGAACACACACACACACACCAAGCACACACTAAGGACAATTTAGGATTGCCAATGCCCCTAACCTGCATGTCTTTGGACTGTGGGAGGAAACCGGAGCACCCAGTGGAAACCCACGCAGACACGGGAAGAACATGCAAACTCCACGCAGGGAGGACCCGGTAAGCGAACCTCAGTGGATAAATTCTATTAAAAAAACCACTATCATTAGGTTTTGTTTTGTTTTTCGACTTCCTTGTGTTCCTGACTTCTCTTTCTATGTGTTTGTGGGTTTCATTTGCTGGTTATTGTGATACTAGCTGTGTGTGGTCTTCAGAACAAAAAAACACCTGAAGACTCCCTAGCAGTTTTACTTTAGTGATGAACTTGCAGAGGTGTCAGCCAGGTGGGCCAGGACAGGCCGTATTTTGTCCAAGACAGACGTGTGGTCGAGTGCAGCTGTGGCACAAATTGAGCAGATCAGGCTGGAACCTGGCTCAGGCAAATGTATGGTAGCTCGATGTGTGAACGTACAATGTGTATGTACCACACAGCTGAGTTTGTCTGCTTGGGTTGAATGAGAAGTGAGGTGTATGCAGAAATTTAAAAGTGCACCATTTCACCAAGTGCAAGTCACACTTGTAAGCTTCTACATCTTCCATAGAATTCACACCAACTTCCGTAGCAGTGGTTGAGCGTAAGCAGAGTGGACTGCTCCACACACACACACACATGTCTAGTTTTCATGTCTGTCTTTTGCCTGTCCCTCGTTACGAGCCTGCCTGAAGTGACATTCTCTGCTCACCCTGCATCTCACAATAATTTCTGAAGAGGTTGTCTCAACACAAACAGAGCCAAACAACAAAGCTAAGTTATCTTAATGCCACAATGCCAAGTAAAAACATCAAAGACTTCAAACTGTCCTGAGTTTACAGAACCTGGGGCCTATAAACTAATCGAGGATCTCATCTCTCCACCATGAAATGCAATACTATACTCAACACAACAGGACACAGAGTGAAATACATTAAATAAACAGGATTAAGTAATTAACACTTTGAGAACAATAACCAGAAACAGAGCTAAAGCAGAACATTTGAAAATAGTAACAGAAACAAACAAAACACAAAGAAAGCGAAAAAAACACAGTCTTGAAAATCCTAGCATATTGTTGGTGTTCTGAACACCTGGAAGGCCAAGGTGGTCAATTAGGGGATAAAAATAATTTTAAAAATACAACTGATGGAAAGCATTAATAAGGCAAAAACAAGATCTGAGTGCTGGAAAAGTAAACAAAGCCAAGTCATGAAACAGAATCTAAAAAAACCATAACTGCCGTCGGAAGCAGTATATCCTTGTGTGTCGCACTGCACTGCAGTCACATGCCTGAACACTAGATGGCAATGTTTGTAGCGCAAAAGAAAAGTGAACAATCCATTAAAATGACCGCCAGGATCAACCACTCCTTGCAGTACACATTTTCTCCCAGAGGCTGAATGTAAATATATTTCAGGAAATACATAGTTACCAAACTGGTAACTATCTGCATAGGGTTCACTTTTACACTAAGTGTAATCACATTTTTGAGATGGAGCGTGTCAAGCTAAACCATAACTATGCCATCAGTTTGACATAGAAGTATAAATAAGTCTTTAGTGTGTCATCTCCTGCCTAATAAGCATATGAGGGGTTTGAGTTGAGTGGGCAACAAAAATGTTTCTTACCTCAGGCTGTGATTATCGTGCTCATCAGCACTTCTCTGTTGCTACTTCTTGCTGGTTTCACACTCGTATTATTTAACATAAAGCCCTGCCGTCGGGTATCCTGTTACAGGTTGGAGTTTTATGACTTTATGACACCAGGCCCCCTTCCCCAGCATTTCAAGTGCCCCCCTTTACTATTTTGGTCAGAGCCAAGTTCTGACATACAGCCGGATGTTTGCAGGTCAGCGTGACATCAACAAAGAACTGAAAAAAGGGGATTTTCTGCACGAGGACTCTGGACGTCTTTGAGACAGGAGCATCATCAAACTGCTGGCTTCTATCCCACCAAGTAAAAAAGGATCTCTTGTTGGATATTTCAAAAATATAGTGTGGTCCTCTTCAGATTTGTTAGAAAATCAAGATGCAGCATAATGCCTTGTGAATGATGCGTTTTTGATACTGATCTTCTTTCTTTTCTTTTTCAAATTACTGTGGCTGCATTTAAGGGAGCATATGGGAATGGATGTTTCGTATCTCTTCACTGGTGTGTGCTGCTTGGCCATGACTGGGCAAACAGTAAAACCAGAAGAGCTCTTCGAAAAAAAAAAACACAAGCAATGATCTTCAGACCCCATTGCTAAACTGCACATGCTCACACACACCTGAGGACACTGCAGGGCCAATTGGTACATTCCCTTATCTGAAAACAGGCTTGCAACACCTAGCATGAAGACAATTTCACATACTATAAGAAGCAGGGAAGTACCCTAATTACATTGAACATATGATAGAAAACTGGAAAATAAATTGCTTAAAAAGACAAAGCTGAAGGTTGTTATAAACATTTTAATCATAATTTGAATTTTGGAGGGAAGCTTGTTCATTATTTTTCCCGATGTCTGTACTCTACATGCCCTTAATGTAGAAATGCCAGTGCACCACTCATAACTAGCACAAAATATATTTTGCACACTGTAATGAAATCATTGCTGCATTTCTTAATACATACGCCATTTTCTTATACTTTTGCACCCCTTGGTTGTGTCGTCCATTGTGAGTCTTCTGCATTGTCAAATTGGGTTCTGCTGTGGCTATCATGTTCCCAAATGGCATTAAAGGGGGCTGAAAAGTAGATCAAGATCAAATGCAGTCGAAGAGAATGTGCCCCGTGATGGACCAGAGTCCTGGTCTAAGCTTGTGTCTGTTGTGTGCTCATTGCTGCCAGAATAGGCCCTCTGATCACTGGGCAGGTTGAGAAATGGATGACTGGATAAAGTGCAGGCCATGCAAGCCCAGATGGCTCCATGATATTTAGAAGAAGGCACTTTCAAAAGGAGACATTGCCACCATTGCCCTGTGACCCCTTCAATTTGTGGTTTTATGTCCTGTTCACCAAGGTCAGTCTTCTGAACTGGCTGCACCATATTGTGTCATTTTCAGTGTACCTCAGGAAATAAACAGACCACCCCAACCCAGGCAACAATTTAACTTATTTATTATGTTCTATTATACTGTTATCTTTCAATCTATGACTTTTTGTTAATCTCACTGATTCTTCTAACTTTGCACAGTTTTTGATAAGCGGATCAGGATGCATTTCACTGCGTGTTGTCCTGTATAACTATACATGTGATAAAAAAAGAATCTTGAGCTGCAGGCTATCATTATACATTATGTAAGACGTGACCCAGAGTCCTGTTCATTTACCTATCTCAGCAATGGCCTCCATGACCTCACGTGCATAGTCTGGCATGGCAGAGCTGGCACAGCTTGTACTGGCGTGACCGTGAACTGCTAGACCCACCCTGCAATTAGTACAGCAGTGGTTAACTTTTCAGGAATTCTCTTCTCTATCAATCAAATGCCATTTTACAGAAAACTTGTTGGGCTTCCCACCACCAGAAAGCATTTTATAGTAGAATATAAATAACTTCACAACCAAACATGACATTTTAAACCCAATATAGCCATTGCCAGATGCAGTGCAGTCACCGGCACAAACAGCATGTAGGACATGGATTGCACACTCCATTTAAGTAAACAACAACAGGAAAAGCAGCCAAAGCCTTAGAGAGCCAGGGGGGCAGACCTCAGCAGTGGTACTCAATGGAAACTTGTTTTCTTGTTTTTTGTTAACTCTGTACCCTGCGGCCTGCATCCACCACAATGCATTGGTTGACTGAACCCATCCGTTCTTCTTCTAACATACTCATCCAGCACAGGCCTTGCGAACCACCCAGAAGGCTCAGGTAAGCAGACTAGTACCACCCCCAGGCAAGTGGGGGTACTATTGCTAATGGCATTTCATTTACCTTCCACAGCACAGAAACTAACCCCACACATCTTCCAGACCCGGTGTGATATTAAAGGGAGGGCGTAAGGCAGAGCGCGTCTTTTGGAAGAGACGGAGCTCTCTAAAGAAAAGGTATAAGTGCAAGAAGCACTGAAAAAGCTCTTGTTTAATTGTTTTGAACATTTCATTTTTTGGCTGTTTTGGACCCCAACAATTGCATCTGTATCTGACAATTTCCTTAGATAGATAGATAGATAGATAGATAGATAGATAGATAGATAGATAGATAGATAGATAGATAGATAGATAGATAGATAGATAGATAGATAGATAGATAGATAGATAGATAGATAGATAGATAGATAGATAGATAGATAGATAGATTGTGGCAGGACACAGGGATGACAGGTCTCCAGACAGGAAAGAAATTCTGGGGTGCCGACTGGGTCATCCCTTTTGTTGTCCATGGACAAATGAAAAAACAAAACTAAAAAAATAAGGCTCTTTAGCGTATACAGTAATCCCTCCTCCATCGCGGGGGTTGCGTTCCAGAGCCACCCACGAAATAAGAAAATCCGCAAAGTAGAAACCATATGTTTATATGGTTACTTTTATATATTTCAAGCCCTTATAAACTCTCCCACACTATTATAAACATTTCACACAAAGTTATACAGCATAAACCCTTTGTATTCTCTTAGATATTAGGTAATATTCGTTGAAATTCTGCATGTAAACACAGTTTACATACAGTAAAACCTAAATATTATTTTAAAGATATCGAGCGTCTCCGATATCACATACGTTACAGCCATTACAACAGACAGGCCACCAGCAATAAATACGTACAATGCAAGAAAAATTGTATACAGTAAAATGTGTGTACAGCGACACTAAACTATGTACATGTAATAAGTACTGTACGTAAATAATTAATTATGGTTACTCACCAACAATGACACGACGACTTGTCTGATAACGATGAGTTTAATTTTACTGCACAACAAAGGATAGCGTCACAGCTCTTCTAAAGGAGCCTCTTCAGGCGACTGTTTAGCACCGCCGTTGTTCTTCTTCCATCACTCTTCAATCCAAATCCCTAAAGCAGATTCCATCCAGACTACTGCCTTATCACGTCCACTTGCAACTCGTTTTGCGCACTGATTAAAGGACACTGCGGCCGTAGATCTTATATGCTTTTCCTCCTTTTTAAATAAAAAGAATCGTGGACTCACTGATGCTGTAATTGTGTCCTGCAGCGGTGTAGCTGTTTCCTTCCTTCAACATATCCAAAACTTTTACCTTTTCTGCAATCCTGAAGCATTAGCAGTAACCTGCATTAATGCTGAATGAGTGAGATTATACTTCCTGGTTAATGCAGCACTCCGTTGCTGAGCCAATCAGCAGCACACAGGAACTTAACCGCGTGCTGTGATTGGGTAGCTTCTCAGCCATCCGCCAATAGCGTCCCTTGTTTGAATTCAAATGCGTCCCTTGTTTGAATTCAAATGGGCAAATCAACTGAGGAAGCACACGTACTGTAGACCGCAGACATCCGCGAAGCAGTGAAAAATCCGCGATATATATTCACATATGCTTACATTTAAAATCCGCGATGGAGTGAAGCCGCGAAAGACGAAGCGCGATATAGCGAGGGATCACTGTATCCCATATGTGGGAATTCAACAAATGCAGAGTTGCGGGGTTGCAATTGCTGGTAGCAGAGCTCCGTCCGCTGAGTCGCTCTAGCCAGTAATGATGCCTCCTTCTGGGACGCCCAGGATTTTATGCTGTCTGGACTGGAAGGGGCGGAGTCAAATGCCTTCATTGGGTGGCTTCTTGGCACTGTGGGGAAAGAAGGCAATGACAACATTAGTGGCAGAACACCCTCTTGTCTTGTACATATCTCTACTGAGCTTGCGAGGAGATCCTCCAGTGTACATGTGAGACTATATATATATATGTACAGTATGTATGTATGTATATATACTGTATTCTTACTGTAATTTACACCCACTGATCAAATTCTTTGGAACACTATACTAATACTGGGTTGGGCCTCCTTCTGCTCTCAAAATATGGATGTTGGAAACATTTCTTTGAGATTGTGGTCCATGTTGACATAATTGCATCATGCAGTTTCTGTACACTTGTCAGCTGCACATTCATGCTGCAAATCTCTATCACATCTCAAAGATGTCCTTTTGGGTTCGGATCTGGTGACTAGGAAGGCCACTGAAGTACTCTGAGCTCAAAGTCATATCCATGAAACCAGTTTGAGGCGGTTTTTGCTTTGTGACATTATCTTGTTGGATGCAGCCATTAGAAAATGGGTAAATTGTGGCCATGAAAAGCTGCACATGGTCAGTAACAATACACATATAGGCCATGGCACTCAAGCGATGATTGAATGGTAAAAACAGGACCAAAGTGTGGCAAGAAAACATTCCTCACACCATTACAGCACCACCACCAGCCTGGACTGTTAATACAAGGCAGGTTGGGTGCATGGATTCATATTGTTGATGCCAAATTCTGACCCTACTATCTGTATCCTTCAGCAGAAATCATAACTCATCAGACCAAGCTACATTTTTGGTGTGCCTGTGCCCCCTGTACCTTCAGCTTTCCATTCTTAGTTGACAGGAGTGGAAACCAACGTGATCTTCTGCTGTTGTAGCCCATCCGCCTCAAGGTTCAACATGTTGCACATTCTGAGATGCTTTTCAGCTTACCGTAGTTGTACAGCATGGTCATCGAAGTTGTCATAGCCTTTCTGTTAGCTCAAACCAGCTTGACATTCTCTTGTGACCTCTCTCATCAACAAGGTATTTCCACCTGCAGAACTACCACTCACTTTTTTACTTCGCCATTCTTAGTAAACTCTAGAGAGTGTTCTGTGAGAAAATCAGAGAATGATCTCAAACCAGCCCATCTGATTCCAACAATTATCCCATGGTTGAAGTCACATTTTTCCCCATTCTGGTGTTTTTTATGTGAACAATCACTGAAACTCCTGACCTGTAGCTGCATGATTGTATGCATTGCACTGCTGCCATATGATTGGCTGAAGAGATCATTTCATTTGGTCTACGGGTGTTCCTACTAATTAGCTCTATGAATGTGTGTGTAAGTTATAAATTATCTGTGGTATGTCAAATGTTAAGAACAAAGACAGTATGATCCTTCAACTATCTGTAGCTCTACTAAGTTTCAGAGTGCCTTTAGTTTAATTTGAATAAAATGCAAAAAAAAACAAAAAACCTTTTTGAATCATTGTTTGAGAAGTGCCTGGTTAACACCCTGACCACAACCCATCTTGACAGTATCTCTCTTGTGATTGGCTGAGAGAGGGTCTGAATTATGTTCTTGCAATGGAATTGGCCGAAAGGAGCAAATGGGGAAGACTTGAAAAAGATGTTCTGGTGCATTTAAGACAACACTGACAGCAGCAATGCAAGTAGAGATGGGGATAATGCCTCTAGAAATTAGAAGAGAACCATTGAAATTGAATTACTGGGTTAGTTTACGGGGGCATAGTCCAGATCATCCAACTAAAGAAAGGAGAGGAGGAAAATGAAACGTTTTGGGTGTGAAGTGGCGCAGAAAGCAAAAGAACTCATGATAGTCAAACTCCAAAAATACCATTACCAGTAATACAACCATGGATACTTCCAGACGTGATTGTAGATTTCACACAGTTAGACAAAAAGAACAAGGATAAAGAATTTAATTTCAGTGCATAAACTGTACAGGAATACATTGACAAGTATCACAACTATGTACAGATTTATACAGATGCATCAAAGGATTCAGACAGTAAAAAAGGAGTAGCAGTCATTGTTTCAGAGTTACGTCTATGAATGGGTGAAAGAGTCAGTGGTGGGAAATCAGTCTGGGCAGGGGAAATGATTACTGTTAGCGGTTCAATGGATTGAAGAGGTTTGTCCAATAAGATCAATAATTTGTTCAGATTTAATATCATCTTCATTTAGCCTAAATTATAAGTGCTCCGAAAGTAGGCCAGACATTTTGATTGAAATTCAACAAACATTACACAGAATTGAAATGATGGGTTTCACTGTAACCTTTTTATGGATGCCCACTCATATTGGTATTAAAGGTAATGAAACAGCAGATCAAATTGAAAAAGAATCTACAAAATATGAACAAATATAGCTAGTAGTTGTTTTGAGAAAATCTGAAGTGAGAAGTATTGTTAAACAAATGATGAAGGAATGGTGGCAAAAACAAAGGGAGGAATCAAGGATAGCATTACAGAGTTCAGAGGAAAGTAGAAGAAAGGAGATGTAAAGGAAGGAACAGAAATGATGAACGACTGATAACAAGACTTAGATTTGGACACACTGGTCTAAACAGTTCACTTTATAGGGTAGGGAAACATCATGCTGACTTATGTGGATATTGTGGAAAGGCAGAAACAGTAGAACATGTTGGAGATACGACAAGGATAGGAAAAGTTTGGTAGAAAACCAAAGGGAACTGAAAGTGAATCTTATTTTGCAGAAGAAATCAGGAGATGCCTGCAATCGGTGTATAAGGACACTGAGTTGAGTGAGAGAATATGGTATTGAGAACATTCTGATCCACACGCCATAAGGGTGGTGGCAGTAATGCACTAAAATGTTATTTGCCAACCACCAGTATAACAAGACGAAGAAGAAGACTTGATAAAGACCAGCAAGTGACCAGGGAAACTGCCCGACTACAGCTTTTTTTTTGCTTTTGAAAAGGAAAAAGAAAGCAAGAAAAAAACACTTGGAACACAAAAACTTCGAAAGGAAGGAGTTTGATAATAAAGTATATAAGTAACTGGTGAGTGTGACCACTATCATCGAACTCGGTAGCGTAGCAGCTATGAATTTTGGCAGGCGTTCTTAGCGAGACGTTAAGACGTTAGTACTCATTTGGACTGCGTTACAATCACGAAATAAAACCACAAAAAAAGAGAAACAAGACAATGCTCTGTGAGTCACAAAAGAGACAGTTTGGAAGGGATTCCTGAGCACGTCCGTATGAGTTGCTCAGGTTTTTGAACACTCCTTGCTACTTTTTTGAATATCCATTTTTCTTACTTATTTATCCAACAGTAAAGCACTATAAACAAACATTTACTTGGGGCTGTCATATGTGTACCTTGCCAGTTTAGCACTCTAAATGCCTACCCATTAGAACAAATTCAGGAGAAATTTATCAGAGTGGCAGGAGGCTTTACAAGGAAGGAAGGTGAGTGATTACGACACAAATAAAACAGTATTTTTGAATTAAAACAAGAGGACCTATGCAATAGACTACAACAAACAGAACTTCATCCTACGCAAGAGTGTTTTCTTAGCTGTGCCCTCTGCCGCTTTATAGAGAAAACTTTAGGCACTTCAGTTCCCGTCTTGAAGTAATGGCTGCTTCTTAGTCTTCTTGACTGGGCCTAATGACTTACACAGACCTTGGCTTGGAAAATCAGGTCTTAGAACTTGTCCAGCTCTAAGCCCCTATGAAAAGTAGCTTGCAGGTTCAAAGTAAGTTTGTGAGCCTTTGAGAAGGGTCTGGCAGCAGACCTCTAATGACAGGCCCCAATCCCGTGGCACCAGACTCTATTGGAGCCTTCTGTTCCCTAGAAAGTGGAGGCTCCCTACTCCAAAGAAGTGGGCCATCAGCTTTCAGCTCCAAAGAGACAGAAGAGATTCAAGCGTCTAGCTTTAAAGGAAGGTGTAGCCAGTGGTGATTGGATCAAGGTCTCTTTAGCCACAGTCCCAGTGCCAGCTTATTGGTGCCTGATTTTACTCATCAGACTTCAGCTGACACTTACAAGTTTAAAATGAACGTATGTTTGGGCGCCTTTTTGCCTGAAGGAA
Source organism: Erpetoichthys calabaricus (assembly GCF_900747795.2). Classification (NCBI taxonomy): domain Eukaryota; kingdom Metazoa; phylum Chordata; class Cladistia; order Polypteriformes; family Polypteridae; genus Erpetoichthys; species Erpetoichthys calabaricus. Next base: position 260,601,050 of record NC_041397.2, on the reverse strand, counting down.
TTTCTGTCAGCTCAACCTTGATTTACAACTTTTTTATCAGATGAAGTATAGAGCTGACCGAAGTGTTGCTAAAGCTGCAGTTTAGCCTTTTGTTTTAGTGTTTGTTCTGGAATACAGGTGTGGGTGCAGCTGGCTCCATGTATTTCTGATAAGTCGGCTCTTAAACCAATGTGCAGGATCGTCTTGAATGATTTGAGGACAGCCATTCTTGAACCAGTATGCTCACTACACATTACCGATTAGGTGGTGAAGGGGTGAGAGGGGTATTTCGGTCGGCAGTTCAGCTACAATTATACTTCTCATCTGAAGGACTGCACCATTTTCACAGCACTGGGAACCACACGCAGACCACAGGGTAAGTGCCCTCTGCTGGCCTCAACAACACTTCTAGCAGCAACCCAAGCTTTTGCTGGTTGTTCTCCCATCCAAGTACTTGCTGGGCACAAAACCACAGCCTCAGGTGGATGACATGTTCTGAAGTGCAGCTGATAAGGCTGCCCCATGAAGTTAAACTGAAAGAAGTGTGTTCAAACCAAAAGCATCTATCAGTCTTTCATCATTTAAAAGAAAAACTCCTATAAACCCACTTTTTTATTTGCCATGTTTGTAACTATAATTTTATTCCACCATAAATAAATTAGATATGCATAGAATTATCAAATCTTTCAACAAACCTGCAATCTTTATTAATTTTTATTTTTCTGTGTTTTCTTTAGCGGTTCTTCTGTGGTGGTGTTGAGTGCTCCCGATATCTCTGTAAAAGGACGAAGGTCCAAGTCTTTAGAGTCCTGGTGGTTCCAGTCTTGCTATATGGTTGCGAGACATGGACGCTATCCAGTGACCTGAGATGAAGACTGGACTCCTTTGGTACTGTGTCTCATCGGAGAATCCTTAGGTGTTGCTGGTTTGACTTTGTGTCGAATGAGCGGTTGCTCATGTAGTCCTGAATGAGGCACATTACCTGCATTGTGAAGGAGCGTCAGTTACGGCACTACGGCCATGTGGCGTGATTCCCAGAGGGTGATCCAGCTCACAGGATCCTCATTGTTGGGGTCAAGGCCAAGGGGATGCCCATGTAACACCTGGCTGCGGCAGATAGATGGTCATTTCTGGAGGGTGGGACTGGACCGCGTGTCTGCCTGGGGGGTTGCCAACTGGGATCCTGAGCTGTTTTGTCATGTGGTGGTTGTGGCAACATGCTGTACCAGTGCATGCTCCCCAACCTGACCTGACCTGATATATGTAAGTGTGTATTATGTATGCATTATTTTTCTTATCTAATTTGAATTTTCTTTTCTTTGCATGTTCCTATTTCTTTGACATCTTGTAGAGCACTGTGGGCTACAGCATTTGTGCTATAGAAATAAATGTTGCTGTTGTTGATTATTGAACATGTACAGCATCCTTCATAGTAAGCACCTCGTCATAAGGTACACACATAGTGTACGTATGTGCCCCATTCTGTCTGCAGTGATGGTAAGTGACAGACGTTGTGCATAGTCACACAGTAAAGTAATCTACATGTCCAGCTCCCCCACCATTTGGCCCAGGCTTATGGGTGAGAATCACAGTTTATTTTCTTGTGGTGTTATTTCTGTCTGTCTGGCAATGCTGATTTCACTGTGTAGGCAGAAATTAACCAGTTTATATTCAGAATTCAGTTTTTTATATGTGTTGCTCACAATGAACCTTTTATACAACTTTGAATATGGTAAATTCTAGACTAAAAAACACTAAATATAGCAAAGTTCTAGCCATCTCGACTGGGGACAGGCTGTGAGCACTTATTCATTTAATAATAAAATATGCACAGACAAACATATCTACTTAAACAAACAGCAATACAGAGACCTATAAAATGTGGTTAAACTGTAACTGAAGTCATGCTAACAGAACTTGTAACCAGGTGACAGCTCCTCCCTGAAGGGTCAGAGGTCATCTACCTGCCCGCCTCCCCCTGAAGTCATCCTGTAGTATCATACAGGCCATTCTGGGGCCAGCCACTACAATTTGGACATGTGAAGTTGTGAATTATGTCAGAGTATTAACACCATAAAATAAAGCAAGGTAAAGTCTGAATGGATGTGCATAATAAATGAGCCCGCCTCTTTAAGCATACTACCCAGAGTGCTGTGTGTTTCAACCTCTCTGGATAAGTGAGAATGGCTTGAAACTCTGCCATTCAGCTTCAGAACACTTTTCAAAGTGTTTGTATGCTTAAAGCCGTTAATTTGAAGCAGCAAGAGGCATCAGAAAAAAGCACCTGCAGAGCAGAGTGTTAACAAGCAATGCACCTGTGTGCTTTATTAATCATCAATCGAAGTGAAATCGCAAGTTGTTTCTTTGTTTGTTCGCCAATCACCAAAAAGAGATGAAGCGATTTTTACAAACCTTTGCATATGCCTTGTCATTGGTCCGACTCAAAATAGACTATATGTGAGGGGGTTATGATGGGGCGGGTGGCCAACCCCAAAAACCAGTGCCAACACAGGGACTGCAATTCCTATCAGGCATCAGGAGTGCACTGGGCTGATAGGAGGACATTGTCAATAGCGCACACAGAGTCTGGTACCAGCCAAATCACAATCTTATCAAAGACCACAGGTACGTACACCATTTTCTTCTCAAGTAACAATTTCATTGTCTCGCTGGATTACAGCTTTTGCCCAAAGACCATTTCCAGTGATTTTCAGTCGTAGCCATCATTTACATAATCCTAGTGAGTTGGAAGCAGTCAGTTTCAGAAGACAGTTGCCTAATGTGACGTAACTAATGACTCCAACTACTCCACAGCTTGCTCTGATAAAATCAGAAAGGTTTGATTTTGTCTTTAGTAATAGGGGTGGATTCTCTGTGTATGAGAGCTGACAGCCAGTACATTGCATATAATGAAGCAAAGAAGAAGAAGAAGAAGGAACACCAGCGTCGTGGACCTCACAAGCAGAAGAGAAACACATCTTTCTGACCTCTAGTTTTACATACCATGAGGTAAGTTCTTAACCCTTCATAAACACTATGTACACTATTGGCTGTCAGATTAGGGTTAGGGTTAGGATAACAGTGCTAACTCAGTCATGTATATTGAGATGACCTGGGGACAAAATCAGCAACTACAGGTGGCAAATTTGATGTACCCAACTGCCAGTGCTGTGAAATGTTACTCTTATTACATTACACATTATTTACAAAAAAGTAACTAAATATGTTACATATTCCAAATGTAATGTGTTACCGTGTGTTTTACTTTTGCTGATTTCACTAGCCAGCATGTTAAATCTGACATCCATGAACCATTGTTAAACTGAGCAGAAACACAACTGAATTTGATCCTTTTCTTCTGTTTTATAAATACTGTAGAACCCCTGAGAAAGACACGCTCCTCAGGTGGTTGAGACCTGGTTGAGTGGTGGGAATACCTGGAGAAAATGGCTATAAAGCAGCTCCATAAGCAGTGGGTGGAGGGGGGTGCAGACACAGCACTTAGAGAGCACTTTGATGGTGACTCTCTGCTGCTCTCAGCCTTGGATGTGGACTGTGGCCTTGTGTCTGCTCACAGAACTGGGGCATAGTGTGGCATACGGGATGTTATGGTTACGGGTGAGCAGTGGCGGGCCGTCAGGGCCTGCAAGGCCTTCTCTGCTGGCCTAAAAAAATATGTGAATCACAAACTGATGTTAATTATATTTTGTCCATGAATACTTACTAAATAATTCCAAATAGTCTGTCCGCTTCCTTTCATAGCTTTTCCGATGTTTGTGCTGCTTCCATACATGTATTTTCATATTAAAGCATTTAACCAATCACATTTCAGCCATCATTTGTTGCCAGGCAGGGTGAAAGTCAAAGAAGTCTGCCCGGAGGCCTTCACAATCCGTTCTGCAGGCCCTCTAACACAAAATAAATGTCGATTAAACTGTTGCTTCAACCAATCAGATTTTGAGTTAGTTTCACTAGGTCCCTCTAGCAGGCGTACGGCAACATCACCGTATTCAGACCCGTCGATGGGATAGGATGGTGTAATATAAAAATCTGAATGAGAGCATCATGGGGCAGCTGTACACATTGGTATGTTTGGCGCTGACCATTCCCGTGTCCACTGCTTCTGTCGAGCGGACATTTTCAGCCCTAAAGCGAATTAAAACTTATGCCAGAAATACGACAGGGCAGGTTCGACTTTCAGCATTAGCTTCATGATGGAACTGAAGCGCACGGATAATCTGTACGATAGAGTAATTGAACTGTTTTTGAGGAAAGAGAGGAGGATGGATTTTGTTTACAAATAATCCGAATTTTTGGTGAGTAAAATGTTGCGATTTTCCTAAATAATATTGCAAGTTTATGAGTTATTATTGATGTTTTTTATGTGTGTCGCGGGCTGTAGCTGCAGTAGAAAGGAACTTGTTCACCCCTGGTTTTTCTATTCAATAAAGGCATTTATTGTGACTACAGGAGTTATCTATCTGTGATGCAACGGCTCTTTATACTGTATCTCTGCATATTAAGATGGTTTTTATAACCATAAATTAGTTTTTGAGGGGCAGGTTGATTCAGACGGAGTACTACTGAAGGCCTAGGTGAAATGCACGGTCCGCCACTGCGGGTGAGTGGATTGAGGTGGAGGTGGATGAAATGTGTGAGTGGACAGAGGGATGAAGCAGCTGTGTCACCATGAAAGACCAGAGTGGCATAGTGGAAGTGGACACTGAAGAAACCGAACGGTTCTTTTTAAAGACACTCGCCTGCAACTGGCAAAAAGAGGCTTCCATCTCTCACACTCATCACGACGTAATATGTTTAGACTTGTATGTACTGTGAAGTAAATAACATCCGTTTCCTTTTTCCATCCCCAACCTGAGCTCCTGAACATTTGAGGTAAGAACACTGGCTGCTGCACCATCAGATCACACTACTTCAACATACTGTATCTAAAGCAAATACAAGCAGTCATCAAATTACGACCACATTCAGTTCTGAAGGACCGCTTGTGGGTCAATCTGGACATAATACTGACCGGTATGTGTATTCAAACTTGACCACATGTATAGTACTATATAATAAGTCCCTTAAGTCATATTGTTTGTTTTATATCACTTTATATCATCATTCTTAACACATTGTGTAGACTTTCTGTCTTTTTTTTATCTCATTATTACTGTTGCTTACATGGTTGCCAAACCTTTATCAGCTTCAAAAATTCTTTCATTGTCCATGTTATGTTACGCCATTGTTGTGAGCCTCTCCTAGTGTTCATTGTGCTAATTGTGACAGGAGGAATAGTACCGGCAGAGTCTGAGCAATCATATCTTTTCTGTTTTAACATTTCAGGCTGCTAATAATAATTCAGTGTGGTTGCGTCACCCTTTCGTGGCAGTTCCTATGAAGTGGCACATCATGAGTCACAGCGCAGATGCTTCGGAGGTTAACTGGATTCAAAGCCAGAGTGTAGCAGTACAGAACATGCAGTGAACAACGGTTACAACGCGATAACTTAAAGTCGCATGCAATTGCATTTGTTTTCTTTCCACCCACATATTGCTCGATCACCTTCATTTTGTCAAGGTCAATTCCCTTTTTTCCCTGTAATTGTAGGACAAATGTAACTGAACGTAGTCGAAACTGCTGCAGGTAATAAACTGAGATTGAGATGAATGAGTCAAGGAATAAGGAGCTGGTGTGGCAAAAACTGTTGTTTGTCCCTTGAGACGCGGTAGCAGTAGTTGTAAGTAGAAAGATTGTTAAGACCCATAGGTTGTAAGTCGATGACTACCTGTACCTAGATTAAAGCTAAACTGACCCTTTATAAGTTTCTGTTAAAAGATTTACTGTTTGTTTGTACAATTCTGCCCTGCAAAGTACCTGCAAACCATGTTTGCTTCTTGACTTACACCATTGCTGCTGTGATGATCACTTGCTCCCTGTGACCCTAAACTGCCCAGATTAAATTTACCCTTAAGCACATGCAGAATTAAATGTGTACTGCTTCAGCTCAGCCATATCCTCAGGATGTCTGGTATGATCAGTTCTCTTGAGGTCATTCCACAGCAGCTCCTTTGAGACTAAGGCCTCACCTCCTCCAAAATGCAGCTTTTCTTTTTTTATAGTCATTCTGTATGAGATTAACTTCGATGTCCTGCCGCATCACCCAACTTCAGTTTCAGCTGGAGGAGAGCCACCATGCCATTATCCTGTAGCACTCCTTGACAAATATGGGAATTCATTTGTTCCTCAATGATGGCAAGTTGTCCAGACCCCAACGTGGTAAACCAGTCCTAAATCCTGAAGCTCCCTCCACCATACTCCACTCTTGGAATGATGTTTTCATGTTATGTGGTGCCCTTTTTACACCGTATGTATTGTTGGGTATTCTACCTGAATAATTCAGCCTTTGTTTCATCAACATACCTTTTGCACCTACCCCTTGTTTAGTGTTGTGTCCTCAACGGTCAGCTCATCTGGTTATGTTTATCAATGGTGTCGGGTTCAAGAGGCTCCAAGACAAGAGTGAGAGTATTGAGCTGACCCGCGCCATCACAGTGCACTCAGCCTATTTAAATGGAGAAAAGTTGTCTCTCTGCTGCTTTGTATCATCATATGTCCCACACTTAATCGACCAGATAAAGCAAAGGAGAGAGTTGTCTGGGGAGATCAGAAGGAAAATTATAGAGAAGCATGTTAAGGGCAAAGCCTCTAAGTCCATCTCCAAGCAGCTTGATATTCCTGTGACAACAGTTGCAGATATTATTCAAGAAGAAAGCTCACCCCAGAATGGACAGAAGGCTAGTGAAAATGGTAGACAAGAAGCAAAGGACAACTTTGAGTACAAGCTGAACTCCAAGGTCAAGGTATATCAGTTAATGATTTACAGTGGGCTCAATGAAAGAAGACCCAGGAGGATTCCACTGTTGAAAGAAAACATAAAAAAGCAAGACTGGAATCTGCTAAAATTGAGAAGCCATGATGCTTCTCTGAGAATGTCCTTTGGACAGATGAGACAATAATGGAGTTTTTTAGCAAGTCACATCAGTTCTGTGTCCACAGACGAAAAAGTTGAAGCTTTCAAAGAAAAGAACACTATACTTTCTGTGAAACATGGAGGAGGCTCACTTATGTTTTGTGGCTGCTTTGTTGCGTCTGGCATGGGGTGCCTTGAATCTGTGCAGGGAACAATGAAATCTCAAAACTACTAAGACATTCTGAAGCAAGACATACTGTCCAGCATCAGAAAGCTCTGCCTCAGTCACAGGCCATGGGATAATGACCCAAAGCCAAAGGCTATAAGCACCCATAAATGGCTATGAACAAAACATTCAACTATTCTGAAGCGGCCTTCTAGGAGCCCTGATTTGAATCCTATTAAACATCTATGGAAAGAACTGAAACATGCAGTCTGGAGAAGGCCCCGTTTAAACTCGACACCAGTTGACAAGTGCGGAAATCTCATCGGCAGTTACAGGAATTGCTTGTTTGCAGTGATTGCCTCTAAAGGTTGGGCAACAAAATCTTAGGCTAAGGGTCTCATCATTTTGTCTATGCCATTTAAATTTGTGTTATTATTTGAATTGTTTTGTTGGATCAAAACTCTAAAGCAAAGTCTGCTTTTTGTTAAATGTGGAATAAACAATAATGGGTGCCAATTACTTTTGTCACTTTTGTCCATTATGCCAGAGATAAATGTGGGTTCTTCTTTTTTTGTGGAGGGGTACCAACAAATCTGTCCCCATGTGTATTACCTAGTGTGGTATCATCTGAAAACTTCACCAGCTTATTGATTATATTCTTATCCTGATCGTTTACAGTATGTATATTAAAAAGAGCAATGCTGACACCACTTATAACATCAACCCATTCTGAATAGGTTTCTTGTACCATAACCGTCTTCTTCCTGTATCTGAGGAAGACTGCACCCTGAATTGCCACAACTTGTAGTCTGATGCCCGACCTTTCGAGTGGGACCTTTTGAAATTCCTTCTGAAAATCAAGATACATAATACCCTAGCACATCTCTGATCCTAACTTTTAGTTGCATCCTCATTTCAATTCTAGCATATTAGTGAAACATGACCTTCCTGCTCTGAGCCCACATGTTCCTGTATGCATGCATGTATATAAAAAACTGTATATATAAAACCATTTATTTGCATCTTCCATATTAATAGCTTTAAAAACCTAATACAAATGTCTCATGACATATACATAGAGTGATGGCTTGCCAGAAAGGAAGGTGTAACAGAGGACAGAGCTTATTCAGGCCAAAAACCTGCCAGTGGTTCAATATAATTCAATGTGGAATTAAGGTCTCCAGTAGGGGGCAGTAAACTCTCTGAATGTACAGGGATTCTATTTTTGCACGTTTCCAACGAGCAAATGTCAAGATCACTATTCAGACAAAGGCAGCGTTTCGCTTCAATACACGTCTTTTCACTCTAAATGCAGTCTGGCACGTTCACTAGATGCCTAGTTTTATCAAGCCCTCGTTGCCAAGAGAAAAAAAGGAAACTTCACCTTGAGAAATGCCTTTTTTTCACTTGAGTGAGCCGCAGCTAATGCCAGAGCAGCCATAAAGTAAACTGCAGCTGATATGACTGCAAAGCCCACTTTGGCATCAGAGTTCTAAACATCCCATGACTGTTTGGAGGGAGCTGGGGGCTACAGAATTCTAAAGCAGCAGTGCTGGGAATTTTCCACCTACACGACACATCAGAATGAATTCATTACATTTACTATTCTTATTACAGAGGATGGTGGTCGTGTGCAAAGCACTTTTACACAAGGCATGAGGAGTGAAATGGAAGCAGAAAACTTTAAAGCTGAAAGTAACCTCTAAAAAGGGTGAAGAACTACCAAAAGCTCCAGAAGGAGCTTGCACTGTGATTAATAGATTAGAACGAGATCACAATGACGATCTGGGGAGTTCGGTACAGAGCTGCATGTGGCTTTGGTGGTGTCATGCAAGCAGGAGCCTTGTGGCCTAAAGCTGTTTGAGGGGCCTGGGCCTTCTAAAGGTCACTCAGAGGTGCTGTTCTTCTAGATGTCATTAAGTGCTTAAAGAGAGATGGGAAGCAGCAAGAAGAGTACTTAGTATAGTTAGGAGTTAGCTAAAAGAAAACTCCACCCAAAATGATATTCTGTTTATTTGTTACTTACCCCTGAACTTTGTAGTGGTGGCTGGGAAAAAAAATTTAATCTCATGTTTTCCTGCAGAAAGAGAGAAAAAAGTTTATGATATAATGGATTATAATGGCAGACCATATTGTCTAAAGGAAAAAAAGAACAAACTCTTACCTTACTTGTGTCGTGTAATCCACATGTCCATTATCCAGTCATATGCTCAAAACATAAAAAGCTCATGACTTTTTGGCTAAAATATTATTAAATGTTACTCCCGGGCAAATCAGAAGTAATGTAACAACAACAACAACAACATTTATTTATATAGCACATTTTCATACAAAAAGTAGCTCAAAGTGCTTTACATAATGAAGAAAAGAAGAATAAAAGACAAATAAGAAATTAAAATAAGACAACCTTAGTTAACATAATAAGGAGTAAGGTCCGATGGCCAGGGTGGACAGAAAAAACAAAAAAAAACTCCAGAAGGCTGGAGAAAAAAATAAAATCTGTAGGGGTTCCAGGCCACGAGACCGCCCAGTCCCCTTTGGGCATTCTACCTAACATAAATGAAATAGTCCTCTTTGTAGTTAGGGTTCTCACGGAGTCACTTGATGCTGATGGTTATACAGACTTCTGGCTTTTAATCCATCCATCATTGTTGGAACATCATGGTGCTTTGGGTAGATGGTGGTGGCACAAGCCACCACCAATAGGACACCGGAAAAGGAAACAGAAGAGAGAGTAGGGGTTAGTACAAATTTTGAATGAATAGTTATTATAATGAATTGGATATACAGAGTGTCAGGATTAAATTACAGTGAAGTTATGAGAAGGCCATGTTAAAGTAATGTGTTTTCAGTAGTTTTTTAAAGTGCTCCACTGTATTAGCCTGGCGAATTCCTACTGGCAGGCTATTCCAGATTTTAGGTGCATAACAGCAGAAGGCCGCCTCACCACTTCTTTTAAGTTTTGCTCTTGGAATTCTAAGGAGACACTCAGTTGAGGATCTGAGGTTGCGATTTGGAATATAAGGTGTCAGACATTCCGATATATAAGACGGGGCGAGATTATTTAAAGCTTTATAAACCATAAGCAGAATTTTAAAGTCAATTCTGAATGACACAGGTAACCAGTGTAGTGACATCAAAACTGGAGAAATGTGTTCGGATTTTCTTTTCCTGGTAAGGATTCTAGCAGCTGCATTCTGCACTAACTGCAAACGATTGATGTCTTTTTTGGGTAGTCCTGAGAGGAGTGCATTACAGTAATCTAGCCGACTAAAGACAAACGCATGAACTAATTTCTCTGCATCTTTCGATGATATAAGAGGTCTAACTTTTGCTATGTTCCTTAGGTGAAAAAATGCTGTCCTAGTGATTTTATTAATATGCGATTTAAAATTCAGATTACAATCAACGGTTACCCCTAAGCTTTTTACCTCCGATTTGACTTTTAATCCTAATGCATCCAGTTTATTTCTAATAGCCTCATTGTATCCATTATTGCCAATCACTAAGATTTCGGTTTTTTCTTTATTTAATTTGAGAAAGTTACTATTCATCCATTCTGAGATACAGGTTAGACATTGTGTTAGCGAATCAAGAGATTTGGGGTCATCAGGTGCTATTGATAAATACAGCTGTGTGTCATCAGCATAGCTGTGGTAGCTCACGTTATGTCCCGAGATAATCTGACCTAATGGAAGCATGTAGATTGAGAAGAGCAGCGGACCCAGGATAGAGCCTTGTGGAACACCATATAGAATATCATGTGTCTTTGAGTTATAATTACCACAACTAACAAAGAATTTTCTCCCTGCCAGGTAGGATTCAAACCAGTTTAAGACACTGCCAGAGAGGCCCACCCATTGACTAAGGCGATTCTTAAGAATATTATGATCAATAGTGTCAAATGCGGCACTCAAATCTAAGAGGATGAGAACAGATAAATGGCCTCTGTCTGCATTTACCCGCAAGTCATTTACTACTTTAACGAGTGCAGTTTCTGTGCTGTGATTTGTTCTAAAACCTGACTGAAATTTATCAAGAATAGCATGTTTATTGAGGTGCTCATTTAACTGTATAATGACTGCCTTCTCTAGAATTTTACTTAAGAAAGGCAGGTTAGAGATGGGTCTATAATGTTCAAGAGCAGAGGGGTCGAGATTATTTTTCTTAAGTAGGGGTTTAACTACAGCAGTCTTAAGACAGTCTGGGAAGACCCCCATATCTAATGACGAATTTACTATGTCAAGAACATTATCAATTAGCACGCCCGATACTTCTTTGAAAAAATTTGTTGGTATTGGGTCAAGGGCACAGGTGGAGGGTTTCATTTGAGAAATTATTTTATGTAAATCAGGTAAATCTATCCTAGTGAAAGACTCTAATTTATTTATTATGGAGTACTGGGGTTTCGGGGGATCCTTAGTGTTGGGGAGATATACTATGTTATTTCTAATATCATTAATTTTTTGATTGAAAAATACAGCAATAGCCTCACAGGTTTTACTGGAAGTACTTAGGAGGCATTCCTTTGAGTTACCTGGGTTTAACAGATGATCAATTGTCGAAAATAAGACTCTGGGATTACTAGCATTGTTATTTATAATCTTAGAGAAATAGCAGCGCCTCTCAAGACGGACTGTGTTATTGTATTCTGTTATTTTAACTTTTAATATCTCATAGTCAATAGTTAGTTTAGTCTTCCTCCATTTACGCTCAGCTCTACGGCATGTTCTCTTTAAATCAGACACTCTTTGGGTCTTCCAAGGTATAACAATGCTAGAAGATTTTTTAACTGTCTTTTCAGGTGCAACTAAGTCAACAGCAGCCCTCACTTTAGTATTAAATCTTTCCACCTTACTATTTACATTCTCCTCGCTATTATAGTTGGCACTATAAACGGACTGATTGGTTAGAATGTTTGTAAGTTTTAAAGTTGCTGATGAGTCAAAGAAGCGTTTTTTAACAATATGCTTCTCATGAGTGTTTTCTATCATTATTTCTATATTAAAAAGTAGAAGAAAATGGTCTGAAAGACCCGTATCAATGACCTGCTTTATATCAACTTTTAGTCCTTTAGTAATTACTAAGTCTAACGTATGACCTGCTTTATGTGTAGGCTGATTAACGAGCTGTCTCAAATCAAGAGAGTCCAGGAGGTTCATAAATGTAAGTAACAGAAAAACACATTCCTATGATTCTGTAATCTTTGAATTAAAGACCCATCTGTCCCTCTCAATTCAAAAGCACAGAATTATGAGAAAGTGATTTCCCATTTAGTGACGGTTCAACACTTCTCGGCCGGTCGTTTGGACAACTCTTCTTCAGTCCCCACAGGATTGAGGGACACCTTCTCCCAAGAGACTTTTAGCTCTTTCAATAGCTGTTGAATGGGGTTCAGATCAGGACTTTGTGGCACAATCAATCCCCTGTGTTGGTGGTGTCCTCTCCATCCTGTGCTGTGCCCGGGTCAACTCAATTCAAATGGTCTAGAGTTCCAACTCCCATCTGCTTCTTTGGAGCCATACTCTGTGATCTCCACAAAAAAATGATGTCCTTTTATTACCACTGGTTTATCCTGCCGCTGCCACCAAATTTGATGTCCCATGCAATGGATCTCCAGCACAGCCTACACACCGGGCATCATGCAGTTCATAAGCAACCAGACCAGTGAGCGAGAGACACAGACACAAATCCTGAAGTAAAAGCAGTGTATCTGTGTATTCCAGCAAATGCTAGTAAATGACAGGCCTTTGTCAAACATTTTAAAACACAGTTCAAAGCAACGACACCATTAAAGTGCAAAAATCAAAAGCAAGTGACTGCATACAATATTTCCAGTGACTCCAAAAATGCATGCAGTGAAGAAAAGAAAAATAAATGGTCTTATTATTCTCTTCATGAGTACCGTTCAGTAAGGATATTCCAAGCAGTAAATGAAAATGAAAAACAAACAAGCAAACATCTATATTGTTGACCCATACAAAAACTGGCACACCACCAAATCGCAGACGCCTCTGTGGACTCCACTAAAATAGAAGTGAATACATCTGTCTACGTAAAAAGCACAAACTCTTTGCTGCTACAACCCACTCAGCAGATCAGACTCAAATTGCCAGACGGTTGAACGACCTCTAGTGGCTGCTCCTCACCTGGTTTTACCTGGTCTATCCCAGGCTACGTCTGCAGGCATCAGCCTATTGCTGCTGAGATGCTCGCCGCGTAATGTGCTCTAAGCAGGTGATTGCTTTCTATATCTTCAAACTTGCGCACACACTTGTGTACATGTCTATATGAGTGTGAGCCAACTCGTTCTTTCCATTACCTTAAGTACCACCTTAAACTATTACATGATCATATTCTAATGCATTTGTGTAGCCACACTCTCTTTACAATAGCAGAGGGCAGCCTGTGAATTGTCGATCCTTAGAAACCCGAGGAGTGAGACTGGCTCATAGGCCTCTGAGCCACACACGTATCCCAAGGGAATCGCATCCTCGCACCATTTCAGTGCAGTGCCTCGCTGGTGTGCTACTTCATTTAACTCGAGGTGTCATGACTATTAAACCTTAAACAGATTCATCTTTGACGTGGCCCTTCACCATGGCAGGCCACTTCAGAGCGGTCCAATGTTTTCTTCTCCTTCATTGCTTTCTGGGGTACGTTTCAGGTTGTTTCTCATGGCCTGCAACTGAGACACAGCTTTCTGACACTGGGCTGTATGTTTCACCCCAAAAGCCATGATAGTCTTCATTTTTGTTGTACCCTGCACAACCACCTCAAAGCATCGCTGAGCCTCCTCCATGTTTCACAGTAGGAATGGAGTTCTTTTCTTTGAATGTTTCTTTTTTTCTGTGAACAAAGAGTTGGTGTGATTTACCAGTAAAGCTCTTGTTTGGTTCTGTTCAAAAAGGACATTGTCCTCAGCTGATCCACCCCATAAAGACAGGACGCTGTCATCATTTGAGAAGGATGCATCGATGGCTCAAATTAGGGCTGACAAAGTCATTCCTTAATCGAAGACTGATATTTCCATTTGGACTTTTCCTTATTTTTTTGCTTCTATAATAAACAGGGTTTCTGATTGTCCTATCTTTGTATTTTAATAAAGATGTAAAATGCACTGTAAGACAGACAGACAGATATTTAGAGAGAGAGAGAATCTGTTGACCAAAGTTTCAAAATGTTGCACACATACTGTGTTAAAATGATCAATGTTAAGGAGCGCAGTAGCTATCTTTGAAAACATCACCTTAAGTTAATAAAATGAGACGAGTACCACCATGGTCTTCATTCGTCCATCCATCCATCTATCCATTGTCCAACTTAGTTCAAGGTCACCAGATTGGGAGCCCATGGCGTACACCTTCTGTATCAATTACCAATTACAACTATGTGTTTCAATGTTTATGGTTTTCTGAACAAAAATCACTAACATTGTTTGACATTTGTGAAATAATGATATTTCTTGCTAGGAATTCATTTATTTTGCAGGATGTGCCATGGTTTATTCCATCATTTTTCAGTATGTCATTTTTATGTTGTAATCGCATTTCTTTGCCATTTTCTTCTGTAATGCATTTTTGCTAAAAACAGAGTGACAAACAGTTTGTCTCCTTCTAAATCCTTCTGAGCCCGTTATTAATCGTCTTTCATTTGTCCAAATAACACAAGTGTTCCCACTGCTAGCACCATCATCTGATCAGAATGAAATCACATAACTCTTGTTTGATCAAACAATCATTATTTTAATTTAGCAATTTAGCCAGTTTAGGAAAGTCACTTCTGCAAGTATTTATTAAAGTTTACCCCATTCTGTCATACATATTGTGAAACAATTGAATGTCAAATGACTTCACATAAAACCCCTGGGATGAAAACATGGCTTGTGACTGTTTTATTACCACAGCCCCATCATCTGAACTGCATCTCACTGTTGCCTCAGGTTGAACAAGCTTTGGTGGTTTCTTTAGTATACATGAAGATCTCGTACAAGTTATCCTACAGTTATTTATGAAAAGAGGAACAGTATGTCTCCGTAATGAGTAACCATCATAAGCACCAGAAGAGAGCTGTCCGACTGTATGTCTGTCGGGACGTCCAGTATCAAGTGGACTATACAGTAGCAGGAGTTAATTTCATGCCTTCATATAACAGAATGTATGTGTATGTACAGATGAGTGAGTCCACATAAAAGACATAAGTATAGGTGTGATGGCCTGATGGATTGCCAGATTAACTGTCTTGTCAACAGACCTATTAGCTTGATTGGAAAACTGGAATGGATCCATCTCTTAGAGCTCATTTCAAGAAAACAAGGACTAAGCCCCCAGACATTTTCACGGCTGCAGGATATACAGCAACATGTCTGAAGTTGTTAAGGCATGTTGTTATGAATGACTACATAACAGGAATTAGAAGTGATTCCTTAAAACACTGAAGAACTGAAGACCGGAATAAGAAGGAATTAAAAATACCTGAGAACACAGGAACCAATTGATTAAGTCAGTGAACAATGCCAAGATCAGCTTATCCTGCCCTACCATTTTCACTTTTTTGTGTTTTTGATAAATAATTCTCACACATTATTATTATCACCAGGGTAGAGAATTCGGCAAGGCGGTGGGGCACTAAATGCTGTGCTTGTTTTCTGCAGTTACAAACAAAACTCATGTAGCTTGTCTAAACTTTTGAAGCCCTCCTTTAACGGAGAGAAGTAAGGGATTGGTTATCTCCTGACTAATATGGAGTCACTGGGGTCAACTGTGCCCCCCCTGTTTTGCTGCACATCATATCTTGACCTTGCTCATGTTTTTAAAGAACACAGGTCAGACTTAGACGAGGCTGCATTTTATCAATAACATTGGCAGATTCTTTTTTCCTGCACTTAAAGAAGTGTAATGTGCTGTCACGGGTTTATTGGGAATAAATATATTAAATTACAACTTCGAACTGGAAAAAGTGGGGACAGTATGGAAAATGCAATTGAAACAGAAGGCAGTGTCTTCAAAATTCACTTTGAGCTGTAATCCATCGCAAACATTATAAAAACGAGATATTTAAAGTCTGGTCAACTTCATTTTTCCATCAATATACATCCATTCTTGCCTTTGAGGCCCTGCAACACTTTCCATTGAAGTTGAGATGGGCCCATTTAGAGCAAATATTGGGTTAAAAAAAGAAGCTAATGATGTGAGTAGACACAGATGATGTCCAACAGGAGATCATAATAATGCTGCATCCAGGAAAGGCCTAGTTCTTAGGAGCAAAGATGGGTCGAGAACTGTCAATTTTCCCACAAATGTGTGAGAAAATCATTCATAAGTTTAAAATCAATGTTCACCAAACGGAAAGACAGATAGGAAAGGATTTGGGTATATTTATCTTCAACAGTGCATAATACGAGTAAAAGATTCAAGGATTCTGAAGAAATTTTGATGTATAAAAGGCAAGGGCACAATCCCTTAGATGACACATCATTAAGAACCACCATTCATCAATAAGTGATATAACAACTTTGGCAAATCTTTATCAAGTAAAACAAAATGCAATTACATCCACAAACTGTACAGTGCAATAATAACTGTATAGTAAAACTGTCTCGTGCTATAAGGAAACCAAATATTAACAGTGTCCAGAAGCACTTCTCTGGTCTTGGAGGCATTTCAGATGGACCATCATACAATCGAAACATGTATGGTGCTCAGACAAATCCTCCAAACCAAAGAAGAAAAGGACCATCAATACTGTAACCAGCTACAAGTCCAGAAGCCAGCGACTGTGTTGGTATGGAGCTACATCAGTACACCAAGCAAAGATAATCTGCACTTCAGCAAAGGCACCATTAATGCCAAAAAGTACATACAGACTTTGGAGAAACATCTGCTTCCTCCAAGGACACCCATGCGTATTTCAACAAGACAATGCAAAGTCTTCTCCCATGTGCATTAGAAGGCATAGCTGCATAGGAAGAGGGTATGGATGCTCGATTGCCCTGCTTGTAGTCCTGACCTGTCCCCAATTGAGAATGTCTGCTGCAAAATGTGACAACAAAGACCCCATAATGTTGCACACCTTAAGACTTGTATGCAAGAAAAATGGGAACAAATGACACCTGAAACGCCTGGTGTCATCAGTACCTAAAAGTTTATTAAGTGCTCTGAGAAGAAAGTTACCAAGTATTACATTTTTGGAATATTTTGTAAGTATGAAAATCAAAAATAAGTATTTTGGAAAAAACAATAAAATTCATTAGTTACAACATCAAATAATGAGCTGTCATATTGTTTTCATGTCAAAGGCCATTTCCTAATCCCAGCTTTCCATACCATTCCAACTTTCTCAGTAGGGATTATAAAACAATGCAACACTACAGAATGTTACTATAATCACATTGTCAAAAACCATTCCTTCCAAAAATGCCTTCGGGTTTCAACAGCCTTGGTTTCCAGAGGAGGTTCACACTCTCCATTAAGGAGGTTTATTGAAAAAAAGCAGAAGGAACAGCCAACAATAAGACTATCCCAAAAACACAGTAAACAGATTAATTTAAAAAGTGCCAGGTCAAGACAAGAGAAAGAAGAAAATTAAATGAAAAGATAAATTTATAAATTTTCTCTATACGTATATAGATAAAGAACAGATTACATTGTAGGATGCATTCTTGCAGGAATTCAGGATCTTTTTCTGCCAGTTGTATGTGTTTATATAAGTATACATACTGTACTGTACGTACATAAACACAAATCCCTTTCAATCTCATTAGTTCCAAGTTCCTTAGGGTCGAGTATGTTATGTCCTTGACCTCTGTTGGGGTCTGACAACTACCATTTCTTGGTTGACCCCATATATTCTCCTATGCTTTGTTACCATTTCTTTTCCTCATTTATGAGACTTCTGTTTTTATCTCTATTTTCTGGACATGCACAAACTCTTTCAGACATGGTTCTCTCATTTACTCTTTAATTGACATAACATTTTTTTTACTGCTTACATCCTTATTCCATATGATGGATTGGACAAATGACCTCCACACATCCAATGCAGCATCCATATCTTACACACATCTGGTAAACTTCAGTTTACGTGGTACAGGCTGTGCTACCCGACTAAGATGTAGCATGATCTCTAAATATGCTCTCTCTTCTCGTTCTTCCATTTGTGATGTCTTCTAACAACGCTAAAGCAGCCATGGTAGTTGGAATAGTTTGGCCATTCCGTGCACCATTATAATGTTACAGAATGATTACAATCAAGTGAATTAAATTTGTAAATGATATGCAATTAATTTCAGAGTATTTTATAAAGCCTGTGTCATGGACGCAAATCTAAAAAAAGAAAGGGAAACCACACAGAAACAGTAGCACAGGGTGCCGCCAGTTTATAAAACCGAGCAGAAATGTGTATACGCATGGTGAGATGCTGCTATGATAATGTGCATGGCTTTACACCAATTTTAGTTTTTATACTAGCACAGATGCATGGAAACAGGCGTACACAATATTTTTGTGCGTATGCACCATTTATACATGAGGCAGCTGGTCACTTCACTTTCAGGAATTCTCAGATAATTCTGCACTTATGGGGTGTATTGATAAAGGGGATGAGATAGAGGAGCAACGGAGTCAGGTGGAGAAGTGTGTTTCTTGGTGCAAAAAGAATTGTCTATAAGCTAACATTGGCAAAACCAAGGAACTGGTTATTGACTTTCGCCACACCAAAGAGCCTTCACTTCATTTACATAGCATGAATGGCTTTGTGCAAAAAGACGGAACAGCACCCATACAAGTTTTGCTTAGTAAATGAATGAACCTCACAGAATGTTTAAAAATCACATGCTATAGAAGAAGGTGTTTGATGAACAGGATATGTGTGTGTTGTGGTGTGAAATTTTGTATATAAGTTGATAAATATTTTGTATCTCTTTATTTGTAACTTAGACAAAGCAATGTAATATTAATGTTACTAGGGGGCTCTGCCCCCTGCTCGCTTTGCTCGCCAACCCCCGTGCGGGTCCTACGCACTAGTCATTTCCCAGATCTGCCGCTTGCGACCAATCGTGCGGTGCTTTTGGATAAGCACGAATGTCAACTCTGTCTTTCGAAACTATTATCATGACAATTTGTCACATGTTGATTTATTATATATCTTTCGGATTCATATAGAAATCCAAAAAAACTTTTGTCCGTGTTTTTCAGATAAATTTCATGTAAAGTGCGATACTTTTGGACGTATGGATTTGTATCCATTATTGGCTGTAGAATTTCTAATATGTCCAATCATTTAACTCTTTCGATTCTGTGTTGCATCGCTTCTCTGTGATCATAAATATAAACCTGACCGAATTGTGGTTTCTTTCAAATTAAACTTGTAGTAACTCTGTCATGTCAGCTGTGTCCATATATTCGATCTCCTTTTGCTGTTCTGTTACTTTATCAAGTAATAATTTCCGTTTGTTAGCACTAATGCGATCTTTACTATCAGTTTTTTGAGACTTTTGAATTTTAGTACTTTCATAATCTCTAACCTGTTCTTTAATGACGTTCTACTTTGTCTTCTACTCTTTGTCTTTTCTTCTTCTACTGTTTGTCTTTTATTTCCGCCCCCACTTGGACCTGTTAGGTTTTCAATTCATCTCTTGACACAAAGTCTCGTCTCGCGGGACGTGAAATTATCTCTCTGAAGATGTTTTGTCTCATCTTTCTGAAAAAGTCTCATCTCGTCCCAAGATTTTTTTTATATAATAGGGAGATATCATTGAAAAAAACAGCAGTGGTTTGATGTTTAAGACCCCTGTTCCCCCCCCCCCCCAGGTCTTTAGGATTGAGTCGTTGTAATTTTATGACAGGGTTTAGGCAAGTGCCTAAAAGCAGTTTGGCAAGTGATTCTCTGCAGGACTCTCTCAATCAACCTCCACAGGATAGCCAAATTACCTAGCTGGCAAACATCAGCTCAAGAAATGGTTTTGGGGGAAGGTGTGAAACCATTGTGTCACACCAGAATTCTACTGGTCTAAAGTTGTCCGTTTGGTTTTAAATCAGAAGCCATTAAGTACCACGACTCCCTATTGGCTGTAGGGGTTGGACAGAGAATGTATAAATTCGGTTGCTTTACCCCTCCCTATCTCTCTCTCCCCATCATGATGAAGGAGCATCTCACACACCATGGACTAAAAAGAAGACCATACTGAGAAGCACAACTCGGCAGCCATATTGAGACAGGCATGTGGCCTGTCCTAAAGAAAGCCATAAAATGATGACTTAACTAGAGACATTTAAAGTAACTGCAAGTCTGTGTGCTGCCTGAAACAACATATTAGCATTTATCAGGTGGTATGGTTGCCAATATTCAAATGAACTTTGCTTATTGTTATTATTTTATGAACATTATCAATAATACATTATTTAAAGTTGTAACTTTACTCCTCTGCGGTGGTTTGGCCCACTGCCCAGGGTTTGTTTCCTGCCTTGTGCCCTGTGTTGGCTGGGATTGGCTCCAGCAGACCCCCGTGACCCTGTAGTTAAGATATAGCGGGTTGGATAATGGATGGAACTTTACTCCTGCTTGTCTTTTACTCTATGTAATTGCCTGAGGTTATAGATGTAGACGGGAAGGTGGGGAG
The DNA here is from genome assembly GCF_900747795.2 of Erpetoichthys calabaricus. Classification (NCBI taxonomy): domain Eukaryota; kingdom Metazoa; phylum Chordata; class Cladistia; order Polypteriformes; family Polypteridae; genus Erpetoichthys; species Erpetoichthys calabaricus. Next base: position 260,580,314 of record NC_041397.2, on the reverse strand, counting down.
AAGTTATATGGTACAGTACCTTATAAACAGTGGTAAGTCTATGGGATTTGAGGCATTCTGACAAAGGCTACACATTAATAATACAAAAGGTGAAAGTAGAGTAACATAGAGCTCTACCAAGACAGAACAGTGTGTGTAATTATTCTGTTATAAAAAAAACCCTTTTTCTTACTTTATCGGTTCTCCTCTTCACTCATTGGAGCCAATGGAAGTGAACCTTTGAAATGATCTTGTAGTACTTGCACCGAAACATGAGATAGCATTCAGTGTGCACTGCATGGACTTAAAGTCACCACATGTTAGGACTCTCCAATCTGAAATTTGGATGTGGATTCTATTATTGCCTGGGAGAAACACTGGTTTGAAAATGTGAAATCTGATTACTATAAAACACTCAATTCACTACCTCAAAAACTGCCTCTAGTTAATAAAAAAGTACGATTAGGCACTGAAACTCTGATTGCTTTTCAAGTCGAATCAACTGATGCACAAGCTTCTAAAACTGCAGAGGTGTCTGTTTGTGATGTTAGATACATGACAATACATTCCATACTAACTGATGATGAACTCAACAGTTGTCTAAAGTTTGGAAAATGTCAAATGAAACTTCATTATGTGCCCCAAGCTGTAGTCCATAACAGAAGTTAATGTGATCTGGTGCTGTGTTAGTAACTCCTGACGGCTCCCGTTACCGGACATTCAGATGTGTCAATCCACTGCTGTGGTAGAGGCCTGCTCAAGGTGGTAGTGGCACCAAACGATCCAGCAGAATCCTGAAAAGAAAGAGAGAATTTAAAAAGTTTAATAACAAATAACAGTAATTCCCTATACACTTTTAATTTAGGAAATTAACTGAATTTGCTGTATAAAAAACCTAATAACAGTTTGCTATACTAAAGACTGGATTACACCACTTCCTTATACAAGCAAGATGGCTGAAACTTGAAGTCCCTGTAGTCAGAGGCTATGGCACCTACACTAGGTTTACTTTATGAAGGACTGTGAGTGCATAAATCGTACAGCATTGTGATGTCTCTCAGCTTTACTTTATCTCGGTTTATGAGGTTCACCCAGAAAGTAGACTGACTACCACAAAACACCAAAATACATTTTTTTTAAGGTAACATATTTCTTAATGGTGGGTAAGGCTTTTTCTTCTGCCATTAGTTTAGCTTATAAACTTTTTTTGACACTTTATTTTAGGTATTCCTTAAGAAAAGCGTATTTTGGTGTTCATGACACTTACACAGCATCAGTAAAGTGTTTATTCATCTCTGTGCAATGTGGCATTTGATACACTGATAACATTATTTATGAATATAAAGGATTCACAGGCCATATATTGAAGTATGCGACATCAAGAGAAGCATGGCTCACTTAAGACACTAAGGTGACGTTATTTTAGTGGGCCTCATTTCACGGATGAGTAACAACCTTTGCATTGTTATGAAGGCCCAAAGAAGCCTTTGTTAAGGTACTGTTACATAAGAGTAAAGGAGTAATAGATGCAGCTCCTAAACTAAAGTGTTACCCTAATTTTAATTACTATGTCTTGAATGGTGTGCATGAAACAATTTCATTCAAAACCTACTATACATACAGACACAGAGTAATACTGATGTTGTTACTCTTTTTTGCAATTGCTGTTTTTGTTATAATGTCAATTTTTTCCTGTTTCTTAATTATTGAAAGTGTGCAGTATAAAGTACAACCTTGTAAGTCTTACATCCCATAACAATCAAACGCCTATTGAGAACAAATTGGTTATACAAAAGTGTTCAGTGAACTCACCTACAGTAAAAGATACAAACTGAACATTACAGTGAATGGTCAAAAATGAAAAAAAGCTATGACAGTCAAAAGTATCTTTTTACTATTTTATATTATTTCACATATTGACGTATTTTTAATCATTTCAATTGCACATTGTATGTTTTCTGCAGTGCAGACCTCATTCAGTACTAAACTCCGCCATGGGATTCACGATACCCAAAGATCTCAGAACAATAATCTTTTTAGTCAAAACAAATTGGTATGCAATTTGAAATTTTGATATTGCAGGAAAAGAAAATTAGCAGAACAAAAAAAGAATATATTCTAAAAAATTGTGAGGGTAATATTTCATATTTTACCTCTAATGTGTCAACTACATTTTTTAATTATACTAAATATAATAATTGAATTTACTGTTATTTGTAAGCTATATAGCATTCTTTAGGCCAATTAGTACACAATGCTAACATTACATGCATGTAACTGTGTATTTCTTAATGTATTTAAGTGTTAAAATGTGCAAAATAAATGTCAGTAAGGTATGAAATACCAATAATCCAAACAGATCTGATACTCCTCCATTACCCATGTAGAGAGCAAAGAAAGAATGAAAGACTGAATCTGAAGTTATTACTCACAGACGCTAAAGTGTCCAGTGGTTCAGCATGCCTCGTTAATGGAGGACTTTAATAAAAACTTTAAAGAACTTTGGACGGCACCCAGTAAGGTCAATTAGATCTTTTCTAATCTGACATAAAATAGGCCAGTTATTACCCCATTGAATTTGGGATTTTCCAGTTCAGTAAGATAAGATGATGAGATAGCAATAGAGAGGAAGCTGTCACAAATAAATAAAAAAATCATTAAACAGTAATGTTCTGTGGGGTTTCACTAGTGCTGTAAATGTTAATGCAGAAGTGAATGGACGGCATCAATAAAACACACTCCACACCAATTTATGGTTTACATTAAATGTACAATGCACACATCGTTCTTAACTCAGACTGTTGAAAATGTGCCTGGGTTAGACCAGAATTGTAAGCGTTGTTATTTGGAACCTGCTATGCTGGGTCACATCCTAGACCTAAATAAATAAATAAATAATAATAATACAGAGCTACTAAAAGTACACATAGAGCATCATAAAAGATGAGCTGATGAAAACTGTAAGGGACAATAAAAATAGGCAAATTGAACAGAGGGATGGATGGGTTGATTGACTGAGCAAAAGTGTTCCACTTTTAGAGTTTTTTACTGTATTTAAAAGACTAGAAACAAAGGGAAATGGAGGTAAACCTTACCAATTCTATTTTGGTACTGCTCTTACATATTTACTGTTATGTTTTGGGTATTATCATATGTAAAAAAAAAGAATGATACTATTATAGTAGCTGCACTCAATAACACAACTGAATAGCAGAGTGGGCAAAAGAAGGTGCAAGTATATTGTATCGCTCACAGAAGAGAACCAATAAACAACTACTATATGCACTGCAGCAGAAACCTGGCTGATACTTTACACTAACATTACCATTTTATAGCTGCTTTTTACTCTCTTTCTCCCTGTTTCTCTTTTGGGTAGCACAGAATTCTTAAAAGTGCCACTCACTGTTGCCGCACTAGACAGAATTCATTTGTGACTTTGCAAGCTTGCTGTTTTCCTTGGCTCCCCCACAGCTGGCTCTGAAGCTGATCATCTGCATAATGGAAAGCCAGCTCACTATGGGTGACTCATCCCCAGGCTAATGCAATTTGTCAGCACCATTACAATACATATTATATTGTAATAGGTGTATATATATATATATATATATATATATATATATATAGAGAGAGAGAGAGAGAGAGAGAGAGAGAGAGAGAGAGAGAGAGAGAGTATATATATATATATATATATATATATATATATATATATATATATATATATATATATGTGTGTGTGTGTGTGTGTGTGTGTGTGTGTGTGTGTATGTATGTATACACCCACACACATATACAGTCATGACTCGATTAAAGACATCCCACTTTTTTTTTTATTCTTTACTGCACCTTATACAATTTCTGGTATTAGGATTTTGTTAATTTACACATACCCCTTAGGTACAGAGCGCAGGGGCAGCCATTGTACTGTGCCCCAGGAGCAATTGCAGGTTAAGGGTCTTGCTCAAGGGCCCAGCAGAGCTGGATCTCAATTGGCAGTAACAGGGATTCAAACTGGCAACCTTCCAAATACCAGCACAGATCCTTAGCCTCAGAGCCACTACTCCACCCCTGGAGATGCAATAATGAAGTTGAATAGTGTTGAAATGCCATCATAAGTACTCCTATGAAAGTATTAATATTGCTATTAATGTTTTATCGTTACTGTATTTCATGATTATTATTAATAATTGTGATCTATGTGTTATACTAATGTTAGTTTGGGTCACTTGAGTTTAGGTGAGCTTAGGGTAAGTTATGTCAGGTCATGTGTATACTCGACGTATCACTGTGGTGAAAATGACACAAAGGCACGCCCTCTGTGCTGCTGGTGGTTGGCTAGGTTTTTGTCTTGTGCAGTGCATGCAATGCAGAGGTGCAAGTGTGGTGAATTGTATCCAGAGTCAGTGTGGCAAAATGACATCAGATGCAGAGGTCCATCCCCCCATCCCATAATATATGTCAGCTCTCTTAACAATGAAATTGACCAAAGAAGCTTAGGTTGGAACCATATGCCTTCGTTAAGTGAGACATAATTTCATATACCTGTAAAAACTCACTGCAATTATACATACACTACTCCAGTGGTTGGGCCCTAATATTGATATATTGATAAATACTTCCCTATATATAAATACTGGTCCGGTGATGGACTATATGCACCCTATGCTGCAGGGATGAGCTTGGATCTTCTGCAAACTTGAACTAGATTAAATTGGGTCTGAGAATGTTATTTCATCTACAAATTTGTATCAAACCCCATGAATTAAGACGTAAATTATCTATGCACTTTCACCTTTATAGAAAATTTCAGATGAATACAACAAACACATATTTTCAGGTATCCTAACCCTACTGCACCTCATTGTGTCTTCCTCTCTTGCAGACCACACTAGTATGAAATATGTGACATTAACATTCTTCAAATGCATCTATGAGTGGATCATGAAAGGAATAATAACAAAGTAGATAACAGCATCATATTCACTTTACATTTAGGGTAACCCTGCATACCATTTGGTGCCACCAAGATACCAGTCAACCCATGATGCTTTACTGGCAGGGAAATGCCACACCACTGAACCTTTAGGAATTCCACTACTGATGCTGCACAAAATGAATATACAAATTATGATCTGGATGGTTAGAAAGCCTGCTCTCACTGGGTATGCCAACCCCACTATTTTCCCCATACAGGAGACTCCAAACTATAGCATGTAATAGTGAGGGGACTGTACTGAAGATCTCTCTTATTTTTTAGATTTCCACATAGCAAAACTTGGTAAAAAACAACTACCTGTAGAACAAACATGTCAGGTGGGAGCAAAAATCCTAAATTTAGCAGATGGTGATGATAACCTTTGATCCATAGCCACCCTGTCCAACTCAAGCTGAGTAAAATACCAAACAGTTCTATAGTCACCCCTTCCCAAAAGAGGTCTTGAATATCAGGAAATCTCCATATTGGCATTAACTAAAAATGGGTTGACCAGTCTCTCCATTTCTAACCCTGACAGCAGAAGCTAATAGGACCACATCTCTGTCTTACCTGTTCTTAAAATCCAATGATAAATCCAGCCATTCATTGCATTATCTGTTCCCCCTTTGTCCAGTTTTGGGTCATGGGGACCAAAGCCTATTCCAGAAGCATCAGGTACAAGGAAATAACAACTAAAAGGCAAATGCAGACCCTTTGATGTACCCATGGTCTGTTACAAATAAATTAAAAATTATAGCCAATAAAACAACTAATAGTAAGAAATGAAATTACACATTCTGTAACTGAAGAGCTGTCAGTGGTTTTCGTGAGATGGAGGCACCTCTGGGGACACGGTGAGAGAAGAAGAGTGCATTAAGAAGAAGAGAGGATTATTAGCGCCGCAGATGCTGCCAGAGCCACGGTGCTCATTTGTTATGTAACTAATCTCATATTTGCTTCAGCCCTTGAATTGTGGTGGGTAAGTACTCCATAATTAAGTTGTAATACTTAAATCTACTTACACATTTGTAGTTTCACGCTTTGGGCACATCTACAGACTGAGCACCAATCAAAACATATCAGAAAGGAAAGCGTTTGCTCAAGAAGGCGACGTCTTAATCAACCACCTCTGTGTCTCTACCATATGTTTGTGAATTTATATGGTAGTAGGTTTCTTTTCCAGTATAAAAGAGCTAATCTGCTGACACATTCAAGATAGGATGAGTCCAGATTTTGCCATTTCAGAACAAAAATGATTGTGCCAATGACTCCAGTGTTGTCAGCTTCCAGGAATATCTGCCATCTTCTCTGTGCTGTTTTCAATTATTGCTTATTGGTTTTTTTATCAGTCTCTGGTTTAAGTTTCATTTTTTGAGTGTAGGCTAACATTTTTATCACAGTTCTAGCATTGATAGGTGATGTCAGGTTGGCAGTTAAGAGGACATGCTCCACATAACCAGGCTAATAACTGCTAAAAGATTAATCTGACTGTCTCATATTTATCAACAGATCTTTACTGGCACACCAAGTCTGGTGCTGGCTGCATGTTTTGGGCAATTGTCCTGCTGGAATATTACATTCCGACAGAGGATTTCGTTGAATGTAATTGCATCGTTTGGCATTTATCTTCACAACGCTTCCAGGTCCTGATGCACCGACTCATCCCCATAGCACAATGCTGTTGTACAGCACGGAAGGCATTATTCAGAACGCTATGCTCTGTAACATTTGTGCCAAAGATGAGGCCAATAGCTTCAATTGTGGGCTGCTCATTAGGCTGCAGTCATTTTTTTCCCTCATGGGCTCAAACTTTCCCCACCAAGTCCTCTGGTAATCTAGTTGAGGTTAGAGTTTGCTACCCTCCCATGAAGTCCTATTTTGTGAAGGATGTAATTATTTGGTTATGTTCAGTGCCTCCAACTCTATAGAATGCTACAGAACACTGTAAGGCATTCAAAGTCCCCATGGCTGTCTTGAAGTGATGTTACCAGCCCAGCACACCACAGCATAGAAAATCACCCTGGCCATCTCAAAGTTGTAAAAGATGTAAAGGATGTCACTACCCACATTAAAGTCTCCTAAGGAAAAAAGGTGCTTGCTCTGCCCTTTCTTATACAGCTCCCCTGAGTTCTGAGACCAGTCCAACTGTCATTGATGTAGACCTCCAAGTACTTCTAGGAGTGGACCACCTCTAAATCCACTTCTTGAAGACTAACCAGACATAGAGACTCTTATGTGCAGTGAAAGTCAATAACCAGTTCCTTGCTTTTGCTGATGTTAAGAAGCCACCAATTATGTTTGCATCATTGAACAAACTTCTCCACCTGACACCTATACTCTGTTTCATCCATGTTATCGATACACCTCGTAAATGCAGAATCATCTGAGAATTTCTGCAAGAGACATGACCTGGTTTTAAATTTGTAGTTTGAGGTGTACACAGCGAAGAGAAATGGAGGCAGGACTGTTCCTAGTGGTGCTCCGGGGATCACCAAGATCATTACATTTTTCTAAATGGGCATCATTTTACTAGAACGACCATCACACGGCTCAGCATAACATCTACACATGATAGGAAAAGCATCTGGTGATTTTGTTTTTTTACTATAGAACTTTATTTAAACATTAAATAGCAAGGTGAAATTTATTCTTAGTAGGTTGTCCATCCATCCATTATCCAACCCATCTATATCCTAACTATAGGGTCACGGGGGTCTGCTGGAGCCAATCCCAGCCAACACAGGACGCAAGGCAAGAAACAAACCCCGGGCAGGGCGTCAGCCCACTGCAGCTCTTAGCAGGTGGTTTCCATTAAACTGATTTTTATCGATACAAATGATTAATGATGTAATTTAATGCAAAAAAAGTCTGTCACAAAACTTTTGCTGTATTAGAAAGAAATGTGCTCGATGTGTTTCTATCATGAATTTCATGTATGTGCTAAATTATGCACCTTTGCCTTCCCTGACATTTCCATATACTACTGATAAGGGTGACAAGAAATAAATGGACAGGATCAACAGGTAACTGATTAACACTAGCCAAGTTCTAATGATAGTTATGTCTGGCTAACCACCACAACCGCAAAGAAGACGACGCTGAAATGAAGGAATTGCTTACATGATAGACCTTGGTGCTCTTATCATGCACCATCAACCAAATGTGTGAGAAAGACTGGGCATCAGAAAGTTCTTGGTGGTTCTACGATAGTGAAAGTCTCTCAAGATTAACACTGGAAATGCTACATAGCAAAGGACTATTTGTCAGACCACTAGGTTGACAGTGACCCCAGGTTCCAACCAAAAAGTACATTTCTATAGTACGACAGATATTTGGGGTCAGTAAGACCTCCCTCTGCCACTGTGTTTACACAGTGTGCATAGCCATTAGAGACAGAATGATGTGTAAGCACATTTGCAGACGCAAACAGCATTGTGTAGCACAATTCATTGGCTCACCTTGAGCCACAGGAGTTCGGCCTGCTCAGTGGAATGTAGATAAATATTATTATCCCAATTGAAGGTTACTGCGATTACATTAACCATGAAGGAAGGCCGTGATCAGGAGCTTGTTGTGGACAAGTGTTGAATCCTAATCATGAACTTACGCACTTTGAAGTGCACATAATACAGTCATATTCATGCAGGTTTTCTTAATTAGTTACCTGTTTTTGCTGCTAATTAACTTCTTTTGAACTAATTTTAATTGACTTGCTCTTGAAGACTCAGACCCCTTCATTGTTTCTTTTTCCTTAATGAGCTGCCAAACAATAATGAGATACAAAATGAGCCAAAACATGACCAGCAAACTGTGACCATCATACAATATTTGAAAATAAAGAAAGGTGAAAGTCTCAGGAATTCAGGAATGTTGATCTGCTCATGTCCCCAAAACATTTTAACAGCGCTCTTAGAAAAGAGAAAATCCACAAGTTTGGAAATGTCTGCTATTGCACAATGAGAGCAGCAACAAGCTATGGAATTAAAGAATGGGTTTAATTAACAACAAGAATCAGAGCCTAATTAAGCAAATGGTTGGAGTTTGAGGCCCTGACTTGGTTGGTCTTCTGTTGGCTCACTCATTTCACATTTCATTTCTGTTTAAGGAAAGAAATGAAGCAATTGAGAGCAAGTATGAAGAAATTCAGGGGAATAAATCTTAAAAAAACAAGTCAATTAAAATTAATTCAAAAGAAGTTAATTAGCAGCAAAAACAGGTCACTAATTAAGAAAAGGGTTAGAATGAAAACCTCCAGCCACTGGGGTCCTCCAGGACCAGAGTCAGAGGCGTAGCTAGGGTTTTCAGCGCCCAGGGACAACTGAAGATTTTGCGCCCCCTCCTGTTTGCCAAAATGCAATGGGGGAACATCAATTTGGCACCCTCTGGATGCTGCGCCCAGGGACAGATGTCCCCCCTTGCCCCCCCCTAGCTACACCACTGACCAGAGTTGGACACTTACTTAGGCTGTGTACACACAAACTCATTTTAAGTGTAATTACCAGTGTTGTTTTCAGAATGCCCAAGAGCAAATGTGGTTATTTTATATTTTAAAAGTGGTATTGCACATTATTGAAAGTTATTGTTATTAATAATATTTTTGTTAGGCTCTGTTCTGTTGTCTTGCCTGAAGAAGAGGCCTGACCTGACTTGAAAGGCTGTACATTAAAATCTACAAAGTTGACTAAGAAAAGGTGACATATTGCTTCACTTCTCAATGTTTTGTTATAGCAGAGGCTTGTAATGAAAATAATCACCACATTTTTGTGTAAATGGCTACATTGACAAACATTTCAAAGCATTAAAAAGAAATTTTGGCGTAAAATCTTTTGGATGGAAACGTGGCTACTGTAACACAAGAAAATGAGAAAAAGTCTGCCACCATGGTGGGAGAATATTTTTTTTATAGCCAACATGCCTATGATGTATAACTCGTTTCAATCTTGAAATTAGATGTCATTACAATACATAAACATGTCATTTTATATTAAAGTAATAAATCAGTTTTGACTGAGACCTGTGAGAAAAAGCTGTGTGACGGATGGCCAGGAACGTGGAAAGACAGAGGGAAAGAGCACGGTTGGGACATTATCTCCCCCGAGACGCTAAAGGGCAGCCCCCTGGATTGCTACAGCACTACAGATCCCCGCCGGGCACCGTACAGCCCTGTTGGGTTTCGTAGGCACTGCTAGGGGGTGCTACTGAGCCCTTTGTGGCACCACTTCCACCACACCCAGAAGTGCTGCCGGAAGAAGGTCAGGGAACACCTGGAGCACATCTGGGTGCACTATAAAAGGAGACACTTCACTCCAATTGAGGAGCCAGAGTCAGGAGGTGGAGGACACAGCTTGTGAGGAGGAGTAGAAGGTGAAGAGAGAGAAAGAGAGAGAAAGAAAAAAAGGACTGTGTTGCATTGTGCTATATTTTTGGCGCTTTGCACTGTGCTACTGTGGGGAGCAAAAGAAAAGCACTTCTTCACTTAAAATAAAGCCGTGCTGTGTATCGGGGTTGGGGAGCTGTATGCCCCCTGGTGGTCCACAGCTGTTAGGGCTGAAATTTCACACGGCAATAATGCTTTATGTTTCTCAGTCCACTTAAAGACTTCAGTTTTAGAAGCAAGAGATCATTTAGTGGGGCAATTTGATTGACTAAGTGATCTTTGCCTCATTGCTCTGAAGCACCTTTTTAGAGAGAATGCCAGACTGTATAATTTGCCAAATGAACATTTCTTGTTGGAGTGGCACAGTGGTAGCGCTGCTGTCTCACAGTTAAGAGACCTGGGTTCGCTTCCCGGGTCCTCCCTGAGTGGAGTTTGCATGTTCTCCCTGTGTCTGCATGGATTTCCTCCAGGTTCTCTGGTTTCCTCCCACAGTCCAAAGACATGCAGGTTAGGTGCATTGGCGATCCTGAATTGTCCCTAGTGTGTGCTTGGTGTGTGTGTGTGTGTGTGTCCTGCGGTGAACTTGCGCCCTGTGCTGGCTGGGATTGGCTCCAGCAGACCCCTGTGACTCTGTGTTAGGATATAGCGTGTTGGACAATGACTGACTGACATTTCTTGTTCTGGCGTTCCTGACATAAGTATACACATCAGCTTAGCCCAAAAGGACGGTTATTCTCAGTAAGAAGAAGACGACATTGCATTTATATAACACTTTACATAAAGAGTCGGGCCACTTCAAACACCACCAATGCGCAGCATCCACTTGAATGATGCAACGGCAGCCATTTTGCACCAATACATTCATCATACATTAGCTGTTAGGTGGTGAAGGGGTGAGAGATTGTTAGCCAGTTAGAGACAAGAGATGATTAGGGGGCCAAAATGACCAGGCCATAATGGGCAATTTATCTTTACGAAAGATGCCCAGGACTTCAGTTTAATGTCTCATGCGAAAGCCAGCCCTATTTTAACAGCACAGTGTCCCAGTTATTGCACTGGGGTATTGGAATCCACACTCAGACCCCAATAAGACTCTACAAAAACTCTTCCAGCAGCAACCCAGGCTTTTCCTAGATGGTCTCCCATCCAAGTACTGGCTGGACCCAAACATGCTTAGCTTTAGGTGCATTTCTTGTTCTGAAGTGTGGGTGGGATGGCTGCAGACTAGTTAGTCGCCACTGGGAGTAATGTGAGAAAATATTTGTTCTAACAGGAACAAACAATGCCACAAGGTTATTATTAGCAAAAAGGGCCAGAGTCTCATTTTAACATCTTATATAAAGCACCACACTTCCTATAGCACATTAACCAGTTGTCCTAAAATCTGTCACCTTCAGGGTCCAACGTCACTGCTTCATCAAGAAGAGTAGCTGCCATCCTAGCCGTGCACTGAACAAGTCCATGCCAAAAATCCAGTGATGCTTCCATTATCAAATTCATGCAAACCATTTCTGGGTCAGAAGATGCTGGAGCCTATCCTGGCAGTATCAGACACAAGGCAGGAACCAACCCTGGAAAGAACAGCAGTGCATTGTAGGGCATACACATACATACACACTCAGTCACACTTGGCTGATTTAAAGTCATCAGCTAAACCAATGGACCAGCCTTTGGGATTCGAGGAGAAAACCTGGAGAAAAATCTACATGGACACAGGGGGAATGTGAAGACTCCTGGCTGACGGCTCCCAGGCCGAGTCCACGTGTCAAAAAACTCGATGAAATGGAAAAACTGTACCATCCTTCACAGGTGAAATTATCATAAAAAAAGTTCAAAAAGCATAATAAAAGCACTTCAAAAATAAAATCAGTGAAGTGGTCTTTTAGAGAGAACATAACTTACAGTAAATCACGGCTGGCGTTACTTGGGATTTCACAATATATTTAAACAAATAACCTTTATTTTAGGAAGTGAAGGGAATTTACAAATTTTAAAATTATTTTATACAACTGGAGTATAGTACAGCATAAGAGAGTCAACCGATCTTTAATTTTATATAGCAATAGTAATACTGTCATGTTAGGCGCCACTAGCAACATGCAGACACCTTGTTTGGTAAACAAGAATGGGACTCATGATCAAACACATGAAATGATCAAAGACATCTAAAAGAGAAAATCAAACAAAGAAGAAATATCAGAAGGCATGTGGAAGAACAAATGACAAATTTAAACAACCACTTTAGACAAATCAGACCAAGAACAAAGTGACAATCCAAGATGAGCTGATAAGCCAAGTGCGTCCGTCCAGCCATCCATTTTTCAGAAACACTTAATCCTGAAACTGTCCCTGCTGACTTGGGACGCCAGGCAAGAATTCACCCTGAGAGGATGCCAGCCCTTCCCAGGTTCACTCATTCTCGCTGTGTCAATTTAGAGGCATTTTACAGAGAATGTGTTTGTGAGACTCTAAATGTGTTTGTGATATGTGAAAAAACCAGAAGTATAAGGAGAAAAGCTTTACACGGACATAGAAAAAAAATGCAAATTCTACACCAATACCTGTCTTACCATTACAGGTGAGGTCTCAAACCCAGAACTCTGGAGCTGCGAGACAGCAGTGCTCAACACTGAGTCATGGTGCTGCCCCAGTCAGCATTCTGTGTGATTGTGTCCTTGTCGTCAAAATGAAAAGAGGGAATGAATGAAATGTGGAAATGAAAGGAGGAAGATTAAAAGGCCAGAGGTGACAGAAAGCTTGACCTTTAAAATCCAAAGCGTTACTCACCAGGCCACATGTCTACTCTCTATATATAAAATCCTAAGCCTAAAAGTGCAACGATTTTGTGCAATGATTTTATGTGACATTTTTATGTCGCGTTTTTAGTCACACTTTAAAGCGGGCTTATTTTAAAACCTACATATATATGTCTGGTGTCATTCTTTTCAGAATTTATCAAACTTTAATGTGATGTTGTTAGATTTTCAGATTATTCCGTTTTTAAATTATAATCTAAAAAATATCAAGAACTCATGTCCCGCGAAACGAGACTTTGTGCCTAGAGATTTAACCACGCCCGGGGCCAGAAATAAAAGACAAAGAGTAGGACAGCTGCTGTACAGGCTTTTAAATGTTCGAAGTGCAGAACGGGATGCAGGTCACGCGGCATGGCAGCAGCAGCAGCAAGCCAGTAGCTGATCGAGCAAAGAGGAGTTAAAAAAAAAAAAAACTATTTGTTTCCCATTGTATCACCGTTTAAGAGGGGGTTTTAAGGAGCAACCGCATCTCCTTGGGGTGCGTTCAGCCCCCCTCTTCACAACACAAGCGTCAGAGATGCGAAGTGGCTGGTTGCGTAGCTCAGGACAGGGGGTAACCACCTAGTACAAGAATAAACATTTAAACTTAAAGGTACCTCTACCATTTCTGACTTCTTCCTATAACATTTTGTTGCAGTCCATTTTAGATTTAAGCTGATGGTGGCTATGGAGTTGACAGTCTCTGTGGGCCCTTAACAAGTCAGTTAACCCACCTAATCATCTACTGAACCATCTTAATCCACATGTTGGGTGGGCTCTGCAGCCCAGGAAGGGGCACCAGTCCATCCCTGAAGTGACTTAACCATTTCTCTCATGTTATATGTCTGAATTGTTTTATGGTGTACATGTTGGTTTAGTTCTCACCATAAAACAAGTCATTTATTGCTTTGCAGGAAAGAGAGATAAAGCATGTACGGTTGTACTTGAATACTCTGTTTCTAAACAGTTTAACATCCGTGCTCACTATAAAATGCATCAAATAAAATAAAGTCAACTTGTTTTTAAGGTGACGACAGAATGGAGCAAACCCACGGAGGAGAACTGACCACATGTGCCCACTGGCATCCTTAGACGACTCATAACGACCCACTGAAGAGGACATTTTCTGTTGGGTGCTCATTTATCCAAACAAATTAATAAAACAAATATGGCTTAGCCACACTAATGTCTTCTAAATCCTCTCTAATTTTAGTGCCATTTCCACCCTCCGTGCCACAGCTGGTATTCATTCAGCTGGTCAGTTTCGATTCCAAAATGTTTCTCCCTAAAATAGTTGTGGTCGGCTGAGATCGGATAATGATGCTTGGGCTTTCACCGCATTACATTTATTTGTAATGATGACTTTAACAGATTTTGACATATTTTAGGGGTTATATAACACAAACATATGCTAACACATCTCATTGCTCAGGTCATTTTAAACATCTTACTTTTTTTTACTATCTCAATATGCAGTTGACTCTAGGCATTTACAGGGACCCTATTGTGAAGGAGTTCAAATTTCAACTTTAAGTATTCAACACATTTAAGGCTATTTAAATACGATTTGTCCACTTTCAGAGTGAAGTCAGCTTGTCAGAATGATGTAGTTCAAAACAAAATCACTGTGCACTCTGAAAAATAAGGGTCTAAAACGGATCTTTAATAGACAGTATTGCTCCTTGTAGAACCATTGCTTAAAAAAGGTCCGCAATATGTAGACAAAAGAGAAATCTTTATTGTACCTAGCAAGATACTGGCTGATCGAGAACACCTGAACTTAGCCTGTGCTGTTACATGCAGCAACAGTAATAAAAATGTAAAACCATCGGTACTGCACAAATCAGTTATCATCTATTCAAAGTTATGTATTGGCCAAGGTATCCATGTCATTGACCTTTACTCTTACAAGTAACTGTGGACTCCCAGAGGTTAAATTTCTGTAGGGATTCTCAACACGTAAAAGACCACTGAAACATTAAAATCCACTCAAAACTAGTTCAGTTTACCCTTCACCACTGGCTTCAATGCATTTCGCCAAGTTTGGCGATTTCCCATTATAACAATATTGCTGAACTCTAGGCAAAGCGAATTCAAAGAGGGTTTGCTTATAACTAGTTTATACACTTGAACTTGTCACACCTGCACTCACTGATGAGTAATACACAACAATAAACGGAATTGAACTGAATATTTACTTAAGGTCTTTTTTCATTTTATACACTTGCACCACAACTGCTCATTTTATTGGGTTTCCTTCTGACATTTTGCAGAAGATTAATGTGCATACTGGCCTAGCAGTGTGCATGCCCGTGTACACCCTGTGATGGACTGGTACCCCATCTTCTGTGATAGACACTGGCCAGCATGACTCTGAATTGCAAATGAAGTGTTAAACTGTGGGAATAACACAAGTACAAGGCAATGATGAGTGCAAACTGTCTCCAGGTGCACAGTGAGTTTTACTTTCATGAATTCACCAGTGCAAAAAGCTCACAGGGGACAATCCTTCCCATTTTTTTATGGTGGCAAAGAGGCACTAGCTTCTAAACCCTGTGGCAGCTGTTCCAGTCCTCAGCTTCAGCTCACTTTCTAAACTTCAGCAGGTCACTTATTCAGCCTGTACTTCAACTGGAAACAAATAAGCCTACACAGTTGTGCTAAATGTATGTACTGTAACGTGCTTTGGAATGGCTTCTCACTAAAGGAAAGTGCTGTTTAAATAATAAATGGCTTCTTCTGTTCCAACCAGCTGTCCTTTAGTGGTTAAGCATTCATCCTAGCTCCACTCCCAACTCCCACTGTCCCAGCAGGTAAAGACCCTTATGGTGTAAACTTCTGGGGGAAGCCCAGTATCACTTCTGGCTCTGGATACCCTTAAAAGTGCTCCCTCTGGTGGCTTAAGGTTAAACTGCACCAGTAATTCATGAATTGTAATTAAAGAAGAAGTTCAGTATTTTTCAAGTCAAAGTTATTTCTTCACAAACACGGTATATATGCATTTGTCACATGAAATTGTATTCCAAAGATCAGCATCTTCTATAAAATTTAAAAAATATCTTACCTGCACTGGCCCTTTACAATGGATGAGGAACCACCTGAAAA
The DNA here is from genome assembly GCF_900747795.2 of Erpetoichthys calabaricus. Lineage (NCBI taxonomy): Eukaryota > Metazoa > Chordata > Cladistia > Polypteriformes > Polypteridae > Erpetoichthys > Erpetoichthys calabaricus. The sequence goes on along the minus strand of NC_041397.2, from coordinate 260,564,086 downwards.
TAAAAGCCTAAACCTTACCAAATATACCCTCTTTGAGTTTCGCTAATAGAAAATATGCCTTCTGAGTTTCCAACGCATACTAATGACAACAGCTTAAAAGTTCATACAGCTTAAAACCTTCACATCCCAACCCACTATTGTTACTTCAGGTGTGCCCCAGGGCTCTGTCCTGGGGCCTCTTCTTTTTATTATTTATCTTCTTCCACTTGGCAATATTTTTTGAAAATATAACATTAATTTTCACTGTTATGCTGATGACACTCAGCTCTACCTTGCTAGTAAACCCACCTCCTCTTTTCCACCACCTTCTCTTATTGCCTGCATTGCTGAAATTAAATCCTGGTTCTCTTCGAATGTTCTCAAATTAAACAGTGACAAAACTGAGGTTCTCCTTATTGGTTCAAAATCTTTATTATCCAAAACCAATAATCTTTCTCTTATTTTTGATAACTCTGTTGTTTCCCCTTCACCTCAGGTCAAGAGTCTGGGTATCATCCTCGACAGTACTCTGTCTTTCCAATCTCACATTAATAACATCACCCGGTCTGCTTACTGCCACCTACGTAATATTAATCGCATTCGCCCCTCCCTCACTCCCCATACCACTGCCATTCTTGTTCACAGTCTTGTTACTTCTCGCCTGGACTACAGCAATTCACTCCTCTTTGGTCTCCCTAATAAATCTCTTAATAAGCTTCAGTTAGTCCAGAATTCTGTAGCACACATCATTACTCGAACCCTATCTATTCACCATATTACCCCAGTCTTGCAGCAGCTTCATTGGCTCCCGATTAAGTCTCGAATTGATTTTAAAATTCTGCTATTAACATTTAAGGCCATTCATAACCTTGCCCCTCCATATCTGTCTGACCTTCTCCATGTTGCCATTCCCCGTAACCTTAGATCCTCTTCCTCCATCCATCTGACCGTCCCTCTTGCCCGTCTAACCACCATAGGGAGCAGAGCATTCAGCCATTCTGCTCCCAAGCTCTGGAATTCATTACCTACCGAGCTTAGAAATATCAAATCATATTCATCCTTCAAATGTAAACTTAAAACGCATCTGTTTAAAATGGCTTTTTCTTTATGATTGCAGTGGTTTTGTTTGGTTTTATTTTTTTTTAGATTTTCTGATGTTTTAAGTTGTTTATAATTGTGTCTTTTATTTATTTATTGTTTGTTCGGTGTCCTTGAGTTCTCAGAAAGGCGCCCTGTATGAATAAAATGTATTATTATTATTATTATTAACAAAAGAGATCTAGGAATAATCATTTTATCGCAAATTCCTAATACTATTTTTCCCCAAGAAAGGGTACATCTTCTATTCACTTCTTTGAGTTCACACGTAAATACAGAAGTAAATGAAAACAAAACCATCCACAGAGCAGAACAGTTTACTGTGATTTGGAGGAAACCAAACTCTGTGGGGATGAAAGGTTTGTGGAAGATGACAAATACTGAGGCATCACGCATAGCTGGTTTTCTTTTAAAATAGCTGTATCTCGTAACGTTGGCATTGTTTGTCAAAAAATGACATGTATAAGCTATTTTACAATGTGTATGTAATCACAAGACACGGTTCGATACTTGACAACTGTTTTGGCTTAAAAAATTGACATATTCGGTAAGTTTTAAGGCTTTTGTTTTCTGGTTATACCTGTACCCCGTTAACTCCAATTTAAAAAGCCAGTGTGGTAAGATATTTTTAAACATTTATTGAAATTGCTGTTATTTAGAACATAATTTGGCATGGCAAATGTATATATATCAAGTTTGTGAAGAAATAACTTTGACCTGAAGCTTGAAATTTAAAGAACTAGAGGCACAGAATAGGAATCCATCTTGTTATTCCCTGTGGTGCCACTCTTAAACTGATATCCCTATGAATTTTCTTTGTAGCCCGCCCTCTACCCATACTGATATTTTAGCCTTCAGGTGACACTTGTATTGGCACAGTGCCTGTCAAGTCACCAATGTGTGTCTTTCTTTGATTAGGTCTCCTCCTTCTCTACTTCCCTTTAATCAAATTCCACATACAAATCCGAGCTGAACGAATAAAAGTACAAAGGAAACACAAAAGCATGCCACTGTTAGAACCAGTATATCTGTCCAAAACTATATAGAATTATTGAAAAGGACAAGAAGGTTCTAGAAACTATTTTGTAATAAGAAAGGCAGGCAATGGCCTTCTGTGTATGTGGTCATGTCCCTAAAAGACAGCAATGAGGTGGCTTTGCCGAACAATGGCTCAGTAATTTTCCATTCTGCTCCCATCCACAGGACCTCCCAGCCTGCAGCTGTTCTTTTTAATCTCTTTACGGCAAATGGCAGCAAACAGAATCTGCTCACTTAATCTAGCTTTAGACACGTGTGGTACTCGCAGCTCACTAGAAAATGAAATCTAAATATACTCACAAAGTCACTGTACAAACCTCTAAATGTGATTTAAATAGAAGCCAAAAGAGTCGGATGTCTCGACTAAATCAGCATTCAGCACACATGCACTGCTGCTTAGATTTCACTCAATTAAACCTGAACCTTTTTTTTGTTTCCTTTTTTTCACATTTTCCATTTTTTGTTATTGTGAAAACTACAGACTCAATAATGTGTTGTAGAAAGGGCAAACTGAAGGTAACATTAGAAATGTATTGATACATCAAGATACATCAGTTATCATTTGTTAATACCATAGCCACAATACATGTGTGTAAAATATGACTTTTATTTTGGATGGCAAATCAGACTACCCAAACCAGGAATAAAAAAATAACAAAGTAACCAAGATTTGGACGAGATTTACTTCAGTTATTGTATTTGCACAAAAGGTTGAGAATATAGTATTACCCAGAGTACTGTGCAGTTGATGCAAAGAGGAAGGAGTGAAACGTCTGTGTGTGTTCTGTGCCTGTGGTTGCAGCAGCAGTCAACGAGGAAAAGCTGTATTTTTGATTCCAGAGAAGGTGTCGTAAATGATGGCCTATCTCGGTCACTTGCTCAGCCTGTCCCTAAGACCCCAGACAGTGCCACTGCTGTGGAAAACATTCTGCACTGTTCCTGCTCCAAAGAAGCCAGGCACCTTTTCACCTAACGACTACAGACCAGTGGCACTTTATGATAGACTGGTCCTGGACTATATGAGTCCTCTTGTAGAAGACCACCTGGACCCACTGCCTATTAGACAAAGATTGTCATAGAGGATACAATTACCTGTCTGCTCCCCAAGGCTTATTCTCAACTGGACAAAGCTGGTAACACTGTGAGGACTGATTTTGATTTCTCTAGTGCCTTCAATATCATTCAGCCATCCCTGTTAAGGGGTAAGCTCACAGATATACAGGTGGATGACAAAATGGTGTCCTGGATAATGGACTAGTTGTTGGGCAGAACACAGTTTGTGAGACTCAAGGACTGTGTCTCTGATACGGATGTGAGCAACACTGGAGCACCACAAGGAATAGCCCTGTCTGCTTTTCTCTTCACTCTGTACACCACAGATTACAAATATAACACACGCTCAATTCACTTCCAGAAATTCTTCGATGATTCTGCAATGATGGGGTGCATTGATAAGGGGGTGAAAAGGAGTATAGGAATCAGGTGGAAGACTTTGTTTATTGGTGCAGAGAGAATTGTTTGCACCTTAACATCAGCAAAACCAAGGAACTGGTTGTTGACTTTCACCACACATAAGAGCCTCTGTGTCTGGTCACTACTACAAGTACTTGTGGGTTCACATCAAAACAGGTTGGCTGATCTCAGAACATGAAGGAACTATAGAAGTGCAGAGCTGGCTCTTTTTTACTTTCTTAGGAGACTGCGCTCCATTAATGTGGATAGGGTAGTGACATCCATTGCATGTTCTAAAATTCTGAGATAGCCATTGTGATTTTCTATACTATGGTATGCTGGGCTAGTAACATCACTTAATGAAAGGCCCACTGAGTCAACAGGGATGTAAGAAATGGCACAAACAAAATGAAGACAAAACTGAGTGCCATTATGAATAATGCTGCGCATCCTCTCTCTGACACACTAACACTGAGGACTTTCAGCCGATGAATTATTCATCAGAAGTGTGTCAAGAAACACTACTGGAGCTTCTTTATACCAACAGCAACACACCTCTGTATAATGCTGCACTGGGACTGCTCTTACCATTAGCCAAGACAGACCTTTTCTTCTATTTTGTCATTTTTGAGTTTTTTTTTTGTTGTTATAATATTTCATGAGCTTCTGCAAAAAGGTAAATTTCCCCCTTGGGACAATAAATGTCTATCTAATTCATGTAGTGCCTTTAATATCTATCTATTGTGAAAGATTGAGGTCTCCGTGACCCCTTGAACCCTCTGATTAGACGTCAGACACCAGATAGAAGTCCAATATGACTTTATTTTATCAATAAACAGTACACAAAGCACCCTACACTCCCCAATACTCATATAAATAAATCAATAATCAATAAACCAATCCTCCTCTCCCAAACGCGTTGCCACCCTTCCACCCAGCTCAGCTCGACGTCTGGGATTTCCCATAGTCCTTTTATATTCCCTGACCTGGAAGTGTTTTCCATCCTACAGTCCATGTGATATCTTATCACTTCCGGGTCAGATAAAAAGTCCTTCTCTTCAACCCGGAAACACGTCGTTCCCTCTGGTCATATGATTATGACGTGCTTCCGGGTTATAGGGCACGTATAAGTCCTTGAGTCTCCCTGCAGCATCCTCTGGTGGGCCCCACGGTGTCCAGCAGGGTTGGAAATAAAAACACCATTGTCCATAAGTCCCTGCTGGTCTTCGGGGCACTTCCATGCTACAGGGAGGGCTCCATCTAGCGGCCTGGGGGTATTGGCAGGGATGAACAGCCGGCCATCTCCCACACTATCTATCTATCTAAAGAAACAGTCAAATTTACACATAAGCCAGCATACAGAAAAGCTGATATGAGAATGAAATGATTCTTTGACTGACTGGTCTAGAGCAAGGCTGCACGTGAAGGTGGAGGCCATTACAGGTCACAAGTCTTCTGTGTACAAGTCAGGAAATAATCAGAACGCTAAGTGCTTTTACTGTACATGAGGGGACGATTATGGAATTAATTTTCACTGTTCTTACTTGTACTGTATTTTGACTTTAGGATGATTTTTTTAGTGACAGTGACATGGGGCAAGGACTTGTAATAAGTTCATAAAGACAGAATGTGAACAATACTAATGAACATAAAACTGACAAATGTGTGAGAACTATTATTAATCATAAAGACAATGGGTTAAAAATCCCCTTGCAGCTAATTTTTCTTAAATATTTTTTTAATGGGAATTGTAGGCCCATAAAAGTCTATTTACAAAACTACTTATTAGCAAATTTCTCTGATGTATTTATGAACTTGTGTGTTAAAGAAATGCTTCACCCACTTACTCCAATTTATAAACACAAAACCTCTTACCAGTTGGCAAGGAAAGAAAAGAAAACAAACACTCCAGTTGACAGAATCTCTGGGGGATTCACAGATCAAGAAAAGTCAAAGTCTGGCTGACCTTGGTCATTTTATCAACTTTCAAATTAAGATGGTGTAATGTAATATTTTATAGCACATGCTGAAATTCAGAAATGTGATATCACAGGATGGTCTAGAAGTGTGCCCACCACTGTTGATGCCAAAGGTTCACAACCATTTGTGTCTTGTTTCATGGCCAGAGTAGCAGATTAAAAGAAGTTTAGCATTAAACCAATTCTGGCTTGGGAGAGTGGATTTTAAACCTCAATTTCAACCTTGTTTGCTCATCTTAGCTTCATACCAGCAAAGTATGGTTATTTTGTAGCAGAGGAACAGGTATGCATGTGAATTTTAAGATGTAATTAACTGATGTAAAGTTAACCTGAATAACATGCCAACATTGTGAAATGTGCTGTTGGCCAACTTTAGTCTTCTTGTAATTGCAGAAATCTCATAATTAGTGAGACCATTACGGCTAGATGTTCAACTGAGACTAATCAGTCAGTCCACTCGATCATCTTATCCATCTCCATCCTCCTGGAATTGTGTGCAATTTTTAAGGCAGTAAACCAACATATCCATCTGACTATAATCAAAGTTAGTGGCTTCAGAAAAGCATCTTGAACCCAGCTTAATTCATGCTTTGCAAGCAGATCCTTCAAATTATCTTTTAATGCAGATTTTGTAAAACTTTTGCAAAGCATGGATGCCTTAGAAGGGGGAAAAAAATCACAAAATACAGTCCCCCATAATAGGGAAATACAAAAAAAAAAATCATTCATCGCAAAATGCATAGAACACTTGAACATAAAAACACCTTTTCAAATGGTGTAGATTTATAACTGCACTACATTTTTGCATATACTTTCAATGATCACGTACCTGGTAATTAAGTGAAAGGAGTGTGCTTGCCTATGACTGCATAGTTTCTCAATTCTGGGAGTGATGGATGATTGGCGGACTCTTAGATCATCCTCCATATGTAAATTTGCTCCATACTCTGTCTTGGTAGCAGTCAGTGCTGAGAATGAGCCACACTCTATTTAATTGTCATCATATTTTCCTTTTTTAGATGAAGTTGGCTGATTTTCACTTGACTATGTAGACACTATCCATTTCTTGGATTTTTTTTCCAAACTAGCTAACTAGCTTTAGTGTGACTGAGCAACACAGAATAATGAATGGTCGATGCTCATGTGATTTACAAAATGAGCACTACGTGGCTTCCCAATGATTTTTATTGGCTCATACATTATGGGAGTGACTGGCACAAATGTGAGCTTGTTTGCTTATGATCATACTTGCTACAAGAGGTCTCACCACGTGTTAAAACGGTCAGTCTTCCACATTACCGTATTCCACCTTAAAAACTGATGCGCAGGGCAGAGCGGCACAAGGTGACAGCTAGTCAGGTTTTAATTGACTAATGGAAAACGGTATCTGGGATATGCCGACACCACCACATGTACACGTGGCTGCATTGTCTAGAATGTTTGGATGTTATTTAACTCTTCTTTGAATTGTTTGTAGATAAAGGTCATTATTTTTTACATTCTAATCAGATGTCCTGTGATGATTGTTAAAATAACTGAAACAAAGTATAAAGGAGAAGAGAATAACCAGACCATTTGTACACCAAATACACATGGTATTTATGGATTACTGGCCAGATCTTATCAGGTATTTTGTGGACCCAACTGTTCTAATATACATAACCTGGCCACTATAGTCATCAACACCTGTGTGCTATGTCCTTATGGCATATTTTAGTCTTGCATTATTTTTTCCTGTTCCTAATATCCAAGTCTTTCTTATAATTTACAGCTCCCCTGCCTATATCTTGTCTTGCTTGCTGCCATCATCAAATGAACGACAAAAGATAATTTCTAGCTCAGTCTCTTTAAGATTGGATAGCTCTACATTTCAGGCAAACATCTGCTCTGGTACCTCTACAATAAAGAGCTAAAACACATCAAAAACGTGAGTATTGAAAACACTCCAGAACAACATCTTATTGATCCACATGAATATAACATCAAAGAATCTGCCCATCTGGACTACAACTCAAGTGCAACTTGCCATCCAAGTAATACTGAGATAGCAATAGCTGTTGGAAAGGCTGTTCAGTGGCCAGGAGTGTTAATATTCTGAACAATGCCACTTCTGGCACGTAAGGCAATCACGGTGAATCAGTGGAGTTATTAGCATTGACCTTGCTTTTTGACAGGATGCCCTTATTGCATAACCTGTTACTGTTCAAGCCATACAATCAGGCCTATGGGCTTCATGCTGAACACGGTGAATGGTGATTTACAGCATCTAAGCATGTCACACTTTTCCTATTTCTTGAGAATCTAAATCCTGTAATAACTGCAAAACTGGAATCAAAAAAGTGAAATGGTCTGACATAATCTCTTTGTGTGCAAAAGTTTATCCTATTCCATAAACTTCTTACAAAGTTAAAGCAGAAAACAAACACAGAATAAAGTCAGAATAACATGAAATATTTTTGGAATGGATTGATCTCAAGCCATCCAGTACATGGGTGCTAGAAGGGAATGTGGAGAAAGTTAATGCCTTGAGTCCTCACACTGCCACCTTGTTCAAATGACCAGTCTCCCCACACTACATCAACAACTCTTATCGTATCAACAGGAATAGCCAGTGACAAGTCCACCTTTGGCCATCAGGAAGGACTGTCCATAGTTGAAGACCAAGTGAGAAGACAACTGAGGAAGCTACACACAGAAAAAGCTGCTGAACCAGATTAAGTTAGTCTTCAAGTTGTTAAGGCCTATGCTGACTAACTTTGAGGTGTCCTCTGCTACCTGTTCAGCTTGTCCCTAAGGCTCCAGAAAGTGCTGCTGTTGTGGAAAAAAAATCCTGCATTGTTCCTGTTCAAAAGAAGGCAGGTGCCCCCTCACCTACTGACTAAAGAATAGTGGCACTTACATTTCACATCAAAAAGACCTTTCAGAGGCTGGCCCTGCACTATACGAGTCCTCTTGTGGTAGACCAACTGGACCATCCACAGTTTGCCTATCAAACAAAGATTGGAGGGGGGGATGTAATTATTTATGTGCTCCACAAGGCTTATTCTCACCTGGACAAAGCTGGCAGCACTGTGAGGACTGTTTTTTTTTTATTTTTGCAGTGCTTTCAGTACCATCCAGCCATCCCAATTAAGGGGTAAACTCAGAGATATGCTGGCGGAAGAGCATATAGTGTCCTGGATAATGGACTTTATGTTGCAAAGACTGCAGTATGTGAGGTTAAGGACTGTTTCTGATACTGATGTAAGTAACACTGGAGCACAACAAGGCACAGTGTTGTCTCCTTTTCTCTTTATTCTGTACACATAAGACTATAAATATAATCGTAGGACTTGTCACTTGCAGAAATTCTCAGATGATTCTTTATTTATGGGGTGTATAAATAAGGGGGATGAGACAGAGTATAGCCTGACAGGTGGGGAACTTTGTTTCTTGATACTGAAAGAATGGTCTGCAACGAAAGATCAGCAAAATCAAAGACCCTCTGTGTCCAGTCACTATTGAGAGAGTGGATGTAGAGGTGGTGCATTCCTACAAGTACTTGGGGGTTCACATCTATGACAGGTTAAACTGGTCTCGTTACACAGAAGAACTATATAAGAACAGGCAGAGCAGGTGCTTTTTTCTTAAGAGACTGCATTTCTTTAATGTGGGAAGTGACATCTTTCACATCTTCAATGCTGTGGTGTGCTGGGCCAGTACCATCACTTCAAAAGAGACCCACCAAATCAACAAGCTAATTAAAAGGGCAAACTCAATTATAGGATGCACTTTGTACCTCATGGAAGCAGCAGAAAAGGAGAGTTAAAACAAAACTGAGCGCCATTATGAATGATGCTGCACATCCTCTCTATGACACATTAATACCAGATACTTTCAGCTAATGAATCATTCAGGAGAAGTGTGTCTAAAAATGCTACTGGGTCTCTTTTTATATCAATGGCAATACGCCAATGAGGCAATAGGTTTTTCATTATTTTTAATTTTCTTTCTTTTTAGTCATTCTGCTGTATTTTCAGACCATAGTGTGTGTATATAGTTACTTATCTATTAATTTATTTATTTAAAGAGCTTCTGTAAAAAGTCAAATTTTCCCTGGCGAACAAATAAAGTTCTCACTGCCCATTTCACAACAAACTAGTTGATAAAATTACAAGGTACTGACTATTCAGTGGAGTGTTTCTCAATTGCTCAGCCTTGCACTACACCAACTCATGCATGTACTTATTGAACAGTATCAGCTGGTCTTTACTGAGGATATTGTTCCTTCTATTTTGCATACAAACATCTCCTTAAACACTTGGCCAAGTGGATACTCTGGGTACCTGAAGCTCAGGCAATCAGCCCTTTCATGGTCATCTCAAACTCCACCAGACAACACAACCAGTCCAGCATTTTTACTTATGACCCACGACTTGATGGGATGTTGACTGCTTCATTAACTGCAGGAGCCACACTTGTGTGTAAGCACCTGCTTTCAATAATATTTCTGCCTCTCATTAACTCAAGAATTTCCACTATTTGGGCCGATACCTGTAAAAGTTAGATGCTAATTCAGCTGATACAGAACAAAAGAGTTCAGTCCTGCTTTTGTTTTATGAGTGGTGATTTTAGTTACCTAAAAGAAATTCTTAACCAGACTATAAATTTTTAATTGACAATATAAACAGCAGCAATGCTTTAATCCACAGTACAATATGAACTGCTAAGTGCATCCTTTTACTAAGTACCCCTTTAGGCATTGAAGAATGTACAAAATAACACAACCTAAAAGGTGCAGCATAGTTAAGGGTCACTTAGATTATGTGCAGATGTTAAGAATCCTTTGGCAAAGTTGAGAACGTTTGCTTCATTTTTTGGGTATAAATCTTCCTGCCTTGTTACAAAGCTGAAAAGAACATGCACTAAAAGCGCCATCATAATTGAGATCGGCTGTTCAGATCTTTTGGAGCAACTTAAACCGTAAAGCTTGCCCAAAAACATGGAAATAAATGGTGCCTCATGCCAATCTGTATAAAATACTCGTCAATAAAAATAAAAAATGAGCATTTACTTTGTAAACACCAGTAATATAAATCAGGTGGCATGGCAGTCTGCATCGCACTCTCTCACTGACTAAAAGATCAGGGCCAAGCCGCCGTCTGTGTAGAGTTTGCACTTTCTCCTTGTGGGTTCTTTTTTCCACATCATAAAGGTGTGTGTTAAGTTAATTAACAACTCTAAATTGGCTCAGTTTGAGGGTGAGTGGGTAAATGTGTGACTGTGTTTTGCAACAGATCAGTGCCACTAAGACAGTTTAGCACCTGATACTGAAGGGACAATACACAGCAGTCGGCAGGGGCACCAAGACAAGAATGAGACTGGGAAATTAAACCTGGGAGGATTTTGGCAATGTTCACTGAGAATGTCACCGGGGAAGTGATTCAGCAAGTTTCAGGGATGATTGACACTCTGTCACAGGTGATAAAATTCACCTCACCTTCAGTGAGGTGGCATGAGGTTTAAAAATCTCCTGACAGTTAGAGAGCAGCACAATTCAAGGTAATTCAGTCCATTTGGTGGCAGCGTACCACCCTAAGGTCAAAGAAATAAAGATAGTACTATCCTTTTAAACCAAGCTTTAAAAGGTTGATGGGCAAGTGATCTCAGTTGCACCTAGAAGTCACAGAATCTTGGCAGCCCTGATGCTAGAAGTGAACCCTGATTTAGTCAGATGCGACATGTATAATGAGTTTACAGCTACATCAACGCATCGAGGCCTCCGAGTCTAGAGTCTGGTGGGCAAATACTCAACTAGGTAGGAAGATGATAATCCAGGATTTTGAGTGGGTAACAGATTCGGGCAGGTAGACAGTCAGGATATTAATAGAACACAGTGATTTGAATTATACTTTAAAGGTAGGCATATGGAAGATCTATCCCACCTGATACACATGCAGCCACTTAGGAAGGTTTACAGTGGATACAGGGTTAGTTTTGCTTTGGTTGCCTGACAGATTCACCAGATTCATTCCTCCATTTTGTAATGTGTCCACAATAAAAACATATTTTTGTACTTTTTCCTTCATGGTATCATTCTGAGATGGAAGGACAGATTTAATCACACTTTAATTTGCACACGACAGGCCAACTTACAGTCGCCAATGAACGTGACCTACCCATCTGTGGATTGTGGGTGGGGAGCAGAACTAAAAAAATAAATCAAACGGCATGCAGAATGAGAGTGGGAGTCAGTCTCCTGGAACACTGAGACAGCAGCACTAACCACTGCATCTTTGAGAAGCCAAAATACAGTAGGAAACCTAAGGATTGTACCTCTGCTGTTTGTGGGTTGATGTTATCCTCTAGGCTTCATCAGACTATTCTTTCCAGTTTGCACTGGAATGGCTAACAGTTGAGTGTGATGTCTCTGAAATGAGAATTAGCATCTCCAAATCTGAAGTCATAGTCTTCTTCTGGAAAAGAGAAATTTACATCCTTCAGGTAAGGAGTGAGCAGCTGCCCCAGGTAGTTCAAATGTATGTATGATTCATGTTCATGTATGAGGGCAGAAAAATTGTGACACTGACCAATGAAACAGAGTGGTGGCATTACACAACAATGCATGTACTTCCAACAAGTGGTAAGATGGCAGGCCACATGGGTAAAAAAGAGACAACTCAGAAGATGAAGCAAGAATATTATATGTGTAAGGGCAAGACCAGAAAGTCAATCCTACTTTCCATCTAAACAAAATGTTAACCAAAAATCATAGTTGGAGAAACACAGACACAAGATTGTCTTAAATCAAAACCTGAGACAGAAATTTCTTCTCCTTCACCTATTAAGCTCACTTTCTATGACTGGGTGAGGAGCTTGACAATACAGGAGGATCTTGGAGTAAAATCGCTGCCTCTCTTGATTGAAAGGTGCCAGTTGAGGCAATGTGGGTATGTAATTAGGTTGTGAGGTATACAGAGCACATTCCACTAGGGCAGACACAGTATACTTTGGAAGAATCGAATCTCTCAATTGTCCTTGGACCAACCAGATATTTCCATAGAAGAGTTTAAAATAAAAAAAAAAAAACTGAGGATAGAGTGGTCTGTTCAGTCAACTGACGTCACACAGCCATTTTATGAAAAGGCAGATTGAAAATAATAATATTTTGACATAGTGGGCCAATGTGTAGTTCTGCTGCCTCACGAATCCTATACCTTGGTACTAAATTTGTCTGGAGCCTGGCTTATGCCACCTGCTTACATGGCTCTGCCTAACCATAATTGGTAATTAAAAAAAATGTAGAAAGAAGAAGCCACATTAAAATATTCAGTATTACTCGACATGCATCCATGGCAAAAAATCCGCTGCTTTCAATAGATCACATTAAGAAGAGAAGAAAAAGATATCCATCGATGAAAGAGAAATAGAGTGAGAGCAAGCACAAATCCTCAATATTTCATTACAACGAAAGAAAAAAAGGATACATTGAAAAATAATAGAACCAAAAACAAGCTAAATGTGACAATAGATTAACTTGAGCCAAAACATCCTACATAAGAAGAGAGTTGTCACTGTCACATGGAAGACAATTTACAATTCCCAGAAAGGGCGGATTGGCAGATGGGATACATTACAGTGGCTTGACGCTCACACGCGCTTAAGCTGTTTTTATGGAATGCTGCTTGCCTAAGTAATTGCAGGATAGCTGGAACCACCTCATCTGCCATGACAGATGTGCATCAACACATCACATAAAAACGCATCTGGTCAAACTGTAACTCTCACTCAATGTGGAGTGAAGGATGGTGGCTTTTAGGTATGCCGGCTGTCAACTCAAATACAGATCTTTGCTTGACTTTTCAATATTTGATATTTGCATATTTCTTCAAACACAAGGGCTTGGCCGAGAAATCTATTGCATGCCTAAGAGTTAATCTGCTGTATTGCCATCCAAGTATGTATGTGCAGCATTGCATGTTAGACCTGACAGTCCAGCTTCAGCGTTGGTGTTTACTATAACTGCATGTGACTTTTTTTTTTTTTTAAATGGGATATAATGTTTCCACAGAAATGAGAAACTCTAAAGACGCATCTATTCACACATTTTCTAACCAGCTGATCTAGTTCAAGGTTTCTGGAAGCCAGTGTTTATTTCCTGCAGTACTGGCTGCAAGACAGGAACCAGCCCTAAACATGACTTCATATAAAAAGGACAGTACGTTTTTCAAAATGTCAAAACAATTGGGCAAATATTTTATTAAATAGCATGCTGCCCGAGAAAAGGAATCATGGAGCTAGTGGAAATTTCTTCAACTATTCATCACAAGTTTTGTAGTTAAATCTCTACCACTGAAGGACTGTGTAACCCTAAAAAAGTCACTTAATGGGACAACAATTCTATTGCAAAAATATGTAAAGAAATGTAAACTAACTAATTCACAATTAGCTTTGCCTGAACGCAACTATTTAATAAATTATACAATGATTATAACTTGTATAATATAACTTGCCTATCTCTTAACAAAGAGTTAATTTTGAGCCCCCAGAGACCATACAGGAAAAAACTAATGACACCAAGACAGAGGAGGAGCAAACAGTACAATAACAGAGATAAATCCAAGAATCACAGCTTACTCCCTTATGCTATAAGAAAGCAGTGCTTATTTATATAATAATAACATAAAAATTCGGTTGGTTGCAAAAACTGGCTAATAGCTTCTTAATACAATACACTCTCAGTCATATTACTTTGCTGTTATTGTAGTAGCAAGCACCTGCCCCTAAATATCAATCAGTATGCTTTGCTTACGGAAACTTGACATTTGAGACACATTTTGTCGTATAAATAATATATCAGAACTGATTGTTTATTGTACATTTAAATCAGTGCATACAGTCATATGAAAAAGTTTGGGAACCCCTCTTAATTCTTTGGATTTTTGTTTATCATTGGCTGAGCTTTCAAAGTAGCAACTTCCTTTTAATATATGACATGCCTTATGGAAACAGTAGTATTTCAGCAGTGACATTAAGTTTACTGGATTAACAGAAAATATGCAATATGCATCATAATAAAATTAGACAGGTGCATAAATTTGGGCACCCCAACAGAGATATTACATCAATACTTAGTTGAGCCTCCTTTTACAAATATAACAGCCTCTAGACACCTCCTATAGCCTTTGATGAGTGTCTGGATTCTGGATGGAGGTATTATTGACCATTCTTCCATACAAAATCTCTAAAGGTTTAGTTAAATTTGATGGCTGCCGAGCATGGACAGCCTGCTTCAAATCATCACATAGATTTCCGATGATATTCAAGTTAGGGGACTGTGACGGCCATTCCAGAACATTGTACTTCTCCCTCTGCATGAATGCCTTTGTAGATTTCGAACTGTGTTTTGGGTCATTGTCTTGTTGGAATATCCAACCCCTGCGTAACTTCAACTTTGTGACTGATGCTTGCAACATTGTCCTGAAGAATTTGTTGATATTGGGTTGAATTCATCCGACCCTCGACTTTAACAAGGGCCCCAGTCCCTGAACTAGCCACACAGCCTGATGGCACCTCCACCAAATTTGACAGTAGGTAGCAGGTGTTTTTCTTGGAATGCGGTGTTTTTCCGCCATGCAAAGCGCTTTTGTTAATGCCAAATAACTCAATTTTTGTCTCATTAGTCCAAAGCACTGTGTTCCAAAATGAATCTGGCTTGTCTAAATGAGCATTTGCATACAACAAATGACTCTGTTTGTGGCGTGAATGCAGAAAGGGCTTCTTTTTCATCGCCCTGCCATACAGATGTTCTTTTGTGCAAATTGCGCTGAATTGTAGAACGATGTACAGATACACCATCTGCAGCATGATGTTCTTGCAGGACTTTGGAGGTGATCTGTGGGTTGTCTGTAACCATTCTCACAATCCTGTGCATATGCTGCTAATGTATTTTTTTTGGCCTGCCAGACCTGGGTTTAACAGCAACTGTGCCTGTGGCCTTTCATTTCCTGATTACATTCCTTACAGTTGAAACTGACAGTTTAAACCTCTGAGATTGCTTTTGGTAGCCTTCCCCTAAACCATGATACTGAACAATCTTTATTTTCAGATCTTTTGAGAGCTGCTTTGAGGATCCCATGCTGTCACTCTTCAGAGGAGAGTCAAAGGGAAGCACAACTTGCAATTGACCACCTTAAATACCATTTCGCATGATTGGACACACCTGTGTATGAAGTTCAAAGCTTAACAAGCTAATCCAACCAATGTGGTGTTGCAAGTAATCAGTATTGTGCAGTTACATGCATTCAAATCAGCAAAATTACAAGGGGACCCAAATTATTGCACAGCCAGTTTTTCACATTTGATTTAATTTCATACAATTAAATACTGCTTCACTAAAAATCTTTGTTTGGAAAACACCCACGTACTCAGATGTTCCTAGGAAATGAAAGACATACCACTGTTATCTTTTTTGTTGAAAGTAAATTATTATGCAGGCTGAGAGGGGTTTCCAAACTTTTTCATATGACTGTAAATAGTTAAGGAAAAATGTGTTGTCAGATTTGGAGTGCATCAACTTTCATTGGGTCCTAGTAAGGAGTAGGACTACCCTCAGCCCTCAGAACAGCTTCAGTTTTTCTTGGAATGCTGTCGCACAAGTCCTGAACTGAATGTAGGTCAAGATGAAAAGCCTCCAGTCGTTTAAGTGATTAAAGGATGTGGAAATTTATTTTGCACTGTGCACTTCAGAACTAACCATAAAGGTTCCATAATGTTTAGATATGGCGATTGTGATAGCTATAGAATGCATTGGTGTTCATCATAGTGTTCATGAAAGCCATTTGAATTAGTTTAGCACTGAATTTAGAGGGCATTCTCATCTCGGGATAGAAAAGTGCCTATACCTGGTGCAGTAAAATATTTTCAATCATCAGACTTTATGACTCCTTTGAGATAGCTGTCCATATTGTTTAGGATATGTGTTAACATCCATCCATTTTCCAACCCGCTGAATCCGAACAAAGGGTCACGGGGGTCTGCTGGAGCCAATCCCAGCCAACACAGGGCACAAGGCAGGAACCAATCCCGGGCAGGGTGCCAACCCACCGCAGTATGTGTTAACAGTTGGTAAAAAATTTGTCGGTTGAAGTAATCCTTTGGCTTTCTCAGTATATACTGTACACCTGTACAGATGTACTAATAAGGTGAGAAAAATGACTAGTCAGATATTATGATTTGTTACAGAGTTAAGGGGTACACGGTTTCATTTTCCTTAGAGTGGTTTAAATTTATTTGTGAATTGGCCTTAGTATCATTGCTATAATTTTCTTTTTTTTTTGAGATTTGGTCACAGAGGCATTGACTCAGCTCTGTGGCAACGTTTGAGGTTGTATTTTGTGGCATTTAGAAGCTATCTTAAGAAGTATCTGTGTATGCACATTAGTAAGCCTTCCAATCTTTTTTTTTTGTGGTTGATGCTTCTGCAATTTTGGCATTAACTACAGTATTTGGTCTCTATGGAACTCATGTTGCTTTGATACTGCTAACCAGCCATAAACCTAATATGAATGCATGTAAAATTCTGAGTTTTATATATTTAACTATTTTTTCAATCACTATGTCCTCCCCTGTATATCTTCCAATTCTGAAATGTTTCACACATATCTAAGTAACTCTCTATAAATCTCTGTGATAAAATTGTGGTAAGGCATAAATCAAAGGAATAAAACCATTTCTGAAGGGATTATAGTAGCCCCAATACTTGTGAAATTGAAGAAATTTGAAATCATCAGGTTGGCCAAATTTGGCTGTCTGGACAAATTTTTTAATGAGATACGAAGAAACTTGGTCTGGGAGTTGACCAAGAACTCAATTGTTACTTCTAACAGAGCTTCAGAAGTCCTCTATTGAGATAGAAGAACCTGTCAAAATGATAACAATCTCTGCCATACTGCATCAATCATAGCCTTATGGTAGATTAGCTAGATGGAGGCTACTCTTGAGTAAACGGCTTATGGCAGTTTAAAGGAGTATGGGAGCATGAGGTACTGTACATATTTTCTGGTTAGAGGAGACAAATTCTGAACAGAACTCCAAACACTAAGTATGGTGAAAACCAGGAACTGCTCATCACCTGCATCTCTGTGGTGAAGCATGGTGGTGCCAGCATCATACAATGGTTGTGCTTCTCACTGGCAGGAACAGGGAGTCTAGGCAGAATTGAAGGAAGGATGAATGAAGCCAAATATAGAGAAATAGAGAGGACCTTAAAGAAAACCTACATCAGAGTGCAGGGATGACAGTTAACCTTTCAGCATGACAATGACCCAAAGCAGACAACCAAGAGAATGCTAGAGTGGCTTTGTAACCTGTCTCTGAGAGGCACAGCCACACCCCAGACGTAAACCCCATAAAACCTCAGTGGAGAAACCTGAAGATAACAGTTCAGAGATGTTTCCCATCCAGTTTAACAGTGCCAAACTGGATCTACCAGAAAGAATGGAATAAACTGCACACATCTAGGTGTACAAAGCTTGTACAATCTT
The DNA here is from genome assembly GCF_900747795.2 of Erpetoichthys calabaricus. Lineage (NCBI taxonomy): Eukaryota > Metazoa > Chordata > Cladistia > Polypteriformes > Polypteridae > Erpetoichthys > Erpetoichthys calabaricus. The sequence goes on along the minus strand of NC_041397.2, from coordinate 260,546,016 downwards.
AACCAAAAAGACACACACTTGTAATAGCTGCCAAAGAGGAACAAAGTACCAAATTAAGTGTCTGGATACTTGTATGAATGATAGATTTTGGCTTTTCATAAATTTGCCAACCTTTCTGAAATTATGTTTTCTCTTTGCCATTATGAGTGTAGATTCATAGACAAAAATGGCACCAAATTTTAAAATTTTGGTACATTTAAAATTAAATCTACAACACAATAATTTATTTAGAAAGTGGATTGGTCTGAATACCATCTAAATCCACTGAACGTATTTATGAGAAGACTGTGCATACATTGTGGAGTATGTGTGGAGCAGCATCTGGTTTCATTCAGCAGACACATTTTACATAAAATGGTTAAAATGAGGCGGCACGGTGGCGCAGTGGGTAGCGCTGCTGCCTCGCAGTTGGGAGATCTGGGGACCTGGGTTCGATTCCCGGGTCCTCCCTGCGTGGAGTTTGCATGTTCTCCCCGTGTCTGCGTGGGTTTCCTCCGGGGGCTCCGGTTTCCTCCCACAGTCCAAAGACATGCAGGTTAGGTGGATTGGCGATTCTAAATTGGCCCTAGTGTGTGCTTGGTGTGTGGGTGTGTTTGTGTGTGTCCTGCGGTGGGTTGGCACCCTGCCCAGGATTGTTTCCTGCCTTGTGCCCTGTGTTGGCTGGGATTGGCTCCAGCAGACCCCCGTGACCCTGTGTTCGGATTCAGCGGGTTGGACGATGGATGGATGGTTAAAATGATTTGAGTGAACTAAACAGCTTGATGCTGCAGCAGCCTAAAGTTCCCTAAGGTGTTAATTATAATATAGTTGTGCATTTTTTTTAATACATTTTGTCTGCTGTTTTTCAGTTTTGCTTAGTTTGTGTATTTTTGGGTCTTATTTTCTAGTCCTGTGGTATTTTTTGGCTTCAGAAGCTATGCTTCTTCTGAACTATAGCACAGCTATTACAATGCTGCTCACTCACCCTCATGGGCCTTTACCTGTGGTTCCTGAAACTCTCTCACCCCATCCTTCATGTTTTAATGATCTATAATACTTCATGGGGAACACACTCATGTAGTGTTATTTAGTACTACTTGTAGATCTAAGGAGAACTGAAGAATGGAACAGAAAGTACCAGCTCATCTGTTATTCACACCCATTCATCAGTAAAAGAATTAAAGGGATGATTATTTTGAAGGAGCAAGGTAAATACACAGCAACTGGACATATAAAGAAAGGTCTCTTCAAGCTATCATTTTTTTCCAGACTAGTGATTTAGTCACCACATGTTATCTAGTAGTCTTCAAAACAACAAATGGAGTAACAACACTTTTTTGTGTGTGTGCATTTATGTATGAATAGAGAACAAAGGCATATGATAGATACACTTCCACCTGAGGTTCAACATATTTTGCAAAGAATAGGGGTTGCTTTATACCAATATTGTATATTAATGTTATACTTCTGTTAATACAAAATTTTTGAAAATAAAACTGATAGCAATGTAATGTATTAATCCAGTCATTTTTTACATTCAACCTAAAAACAAAGGACATCGGTACACTGGCATGGACTGCTCTTCCACCTCTTTGACCTAAATCATTTTAACATTTTAAAACAACTGTCTCACAGCTTGCATTTATTTTTGTTTAACAAAATGTAATTTCACAAACCTAAGGTAACCCAACAAACACTTCCAATCTACTTGTGTATAGACATTGAGTTTAACCGCAGTTTTCCCTTTGAGCTGCTTGCAAAGAAAAACTGCAATACACTTTTACCAGATCAGGACCAGAAACATATATCCTGCTTTTTGGTAAACAACAACATATTCTTCCAGGGGTTTCAGAAACATTCTGTAGAAAAGCAACCAGAAGTCATATCATTTACCTACAAAACACAAAGTTAGAAGATAGTAATTACTGCAGTTTAAGAACATACTAAAAAATCCCAATAAAAGGCAGTTTCTATTATTTTTTATTCAAAGTTAAACTAAGAGTTACACTTGATACCAGTATCAACACTTATTTCCTTTTAAAAAGTTTTGCTTCCTGATTAGGTGGTGCCATTCCGGTGCAGGCCTCCTCTGAATTTTGTGCTTGATGCTTCAGAATAGTAGGTCGAACAACATCAATATCTCTTTCCAAATGGTCCAACATGTTGGAAACAATTGTTGGGGAGGCATAAAAATCCACTAAAAAGTACCTGAAAAAGAAAATTTGCCTGATTACCAAAGTTAAAATAGCATTAGTAAGAGCTGTACAGTTGTACAATGTAATAAACATATGGCTGACTCATGTCTTGCAGAAAGTTAAAACACTTTTTTATATGTAAAATTAGAAAAAATGGGTACTCAAGAACCTACTATCCTAGTTGCTCAGAAATACAACATATGTAAATAACCATAATAATTAAGGATTGTGAGCATAGTAAATATTTAAACCTGAATCCTTTCATCAATTATTAAATATTAGTTCTGGTCAAAAAATAACAACTTTTCCTCCTTCTGCCAGATGAGTCCTTACCTAACACATCTTCAAGCGGAATGGCCTTATGGCTGGCTTTTAAGACCCAACCAGGATTCTTTCCAGGGAAATAGCAGTCATCACTTTCTGGAACAGAAAAGGCCTAGGATACTCTTGGGCTAACCTCCAAGAACTCCAGCTAGCAGTCCCAGGGGTCCCTACAATCATGGAACTCAACTCTTACTTAAATAGTCAGGCAACTCAAAAAGCCAATTACAAAAGTGAGCAGGCAGCCATGAGATAACAGGTCTCTTGCTGGAACATGATAGCTTTTGGGGTGGGGATGAGAGTTAACTCCTAGTCTATCTAACATTGCCCTACCACACGTCATCCACACCCAAAGGATTAATTAGCTCTGAGGGTTCCAGCACCCTCTGTTGGTGGTGACCACAGCCAGTGCATTTTCCACTAGGGAAATTCACGGCCTCTCTTTAGTCCTGTACACCAATGGTTCTCAACCTTTATTCTTCCAAGGACCCCAGAGAACCACAAGAATTCTGTATGTGAGGGCCCCTTACACAGGCCAGGACATTTTACTGTCTTGTACTTTTATGCAGACGTGAATAAAGTGCCTTTTCAACAAAAGCATATTTGATGCTATGCGATTAAACTACCCGTGTTTTAATTCATAAAACAAAATTAAGAAGACATTTCAAAAACAGCTTGTGCTTTCAATTAAAAACTACTTTTAGTTGTGCCTTAATTTCTTTATCATAGCATAAAAGAAGCTGGCAATTTTTATGTATAAATAACAACCAGTAATTACCAAAATACAGAATTTATCACAGCAGATATTTTTTATAACAAAACCTGTTCACTTGGCCTAAGTATTAATTTTTAAATTCTGTATAAAATGATTACGTATTTCTGGAAAAATACAGAAAATCTCTGCAGACTTTTTATTTTTAATAACAGAAACTACTTCATTATCTTCCAGATTCAGAACTGAAACATTTCCATTGGCAATAGCATCATTTAAAATGAGTAGAATATCAAATGTATTTTCTCTCCACATATAAAAACTAAGTCAGCGGAAAAGACAAAAGAATCGTGTTGGGTATTGGCAGCAGCCAGGTAAGCCGTGTGAGGACTAGTGGCCAGTTAGGACATCAGTGCAGCTTTAAAAAATGAGCAGAGTGGTGGCAATGGTGTGTGTAAAGTCAACCTGCCATATCCTTCATGACTTTGTCCTTCATCCATGGCATCATGCTAAAATACTAAATTTCTTTATGTCAGTGTAACATGTCACCACCTTTTTATTTTTTTCTTGTTGGATCATTGCAAGCTGCATGCTCACATTCTAATAACACGCTAGTAGCTGCAATGTGCTGTGCTGTGTAAATTAACTTGAGCAGATACTGGTGATGCATTTTAATGACAGATGTAAATGTATTCTGGATCAATTATGTATGAATAAAATCTATGCAACAAACTTTAAAGGGATCTTTTAGAGAACATGATATCTCTTGAAGAGAATTCAATATCTGGCCTAATTGCTTTTGCTCATTCCCCATACACAACAGGTAATAGTGGGGAAGGGAACAAAGCAAAAATTATGGCATGTGAGACAGCAGGCATCTTGGGGATTAGTTATGGGTGAGGCAAATCCATACATCATGAGCAATAAAATATTACCAAGAATTTGTAAAAGCTAGTCTTCTTCAACTTTTGCATCATGCCACTGAAATTAGAAGGAAAACAAGTTCAAAATATAAACAATGTGTAACAATCTTTTTTTTTTTTATGGGTGATTTACTTTTTCCACCAATCACAAAATATTTGGAAGCAAGATAAAAACACACTGACAGGTCTTATCTGTTTTGTTAAAATGACCACCACCTGGTGTATTGAAAGCAAAGCCAGTGAGCAGTCGGAGGCAGACAGTATTATGGAGCTCTAGGACCAGCTGTTGCAATGATACAGGGTGGGGCACTGTAGAAGAGCTTACTGTACACACTGGTGCCATTATCAAACATGCACATGCAGACAGCATTAACATGAAGGAGCTTCTATTCTGAAAGAACAGTGCTACATTTAAAATTTAAGTAAAAGGCAATTCAACTGAAAGCAAAGCAACACGACAACCACCATATTAATTGGCATAAAAACTACTGCATTAATTCAATTAAGCCAGGTCAGTAAGTAGCTCTCCAATTTGTGCAGTCTTTGGTTTTCTAAGGAGTGTCAGTGTCCCTGTTGGCATCATACTCTTCTGTCCTTCGCCCAGCCATTCTTAGCTACATCAGTCTTTTTTTCTCAACTACAAACTTGCTTTCCTTTTACTTGGTGTAAACTCTTCACACTTGCCTAATCATTCTCACTGCAGTCTTTTCACATAAGCTCCATTATATGCCATCATCAACCATGTCCAACTCCACAAATAGACTGTACAAATGTCTCTGTGGTATGACAAAGGATTCTTATAGTATGCTACATTATAACTATTGTATCCCCCGGAACTAATTCTATTCAGATGATCCACTTCCTATATGCAGTACCATGTTCACGTTGTCATTTCCACCCATAATGTATGCCCTAATGAGGAAGTATAACTCATTCACCCCATAGCAGATATTATACATTTTACAGTTGTCACAACAGTTTCCTTCACTCATCTCACTAATGTTTGAAGAACAAAAGTTGTACTTTTATGTGCCCACTATTAGGAGCATTAGCTGCTTCAACAAAAGGATGAACAGTAAACCCTTAAGCACTAAATAATTATGGATGCATCCTCCTTTTCATCCAGAGTTCAGTTCAGTTCATTGTTTCTACTTCAAGACCTGGCAGGATCAAAGCCTGAAAGGAGTGCCTGTTCACCGTGAGACACCCAATTTAGGTTTGCCAATTAAACTAAAAGTCACATTATAAGCCTACAACTGAAAGTTGATTTACCATTAACTGATATGAAAATTTCCCTTGTGTATTCTTTGCATATTCCTCATTACACTGACCACCTTTTAATAGTGCTCTTAAAAGTAAACTTTTTTGTGTGTGTGTCTGATGAGGCAGTTAAAATATTTTTTATATTTCTTGAGCTTCTGCAAAAACTAAATTTCCCTTGGGACTCATTAAGTGCTATCAATCTATAAAACCCAAATATCAGAATCAGCACTAGCTCCACAACAGATACTTTGTGCACATATCTTTAATAATATTGCTTTGAATTCAAATACACCATGTGCAATGGGTTTCAGCTTAAACTAAACTGGGCATACCCATTTTGTCATTTATTGATTGTGTAATTCACAATGAACATACAAGGTGGTCTGCAAAGCATTCACATATTATTGTGAAGGTCATAAATCCACAGACATGGTTTTGGACTGAGAAGTGCGTGGGGTGAGCAAAACTTGAGGAAAAACACTGAACATCACAGACATAAATACAGCTGTTGCATAAGTGTCACACAAGCAAGGTCACATAAGGAAATAGTAACATTAAACATACAATTTCTAAAGAAAGCAAGGCCAGAACCCCTACCCAAGTTTTTCTTCATTTACTGTCCTGTTTTAACTTCTTTTCTTTACCTGCTCAATTCAGATTTAATCAACAGCTCAAATTATTTTTCAGGCTGTCCCCCACACAAAGTATTTTTGTCCAGAAAAGCAACAATTTAATTTAAATTGGCACACAGGATTTAAAAAAAAAAAAAAAAAGCAGTGGGACAGTGAAGTCTGGAATTTTCCACTCGGCTTATTTGTTGAGCTTTATATGAGATCAGAGAAAAGCAGCCAGCAATAGGAATAGGTCTGTGAATTACTAATGACTTTAGGCAGCCGATGAACTTTACAAAAACGAGAAAAACATGTTCATTGCTCCTGAGCTTTGCTTGCTTAAAGGGTGAGGTTAAGTGAAGTCTTTAAGACAGTAAACTTTATATTGGAGAATAATCTTTAGCAAGATTTTCAAACAACCAAATGTATTCACACAGATTAATGAAAAGAAAGCTTTTAAAAGGCTGAGGAATGTTATTAATTCTGCACTCATAGATTTATAGGCAGAGCAAGTTAGTCTTCTAAAGAAAGCCACTGGAGTAAAATTACTAGTGGCATATCTAATCTGGCACATTCTTTTTCAAAGACACCAAAAAGTCCTTAAGAGTTCATCAAAATATTCCTGTAGACCCTTCAAATAAAACAGCCAGGTCTTCTGCATCCAGTGATTCAAGAAACGTTATATTCCTATGACATTATTTTTATTCAGTTTATCTTTGTGTAGAGCACCTCACAGCCTTAAAGCTTGAATCAAATCCACATTTTCAATGCAATGGATTAACAGGAAACTGATAATCAATGCAACATTTAAGTATATGAATACGCAATCTGCCCTAAGCACAGAGTAAAATAGCAGGACTGTATAAAGTTCATTTATGTTATATTTGAGATATGGCCAGCTGACAGCAGAAGTGAGTAAAACAAAAACTCCAGTCAATAGTATTACTGAAGAAAAATAAACCTTATTGGGTTCATGGTCATCTACAGTATAATAGTTGCAGTCAAAAATCAAAGTATCTGTTCTGACCACCCACTCTGGGCACTCTATGACATATTTACTGCATGCCTGCTTTTTCTTGTACTAATTCTGCACTATCCATCCTTCCATCCATTCATTATCCAATGTGCTATATCCTAACTACAGGGTCACGGGGGTCTGCTGGAGCCAATCCCAGCCAACACAGGGCGCAAGGAAGGAAACACACCTCGGGCAGGGCGCCAGTCCACTGCAGGGCACACACACTCACACACACCAGGGACAATTTAGAATCACCAATGCACCTAACCTGCATGTCTTTGGACTGTGGGAGGAAACCGGAGTATCTGAAGGAATTCTGCACTATTAATAAAATATTCATTTATTCCTCTTGCAGCAAACTCATCTTTACCATTGCAAGCCCATGAGTAGTCCAAATTTTAAGCACTACTGACCATAGTTCCAGAGTTCTGGGTTCAAGAGCCAGCCTGGGCAAAGTATGTGTAAAGTTTGCACATAAGTTTCTGTCTGCTTGTATTTTTCTCCAAACATAGAAATCTTCCTCCAACATCCCAAAAACATGTATTAGGGTAAACAGTCTAAAATGGAAAAATTTGAGTACGTGCGGATGTGTATGTCCTGTGATAGACTGACTTTTGGTTCAGGGATGGTTCTTATATTATGTTTAGTGCTGTCAAGATAGACTCAGAGACTATACAAAAATTAACAGATGTGTAAAGTAATGTCCAAACAAAGGAGTGAACATAAGAGCACATAAAATTTAACAAATGTTTTTACGAAATCCGAACTGGATTATCCAAGTTTGATATATATACAGTATATAATGAACAAATCGATAGATGAATGAGTTTAAAGCATTCCACAGAAATCAAAAAAAAAAAAAAAAAAAAAAAAGTAAGAATCCGAGTGATTAACTCTCTCATGTAACATAAAGCCAGCTACTATCAAATCCCAAATGCAATCCTGAACTACAATCACTTCTGTGCAACCCTTGTGTAGTTTGATGAAAGCTAGTAAAAAACAATTTATTTGTAACAGCTGATACTTAGTACCTCATCCCCTTTTATTATAAATGTCAGCAAGAATCTTGCAGAATGTAAAACAAAGTCACAACAAAGCTTTCCTACCACATGACAAACAACCCAAACTAGGACCAGAGTGCAGCCGTGCAGCAGGTGACACCTCAGCACCACACTGGAACAGTTTGAGGTTTTTTACAGTGGCTGGAAGTTCCAATACCTAGATGGTTTGGAAATGCCCATTCAGTGTAATTTTTATGTGAATGTTCTTTGAAATTGCACAGTAGTTCCGAGTCTGATAATTGAGAGATAACTTTTTTACCTGAATTTGAAAGTTATTACTGGAACCTGACCACTTACTTCATTTAATTAAATTATCAGCTCAGCCATAAATGACACTTGGTGATCAAATGTAAGTGCTATGCTATACCTGCTTGATTAATTTTACAGAAGCTTAATCTGACCCCAAAAAAATTGCATTATTGTGCAATAAGTGGCCATAACTGTGAACATTATGTTGAGCAAGATAGCGAATAAACTGCATTTTAGTAATCTCAGGATTAATCAACTCTCATCGAAGTGCAAGTGATGATTAAATATCTGTTACATTCTTCTTAACGTGATCATTATTGCTTATGAAATCACCATACATATGCACTGAATATATATTTGTGGATGGTGTTATTCAAATACAGCTGCACCCTGTCACATTTAAACCTTACTTTGTACCCCACTAATCTAAGCAAAAATGATAACTACTATCTGGTTATTAAGTACGCAAAAAAACACCATAGTGACAGAAAGAAGCCTGGAGAAACAGGAAATTTGGTTAGGCAGTTTGTGGTATGTCATCTTTTATGGAATACTGTATCTAAAAAGTCTCTATGCTATATATCCCTGCACATGATCCTTCGTCTGAATGTACCATTGATGCTGTTTCTATAATAACAACACGAACATTTATTTCTATCGATCGATTGATAGATAGATCGATATATAGATACTTTATTAATCCCAAGGGGAAATTCACATACTCCAGCAGCAGCATACTGATAAAAAAAATAAAAAATTAAAGAGTGATAAAAATGCAGGTATAACAGACAATAACTTTGTATAATGTTAACGTTTATCCAAATGGGTGGAATTGAAGAGCAGCATAGTGTGGGGGAGGAACAATCTCCTCGGTCTGTCAGTGGAGCAGGACAGTAGCCAGGTTTCCATCCAAGGAGTTTTTGCGAAAAAATATTTAGTGCTTCAAATTTTTTTTCCGATATAGCTGGTGGAAATGCTAATTATCGATAAAATGTTGTACATGTCGACATAATATTTTTCCGTTTAACTTTAGCGCATAAATTCCATATCGATACTTCAGATGTCGCAAAAACTACATTGGAAACACTTTTTGTCGGAAAAAAAAGGGCTTTAACGCAAATAAATGTGTCACATATCACATGCAATCAAAACGAGAATGGCAGAGCGGTTCGCATGGTCTGATGAAGAGAGTTTTTTTTTTTTTTTGATTAAACGTCGTTATTTTGTATTAATTCAAATTTCAGTTTTAATTAAAAACCTTAAGGGAAGCAGGTTACAGTACTAATTCAGTTGTTATCGCACTGAGAAGGGATGTTGAAAGGTAGGCTCACCTGTACAGATCCGATGCTGCAAACACAGCTGCATCATGGGCACTTCCAGGAGTGCCAACGCAAATGTCTCGTATCATGCACCTGTCATGAACAAGGGCCTGGAGAACAATAGATGGCCACCCTTTGCGATTAATGTAATCGCGGTAGCCTTCCGTCGGGGGAAGAATAGGCACATGCGTGCCATCCAGCGCACCGTAAATCTGTGGCACAAGATGCACCAAGGAATTGCGGTATGCAATTTCATTGGCCTCCGCTACAGTCGGAAGTCTGACATAACGCCGCATTAATTTTTCTTTAATAGTGGTGCACACAGCATATACACATCGATGGATGGTAGTTTTACTAACCCCGAAAGTTTCTCCAACTACTCTATACTCGGCGCAGGTTGCCAGCTTGTAAAGGGCGATGGCAATCCGCTTTTGGGTTGGAACCGGTGGTCGGTGGCAACCTGTGATGGGTGCAACATCAGGACTGATGAATTCACACAACATCTCAAACATCGGCCGTGTCATTCTAAAATGTTGCAGCCAGAGATTTTCTGTGAAGTGTCTCTCCACCACCTCCTCCCAGAAGGTCTTATTCTGTCATCTCTCCCATACCCGTGGGTTTCGTCGCACTGGGGTACTTTCTTCGAGCTCTAGGGCTATCAGACAAGCAACTGCTTCATTCTGCTGTCGTCTTCGGATATTATGTACAATTCCAATTATTTGTGAAACTGAAATAACAGTAAGCTGGCAAATTTCAAAAAACTGTCTGAATAATCTCTCCATTTCTTTGTTTCTTTGTTTAGTGGAGGGGGTGTAACGTGGAAAACAAAAGGTAGATAATTTGCGACATACACAAAATTATGTATGGAAACGGCTCAAGGGCAGATTTTTTTCGCGATACAACAAAACTTATGCGACAGTTCATTTTGTGGGGGGATGACGTCATCACGCACACCATTTTATCGATAAAAAGCCAGTTGGATGGAAACAGGCTGGAGACAGCAAATTTCGCACATTTTTTTTTACGTATATTCTGTTTGTCGATAACAAAACGTCGCAAAAAACTGGATGGAAACTTAGCTAGTGACAGCAGTCTGTTGCTGAAGCTGCTCCTCTGTCTGGAGATGATACTGTTTAGTGGATGCAGTGGATTCTCCATGATTGACAGGAGCCTGTTCAGCGCCCGTCGCTCCGCCACGGATGTCAAACTGTCCAGCTCCATGCCTACAATAGAGCCTGCCTTCCTCACCAGTTTGTCCAGGTGAGAGGCATCCCTCTTCTTTATGCTGCCTCCCCAGCACACCACCGCGTAGAAGAGGGCGCTCACCACAACCGTCTGATAGAACATCTGCAGCATCTTAGCACATTTTCATACAAACGATGTAGCTCAAAGTGCTTTACAAGATGTTGAAGAATCAGTTACAACAAATTAAAACAAAATAAATTAAAATTATCTGCGGTGGGCTGGGCCCTGCCCAGGGTTTATTCTTGCCTTGCGCCCTGTGCTGGCTGGGATTTGCTCCAGCAGACCCCCGTGACCCTGTGTTAAGATATATTATAGCGGGTTGGACACTGACTGACTGACTGACAAATTAAAATATTAGAATAATAATGCATAAAAAAGATACAAAAAATAAATAATGCACACTTACATAGGTTAGATATCCAATTAAGAGTAACATAGTCCTTAAATATTGAATAGTTTCTAAATAATTCTAAAAAGTCTCTAAATAACAGTCCAATGATAAGGTGGCCAGCAGGGGAAAAAAAAAACCTCCAAGTAAGCTAGAGAGAAAAAAAAATGTCAGGTTTCCAGGCCAAGTGACTGCTCAGTCCCAACTGGGCATTCTGCCTAACATAAATGTTCTTAAGTAGTTCTTTATGTCTTATTTCTTTTTATAATGTTTTGTCTTAAAAGATTCAATGCAGTGGGTCTCGTGGAAGGTTGTGGATCTTGATTTCTGAGACCTATTTACTACTGCTACTACTACTTCATGTTTTAAATGAGGTGGCAGGATAATAAATTTAAAATTCCCAGTTTGGCCGTTGTGTTTGTGGGGTTTGCGTATTCTGTTTTTTTTTTTTTTTTTTTGGTTATGTGTGTGAGTGCACCACTGGTAGGAAGAGTATATGTACAAGTTTATCCTATGAAGCTGCTAAGACAGGCTTCAGCTCCCTACAGTCATGTAATGGAAAAAGTAAATCTACAAAAATGCACAAAAAGATCAAATGAAGATGACTGGAAAGCCTTGAGAACACCTTGGTTCATTTTCAAAAATGATTAGCTCACTAATTTTATACTGTCCATTTTTATACCAAGAGCTAAATCAAAAGCAAAATAATCCTATTTCCCAAAAAAAATAAAATAAAAATCTGTCACGTGAATGTGAAAAAAATGTGAAAAAATCCTTCAAAACATAGAGCTGTTAAGCTGCCAAGCATAATTGCTGCTTTGGAATTTCTAAAGTGATTTTTTGCTGATCATATTAACATAAGAACAGCAGGCACTTCAAAAGTACACAAACACAGTCTGAAGTATAAAATAACTAAAAGCAAATTGGTGAAATATGTGAGGAATGTATACACATGTTTTAGGTCCTAAATGAGAGCAATGAAGGAGCTGGCCTCCACACTTTTTTATATATCAGTACTTCTCATCCACCAACAAGTTTTAGGATCTGTTAATGAATCTGCATATACCGTATTACTGTTGCTTTTCTACTTTGGCACTCAAACAGCTTGTAGTGTTTACTGGATAATATCAAAAAACATGAGGAGAAAGATCTCATCTCTCAGAAACGTTACACTAGCCTCCCTTTTGGCCACATTAAACAACAGAAGAAAAAAATTAACAACTGTAATTTGCGAGAAAAAGATTTAAGAGTTATTTTCCATTTGACATGGTGATCTACATGAGATCTTCCTACAAAACAGTTCTGATACTGTAAGTCTTGATGTTGTATAAATCACTATCCTTACTACCAATCTGTCTACGAGGTGGTCTGTTTGAGTTATTGACCAAGCTTAACTGGCACTTCATTTCATATCTGTTCTTTCTCTCTGTATAATTTTAATAATGCATTGACATTCCAAACATAATTCATTATAACAGCACAGTAAATTACTTCATTAACCAAAAACTATTCAAATAGCCTTTTACTGTTTTAAATTTACAAATGAACCATTTTACCACAAAAATAATATTACAGTCCTTGGCTTATTTTAAGATTTACACTACCACATATTTACACAGTTATTATGTCTTTAACATAGGCAAAACTTTTATGTGTGTTATAAATTAATTATTATTTTGTCTCTGGAATGCTTTTGGCAGACTGTATCTTTGAGTTTAAAAAATATGACTTGATCAGATGCAGCATATGGTCTCCCTAATGCTCTGCTTTTTTCAATTTCTTCCTTCAATTTATTTTACAGGTTCAGGCCCAAGTGGCTGCATGTTTTCATTCTATCATATTCCTTAATTAGTGACCTGTTTTTGCTCCTAATTAACTTCCTTTTAATTAATTTTATTTGACTTGTTCTTGAAGACTCAGACCCCTTAATTGTTTATTTTTCCTTAAGTAGCAGCCAAACAATAATGAGATACAAAATGAACCAAACATGACCAGCAAAACATGACCAACATTGTCAATATACAATATCTGAAAATAAAGAAAGGTGAAGAACTCAGGAATGCTGATCTGCTCAGGTCCCCGAAACATTTTGACACTGTACTTAGAAAGAAGAAAATCAACAATTTCGGAAATGTATGCTATTGCACAATGAGAGCAGCAACAAGCCATGGAATTAAAGAACGGGTTTAATTAACAACAAGGATCACGGCCTAATTAAGCAACTGGATGGAGTGAAGTTGGTTGGAGTTTCAGGCCCTGACTTGGTTGGTCTTCTGTTGGCTCACTCATTTCACATTTCATTTCCTTTTGGGTACAATTTAAGGAAAGAAATGAAGCAATTCAAAATAATGATGAAGAAATTCAGGGGAACAAATCTTAAAAAATAAGTCAATTAAAATTAATTCAAAAGAAGTTAATAAGCAGCAAAAGCAGGTCAATAATTAAGAAAAGGGTTAGAATGAAAACCTGCAGCCACTTGGGGCCCTTCAGGACCAGAGTTGGGGACCCCTGATATAAACCATACTTAATAGGTTTACCTGTAGAAAGGCATACACAGTGGACTGTTTTCTAAAAACTACACATTCTCTCTGTTCACTCCAAATAATCCAGCATTTCATTAATATTCTGTGTATTTTATTTTGCCGTTGTTAGTTCTAAACACACTTCATCTCTTCATTGACTGTTACCTTAATACCACAATGATGAAAGAACTATGCAAAGTTAACTTTTTCATGTTCAGTGCTCTCCTTCTCTAATGTCCTTTTTAAGCATTGTTCTCACATATTCATTGTCCCTCCGGTTAGTGCACAAGTTATATTTGCCATGTAGGTGTTGTAGAGTTGCTTTTTCCTTTGGCAATTTCTTGCTCCATGCCTTACTCCCAGGTCACTTCTTCAAGAGTTTGTTGGACTTGGTCAAAATGTGCCTTACTACAATCAAATCTAAATTTAAGTAAGTTGCCAGATATTTCCTCTGCCACAGCACTGGAAACATAGTGTATCATGACCATGATATCCTAAAGGTTTGACTGATATACTCTGAACTCTGACTTAACAAATATCGCGTATAGAATGAAAGGTTTTGTGGTGCTCTATCAATAGTATGACGGGGACAGGAAAATGACAGGCCCCAGAGAGATAGAAAGCTCCTACAGGTAGGCCTGACCCTTCTTAGATGAAAAGGGCTAGAAAACATATGGAGGTCCTTTTAAGACAGGCAGCCCACAGACTGAATAAATGACCAAGCCTTTTAAAGACAATTGCAAATATGGGAATTCTGTTGTATCACAGAGCAATGTGGCCTGGATTCGCCAAGACGCATGGACCTCTCTTTGATTGAAAAGAAATCAAGGATCATTCTTAAGTTATACAAGGATGGGGTTAAAATCTGCTTTATGGCCAGTGGCTTCCTGAATGTGAACATGGGTAATGAGGTTGGGTAACAACTCTAGAGTTCTGGGAAAGAAATATGGTGGGAGCTAGTTTATAAAGTAATGTGGATGGGCCACCTCAACTAGTATACAGGGTTCAGACAACTATATAGACAGGCCCACTGGGAGTACATTTGTTGTTGCTCTTCTGCTTAGCTGCAAATTTGCATCTTCCTTTGTATCCCTTCCTAGTGTCTTTATATTCAGTTATATTATAAGCTCATTGAGGTTTGTATATTTTTTCCTTCCTTGGCATCATTATATTTTAGAGGTTCACTAACAAGACTCTCAAGTACAGTTGCACATAACAGGCTTTTCTAAGCTCATGTTCTGTCTGGTGTTATTTGTTAATTAGGTTTTCCCAGTATATTTGTGAAGTTAAAGTCCCTCACTGGTGCAAACTTTCCTCCTAATTTCCTGTTTCGATGCTGTTATAGTGTTGTGTATTATTGCTATTACCTACATTGATAATAAGAGGTCCAGCCTTCCACAACTTTAAAATGGAAACAGTATATTTGGAAAGTGGAAATCCTTTTTTCATCTATCCAGTAGCTCCTTTACCCTACTACTGGGACCGTAAAATGCAAGGTAAGGACAAATGTTGGATAAAAACTAGTCTGTCCAAAGTCAGTCTTTCTGAGAAGAGAAAAGAAACCCAAACTAACACAAAGGAAATATGCAAACTATACAAAGGTAATAACCAACATGTAACCTGAAACTGGGCTTATTGGAACTAAACAATAAATCACTTATTAGCCAAAAAATAAATCTATAAAATTCACAAAAACACTTTCAGTAGAATCAGAAGACTCTAGACAAGATAATGAGCCTATTTAAAATTGCTAATTGCCAAAAAATACCAATTGAACCACAGAAAACTAAAGAAAATAGAACTTAATGGTCAAGAGAAATAAAATGAACTTGTCAGCTTTGTAAAAGTATTTAGGTCTTAAAACGGCATCCCAGTTTATAGTACACGGGCCTGGTAAGCATGGCTTCTTTGAGTTCAATGTATCAATGTTTTCTCACTAGTCTATGAAAGGCTACACATAGGTCAAGTTTACTTCAGTTACCATTCTCTTTCTCTTCCACGTGTACAGCTACATGCACAATGTACCAGATCAAAGTCTGACTGATGCCAGTTTTAGATAAATTTAGTGAGATCATCAACAGTGAGGATTTACAAAGGAAACCAGAATTGAGTTGGAAAAATGATTACATTTTAACAAAACAAATAAAAAGAGGATTGCACTTTTAATACAAAAATATTAGCATAAGCAATCAAAGAAAAATTACACAAGGATACGGTGCATGTTTGTCTGACTTCTGTCTCTATAAAGACTCATCCAAATTGCCTTCTGGCCATTCTGCTGTTGCTTTAACCACAGAAGCCTGAAGTGCTGAAATACATAAGCTGGCCAATAAAGACAGTGCCAAAGGGTTGTGGTCCTTTCTCCCTTCCTATACTTTAAAAGACCAAAAATTACACAAAATAAGCCTAATTGTAAACTTCTACTCAAAATAAGACTAACTGTAAACTTCCACATGACTTTCTATATCAGCCACAGCACCTGCACTATCATTCATCTGTGCATTATCCAAACCGTTCATTCAATTATGGGTTTGTAAGGCTTCCAGAATGGATTCCTCAATGGCATCAAAGGCTATAATGCTTATTTTATCACAGAATCCAAAAGAAGGCAAGGTCAAAATCATTAGAAAAATGCAGCATATCTATATTGCTTTATTAATTAAATTACAGTACATATTTATGGCTACAGTTTACAAACACTGATTTGTTCAGCAACAGTGGTTCACTTGGAAGAAAACCACCATGAGACGTTTACTATTTTTTTTTTTTTATATTATTTCAAAACAACTCTAAATGCATTTGTCCTATTATGATGGTTCAAAATGTGAACAGCATTTTAACAATGTAAATAAAAACTGTGTAAGATAAATGGAGATAATGCAAGTGTACCATAACATTAAACCTTTGGACTACTGAAGTTAGCCAAAGTTCCAACAAAAAAGGCTATGTACCTAGTCACCATGGCTCCATCTATAAATAAGCTCAGAAATTTAGCACAACTGTACACAAAACAGAATGTGGGTGTGCCAGAGGCAAAGTAATAGACCGGCAAATGTCACTGTGCGCTTTTGTACGATTGGCCAATTCCAGCTAAGAGTAATGTCTTATCAGGAGAAAGGTTCAATGACTTCATGAAAGTTAAAATGTCATTTTACATTTGTCAGAACATTAGAATTGTCAGGAAGAATGTAAAGTATCAACTGCCTGACACAGCTTAGCTGATCAACAGGAGTATTATATCATATAACAGGACAATTAAGTATATTTAATTTTTTTTCACAAATACTAAGCTTATTTTTAATAGGAATGCCATGACATTTATGCTGGGCATTACTACATATAGATTTTGTTTTACTTACTTATAAGAAGATTCACATATGCACAAATCATACATTTTTTTCATCAGAGAACATCATCTCAAGGCACCTTACATTCAAAAAGCAGAGGATATGTATATTATACATACACACAGTCATAAATAATAGGTTTGGAAATCTGAGTGAAGAACAACAGTTTGTGTCTAAACTTGTGTCTACACTTGTCATTTATCTAATGAACAAATTTATCCAACACAATCTTAATATCATGTGAAGGAGTATAGCCCCTTTAAACTTACACTGACTGCAACTGAACGCTTCCTACAATTCAATATCAGTTTTTTATATATATTTTATATATAGTATATTACGCATATCTCTACACATATACAGTACATACATACATGTATGTATGCGCATACAGAGGCAGGATTAGTCACTTGTCAGGGTCACATGCCAGGTCAAAAGTGGATGGTGAACCTTTACCTAATTGAACAGATTATTTCACTTTTTTTGACTATATCACAATTCCAGTAAGTCACGAGTTTACATAAATTTTGTTAACTATGCCTTTAAACTGCTTGGAAAATTCCAGAAATTTATGTCAAGCCTTCAGGTAATTAGACAATTAGCTTCTGATAGCCAATTAGCCTAACTGGAGTCAACATGTGGAAGTATGTTAAGGCCTACCATCAAACTCACTGCCTCTTTTCTTTTAATTTTCACATTATGTGAAGCAATCAGCCAAGACCTCAGAGAGCGAGAGAAAAAAAAAACAAAAAACTGTGGACGTCCACAAATATGGTTCATCCTTGGGAACAATTTCCAAACGCCTGAAGGTTCCATATTCATCTGTACAAACAATAACATTCAAGTCTAAACATGATGGGACCACATAGCCAACACACTGCTCAAGAAGGAGACACATTCTGTCTTCAAGAGAAGAATGCACTTTGGCACGAAAAGTGCAAATCAATCCTAGAACAGCAGCAAAGGACCTTGAGAAGATATTGGAGGAAAAAGGTAGACAAGTATCTGTATCCACAGTAAAACTTGTCACAACAAGGAAGAAGCCACTGCTCCAAAGCTGCCATAAAAAAAGCTAGACTGCAGTTTGCAATGGCACATGGGGACAAAGATCTTACCTTCTTGAGAAATGTCCTCTGGTGTGATGAATCCAAGATTGAACTGTTTGGCCATAATAACCATCATTTTGTTTGGAGGAAAAGGGGTGAGGCTTGCAAGCCAAAGAATACCATCCCAACCGTCAAGCATTGGGGTGGAAGCATCATGTTGTTGGGGGTGCTTTGCTGCAGGAGGAACTGGTGCACTTCACAAAATAGATGGCATCATGAGGAATGAAATTGATGTAGGTACACTGCAGCAACATCTCAACAGCTCGGCAAAGAAGGTGAAGCTCAGATACAAATAGGTCTTCGAAATGCACAATGACCTCAAACACACCTCCAAAGTTGTTGAAAAAAGGCTTAATGACAACAGGGTCAAGGTATTAGAGTGGACATCACATAGCCATGACCTAATCTAATCCCAGTTACACCAGTTCTGTTTGGAGGAATGGGCCAAAATTCCAGTAACTTATTGTAAGAAACTTGTGGAAGGCTACAAAATGTTTGACTCACGTTTAACAAATTAAAGGCAATGATACCACATATTAACAAACTGTATGTAAACTTGTGACACACTGGATTTGTGATATAGTCAATAAAAAGTGAAATACACGGTTTGTGAACATTGTTGGAAAAAAATACTTTTGCCCTGCCCCAAGCAGATATCTTAAGTGAAATACCAAATTTATAGTCTGTGTATGTGTAAACTTCTGACTTCAACTGTACACACATTAGATTATAGCCAATAAATGTAAATTTACTTGTGTTCCTACTGTATATTTTTGAAGGCTTCCATCTAAGCCCATGACAACAAAGCTAGCTTCCAGGCCAAAGTCTAAAATTAATAAAAAATACGTTTTAACAATTCATTTAAAAAAAGTTGTTTAAAAAGTTGTAGCTTGGTTTCAAATTTGGGGCCATGGGTGCATATGCAGAATAGTGTTTTTATTTTATTTTTATAATCAGTCTTATTTAATTCACCTGCAATAACTGGTTATGCCAAATTTGCCAACAATAATGGCAAACAAACATTTTCTATAATTATTTCGTCATAGCAGCATAATAGAATTTTTACCCAGTTCTCCTTCTACTTATTGATGACTTGACATGCATGCGTTTTCAAACATAAACAGGCTATTACAAGTCCTGACCCTTCACATAGTTTGGATTGACCTATTCAAACACTATGAATTTAACCCCTTCCCCCTGCCTCCACACCCCCAATATTCTGATAGAGATATGTTTTTGCACTTCATATCCAACTTTTTCAGCATGATTCGGCTTCTAGTTATGAAAATAAGCTAATATTTTTCTTAAGAATTCTCTAATACAAGGAAAACTTCATAGTTTCTATAATATAGGTAATGAAGAAAAGTCACTGTTCTTTTGCTACATACACTAACCAGCCATAGCATTAAAACTGCTGACAGGTAAAGTGAATAACATTGATTATTTCGTTACAATGGCACTCGGATGTATTAGGCAACAAGTAAACAGTCAGTTCATGATGGCCAGACAACTGGTTCAGAGCGTCACCAAAACGACAAGTCTTGTGTTGTATTCCTGGTATGCTATGGTTAGTACCTACCAAAGTTGGTCCAGGGGAGGACTACCGGGCACCCAAGATTCACTGATGCACATGAGGGTGAAGACTAGCACATCTGGTCGAAACCCACAAAAGAGATACTGTAGCACAAATTGCTGAAAAACGTAATGCTGGCCCCAAGAGAAAAGTATTAGAACACAGTGCATCCCAGCTTGCTGTGTATGGGGCAGCAAAGCTGCAGATTGGTCAGAGTGCCCATGCAGACCTCTATCTACCACCAAAGGCCCCTAAAATGGACATGTGAGCATTAGAACTGGACCACAGAGCAACTGAAGAGGGTGACCTAGTCTGATGAATCCCATTAACGTTTAGATTATGTGGACAGCTGGGTGCATAGACATCATTTGCCTAAAGAAGAGATGGCAGCAGGATGCCCTTTAGGATGAAGGCAGTACAGTGCTCTAGGCAATGTTCTACTGGGAAACCTTGGATCCTGGCATTCATGTGGATGTCACTTTGATACATGCTACCTACCTAAAGACTGTTGCATTCCATGTATATCCCCTCATGGCATCAGCATTCCCTGATGACAGAGGCCTTTTTCAGCAGGATAACGAACCCTGCCACACTGCAACAATTGCTCAGCAATAGTTTGAGGAACATGACAAAGAGTTCTGGCTGTTGACTTAGCCTCCAAATTTCGCGCAATCCTATTGAGCTTCTGTGGGATATACTGGAAAAACAAGTCTGATCTATAGAGACCCACCTAGCAATTTATAAGACTTAAAGTATCTGATGCTAACGTCTTGGTGCCAGATACTACAGGACTCTTTCAGAGGTCTTGTGGAGTCTATGCCTTGATAGGTCAGAGCTGCTTTGGTGGCACAAGGTGCCCTACACAATATTAGGCAGGTGGTTTTAATGTTGTGGCTGATCAGTGTAGCATTTCATATGTTCTTTAACTTTTCCATAGAATATCGTTCTAGAACACTTTAGGTGATTCTAGGTGCATTTTTGCAAGCTTGACACAAGCAAACATGGTATTATTATTCCTATAGATGCTACTGCTGTCCAATGATGTTCCAACTATGCAGCTATGAACACTTACCTTAGCTGAGGTGAGAGTCCTGTACATCCCTAAATGATGTGATAAGGTTCGTTATAACTGCATTCAAAAATGTATAACTTGCTCTTCAATAATTAAATAAGACAACCACTCTGGAGGAGATAACCTAAATAGAAAAGGTTTGTGACAGTGATGATTATGGCTTTAACTGTAGTTTGGTGGATCCCATAAGCCTTAGAAATAGCTTTGTAACTTGACTAACAGACATCAAAAGCTACTCCTCTGAGGTTTCCAGGACTGCTTCCTTTGGTCGTGGTATAATTAATGTGCCTTAAGAATGTGTATGCTGACAACATCACTTTGATGTTAAAGTCAAATGTTAGCTAGAGTTACAGTATTGGACAGAGCTAGTGTAAATCAGTTTTGAATGCTAACTAAAGTATTCAAATGCATGTTCATCAACCCGTATAATTTAGATAACCGTTACTGGGAGAAGCAAACTATCATAGCACCACTGGGCTCATGGGAAGGAACAACCATCAAAGAAAGCACACACATACCATCATTTGGTCACACAGAGTCAATTTACTCAACAGTTAACCTAAAAATGCCCTTGTGATGTAGGTGGAAAACAAAAGTACACAGAGAAAAATAGGAAAACTTTAAGAACATGTGTGGTATGCGGCTGGGGGTCAGACCCGGCCGGGATGCCTGGAAGGACTGGGTCATGGCTTATTTATCCTCCGGGCCACGAGGGGGCAACCACCCTGGAGTAGAAGAGGCCCACGGAAGGGGAGTAGGGAGGCTCAAGACCGTTGGGGCCTCTGGTCACCGCCAGGGGGTGCCCCGAGCCTCATGGAGCACGGGACTTATTCACTTCTGCCACACCCATGGAGGACGATCCTTCCAGGGTCACCCGGAGTGCTTCCGGGTGCTCTCCTGATGCTTCCGCCACACCAGAACGTGACGTCAGGTAGAACACCTAGAGCTCATCCGGGTGAGGATAAATGGGGCCGCCTCCCTCCTGTCAGAGAGCTGGAGTCGGGAGCAGGAGCAGGACGAAGCTCCTGTAGAGAGAGTGCAGGTGGCCCAGGGACAAGGAGAGAGAAGGCCCAGGAGAAGGGAGACTGGGGCTAGAAGCATGTTGTGAGTTGTGCGGGACTGAGTAGTGTTGTTGTGTGGAGAAGAAAATAAAAGCATATCATTGATAAAGATGTGGTCTCAGTCTGGTGGTGTCCGGGCAAGTCTCACACATGCAAACACTCTACAGACAGTGACTTGGTCAGGATTTGATTCCAGGATTCTGGAATTATGAGGCTACAGCACACATGAAGATTTCAAGTTTATCATCTTGCATTATAAACACATGAAACAAATCTAAAGTATTTTATTTTTCACTTTTAACAAATGCAATCCAGAAAAAATTAACACACTCACTGTGAAGAACAGTCAATGATGCAGAAAATCAGACGGGCAAAATGCATTTTCACAGAAATGTGTCTTATAATGGAATACTCTGAATGTTTGCAGGCCACACCAATTAAAAATCCAATGCATTTTTGCCCACCACGAATGTCTGAATCAATCTTTTGTTAATCATTTTATTGTCATAACAATGTCAGCTGCATGGAATTTGATTCAGTAAATATCATAAAAATAAATCCATCAATACAAACATTTTTGTAGTTCATTAAACTGTAAATCCAGGAGATTTTGAAATATACTGGGGAAAAAAAAAAAAGAAAAGAGTTAAACTTACCCTCCTCTCGTATGTCTCATGTTATGCTTTGACATTTTGTATGGCAGAGTCCGCTCACCCAAGCTCTCCAGATTTCGCACAACAGCCCCTTTTTCAATCAAAGCCTCCATAGTTCGTTTCAGAGTTGCCACAGTTTCTGGCTGCAGGACAAGATGAATGTTGGTGAGAATCGAGACATTCATTAGATCGTCCTAAGTGTTAATCCAATGTAGCTGTCAAGTTATCAAACTTAGCAGAAAAATGGCAGCACTGATTTCACATATATTTTTTAAAGACTGTTAATCCTAAACATACATAAAACAATTGACTAATGCAGTGGTTAAGTTTTAGAAGCGAGTCCCAGCACTTTGCTCTCTGTGCCACTTACTTTCCAACTACCAAATTGTTGTTTCATATGCTTTACATCTCATAATCTAAGCCTGAATCAAAATTATAGTCTGTTAAAATTACAAAGATGTCAAAACATTCGGTGTTAAGGCATTCCACAGGATTGGTTGTATTGAAGATACAGATGTTAAAAACTGCAGAAAAGTATGTTTATTTGTAATTCATTTTTTTAATTTTTTCTGAATCAGCTATCTTCTTTGTAGGGTTGCAGGGAGTCTGTCCGGATTACAACAGCATTGAAGAAAAGCTTAATCCTTGGATATTAGCTTCACATGCATGTCTTTGGGATGAAAGAGGAAACAAAGTGTCTTGAGACATGCGGGAAACATGCTAACATTAAATGGAAGACAAGCCAGCAGGAAAAGTTACTTAGGGCTTAATCCATCATCATTCTTATGATCATCAGTTTAAATGCCATTTTACAAGAATACTGACAATATCTTGCTGACCCCAAATCTTTTTCCTCCACTCTACATGGCCCTTTATAATTCTTTTCTTAATACAGGGTTGCATTTAGAGAAAAGCTAAGCAAAATGACACCTTTTATTGGCTAACTAAAAAGATTACAATATGCTATCTTTCGAGGCAACTCAGGCCCCTTCTTCAGGGTTGCATTGAAACAGAAACAAACCTTTAATGGATGGTGAAGCACATCAGGTTAATTTAAAGTTATCAATTAACCTAACTCTGTAGTTACCCAAGTGGGATTCAGGACTGTATTACTAAATTTACTGGCGTCTCAAAGGTGCCTTTATTTCCTCATCTAACACAAACAGCAAAATCAACAATCAAACATCGGGGGGGAAGTATCATCCATTCCTTAGGAATCCAAATGTAATTAAAAGGAGAATACATCTATTAACTTGTACATGATGTTTGTGAAACTGAGGCTTTCATTAATGGCACAGTAGATACTGCACTAAAATTGAACAAAATCAGGCAGGAATAACAACTCCAACTATAGCTGTAAATCAATCTACGTAACAGTCATTTTCAGAATTTTGTGCAAGGGTTATTGTAATAGTTTTTTCTTCACTTATATTGGTTGTATGTACATTTGGCCATTGAGACAGAAAGATATTTAATCTTCTGAGCAAGCTCAGCTAATATTTGCTGTCTCAATATTATCATATCTGGCTGAAATTAGCCACTAGTGGGGCTACACTTTATGGTAAGGCATCAAAAGGGCTACATTTGTATGTGCTTGGTTAGAGTGCTTTATAAATAAACTTAAAAAAAATGACTAATTGTTAGTTTGTATTTAGCAGATAAAAAATTAAAGCTGAAGAGAGGACAAAAAAAAAAAAACAGATTAGAACTCCAAATGCCATCTGATGTATGTTCATCGCAAACCAAAGTAATAGGCTCGTCATGCCCTCAACTCTTACCATTTCATTTTATTTCAAGGGCAGTAACTCTAAACTCACATTTATTGCCTGTGTCGTCCTTATCTGAGAGTAAAAACTGGCCAGATATTTTGGAATTGCATGGTTCATTGGACACAGAATAATTCATTCTCAGTTTAACTCTGTTGCTAATTATTTATATAACCTTGAGAGAAACTGCTTAAGTTTTGTATACAGGGAACAGGAAATGAACAAATCATAAAAAATAAACTTCAAAAGGGAATGAGAAGTGATACCTAGAAGATCACAAAAAATGTATTTTGGAGGATTCTATTAAAAAGATGACTCCTTTTCAGAGTCAACTCTGGCAGAAGGTCAGCACTTTCATAGCAGAAAGTAGAGTGAACCAGAGCCCACTTTTGTTCAGCCAACTATCAAATCGTTGTCATGGTGTGGTTCAGGATGAGCATTTGAAAGAAGCAATGATTGGGCCAGGTAACAAATACACAAAAAATGTAATTTTATGAATGTAAATGACATTAAAAAGCAAATCAAAAACAAGCAGGAGATTAAAACAAAGGTAAGCAAGTATAGGTTAAGAAATTGTTACTGGCAAGAAATTTGCTTGGGCGACACCCCTTTTATTTGCATATACTGGTTCAGAACGTTTGTATTGAGGGTACATCCATATTAACCAGTTGGGTTAAAGGAGAATTTCCCATCTTCTAGTGACCAATTGAGCTTTTAAAGAAGAGATTCCCTTCTATTTACAGTGGGCTCTATCCATTTTAGTCTTATTACACTCACCTCTGATCTCCACTGGATTTAAAGAGCACAGTAAAGCCATCTTAGCCAGTTTGGCTAAAGAGGCAAGCATAAAGATGTGCAAATGTAGTAAGGGTGAAATGAAAAGATCACACTGCAAAAAGGAGACATCTTTGTAGTAAGAGCCCTGACTGGGCACCACACTCAAATGAGTTTTTCTCTGGCTTTTTGGGCTAAAACACTTTGGATTATAGGAAAATACAGCTGCAGGTGCTCAGGGAAAATTAGGAAGTGGGCATCACTTGAGCAATTCTTGACTGAACATGGTTAACAAATACCAAAGTTTAAAAGGCAGAATTCAAAAAGAAGGCAAGTATTTAATTTAAAAAAATACTTAATTTCATGGCTTCCCAAAAGTTTAATGCACAATGCTAGAGCACAACAATTAGTCAATACCTTTTTTAATTTCTCCTGCAGCATGATTTTTGTCTTGTTATGGAATTGCACCAAAGGGGCAGTGTCAGGGGTGAACAAAAGTTGCAAAGAGTCTATTTCTCTTCTTGGCAAACAGCTTTGATAAAGATAGCTTGCTGCTTTGGATTCTAGAGAATTACAGTACACCTTGAACAGTAACAGAAGAATGCTGGTTATTTAGGAATACCAAGAGTGGCAATGTAACCTGCATCAACAAGATGGATGGCAGTTTAATATCTTCAAAAGGCACACTCTTATCTGCATCAATGGACACAGCTGGCTACTTCAAGTCTCATGGGTTACAGGTCTCCAGCCATGAGTATAAACTAGTTTTCTTCTCACACAGAGAAATGTAGATACTTAGAACTAACTGCCAAGTAGTATAGTTGAAAGTAGAATCCTAAGGACCTTCAGATCTCAACTTGAAAATATTATGAGCACAATAATGAGTAGAAATGAATGAGCTAAAATGGTAAAAATGAAATAATTCTATATTTTCTGATAAAATACACTTCCACACATAAGTCCAGAATGACTTATAAAATTATAAATAAAGCACTAGAGAGATAGATAAGTGTTATATATGATGGACGCATGAATGGATAGATAGATCTTTATTAGTCCCATGGGGAAATTTAGATTTTGTTGAAACTCAAGAAATGTAGAAATATTACAACAAACACCACCACCCTCCTAATGTACACAAGGATATGAGACCATTCTCTTTGCACCAAGAAACAAAGTTCCCTCACCTGAGGTCTATACTCTGTCTTTATCCCATTTATCAATATAACCAATAAGTTGGACAAGCTGAACAGAAAAGGAGATAGGACTGATCCTTATGGTGCATGAGTGTTACAGACACAGTCCGGTAGCCTTACAAGCTGCAGTGTGCCAGACAGATAATCCACTATCCAGGACACCATAGGCTCATGCACCTGCATATCCCTGAGCTTACTTCCAAATAGAGATGGCTGGATGGTATTAAGAGCTCTGGAGAAATAAATACAAAAATAAAAAACACATAATCCTCACAGTCCTGCCAGCTTTGCCCAAATAAGAATAAGTCGTATGCAGAATGCACAAGCCCTGTTCTGAGTACTTTGAGCACTTTGCAATGTACAGGAGTACAAGCAAGTGCCAAATTTCCAATAGATATCTCACCCTAATCTCACCTAATTCCCAGTTATTGACCAATAATAAGCCTGAGATTTGTTAAATGCAGCAAATAAGGCAATGGCCTTTTCAGCCCACACTACTTATTCTCTATGTGACCAAATTAAATCAATAAGTGGCAGCAAATTTAATATATTTTGATCTTGTAAAATGCTTAAAGAAATATAAACATAGGTCTAAGACTAAAGTAACAACATCAATTTATTTTTGATCTAAGTGAGTTGCACGCCATTATTTTTCAGTCTAACTAAATATGTAAAGGCTAAGTATTCTAACTTATACTGTAGTTGAGTCACTACACCAATGTAAACTGTGTGTCACTTCTATAACTCATAATCAAGCCAACTATATAAAATTCACTTGAGTAAGTAATGAAAAAATGAGCAAATCAACTATTCAAAATAACCCAAGCCTGTCCTTGTGTATGGAGGTAGGTTAGGGGCAAAACAATGTATGGTCTCTTGGCTGTATGATGGAATGAATAGATCAGAAAAAGAAAAAAATGAAATAGCAAAGTGTCAATAAACCAATGTGCACGTACAAAGTCATCTCTCTATTATAAAAAAAAATCTTGGGAGGGAGACGAGATGTGATCTTCTCGGAAGACAATTTGACATCCCACGAGAGGCACTTTAACGTCACGCGAGACAAGGCAGTGAGACAACATTTAAAACAATTTGACGGACATATAACCAAGCAGTTGTTGGAATGCTTTTTGGCAGGCAGACATCATGTGTTCCCAGCTCTAAAAACAATGACAAGCAACAAGCAGAACACGCAGCGCCAGCAGATGATCCAACCGCTTCTCCTTAGCGTGCGTTCAGCCCCCCCAAAACAGCGCGAGCGGCAGAGACATAAAGTGGCAAAAGGACAGCTGCTTTTAAATGATCAGCGTGCAGTGCGACAAATAGAACACACAGCTCGCCAGCAGCAGCAGAAAGACAGCAGCTGATTTGACAGCATCTCCTTAGTGAGCGTTCAGCCGCAACCCCCCTTCACAAGACAAGCAGTGTTATACGTCTTGCGAGAAAGATTTAACCATGCCCAGGGCCGGAAATAAAGGACAAGTACTGTTTTTACAAATGTTTTAAAGTAAAAGTGAAAATAAAGCATATGTAACAATTCCCATGAAAATAACCATCTCTTTAAATTGTATATCCAGCAAACCAAACCCGTGGGTGGGCAAGCGAAGCCCCCTAGTTATTATATAATGAAATGCCCAAGGGTTATCTGAAAACAAAAACACAATACCTTAATACTCCTTCATTTCTGTTATGCTTTAATCTTTGCCATCATCCTGTTTTACTGATACTGCCAGCCAGACACTGGGTGATATTTAATTTAACTGTACACCCTCCAATACTGAACTTAAGGTAAGCTTTCTTTTTAATTTTAAAGCACTTACAAAACTGAAGAGTAATATAACTGAGTTAATAACTTTAAATAAAGAACGGCCTTTATTACAGAGGTTGTTTTCACAAAGCCACTGTGATATGTATTGCATGTCTCAACTATTAAACAGTTTAATAATAATAGATTCATTTTCATGATAAAACGACTAGTTTAAAAATCCAGAGAAGAACAAAACAAAACACATTTTTTTCTTTTTTATCACTGAATCATACTTGGTTTTGCAAAAATATAATTCAGTATCACCAAAATTTTTGAAAAAATCACCATTGTTTGAATAGCTCTACATTCATCAGCAAAAGAGTATACCATAGGTGCTACATTGCAGACTCAACCATTTAGATGTCACTCACATGATGAAAACAGTTGTGTTGTGTCATCTCTTTTTTGAGGCTTCCAAGTCCGCATATGCCAGAGTAGCAAGTGCCAGGCAACAGTCAAACCAATGCTAATTATAATTTTAACCATAAACTTACTTTCATCTGTACTTTAGCAAACCTGGGCCCCATTTTTTTTTTTTTTTATATAAAAGAATTTAGTTACAGTAGTATGGAGCAAGACAGGGTGTACATAAACTGAGATGCAGATATAGTCTTCTTAAATATACCAGCAAAAATCTAATTTGACATTTCAAGTGGTTCATGCTAATAAACTGGTGCAGCAGTTTCCAAATTAAACATCAATCAAAATAGTAGGCTGAAACACATTTAGACTGTCTTCTCATGGATCATAAAAAAGCAAAGATAACAGTCAGCCTAGCTCACACAGTCATCTTATCCTTTGATTACCAAAACCATTTTAAGTACTTTCCACATATTCAACTTGGCGAGTCTATACCCAAGGGGGGTTTGTTAACATGCAATATTAACTGCAAAAGATGCACATCCAACCACTTTTAATTGACGCTTATCCCGGATTTGGGCTGTTCCAGGAAACTTCAGCACCAAAGAGAAGAATTCCATCCAAGGCTACATCTGCCGAGAACTTAAAGTCATGCCATGTTTTATTATGAGTTTTAGTCAGGGCACATCTGGGCTTTAGACCTCAGAGGTTTGGCAAATTATCTCTCATCTGGTTTTGGGAATTCACATACATATTGCTCAATATATTAAAAACAACAACATATGGTTAGGCATAGCTTAAACACTCAATTAAAAGGTACTGAAAACCAAACATCCAGCTGACAAACATTTAGTTTATGTTTTTTCCTTCTTTTAGGACAACCACAAATAAATGAGAGGAGATTAATCTTGGTAATGTGACTTTGTTTAATCTCATCCTCCACAGAACTGGTTAACGGTATACAGTACAATGCAGGGAATACATTTAAAGATCTGCCAATTTAGTGATTTATATTTTTTACATCATCTAAACAGCTATGCATGGGGTTTCTCAATCCCAGAAGCATGATTTAAATAACATGTACAGTAACTGAGGTTACTATTTAAAAGCTAGCTTAATTGCAAACACAACAGTTTCTTGAAATAATTCACACAGTTCATATATCAATAAGTGTCAGCTCAGTTTGATGGTCACCTAGTTATTTAAGAAGAATGGAAGTGTTACTTTCAATTTTGGCTACATTACTAAAATCAGATCTCACATGACAATTTCGGAGAGGAAGTGTGGGTCTATTTGTGCCAACCACATAAATGTCCATTTGAAAAAGCTTGCCTATAAGCAAAGAAAAAGTGCTTGGAAATGCACACTATGAAAATTGAAATGCCCAAAAACATTAAGTACTAAACAATTTACAGGTAGGGCTGCAATGATTAGTCGACGTAATCAACAACAAAAAATCGGAGACGCAGATTTTTTATTGTTGATGCATCATAAACATAACCTTCAATAGAGGCTCCAGTCACAAAGAACATTGGTTTTTGTAACTGCAATGCACTATATGAACGTCTGGGGGCAGTATCGTTTGTTTTTGTTTGTCAAGACTGCACACAGTCCTACCAACAAAGAAAGAACGTCTGAGGAGAAGATGAATGTAGAGGAAAATAAATGTGGTTGCAATGGCGAGTCAGATAGAGGAGGGGGAAGGAGATGGAAAAAAATTGAGACAGCAACTTTCTAAAGCATGGGAGCACTTCACCGAAAAATAAAAAAAAGTTGAACGCAGATTATGCAAAGCGGAGCTTTCTTTTCACGGCAGCACCACCGTGATGCATAAGCATCTGAAACGCAAGCATCCTGGAGCTGTGATGCCGCTGTCTCTCAAGAATTTATGCTGGCGCTGTTAGTTAGTTAGTTAGGGTCAGATCAGGAGGGGAGGGAGAGCGTGAACGAGACAGAGAAAATAAAAATGAAAAAAGCTAACTTTTACAAATAACAAATTTACACCCGATCTGTTCATTTTCAAATAATATTGCATTAGTGCGATAATGTTTTCTGATTGGTACTATTCAGGTCATACAATGATTTCTTCAAAATGTCACATATATTTGTCTTTCTTTTTTTTCCCCAGTGCTGCGTGCTGACACCAGAAGGCGTGAGCTTATTCTGCACTTGCAGGAGCATGCAGGTGGCCAGTTGCTTGTGCTATAACAAGCTTGACCTGGTGGTGATCAAAGCACATGTACTGTGCAAGGCATGTACGGGGTCCACTGAGAAATGAAGAGTGTTCATGGCTCACCTTGCAGAGGAACATTCTTTCCTCTGCATGTCCTGGAGTCCTGTGCAGACTGGGCAAGGTCTGATTACAACCGCAAGAAGGTACGCAAATGAATATGAATAATGTTGCATCCGTGCCACAATGCTTTCCAAAATGTACTATAAGGTCATAAAATGAATAATTCCAAATATCATATATACCCATGTCTCTGTTTTTTTTGTTGGTGTGGCTTTGACATCACAGGCCATAAGGTGCATACTAATTCAGCATAAGCAGGAACACTCAATAAAATTGAATAAAAAAAAAATCAAGTGACAATGAGATACGAATAAGGCAGATTCGCCAGCGTGTGTGTGTTCAGATCAGAGAATTTCCAGTTCGATTGTCTCAAAACACCACTCACATCTACAGTTATTCCCAGTTTCATATAAAAAGTAACAGCGTCAGATCCCTGGAGGGGTGGTAGTATGTATCGTGATCGTGACTGAGAGAATAAAAGTGAAAAAAAAAAAAACAGTAACTTTTACAAGTACTATACATTTACAGTGGCTGTTACAGACACAAATCAAATGCATGTGTTTATTGTCTAATATTAACAATAAGAGCAACTCACTACTCAAAACGGTAAATATACGAGGCAGTCAGGATTGAACCAGAGGACTCCTGATTACAAGTCAGCAATTCCTACCACTGCGCCACAGAAGCTATTGTATCATCCTTGAACCTTTTGTGAAAGTGTTTATTTGATCTTTGCACTTCAGGCTTTACACATTATATAGTTTATGTCTACATTTTGTCATTTATTACTAAAATATGAATAACGATGTATTTTTTGGTTAAGTTAAATGCACTTTTTTTGTCTAAAGACCACGTACACTTTAGTTTGTATTGTTTAATGTATTTCTTTTTTATTGTGATGGTCACACTAATATAAAAACATCTGATTATTTTCAAATTCATGTGTTTCACTGGTTATTTTAATTTATTATTAATTTTAATCGTGTTAATGCAGAGACATCAGGGTGACATTCACAGGTGGACAGATGTGAGCAGATGAGATAAGACATGCACTGGAGCCAAGAACAGGATGTGCAACCACAGGTCGCAGGCTTCAAAATAGTCAGGCATGAAATAATCGTGACTAATCGAAAAAAAAATAATTGAACGATTAGTTGACTACCAAAATAATCATTAGTTGCAGCCCTATTCACAGGGTGCACTATTTTAAAAATACAGTTTTTATTTTATTAAAAATATCTTTGCACACTACAACAACTCTACAGCCCTGTGGATTATGGATTTGCCTCTGTGCTACAGGGGTATGATTCAATACCCTTAAACTATGAAAGAGATTAAGCAGTTTTAAAAATGTTATTCATCATAATTTTTTTTCTTATTCTGTACATTACTGTATTTTTATTGAATTTTAATCTGAGCTTTATAAACAGGTGGCTTATACACATGGAGGAACTTTGGGAGAAGGATGTCAAAAGTATTGAAATATCAGTGTCGATTTTAACATTTCAGAATTATACCATGAGAATTGAGTATTGAAGTAGATTCTACAGTCTGCATTACAAATGCACTTCTGGTGTGCTCTGGTGTTTGGCAATGGAGCCTTACATGCTGTCAATTGGGATAGGTACAGCTGCAGTCCTGTTTCCATCTACTCATAGGTGTTAATAAGAGAGCAACTTCAGTGCAATCGAAGCTTTCACCAGCCCACTTGATTGACAAAGTGGGCAACCAGAGTGGTATCTGGAAATACTTCAGCTTTATGGCAATTGAGGATGGAAAACCTCAAGCAAGGCTGTATGCATGATTTGGTACCACAACACTGCCATTGAAAAAGAGATCAAGAGCTACTTAATGATATCTGAGGAGGACAGTGATATACATCCACTTGAGTGGTGGAAAACACAGGTATTTTTCCTCAAATTGGGGAAACGTTCAAAAACAGTACCCATGCATCCCTGCCTCAAGACGCCCTTAAGAGAGGGCTTTCAGCTCCTGAGCAAATACTGTAACATGTCACTCTGCTGCTTTAAAGCCAGATGCTGTGGACAGACTGGTGTTTCTGTCACACAACTTGATGTTTCTTCAGTAGAATTTTACAATTGTTTTATTTTTTCTGATATCTTTGTGCAATATTGAACAGAATTTGAAGTTAGTAATTTAGTAAGTTAGTAAAAATGTTAAATAGATTCAGTTTTTCTTTGTATCTTTGTGCAAAATATGACAGAACTTGTTTGCAAATGCTATAGTTTTTTCCTGTGCAGTATTTGACAGAACTTTGGATTTTTACACTATAGTACGTGAGAAGTCCAGCAAAATGACACCTTTTATTGGCTAACAAAAAAGATTACAATATGCAAGCTTTTGAGGCAACTCAGGCCCCTTCTTCAGGAAAGATGTAATACAGAAACTGGAGTTCCCTGTGTTTATATAAACACTAGGACAAGTAACAACATTGGTAAATCTTTAAGTGAGAAATCTTAAATGTAAAAAAATAATAGACTCCTTCATTAAGCAAGAAAGGAGAACAATGTACTGTATGGTCAAGATCTTTGGATAAGACAACTGTCCAACAAAGTCTTTTGAAGTTTCTGAGGAGTTTTTCCATACAATGTAGATCTGTAGTCAGGTTGTCTGTGTCAGTCTGAGAGATGCAAACAGTCCTTATATTTGGAAATAAAACTCTGGTCTCTATTCAAACCATGTTGTAATGTATTAAATTTTAGCATCAGTTTAATTTCCCATTCCCATAAGGGTGTCTGTTAAAAATGATCTCATTTAAATAGTTTTGTTGGTCTTAGTGCAATTTTTTGTGTAAATCCTGTAGGCCACTTTGAAATGGTTTATTCATGCACTGTTTGATCTCAGTAATAATTTGACTGGTTATTTCAATGTTATTTTATCATTTTACTCAGTTTTAAGTAAATAAATAAGACATGATTTCCTTAACTGTTGTTTCCATTAATCTCATTAGTCAGCTACAATTAATATCCTATTAACAACACTAAGCCAGAGCAAACAGACTTTTACAAACATGTTTTTTTGTACTAGGGTGTTGTACTGTCTTAGCCATTATGAATGTTGTGAAGAGGCAACTCAGGCCCCTTCTTCAGGCATGAAGGTTTAACACCCCACAATCAGAGATGCAAGAAACATCAGTGTATCCCAGTAAAGGATCAAATAAAAGGTAAAGGTACTTTTTTGTTTAAGAAATTAATATTTGTTTCTAAAATCAAATATGTATAAAAAATACAGGTAGTCACAATTCACATCTTTTCAAATATGCACAAATTATTTTTGTTATTGGCATACAATTTAAAGAATATAGGTCATTTTGAAAGGCAAAGTTTCAGATCATAAGTGACTGTTGAATTTGGAGCAGGTAAAGAAAATCACGGATGTTAATAATAAACTAAGTTGCTATTGACCGTGCCAGTTTCTCCCAGCGTTCCGATGATGTTTATGAGGGGTAGGACAGCAGAGACAATCTGTTAAATGTTTAAAACACAATTTACAGTATATCTAGGTGTGTGTTTTGCTAAGCTTTTCACACTTTTCATGTACTTATTACAATGCTTCATTCTTCTGTAGGGCAGTGTTTGAAGTGGGAAAAAAATAATCAGTGTAGCCCCTTTTATGCCGGTCAACCATGCATGGCTTCACTGCTCTGCAAATTCTCACCTGCATATTTCCTAACATATCCAAGTATCCACACTTATTAGCACACTCAATCAGCCCATTTGGCAGAGTCTCACATTTCTCTGCTACATACATACCAAATGGTTATATACCGTGGCATGCAAAAGTATTCAATCCCCTTGAAAGTCATCATAATTATTTACATGACAAAAGATTTCTACACATATTTATCAGCAAATGTCTTGCTATGATGTTTAGTTTTGAGGGACAGCCTATTCTAGTAATAGTCTGGGTGCTGTGATGAACCTTCCACTTTCTGATGATGGTCCAGCAGTGCTTAATGGGCTATTCAAACTCTTCGATATTTTTTTTGTAGCCATTTTCTGCTTTGTGCATATCAAAGACTTTTTTTTTTCTAACAACAGCAGAATGCTCCTTTGTCTTCATTTTGGCAATGATTCTCCAACAAAAACTATGGCCCTTCCAAACGGTGCTTTTCATACCCAGAAAGACATAAAGAACTCCTACATAGTACCTAATTATGTTTAATTAGGATTAAATTACTGTCATCTTTGTATCGTTTGTGATTAATTTGTCATTTGTGTAAACCTGGAGCTTCCAAAGCACTAACTTTGAGTTATTCTTCTTCAGTTAAATATCAAAAGTCAAAGTAAACTTTGTCATCTCAACCATATACAAGTATACAGAAAAATGAAATTGCAAAGCTCAGGGTCCACAGTGTAACAACATGAAGTGCAAGTAAACATTAAAAATTAAAATTAAATTAAAATTAAAAATATTAAATATCTAACAATTAAATATCTACAGAAAATGGTTTATTTTGGAAATGTACAAATCTTTTACCGTGAAGAAAATTATGATGACTTTCAAAGAGATTAAATACTTTTGCACTCCACTGTACAATTAACTCTTCTCATATATTAAATCAACCAGTCTGAAGCTTTTAGCAGTATAGAGAAGCAAAGGTTTTTCTGCAAATCCTTATGAAATTTTCACGTACCTGTTTTTTCAATTGTAACATTTACAGAAGTCAACCACTTCCATTTCCATCCTAATACAGAGAGGTAATACATTTTTGACTATCATATTCATTTGCTATCACATTGCCTACTTCTTTATCTCAGCTTCAATGTAGAGATGCTCTCTTTCTCTATTTTTTCTTTTTTTTTTTTTAACTTAACTTGCAAAGCAAACTAGTTTTAAAATCTGAACTAGTTTGTAAAAACTCTGAAGGAAGTCACACTTTTAAAAAATGTCAGCAACAACACTTCTTATAACTAACAGCAATTTAATGGCTTTGTTCAAGTCAAATAGGTAGACTCAGAGGAAACAAACTAGGTCTTGACCTGGGAAATTGCTGGGTTGACCTTCCCAGGATTTCTTTCACATTCTGTATAAATTTACACCAGGTAATTTACTAGTAAATTCCTGGAATATCATCATGTGTGAAAGTGACTAATGAGTCTTAGGCACAAACTTGTCTAGCAATCTTGGGGTTTAAACTCCAGTGCCTCAGCCACTAGATCACACTCCTTGTTGGAGAAGGTCAATATACTAATGCATAAAGACAAAAATATAATGTTGTGACTGAAAATTCAAGACAGAGCTAAAGATTTGCTTTGACATAAATCAGAAAAAAAAAAACTTTTACTTGACTCACAAAGACAAATTCTGCCTGCACAGAATTTTTGGCGTTAAAGAGTTAAGAGATTTAAGAGTTAAGCCAGTCACTTCACCTGCCTCTACTCAAACTGGAAATATGTGTTTCCTTGTATAATGCACATGTGAAATAATTCATCCCTTGGCACAGAGTCTAAAATGAAAGGTGTACAATTAATACTGTAAACGTTTTCCAACTTTGGCAGGGCAGCAAATGGACATCTAGTGGTATGTTAACATAAGGCTGCTTATTTTTCACTACAACCAATGTCCACATCTCAAACCAAATCATTGATTCTACGTACATTTTATACCTTCACGTTTTAGATTCATTTGAAGCAAAATGTCAGACTTGAGTGTTAAGAGTGTTCCTCTTGAATTATTCAAGAGGAACACTCTTAACACTCAAGTCTGACATTTTGTAAAAAGGGAGTAGCTGTATCTCACTTTACACAACAGAATGCTGCACAAGGCTGTTCACAAAATAAAATACGCAGTCACAATTCTGGCCCTGGCAACACAGATATGCCAGATGCAAGAAGAAAAGTTATATTTACTGTACAATAAGCAGTGGGGAAAAAACATGTTATTAGTCTATACATTTAATAATAATTGGTTGAGAAAAATATTCTCTATTTAAAAATACTTATAAATAAAGCACAGCAAAACACAATGAATTTCACCTACAATAAAAGTCTCTATTCTCCTCAGACTGTCCAGTTTACTTTGAAGTAAAAAGTTTGATGGAGCCTTATTCCTGAATAACTCTATGACATTCTAAAGAATTAAGACATGAAACCATTAAAACTCTGAGATTTTCTTGTTGGCTTGTGTAATTTTTTACAAATAAAAAAAACAAAAGAATAAAATTAAGATTTACTTGAATTCCTCCCAACTGCTTAAAAGTAACTGGCTTCAAAACATAAATGTAAAGTAATATCAATGTCATATAAAGACTGTCTTAATCTATATAATGATTATTTTAGTTTTAAATGCTGGGGGAAATCAATTCTTGGCAAATGATAAAAAAAGTCATGGAGTAAGAAGAAAAATTGGAATTTCTGCTTTAGGTTGTTTATTTCATAGTTCCAATGCTGCAGTTTTGTATTAGTGAACAAAAAAATGGTCTTTGGGCATTGGTCCACAAAAGGTTGCTAATTTACAGCAGAGAATAAATTTGGACACCTTCAAGCAGACATGTTGAAACAATCAGCAGCTGTAGTTAAACCTTTGCAGGTTCCAAGATGAGTAGGGGATGAATCTGGGAATCAGAGTAAAAATTTGGTCAGACTGCTTCACTCAAATGTCAATGGGATTATCCTTGGTTCAGCTTGCTAATTATGAATACCATAAATGACTTCTGTTCATTCAAATGAAGGACATGATATTTAGGGAAAAGAGGCCAAAACCAAAAACAAAGCTGAACTTGATTGATGTTGCTTTTACTACAGATGTATTGAAAGGGCTACAGATGAAAATTTAGACACAGTTGCGCAAAATGTTGCTTCTGAAGTATATTGAAAAAAAATAAATGTTGATGTAGTTAAAGGAATTCTTAAACTGTTAAGTTCAGACAACCTAAAGAAAGGGTACTCAACTCCGGTCTAGAAGGTCCACAGCAGCAGAAAGGTTTATGGTTTAACCTAATTTTTAACTGGAACCCATTTATTTACTACTAAAGCAATATGTTTTTGGACTTAGTTTTAGTTCAATCATTTGAAATGATTCAGAATCCTTAATGTCCTATTTTAGTTTTAAACAGCTGAATTCAAGTTTTAATTGTTGCCTGTTTTCTTAACCAGCCATCAGTTAGTTACAGTATATTGTGCAAGTGTCAAAGGAACCACCAGATCTCCAGTTAACATGCCTCCATTTAAACCAGTGTACATGCATCATGAAGTATCTATGTTAATACAATGTTTTGAAATAAATTAAATTGAAGTAAAGGACCAAGAGGTACAAATCTGTTCCGAACCGCAAAACATATAGACAATGTCAGAAAATTAATTAAAAATTTATAATGTGATAAAGATTTGTCTTGGAAGAATGAAAGCTCTCACAAGCCATACAATTAAATGGCAGGTTTCATGATTCTTTAGGCCTGGCTTCTAATTATGAAACTTGTTGAAATGAATACCTGCACACATTTACCTCCAGGACTGAATGAGAGAACTTTTACATTTATGGTCAATACGTTTTTTTAACTCCTTAACCCAATGATACAATGTACTACAGGTATACATATACGGTTTATTATTTTTATTGAAATTACACTTACTAGGTCATCAGGCTGGTTACTGTTTATGCCCAAAAATGTAATTATAGTCCCTGCAACACATTTATATTAGTATCAACCTATTTTTTTAATTTATTTTCAGCAAAATTCCTTCCAATTCACATCAGATATGACTGCATGATTATTCAGGTATAACATCAAATACTAAGTGTTTTGTTTTTTGGGTAATTACTTGGACATACAGCTATCAATGGTTTAATTTAAAGGATGTGCATATAGATCAATCATCCATAGTAACCTTTTTTTAAAAGTATAAAGGATTACTCCACTGGCATTTCTCAAAATACAGAATGATGCAAAGAACATAAGTATATATAAAATTCATCCATCCATCCATCCTTTATCCAACCCGCTATATCCTAACACAGGGCCACGGGGGTCTGCTGGAGCAAATCCCAGCCAACACAGGGCGCAAGGCAGGAAACAAACCCCGGGCAGGATGCCAGCCCACCGCAGGGCACACACACACACCAAGCCCACACTAGGGACAACTTAGAATCGCCAATGCACCTAACTTGCATGTCTTTGGACTGTGGGAGGAAACTGGAGTACCCGGAGGAAACCCAAGCAGACACGGGGATATATATAAAATGATTCATTTATTTTAACACACAACAGAAGTACAGATATGGGGCAATGCAAAGTAACAATGAAAAAACAAAGCAAGAAAGCCTGTTATCTGTCTAGTAGGGTGGCTCATCACTTGCCCACCTCCAAAGTACCACCAAGCATTTCCTATTTCTTTTCCTCTCTGGGTTTATCATCCTCACTCAAACAAGTAAGGCTTTACTTCTACAGATTCAACTTTAAACATCTCTTGGGGCCACTTCCTCCCAAACCTGGGGTTCACCTGGCTGTCCCTTCACTAGGCCATGGTACATGTGCTATTTCCTATCAGCAAAGCAGGACAATATTGTTCTTTTAATAGTCCTTTCTGAATGTATAAAGCCTGACCATGTTACTCTATGCTGCCATGCTGATTTGTTCTGCCTGTCCATCTCTCTCTCTGGTGAAGGACTCTAGGTGGGACGTTCTCTGCCCTGTGCCACCTTGGTAACAACTTGATAGCTGGGCATTCTTTTATAACCTCAACAAACGAAATGACAGAAGCATGTACTGTTTGAACATCATAATGTAATGTTGATTGAAACACAAAAGCACTTAAGTAAAACAAGAATGTGGAACATCTCTGAAGACAAAAGAAATCTGCAAATCAAATGCAACTGTATGAGTATAAACTCCTCAAACTAAGTATTGGGCTTTATGTTGGTTTTTATCACTGGTCAACAGAAGTTTGAAGACACTTCCAAAATATTATATTTACTTTTTTTTTCCTTGACATTTATACATTAACAGGTAGTGGATTCTTAACTACTAGGCTAGGAGTCACCAGTTTAAAAACTGTACTGGGTCTGTGGAGGGCAAAAAGCAAGCTATTTAGATCAAAATGTACTGTAATTAGTAATATAAGGAACTTAAACAAAAGCACTTTTACTATAGGACAGATGGTGGTCTTCTCTTCTAAGCTGACACAACTACCCCTAAGTCAAAAGTTAGCAGTTGTAGCAGTAGAGGCGTGTGTCCACCTCTTGAACCCTCAGGTACCACTCCAAACACCAGGTAAAAGTACAATTCTTCGTTATTGTACTATATTCACATGCACAAAGCACCCTCCACTCCACACTACTCATATAAACAATATAATCACTATAATACTCTCTCCTCCTATTCTCAGACACTTAGCCACCCTACCTCCCAACTCAGCTCAGTGTCTAGGCTTTCCCAGAGTCCTTTTATACATCCTGACCCGGAGGTGTTCCTACCCAACAGTCCACAATTCCTTCTTCCTTCCGGGTCAGGGTAAACAGTCCTTGTCTTCAACCTGGAAGCACGTCATCTCTCCTGCTCACGTGACCAGGACGCACTTCCAGGTTATAGGGCACATATGAGTCCACGGTCTTCCCGACAGTGACTCCCAGTGGTCCCCAAGGTATCCAGCAGGGCTGTGTATAAAAACTACATAGTCCATGAGGCCCTGCTGGAATTCGGGGCACGTCCATGCTGTTGGGAGAGCTCCTCCTGGCGGCCTGGGCCGGAATAGGAAGCCGGCAATCCACCACACAGTATAATATGTTTTTACTTAATTTGTGTGGACAAAACCCAGTGTCTGTTGGACAGTTAAGACAGATGGAGGATCTATTGCAAAACCACACTGTTGAAATGTATGTACATTTTTGTACATATTAAGATTGTGTTGTGGTTATGTTAATAATAATAATTCATTACATTTATATAGCGCTTTTCTCAGTACTCAAAGCGCTATCCACACAGGGAGGAACTGGGAAGCGAACCCACAATCTTCCACAGTCTCCTTACTGCAAAGCAGCAGCACTACCACTGCGCCACTGTATAATGTGACATTCTTTTAAGTGAAAGTGCTCATACAAAGGATAAATTGAATTGAATCTAAACTAAATCAGTACAGAATTCCTTCATATAATGCAGTCAATAATGTAAAAATCGAGATCATCCAATAAAAGTCAGACATAGCATCGATTAAAAACGGTGATGAGAATTCTCATGATAATTCTAGACAAGCACAACAGCAGAGTGTGCCAAATTAACTTATACATTCTACATCTACCATCAACAACAATACAGCTAAAGGTCACAGAGTTTTAAGTCTATTATGGTACCATCAGTGGAACCACCCTGGATAAAGTGCCAGGCCATTTCAGAGCAAGAGCACACATGCAGTATTCATTCATGCAGAGCCAATTTACAGTTTGAAATCAACCTTTCCATATTGCAAGGTGTTTTTTTAACATATACACTCTTACTATGCCCCATTTCTACACTATTGAATAATATTAACTCAAATTAGGCAATATAACCCAAATATATTGTATAAATTACTACACTATACTGTTCTCAAACAGACCAATTTAAAAAAAAAAATTAAAAAGTAGCATCATATGCATGTCTACATTGTAGGCATGTGCATTAGTGAGTCGGGCATTGTCACTATGTTTCATATGATAAGGTTACAATGCAGTGAATGGGAAGAGGACCACCAACTGCATGGTGTCCAAGTAATACTAATCCATCATCACTGGATTTTTGCCAAGTGGGATATGTGAAAGATACTGCACAAAATATGTTACTTTAATTATCTTATGAGAAAATTGATATAGCTGTATATTTAAGAATGGTATGAATAAATGTATCTTTTTACAACATATATATTGAAG
Source organism: Erpetoichthys calabaricus (assembly GCF_900747795.2). NCBI lineage: Eukaryota > Metazoa > Chordata > Cladistia > Polypteriformes > Polypteridae > Erpetoichthys > Erpetoichthys calabaricus. Next base: position 260,504,339 of record NC_041397.2, on the reverse strand, counting down.
ATGATTTGATACTGCAGAATAACAAAGAAAACTTGCTTATTTTGTATGAAAATCATATTACACTTAAAATTTTTGTATTCAAGTTTATAGTAGGTGCCACACTTTTAAAGACATTTCATTCAGACACTGCTAAAAACAGACAATAGACCTGTTCCGCTGCTGAATTAAAAAAATGTGCGTACAATAAACATGATATGAAATTTTGCTTTTCTTAGCATTGAATATTTTGGAGTCAAAATTTTAAATGGATTCATTTTGAAGAATTTAGCAAGAATCACGACTGCGCAAAAAAAAAAAAAAAAAAAAAACACTTATCAGTAAATGAAGAAACAGGTTGCAAACTTAGAATATGAATTAAGACCTACAGAAAGAGCTCAAGATACATGTAAGTAGTTATCCAATTACAACATGTGACTTGGATAGGGCTGGATTGCCTACAAACCTTTAGGAAAAAAAAAAGTGAATCCACAAAATAGATGAATGAATCTTACACACTGCTAATTTCACTGCAAAGGAAGGTATGCTAAAAACAAACAGAAAATAAAGTGGCCAATTAAAACCTTGTTTTTTTCAAGCCTAAAATAATAGGTAAAGATAAAAAACATTTTAAATCAATCAACAAAAATCAAACTTGTATATCATTTCTGAAGTAAACAACTTTAATAATGTCAAACAGAGCCAAATAAACTTTAAATCTAAATAATACAAGACATATTATGACAGAACTGTGAGAATATATAGAAAATCAACTCTGTTCTACTGAGTGATAAATTTCTCCCTTTTTCCCCCCAACTGTACCTGCAACTTTATCTTTTCCAGTAAATGTCTTTCTAAAAAATATTTCAATATGTGGCTCTACATTTATAAAAAGCTAACATAATGTTGGGGTTATGTAGGCTCTGTTTGGAACACACCTATAAAACTCTATTTAGTATACTCGTATGCATAGTTTTTTTATCTCCATTATAGAGAAGACGTAATAGTGATATGCAAGAGTTACTTTACTGCCTCCAAGACTGCAGTTTACAGGCTACTTCTTTTTAGCCTAAGCAATAAAAGCACTGATCATCGGAAAAGATAATATAATTAATGCTGCTAACTGCTAAGCGAACTTAAGTTGGAAATAAACTTCGTGACTAGCACATGGGCTGGTTAGGATTACATTTTCTACAAATGAAAACTGTAAGGACACATGGAACAAATTGCTCGCAAGTGTATTTGAAAGAAGTACCTTAAGGATCTTCACATTTCAAATTAATATTATGGAAAGATTTGGTGTATAGAATTGATAAAATGTGTTGAGCTGAATTGCTTCTTCTTATCAAAACATTTTCTGCAAAACATACCAATAGTTGTAATAAACTCTCCACATACAGAGTACCATGACATTTTGGAACTTCAACTTAACCATGTCTTTGGACTTTGAAAAGGATCTTTGCAAGCAGGAATGACCAAATGGAGAAAAATCCATGATGAAATAAATACGTTTTGTATAACACCTCAAATCAAACTTTACTGAATATTTACTTACAAAGTGTGTGCAATATATTCTTAATTTTATATATGCAACCCTTCAACATGAATTATATATTTAAAATAACGTTTGTTATCTAGTTTAAATTTATGCACACTTGAGCACTACTTTACAAAAATGGCCCCAGAAGACCTCTGACACACTAAAAAGACAACAAACTTACACAACTTTCAACATTATAAACACAGGTCCTCCACCATGATAACAAATTTTCTACATGGTTTTAAATTCTGGTCAGTAATATACAACACAACTGTCAACATTTGATACTATTTGCTTCATATTCTACAGAGTATATTGTGATCTATCAAGAGAACATTTTTCCATCTATTGCCAAATGATACATGGCCCTGGATGAATTCTGAATTTTACGAGCATTCTGTTTGCAAGCAATACTATACTGTATACTGCACTGAAGCTTTAACACAAAATCCTGTAGTGCATTGAACAAAAAAAATCTGGGGTGAAAAAAAGCTTAAATCATATGCCATAACCAGTTTGCTTTAAAAATGAAATTAAGTTAAATCTGTAGAAATTTACGTAAAAATTTAACAAGTTGCAAAAGCACATACTTGATGCCATGATATAACATTACAGCATGTTATCCTTGCACTTGGTACAAGGTAGAACCAACTTTGGAAAGGGCACAAGTCCACTTCAAGCCTCACTGATGTGCACCTAGAGCCAATTTAGAGCTGCCAGTCAAACCAAACACTTTTAGCATGTGAATGGTAAACTTCAGAACAATACCACATCTCTACACTATAAAAAGTAAACATAGGATATAAACAAATACCACTGGATTAATGAAGTAAAACTGCTACCATACCATAATATATCAACATGAATCATACGTCTCTGCAGTGCTAATTCAATAAAACTATTGCCCACTTTTGATGGAGACAGGTTCTGGCACTCCACTGTCCCAATTTCAAATATATGATTATTGAATACAGATTAACATAATTATTAAGTTTAGAACAATAACCTGTAGATTTGTTAGACTTACAGGTCACTACATGAACATAGTAATCTTTAATTATGGACAAATCAGTAAATGACAGAGACAAAGAAAATACAGGTTGTCATTCATTAATAGTATACACTAAAATGCAAAACAAGGATAAGACATTATCACAGAATACAACATAGCTCATGCCTAATTACAATGGAAACATAGTTTTAACGTATGATGATGAAGACATGTTAGAAAGCAAAAAACTTGTTTTGTAGAGTTTCAGCAAGACAATGCATTATAAAAACTGATACAGAAACAGTCAAATGGCAATGACATTATACTAAAAATACTAAAAAAGTTACGTATTAATGCCTATTAGACTCCTTCCTAAAAAGTTTTAATATAGTTATTTAGGGTCCTGTTAAGTTTCTATAATTTTCTGTAGTGAACAAATTGTATTACTATAGTTCACTGCTTAAGGCCATAAGGCCGCAAAAGTCTTCTGACTGCTGCCTCTACACTGTGTACTTCTATTATACCCACATCCTCACATTAATTGCTTGTGTAAAAAGTTCTTTTTCTTAAATCTGCAGTTGGAAAAAAATATATAAAAGATACTATTCACTTTTAAAATTGTGGTTATAAAAAGGCATTTCACTGTTGTCCATGCAGTTATTACTAAAGGATACAAAGTATACTATTGCAATTGAAAAGCCTGTTTGTATCACACAATTACCAATTGGTTTATACAATTAACTAGTCTATTACTAGTCTAAGACAAGTTGAAATCTAAGTAATCAACCCTTGCAGTGCATCATATACTGGAATGTATTTTGTATTGCATATATTGCATTGCATTTGTCATTTCATCAGATGGCATATCACAAACATTTGCAGTAATAATGTTATTTTAATAAATACATTTTATAAATGTTTGTGATGTGCCATTTGTGTGAAATGACAAATGCACTGCACATGTCTGTTATTTGCCATTTGGTATGGGATTCATAAAAGCAGTGCAAGGTTAGTGATGCACCATCTATTGGAATGACAAATACGATGCATTTTATTACTACAAATGTTTGCCAGTGACATAAAAATGCACAGACACGTCTTCTTTTTTTAAGGTGGATTTTTTCCAAAAGCTAAATTGTTTACTGGGTGAATGCATATCATCCTGACTGAACTACAAACAAAGAAAAAGCCCAATTTACCCTTCCAAAAAAAAAAAAAAACATGTGTCAGTGATTTATATATTGTTTGAACCCTGTTTCAGCCTCCACCAGCGACCCCCCACTAAACTGTTGCAATACTAGCTTTATGTAGCTTCATGGATACTGCAGACAACTACAGATGCATGTCAGATGCCATGAAAGTAATGTAATCATTGTGATATTAATCAAGTCTTTATTTTCTGGTTATATGTCATAAATAAATAAGCTACAATCTGAAAAAAGACAAACTTGTAGAAAGTCTAAAGGAGATTAGGTCTGGCCTACTATTTTTATTGACTTTAGTTGTTTGCTATAAAAAAAAAGGTATTTCTTCTAACTTCATACAACCCAAGGTCATACACAACAGACACCTTCAGAACTTCCCTTAAGAGTACGAAAGAGCTTGTTAAGATAGAACATACTATAATTGCAATAAAATTATAGCAACAAACGTTCCCTATTAACACCTAAAGACATCTATAAACATTCATTTTCTTATTTAGTGTTCTATTACATACCCAGAAATTTCTGCACTAAATTAATTTATGCAATACAGTATTAGTACAGTTTAAAAATTAGCTTTGTTTATGTGTATTTAGTGAAGTGTATTAATATCATCCATGGCTGAAATTAAATTACAATAATAATTAAATAACACATTAGTTCACAAGACTGATTCATATTAGCAACATGTTTTTCCCATATAAGCAATACATATGATCTTTTTCACTCTACAGTTTGCCTGCATCTTGGTTAGGGTGTTGACAGCTGACCAATAGCATTGTACTGTAACAGGTTTTGGAAGCCCTACAGTTGCTGACCTTGCAGCAAAGTACATTACAAGTTCACCACAGAGGTGTAGTGACAAGGAGCAAAAAAAAAAAAAAAAAAAACCACGATATGTTAGGGCAACAGGGGAAATATTCGAAGAGCTCCTACAAATATACTATATATTTGTAAGAAACATTGTGACAATTGGTCTTACCATACAACTGCAGCAAATGAACACATTTAAAAATTTCCAGTATATCTCCTTGTAATTTCATCTCGTTGTGTAAAACATTTCACAAATGTGTTTATGACACGGGCGGCACGGTGGTGCAGTGGGTAGCGCTGCTACCTTGCAGTTAGGAGACCTGTGTTCGCTTCCCGGGTCCTCCCTGCGTGGAGTTTGCATGTTCTCCCCGTGTCTGCGTGGGTTTCCTCCGGGTACTCCGGTTTCCTCCCACAGTCCAAAGACATGCAGGTTAGGTGGATTGGCGATTCTAAATTGTCCCTAGTGTGTGCTTGGTGTGTGTGTGTGTGTGTGTGTGTGTGTGTGCATGCCCTGCGGTGGGCTGGCGCTCTACCCGGGGTTTGTTTCCTGCCTTGCACCCTGTGTTGGCTGGGATTGACTCCAGCAGACCCCCGTGACCCAGTAGTTAGGATATTGCGGGTTGGATAATGGATGGATGGATGGATGTTTATGATACTAATAACAGTAATTATAAAGATGAACCAATCAAAGAAACCTTTATATTTTTCAAGCTTATTTTGACAGGATAGGTGGCTGAAATAGTTGTTCTTACATTGTATAGTGTTCCACTAAACCCTAAATGTGATGCTATTGGGTTAGACTCGGGCATCTAGTTTAAAGATAGCATTACCTATAGAAACCTTGAATGGTTTTAAAAAAAATCTCTAGATGAGATTAAGGGAAAACGTTATGGGGCAAAAAAAACATTACTGACTGAATGGTCCCTCTACGTTTGGTCAAACTTATATGTTCTTATGGACTGAATAAGAAACCACACAATTAACAAATGAGTGCAAATCTTTTTAAAATATTTTGCTTGGTCCAGTGATTATTATGTGATAGATATTTCAGTTTCCATTATTTGCATTATTTATCAGATAGTAAAGCAATACATGAGTTTGTTCTGCTAGAATCTTAAACATTTATACACTGGTTAATATCTAATCAGTGCACATCATCATTAATTTCTTTATTAATTCATTCTCATTTTTCCACAACAGGTCAGAGATGAATAAGTAAAAAACAAAAATTTTAAAGTAGCACTAACAAACATGAATTTCTCATTCAAGCCAAAATGTTTATAACACAATTCCCATGTATTTTTTCATAAGGTACTTTATGCAAAGCCACTTACAAAATCACAAGGGCATACAAACTAAAATTGCTTTCATATTTCTACTGCTGCAACACCTACCAGTAAAAAGAGTCATTCAAGGTCACGTGATGAGCCAGTGCTGGTGAATGAACCGGCAGTTTAAAGTCACAATGTCATAAAGAAACCGTGACTTCATGTCTTTCTCAGTTAGCAATCATACTACCATTGTCATTTTTTTGTTTTTATACAGAGTGTAATGCATTCCAATATATATATATATATAATAAATTGATAACTCATTTTTTTTCTATGATTCATATCACATTACGGTAAAAGCTATACCTCTAACTTCTTGTCTATAACATTTCAGTAGTAGAAAGTTTAAAATGCAGGCAGGCCCAGATCCACTTGCTGCAAATCCATGACAAAAATAAATGCAAAATGTCAAAACACTACTTAAAAATGGATAAAAGTTTTAGTGCTGAAAAAGATAAGAAAAACGTTCTTAACAAATTATCTAGAAACCAATTAACTTATATGAATTTGTTTAAGCTAAGAGTCTAGCTACCAGTGTTTTTGAGGGGAAACTGCTATAAATACAAAATTAACTTTAAAAAGGATGCTTAAAAATATATACCAAGTGACCAATGTATAAAGTTCCCCGATCTACATATGCAATTGACATCTATGCCAGTGACTGCATCACTTGGGCAGGAAGTTGTAATGAAAGCACATAAGCAAGTACATTGTGAGAACAGGCAAGAGTAAATATTCAAGTAGGATTCAACACAGTATAGTATTGAGTATAAGAAATGACAAGACAAATACATCAAGGTCATGGTGAGGTTCTCATGTCCAAGAGGGTCGCTGATATATAAAAATGTGCAACCATATAAACATCCAGCAAGTGGTGGTTCTGTGCTTAGAAAGAAAGGGCAGAGTAATGCCGACACATCAGCGGAATAACATACAATACTGTTGGTTAATTGCTGTGTACAGCCAATATGATAAAAATAAGATGAACACAATACACAGATGATAGAATATTTGATGAGTCCATCAAGTTCAACTCAAAGTACTCAAACAATTGAAGACTGAAAACATACTACGGATTTAATGAAACTGCTGATTCACGCCAAAGAAAGGACCAACATACTATATGTTCATCCCTTTAAGTCCACAGAATCATCCTGCCCATGTTGGGAATATAAAAACAATGAGTGTATTTTTTGTGGCACACAAAAATGTCTGATGCAATCAGAAAAAACTGCACTGGCAATTAGGTGTACCTGTTCATATACAGGTGAAAATGGTCTCTTTTTCAATGGAATAATGCCCTATACCAGCAAGCCAAGAAAGTCTTACAAACATTCTAGGAATGTAATAGTGAATTCACTCTAATGCAGTGGCTTCCAAATGATAAGATCTCAATTCAATAAAGAATCTCTGTGAAAAGATGGCAGAGATCAACCACTAATGTGCTTTTATTTCAATAACTTGGCAAGTCCACAACCACACTAAATCTGGGCTGTCTGAGAGCCAATACACAGAAATATCTATAATAAAAAAAAAATTTAAAAAAAAGTTATTCAGTGGCTAAACTATCTGCTTTGGGGGAAATCAGAACAATACTACCTTCCTATGAGTTTTTAAACTATACTGCAACAATGACAGGAGGTTATGATTACAATCTGAATTCTTTGTCAAACAAAAGCCCAGCAAGTTAAGAAACACTGCCAACAATGCCATGGAAACCAGGCAGTTAAGATCTGCTGAACTCTCATAAACTGTAAATGCAGCAGAAACCATTGGCAGAAATATGACAGATAATGCTCCCTACCCAAGTGTATCAAAATAAAAAAATAAATAATAATCAATCACCAGTATTAAGAATTTCCAATTTCAAAATCAATTACCACCATTACAAAATATCATCCTGTTGTTTTGGGGGCAGATCCGCAATTTTTATTTATTTTTAATCATTGTTTGATTAAAAGTGTTTAATCCAGCCCTTCAGCACCTCAAACAATATTTCATAATGTCAGTGCATTTTTTTCCCACACTGCATGCCAACATACTGCGTATTTTTAAAACTTGTTCTCACAATAATTTGATTAATTTTCTAATACCTCAGCCTATCAGGAGCTATCATGAAATCGGATGTTATATATTTTGAGATGAAGCTATGAAATAATATACATTTATATTATATTTTGTTCTAGCTTAAAAATTCACCCATCTATTTCCTAAAACTGCCTTACTACCTGCAAACAAATTCTACAAAACAAACTTCTGTGCGCTGGAGCTAGGGAGTCCTCTACTGCGCATCTTCAACCTGAGCCTGGAACAGGGGAGAGTCCCGAGGCTTTGGAAAACATCTTGCATCACCCCCGTCCCAAAGGTATCACGTCCTAGTGAGCTGAACGACTTCCGGCCTGTCGCTCTGACGTCACATGTAATGAAGACCATGGAGCGGCTGCTGCTTCACCAGCGGAGGCCACAGGTATGCCATGCCCTTGACCCTCAGCAGTTCACATACCAGGAGAAGGTGGGAGCAGAGGATGCCATCATCTATATGCTACACCGATCACTCTCCCACTTGGACAGAGGCAGTGGTGCTGTAAGAATTATGTTTCTAGACTTCTCTAGCACCTTCAACACCATCCAACCTCTGCTCCTTAGGGACAAGCTGACAGAGATAGGAGTAGATTCATACCTAGTGGCATGGATCGTGGACTATCTTACAAACAGACCTCAGTATGTGCGTCTCGGGAACTGCAAGTCTGACATTGTGGTCAGCAACACAGGAGCACCGCAGGGGACTGTACTTTCTCCGGTCCTGTTCAGCCTATATACATCGGCCTTCCAATACAACTCAGAGTCCTGCCACGTGCAAAAGTTCGCTGACAACACTGCTATCATGGGCTGCATCAGTAACTGTAAGTAACTAGTTCAAATTTATTGTCATATATACATAGTATAATAAAATTCTTATTTGTATTTCTCCAACAGAACAGTGACAGTAGCACTTTACCATGAAAAGAAAAATAAAGGTATGTAGTATTTATATTTACATTTACTTATTTGGCCAACGCTTTTATCCAAGGTGACTTGCAACATTTATGCTAAAATTGGTTACATTTCTACATTCTATATTACATTTCAATATTTTATACATAATCCACAAAGTCTAATGCATTTTAAATAGTTCACCAAAAATTATCTTAGATGGTGATTTTATGTCTTGTGGATGAGTGTATCAATAAAACAAAGAGTATTTTAGAGTTACAAACATCAAGTGATGTAATAAGATCAAAGTAAAGTAAGACTACTTTACGGTTAAAAAAAAAAAAAGTGGAATTTTTGTAGGCATACAGCCTAGTACTTCATTAAGAAAATCTAACACAGAGATGATAATTATCAACAATGTAACATGTAGGTTGGACCAAAGTGATTAACTGGAATGTAAACATATATGCAGAGGGAATAAACTTAAACAGGGGACAACCATACAAAAAAGGTGAGGCAGTGGTAGATGTGGCAGTTAAACCTGATAATCTTACACCATTGCAAAAGTGAATGCAGTGACAGCATAAGGTCCACATCCTGCATTTTCAAGGTCTCTCTCTAGCAGAAATCTAGCTCTTCTGCAGAAGCACAAACAAGTAGCCTGAAGATACAAACTATCCCTGAATCTACTCTTGGGAATGGTCAGTCCTTTGTTTTTGATTTTTTTTAAAAAAAAAAACAATTTCTCTTTGGCCTCTAAAAACTGAGACTTCACTTTGTTATAGAGACAAAGGAATCTTAATAAATTTTAAATTATATTGAAAATAAACAATGTTATACAACAATTTGATGTTGATTTTCTTATGGTAATTTTCATTTTGAAAGTTATTAATGGTTGCTATACCTTTACTAGGTAAGAGCAACCTGAAGTGTAATGACACATGAAATCCAAAAGGTTGAAGGTATAACATTTACGCTGTGCACTTCCTAGTTGTCCATGACTGTGGATCTTCCAAAAGACCTTTATTTAATTCTTTACTGTTGTGATGGACAGCCGGCGGTTCAGTCCGGCTGGGATGTCCATGAAAGAAAAGAATGAAGGAAGGCAGCCTTTTTAGGGCACTGCATCCCCGGGACACTAGGTGGCAGCTCCCTTGGACGGCAACGGTTCCCTGGATTCCCTTAAAGCATCTTGGGACGTGGAGTCCATTTTCTCAGCCCTGTTGGGCGCTGTGGGTGCTGCCAGGGGGAGCTCACAAAGAACCTGGGGACTACTACGGTTACGATAACCCGGAAGTGCTTTGGAGTCACGAGGACGGAAGCCGGCAGTACTTCCGGGCTACGTGACGAAGGATGATGTGGCGTTGAACCCGGGGTAAACACTTCTGTGTTATGAACTATTCAAAGGACTGGTGAAGACCCACCAAAGAGAGCCGGAGTTGGGAGGTTGGGTGACTAAGCTGCTGGGAGTGGAGGACTGATTTATTGTATTGATTATTGTTGTGATTATTATTAGTGTTGGAGAATTGTGGCGAATGTGGTGCTTTGTGCACTGTATCTGAAGAAAGATATTAAAATTCTTCTTGGTGCTTTTTATAAGTACGTCTTGGACGTCTGTCTGGTGGGTTTTACAGGGCAACAGCGCCTGTAGCGTCCACAACTGTTATTCAGATAGATAGAAAGATATACTTTATTAATCCCAAGGGGAAATTCACATACTCTAGCAGCAGCATACTGATAAAGACAATATTAAATTAAAGAGTGATAACAATGCAGGTATACAGACAGACAATAACTTTGAATAATGTTAACGTTTACCCACCCGGGTGGAATTGAAGAGTCACATAGTGTGGGGAAGGAACGATCTCCTCAGTCTGTCAGTGGAGCAGGACAGTGACAGCAGTCTGTCGCTGAAGCTGCTCCTCTGTCTGGAGATGATACTGTTTAGTGGATGCAGTGGATTCTCCATGATTGACAGGAGCTTGCTGAGTGCCCGTCACTCTGCCATGGATGTCAAATTGATTTCAATTCCTGCTTATAAATATGACTGCCCTGCTTTCTTACAATATGCAAGCTTTCGAGGCAACTCAGGCCATCTTGCCTGAAGAAGGGGCCTGAGTTGCCTCGAAAGCTTGCATATTGTAATCTTTTTAGTTAGCCAATAAAAGGTGTCATTTTGCTTGGCTTTTCTCTACATTCATAATGGCTAACACGGTACAACACCCTAGTACTACTGCTTTCTTACTAAAGGTATTTTTCACTCATAGTCTGTTTGCTTTGTTTCAAGAAAACTAAACATTCCCATAAAAATACCATGGGCATATCATGGTCTTCTTTCATTTTGCAGAAACAAATTTTTTTCCACCCAGGCAAAAATATTATGGCGGGTATTTGCACACCACTGCATTTTCGATAATTATTAATTAGAAGACTACTTGAAAATTATGTGGTACTAAGTTTATGTATTGAAGAACAAGTTTCAAATAGCAGAGTGTACAACAGAAGACAAGCTCTGCTGACAGCATACACTGATGTGCTTCAATTGGACAGTGGACCATGTGTATGATGTTACATATTTATTCTCCCGTAACCACAATATAAATACAACGTCAAAGTCCATCTACCATCTTAACTCTTAAAAATTAATAACTAATATGTACATTTAGGAATGCTTAATCAACATTGTGCTTGATTAACATTGTCAAAAATCGCAATCAAAGTGTGTGCATTGTGAGGATGCCCCATCTGTGCATGTGGTGTAAGATTAAGACTTTTGATTGGTGGTCTCACAGGACACAGCTGTTCATTTCTTGCATTACAACAATCTAGACAAGAACAAGCTATTAAGCCCAACAAAGCTCACCAGTCCTTTCCAGTTAATTCTTCTAAAAAATTAAGAAGTTTAGTCTTGAAAGTTCATAAAGTGTTACTGTCTACTATGCTACTTGGTAGCTTATTCCAAGTGTCTATCATTCTCTGTGTAAAGAAAAATTTCTCAATGTTTGTAAGAAATTTATCCTTAACAAGTTTCCAGGATGGTCTTGGTGAACTCATTTTAAAATAACAGTCTCAATCCACTGTACTAATTCTCTTCATAATTTTAAACACTTCAATTATCCATCCATCCATCCATTATCCAACACGCTATATCCTAACTACAGGGTCACGGGGGTCTGCTGGTGCCAATCCCAGCCAACACAGGGCGCAAGGCAGGAAACAAACCCTGGGCAGGGCGCCAGCCCACTCTTTAAATCTCTCTTTGTAATTTATCTCCTGTTGAATGAGCCTAGTTGCTCTTCTCTGGACCTTTTCTAGCAGTGCTATGTCCTTTTAGTAATCTGGAGACCACAACTGCACACAGTACTCCAAATTAGGCCTCACCTGTGCATTATAAAGCCTGAGCATAATGTCCATGGCCTTGTACTCTACACACCATGCCATATAATCTAACATTTTGTTAGCCTTCTTAATTGGCTTCTGAACACTGTCTGGAAGTTCATAGCATAAACTCCACCTTCTCATAAGGTGTACTCTAAATTTTCAGACCTCCCACTGTGTATTCAAACCTAAAATCTTTACTTCCTACATATAATACTTTACATTTACTGACATTAAATTTAATTTGCCACAAATCTGCATAAGCCTGTGTGCTGTCCAAGTCCCCCCTGTATGCTGTACCCCTGTAATGATTTAATGGATTCTAGATTATGTGCCAATCCACCTAGCTTGTATCATCTGCAAACTTAACCAGCTTGTTACTTACTGTATATTCCTATCTAAGTCTTTTATATATACTAAAAATAGCAGTGACTCTAGCATTGACATGTATAGAACACCACTCTTAATATCAGCCAATTCTGGCAAGGTTCCTCTCACCATCACTCTCTGCTTCCTGTGTCTGAAACAATTCTGCACCCATCTACAAACATCACAATGAACTCCTACTTCTTTTAGTTTGATGCCCAATCTCTCATGTGGCACCTTATCAAATGCTTTCTGAAAGTCAAGATAATATTATATGCTCCACTTTGCTTCCTCATAGAATTCCACTATGTTAGTAAAACATGACCTCCCTCTTCTGAATCCATGCTGACTGCTCAGGAAAAACTCCTGTACTTGTCATGTGCTGCTCAACCTTAACCTTAATAATTCCTTCCGTTAATTTTCCTGTGATGCATGTTAAGCTTACTGGCCTATAGTTGCTTGGATCTGCCTGGTCACTCTTTTTAAACAACACGACAATATTTGCCATTTTCCAGTCCTTTGGAATTTCCCTATGTGTGCAATTACTTCCAAAAATATGTGTCAAGGGTTTATATACAGTATGTACTTGCTGACCTCCATAAGAACTTGAGGGTAAGTATTATCTGGTTCTGGAGATTTTCTTGATTTCTGCTTATTTAATCTGAGCAGTACTTCTCCCTCTACAATTTCAAAATCAGTCAGTACCTCCTTAGTGTCTCATTTACCACTGGGACATTCCTTGAGCTTCAATTCCCCTAATGATTGAGTCTCCAACTATGACTACCTCTCTCTTTCTGGGAACCGATTTTGAGGTGGCCAACATAATACAATAAGAATACTGTATATCTGCCACCTCATATATTTAAAGTATGTACTATACGGTACCAAAGCATTTACAGTTTACTTATAAGACAATTTAACACTACATGATACTGCCAAGGTATGCTTTATTCAATACCATTTGAGTAGAGCCTTTCATTTTTTTTTAATATTTAATTTTTTTAGTGAATTGTCAATGCATAAGATTCTCTTCCAAAATGTCCATTTTCAAGTACACATTATAGTAGGTCTCCATAATTAAAAACAAAACAGTTTAACATTTGCCAAGTAAGCACTTTAGACTTTCAACATTTGGGGATGTTTCCAAGTTGCACTCGATAAAATAAACAAACAAATCAAATAACACTTGTTCAAACCATTATCATCTAACAGCCAAGTAAACACCATGTTTTTTTTTTATGCTCCAGGAATAAATCTAGTGATACAATAGATTCATAAAACATGATTTGTAATGTGCTTAAACACTTGACCCTTGGTGGGAATTTCCTACTATCAATTTGAAAAATAAATATGGCTATATAAAGTATAAATACATTTTAAAAAGAGTAGTTTGTAAGTTTCATTAAATCAGAAGGTACCAAATACACCAACCAATGAACAATTGTAATGTATTTACTACAGGTGCAATTAAAATATAAGCACAATGAAGTTGACTTACTAAGTAAAGGTTGACAGTCTGCTTAAATGCCTGTAAATAAATCCTAAGTGAGGTTTGACTACCATGTAAAACAGAGGTCTTTAGATAGGAGTACAGATATGCAGAGAATGGACAATGGTCCACTGCAGGGCTGTCTTCTGAACCAATAATAAACTCAGATATAGTATGTCATGTTAAAAATATGCATTAGTCTGGATGTGCTTAATTATAAGTTAAAAATGCATTGCTTTTCAAAACGAATAAAAGTTCCACATTAATTGACCATCGGGCTATTGGGAACTTTCAATGCTGCTTCATATCGACTGCCTTTTTTGTACCATGCAGATGATGCACATTGGAATTCTGTGTAACGAAGTAAGGGCTTGAAGTTGTGAGTTAAATTAATGAAAATAAATCCATTTGGATTAAATATGAAAAAGAACAATACAAAAACTGAAAAACAAAATAATTGAGCTACAAAAATGTGCACGTTTTTCATACATTTCACAGAGGCTCAAACTTTGCTTTTTATACTGATAATTCAGATAATACAATAGTCTCAGTTGACTTCCAAATAATAGCTGAAAAACTGGGCTGACAGATAACCAACAACCATCACTATCCTAACAGCTACTTAATTTACTGGGTTTAACAACTTCTACATTCCAATCCACCATGTTCAACAAATTTAGGCATGACTGGCAAAGTATGCCATCAGAGAGTTTCAGCCTACCTCATTTGATCTATAATCTTTCATTATAATCGCAAGCTAAACCCTGTTGGATATAAGTAGGGTCCTGCAAAAGATTTAAATGCACTTGCTGCCTATAGCCTTCTTTGCTGGTAAATTAATACACAGCTGCACAGCATAGCAACACATTAGTTAATGCTGCTCCCTTACAGCTTTAGAGTACTAGGTTCAAATCCTGCTCCAATCATGGTCGTGGTGGAGCTTCTGAATTTCCCTTGGTTTTCCAAGGTTTTTTGCCCACATCCCAAAGATGTGTGTTAGTAACATGTAATCATCTACAGCAGGGGTGCCCAATGCGTCAATCGCGATTGACCTGTAGATTGCAAAGGTAGTGCAGGTAGATCGCGCTGCATTCAAAAAAATTTTTTTTAAACGTTAGTCTATCATATATCCTCTCTATGGCATTTGCCACTTGATTGACATACAGGGCGGCCAGTCTGAGATCTCTTTTCTTCTAACACACTGGTCATCCCACACGCACGATCAAACGCGTGAGCTACTGCAAAACTCCGGCTGTGGTCTAGTTAGCCTTCCAATTTATATCGACCAAAGAAAGGATTTAAAAAAAAAATTGTTTGGGGAGGGTATGGACTGGATGTGGAATTGGAAGAGGATTTTTTTTTCAGACAATGTCACAATCGAAGTGCGTTTGTGTGATCTGTCAATCTATCATTGCTATTCCAAAGAAGGAAAATGTGGAAAGGCACTTTCAAACTGTTCATAAAAACTATGGAATTGACTTCCATCTGAAAAGCGATCTGAGAAAGAGAAAGGAGAGGGAACTAAAATCGCAGTTAATCGGACAGCCGTCATTTTTCACTCGGCTGAATTCAAAAGCTCAGTTAATGCTTTCAAACGAAAAATGCAACATTTGCCCACAAAGCTGCAGCGCCTTGATTTGGGGAACATCCAAAACCTTGCGTCAGAGCTGGAGACGCAATGGAAGACATGTGCGCAACTTGACAGCATACGCTACACAGAACAGATTGAAAATTGCCTGTCAGACTTTGACAGACGGTTTTAAGACTCAGTTTTACTTGAGCCAATTTCTACATTTAAGTGCTATCCATTTAGGGAAGATGCTGAGGGTGATTCACCCTCATCAAAAATTGCAACACTGTTTCACCTAAAACTCCTCTACAGTGGAGGATGAGATTTTGACACTACAGGATGACATTCAGCTGAAGTCTGGGGCTCTTGGACAGTTTTGGAACTCACAGATGAAAAGTACCCAAACATGAGGAAATGTGCTACCTCCTTGACTGCATTATTCAGCTCTACTTATTTATGCGAGTCAGCCTTTTCCCACATGAAGATTATTAAATCCAAATACTGTAGTGACCATAAATGTATTGAATTGTTATTGTGCCATAAAGGTTATTCAGTTATGCAAGGTACAACAACATATATTTTATGTACAAAGTATACTCCGTATACAGTGCATCCGGAAAGTATTCACAGCGCATCACTTTTTCCACATTTTGTTATGTTACAGCTTTATTCCAAAATGAATTAAATTCATTTTTTTCCTCAGAATTCTACACACAACGCCCCATAATGACAACGTGAAAAAAGTTTACTTGAGGTTTTTGCAAATTTATTAAAAATAAAAAAACTGACAAATCACATGTACATAAATATTCACAGCCTTTCCTCAATACTTTGTCGATGCACCTTTGGCAGCAATTACTGCCTCAAGTCTTTTTGAATATGATGCCACAAGCTTGGCACACCTATCCTCGGCCAGTTTCGCCCATTCCTCTTTGCAACACCTCTCAAGCTCCATCAGGTTGGATGGAAAGCATCGGTGCACAGCCATTTTAAGATCTCTCCAGAGATGTTCAATCGGATTCAAGTCTGGGCTCTGGCTGGGCCACTCAAGGACATTCACAGAGTTGTCCTGAAGCCACTCCTTTGATAGCTTGGCTGTGTGCTTAGGGTCGTTGTCCTGCTGAAAGATGAACCGTCGCCCCAGTCTGAGGTCAAGAGCACTCTGGAGCAGGTTTTCATCCAGGATGTCTCTGTACATTGCTGCTGTCACCTTTCCCTTTATCCTGACTAGTCTCCCAGTTCCTGCCGCTGAAAAACATCCCCACAGCATGATGCTGCCACCACCATGCTTCACTGTAGGGATGGTATTGGCCTGGTGATGAGCGGTGCCTTATTTCCTCCAAACGTAACGCCTGGCATTCACACCAAAGAGTTCAATCTTTGTCTCATCAGACCAGAGAATTTTCTTTCTCATGGTCTGAGAGTCCTTCAGGTGCCTTTTGGCAAACTCCAGGCGGGCTGCCATGTGCCTTTTACTAAGGAGTGGCTTCCATCTGGCCACTCTACCATGCATGCCTGAGTGGGGGATTGCTGCAGAGATGGTTGTCCTTCTGGAAGTTTTTCCTCTCTCCACAGAGGACCTCTGGAGCTCTGACAGAGTGACCATCGGGTTCTTG
The DNA here is from genome assembly GCF_900747795.2 of Erpetoichthys calabaricus. Taxonomy (NCBI): domain Eukaryota; kingdom Metazoa; phylum Chordata; class Cladistia; order Polypteriformes; family Polypteridae; genus Erpetoichthys; species Erpetoichthys calabaricus. Next base: position 260,487,094 of record NC_041397.2, on the reverse strand, counting down.
GTCCCTCCCTGACTAAGGCCCTTCTCCCCCGATCGCTCAGTTTAGATGGCCGGCCAGCTCTGAGAAGAGTCCTGGTGGTTTCGCACTTCTTCCACTTACGGATGATGGAGGCCACTGTGCTCATTGGGACCTTCAAAGCAGCAGAAAATTTTCTGTAACTTTCCCCAGATTTGTGCCTCGAGACAATCCTGTCTTGGAGGTCTACAGACAATTCCTTTGACTTCATGCTTGGTTTGTGCTCTAACATGAACTGACAACTGTGGGACCTTATATAGACAGGTGTGTGCCTTTCCAAATCATGTCCAATCAACTGAATTTACCACAGGTGGACTCCAGTGAAGTTGCAGAAACATCTCAAGGATGATCAGGGGAAACAGGATGCACCTGAGGTCAATTTTGAGCTTCTTGGCAAAGGCTGTGAATACTTATGTACATGTGCGTTCTCAATTTTTTATTTTTAATAAATTTGCAAAAATCTCCAAGTAAACTTTTTTCACGTTGCCATTATGGGGTGTTGTGTGTAGAATTCTGAGGAAAAAAATGAATTTAATCCATTTTGGAATAAGGCTGTAACATAACAAAATGTGGAAAAAGTGATGCACTGTGAATACTTTCCGGATGCACTGTATATATACAGTACTGTGCAAAAGTTTTAGGCAGGTGAGAAAAAATGCTGTAAACAAAGAATGCTTTCAAAAATGGAAGTGTTAATCATTTATTTTCATCAATCAACAAAATGCAGTGAATGAACAAAAGAGAAATCTAAATCAAATCAATATTTGGTGTGACCACCCTTTGCCTTCAAAACAGCATCAATTCTTCTAGGTACACTTACACACAGTTGTTGAAGAAACTCAGCTGGTAGGTTGTTCCAAACATCTTGGAGAACTAACCACAAATCTTCTGTGGATGTAGGCTTCCTCACATCCTTCTGTCTCTTCATGTAATCCCAGACACACTCGATGATAGATAGATAGATATGTTGAGATCAGGGCTCTGTGGGGGCCATACCATCACTTCCAGGACTTCTTGTTCTTTTTTACGCTGAAGATAGTTCTTAATGACTTTGGCTGTATGTTTGAGGTCGTTGTCCTGCTGCAGAATAAATTTGGGGCCAATCATACGCCTTCCTGATGGTATTGCATGATGGATAAGTACAGTACGTATAAGAATTGATGCTGGTTTGAAGGCAAAAGGTAGTAACACCAAATATTGATTTGATTTAGATTTTTCTTTTGTTCGCTCACTTTGCATTTTGTAAATTGATAACAACAAACAATCATTATTTATATTTCTGAAAGCATTCTTTATTTACAGCATTTTTTCACACCTGCCTAAAACTTTTGCACAGTACTGTATATATATATATATATATATATATATATATATATATATATATATATATATATATATATATATATATATATATACACAGAGAGAGAGAGAGAGAGAGAGAGAGAGAGAGAGAGAGAGAGAGAGAGAGAGAGAGAGAGAGAGAGAGAGAGAGAGAGAGAGAGAGAGAGAGAGAGAGAGAGAGAGAGAGAGAGCATTTATAATTTAGGTAGATCATTTCAACCTGGTCATTTTAAAAGTATCTCACAAGCCAAAAAAGTGTGGGCACCCCTGATCTACAGTATGTATGCAATTCTGGGACGCAAAAGCCAAAGTAAACTCATATCTGTATGAGTCATTGTGTGTGAGGACATGACTGTGTTCCACAATGAACTGGCATCCTGCCTAGGGATGGATCCTGCCTTGCATACAATTTAGCCAGGATAGCTGCTAGCTACCCCGATGGACAGATGGGCGGATAAATCTTATATTTAAACAGGTAACAAATGTTTGAATAGGTAGAAGGGTACAATAAACATCATCTGTACCATTAATGTCATGTAAAGGGGACACACATTGTATTCTGGGACTACAGAAACAAAGTATTGGCAACCATCCTGTGCTGAATATGCCAAACAGATTGATTTCACTGGCTGGATTTCGTGTATGCCAATCACATCACAGTATCAATCATTGTTTGAAGGATAAAGCGAAAGCTACACATGAATGGCTTTCAAACAACAATGTCGATGTTCTCGAGTAGTCAAGTCAAGAGTCTAGATCTCATTTCAATTGAGATTTACTGACTGGGCTTGAATAAAGGTTGTTCACTCACAGTCAGAGCTTGAGCAGTTTTGCAAAGAATAATGGGGGAAAACTGCAGTGTTCGGATGTGTAAAGCTGATAGAGAGGCCTGTCCACATAGATTCAAGGCTGTCATGGCTGCCAAAGGTACATAAATAAATACTGACTTGAAGGGGGTCAATACTTAATGTGATTTTTTTATGTGTTATATTCATAATGAATATAGATCACTTTGCAGATCTGTTTTCACTTTGACATTAAAAAGACTTTTTCTGTCGATAAATACTAAAAAAGTCCAATTAAATCCAATGTGATTCAATGTTATAACACAATAAAATTTGAGACTTCCAAAGGTGAAAATATTTTATAGGCACTGTATGCAGGCACACCACAGTGCATTGAAGAATCTGCAAAGGCTGTACATTTTAGTACAAATGATCTTAAATGTATTACACTGAAGTTATTGTGTGCAAAATTATACATTTCTATTTTGGCGAGGAAAGCAAACGCACAATGATTTAAGGTATGTGATACTGGCCTGACACATTTTCTTTAGCTTTACAAATAACACAGAAGCAGCCCAAAAGATTCTAGATTGTGCACATAGAAGAAATTACTTGAGTTTATACTGTATTTATGGAAATACTTTGGCCAAGAAAAAGATATGGTGGTCAAAGCACACAGCATTTAAGCAGAACACAAGTATTCAGGTTATAGGGTGTGCCTCACTTTTGCCACATGTGTAGTAGCACCATTGGTCTCTCGTCAAAGTTCCACCCATGTTTCATTTATGGATGACAACTGTGTTGCAAGATGGGAAATGTTATGCTAAATGATAATATCTTCTGAAGTTTGCAGAAAAAGTAAGAAATTTCAAGATACAGGTAGCATATAAATTATGTAAAGTACAAAACACAAAAATGGGAAGGAAAAAAAGCCATCTACTCTTGGACCATAAGTACAGCATACTGCTGAGCAAACACTCAGTGGAAATGAAAAAAATGTCAAGATACTATATTACAAAATGAATCATTCAACAACCCAATTTATAATCTACTTGTTAAGCTCAGGGTCATGGGGAAGCTTTCACATATCCAATCAGCATTAGAGGAGAACCAACCCCAAAACCCACTCGTTCTCAGGGTATATTTATCCACTTTGTCCTTTACCATTTCTGCACAAATGCCAAAGTGGATTGTACCAAAATATAGTGATAGATCACAACACATATTCAATGTAGAAATAGAAGCTAATGAGGAGATGCCCCTAAAAGGTTGGATGTATTTTCCCAACATGATCTGGGTGCACATTAATCTTCTCTGAGATAGTTGGTGCTAATAATTACAAAGAGATTCTCAGAATGATTATTGCCGTTTGATGCTGCAGCATTTCTTTCTTACTAAGACATGTACAATCCAGGATGACAATGTATCTAACAATGCATGGTTGATCACCAAATGGATTGATGATCACGAGAATAAAATTAAGCATATAACATTGTCTTGTCAATGTCACATGAGAATAAAGCAAGCATTAATGGGTCACCATCTTAGACTCAAAGTAGTGCTGTCACATCAAACTTTGCTATTCGAAAATGATTCGATTTTTTGAGGGAAGAAGGGTAGAAAAAGAAAAAAAAGAAGGTGGTGCAGATGCTATGGATTTTGATGGCTCTTATATTATGGCCACCACTGCGGCCATTATCTTCATAAAGTATATATATATATACAGTGGTGTAAAAAACTATTTGCCCCCTTCCTGATTTCTTATTCTTTTGCATGTTTGTCACACAAAATGTTTCTGATCATCAAACACATTTAACCATTAGTCAAATATAACACAAGTAAACACAAAATGCAGTTTTTAAATGATGGTGTTTATTATTTAGGGAGAAAAAAAATCCAAACCTACATGGCCCTGTGTGAAAAAGTAATTGCCCCCTTGTTAAAAAATAACCTAACTGTGGTGTATCACACCTGAGTTCAATTTCCGTAGCCACCCCCAGGCCTGATTACTGCCACACCTGTTTCAATCAAGAAATCACTCAAATAGGAGCTGCCTGACACAGAGAAGTAGACCAAAAGCACCTCAAAAGCTAGACATCATGCCAAGATCCAAAGAAATTCAGGAACAAATGAGAACAGAAGTAATTGAGATCTATCAGTCTTGTAAAGGTTATAAAGCCATTTCCAAAGCTTTGGGACTCCAGCGAACCACAGTGAGAGCCATTATCCACAAATGGCAAAAACATGGAACAGTGGTGAACCTTCCCAGGAGTGGCCGGCCGACCAAAATTACCCCAAGAGCGCAGAGACGACTCATCCGAGAGGTCACAAAAGACCCCAGGACAACATCTAAAGAACTGCAGGCCTCACTTGCCTCAATTAAGGTCAGTGTTCACGACTCCACCATAAGAAAGAGACTGGGCAAAAACGGCCTGCATGGCAGATTTCCAAGACGCAAACCACTGTTAAGCAAAAATAACATTAGGGCTCGTCTCAATTTTGCTAAGAAACATCTCAATGATTGCCAAAACTTCTGGGAAAATACCTTGTGGACTGATGAGTCAAAAGTTGAACTTTTTGGAAGGCAAATGTCCCGTTACATCTGGCGTAAAAGGAACACAGCATTTCAGAAAAAGAACATCATACCAACAGTAAAATATGGTGGTGGTAGTGTGATGGTCTGGGGTTGTTTTGCTGCTTCAGGACCTGGAAGGCTTGCTGTGATAGATGGAACCATGAATTCTACTGTCTACCAAAAAATCCTGACGGAGAATGTCCGGCCATCTGTTCGTCAACTCAAGCTGAAGCGATCTTGGGTGCTGCAACAGGACAATGACCCAAAACACACCAGCAAATCCACCTCTGAATGGCTGAAGAAAAACAAAATGAAGACTTTGGAGTGGCCTAGTCAAAGTCCTGACCTGAATCCAATTGAGATGCTATGGCATGACCTTAAAAAGGCGGTTCATGCTAGAAAACCCTCAAATAAAGCTGAATTACAACAATTTTGCAAAGATGAGTGGGCCAAAATTCCTCCAGAGCGCTGTAAAAGACTCATTGCAAGTTATCGCAAACGCTTGATTGCAGTTATTGCTGCTAAGGGTGGCCCAACCAGTTATTAGGTTCAGGGGGCAATTACTTTTTCACACAGGGCCATGTAGGTTTGGATTTTTTTTTCTCCCTAAATAATAAAAACCACCATTTACAAACTGCATTTTGTGTTTACTTGTGTTATATTTGACTAATGGTTAAATGTGTTTGATGATCAGAAACATTTTGTGTGACAAACATGCAAAAGAATAAGAAATCAGGAAGGGGGCAAATAGTTTTTCACACCACTGTATATATATATATATATATATACAGTATTATATATATATATATATGTGTGTGTGTATGTGTATATATATATATATATATATATATATATATATATATATATATATATATATATATATATATATATATATAAAAAGCATGCACAAATGTAATTTAAGTTTGTATATTTACTTATTTTTATAATGTATATTCAAATCTTATTTTTTGTCTAATTTGACAGCAAAAGTGAACAAATTTCTCATAGAAGAATTGTGCATCATCCTTCTTCCTATTCAGGCAACATATGTTGTACTAATTTTTATATTCAGTTTCAATTTCAAGTGCACTCACTACATCACAACAATTAACTTTATGTTTTTATTTATAGTCTATCTTTGTAACACGGTACCAGGAAAAATAAAGAATATGTAAAGGTTATGCACAACATATATTGCACACTTAATTGATCCAAAATAACAGATCCAGGAATGGATATCCACAAAACATTGTTGACCCTCTATTTGCTTGTCTTGAGAAACATACTGTATACTCCACTTTCTTCCTATTCTTGGAGTTCCTTTACTCAATGAAGCACAAACATGAAGTGCATTTATCAAACAGAAAGGGACATGTTGTGACAGGAGTGATGCAGGACCACACCTAAGCCCCAATGCCACCATGATAAAAGCGACAACTTCCTCAAATGTCTAATAATATCTTAAGCTTTGCACACTCTATTCAACAGCTGCACAGTGCACTTCATCTTCAATAGTTGAAATACATCCTGGTACGGGAACTGTTCAGATCAGGATGCTACAGAGAACTACAGAGTACAGAGAAGACAGCTTTCAATATTAATGGCACACAGCTCCCTATTGTTGCAGAGGGAATACACAAAGCTTTACAAAAAACAAACAGTATTATTAAACATCTCAGACATCCCACACAAACACATTTCTGCCATCTCCATTCCTCCAAATGGCACACGACTATTAGTACTCACACTATTAGATTCTGAGACAGGTTTTTATCCAGAGGTCACAAGGTTTATCATGCTGCTCTTACAGACAACTATGTGAAAGTTTCTTGCATATATTGTCTAATGTTGCATTTAGTGTATGGTGCTTTATTCTTTGTCTGCTTTGGCTTTATAATATTGCAACTAGTTTCTGCATTATATGAAAGTAACAATTTCATTGTGTTATGTAAACATGATCATTTAAACCTGAAAAAGGCATATTTAAATTAAAATGCACTCTAAGCCAAACAAATTCTCAGATCTCTTTTTTTGGGGGAAAAGTAACCTATTAAATGAACTCTACATGTAACACAGTATATTTTATCTGCATGTATACTGTATAACAAAAAAGTCTGCACATTTGCAGCAACTTAGTATTAAAACATTTACAGTACCATTATGTGCTTAGTGATGCACTCTAGGCTGCAACTTGCTCTTTTCTAGAAACAGTTCTTCCAAGAAAAAAAAAAGGCATTCTGATGGATTTGGTGGAGTAGGAACATGTTCCTCATTCACATAATCAGGAACTGGGAAGGTTTAGTTCCTCATTCACATAATCAGGAACTGGGAAGGTTTAGTTATTTAGGGCTATGTCTTCAAAGTATATTAGAATGTCATTCCTCACAGACTAAACATGGTCATTGCTCAGTACCTTTTCAGCCATCTGCGTCTCTGTACCAGAACCTAGTAAAGCTTCTTTTATGGAAAGGGCATTTGTTTCTGCATTTCAGTTCTTATTCTGGTCTATTTTTCCATTCCCATTTTAACTTGTATATTTTATAACCATGGGTCCCTACAAAGAAATCTAGTAGAGTTTTGTGTGTGTGTGTGTGTTTATGACAGAGAAAAGAAAGAATACAAAACCAATTTAAAGACAAGGTGTCAAGCAATTTACTACTTTGTTGTCAAGGGAAAAAAAATACATCAGTGGTACAGTTAAAGCCTTCATAGATCCTCTTTCATTGAGAAAAGGATGCTGAATATAGTTATAAATTTCTCCTTTATAAAATGTATGGATAATTTATGTTTATCACAGATGTAGTATTTTTCATGTGTCCATGTAGTTTTAACTCTCTCATTTAACAAATTTTCCTTGTTCTCTTTCTGCAACTATTATAAAACCAAGATCAATTTTGCCCTCACCATATATCACAACTCATCCTGCATTCAGACTATTGTTTTTACACTTAACTTTTCTGTGGAATGTTAAAAAGGGGATTAACTAGCTGACCTAAAGAAAAACTCCTTTATTCCACATGACTACCATTCTTGATATCTGCATTATTGGTGTCTTTATTGCAACAAACCAAGCCCACAAATTGAGCACTAATATTAAGCATTCATAGTTAAAATGCACCAGTTGCTTCAAAATGTATTTTAATGCAATGTTTAATTTTTCATGCTAATCAAACACAGTGAAAAAGAGTGTTTGTATCTAAACTATTCCCACATACTGTGTACTTTATCATACCATTTCTGCCAACAAATCTCACAAATATTTTGTTTTCAGGAATGTTTCCAAAATTCTGTTTTGTCCAATCTTATTTGAGACTCCTGCTCTCTGCTCTTGTGTTGCTCTACCATTTACAATTTACAATTATTATTCAAAAAGTAGTTACTAGTAATTAGTTGCTGCACCTCAAAATACAAAAATGACTGCCCCTAGCATTCATCAAGTGTACACAAAATTCAGGCAAAGAGGCTACTGAGACAATGTACAGTATGACCTGGGATTGCCTATAGCTCTTAGGTAAGGCAAACATGAGCCAGAAAATTATTACAGATGTAATGTCAAAATAAATGACAGCCTTTTGGTGTCTATACAGAATAGGGTGCTGCCAAATTCCTGCGTAAACATAAGACACACTCACCTTCAGGGCAGGCTGCAGGCTTTTATAATGCATTTGTCCTTATGATAGAGGTGAACACACTTTTATCTGTCAAAAACACTGACTAAAACTGGATGACTGTGGGCTTTAACAGCTCAGCTGTCTTTAAATTAAGTCCTTTCTTCTTGCAAAATATAATCATAGGCTTTTGGACAAACAAAATCTTATCAAAAAAACAGAAAAGCCAAGCAAAATGACGCCTTTTATTGGCTAACTAAAAAGATTGCAATATGCAAGCTTTCGAGGCAACTCAGGCCCCTTCTTCAGGCAAGATCTTGCCTGAAGAAGGGGAACGAGTTGCCTAGAAAACTTGCATATAATACATCTTTTTAGTTCGCCAATAAAAGGTGTCATTTTGCTTGGCTTTTCTCTACATTCATAATGGCTAACACGGTACAACACCCTAGTACTACAAAAATACAGAGGAAGGTAAAATATAAAATAAATGAATATAAAAAAAAATAAAGATTACAGCTGTGACTTCTTGCAGCACTTGGGTCGAACTTTTAATTGTGAACTAGGGCAAACTGTGTACAACTATCTTTTAAAATAAATTGGCCTGGTGTGATGACAGCACAGCTTGGATTGGTTGACTTAACTACATTTTACTGCCATATTACAAAGTTGTTTGTGCATATTGCAATAAAACAATAATAATTCTTTACATTTATATAGCGCTTTTCTCACTACTCAAAGCGCTCTCCACACAGGGAGGACCCAGGAAGCAAACCCACAATCTCCTTACTGCAAAGCCGCAGCACTACCACTGCACCACCTGTGAGGTAAACACAGCTGTGAGAAGGTGATCCAGACCTTTTGATTTACTGTTGGCAATTTGGGCAAAAACAACAAGTCAATCAAAAGCAATCGTGATATTTTTACAAAGGTATCTTCATTCAAATAAATTACAAGTTTAAATACTATCCACTCTCTTTCATTAATAAAATATGCGAACTGCATACATATGCTAAAGCAAGCAGCACATCACAGCCAAGTAAATCTGACTTTATCAAAGATCCCACCTACATCAAGCCATATACAGTGAAAGACTAATTACCACTGGATAGCACAGTTTCACAACTTTCTAATGATGTATAGTTGTCTATGTTTGGTCATTTGTACTACATGTTAAAGGTGTGTGTAAAAGTCAGGAAATATATTGCATATGTGACAACTAACCTTTATGTACAAGCTTCAGTATGAATGTAGGCAGATTGTTTGGTTAATGTATAGTAAGATCTGAGATTTGTACTACAGACATCTTTTTCAAACAAAAAAGAAAAAGAAAAAAGAGCAAAGGAAACTTAAGAGTGAGGAAGTACAAGAAAAAAGTTACACAGTGCTAGTGATATGGAATATGAAGACCTGGAGTCATACTTTTGATTCTACTGAAAATGCTGGTGCTATGCTTAATTTTTGAGTACTGCTTAGTATAACTTATAAGCATTGGTTCGCTGTTTTACAGTTCATGGATCATGGGTTCAGTTACCATATCCAGATGATGTCTGCTGCATATTCTCCGTATGCAATTTTTCTAAGCAGTGCTTCTCCAGTTTCAGCTTCTATCAAGTATCCATTGAAAGCTTCATGTTAGAATCCCACCCCAAATTTTGATCAAATGTTACTGGCCATTTGAACTTTCATATGGAAGTGTTCTGAGAAACAAATGTATTTGTATCACACCACACTGCCACTCACAGTTTCACACGTAGTCCCCATCCCTTCCTTGATTCAATGTCACTCAATCACAATGCGCTGCCACTCAACGTATCTGAAGGTATAACAAGGTATCCCCCTGCCCCTTTACCACCCCCTCGAAAGAACATTCCTGGTCCAATCCATTGTTTTCCACAAGTATGCCAGTTTTCAACTGGCATGGCAAAAATATACTGTTAAGGATAGATTGGACATTGTGTGAATGGTTTCCTGCCATGTGACAAGGATTGCCAGGAAGGACATTGCACCAGGGGCTGCTATAAACTAGAATGAAAATGTATGTATGCACTTAATTTATTCCAGATGTGAAATGCAAGAAAAATGCAACAATAAACTAATTCAAAAAACAGCACAACAACCAAAATCTATTATACAAAATTAAGACTTCTCCGTGCCTAGTGGTAAACAGAAATTGTTTCAAGGACTGGCATGACAAATAATTTTTAAAGTAAAGGTTTCAATGAGTACATACTTATACATATGTAGATACAAATTGCTTACGTGTTGCTTCAGAATGATATAAAGTGTGTGTGTGTATATATTTTTTTCTCAAAAAATAACTGCAAAACGTGTTTTGAGAGATTGTTAAGTTGCAAAAGACAAAAGGCAAAACATTACCAAAAAGGTAGACACCATGTACCAAGCAGTATAACTTGACAATGCTATGTAATGATATCTAAACCTAGTACAATGACAGCTGACAGAATGGGGTACAAAAGAAAGATGTTTCCAGGGCTGTGCAGCATAAATGTCTTGGTTATGTACTTTAAAATTCATTTTTTTGAGAGAAATTACTACAATATCTAACTTTTATGTTTTACTTTTATACTGGTGTGAAACAAAGGTTTCTATTCATATAAAGACTTTCTTTTAAAATTTGAAGTGTTATATTTACTACTCTTAAGTCATTTAAACCACCTTCAATACATAAGCAGAATAATGTCCATTCAACTTTGGGTATGTAATTTATATGCAATAATGCCAAAAGACCCTCAGATTTAACAAGCATGGTACCTTTTTTTTTTTTTTTTTTTTTTTTTTTTAAAGATTTCTACCTATACTGCTGGTAAATCGAATTCTACCCTTTTTATTTTAAATTGGATTAAGCAGAACAAAGACTGCATGTACTGCAATACAACCTCTAGACAGTTTTAGTGGCCAAGTATAAGGACATAAGAACATCTATACTAGATTGCTACAAGGCTGGAAGCAATGGAAAACTTGTTCTTCCTAGAATAGAGTTTAGTGGAAAATCACAAGAGCTACCTTATTCTGCTGTGCATTTTCTAAAAAATGGCTGCAGCTGGTTAACCACCATCAAAGAAATCTTGTTAATCTTTCCCCTGCATTTCAGACAAGGGCCACTGCACAAGTTCACAAATGGAAAACAAATCTTCGGTAAAGTGAGCAGGTAATACCTGCACCTTAAATTCCGTTGAGTGCTCTTAATGTAAGTTGGCTGATATAATGAATCATATTTTTTGCAGGATACTACTACAAACTAACCAAACATAAAACCAATACATAAATAAATATATACAAAATATATGTAAGAGCACCAAATCAGGTGCCAGCAGCAGAACAGCAGTAGGAAAATACACAAGAAAGGAAAAAGAAAATATGTAAATTAGTGATGAGAATTCTGACTAAATATGATATTTGAACACTTATCTGTATCAATAAGAACTATCAACCCCCTGCAATGATTCATTATGTCTTTTTTTCCTGTGAGGTGTGTTGTGATGTTAGAGATTCAAAATGCCCATCCCTAGTACACACATTTTCTACTGGCAATGGTATAATTTGTTTATATCTCACTTTAACTCAATTAGCAAGAACTCCAGCGCTTTATTTAAAAATGTACTGAAAGATCAGCAGAATTTTTCCACTGTACTGACACACACATACACTCGAATTGGATTAGTAATTCAGTCTTGTAGCCCTATTAACTTTCATTGTTTGGAGCTTAATTTTTGGGGCTATAGCTGTTTTTTGTATACTATGTGGGGAAACAACTCCAGGCCTTCAAAATTCTCAAAGGACTTGACAGTTAGCCCAGCAAAATTCTTTCACTTAAACAGTAAATTATATTCTTGAGGACATACTTAAATTAAAAGGAAGTATATTTAACAAGAAAGCACTTCTTAACATACACACTGAAGGAACCACAAACAAACAACCATGCAATATAGTAAAGACCTTGACAGATTTATAACAAAAAAAAAGTAGCTGGATCAACTATTACAACAACTCATTAGTTGGTTTTGTTTGTCAACCTTCACATGTTCTTCCTTACCCTTGTAACTAAAACAGAACAGGCATTACTTGAGATTCTGCCAATAAGAGGTTTCTTTAAATAAAATATGCATAAGTGAGGAGTGCAAGAGCCACCAGAAGGCATAATATTATGCTAGTCGGCACTTCAAAATGTGAACCACTACACTGGTCTCACACCTATCAAGCAAAACATGTGGCCCGTTTAAAAAAAAAAAAAAACAAAAAAAAAAACACAACAGCCTCACTACCAGGTGGAAGTAGGCACAGAAATGAAGAACAATAGAGTGGCCAATGCTATAAAAGTAGCAATCACAAAAAAAAGAAACTAGTCAAGCTCAGTGAAGGTAGTAAAATTATTTATTTATTTAATTTTTCCAACTAGGACCAGGACATTCTGTATGGTCATTTTGAAATGTGAGTGGTTCAAGACACATACAGGCCACTTGCAGGAAAGGTAAAACAGAAATATTTCATTCTTAACATCTACCTTCACCAACATTACTAAATCTGGCACATGAAAAAAGACTGTTTACTCCTTATTCAAAAAAGCTGTTGTCAACAAAATCAATGTATATTTTGTGTGTACCTCAAGGACTTTTAAACAAATATAATGATATTGAACAAAATGTTCAACAATGTAAACAAGAATCAAGCTTTAACATCCTGACAACTCACATAATCTAATCCAAAAAACAAACATCACACCATAATGACTCAGTACATGACTATGAATGTACTTTGTGCTGAATCTAAATACATTTTTATACGCTGAAACTGTTGTATGGATGTTTATATCAAATGTAATAACAAGAAAAAAAGTGTTATAACTGATCTTTTTGCAAAATTTCTGAAAGGTTGTAGGCAATAAAAAAATAAATATGGATAGTTTGGTACACAAAAGACAAATATTGGGTTGGGGTGTAAGTTCAGACTTCTAAAATGGGTTACACATCACTCAATAGAGTAAACCATCAAAGGAGGCATCAGAAAATACAAAATAAGGGGCATCTCCTATGTGGTCCACAAGTGGAAAGGACTTTGCCAGCAGTATATAGTAGGTTTACGAGAGGATGTGTTGAAATTTGGAAGTCGATCATGCTAGAAGCAGTCAGGAGTTTAAAAGGTAATATGGTTTAAACATAATAGCATGACATATATGATTTCATACAGTAGTCTTCTTCTTTTGGCTACTCCCGTTAGGGGTTGCCACAGCGGATCATCTTCTTCCATATCTTTCTGTACTCTGCATCTTGTTCTGTTACACCCATCACCTGCATGTCCTCTCTCACCACATCCATAAACCTTCGCTTAGGCCTTCCTCTTTATCTCTTGCCTGGCAGCTCTATCCTTAGCATCCTTCTCCCAATATACCCAGCATCTCTCCTCTGCACATGTCCAAACCAACGCAATCTCGCCTCTCTGACTTTGCCTCCCAACCGTCCAACTTGAGCTGACCCTCTAATGTACTCATTTCTAATCCTATCCATCCTCGTCACACCCAATGCAAATTTTAACATCTTTAACTCTGCTACCTCCAGCTCTGTCTCCTGCTTTCTGGTCAACGCCACCGTCTCCAATCCATATAACATAGCTGGTCTCACTACCGTCCTGTAGACCTTCCCTTTCACTCTTGCTGATATCCATCTATCACAAATTACTCCTGACACTCTTCTCCACCCATTCCACCTTGCCTGCACTCTCTTTTTCACCTCTCTTCCACAATCCTCATTACTCTGTACTGTTGATCCCAAGTATTTAAAGTCATCCACCTTCGCCAACTCTACTCCCTGCATCCTCACCATTCCACTGACCTCCCTCTCATTTACACACATGTATTCTGTCTTGTTCCTACTGACCTTCATTCCTCTCTTCTCTAGAGCATATCTCCACCTCCCTACTATTGCTACAGATCACAATGTCATCAACAAACATCATAGTCCACAGGAACTCCTGTCTAATCTCATCTGTCAACCTGTCCATCACCATTGCAAATAAGAAAGGGCTCAGAGCCGATCCCTGATGTAATCCCACCTCCACCTTGAATGCATCCGTCACTCCTACCGCAGACCTCACCACAGTCACACTTCCCTCGCACATATCCTGTACAACTCTTACATACTTCTCTGCCACTCCCAACTTTCTCATACAATACCACAACTCCTCTCGTGGCACCCTGTCATATGCTTTTTCCAGGTCCACAAAGATGCAATGCAACTCCTTCTGGCCTTCTCTATACTTCTCCATCAACATCCTCAGAGCAAACATTGCATCTGTGGTGCTCTTTCTTGGCATGACACGATAGATAGATAGATAGATAGATAGATAGATAGATAGATAGATAGATAGATAGATAGATAGATAGAGAGATAGAGAGATAGAGAGATAGAGAGATAGAGAGATAGATAGATACTTTATTAATCCCAATGGGAAATTCACCATACTGCTGCTCACTAATCATCACCTCACTTCTTGACCTAGCTTCCACTACTCTTTCCCATAACTTCATGCTGTGGCTCATCAATTTTATCTCCCTGTAGTCCTGCTAATCCCATTGATTCTTAAATATCAGCACAAGTACACTTCTTCTGCACTCCTCAGGCATCCTCTCACTTTCCAAGATTCCATTAAACAATCTGGTTAAAAACTCCACTTCCATCTCTCCTAAACACCTTCATGCTTCCATAGGTATATCACCTGGACCAACGGCCTTTCCATTTTTCATCCTCTTCATAGCTGTCCTTACTTCCTCCTTACTAATCCATTGCACTTCCTGATTCACTATCTCCACATCATCCAACCTCTTCTCTCTCTCGTTCTCGTCATTCATCAGCCTCTCAAAGTACTCTTTCCATCTGCTCAACACACTCTCCTCGCTTGTGAGTAAGTTTCCATCTTTATCCTTTATCACCCTAACCTGCTGCACATCTTTCCTAGCTTGGTCCCTCTGGCTAGCCAATTGGTACAGGTCCTGTTCTCCCTCCTTAGTGTCCAACCTCTAATACAACTCATCATACGCTTTTCTTTAGCCTTCGCCACCTCTCTCTTCACCATGCACCTTATCTCCTTGTACTCTTGTCTACTTTCTGCATCTCTCTGACTATCCCACTTCTTCTTTGCCATCCCCTTCCTCTGTATACTCTCCTGTATTTCCTCATTCCACCATCAGGTTTCCTTTTCCTCCTTCCTCTTTCCAGATATCACGCCAAGCACCCTTTTGCTGTCATCATTTCTACATCTGCTGTAGTTTCCCAGCTGTCTGGTAACTCTTCACTACCACCCAGTGCCTGTCTTACCTCCTCCCTAAACTCAACCTTGCAGTCTTCCTTTTTCAACCTCCAGCATTTGATCCTTAGCTCTGCCCTCACTCTCTTCCTCTTCTTGATCTTCAATGTCATCCTACATACCACCATCCTATGCTGCTTAACTACACTTTCCCCTGCCACCACTTTGCAGAAGAGTTGATCTGAAGGAGATTGAAAAATGCATAGGATGTTATCTACCTGTGTGCATCTTCTTCCACTCTTGTACGTAACCCTATGTTCCTCCCTCTTCTTAAAATACGTATTCACCACAGCCATGTCCATCCTTTTGGCAAAATCCACTATCCTCTGACCTTCTTCATTCCTCTCCTTGATATCATACCTACCCATTACCTCCTCATCTCCACTGTTCCCTTCACCAACATGCCCATTGAAATCCGCTCCAATCACCAATTTCTTTCCCTTGGGTACACTGTTCATCACTTTATCCAAATCACTCCAAAAATCTTCATTCTCACCCAATGCACATCCAACTTGCAGTGCTTATGCATTAGCAACATTCATCATCACACCTCCAATTTCCAGCTTCATAATCATTACTCTGCCTGACACTCTTTTCACCTCCAAAACACTCTTGACATACTGTTCCTTCAGAATAACTCCTACCCCATTTCTCCTCCCATCCACACCATGATAGAACAATTTGAATCCACCTCCAATCCACCTGGCCTTACTCCCTTTCCATGCTTCAAAATACATATAGAAATATATACAATTGCATGTATATTAGCATTGGTCAAACTTGTGAGAAAACCTGCAAGACAGATAAGCATAGCCAAGTTTGCTGACCATTAGGTTGACAGGTTTATTACACTCAAGACTGCTATTAACGATCACGGACCAATGACTCTCAGAGGAGGTATTCGATTTATTGTGTTTAGATATGATGTCTGCAACTGACTACTTGCCTTTGCCATTGACTCACATTCAGCAATGTGTTGACTACTTAAATGAGAATAACAACTCCCATATTCACAAAAAGAGGCCGTGGTGGACAATGGTGCAATATAGACAATATTCACAAATGGCAGTACATAAGGAATGCAGAGTTATAATGTGCTGCGCATGTTATGCCAGTTACAAAATCAAGAAACAGCCAAGATAACTGCTACTTTGACAGCTCTTCTCAGATGTAAAAATAAATTATGGAAGAGATGCAGGTTTCTTTCTGAAATAACAGAAGCTTTCCTTATTGAGAACTAGGAAGAAAATCAAAAACCGAGAGTAAACGTTCCTGAGCACTGAATAACCGCTGTCAGGAAAGCATTCCAAGTAGTCTTTCACCACCATTCACGTGCTACAATACAATAACAGTCAAAACCAAAAAACCGAAAAATGAGGCTTTAAGAGTACTTGTTAACTAATTATATCCATATCCCTGAGAAGGTGGGACATGTACCTTAGCAACCACACAAGATCCCAGAGCAACCATTATCTACCCATGTTGGTTTTAAAATGGTAATGCAGTTAAAATTAAAATGGAAAAGAACAAAGAAATAAAATTTGAATATTGAGAATTTTCTGTCCAATTGGAAAACTTTGGCTTTTCTTAGAAGTTCAATAAAAAAGTAAATAAAACATAAAAATACATAAATGTTCTAAAAAAACAAATACACACAATAAAAACTAAAAAAAGAAAAAAAACTTCTGACTGGCTAAAAGTAAAAAGAGCCACCACATAATTTTTCATAAAAGCAACGACTGATACTATTTTCAATTAGGACAAGACCTGGGGACGACATCTACTGGGAATAGCTGAAACTGGATCTGACATGGAATATCATGACAAATTATCAAGTCAACATTGTCTTAAGGGAAGGAATGTGCAGTGATTGTGTTAAAACTACATCCTGAAGAAAATTAGAAATTAGAACCAATTCTCAGCCACATTCCAAACCTGATTTTGCATATATTGGTGCCTGTACGTTGGCCCAAAGGCTGAAATACAGACTCCGTCAATGCCCTAATTCACAGTCAAATAAATAATTTACAGCATAATGTGATAAAATAACTGCTTACAGATATCGATCAAAAGCAAAACAGCAAATATTAAGTAATAAAATGATAAATCCCACTGACAAATTGTCTTCCATTCATCCAAAGGTTCTAGAAATATCTGCTCAAAATTTTTATTTTAAAGTTTTTTGAATAGTAACACAGAGCCACACATGACACTCAATATAAATACAGTATAATGTTTTGGTGGGGGTTGGGGGTATTTTTACTGAGTTGTAGGGGTTAATGACTAAAACCGATGATTTACAAGCCGGGAAAATAAAGTCACCTATTGTCCGGCTGCGACTGTTCAGCAGGACACTGGTCAGTGTCACTGACTGGAAATTTTGTAAATCTGATGCACTGTGAAACCTCTTTATTAAGCAACACACACTTTCATTAATGTTCAACTTTTTAAAATAAAAATACAACATTATAAAATTTAATGGTGTGGAACTGTGCGCCTTTTGTGAGCAAATTAACCTTCCAGGAAAAGTAATGGGCTGTTTCACCAGCCAACATTATCTAATATTTACAATGTATAATCTTGTTTTAGCAATTGCAACCACCTCCAACAATTCTCAGCAAACTAGAATTATGAATAGCACAAGAGCACAGCAGAAAGATTTTCCTCCTCGCAGTTTAATTCCCCTTTGTCAAGACAATTATGCATGATTCCCCAATGGAATTCTTTTAACAAGCAGAAACATAAGTTAATATTTTGTTGTCATAATGTCAATGGGAAGGCAGCCTGGCTCTGAATTCCTCTAACATTAAGAAAAACAATATTAAAAACAATATTCATCTATGCCTTTGTGAACAAGAAAATGTTCTTCCCATGTCTAAAGAGGGTTTCCTCTAGCTACTCCTGTTTCCCTCCCACATCATGAAAAAAGGAAGGTTTGTTTAATTTGCCCTTTGCAAATGAGGGTGTGTGTGAATGGGCCCTGCAAAGGACAGTGGGCTCCAGCCCCATGTAACCCTTTTTTAAGCAGATTTGACAATGTTATGTTTACATCATCTGTGGTATAGAATTAGATTTATGAGAGAAGCTCATAAAAGTAAATTATCAGTATAAAAACATATTGTAAGGTCAACAGTAACCATCCTTCCTCACACAGTCCTCAAACAACCGAATCAAGAAACACAATCCTAGATATTTGCAGGATCTTAAGGTCAAGATGTTAAGTTCATGCACGACGCAGCTTTTGAAAAGCAATATTATAATACAGTATTTAGTCACAATAGTCTTCACTAACCCAATTCATTTAAACTGAAGGAGACTGCACAGAACGCAGGAGGGGTGAAACCTCCACGATAAGATCTTGATGGCTTTACATTTCAAAGGCATGTACTAAGGTAGACTGGCATTTATAAACTGCTCAAATGTAAGCCAATGCATTACTCCGAGCACAAACTATGAGAGACTGGCATCCCACCAAAGTTTCTTTCTGCTATTTGATATTAGGGATAGAGATTTGGTATCATCATCATGGACCAGTATAAATGAAAATAAATGTCTGAGGTTTTGTAGCAAAAGGACCTTGTACCGCATACTTGCACAACATAAAGCATATATAAACTCTAAGAATTTTGCCTTTATTTGACCATACACTCTGCAAACATTACACATTAAATTGGACCTCTTTAACTGCATTGACATATAACAAACAGTCTTGAGAGTAAACA
The DNA here is from genome assembly GCF_900747795.2 of Erpetoichthys calabaricus. Lineage (NCBI taxonomy): Eukaryota > Metazoa > Chordata > Cladistia > Polypteriformes > Polypteridae > Erpetoichthys > Erpetoichthys calabaricus. The sequence goes on along the minus strand of NC_041397.2, from coordinate 260,467,731 downwards.
AAATAAATGACTAAAAAGTAGAATTTAATTACATGTAAAAAACTGACAAATGTGTTGTATAGATGTACACACCCTGTAACAAAAGCAATTGTAAAGCAGCTTTGGCACAGTCACAAAATATACTAAAACAGCCTTCATTCATTTTCAAGTGAATTAACTTTTTTTTTTTTAAATAAAATCAGCCATTAACATAAATTTCCTATGGTGGGAATTTTTGACCATTCTTCCAGGAGAGTATTTGTGAGGTCAAGCACTGATGCTGGACAAGAAGGCCTGACTCGCAGTCTCTAATTCATCCCAAAGGTGTTCTATCGGGTTAAGGACAGGGCTCTGTGCAGGCCAGTCAAGACCTAGCTTTGTGCACTAGGGTGCAGTCATGTTGGAACAGAAAGGGGCCATCCCCAAACTGTTCCCACAAAGTTGGGAGCATGAAATTGTCCAAAATGGCTTTGAATGCTGAAGCATTAAGAGTTCCTTTCACTGGAACTAAGGGTCCAAACCCAACCCCTGAATAACAACCCCACACCATAATTCCCCCCTCCACCCAACTTTACACTTGGCACAATGCAGTCAGGCAAGTACCGTTCTCCTGGCAACCGCCAAACCCAAAAAGAGAAACATGATTCATGAATCCAGAGGACACATCTCCACTGCTCTAGTCCAGTGGCGGTGTGCTTTACACCACTGCATCCAACGCTTGGTGATGTAAGGCTTGGATGCAGCTGCTTGGCCATGGAAACCCATTCCATGAAGCTCTCTACGCACTGTTTTTTGAGCTAATCTGGAGGCCACATGAAATTTGGAGGTCTGCTGAAAGTTGTCAAGTTCTGCACACTGTGCACCATAGGATGCGCTGTCCCCGCTCTGTAATTTTACGTGGCCTACCACTTCGTGGCTGAGTTGCTATTGTTCCCAATTGTAGAAGCAGTCTGCATGCCTAGGTGCTTGATTTTATACACCTGTGGCCATGAAGTGATTGGAACACCTGAATTTAATGAATTGGGGGGGGGGAGGTGGGGTGTGTGTGTCCCAATACTTTTGGGCAATACTGTGTGTGTATGTATATATATATATATATATATATATATATATATATATATATATATACATACATACAGTAATCCCTCCTCCATCGCGGGTGTTGCATTCCAGAGCCACCTGCGAAATAAGAAAATCCGCGAAGTAGAAACCATATGTTTATATGGTTATTTTTATATTGTCATGCTTGGGTCACAGATTTGCGCAGAAACACAGGAGGTTGTAGAGAGACAGGAACGTTATTCAAACACTGCAAACAAACATTTGTCTCTTTTTCAAAAGTTTAAACTCTGCTCCATGACAAGACAGAGATGACAGTTCTGTCTCACAATTAAAATAATGCAAACATATCTTCCTCTTCAAAGGAGTGCGCATCAGGAGAGAGAGGAAAGCAAACAAATCAATAGGGCTGTTTGGCTTTTAAGTATGCGAAGCACCGCCGGTACAAAGCTGTTGAAGGCGGCAGCTCACACCCCCTCCGTCAGGAGCAGGGAGAGAGAGAGAGAGAGAGAGAGAGAGAGAGAGACAGAGAAAAACAAACAGTCAAAAATCAATACGTGCCCTTCGAGCTTTTAAGTATGCGAAGCACCGTGCAGCATGTCGCTTCACTAAGCAGCTGCACAGAAGGCAGCAAAGTGAAGATAATCTTTCAGCATTTTTAGACGAGCGTCCGTATCGTCTAGGTGTGCGAACAGCCCCCCTGCTCACAGCCCCTACGTTAGGATCAGAGAAAGTCAGCGCAAGAGAGAGAGAAAAGTAAGTTGGGTAGCTTCTCAGCCATCTGCCAATAGCGTCCCTTGTATGAAATCAACTGGGCAAACCAACTGAGGAAGCATGTACCAGAAATTAAAAGACCCATTGTCCTCAGAAATCCGCGAACCAGCAAAAAATCCGCGATATATATTTAAATATGCTTACATATAAAATCCGCGATAGAGTGAAGCCGCGAAAGGCGAAGCGCGATATAGCGAGGGATCACTGTATGTATATATATATATATATATATATATATATATATATATACACACACATACATACACACACACACATACAGTATATATAAAGGTTTCTCTTTTATAATGCAGCTAACTCGTGTAAAATTGTAAAATTATTCACATACAGTAAATTAGGGTAATATGACAATAATGTACTCTATATGTAGGAACACCAAGGCAGTGGTCTAAGCTCACCGATATCCAAGACAGCACATTTACATGTTAAGTGTTCCAGCTCAGTTATAAATAAGTCAAGAAGTCTGAATCAAGGTTGTTATTTATTTATTTCTGCAAAGACCATCGAATCAAGTTACTATTAGTACAAAATGAAAACAAACAAAAATGCATGTACCCTGTAACATACAAGCACTATGAAGTTATTACCTTTAGAGCATGTTCTTGTTCTTGAATAATGAAAAGAAAAAATGAAATTGTAATGCAAAATACGATCAAATCACAAACTGACAAAACATAAATTAAACAAAATAAAACACACATAGAAAACATAGAAATAAATACTGGAAAACATAACATTAAAAAAATCAAATGTGGTAAAACAAAAAAAAAGCAGTAACAGGGATATTCAGCAATCTCCTGTTTGCAGTGTAGATAATTGCTTAACTATTCACTTATTTATAAAAATGAATGAACCAAATGCCTCACTAAAAAGTTAAGTGAAATATTTTCAATGGTCTATAACAAATATGATGATACAGTACGGCAGACATGCAAAGTTTAGCAATGACAAAAAAGTGAAGAATTGAGGAAAAAAAGGCTATGGATGATACTTAATCCATTCTTGAGGAGAAGTACAAAAGACTGGGGATGCTTCAGTTATGTGGGGAAAACAATGTAAAATAAAGAGACAAAGAGATGCACGTTGATGTGAGCAAGAATTTTATCTCAGACAGTGGGTGGGTGTATAGTCTTCCCAAGAAGAGCAAAATACCCTACAGTAACTGAAAAGTAATACCTGGTGAAGAATAAGAAAAACAGAAAAAAAAGTATTGCATTATTATTTATCATGGTATTTTGTCAATGCACTAGCAATGTGATTTTTTTCCATCCATCCATCCATTTTCCAACCCGCTGAATCCGAACACAGGGTCACGGGGGTCTGCTGGAGCCAATCCCAGCCAACACAGGGCACAAGGCAGGAACCAATCCTGGGCAGGGTGCCAACCCACCGCAGGACACACACAAACACACCCACACACCAAGCACACACTAGGGCCAATTTAGAATCGCCAATCCACCTAACCTGCACGTCTTTGGACTGTGGGAGGAAACCGGAGCACCCGGAGGAAACCCACGCAGACACGGGGAGAACATGCAAACTCCACGCAGGGAGGACCCGGGAAGTGAACCCAGGTCCCCAGATCACCCAACTGCGAGGCAGCAGCGCTACCCACTGCGCCACCGTGCCGCCCCTGTGATTTTTTTTTTGTATTTTAAATTAATAATTACTTTTATTCACATTCTTACTTGAATTATAAAATGCACATCTACCAAGTCCCTTAAATGTCACACTGAAGCTCTTCTCACTTGCAAGGACAGAAAGATTATCTAATTGGTGTATGTAGAGAGATGATAACAGCCTACATTGTGACCAGATCCCCTGTCTGTTTTCAAATGGACTATTATGATATTTTGGTTGTCAAAATGTTACACAGAAGAGGGTGTAAAATGAAACAAGCAAACACTTCCTTATTAAAATCAGGTATTCAGATAAAACTTAGGGCTTACGTCTGGGTGATACATTAAGAGAAAGGTTAGATGCATCTCAATACTGTGACCAATACTGAGCTTTCATTAAAAGAGCCTAAATCAGCAACATCACACACAAGGTAATTACACACTCTTACCAGGCAAGACATAGTTAACAATTCACACAATCCATGTTTAGGACAGTGGAAGGAAAAATGGAGAACCCTGAAAATAACTCCTGCAGACATTGGGAGAATGTCTGTGGAGTTTGCACAATTACCAGTCTCATAACTCTGAGGCAATAATGCTAACTTCTGCAACTCCATGCCAACTTGATTACCTACATTTATTAAATTTAGACTTATTGAGATTTAGACTAATAAGGATTGGTGCAGCCATTAGGAGAGTAGGAGTTGGTATGCATCATGGGTTTTTTGATACTGAATTGGTTTCTATTGGAAGTGGTTAGATTATGCCAATAAACTATTTCAGGCAAGGAGATGACTTGCAAACATAGGTTAAGAAATCATGTCTGCTCAAAACCTTCATTGCACTTTCTTACACTCACCTACTCTCACTTTAGAGAGAAATTTGAGAAGAAAACACATTTTTCCTTAGTACACAACAAAAACATGTACAAGAAGTTAAACAAGCAAAGTATCACAGGAATAAGTTCACCTAACAATAAAAAAACGTTGATAAGCATTTTTTTAGCTGCAGCTTTCACCAAGCCACACCTGTATTATGCTTTATAAACTATTATTGTTATATAACTACCTAAGATTTATGACAGCTATAACAGCTTACATTGCAGGTCTAAATGTAAGCTACTGGCATGTTTGAACTAGCTAGGCGGTTAATAACTACAGCAATCATGGCAATACTGTACTAAATTATTTTCAACAACAAATTGAAGAACTTGGAAGCATTCCCAAGCAAATGGATTTGATATTTAATTTAATGTTAACGCTTGGTCTGACAGCATTATGGTAGACTTTATTAAATGGTCATCCACATAAAAAGTAAATTTCGTAATTTAAATTTACCTTCTTTATCAAATTTGAGTATATGTTGATTTATCAAATATTCTGTAAAATTATTTTGCTAATAACACATAACTCCAATAATTGTAGACATTGCCATTATTCAGACAAAATACACAAACCAGCAAACAAATATTTAACTAATAGTAAGATATGTTTGCATTACTTATTATAGAAATTACACACATTCTGACTAGGTCTCTGCTATCTCCTACATACAAATAAGGCTGCCTGGCACCTATACTGGTAAGCAAGCAAGAGATGTGGCACACAATAAACTCACACCTAGTCCTGGGTCACTTATTTGTTATTTGATTTTGCTGAAAAAGTATATAATCCCTCATTCACTTCATACTGGAATAAATAGGCTTGGAAAACAAATCAATGGAACAATAGGTTTGCCACAAAAGCACTGTAACTTTTGTTGGACTTTTAAGATGTTTAACTACTGTTTTTGAGCACTAAAATAACTGGATATACTGTCATTCTAACCAGTGCATTATAGTTAGATACATTAGATAACATTTAAGTGCCACAGGTGACAGGGTTTTCAGTTTTTTAAGAGGATTAGATAAGCACATTAATTTTTTTTAAAAGTCTGAAAACTTTAAACTAAAACTTCCCAATCCTACAGACATGTATTGTAAAAGACATCATCGTAAGCACAACAGAGAAAGCAAATGCAGGTATTTTTGAAAAGACAACAACACGAGCAGGTAGAAAAAAATCTGGCAATGTTCAAAATAACAGAAAAGCAGGTTGACAAATATGTAACATAACCTGAACTACAGTAATGTGACAGTGTAAATTACTTTAAGAGATTAGACATAAGAGAGAACATAATACGTTTTGAATTGCTTTGTTATTAAACATACATCTGTAAACGGATCATTTTTAAAATTTCTGAACTGCATTTTAAAAATTCCTCAATTATTTTTCAAGATTGCTGGAACTACAGTAATGTGCCAACCCTGTTAAGAGGTCACTTCCATAATGGAAGAATGGCAAAAGAACATGCTGCACAAATATGATGAGCTTATGACTTCTCAGTTGCTAGACTTTTAAGGTAATCACGCCCCATGAACAAGGCTACAAGAATTTTGGTTGCAGTTGTGGCTGTTCAATCTTCATTCCAGTAGAGTGTCACTTGAATAACACTATAGAGAGAAAAGAGTGAAATGAGCGCTTCCCTGGCTAGCTAATTAGACTTTTAGTTTTCAAAATTACAGTTTAGCTAATTTATAGTAACAATTATGGTAAACCATTAATTACAGCAGCGTAAGCCAATACAAATTGTTTATAAAAAGAAAAATACTGTAATGCCAAAAGAGAATATATTAAATATGAAAACATATTTAAGCAAGCATACATGTATATTTTTGCATATAGTGCAAGTTACATTTTTGCCTGTTGCTGCTTCAATATTAAGTTGTTTCATGTAATTATATTATATATTTTAACTGCATTCTAATTATAATTAGTGTACAGTGAACATGTCTTAATAGGGGAGATGTGCTTTAGTTTACAATTTGCTTAAAAGTGATTTCTAGTTGCATGCAATCTAATTAACATGAAAACCCCAATTATTGCAAGCAAGCAATTATTGCAAGATATGAACCTTTGTTACAGTGCATATCTCCCTGTCCAGCAAATGGCGACTTTCTTACTAATTAAAACCAAAACTTAAAAAAAATAAAAAAATAAAAATAACAGTTGGGGATGGTCTATGCTGTTGTCCAGGAGATTATCTTGGATAAAGAAACTAGCAAAACAAACATATGCAAAAACAGACCAAAGAGACCAAAAGTTAAATGTTTTTATATACAAATCTGCAAAAGACAGACTTGGAAAAGCTCCCACTCTTGCATGGCACTCTGTTCAAACCTAACGTAAAAGGCTGACAAAGAATACCCCCGAGTTGTGTATGGACCAGATATACCTATCCAGCATTTATAGTTGTGTGCAGTGTCACATATAAATAAAATGATGCATGGATATTTGTATGTTGTATTTGACATACACACTTGAACTTCTGTCTTCAACTGCACATCCATGCTGTAAAAAGATTTCTTGTTGAGATTGCCATCTATGTGGCCAATTATGTAATTCACTTACTCTTATTCATTTAGCAACCACTTTTATCCAGATCATTTTACAAAGGGTAAAGTATAGTTAAGTAACTATTTATTAAGGTGAGTATAACTCTAAGTACCATACAGCCAGATACTTAAATAAATTTAAGTATGAAAAGAGACAACTACACTAGTAATCAAAGAGCTACAGCCTAGTAGTAAAAGCAATCAACCGAATGAAGAAGACACAAGTCACATTTTTCCATTACAAATCTTGAAAAATTAATAAGCAAATGAATGTTTGCAGAAGAGGAGAGTGTTTAGGGGGTGTTTCTTTAAAAAAAAAAAAAAAAAAAAAAAAAAAGGAGAGGAACACTATGCATAGTTGAGGAAGCAGGGCAGTTTGTTCCACCAACAAGTCTATTATCAATAGATGTGTACTGTCCCATTACGTAAGAGACAGAACTAGGAAAGCAAATACATGGACCAGGAGATGAAGGAAAAAAAAAAAAAGTCATGCACGGGTCTAATCAGAAAGTCAAAAATTCTAGTGTATGACCATTTCCTTTTACTGAAATATCTCCTTTTCAGAGAAATATAGTTTGCTCACTAAATGTTATGATGGAACTCACTTTTTCAGATTATGAGCATTCATAACTTTAACATAAAATGCTTTTCATTTCTTACATGACAATTCATTTACATGGATTACAGCACAGCCATATCTGAGTTTGCCGTTTCTCATTTTTTCCCTTATTTGTGTCACTTCTCACATCCCAAAGATGTGTATGTCAGTCTAATTGGCAATTCTAAACTGGCCCAAGTGCTCATGTGAATGTTGCTGTGTGTGCAAGTGGATCTTGTGATGGATGGACTGGTTTCATTGTTTGTTCCCGAGTTGAGTAAATGTTGCTTGGATAATCCATTCCAGTGTCATGGCAGTCTGGAGGTTAAGTGGATATGAAATGGTTACAATTTTTAGTGTGTTTCTTTTTGTAAACTGTCTAGACTGTAGGATTCTACAGCAAGTTTAAAATAAGTCTATTTATATGATCTGAGATATACAAGTTGTTTGACATCACTGCGTATGGAATTGCAATTTCTCCCTCTAAAATACAGGCTACAAAGAGTGCCAAGCATACTTGTTATGAATATCAGTATACTACACAAAACACTTTAGAAAGCTGTGAAATACTTTGCCTATGACAAGTTGTTGATAGCTTGTGTAAAAGAAAAAAGCATTGCAGAATACAGGTGGATAGTGATTCATGTAGAAAGGCAAACTACTGTGATGTTAGAAGACTGCTTAAAAATTTAACAGAAAACAAAGTCATGAAAAAGAAAAAACAAATGTAATTCTACTAAAATATGCTGAAGTTTTATTTTTCTTTTTGCCCCAGTTATACCACTGAAACTAACTGGCACCTCATCCAGGGGTGATATGTGCTTTTGCTATTGGGAAAGGCTGCGGCTACTTCTAGCCAAAAATATATTGAGAACATTCAAAAATTAATGGGTAAATACCTAATCATATATACAATTCTCAAAACTAAATAATGACAGAAAAATATATTCAGTATGCAATAACAACATCTAAGTAGCTAGTACTGTATATGAATTTATTACAAACGTTGTTTAAATACACGGTACCAGGGAAATTAGTACTACAGTAAGCATTCAGAGTATGAAGTAATTCTTTTTGAAAAGACTCCTACATATTAAACTTTTTAAAATCTCATAATCATAAGACCTGTAACAATTATTCAATGAACTGGAGCTGCACTTTTAGAGTAATGAAAGCATGCACAAGTGACCTGAGTCACCTGGACAAGAACAGCAAGAATAGTACAAGGTCCAATATACAGCAGCACTTGTGCTTTATTCTAGCTCTCTCTCTGTTCCCAAAACTTAACAATCCCTTTATTTTTTTCCCCACCCGGATTATCCAGTCTCTCTCTTTTTTTTTTTTAACAAATCAAAGGGAGCATGTGTGATAAGTCACAGATACTGCAGCAATTAACAGTCTTACAGTAACAACTACTCAATTCTTCTCTCTCAAATGGTTGAATCTTTTTTCAGTTCAAATTTCCATACTATTATTATTCAAAAACTGAACACAATGGAGGAAAAGTGTGGCAGACTCCTTTTTTAGAGGGCAGAAATCACACATTTCTTCTAGAACGTCTCCCATTTAGAACGCACTACAGGCCATACAAAACTGTGACACAAAGCATCTACTTGCTAACAAGTTATGTTTTTGTTAAAAATACGCACGGGGAAAAAAGGAAAAAATTGAACATGTACAATAAGCAGTGTCCATAACTCTAATAGGTAAAGATTAATGTTTGTAGATTGATCATTATAGCCTTTTCACTGACCTAGGTAATTGTATTTGCTTTTAATTAAGAGCTACACAACGCTGTGATGCAAAGAAAACTGTGAGAGTAAAAAAAAAATAAAAACCAGTTCATGCATTGTCATTCATACAATCATTATTTGTTTACAGGAAAATCTTCTGTTTGACTAACAAAAGCCATTCATAATGACAAGTACAATAGTTGAGTACTCTCCAAACTCCACTCTGCACAACACTTTGAAAATAATGGAAACACACCATGCACTACAAAACAGCTTGTCAAGGATTTCACATCACTGGAGCTTAAAGAAAAACTAAACTTATTATATATAATATTTAAAGATTCACTATACTATTTATTATCACCAATAAAAGAATAAGATAATACAAACTACATCATTATATGTCTTGATTGTGTAATGGAATTACTGAATGTAAAACTGAAAAAAAAATGTTTCTATTACTCTAAACATTTCAAGGAAGTACAGTGGGCCAGTCGACAGCACTATTGTCTCACAGAGGCACAATGCTGTATTTGAATCCTGCTCCTGCTACTATCAACATGGAGTTTGCAGTTTCTCTCCATGTACGATAGTGGTACCATCATTTTCCCCCACAAACCCCAAAAACGTGTGAAATTATTTAGTGTCTCCAAATCAGTTACATTCATTGTTGGTTCCTGTTTTGCTCAAAGTGGTGCCCATAATAGGCTCCAGCACCCGCAGATCTGAGCTGGATTAAACTGTTTTAACATATACAGGTAAATCCTGACTTATGATAAAGACTGCTCATATTGCAAATATCTCATTTTATTTAATCTAAATATTATTTTTAAAAATAACACTTCCCACCTTAGAGTAGTTGGAAAGTCTCACATTTATCGATTCCAAACAACACCATTTTTATTCTTCATCAGAGGGTTGTATCATAGGATAGCAATTAAACCATAAAAAAGGACCCTGTATACCTTTACCTCTTAGTCTAAACCTATAGTCTGTTAAAAATGAAAACCTCTCAGTTCAATGTGAATATTCCACTTTAGATAAACTAACAGCCATCTTATCACCCAATTATAAGCTCAAGTTACTTTGCTTTTCTATGTTCTAACTGGGGGCTCCGCCCCCTGCTCGCTTCGCTCGCCAACCCCTGGTGTTGGGAATGACAAAGAGCGTGATGTATGAATGAGATATAGAATAGTGTGACGGTGTAGATGATGCAAATAGAAAGCAAACAATAAAGTGTGTGGCACAGTGTAAAGGTTTATTTGAAAATTTCTTTGTACACGCCGTTTAAGTGTAAAAGGTAATTCCAGCTCAGAACTTGTAAGGTCATTTAAGATGGTTATTGTTGTGATCAGAGTCAAGTTTGTCAGAGCTTAGAAAGAGTTGTGTCTCTCCAGGAAGTAATGGAATGACTTGGGTATTAATGTTTTCCACATTAATATTTTTTGGACATAATATAGTGCGTTGTGTTAAAAGGGGCATTTGGTCTAATGAGATTGCTGTTCCAAATGTCTCTGTAACTAAGTCGTCGCAGATAAAGGCTTGAGGAATTGTAATAATATGTGGCTGAAGTCCATCTGTATTGGTGAGTGTACCATCTCTCAGTTGTAATAAGCAATTGTTATGATCTGGTTCTGGACATCGTATCTTTTTTACTAACTGTATCTTTTGAAAGCAATGCCAATTGTCTGCGTATTTTAAGGTGCACTGAACAATAGCTGAGTGCATGGCATCTGGAAGAATAGCTAATCACTGTCTAAAATCTCCTCCTCATAAAAGTACCTTTCCTCCAAATCGAATATTATTATTCCTAAACGTTTGTAGAAGTTTATGAATGGTGTTGAGTAAGTGACTTCATGCCATTGAACATTCATCAATAAACAACATTTTTTCAAGACGGATGTCACGTGCAGTGCCACCGTTAATGTTCATAGTGGATACCGATTTGTAGGATCTAATGTAGTTGATAAAGATTTCACTTTCAGGTACATCGTCAGTTATAAGCTTCTGTAGATATTCAGTATATGAATGTAAAGAAGGCAGTCTAATTTGACCATTTTGACAACAATGTGTAAATGTATAACTTGTATTGCCAGTTGTTTCTTCAGGGAAGTGAACTGAATGACAATGATTGCAAATGACATTCATTAATCCGAATGAATTTTCCTGGTGTATGTTTTCCTTGTGCCGTTTGAGAGGCGCGTTGTTGCATGTGTAGTATTTGGGACGTGTTGTTTTGGAGCTGTAATCGATTTGCCTGTGCTGTGTGAGAAGCCCGTTGTAGCCTTCGCTGCCATTAACGTATGTCTGAGATGGGAGGTGTTTCGTTTTGAATCCGTACCTGTTGCGATGCAGCACTTTGATTGATAGTTTGCGTAATGTGGATCTAGGATGTAGATTTGTGCATATTTGCATTGTTGATTTGTTTCAGAGTGCACTGTTCCAATGCGATGCAGTATTTGTGCACATATGCGAAAGCAGTATGGGCCATTGCCTTTTGGTGGCCTGATATTTACTCCGGTATATGCAAAAGCAAATGAACTATTGTAGGATCTAATGCAGTTCATAAAGTTTTTACTTTTAGGTACATCGTTAGTTAGAAGCTTTAGTTGAGCTTTGCGTTTTTGGAGTCGAGACATTTTTTCTTTTAGAAATATGGATAAGTAATAAGGAGTATTGCACTCACTGTTAATATGGAGCCTTTTCTGCGGTTGAACGGTTAATAGTGCCTTATTGTAATGAGATCCACCTATGCTGCATAGCCGTCTATTTTGTTGTTTCTTTCGTGTTCGTGTGTTTGTTCCTGTTATCCTTTCCTTTTCGTTTTGTACCCGTGACCGTGTATTCATGACTTGTTTCTTTCTCAGCATGTGAAATATGGATAAGTAATAAGGAGGATCGCAGTCACTGTTAATATGTTTCCTTTTCTGCAGTTGAACGGTTAATAGTGCTTTATTGTAAGGAGATCCACCTATGCTGACACCTATGCTGTCTAGTGTGAAGGTGTTGACGTTCACTTTAGAATATGTGGCTTTGGGTGTCACTTCTTATGGATGTGTGTGTGGGGGGGGGGGTTGAGGATTGTTGTCGCGCGAGCGTCTTCTTTCTTTTTGTGTTCCTGTGTCTTGTTGAATCCCCCTCTTTGTGTGTGTCCCGTCCCTTGCTTGTAGGGTCTGTGGGGTGGTTTTGTGTTCTTTTTTTGTGTTCCATGGGCTTGTTGAATCCCCCTCTTGGTTTTGTGTCCCGTCCGGTGCCTGTAGGGTGCCTTGCTGTTGTGCGCGAGCCTCTTTTTTTTTTTTGGGTCTAGTTTCGTGCTTTGCTTGCGTTTGAATACTTTTTTATGTGCCTTTTCCTTTTTTCGGTGCTCTTTGCGCCTCATTTCTCCATTTTTCCTGTGCTCACTCCTTTTTTCTGTGGTCTTGTCCGCCTCTCGCGGCCCCTCATCCGCCTCTCTCGCCCTCTTTTGTCCGCCTTTCTCGGCTCCTCAGCCGACTCTCGCGGACTCTTTTTGCGCCTGCGCAGTACGTCTTTTTGCAGCTACGGCCCATTGCCGGATGTGCCTGCGTCCATCATCCGGTTTAGCATTCTCGGTTAGTAATATGGATTACTTGTAAATGTAACATCGCCTGAACATATGCCAGTTTGCACAATGGTAATTAAAATGATTAAACCTTTCAATGCTGAGGGATGGTTTCCATGTTCCATCTGCATAACCAGTAGTAATTATGTACATACATTGCCAGTACATTTTTTATACAGTTTGTTTGGTGGCAAGCCTAAAAAAGTACAGAAAAATTAACTGAAAACAAAGCAAAAAGCCATTTATATAGGCCATTAGAAAATGAGGGATTTTAAACCGGACTGTTACAAGGCGTTCAACCATTCAAGGTCAAGGGGTAATTCCCTGCCCTCTCAGATAGATGGCATGCAATTGCAAACAGAAAAAAAACAAAAAAAACAAGCATACTTATGTTTAGATACATACAGTATCTAAATAGAACAAATGATCTTTATGGTCCAAGCTTTAGCAAAATATTTTTCAAAACCATTATGGAGAGCTTTACGTAATGAACTAGTAAAATACCCACGCGTTGCAGAGGAGAAGTAGTGTGTTAAAGAAGTTATGAAAAAAAAGAGGAAACATTTTAAAGAGAACATAACATGATTGTCAATGTAATTGTCGTAGGCTTATTTTAGTATTGAGAGTGAATTTGATGATTATAAACACTTTAATTTATGATTGTAAATGTGTATGAGAAATACACATTTTTAGGATGTAAGAATCTCTTTGTAAATGACGTTTGCAGTTCTGCCCTCAGTCTGTAAAACGACCAAGCTGTCTGCGGAGCTTACTCTTGAGCATGCAACGTACAGTTGGCCATGTGAGAAGCAATCTTGTGCCAAGTCAATGGCAACCTTTTTTACAGTCTGGCCCTGTGACTTATTGGCATAACGAAGAAGACCCTTACTGGAAATTGGAGGCATTTGAATTGGAATGGGAGGTCAGAGGGTATGAGAAGGACGCGAGGAATAATACGGTCTTCCCCTGAGCCAGTTCCAGTGAAGACAACTGCCTCAATGAGGTTCTTGTGCAGAGATTTGATCTGAAGCCTGGTGCAGTTACAAAATTTTGGTGGTTATAAGTTTCAAAGCAACATAATTGTTGCACCAACCTTCAAAAGTATGTGGAGACATGCCCGGAGGATTAAGAGTGTGAAGAAACTCTACTGGATAGTGCACCGCGTCCTCTAGTTCTACAACAGAGTCGACAGACTTGTATGTTTTTGTTTCGGAAGTTAGTTGGTGAAGTAAAATGGTGTTTATATGTGAAGTCATGTCATTTTTTGGTGTTAGAATTGCTCACTCCCTCAACCATGAGACGTCCTTTTCATGCCGATTTCGTAGGTTGGGGTAAACATTTTCAATAAGGGTTTGTAAGGTATTTACCAGGAGACAGATTGTTAGGAACATTGATTTTACAGTTCTGTTCCATTAAATTGCCATCACCTATTTTGATGAAGAGAGCAGCGAATTCTCCGGCCTTTTTTTCGCAGTTCAAGTAAACCCTCATGTTTACTAGGGTAATCCTTATGTTTACTAAGGTAAGAACATTGGTCCTAAGCCATAGGTATGAAGAAATGCTTTAACTTCATCGGCGCGTGTTCCTCTTGGGACAAAAGACGACGTTATTTCCGAAACTTTGTTACGGGGCACAGCGCGAAAATAAACATACTTAACATTTGTAAGTACAGTGTAAAGGATGAGCATGGGAAATTTGGGCTTCCTACATATATTGGAAGTCGCAGAAATAGTGAGGAGGGGTTTCCCCTATCTATATATACAGTTAAGGGGGTACACCCGTTCCCCCCCCTTAGGTAAGTTTCATGTCATATTGCAACACCCAACTTATGTAAGTACACTGCAAGGAATGAGCATGTGAAATTTCAGCTTCCCACATATATGGAAAGTGGGAGAATTAGTGATGAGTCAGTGAGGACTTTGCCTTTATATGTATAGATTAGCCCCATTCAGATTTTCTGAACTTTTGCTCAACTTTGTCATTAATTAGGAGTTCTTCCAGCTACTAATAGAGATCCTGAGAGAACAAATGTCACCAAAATTGTATACTTCTTTCATGTACAAAACAAACATTTTTTTCCCCCCACAGCCATATATTACCTACTTAGGCAATGTTTTATCTACTGTAGACTGCAAAGGAATACTGTTTAGAATTGTAACGGAGGAAAACAGCAGAATTGATAGTGTAGGGAGAGGACAGCATTTCATCAATATCTGGGAAGGCATACAGGGTATGCATTTAAGCAAATCACCAGCACATGTGTACCTTTACTGGAAATAAAAGTTTCCCCCTAGGATAAATGTGGAACTCAGACAAGGTACTAACTCTGTGATATTTGCCCATTCACCCCACATCAGCACAAGTTTTACCTCAAATAATATACAGGTTAAGGTCGGGAATGATTCCAGCTTGCCCCAGTAACTGTGCATGCATGGGTTTGAGCCCTATGATGGGATGTCAACCCACCGACGGCTGGCTCTCGCCTTTTACCCAATGCTCTGGAACCCCAGAACCTGGATTTAGCAGCCTCATATGAATGACACTAAGTGGGAATTGGATATCTGAACACCTGAGAGAATTCTTATCTGAATTGTTGCATTGACTTCATACCTGTCTTTTGGAACTCAACAAGATGGCCATGTTAAAGGGAAAATTCTTTAAAATAATATATTTTATTTGAAAAGCACCTTTCCCAAGCTCAAAGTGCCTTACAAATATTCTGTAGTACTAGGGTGTTGTACTGTGTTAGCCATTATGAATACAGTGAAAAGTCAAGCAAAATGACATCTTTTACTGGCTAACTAATAAGGGGCCTGAGTTTCCTCAAAAGCTTCCATATTATAATCTTTTTAGTTAGCAAATAAAAGGTGTCATTTTGCTTTTCATTACAAATATTCAAAAACCAAAACAGGACTAGAAACACAGTATTCTTGCTGGGACAGATTGTATCATATTATAGGTCTGGAAAGAATCCGGAAAGAAATTTGTCTAAATGTAGGTTAGAACATTTAGCTGGTTCACCACATGTGAAATTTCTAAACCAAACCAAAGCCTCATGAACATGTAGCTCAAAGTAGGGGGTGATTTAAATAGCAAAAAGTAACAGCACTCTTGTTAATATTGTCTGACCAAGAAAAAGCCAGTGGTTATGAAGGGAAGAGTCCATCTATGGCTAAGGAATCTCTCAAATAAAGTTCCTAGTTAAAATTATAGATATGTGTCATGTATGCAGAGAACACAGTACATGTGTTAAGAACAAGGGGGAGAAAAAGATTCCGTTAGACCAGATTACTCTTTGGCATTTCAAGACATCCCTGTGACTACTGGTAAAAGTGAACAATCTATTGCCACTGGCAGTATGTGATCTCTATCATTCACTGTTACAGCAACACAAAATACAGTAAATAAATCTCCAGTCAAATCAATACAACTGAATTAAACATTAAGACATACATTTTGAAACATTATCAAGGTTGCATTAACAAATTCAGTTAATTGTGTCAGCCACATTTAGCTTTGCTTGTATTTTGGCTGTACCCAGAATGTTTAGGTGAACTGAAATTTACATTACATTGCAGGTTTTCAGAAAGACCACCTGGGGGAAAAACCTTTTCATACTACCAACATTTTATCAAGTTGTTTCCAGATATTCTTATCCTGAGAAACGTATCTGATGTCACAAGACCATAAACATATAAAGTAAACCTAGGACATGTTGCTTGGAAGAAGCAAAATCATAAGTATTGAACATCTAAGATTACATAGAACAGCTACACTCTGCTCGTCAATAAATGACATTAGTGCAATAAGTCCTAACTATGCTCTGACATAATTTCTCTTCCATCTACTGTAGATGTACCAAAAAGACAATTATTATTACAGAGGATGTTGGGCTATTGTGTGCCTGTAGTACGCTTCACATTAGCCTACAAGAGCCTGACTTTTGTAAACCTAGCAATGAACTGAAAAGATACAGAACATTACACCACTATTGAAAAAGATGGCTTGAAATTGTTGTTAAAATGGTACAGCTCATGATGCTCACTAACTCCTCACATTCATCCCAATATTGAATTTACCCAAAGGAAATGCTGCATTGCAAAATAAACTACAGTTAAAATTCCGTTACAACGAATATCTTTACAATGACATTTTCATCACAACAAAGTATTTTTATAGTCCCGACAGTTTCCCCATATGACACGAGTCTATAGAAATCTTGTTACTACAAAGTACATTCAGCAGATACTTTCATTACAATGAAGTGCCCAAAAGACCTTGAAATGCCTGAATGAATCCTCCACAGAGCAGTTAGTTCTGTGGTCGCAGTACAGTTGTGCACAACAATCCCCAAACAGAAACACTAAGAAAAATTCTCATTCTTCGGACTTTCCTCGTACGTTTTTTTTTTTTTTTTTGCTGTTTTTGTATTTAGGGGTTTTCAGTGATACCTTTTGCTTATTGCTCGTCAACATTTGAAAAACATCCATTGGAATTTAACTCATTGTCACCCTCCTATAGAAACAGCAGACACGAAAAACGATAACATTTCATATTAGAAAAAAAACTTTACATTTTTGCTGCTCCCGATTGTGGCAGAAAGAAAAAACGTTGCCAGTGAATTCAGAATTTTGCCATCAACACGGTCAACTTTCTTGAAAGACTGAGCAAAAAAAGAATAATAATCTCAGGTTGCAAATGCATGCAAACTGCTGCATTTCAAGACGCAGGAAAAAGCAGTTTTTATGTGGTTGAGAGATGCTCATTCAAGAAACATTCCTATTAATGCGGCACTCATTCTAAACTCTCTCGGTGCCTCCACCAACTGGACAACACGCCGAACAGCGTCCCGAAGTGCAATCACGTCTGTGGAAGACTGTTTATCTGTTGCCAGGGCAACAGCAGGCTCACAGCCCTGCTGCAGCTCATCATTGAAGCAAACAGAAAAGATCTCGATGGGTGATGCAAGGAACAGGATTACTTGGCCACTATCCTGGTCACAACCCTGTCTCACTGCTGTGGCTGTTTATAGGAGAGTGGCACATCATGCTACAATAAATAACTGAGCTGTTCCTATTTCAAGCTGAATAAAGCTGGTTTTGCCTCGTGTTTTGGGGTGTAAGACAGGGACTTACAGCGTGCCCACAGTCTTTCAGGATTCGCTTCTGTGGCGCTTCACTGCAGCACTGTGAGCCTGCTGTTGGGGGGGGGGGGGGGGGTATGGGATTGGGGGATCCCAAAAAATTCAGAAATCTCGCAATATGAAGAAGAAAAGGATGATTCGGCTTCTGATTGATAACTGTGCTGCCCACAAAATGCTTCCACATTTAAATAATGTTCGCATTGAATTCCTCCCACCCAATTGCACGGCAGCGCTTCAGTCATTGGGTTTGGGCATCATTCGCACCCTGAAAGTGTATTACCGTAAGGAAATGCCGAGAAAAATTCTTGGCAGCATAACTTGGAGACATGAGAAGATTAAAATTAATGCGAAAGAAGCAATTGAAATGATTGCAAACGCCTGGACGCAAGTTAAATAAAGTACTATAGTGACAAATACAGAATCTCATTACAACAAAATTTTCATTACAACGAAATATTTTTTAGGTCCCTGGCAGTTCGTTTTAATGGAATTTTACCTGTATCTACTAAAGAAGAATGTCTCTTAAAACGAATGAATTCAGAGACACTGTGAAAAAATAAAAATAAAAAAACAACTTTAGAAAAGGAGGTAGTTCAAGGTAGTAGAGGCCACTGTCACATTTAATAGCAACCCTGCCGGCGCCTAACCTTGGAAAACTGAGAAAGAATTTTTAATGGAGCTGAAATGTCAAACGGTCACCACATGCTCAACTGTATGAGCTCTTTTTTTGGGTTCCACAATGATATTAAACATTTCTACTCCTACAAGCAAGTTGTCTTACAGTCCTGCAGTAGTTTTTTGCCTCACATAAGTTAGCAACATGTATGTCCTAAATCCCTAAAACCTTCTATAGTAAATAAAGTCTGCATCAATAAAAAGTATACTGTTTTGTGCAAAATGCTCTCTTATATAGAACGAAACCCACTGGGTGACTTTCATATTCAATTTATGTTTCTTTCACCATGATAATTAATTCAGTTAGTTAAAGCCATCATTAATGACTCCCGATCACTGACAATCAAAACAGATTTCTAGCTCATGGCTTGACAGACAACAGAAATAAGAAAATAACCCTCCTTATGGGGCAAGGTGATTACTTTTATTTTCATAGCAATCTTTTTTATTCTTCTTACTCCTCTTTTTTTAATCTTTTTACTAATTTGCTATATATTAAAAAAAAGATAGGGGGAGAGAGAGGGATTTCCTTACATAAAACAAATCCAGTTTGACAGTATACAAACTGAAAATAAACATCTTCAGTACAAGATGGTAGTCTAGCAGAATTGCTGTGCTTTAAAAAGCAAAAGACAATACTCTACCCCACAGCTTACACCAGTTCAATCATCACTGTCTTTCCAAAAAAAATTAAAGACCAAAGGCAAGTCTCATCACTGATGTCAAGGTATTCTCAAATCACCGAGAAAGACTAAATTGGATTAATTAAAGACAGGCAGCTATAATCAAATGTTCACCACTTGTTCGATGAACTGTACACCCTCTCAGCAACTGACCTTCCAGAAGCTTTAGTGTCTCCACATGCAGAAAAAAAAAATCCATAGAAAGGGAAAGATCTTTTTAATGTTTTGTTTTTAGCTGAGCTAATGGCCACAGTTGTTTGGCTCCAAACATCTGCAGAAATTTCCTCCAAGCTGCAAACTGCATCTGTCACTTTTTTTTTCTTTCAATCTCACTCTTTACAAGAAAGCTGTCAGGCGCATATATTTGTAGCAGGAGGACAGTGAGATTCCAGAGTTTATCAGGTATAGTATGTACTGCAGCTGAGGGAAGGCAGCCTGATTAGTGCGTTACGCACAAACTTTGAATGGGGGAAAAACACAGGAATATTTTACCACTGCATCACTTTGGTGCTTGCAGACTATGATTGCCTATGGTTTTACTCTATTTACGGTAGCTCACTATCCTAAAAATGATGGCTCACTGTGGCTGCACAAGTTGGAATTCTTTGAGACTTGGGCTGGTTTGCCTCTTTTAAAGGGTCCCCTGAAGCCATTTATTTGAGTTATGGAATGTCAGCTTATACAGTGGGTGACAGATCCCCTAGCTAATGCAACTTGCCAGTAACTTTACTTTTTTTTTTTTTTTTATTTACCATCCGTTCTACTAACCTGCTTATTCTGGGCGTGGTTGTGAGCAGCTGATAGCTATATAGCATTATCTATACGGTGAGATTTGGACTCCAGAAAAGGAAAGTGGCAGTGTGTTTAGTTTTGCAGGCAATGCTTGAAGTAGGCTACTCCAATGCTTCAAGGGTATCACCCTCCCTTTGATATCATATACTAATATACACATGCTTAGAAGAGCAAGAGGGAATCCCGGCCCAGTTATGTAAAAGTAATAATGAAATGGGAGAAAGACCAAGATGCTGACTGAAACAAAATACTGCCAGTAATTTGGTTTCACTTCAAGCACTGCTTGTGGGCAAATAGGAATGTAATTGTACTGTGCACACAAGATAAAATATCTGAAATAAATTGATAACACTATGTACTAGAGCGATTGTCAAACACTATGTGCCAAGGGCCACTACAGCCACTAGTGCAAGTTACTGTGACTTGCTGGAGACCAGTGTGTGTGAAGCCTGCTATTCAATCAAAGAGATGGGGACTGCTGTCTCATGGAGTCCTTTTGCTGCAAGGCAATGCCCACCCACACACTGCTAAGAACACCAAGGCTTGTCTGGAGAAACTAAAGTTTGAGGTATTGCCACATCCTCCTTATTCGCCAGATTTGGCACTGCGTGATTTCCACCTTTTTGGGCCTCTAATAAAACATCTGGGTGGTCGTCGATTCAAGACAGAGGACGACGTGAAGAAAGCAGTGCACGAGTGGTTGCAAGGACAAAAACTTTTATTCTGCTGGAATACAGGCACTTCCAGGTAGGTGGCGCAAGTGTATTGAGAAGGGTGGAGACTATACTGAGAAGTGACATCAGGTTTTTTTATGGTTTGTTCCTTTTTTTTTTTTTTTTTTTTTTTTTTTAATAAATCCCATTTTCTAAGTTTAGCTTGACTCCCCCTCATACTTGAAGGAAAAGTCACTGTTGTCTGACACTTCATTACAGAACAACAACTTTGTATTTGAGTCTTTCCTCACTTAACAGCATTTAAATCTTGGAAGACACAATGTATCTCAGCCTTTAGAGATCTCTACTTTGACAACAACCATTACAGATCTAGGGGTGTGTGTTTGTGTTTGGTTTTGTTCATTTCTCTCTTCATCCAGCATGTGCTCAGGTAGGGCAAACAGACTGTCAGCTATCTTCATTTATAAACTTCTTTGTGTGTGCGTGCTTGTGTGCATGCATGTGCGTACATGTCCATTTAGACACACTTCCAAAACTACTTGTGCAAATCAATAGGCCTGGTCTGACTAAATGGAGCAGACTGCAAAAATCCCTGTTAAATTAAACCACTCCTATGGAGAGAGGTCAAATGGATCAAAAACCAATACACCTGGAGGATGTACAGTGCATCCGGAAAGTATTCACAGCGCATCACTTTTTCCACATTTTATTATGTTACAGCCTTATTCCAAAATTGGTTAAATTCATTTTTTTCCTCAGAATTCTACACACAACACCCCATAATGACAACGTGAAAAAAAGTTTACTTGAGATTTTTGCAAATTTATTAAAAAAACAAAAATTGAGAAAGCACATGTACTGTACATAAGTATTCACAGCCTTTGCCATGAAGCTCAAAATTGAGCTCAGGTGCATCCTTGTTTCCCCTGATCATCCTTGAGATGTTTCTGCAGCTTAATTGGAGTCCACCTGTGGTAAATTCAGTTGATTGGACATGATTTGGAAAGGCACACACCTGTCTATATAAGGTCCCACAGTTGACAGTTCATGTCAGAGCACAAAACAAGCATGAAGTCAAAGGAATTGTCTGTAGACCTCCGAGACAGGATTGTCTTGAGGCACAAATCTGGGGAAGGTTACAGAAAAATTTCTGCTGCTTTGAAGGTCCCAATGAGCACAGTGGCCTCCATCATCCGTAAGTGGAAAAAGTTCGAAACCACCAGGACTCTTCCTAGAGCTGGCCGGCCATCTAAACTGAGTGATCGGGGGAAAAGGGCCTTAGTCAGGGAGATGACCAAGAACCCGATGGTCACTCTGTCAGAGCTCCAGAGGTCCTCTGTGGAGAGAGGAGAACCTTCCAGAAGGACAACCATCTCTGCAGCAATCCACCAATCAGGCCTGTATGGTAGAGTGGCCAGACGGAAGCCACTCCTTAGTAAAAGGCACATGGCAGCCCGCCTTGAGTTTGCCAAAAGGCACCTGAAGGACTCTCACCATGAGAAAGAAAATTCTCTGGTCTGATGAGACAAAGATTGAACTCTATGTTGTGAATGCCAGGCGTCACGTTTGGAGGAAACCAGGCACTGCTCATCACCAGGCCAATACCATCCCTACAGTGAAGCATAGTGGTGGCAGCATCATGCTGTGGGGATGTTTTTCAGTGGCAGGAACTGGGAGACTAGTCAGGATAAAGGGAAAGATGACTGCAGCAATGTACAGAGACATCCTGGATGAAAACCTGCTCCAGGGCGCTCTTGACCTCAGACTGGGGCAACGGTTCATCTTTCAGCAGGACAACGACCCTAAGCACACAGCCAAGGTATCAAAGGAGTGGCTTCAGGACAACTCTGTGAATGTCCTTGAGTGGCCCAGCCAGAGCCCAGACTTGAATCCGATTGAACATCTCTGGAGAGATCTTAAAATGGCTGTGCACTGACGCTTCCCATCCAACCTGATGGAGCTTGAGAGGTGCTGCAAAGAGAAATTGGCGAAACTGGCCAAGGATAGGTGTGCCAAGCTTGTGGCAACATATTCTAAAAGACTTGAGGCTGTAATTGCTGCCAAAGGTGCATCGGCAAAGTATTGAGCAAAGGCTGTGAATACTTATGTACATGTGATTTCTCAGTTATTTTATTTTTAATAAATTTGCAAAAACCTCAAGTAAACTTTTTTCACGTTGTCATTATGGGGTGTTGTGTGTAGAATTCTGAGAAAAAAAAATGAATTTAATCCATTTTGGAATAAGGCTGTAACATAACAAAATGTGGAAAAAGTGATGCGCTGTGAATACTTTCCGGATGCACTGTAACATGGCAAAAATAATGCAAACTGTTTGTAAAAGAGCCTTTTTTTTTGTTCTTTCCATAGGTTGCATTGTACATATCATTCCACGACTACTGGCATCCCAGAGAAGGGTGAGTAAAAAAAGGTTATAAAAAAAATTTTTTTTAGAGAATTAACTTAAGCTCACACTGAAACAAAAGATAAATCCAACCTTAAATTGAAGTGAGTTTATCTGAGAAAAAAATAATCCCTCATTAAGAAATTATTATTTTTAACAAACCCACATGTGAGACAATTTTTGGCACAAGAAATTCTTATGAACAAAATGTAACCGAGACATTTTCTTATTTACATCTTTCTTTACGGTGATCAGTGTGTAGTGAAGTAAAGTTTCAAGCAGTACTCAGGGGATGGCTATACAACATAACTGCTCACCAGATAATGTCTGTATCTACAGTTAGAACAATAATTACTAAGTTCAGAACAATAGGAACCATCATCAACTCGCCTGGAAAAGGACCAAAGTTTATTTTGCACCCCATGAACAGTGAAAACTATGGTAAGTGAGTGTTAAAAAAAAAAAAAAAAAAAAAACCCAAGGAGCAATGTGCGAGAAATACAGAAAAAAAAAGTTTTCCAAAACTTCCATTAGACAGCACCTCCACAGTAAAAGATTTGGATGGCATGCAGATAAAAAGTCTTTCCTGTCATATAACCACAAACATCAACCCCCAAGAGTTTGCCGGAACAATGTTATATGGTTGGACAAAATAAAAACTGAGCTTTTTGACAACAATCAACAAAAACAAAGACAGTTATACTGAAAAGAACCTGATCCCCACTGTCGAGTATGGTGGAGGTTCTGTGAACCCGATTGTGGGGCTGTTTTTCCCTCTAAAAGCCCTGGGAAACTTTTCACGGTACATAGCATTATCTAATCTACAAAAAGATCAGAAGATCAAGTTCAAATCTGGCTGCCTCCACCAAGAAACTAAGACTGGGTCATCACTGGATCCTCCATTGATCCAAAACATATGTCCAAATCAACACGCGTATGGTTAAAGGAATACAAAATAAAGATTTATTATTATTTTTTATTTATTTATTTTATTAAACTTTATTAATCCCAAAGGAAATTACTTGGTTTTTCACATACCCCTTGGGGTCAGAGTGCAGGGTCAGCCATTGAACAGCGCCCCTGGAGCAATTGAAGGTTAAGGGCCTTGCTCAAGGGTCCCAGCAGAGTAGCATCTCTTTTGGCAGTGACAGGGATTCGAACCGGCATCCTTCTGGACACCAGCGCAGATCCTTAGCCTCCGAGCCACCACACCGCCCTTTTTTAAAAAAAAAAAAAAAAATCACAGCTATAGCTGTCTCAGTTCCCAGACCTAAACCCCATTGAAAACCTTTGGGCTGAACTGAAGAGTAGAGGGGCCCAAGAAAGGACTAGGATCCTGGGTGATCTGAAAAGATTCTGTAAAAAGAATTGGTCACTTATTGCCTTCTATATATTAGTATTAAATGCAGGAGTGTTAATAATCATGGCATGTGTAGTTTTGCTAAAAAATTATTTTTTGATGAGGATTTTTTTCTCAGAACCAATTTACTTCAATTAAATGTTGGATTTTCTCATCTTTTCAGTGTCAGATTAAGGCAATTCATAAAAAGGTGATTTTTGTTTTTTCTTTTATAGCCGTTTTTTTTTCTCACTCATTTTTTCCAGGGGTGCCAGTAAATGCAAAGTTATTGGGTTTAGACAGGAGAGATCGGGTTTTAGTAATAAGCTGGAATTCTATGAAGATGCAACAAAAACAAAATTACAGCAGTGATTATTTTTCTTAAAATTTTCACAAAGCTTTTGAAAAGGTCCTGTATGAGAGGACAAAGATCAAACTAAAATAAGTGGGAGTTCGATTAACATGGTAGATGGGTGCAAAATTTCTTACACTGGAAGCTAAGGGGAATGGGGCAAGGAATTCTTATTTTGAATTAAGGGGATGTTAAAAATGCCATCCTACAAGTAGTGCTAAAACCAGTGCTCTATTTAGTATTCTTAAATAATCTTGATAAGACCATAAATAAGCTGGTGATTTTGCAGACAATGCTAAAATAGGTGGAACAGCCGCCAAGGTAGAATCAACTGAACGGTTTCAGAGGGAACGGGACAGAACATACACGTCGGCAGTTTTAGGGCAAATGAAATTTAAATATAGGATTCATAGCAGACTCTTTTTACAATGAGCAGAGGCAATTAAGAAGGCTAATAGTTTGGTAGCTTAAATAGCCCACAGGTGAAGTTGCTGTACACTTAAAACTATAAACATACTTGTGAGCGCTCATCTGCACTATTGTGTAGAGTTTTAATCTCCATATTACAGGACACAGAAGTGCTTGAGAAAGTACAGAGCACAGTAACTAGAATAACTTGAAGACAGTGAGGTATGGAAAGGAGAAAAGATTAAAGTACAGATTTTACAGTTAAGCAAACAGAGGTTAGGTGACAAGTTTGACCCATTTAAAATTATGAATGGAATTAGTATGGTCATGGATCTTGATTGTTATCGTTCTGCACATCATTCACCGTTTCCATCCCAGTTGTACTCAGGATTGCCAACACAGATTGGGCCTCAGCATGTCTAGACTTAAACCATACAGAAAACTGGTCAATTCCGAGCACATCCAGTAGATGTACAAGAAGGGCCCTGGAAATAGAAGTGTCAGTGTGCCAAATTTACATTATGTGAAAATAAACTCCGATCACGGCTCTGTGCAAAAAGAAGCCTCATTAACTAATATTACACTGTTTAATTCGAGATCTCTTAATGGCAAACGGAATCAGGTCCCGTCTCACCTCATTGTTCTTTATCGTCCTCCAAAATACAACGCATCCTTCTTATCTGATCTGACTGAACTTTTAACCCACTTAAGCTCCTACTCCCAGATAATTATCCTTTTTGGTGATTTTAACATCCATATTGACATTACTACATCTAAACTGAGAAATGAATTCCTATCCTTACTGGACTGTTTTGACTTGACACATCATGTTGATTTTCCCACCCACTCTGGTGGTCATATATT
This sequence comes from Erpetoichthys calabaricus, assembly GCF_900747795.2. Taxonomy (NCBI): domain Eukaryota; kingdom Metazoa; phylum Chordata; class Cladistia; order Polypteriformes; family Polypteridae; genus Erpetoichthys; species Erpetoichthys calabaricus. Next base: position 260,441,607 of record NC_041397.2, on the reverse strand, counting down.
GGATCTGATCTGTACTTCTGGACTATCTGCTGCCAACATTTACAGCATTGATTTGGGACTCTCTGACCATAAAGCAGTACTTTGCACTGTCTCATTATCTCTCCCTCCTCTTACCTGTAAACGACAAATTTCTTACAGAAATCTTAAAAATATCTGTTGCTCTGTTCTTTCTGGATCCATTTCTGATCTTTTACTGTCTTCACCTATTCCATCAACACTAGTCTTGTTGACCACTATAACTCAGCCCTTCTTTCAGCACTCGATAAAACAGCTCCTTTAAAACATAAGGAGGTTTCCTTTAAGCGTCCAGCTCCTTGGTATAAATCAGAATTGCGATCTATGAAAGCAGCTGGCCGACGCCTTGGGAGAATGTCACGTAAGAGCCTACAGAGAATCACTAACTGCTGCCAAGAACACCCATATGGCAGAATAATAGAAAGTGGCCACGATAACCCAAGAGTTTTGTTTTCTGTAGTTAATAAACTACTCAAACTCACATCTGGCCCAACTACCTCTTCTACTGAAGTCTGTGAGTAATTCCTAGACTTTTTCCGTAAAAAATTAAAGATCTAAATAATTCAACTAACATAATAATAATAATAATAATAATAATGCATTTTATTTAAAGGGGCACTTTACATTAGCAGTAAATCTCAAAATGCAACAGAAAAAGATTAAACAAAGGCAAGGCAAGATAAAAACACAGATAAAACAACAATAATTATAGCATTCATGTTAATATGCTTTCCTAAATAGAAAAGTCTTTATATAAGGAGTTCTTTAAGATATTGTGGAGCATTTCCATGGATATACTGCCTCAAGTGGAGGAGTTCAAGTATCTCGGGGTCTTGTTCACGAGTGAGGGAAGAATGGAGCGTGAGATCGACAGGCGGATCGGTGCGGCATCCGCAGTAATGCGGGCTCTGCATCAGTCTGTCGTGGTGAAAAAGGAGCTGAGCCGCAAGGCTCAGCTCTCAATTTACCAGTTGATCTACACTCCTATCCTCACCTATGGTCATGAGCTATGGGTAGTGACCGAAAGAACAAGATCGCGAATACAAGCAACTGAAATGAGTTTCCTCCGCAGGGTGTATGGGCTTTCCGTTAAAGATAGGGTGAGAAGCTCAGTCATCCGGAAGGGGCTCAGAGCAGAGCTGCTGCTCCTCCGCATCGAGAGGAGTCAGATGAGGTGGCTTGAGCATCTGATCAGGATGCCTCCTGGACGTCTCCCTGGTGAGGTGTTCCGGGCAACCAGGAGGAGGCCCCGGAGAAGACCCAGGACACGCTGGAGGGACTGTCTCCCGGCTGGCCTGGGAACGCCTCAGGATTCCCCCGGAAGAGCTAGAAGAAGTGGCCGGGGAGAGGGAAGTCTGGGCATCTCTGCTCAAGCTGCTGCCCCCGTGACCCGACCTTGGATAAGCGGAAGAGGATGGATGGATGCAGTGGTGAGTAAACAAATAGAGTTTGTATTCGATACGGAGATGGATAGGGAGCCAATGAAGTGACCGAAGGATTGGTGAGATATGTTCATATTTCCGCACCCTCATCAGGATTCTTGCAGCATTATTTTGAATTTGTTGGAGCTATTGAAGGCACTTGTTGGGTATCCCGATGAGGAGTGCATTACAATAGTCCAGTCTGGATGAGACAAAGACATGAACCAGCTTTTTAGCATCACAGAGGGAGAGGTAGGGACGGAGTTTGGCCATGTATCGAAGATGAAGGAATGCAGTTTTACAAAGGTGATGGATATGTATATCAAATGACAGATGGGAGTCTAACTTGACACCCAGATTTGGAACAGAAGGGTAGAGGGTAATGGTAGGTTAGAAAATGAAATACAATTTACAGAGGAACGAAGTTGATGGGGGGTGCAATTAAAAGAGCTTCAGTTTTGGTGCTGTTCAGCTTGAGGTTCTTGGACATCCAGGCCTCAACCTCATCCAAGCAAGAGGAAAAAGTTGATGGAGGTGTAAGAGAAGTCGAATCCAGTCCCACATAGAGCTGCGTATCGTCGGCATAGCAATGGAATGAAACTCCATACTTGCGGACGATGTGACCCAGGGGTAGTATATAGATATTAAGGAGGGTCGGCCCAAGGACTCATCCTTGTGGGACTCCACAGGTGACAGTGTGGGTATGAGATTTAGCATCCCCCAAGGCCACATACTCAGTCCTGTCTGTAAGATAGGACTTGAACCGCTCGAAAGCAATGCCAGAAAGTCCAATTGTATAGTGAAGATGATGAAGGAGAATATTATGATCTACCGTATCAAATGCAGCTGTAAGGTCCAGGAGGATAAGGAGTGATGGAGAGCCCTGGTCAACAGCCATCAACATAAACACATCATCTGTTTATATCTCTCCCTGTTTTACCACTCTATCCAGTTCCTTCTCGAAGTTCTCACCAGTCACATCTGCGTTTGTTAATAACCTGCTTTGTAAGATGAGGCCAACTACTTGTGTACTGCACCCCATCCCCAGCACACTACTTAAATTCTGCTTTCATGCCATAATCCCGACTGTTACAACAATAAACAAACTCATCCCTTGACACTGGCTCTGTACCGCTCATTTTTAAAATCACTTCTGTAACCCCCATGTTAAAAAAGTCTGGCCTTGATGCTGACAGTCTTAACAATTTTCGGCCTATTTCCCACTTACCTTTCTGTCAAAAGTTCTTGAGCGTGTTGTAGCCTGCCAGCTCACCAATTACTTAACCTCTTTGATGGAACCCTTTCAGTCTGGTTTCAGGGCACAGCACTGCTGTGAAACTGCTGTGCTACGGGTAACCAATGATTTGCTTATGGCAGCAGACTCTGGCCAAACCAGTATATTAATTCTGTTAGGCCTCAGTGCAGCATTTTTGACACTGTCAGACATGACATTCTACTGTCCAGAATGGAGAACATGCTGGGTATCTCTGGCACTGCCCTCCAGTGGTTCAAGTCCTATCTGACTGATAGGCAAGAGTTTGTTAGTCTTGGCAACAGCAGGTCCAGCTCAGCGCCAGTCACACAAGGAGTCCCTCAAGGCTCTGCCCTCAGCTCTCTTCTCTTCTGTATTTATATGCTTTCCCTTGGCCATATTATTCATAGCTTTGGACTGGGTTATCATTTTTATGCAGACGATACTCAACTCTATTTCAATGTTAAAAGTGGAACTTCATCAGAGCTTTCTCAGCTCAGAACCTGCCTCAGTGAAATTAATACCTGGATGGAGCAGAACTCTTTAAAATTAAATTGCAACAAGAATGAACTCCTGCAAATTGGAAATAAAGTGCAACTTAATAAAATGAGCTCCTTCCCAGTCCATCTTGGCGGTGATCTCATCAGACCTGCCTCTACTGCAAAGAATCTTGGTGTCATTTTTGATTCCTCTCTTTCTTATTCTGTCCACATAAATCACATTAAGAAACTTTCTTACTTTCACCTCCGTAACATATCCTGTGTTCGCTCCTTCCTTTCCTTTTCTAATGCTGAGAAACTTGTCCATGCTTTTATCACATCCTGCATCAATTATTGTAACTCGCTGCTGGCAGGTGCCCCTTCTAATCTTGTATCACAGCTCCAGCTTATTCAAAACTCGGCTGCAAGACTCCTTACATGAACCAGCAGCAGCGAGCACATCACACCGATCCTGCTCCGCCTTCACTGGCTCCCTGTGTCTTCCAGAATCGAATATAAAATCCTACTAATAACATACAAAGCCTTAAACGACCTCGCGCCAAACTACATCAGTGACCTTCTCCATCACTATGTGCCTGTCCTCCCACTAAGGTCCTCTGATTCTGGAAATCTTGTTGTGCCCCACACTAATCTACACTCCATGGGTGACAGGGCCTTCAGCTGTATAGAGCCCAGACTCTGGACTGACCTACCAAAATTAATTAAATCAGCTGACTCCATGAATTCTTTTAAAAAAAACCCTCAAAACTTATCTGTTCAGGAAGGCTTTTAGCTCTACCCGACTTTATTACCATTCTTTCAGTTTACTTCCATGTCAAGATGCTTATGTAACCTGTATGTGTGTGTGCTAGACCATCAATTATGTTGTCTGTTAGGCTTTTTCTCTGAATTTACGGTCTTAAATGTTCTTTATTTATTTATCTGGTTTGTACAATGCTATATACTGTATACCCTGCCATTCTTTCTTAAAATTCTGTTGAAGTGCCTTGAGCATGGGAAAGGTGCTATATAAATAAAATGTATTATTATTATTACAGAAGTTTGTAGGCATGCACATGGACTAAAGTCAGACTCAGATTTTGGAAAAGGATCGACACAAAGAAAAAAAAAATGAATCTTTCATACGACTACACAGTGCACACACCTTCTTAAAAGATAGTGAATTCCCTTCCAAGGGTCAGTTGAAAAATGAAAAATATTTAGAGAGAAATTCCAGAGATCAAAATAGTATTTGCCAGCAGTTAATTTAAATGAGAGTACAACATTCCTAAGACTCCCAAAATCCAAGTGACCCATGGTTATGGTGTTTAGCTTAATCTTTTCAAAAAGGCCAAAACACATGAGAAATCCAGCCTATTTTAAGAGTGTTTCCAAATGTGGTATGAAAGATGAAATAAATAAAAAAGTTCAGGAAATCTTAAACACTCCCAAGAGTCACCAAATCATTGGATGGGCACTGGAGACAAAAAAGTTAAACTGGAAATGCATTTGAAGAGAGCTATTTGGGTAACAGTGTAAATCTTTATAATGGTGTGGTCAGCAAATTCTGTAATGTGAAACTGTAATGTGGTCACTTCCAAGAGCATGATACAGTTAATGCCTGGAATTGCTGGATCTTAAGACCATAGGTTTTGGAAATGCACCAAATTATAATCATTTGACAAAACCCAATAACAGTTATATTTGGTTTACTCCCGGAGCAGCTTTAACTGGATAAGGACAATAACAGCCCATACCACTCTCTTAACTTTAAACTCTGAGAAACTGACATTTAATCTGTAAAATTGAGAGAAAAAAAACAAAAAAAAAAAAAACTCATTTAGATGATTTGTCCAAAACCTCAAAACCTGACAAGACTTTGCCTAATCTGTTTAATTTTTATAATTCATATTGGGCGATTTTTTTCTTCTTTCCACTCTTGGGTCTTCTCTCACAGATAAGAGGTGGGATTTTTGCTTTTCTCCATTTCTCCCCCCCCCCCCCCAATTATGTTTTTTCTAGATAGACTCTGAAGTAATTTATTATATAAAGATATGCAAATTTTATCTGCTCAATTTGTACACTATGTTACTTCTTTGAATTCACTAAAAGAACTGGGGTAGTTTGAGAACACAAAATGAAAACTGCTTACTTACACTGATGTCACAAACACAAATATTATCCAGACTTTTTCAAAAAAAAAAAAAAAAAAAAAAACCAAAACCCTCAAAGCATTTCCAAAAAGGGGCCAATTCTTTGATAGGACTAAGGAAACAAATCAAGAACAGTTTAGTTGCGCAAATAATGCCAAAGAATACGAACAAATAAAGCAGCACTGCCAAAATGGAACTGACCAATGCATGTCCTTGTATATACTGCATATTGTGCATTCTTATGTTGCATTCAATGTATGATGACATTTTCATTGTCTTCATTTGGCTGTTGCATTACGGTCGCAACTCCAAGGTTTACACACCAAAAATTTAAACTGTACTGTAAACAACCTTAATGTTCTCTAGATTAAATTAGCTTTGCCAAAATATTTGTTTTTGGCCCAAACCATCTGATTTAACACAACTAATCTACACAGTTCCAGTCCGCCTCGCTATATGCAAACCTGAAGTTTCTATGCATATCGTGATATAAAAGAAAAAGGGTAATGGTAATGAGGATCTCTGCAAATATCTACACGAATATATACGCATATCCCAAATACGCTGCAAGACATTAAAATCCATGCCACACAGAGTGGGCAACACTTAAAACCAACAAACACTTCAAGCCAATTGAGCAGTCATTTTTTTTTTTTCAAAGGGCAAAGTACCTTAGAAATTTCAAGTAAACTAACTTTTTTTATATATATTTTTACATTGGGAACACTAGCAGTTTATAATAAATGCTTTAGATCACCGTGAGATGGAACAAGGACCAATCAATTAAAAGCATTTCATCAAATTTGCTGATTTAAGGTACAATGTGTCAAATGTGACAGAAAAAGGAAGAAAAAATTCTTGAAAATTTAAAATATATTTAATACAATTTACAGTTTATATTTACAACACATGAAACTCCCAAATTTGTAGAAAGGGTTTAACAAAAAAAAACAAAAAAAAAAAAAAAAAAAAACACACAACACACGTACAAATCATACTACATACAACATAAAGTACTGCTCATAGATTAGACAAAGCCTTAAACAATAAATCAAAAAACAAATTCCAACAGATCTTAAGGAACTCAAGTTAACATTGGAAATGCAATACCACACCCAACAAAATTAAAACGTCAGTGTTTAGCAAGAAATACTGTGTCTGATCTAAAGTTACCATATTGCCAGTAGACAAGATCAGTGACAACAACCTAAAACTAAAAATATTAATGTTCCCATTTGTGGACAAACAATGACAGCATTAAAATTTACGTTTTAACACTTGTATTTTGTCCAGGAATCTTGTGTTTCATATCAAATTAATATCTATGATTGGAAATAACAGTTCTTTTCAGCCTAAAGAATGTTTACAATTTACATGCTATTTAAAACTGGAATAATTTGGTCCTAGAGGGTCATTTTGGGTACATTACAATTCTATACCCTTCTGGTATTAAAATTAAATTACTGTGCATTGAACACATGAAGCTATCAGGCGGTTTACAGTTTTGTACTTTAAGCACTACTAAACTTGCTTTCAAGCCAATATATATTGGCAACCTGTCATAAGGATCATCCCACTTTAATTCAACAAATTTTCAAAGAAGTTATTGCTTCATCCTTTTGGACTTTTTTAAAAACAGCATATAAATTATACTTATATATATTTTTTATTTCACCTATTCCCCCAAAAAATGTTTCACGTATAAAAAGCACAGCATGTGAGATGGAGAGGTACAAGAGTTTCAGTTAACTGGAAAAAGATTCTTAGCAGGTTAAAAAAATAAATAAATAAATTCTCAAAACAGGTTTTTTTTTTTTTTACCCCCCCCCCCCCCCATTGCATTCATGAACTTCCATAGCAAATTTGTCTGTGTTTATCTCAAAATATTTGATATCTGATTTAATCTTAATTACAGACATTCAAAATATATATTTTATCAGAAGGCAATTAACTAGCAACTTACTGAATGTATTACTTGAGGCAGGTCTCGGATGAGAATATGGACAGGGTAAGATATGCATAAACAGCATAGCAACAAAGAGAAAACAAAAAAATAAAAAAAGTAAAGTTTTGTGTGAAAGGAAACAACCAGAACTGCAACTCATGAGAGTGTCTAATGTTGGCACTAAATTGTGGTGAGGCTCCAATGGCAAGTTAAAAGTCCACTATCACCTTAAAAGAACTTTATGCGATGGCTTTGCTACCAACCTGAATTTGCTGGAAAATTTAACACTACTCCACCAACAAATATCAAATTATCTGCCAGGTCAAGAATATGACTCATGAGCCACCAACTAAAATTGGTATTGAAGTTTCCAACATAGATTACAGTTTTGCAGCTCACTGATCCAGATTCATTACAAACCCATAATACAGGATATTGAATGATGCGGTTTGGGCATATTCGTGATAACCTAATCGAGGACTAATTCACTTGGATTCAGAGGGAGGAAACGTATGATTTATATATGCGTACACAAACCACAAGAAATGGCAAAAAGTAATCATTCTGTATTCTAGCTATAGAATGCTACTGATCAAAATTACAACTAACATTATGAGGCAGTTTGCGCTTTGTAATGAGTTGGTATGTTTCAATATTTTAGAAGTGAAAGATATCAATATACATTTAACAGTAATAAATATTAGACCAGTGTTTCCCAACCTTGGTCCTGGGGGCACACTGTGGCTGAAGGTTTTTGATCCAACCAGCTTCTGTTTTTAATTGGACTCCTGGGCTAATTCAGTGTGTGTGTTAATTCCCAAATTCTGTGCTTTGGAAACAATATAGAAATTAAAAAAACTAAAGTTTGGTTTAAAAAAAAAAAAAAATTATATATATAAAAATGTACCAAGCAGATATATGGGAATAATGTTTGTTTGTGTTTTTTTTTTTTTTTGTTTTTTTTTTTAAAACAATATTCATCTTAAATTTTCATTCTACTTTTCAAGGTGTTCTAATTGTTTAATCCATTATTTACTAATAAGTGGGTCTGATGCTAAAGTACTTGCAGCCTTTGATTATTCAGTGTTTGTCAGCGTGTCTGCTCTGCTCATTTTTAAATGGTCATTAATAAGATACATCAAAGGGGAAAAACTGCACAGAGAAAGGACAAAATAATGAAATCAACAAGAGTTAAGCTTTTAAATCTATAGCAAAAGCAGAAATATTTCTAAATTTCTTATTAATGTAAAAATCAGGCTGCTGTGCTTTTCTGAATGTAGAATAAAAGAAAAATACCAGCTAATTAAATGAGATCAGTGCTATCAGGTGTTGTCACTGATTAGGAATCTGGTTGGAACAAAATCCTGCAGTCACAGGAGGGCCACAGGACCAAGGTTGGGAAACACTGTATTAGACCCTGCTTTTATGAAAATCCTGGTGCGTAATGGTCTGAAATTATTAAAAAAAAATAAATCCACTGACACACTGTTAAGTGTTAGCAGATGATTCAATGTATGTCTTTTACAGTTGTCGATGGTGGGGGAAAAAAAAAAAAAAAAAAAGCGCGTATCTCAAGCAATAATTTATTTTTTTAACAAAATATTTGAGCGCTAGAAGGTAGGTATAATTCTTATTCCAAGATTTACCAAAAATAAACACACACACACACACACACAATGATCCAAAGGTCATTTGTTGAAATAAAATAAAAATGATCCTTAAGTTAGAATAAAACCTTGTCACTGAAATTAAACATCTAACTTACTGAGCTAGTGGCACTAATTAAGATAAAACCTGCACCCCACAGAACCAAACTTTAAGCAATGCATGTACCATTGGCAGGAATTTAAAAAAAGGAAACCACACACACCCCAACAAATAAATCAAACCCAAAACACACACACACACACACACACACACAGTGACTTCAAATACAACACAACATCACAGTATTCATCATCTAAATGTAAATTCATTTCCAGTTCACACTAAAATTATTTTCAGTTTTGGTGGCAGGGATACAAGAGTTGATCCCACTGATGATAAACACAAGTCATCCTGAACAGTATGTCTAGATATTACATTTATGAAGTAACATTAGGAGATCATATTAGGTATACACTGTAATTCTTAACATCTATAAAATATTACAATGAGCACCATCTCTTTTTACAGTGCTTTTCAACTGCTAATAACTTAGTTTAAGATGCGCTGAAATATTGATTTTGTCTAAAATTGTATGCAAACACTCTGGGGGTCTGTTCCAGAAAGAGACAAGATAACCCTGGATCTCCGAATTAATTCCGGCTTGCTATACTGCGATCTTGCAACAGTGTATTAGCTGGTTCCAAAAAAAAAAAAAAAAAACGGATTTCAGTCAGAACATGCTGATAGGCTGATCCAGATTACTGCACATTCACAGCAAAATTTAGCACTTATGATTTCAACAGCCTTATCAACCATGAACTTCAAGTCAGAGAAACAGAAGGAATAACCTTCATGCCAGCAGAGAAAGATGAGCTGGTGGCAGTGCATGAAGATCTTTAGCATATCCAACAAAGGAGTAATACAGCAACAACCGCTGCTTGAGGACAAGGAAATGTGGACGAATTTCAATGAAAGAATAAAATGTGTAAACCTGTTAAATCAGGAAGCTTTGTGTGGTAGATTGTTGGTGCAAAGTGTACCAACAAAAACATTTTAAGTAGAATGATATATGTCAAGTAAGCATTTATATGGCAAAAATGGAATAAAATAATGTCATGGATCTTAGACTGTTTTGCTATCAAGTGCCCAGCATACACAGTTGTTCAAAATTGTTACTGTAAGAGATGCCAATGTTGCCCTGCCTGCACTGAACTCTGTTTTTAGTAATCACTTGCCAAAAGAAACCAAAGGCTAATTACTTTTATGTATGAATCTGAAACAGAAGACTTTGTGTCTACTCCTTAAATGCTACCCTGTTAAAACCAGAGAACCTAGATACTAGACCTCAACATTTGTAAAGTAAATGTGGCATCTCATTACTTTGGGAAAAGAGAGCAAAATGAAATTTTTATTTCAAAACATACTTCTGCTTCATTCATAAGCCATCAGTCAAGTTATCTGTAATACAATGCGTAATATTGTTGCCTTATTCCATTACAGGACCCAATTTAAAACCGCATTAGTAAGCATATTGGGTATAGGTAGCACCTGAAGGGTTGGGGGGTTTTGGGGAGTCTGCAGAGATGCTTTTTTTTTTTTTTTTTTTTTTTTTTAAAAGGCAACCGATTCCAAAGAAGGACTGAAGGTGGGCAGTTTGTTCCACCAGCGTATCTATCAGCTATTGATCAAAAGAGTGGCAGATATTTAAAGCTGATTTCCTAACCTATGTCTCTGTGGAATTCCTCTTGGATGGTGATTACTTCTGTTTCAGGAAGACACAGTCCGTGCGTGTGTGTGTGAGCAGATGTTTCTTTAAAGTCCGTCACACTTCTGTGATCACTTTGCCAATGTGTTGCATCTTAAATAGTGTGAAGAAAAATGCAAAAAAATTCTAACAGGAAATGTCCATGATTTGCATCGACGTCCGCTAAAACCCACAATTTGTGACACTGAACAAGTTATATTTTAGAAGGTTGCTCAAATAAATGAAATCCTTGGATGTAAAACAGTAATGTTCATGCAGGCAACTGTCTGAGCATGTCCCAATTAGTTTTGTGGCCAGAATTCTGTCAATTGTTCGATCAGGAAGGGGCACCACATTTTCACCATTGTGACAGCTTTTTCTGCTTCTTAAATAGCACGGCTGGGATTAGAATTTCTGACAGGACATTTATGGACTTTAATCTTATGACTGGAGGCTTGGCTGCTTACATATTTTGAAAGCATTAAAATAAAAAAAAATAAAATAATAAAAGCCTGCTATTTACAGGTTACTTTCTGAGCATTGGTTGTCCCTGTAACTGAGCTGGATTTCACAAATCTTTTCTTGAAACAGGCAAATCCTGAGGCATTACAAAATGCAGAATTAGCGAGTTATCTCCATCTTTGGTCTCACAGATCACGTAATACTGGCTTAATCTGTTCCAGAAACATGAGTTTAGCCAAATCAGCATTTTCTGGAATGGAATTAGCCCGATTTCTATGAATGCTGACAGATTTCACATTAATCCTGATTTCTGGAACAGATCCTTTAAGTTACTACCTAATGTGGTAAACCATCACGTAAAACTGCTTCTTGCCTTATGCTATACAATTTCATATAAAGGGCAAAACTGGCTTCTACAAAAGGAACACACAAAAAGTGTAAGAACTAACTGGGTTTGAGAAGAACTAAAAGGCTAAGCACTACACAGAATATAACAGAAGAACTAATGTCACATTTAAACGAGGTGAGAAAAAAGTGCCCAAGTTAGGTGTGAATTGTCTTATCTAAGTGTGTTTCCACCTTTGATACAATTTAGTGCAAGATGCAAATATTTTCCAAAGAAAATCCAGTGGTCTACATATTTATAACAACTCCCATATAGTTTCCTTCACTAAATTTCTTTTCCTCCCTTTGCACAGTGACAAAGGCACAGCATACAGACAGAACATGAAAGACATGAAGCACATAATTAAATGAAATATTTTAAATACAATGTAAAAACGTTCATTCTTAAACATAAGCATAATTTGAACTTAAAAATTTTGGAAAATATAAAACCAACTAGAAACATGGCATTATTTGCCTGTCAGTCCAACCAGTATGGTTACAAAGAAAAATATAAAAACATGAAGACTCCCAAAGAGCAGACAATTAAGAGAAATACATTTAGTAAAAGTTTGACTTTGGGAGGCTCATGCAGCATTTCAAGTCTCTGAATCTCCTCTTCTGCTGGATCTTTGGAAGGAGTCTTTGAATGTTCCTTGAATCCACAAAACCAATCAATCAGACACCAGCACTTGCTGACGTTTTTAGGCTCTGTGACCTTAATTGAATTTTGCGATAAAAGAACAGCCTGCCCATTTCCATAATGGTCCACAGGGGTCTGCTCAGAGAGGTTTGAAGTAACAGTTATAGAAGTTGGAGAATCTGGACTTGCCAACGACGACATCTCTGGACCATCCAGCACTATTTCCTTGTTGAAACCATTTGGCAATTCTTTATGTTCATTATTTCCATTACAGTGTGATTCACTGATCCCAGATAAAGAACAAACCTCCTCTTTTGGAATAGGATGTTCCGATCCTTTTTGTCTACCCCAGACAAAGGTGTGTAAAGCTTGTTCTTTTGTCGGAGGTGGGGTGAGAAGACTGACAACCACTGCTACAATACCAGTTATCCAGAACAGGCTTGCAGCTATGTACATATAGTGAACATTTTTAATAAAAGCTGGTCGATTGTCTGGCTGGTCACAATCGGGAACTCTGTAAATAAACGCCAAAATTAACCGTGTGCCTCCCAAAAGGAAGCCTGCCATGCCACCAAAAAAGGCACCGGTCTCATTGCAGCGCTTCCAGAAAACACCCAGCAAGAATAGGGCTGCAACTGGTGGTGTGAGGTAGTCTGCCACTTCTTGGATATAGAGATACATCTGTCCACCTTGCATCTCCACAATGACAGGAACCCATGAGATGCTAACCACAACCATGAAGACAACAAAGAGCCGTCCAACAACCATCAGTTCCCTAGAAGCAGCAGTTTTTCTAAACATTTTGTAGATATCCAGTGTGAAGATTGTGCTGGCACTGTTAAATATGGAGTCCAAGTCACTCATTAAAGCTGCAATCATGACTGCCATCATTAAACCACGGAGACCTACAGGAAGAAGGTTCATCACAAGGCGGGGGTAAGCGATGTTGGAGCAGCCTGCACGACTACCACACACCTTCATACAATGTTCTGGATTGATGCACACAAGTTCGTCTACATATAGTATTCTAGAGATCATCCCAGGAACAACAATTATGAACATTGGTAACATCTTCAGAAAACCAGCCATCAAAGTGGATCCTTTTGCATGTGCAAGGTTTTTGGCAGCCAACACCCTTTGGACAATAACCTGGTCTGCACACCAGTACCAGACAGATGCTGGAGTCTGGCCAAGGAGAAATCCAGGCCATGGTATTTCCTCATCAGTAGGTTCACGGAGCATTTTAAGAGAGTCCGGCTTTGGGTTGATGCGACATGTGTTGGTATATGTTAGGTTATATGCATCCAAAACTGCAGTCACGTTTGGAGTAGCTTGCATGTACCTTTTCTTAACTCCTTCCAATCCCCCTACCTCCACCAGGCTGATTACCATTAGTGTCAGAGCACCTACTATCATGAGAAAAGCTTGTAGTGTATCCGTGTAAATAACAGCCACCAGTCCTCCTGTGACAGTAAGCAAAGCAGTCATTCCAATAAGCAAAATCACTGAGAGGTAAAGATTCCATCCCAAGGATTCCTGTATAAAGAGAGCTCCGGAATACAGGTCCACAGAAAGCTTTGTGAAAATATAGAGCAATAAAGAGAGAGCAGCAAAATAGACTTTAATTCGAATCCCTCCAAAACGTCTAGCGAGGTACTCTGGCATGGTGAAGACGCCTGACCGAATGTAAACGGGAATAAAGATCCATCCCAAAACCTGAAGTAGTAACAATGCATTAAATTCCCAGGCCCCTACAGCAAAGCCACTTGCTGCTCCAGATCCTGCTAGACCAATGAAGTGTTCGCTGCCAATGTTACTCACAAACAAGGATGCTCCAATAACAAACCAACTCATGTTACGTCCTGCTAGGAAATACCCACTCACAGTACTCCGGTTAGACTTCCACATGGCAAAGAAGCCAATACACATTACAAGAACAAAGTAAAGTGCCACAACAACAATGTCTGCTGCTTCCATTGAAGAACCCATTGTAAAAATAACAGGGTTAAAAAAATTCCCCAAAATTAAAAAACAAAACACACCATAAACATGGATGTGTTAACGTAGGTCAAGTTTTGTCCTTTGGTTTGCTATCTAGCTGGAAACTGCAGGATCCCAGCGAGGAAAGTTATTTTCCTGTGCTTCCAATTTAGTGTTCACTGTTAATGAAAATCCAAGGGCATTTATTTTGGTGGCTGCATTGTAGTTGTAGCAGTTTAGTTAAGTCTAGTGTTACATTCCTGCAAGACAGCAAAAACAAAAGAGACAAAAAAAAGACGATATTAGATTATGGGTCTTCAATGGAGAAAAAGCGAGCACAAACACACACCCCCACCCCAATTTAATATTTTTATTTCATTCATAGAACAGCATATTCCCAGAGAGAGAGAGAGAGAGAGAGAGAAAGAGAGAGAGAGAGAGAGAGAGAGAGAACAGCCATAAGGAAAGAAGCAAAAATGTCTAGTATCAATAGGAGGGGAAAAAAAGTCTTCACACACCCATATTTTGAGCAAAAATTAACAGCATCCATCATGATTTTTAAAAGTTTAGTAAAACCCTGGCAATAGATAAAGACATTAATGCACGTTTCTAATGCAAGGTTGTGTAGTTTCAAATTGTCACTCAAGTTTAACAATAGGAGACAAGACTTGTTTGGTGAGCTGAAAGCCACGTTTTTCCAATATTTCATCCAGGTACTTTTTAAAATGCTGTCAAGGTTTTCACTTCAACTATAGGACTCCAGATTCACCCTTTGTGCAACATGCTTTGTGCCTCACCTTAAAAGCAATTCCTGATGATCATCTGTTGCCCCAAATATTTTTAAGTGAAAGAAATCTGACGGTCAAAGTTTGGTGCCTATTCCTGACTTGACAAAGTACCATTTATTTATGTAAATTTTTCTGATGTTGTGCCATCTAGGGTTGATTTCAACAACAATTCAAAAATTCCCTTAGGTCCAAATTTGATGAAACTCCTAATGTGTTTTTGTTGAGTGTATGGTGACAAACAAAAAGCATTACACCTGAATTTTTAAACATCAGATCCTTTTCTCAGAACTAAAGTAGTTATTTATAAAACTATTTTGGTTAAAGGATAAGTTGTACATTTCTCAAGTGACAGCTGTTTCTTTACAATCAAGGTATATTAACTTGCCACACAAAACTGTGTTCTAAAGTGAAGCACTATAAACAAACAGTCAAATTGGTCACAAAATGTACAGGTAATTTCAAGCTGAGGCTTTGTGGGTCATCAGTAGGCAAAACTTGTAAAGAAAAGGCAAAACTGCATGGTTAGTTAGCAAGCACCGCTTTCTGCTGTAGCCTACCAGCATTCTTGTGTGTAATGGCCATCATCTTGGTTATCCGTTCTACTCCATCAAAGCCCATCCGCTGCTCAAAAAACTTAGAAGTGTTAAGTAACTTAGATGATGACACAGTGGACATTTAAATAGCAAAATGAAGAGAATCTTCCATAATTTGGAAATTATTTTCAAAAGTGTACTGGGCAAACTGTTAAATCACTGCGGGCAAACATTTATACAACCATTTAAAATTCAACAACATGCATTTCAGACAAGCAAGTAGGACCAAGTTCCAGTATGTGAATTTCCCCTTGGGATTAATAAAGTTATCTATCTATCTATCTATCTATCTAACATTAGGCTTGTGGCATAAGTAATCGCTACATTACCTGTTTATATTAATGCAATTCCATACACAGAAGCTATGGAAAGTTGAGAGAAAAAAAAAAAAAAAAAAAAAAAAAAAAAAAAGTAGTCATGCTTATCAAAAGACAGGGCTTCAATTTAAACTGTGCGAGATAAAAATTAAAGGATCGCCATGGTGTGAGGGGTCTTCCATAGACCTGAAACCAGCAACATTTTATTCAACAACAACTACAATTTAAAGTCGAGTATAATTATGTAAGTATGTCTGAGCACACTGGATAATTAAACTGATGAGGAAAACATGCTGAAAAGCAAATGTGTGCACCTTTCACTTCAATTATATCCTAAAGAAAGGGGACGCTGCTGCTGAAGAACCAAGTGTGGTAGCAGCATGCAACAATGCGTTACTACTGAAATACTTTGAGCTTGATACATATTAATACATACTGTTACACTTAATACTTTTTATATGCCAGTATACCAGAAGTATTAGGTTGTGTTTGCATTAAAATTCTTACTCTTACACAATGGTCATTTAAGATTTTATCATGTATTTTAAAGCTTTACTTAGGGTTTTCCTATATTAAAAAAGTAAGTGTTAAATGTCTAATTTAACATTTTTCCACACTTTGCCTTTGAATGGTAAGTTGGGGTGATGGCTTGTTTGTCAGAAGTACAACTAAGTAAAACTGCAATTATCAGTAACACATTTTACAATTGTGCTGAATCTTCATTGTAAAAAAAAAAAAAAAAAAAAAAGCAATAATATGAAATTGTTAAATGCTGGATTAGTTGAAATTTTTAAAATGTGTTTCATTTTTTTTAATTGGTTCCTTGTACATTTATGGTTATACTGTACTCTGTTAACAGAATACAGGATATGCCTTTGGCAAGACAAGGTGCACTGTACTATTAAATGAAAGTAATTATTGCATTTAATATAACAGATTACCAGTTATTTTGTCATAACCATGCACCCCTATTAACTCTTTGAGGGCTGAATAAATTTTTCCAAAAAACAGTTTTCTGAAAAGTGATGGGTTCACACAGAAATCAAAATAAACATCTGTTGCTGCATGCTGTGGCTGACAGTTTGCCAAGATTGTTCAGCAGGCATGCTGCCAGGCTGTCTTCGTGGGGCTGGGGCAGCGGTCATGGTCACAATGCATTGCATTCTACCTCTTATCATTGTAAGTGGCAGTCCTCCCAGCTGAACATTGCTCTAGGCGTGTCAGCTACATGAACCTGTTCAGCATCACGATTGGGGACCAATCAGTTGAAGCAGGAACCTCACATTCGTTTTCTATCACTTGTATCAAAATCGGAGTCCAACAAGTCATAGTCTAAATCAGAGATAATAGGCAAAGCGTCGTCCACGGAGTATTTTGCTTTACACATTCTCTTTGATCTCTCTTCAGATGTCAGTGCCATTTTTGCCATTGTTTGCGCCTTGCTACTCACGCGAGCACAGGAAATCTCAGTCAAAAACCAATTAAGCTAACTTTCCTTCTAGCAACGAGAGTCCAACTAAAACATAATGGTTGGTTTTGTCACAGTTTACAGATAATTACCATCGTCAACTCCTCCTTTTGACAAGAGTTGACATCAGCCCTGAAAGAGTTAAAATGTTCGTGTCATTGCATCATTAGTGCAGGCATGAGGTACCTAGGCTTCCTCCTACCCTTTGCAGTCTGTAGTGGTCACTGTTCGACATGAAGGCAAGTGCTCTGCCAATGAAAGTCAAATAAGCTATTATGAGGCTGCAAAACAATAAAACTATTAGAGACATAGGTATAAAGTTAGGATTACCTAAATCAATGGTCTGGAGTATCATTAAAGTAGAAAGAACACATTGGAGAGCTCGGTAGTTACAAAGGGACTAGTAGGCCAAGGAAGACCTCCACTGCTGAAGACAGAAGAATCCTCACTATGGTAAAGAAAAAGCTTCAAACACCTGTCCGACAGATCACAAACAGTCTTCACGACGCAGATGTGCATGTGTCAGAGACTAAAATTAACCTGTATCAGAATAATGAAATGAGCAACATGTGGAGACAAAAAGCAACTGTAAGATCCAAAGTATAGAACCTTATCTTATTAAAATCATGGTGGTGGGAGTGTTATGACTTAGGCATTTATGGCTGCCAAGGGTACTGGCACACTTGTCTTCATTAACCCTTTAACCGCCAACTCCCTAAATATTCCCCACGCCAGGCGAAATCTGAACAATTTGTTTTTTTACATTTTTTTTTACATTTTTTACATTTATTCAAGCAGTATTGACCACTAAATGTTGTGCAAGTTCTAGAAATGGGCAAACACATAATAAAACACAAAATGTACCTTTTCTCAGGCTTCCACAACAATAAACTTTCATCAACTGTAACTGACGGTCCTGGCATGTAGGGCAACTGAAATGCTTCAAATAAATGGTCAATCAAAGGACGTAGCTTGAACAAGCGGTCGCGGTTTGGATCTTTCTTATCTGGCTCATTTCTGTTGTCATTCAAATGAAAGAATTTCAGTAGCAAAGAGAATCGGTTACGTTTCATGATAGCTGCAAAAATAGGTGTTGCATACATAGGATCTGTAGACCAGTACATCTCAATATCTGGTTTTCTGATTATTCCCATCAACATCAAAATCCCAATGAATTTTTTCATTTCGTTTTCATCAGTGTCAAACCAAGCACGAACACGGGAATGTGGAGGTAAATTGGGATTTTTCTCAATAAACTGTGCTGCATACAGATTTGTCTGATGAGCAAAATGTCTGATCAAATCAGGTGACACAAACAGCTCATAAAACTGCTCAGCAGTGCAATTGTTTACATCAACAGTAAAGCCACACGTTGCCTCAAACAGATGCAGAAAAGGTAGTTCACCTCGGGCAGCAGTCCAGTTGAGACGCGGGGGATACACCCACTCATCGCCGTCATCCGATGCGCCGTCATTCACAGTATCATGCAGCGCACGTTGCTGATCATCATTGTCGCTAAAATCTTCTTCAGAACTGCTACAATCATGATCAGAATTATTGTCCAAAATCGCCTGCAAAACCTCACTTGAAGTCCGTTTACGTTTCGCCATATTCACAGCTTTCACTTTCGAATCACATCACGTGATCGGCCAATACAAGCGCAGAGTTGTCGAAATACAACGTAGTAATTCTACCCACGCCAAACTGTCAGTTATACTACGCGCCAGGCATTCACATAACCACAGGCAAATGTGCCGGATAAATCCGGCAGTAAGGCGTCAGCATTAAAGCTACGATGCCGGATATATCCGGCAGAGGGCGGTTAAGGGGTTAATGATGGAACTGCTGACGGCTGTCGCACAATGAAATAAGGGGTATAGAAACATTTTACCGGAATGACCTAAATTCTAGTAAATGCCTCCCAACTCATTGGATTGTGCTTCATCCTAGAATAAGATAATGGTCCCAAACATACCCTGAAGGCCACACAAGAGATTTTCAAAGCTAATCAATGGAAAATTGTTAAAGGGCCAAGCCAGTCACCCAATTTAAATCCCAAACTAGAAAACTTAAGAGGACAAGCCCTGAAAACATGCAGGAGCTGAACATGGCTGCAGACTGTCTGGGTGTGTTAATCCTACTATCTCTATGTTTTATATTGCCCATTTATGCTGCATCATATTTTATCTTCTTGTATTCATCTTTGTGTTCTGTGTTGTCATTGTATGTTACACCAATACTATCAAAACAAATCCCTAGTACACAGTGTACCAGGCAACTAAACTGAATTCTGATTACAGTGATCCCTCGCTATATCGCGCTTCGCCTTTCGCGGCTTCACTCTATCGCGGATTTTATACGTAAGCATATTTAAATATATATCGCGGATTTTTTTGCTGGTTCGCGGATTTCTGCGGACAATGGGTCTTTTAATTTCTGGTACATGCTTCCTCAGTTGGTTTGCCCAGTTGATTTCATACAAGGGACGCTATTGGCAGTTGGCTGAGAAGCTACCCAATGTACTTTTCTCTCTCTCTTGCGCTGACTTTCTCTGATCCTGACGTAGGGGGTGTGAGCAGGGGGGCTGTTCGCACACCTACACGATAAGGACGCTCGTCTAAAAATGTTGAAAGATTATCTTCACGTTGCTATCTTCTGTGCAGCTGCTTCCTGCAGCGACATGCTGCACGGTGCTTCGCATACTTAAAAGCTCGAAGGGCACGTATTGATTTTTGACTGTTTGTTTTTTTCTCTGTCTCTCTCTCTCTCTCTCTCTCCCTGCTCCAGACAGAGGGGGTGTGAGCTGCCGCCTTCAACAGCTTTGTACCGGCGGTGCTTCGCATACTTAAAAGCCAAACAGCCCTATTGATTTGTTTGCTTTCCTGTCTTTCTGACAGACTCTGCTCCTGACGCGCACTCCTTTGAAGAGGAAGATATGTTTGCATTCTTTTAATTGTGAGACAGAACTGTCATCTCTGTCTTGTCATGGAGCACAGTTTAAACTTTTGAAAAAGAGACAAATGTTTGTTTGCAGTGTTTGAATAACATTCCTGTCTCTCTACAACCTCCTGTGTTTCTGCACAAATCTGTGACCCAAGCATGTCAATATAAAAATAAACATATGGTTTCTACTTCGTGGATTTTCTTATTTCGCGGGTGGCTCTGGAACGCAACCCCCGTGATGGAGGAGGGATTACTGTACAGGCTTGGCAGAGCATCACCAGAGAAGATCTTCAGCACCTGGTGATGTCTATGAATCATAGACTTCAAGTAGTCACTGCAGGCAAGTGATATGCGACAAAATACTAAATATAACTGCTTTAATACACCTGCCTTTGTTAAGTCCCAAACATTGTGGTGCGCTGAAATGATGGGGACCATGTAGAAAAAGTGCTATTTCTACATGGTGTTACTAAAATGTATACAAATACCCTTAAATGAAAGTCCACAAAGCGCACTTCAATCATGTCCGAATTGTTTGATTTGGAATTTTAAACCGTGGAGTAGAGGGTTACATCAAGGAAAAAAAAAATGTGTCTTTATCCCAGATAATATGGAGGGCACTGTATGTAATAAGTTAACTATGATTAGATAGAAAGAACTTCGCCAAATTTCCCACTGTGGACAAATGTATTGTTATGTACAACTCGGGTTATATTACTTTCCATCTAAGCTCTCCAAAACTTTGAAATGTGACAAGATTACAGTCCATTATAACTGGAAATCCGATTAAGGCTACAATTACTACAGGATGTGCTACAGGCTGAAACCATATTTACACCCAAAAATTTTCCTTATTTATATTAATTATCCATTTCAATTCAGAATACTGTTCTCAGTAAAATGGTGTTTTCCCAAAGACCATCAACAAAAGCCAAGGACAATCACTAGCAGGAATTGATCTGCAGCAGGGAAGTTTTATTCATGGCAAACTATATGTAGCATATTCTAGAGTAAGCAGTTACAGTGAACGAATATTAGCTCCTGGTTTAAAAAAAAATCCTTGTGATAAAAGTTATTTCTGTTTTCCCGAAATTATCAGATTCTTGGGCCCACTTTAGAAGACAAGGATATGCTCTGTGCTCTTGTGTTCTTGCAGCAGGTGTGGAGTTGAGACAACGCAACATCAACAACCCAACCCACCCAGTGCGGTAAAAACAGCAAATGAGTTTCACTATACTTTGTACATAAAATAAATCTGAACTAAGCTCATACTACATTGTACTTTTAATAAAAGCCTTAAGGATATTAAAGAAGCCACTTTTACCATGTCATGTTTTTGTACATGCGTGATCAAAAAAAGACTATGATAAAGAATGAAAACAACTGCCACAAACCAGCAGATTTTATTTTTTAAACTGCATGAGGAGTCACTCTTCCCAACGATATACACAAACAGTAGCATTCTCATTATCCACAATTTTCCATGCCCCGATTTACAGAGGCTCTGCATTATCTGATGTGAACCTGTAAGTGCATTACACTACTGTACTGTTTTTAAACATTAATTCATTAGAGCTTTGTTATAAATACTGGAAAGAGCACATACTGCTCCAACAGACTTCACAGTTATCAAGAGGAAAGCAGTGCACAGTGTGGCACAATGCACCAGGGAGGCTGGAGTTAGACAGGTTGGGGGTTCACTACACCAGTACTTAAGTATGAAAGCTGGTATTGATGCCAGTCAAATATTTGGTACCAATCCAACACGCCTGAGGTAGGATGGGAGGCTTCAAAGTGTTACTGTACCATATAAATTGGTAAAATCTTTTACACCTATAATTCTAAATCTGAAATGGCCACTGACATCCATTTTATCCGAGGTAGAATTAGTTCACATTACCTTGGACAATTGAGTTTCTACTGTGGTAATAAAAGATCTGAGCACAATATTTTTGTGCAGATTCTATATAGAACCTGGCATAGTGGGGCAGGAATGTCAACTGTATTAAAAACTTTGGCAAAGTACTGTTGCTGAAGTGGCCCTAGAGAGAGACTGTGTGTATGTGTGTGTGTGTGTGTGTGCACACGTGCGCTCACCCTGCAATAGATTAATTGCTTTTCTGGGGATTGTTCTGGTCTTGCACCCAATGTCTGCTGGGATTAACTGCAGCTGGAATGCAACCCTGCCCTGGCAAAGTGGGTAAAGGAAGATGGATGGATAGATGTATGGAGGGCTTAAAGTAGGGTAGTATGCACTGCTACACTGTAAAAGCGTTCTCTCGTTCAAGCACCAATGTATGCCTATAATGTCTGTTTATTGCCTGCTATGCAAGCTACTGTACACATCATGCCTCAATGAAAAGTGTGTGCTTTATCAGTCCACCTGGAGAAGGCAGTATTTCCCATATACTGAAAGAATATATGTGATCAAAAGTATGATTTTCTTCAGTTATTATGATCCAGCTATCTACAGAGCAGAAAGAGCAAGGGTACCACTTAGTAAGACAAATGGGGTAATTGGTAAAGAAATGAGGCTCACAGCCATTCTCCTTTTAAAGTGGCTGAATCTCAACATTCATTTGCTTTCTTCCCTCTTAAAAATAGACAGTTATGTGTTTTTGAAATATGGGTGTAATCTAAACACGCAGATTAACACAAATTGTCACACAAGTCCATTGTTTATCAAAAGAGCTTTGCATACCAGTTAAACTATGTAAATAAACACTTTTACATTGTATTCATCCATTGTCTAAAGCATTACAGAAAGCCTACCATTAAAGCCTTGTTCACAAGATTGGAACAAAATCTGAAATGGGCTACCATCCAAGCAACAAAACACACACACAACCACTTTCATTTGTGATATTCTTGTGATCGGTCTTTTGCTAAACAACAAATCACACAGGACAAGTCTTGTAAAATACTTGGTTTTAAAAATCGGATATGCAAAAATAAAGTCTAAACCTTCTTAATAAAAAGGAACCTTCAAAATTATGGCTTATTATCAGACAACCATTAATGATGGGTTTCCCTATCCAACCCAAAAAAATAACACACATTTTCTAATACAAGGTAACTTCTCATTAACCAAGCTTAAAAAAAATAAAATAAAATAAAAAAATAAATAATCCTACATCTTCCTAAAGTTAAACTACTGAAACATTACAATTTAGAAGTGATTTTTAAATTATCCAAATATCCAACTCTAATAATAAATAATAAATAACTAATTTGTGTCATACAGATAACTTTATAGCCATTGATTTTACAGTCAGGATGACAAGTACTGTTAAAGTGATTATTGTGTGGGCTACAGAAGGCGTATGAAGGAGCAGTTTCTGTGAAATACACTGTGGGTAAATGTTCTAGACATTCATTGGATAGTTAGAGGAAATAATATTTAGCATTGATGATAATAGGATTCCTTTACCAGTTAACTGTGTTTACTAGCTGTGCTACCTGTCTGAGACTAGGCTATCCTTTCAGGTTTTTTTGTATCACTTACCTGTCATTTTTTATTTTAATTTTTTTTATTTTTTTTTTAAATGCAGAATGTATAAAGTGATTCCAATACTAGGGGGTAACGTAGTCTCTCAATAAAAGTTAGCTTGGTTAGCTAGAAATTCAAGTAAACTTTCAATTACATAAAAGAACAGACATTAATAAATAAAAAAAAAAAAACTACATTTAGACAAAACCAATTATTATATTTAGTACTTTAAGAAATATAAAAAAATATATAACCCGAGAGGGAAGGAGAGTTAGAGGTGGTTAAGGATTCAAAAATGACACCCAACATGCATCAAACATTTTGATTGGTGAAATTTCAATTTGGACATGGAAAACGACAAAGGTACTTTGAACAACATACCTGAGAGGAGCTACATGCCTCATTAAAAAAGGTACATAAAACAAAATTAGGTGGTCATTCTGGGACTGGCTTTGAAATCCAATAAACACCCTTATCAAAAAAAAGGGGCTACTCGTGTGTGTGTGCGCCTTTAGCCAAAAGTACCAATAGTTACACTTGTAGTGGTTATAAACACAAGGCATGACTTCTGGAAATTTGGATGAAACATTTGGGATTCGCAGATACTTGATTACTTACTTGCCCTTCTGAAATTTAAGAAAAAATGCACACATATTTCTGGTGGCATGTCATTTTTGCAAGTTCAGAATGTGATGAGTCAAGCAGCTCAGTTTTTAAACCGTTAATGCCAATGCAGAGCTCTAATGTTTCCTTTAACACTACTGTAAGCGGAAGGAACAGAAGTAAAGTTAGGTAAAAAAAATAGAGAATCCTGAAGAACTGATCAAAAAACAAATATACAAAAAATAAGGAGAGATAAGATGCAAGTGAAATTAGGAATTTAGAGAAAACGTGGCAAAATAATTATAAATAAACTGATTAAATAAAGAGACCTGAAACAGTAGACGAAAGTGTTATGTGAAAAGCTAGCAACAAACTGTTGCATAAATGTTTTGAACAGAAGCATCAGTTTTAAAATGGGAAAATAAAAAAAAAAATCCCCCCAGACAAAACATGAAGTGTTTTCCCCCTGCCTTAAGGGGTCAATGAATTATTGGGCAATTATTTAAAACACTGGAATAGAAGGCTGTGGTGGGCTGGTGCCCTGCCCGGGGATTTGTTCCTGCCTTGCGCCCTGTGTTGGCTGGGATTGGCTCCAGCAGACCCCCACAACCCTATGTTAGGATATAGCGGTTTGGACAATGACTGACTGGAATAGAAGAGACAAAAACATGATCTGCTGTGGCGACCCCTAATGGGAGCAGCCGAAAGAAGAAGAACAAGAACAACAAGAAGAACAAGAACAACAAGAAGAACAAGAAGAATAAAAGGGACTTCGAGTATATTCTAGATCTGTAGAATGCAAAATATGGAAAAAAAAAGTTTAGGACAAATTGCACTGTATTAAAAAGGCACTATGTGCACATTTTATAAGTTTATGTTACAGTATTTGGACATGCCCTACACAAACATATACATAGTTTTTTAAAAGTTCAATATATATTATTATCTACCCATTCTGCTTAACTAAACAAATTAGAATCCCAAGTGCTTTTCAGTGTAGTTTAAAAATGTGGAAAAAAAGTACAGTTTTTTGGTACTAGGTAAACTGTATTAAGTTTGTGAGGAGCAAATAGTCTCCACTTGGATTGTGTGACTTGTTGAAACTGTTGTGAAGTTCAAAGCAATATTTTGTTTTGTTTCATTGCAAATAAACAAAGGAGGTTAAAAATGTGAGTAATCACAGTTGTATTATCCATCTTTGTACTGGACCAATAGCGTTGTTAGTGACCAGAGGGCAAGGCGGAGGCCTACCCTGGACAAAATGGCCATCCATTACTTTCTTTAAAAAGCCAGTACAACAGAAAGTTAACTTATTTGTATTTGTACCAAGTTAACAAAATAAAATTTAAAACACACAATAGATGTAACTTAATATTCATTTTATGAAAGTCTATCAGTTTGAGGCTAGAATAAATGTTTACTTCTTTCCCTTTCTGAATTGTTTCTACTGCAGATTTCTTAAAATGACATCACACAGAATGCTAACAGTAATTAGATTAAAGTGCATCGTGCTCAAAAATCCCATGTATAAATCTCAGGGTTTCTTCAGTCATAAGACGGCGTGTGCAGGACTGTCAATCTGATGACACTATCCAACTTGGCATTTTTCATTTTTTCCCCATAACAAGCTGCCAAAAATACATTAAGGAACATTTTCATTTTAAGTTTCTGGGAGAATTACATTTAAGAAAAATACTGGATATTGCACACAAATCTATAAAATCTTCAAACTATACATAGTGTCCATAAAATGTACTCCCGGCCTGACCAGAAGTGTTCATTACTTTCTTTTTCAGCAACACTGAATAACTGTGCATTTATTTTGATTTTTTGATGCTGGTCAACAGAAAAAAAAAAAAGATTCTATAATGTGAAAGTGAAAAAACTATGGAAAATTTAAAATTTACTAGAAATTTGTAAATATATAAATTGCTAGTCAGTCCACCGGTCATAAGATTACCCACAAACTAATGAGGCTAGAACCTTTATTTTGGTCAAAATCTTATTACTAGATCTGTTATGGAAATTTAAAAAAAAAGAAAAAAAAAAAAAAAAAAAGGTTCAGGTAGTGGGAACTCAGTGGGCAGCTTACTGATAATCCCCATCTATTAATAATTCCCCAGGACAAGACACGACAGATGTCACTAGTAAAACAAAACTGATCATCATAAAAGTATTTGCTTCCTTTAGTATGATACACTGAAAATCATAACTGATGCAGTATTTTTTTTTTTTTTTTTAATGTAAAAATTAGTTCCTCTCTGTAGCACAGGGTGGTATAAATGCATTTCTGTATATCTAAAATCCCACTTGTGGTGATTTGGTATCATGGGCTAACATATACAATGAAGACAAAAATGGTCAAAGCAACTCTGTGAAAAAGGTCAGGAGATACAGAAATTACCAAGTCACTGAACACCCCTTGAATTCCAGTTGTATCGATTTTAAAGAAATGGAAAAAAAAAAAAAAAAAAAAAAAAAGAGAGAGAGTATGGCTCAGCTGTAAATCTGCCTAGAGCAGGCCATCCACAAACACTGACTTGTTGTGGAGGACTAGTAATGGAGACCATTACAAGACCTACAGTAACTCTGAAGGAGCTACAAGCTACACAGTCAGTGTGGACAAGTTACAGCAATCTACTCGGGCAAAAAATGCAAGTCACACAGTGGATCCGCCAAACATTCAACCCTAGAATCTTCAAAGTAACCTTTGCTGGCAGCATGGGCAGTATAACAAGCCTACCCAGCCAACAGGAGGGGTTAGTGTTGAAATATTACCATTTGATATCCTCAACCTTGGTTCCTGCCTCCCATAATCAGGGTATGCTCGTCATTTGCATGTTCTCCCCATGTATTTGTGGACTGATCATTATCAGCAAGTGTGCTCAACTCTGTATCCTTTCCAGTTTTTAATACTGGAAAAATGTCAGTAATACTAAAATTAAGAATCCTTCTCACGTGGTAAAGTAAATAACCTCCATACTGTTTTTCTATACCTCAGAGGATCAGTAGTATGGCCACTAAAAAAATAAATAGCGACTGCACCACTAAATTTTCAAATATTATGAGGAGTATTTGCAAATAGCTGGATTAAATTTACAGATAAATTATGTTTGTGACTGGATTGGACACCACATTCTCTTCTCTGATCACTATGCAAGTCACTCCTGCAAAGGGCAGGCACCCCACCAAACATCATAGTTGTTTCTTGCATTACACCTGCTACTACTACGACGATCCTCACCAGCACTCCAGGATGCTAATCTGAGCAGATTAAGAATATCCCTCATCAAATGGTGGAAGAAATGTATAGCTATATCTTTTCTTTGGTCCTTGGCACAGAGCTTAAACTTTTCTTTGCAGGGTGACCACAGCATGAGATTATGGACCCCCACCTACAGTGTCTGTGTTATTTCATACAATCATTTGTGCAAAATAAATGTGTTGAAAATTAGCTTCCAAAACATGCTGGAAAAACTGCTTGAAATATTAAGTGTAGTTAAGTCACTCACTGACAACTCCAGTGATAGACTTTTGCAAGAGGGCACCTTCCATGCACAACTCCTTCAAAGACAGTTTTGAGATGATTACATACACATTTTGAATTGAATTTTATTTACTTTTATTGCAAAGATATTAGCGTTATTGTTTAATAGTGCTCCCTGCAGATGTCACCCACTAAATTTCTCTAAGGGGAAGAGGGAGTTTTTTTTTTTTTTTGCACAAGACACACAACATCATGGGTCTGAATCAAGGTTGTTATCCATGGCATGTCTGCTCAATAATTGATAAGTTGGCCTTGGGTGAGTGTGTATGGCCAGTGCTGGAATGAACTCCAGCTTCCACGACTCCAAACTTGATTAGGTGGGTTTGAGAGTGCGGTCTTACTTTATCAGCTGGCACTTTGACAATCCTGCAAATGCATCCTCTCCCTCCTTATTTGTTTTCATTAGTTATGCATGTAAGCAAATATACTCTCAAATTCAGAATGACTGACCAGTTGGCCTGGCTTTGAAGTGTACAAAAATTTAGAAGAAACCCTTACAGATACAAGGAGAACAATCATTCTGAAAAGAAAGCATTCAGGCTTTGACAATCCAAGGGATAAAAAGAGGTTGCCAAGGTTGTTTTAAGAAAAGGTATAACTGCAACAGCAGCATGCAAGCTAAACTAAAATGCAGCTAACATGTAGCTAGGTGTTGGCCTAAAACATAAGGTGTCATATAAAGTAAAAATGTACATTTTCTGTGCAAGATGGCCTCATTATGGCATTTGCCACAGGTGCACAAAGCAAACTGTGCTTGAGTGGGTTGAGATTCTGTCACACAAAATACCAAAAAGATGTTTGTATATAAAATGGTCGATTCAGTTAAATTGCACACATATGCATTTTCTAGCACAGGTTTACACAATAACTATACAGTTGAAAAACCTACATCATTCTGCCAGTTTTACATGCCTGTCATTTGAACTGAATGATGTGAAATGTGTGTGTCTGCATGTTGTGGTAATCACACAAAAAGCTGCTGCTTTGCTGTGGGTTAAATAGTCCTAGTTCTAATCCCAATCATGCATACACAGCTTTATTTTTGCACTTAACAGTTTTTGGATAGGAAAAGAAAGCAGTGCAGGGTTTTTGACAGTTTTATTTTTGACAAAAAAGCACAACTTTAATAGCACGCTATACATACAATGCACATCAGTTACACTATTAATAGGACCTCAAACTTCAAGGCACTATCCATGCAAACATTGCAGCTTCTTTATCAGGTAAATCGTGAAAAACTTGCAGTCGAATGTGAACAGATGTAAGCAGCATTTCTGTGGAAAGGAGACATCAAGCCAATGCTCACGGATTACATGATATTTGTATTTTGATTGAAGACTGAAAAGATTGCACCCTTCTCCCCCAACCCAAAAAAAAAGTTTAAGAATTGCATTTACAAAATTAAAAAAATAATAAAATTTTAAAGACTGAACTTCGACACATTTAAAATTTTATAAAAAAAAAATGTTTGGGCCTATGGCATAACTATGTAAATCAACACCCCCTCCATAACAGGTCAGGGTAGCTGATCCATCTCAAAGTGCACAGCTTTACCTTTTTCATAATCAAGTAGGATCATATTCAATTAACTGGGGGGAAAGCAGTAGGTTTGATGCACATTTTTTCTTGCATTACAATGTTAGCAATACAACAACACTTACAAGAGTTGTTAAAAACCTGAACTGCATTTCTTTGCAGACTGTTCAGCGTTTGCAACCTCTACTTCACAACGCATTGAAACAGAAAGGGACATACTCTGAATACTTGTAGGTTCCAAATGTTTTCTTAGGATAATTTTAAAAGATAATTCAAAACTGAAATTAAATGTAAACATTGTAACGAAATGTTTTAGTTTCAGGCACGGGATAAAATGTTACAGCAAAGCCCAAATTTTGTAAGATTGTTTCTCTATTTTGTGCGGAATGCATCGGAAGACGAGAAACGTATTATTGCTGATCATTTAGTATGCCTGCATCACATTTCACGTGTCTCTGTTCGTGACATCTCGATAAAAGTAGGGAAAAAAATAAAAACCACACGTACACCCAAACACCACAGCCGCAAAGCTTAAGGCTGCCGGATACAACATCAGCAGCAATAGCAGAATCCCAGAGGCAGGTACGCAAGTCGCTTTGAAAGTCTCACTTTTGGACTTTCTTGACGGATCGTTTGGGTCACCCTTGGAGGTTCTCAAGCCACGTTTACGGACTGTTACAAAACTCGGACATCGTGGAGACTTTAGAAAAGGCCATGATTCCAAAAAGAACATATCCTTTTGCCCAACGCTAGCAAATTGAGCTTAAGGAAGGAAACTACTGTGCAAGATCAAATCGAGCTTGCGATGGCGCGTGCCCGACGACGTTTGCTAAGGAGCATGCGGTAAAATCAAAAGACGGAACGGCGCGTAAAGATGCAAGCGCCCAAGACTAAATTATGCTTGAACAGATGGGGCATTCCACTGGAAAAAATAGGCACCAGGTTCAACGTACATTTTAGCTGTTCCAAGACAATGCAAATTAATCTTGCGAAATCCAGCCTGATATTTACATACCTTTTAGGCAAGATTGACCAAGTCTCTCCCCACCATTATTAATAAAGCTAAAGCACGAGTGGTAAACCGATACTCGGAAACAACCGTGATGAAGTACTGATATAGTGCGCAGAGTGCACCTATAGAAAAGTATAAATAAAAACGGGGATCACTCTTCACTAGGCAACAAAAACTAAAAATCGAAAAGAGGGATACGACGCATCGGAGCAGATTCTCTTCCTGTCAACTGGTATGAACTGCAGGTGACGCATAACCTACTGCTTTTGTCCATAAACAGGTTGCACGCCTTGAAGAACGCACATGTTCAGTGTGTGCTTGTGTATTGTTAAAATGTCCAAAGTGACGGCATTAATGAGGCACGCGCACACAAACGTCTCGAAAAGTTTTATTTCTAATGGGGAAAAAAAAAACTCCAGATACAAGCCAAACGCCGGATAATGGCCTTATCTTAACTGATCTCCTTCAGAAGAAGAGTCTCTTTTTCAGGATTTATACGACAGTTTTCAGCCCAACTTAAATTGAGCATCACCGCCACCTACTGAGCTGGAGTATTAAGCAGAGCCTCCTTCCTCACACTACCGCCGTACCCAGACTGCGCTCGCACATCTCGCCGTTCTCAATTTTGTCCCTCCTCAGCAGCCAACCGGCCACTACAGTATTTATCACATTCTCGCATCAAAGAGAGATTAATATGCCTGTTTTTGCATCCATGCTCGACCCGATCATTTTGCTATTAAAACGTCCGCATCTTGATCCAGCTTTCAGTGCCGCTACTACAAGAATTATTTTACCTGTACGTGACCCGGAATTTATAAAAACGGAACACATGGAAAGTCCCGCTGACATTCGCAGCATTCAGCACAGCCCTCCCGCCCCTTTCAACTTACCCTCTGCATTGCCTTAAGTATAAGTGCCAGTTCGTATCTTGGCATCTCGGCGCCTGTCACTGGTAACGGTACACAAGTCTCAATGAATTGTATATCTTTGCCGCTCTCACGGAACTGCCACGGTTAGCGTCTTCCTGACTCCCCTCACATGTAATGGCAGCGAAGAACAAATCGCCTGTTCTTCACACGACGTGCTGCGTCTTTATAGGGCGAATGCTCGTTTTCCCCGCCTCCCGCCCCAACCCTCGCCACACCCCTCCCCGCCCTTTACAAACCCATATGAACATAAATATTAACAGTTATGACGACTACCAGCGTGCTTTGCTTAAAACCTGCTCTTTTTGCGTTTCCAGCAACTTTAACACGTTCACAACTGTACACTCTTTTAGGCAGTCTGCGTGGATTTAACTCGAGTCAGGCAAGGTAGGAAACTACATCGTCAGTTTGGACACGTTGGTAATGAATGGCACGTTAATACTTTGCTGCTGCGTTGTTTTTTATTTCAGAAAAAAAGAAGACACACCAGTAAATAAATAAGTCAATGTAACATCAAATCATGCTGATAAATATGCTGTTACATTGTTTCAATACGGGCTGGGCATAAACCTGGTTGGCTTGCAACGTGCCTAAAGTCGATCTCCATAATACAGTGTATTAGGTTTATTGTCAGTGCAAACGTTGCGCCAAAGGCGCTGAACTGTAAACCACAAGGTTGTTAGTTTAATTCACAACACAGAAGAACATTATGACCTTGAGTTCCTTCACCTGCCAGTGCTCCAGTTCAGTTGCAGTAAAAGAAAGTTTCTTCGATCTCTGAGAATTTGCGTTAAGGTTCATATACTGTCAGTGTAAAAATATGGACAGCACTGATGAATGGTCACAGTCACAGAGGTGGATGGCTTGATCATTTCTGCTTGCAGACTTGAATCTTTTTTCAAAGATCTGGCTTGAGACTGTTATGCTGAATTTAGCTGTGTGTCTTTACTTCCACAGAAGCGGATGGCTTGATCAGATCTGCTTGGAGACATGAATCTTTTTTTAAACATGTGACTTGAAACCGCTAAGCTGACTTTAACTGCGTATTTGGGATGTGTAAGTTGATTTGAATAAAGGGATACATTGATTGTCCTGGGTGCAGGTGCTGGGACCCTTGTCACCAAGGGGTTTTTGTTTCAGTGTTCTCTCTGGTTTTTCCAAGCAACACACCATTCAGTGTTTACTCGTACCTTATTGTATCCCACTGATGAAATGTAGAAGTGACCACTTGCATGAAATGAATGACTAAGTTTCCATTCAACACTTAGTATAATTTAAGATTGACTATAAGATAATTAAGATTGACAGCAAGTTCAAATCTCCAACAGGGACCTTTGAATGGGTATGACAAGTGTGCCATCTTTAGTTCCACAGGCCTATTGACACCACTGTTATTAATGGCATCTGTAAGTCCTAACATTTAAAGTAAAAGAAGTAAAAAGTTCTGCAGAGCAACAACATCAGTTTTAGTCAAGACTAAATATGACACCATGGATTTCAGTGATTGGCTTTATTACAGAAGTGGTCATTACTGTTAACAGCTGGAGACATAAGAAGGGCAGTGGTAGTGTGGTGTTTGTCACTGTAACTCTTATTGCCTACTAGCATCAGTTCTTATTAATTCATGACAGGCAGTATAGCAACAATGGTTAATTCCTTGGACTTCAAACTTGAGGTTGTGGATTCAAATCTCATTACTAACACTGCTATATACTTTTCAGATATAGTTGTTGTTGTGTTGCTGTGGGAGATGGAATTTATGATCTGCTCTCTGCCATGTCCTTGCATTCAATAAGTGTTGATAGTGTTATTTTTATTTTTCCAATCTCTGTCCACTTCCACCCGACTGGAGTGAGGCAGCCTCTTTTATACATCACCCGGAAGTGCTCTAGGTGCTCTCCAATTAACATCCAGCAGCACTTCCGGGTGTGGTGGAAGTGCTGCATACCCCAGTTCCACAGCTGCCCAGGCGTTCCCTGGCGGTGGCCACGTCGCTCCACAGGGTTGAGCTCCCCAGGTCCATGGCCCCCATACAATCTAGGGTGGCTGCCCTCTTTCATTCCAGGGAAGACACTGCCCTTCTCCCCATCCTTCCAGGCATCCCAGTGGGGCAAGGTCCCTGGACGTCTGTCACAATATATATATATATATACATGTATATTGTACATACATATATATATACATATATTGTCACACACTTGCACATGGGCAGGTAAAGGGTCTAAATGGGAGTAATTCCATGCCAGACCAGGGAGTGGCAGAGTGCACTGTCCTTTTTTCTCGCTTTCCTGCAGACCGTTCACGGGAAATTCCACCTGGCCCTGATGACTTCACTTCCAGTTCCGGCCCTTCTGATGATGCCACTTCTGATCCTGAACCCATGGAAGAAGACATTTCCAGTTTCAGCCCTTCTTATGACATCACTTCCGTGTCCGAGCCTATGGAGGAAGCCCCTGATGACATCATATCCTGTTTTGGTCTATAAAACCGACATCTTATAAACAGTAGTTCAGTTCTGTTTTGGACTCCGAATTGTGCACCTCAGTGCTATCAATTTATCCTTTTTGCAGTCAGGGAACAATGCATGGGTGGCTGCCCTAAACCTTTTGTGACTTTTGTCTCTGATTTGTGTGACAATATATACGTTTGAATATATTGTATTAATCCCTGAGGGGGAATTTTCTTTTTGCATGACCAAAAAGCTAATATTCAAACATCAACAAGGATACTGTCAAACTATTAAATAAATCCTGTAAACAATACATAAACTGATAATTCATTTTTGTGTTCAATGTAGGTGGATGGAATGAGTCTTTATCACATTGTAAAAAGGCAATGTCTTTTATGGCTCAGTGTAGGAGGATGGTATGAGATTGCACCATTAAGGATGGAATGAGTTTGCATTGTCACGTGTGACTTAATACTTACTCAAAATCAGAGGTGGGTAGAGTAGCCAAAAATTGTACTCAAGTAAGAGTAGTGTTACTTTCAACATTTTAATATTACTCAAGTAGAAGTAAAAAGTAGTCATCCAAAAAATTATTCAAGAGTAAAAAAGTATTTGGTGAAAAGACTGCTCAAGTACTGAGTAACTGTTTGAACATAATAAATGATTTGTTTTTTAGAAATGTTATAATAAGGCAGACAAAAATATAAAATAATGTGCAAATTCTGCTATTTCCAAATAATAAATAAAAAATGAATACAAATAAATAACATCTTTACAAAATAAAGATGCACAAATAACAGAAAGTTCCAAATCTCAGTTTTTCACAACAAAGCTTTTGAAGCCAATACCTACAGTAGGTAACATGTATGTTTGAACAGTGCAAACTACTGACGGTGACAAGATATACTGTACACTGACCATATAATACTGCATATTCACTTTGTGGTGTTGCGGGTCCGCAGCATTAAAACAAAATAAAAAGCCAATTTCAAATTCATAAAGCCGTGTCACTTTCCGTAGGCGCAATTGCATGACTGCGGGGAGTTAATGAGGTAGTTGGACTGAGTCACACCTGCACGTGCAGATGCGATCGTTCTCAATTGCTTCATTGGCTTTCTGCGGCGTGTGATTAAGGCCCACGGAGACAGGAGTGTATATATATGGGTTGACACATACAAGAAGGGGGAATCAAAGAAAAGGAGAACAGAAAAGAGTCTGTAGGGGACCGGCATCATCACACACTTGCCCTCCAAATAGCACAGCTGATAGGAAATAACATCAGAACAAGGCAGCTTGTGCACATGCAAGAAGTCTCACTTTACCATAACTGTCTGTGTCTGTGCATGTTTGGTTAAAACGTGCTTGTTCTTCACTCAGTGAAGTGATGGTTAAGCTTCAGCAGGAGTTGGCTCTCAAGGTTCTTGCAGTGAAGCTGTGACCGTTTACCAGTGAACAGGAGCCCCGCATGAATAAAAGTCTCTCACAGGCTGCAGACGCTGGAAGTTTGTGTGTGGTCATGTGACTGCATGGCTACATCTGATTGCTGAAACGGAGTCATGTGATTAATGTTGCTACGTCTGATTGGTGAAACAGTCATACAGTAGATCCACTGGCTACTTCTCTCTGGCAAAAATATAGCATATATAATGGAAAAAAAGTAACGATTTGAGTGTTGCCCAATGTAGCGGAGTAAGAGCAGCGTTTCTTCTTCACAAATGTACTCAAGTAAAAGTAAAAAGTATGGTGCAGTAAAACTACTCTTAGAAGTACAATTTTTTTTAAAAAGTTACTCAAGTAAATGTAACGGAGTAAATGTAAGTTGTTACTACCCACCTCTGCTCAAAATGTCTGCTACAAACTCTGACCAATCAGATACAACTAGCTCTCAATAAACAGAAAGAGTGAGTATTTCACTTTTCCAGCAGAAAGTGCTGGGTCGCCATGACAGCTCTAGTCCATAGAGTGCTCAAAGCCGCAGAGTGTTTGGCAGACAGACGCTGCCACCCGGGCTTAATAAATATCTTGTGTTTTTGATTGGTTGTCAGCATGCATGGGATTAGTTTAATGCAGCACAGGAGGCCCTGACCAGTTCCCTCCCCATTAATTAGATGACAACACTCTCATGATTGATTGAAGTTAACACTTCCTCACCCCCGTAATGTATTATACACAATTTCAAAACCAAACAATAACACTGGAAACTCTTACTGTATCTGTCTTCACTGGTATTATTAGTATTAGGAAGAAACTCAACTAACCTTGAAGGGTGGAATGTCTGCTCATGATTGCGTTAGTGTCATTTTTCCTTGAAATTACATGAATGTTTGTTATGCTGAATATGTTATTGACATAGGGCCAGTATGGGAACCTCTTTGTAATTAGGATGCATCTTTAATACAGTATACTGTATATAGAGTCTTCAATGTTGAACACCATCACAACATGCTTGTCAGAGCAATTCAGTTTTTCAGCTTTAATGAAGATCATCCTGGGGCACTTTACACACATAGTGCAGTTGAGGTGGTCATGTTAAAATATACCTCAAGGTCTAGTGGTTGACTAGTGGGGGGGACTAAATCTGTCATCTTCATGCTTATTAAACCCTTAGTCATTAGCCCAAGTCCAAATTAACACTTTTCTTGAGCTCCTACTAGTATGTACATTTGTTTCCATGAATGTACACTTGCACTTTAGGAACATGCTGTGGATCCCAGCTAATCAGGACTTGGGAATGAGACAACAGTCTTGAACAATGTTAGCCACTATAAGCCTTTCAGAATAACAAAACATTTACATTATTTTATATAATAACATTCAAAGCAAACAACTGCCCAGTAGTCTTTATAAGCTTAGTATATTTGTTAACATAATTCCATGACCATAATACAGGAAGGTGAAATGTCTTTTTCAGAGTTACATGACTCAGGGGTTGGGATGGAACCAGTGACTTTGAATTCTATTATCTCAAAGGACTACTCTATAATCACACAAATATACACTACATATACACTATACACACTTGCATATATATACTAATATACATATATATATATATACAGTATATACACGATTGTACTGTTGCTTGGCTGAAAATAATGGAGCGCCTTATATGCTTGGGGTGGGAGCTATCACTTCTTAGGTAGGTCCGTCTGTCTGTTGGTTATGAAGATGTCATCTATGTAACGGAGATACAACATTGGTTTTAAGATGCACATCTTCATAATCTGGACTGCCAGTGAGAAGTACCTCCTCCATTTTCATAATGAATATAATTCTTTTCACCCCAACATAAAGCTGAAGCTGAATTATTCAACAGCAGAAGTCAGCTTCCTTGACACCACCATTCTACTGAAAGACAACACCCTTGTAACTTCTGTTTTTCACAAACCAACAGACAGATGGACCTACCTAAGAAGTGATAGCTTCCACCCCAAGCATATAAGGCGCTCCATTATTTTCAGCCAAGCAATATGGTACAATCGTATTTGCTCAGACCCGACAGACCGGGATAAACAACTGCAGGAGCTCAGACAAGATTTCATCAGACAAAGTTATACCCCCAAAACAACAGACACTCAAATAAAAAGAGCTACTGCCATACCCAGAGACAACCTTCTGGAATATAAAAACAAAGACAACAAGAACCGCATCCCGCTTGTTGTCACCTACAACCCACATCTTGAAGCACTTCGAAAAATTATAAAAGAACTTCAGCCAATGCTAAACAATGACCAAACACTGAAAAATGTATTTCCTGAACCTTCTCTCCTGGCATACAGACAACCACCAAACCTTCAGCAACTAATTGTCCGAAACTCCCTAAGTGAACCAACAGAAAATGGCACATCTCCATGCCTACAGAAAAGATGTAAAACGTGTGCCCACATTTATAATACTGACTGTATAGTTATACCACACTGCCGACTTGAACATCACATCAAGGGATCATTTTCCTGCAGATCACTTAATGTGGTCTACCCAATTCTCTGCATGAAATGTCCTGACACTGCACTCTATGTGGGAGAAACTGGACAAACACTCCGCCAGAGAATGAATTTACACAGGTTCCACATTAAACATGGCAACACAGATGTTACTGTAGCAGCAGTCCACTTCAACAGCCATGGACACTGTGAGAGGGACTTTAAAGTCACAGTGCTTATGGGCAACTTCAGAACATAGCAAGAGAGAAAAGAATGAGAAGTTAAACTCATGCTAAAATTTAACACATTGCAACATGGTTTGAATAGAGACAAGAGTTGTATGGCCAGATATGAGGATTGTTTACATCTCTCAGACTGACACAGACAACCTGACTACAGATCCACCTTGTATTGAAAAACTCATCACAAACCTCAAAAGACTTTGTTGGACAGTTATCTTATCAAAGATCTTGACCATACATTGTTCTTCTCTCTTGTTAAATGAACCCTAGCCTGAAGGAGTTT
Source organism: Erpetoichthys calabaricus (assembly GCF_900747795.2). NCBI lineage: Eukaryota > Metazoa > Chordata > Cladistia > Polypteriformes > Polypteridae > Erpetoichthys > Erpetoichthys calabaricus. Next base: position 260,403,362 of record NC_041397.2, on the reverse strand, counting down.
ATTAATTTTTTACATTTAAGATCCATCCATCCATTTTCCAACCCGCTGAATCCAAACACAGGGGTCTGCTGGAGCCAATCCCAGCCAACACAGGGCACAAGGCAGGAACCAATCCCGGGCAGGGTGCCAACCCACCGCAGGACACACACAAACACACCCACACACCAAGCACACACTAAGGCCAATTGAGAATCGCCAATGCACCTAACCTGCATGTCTTTGGACTGTGGGAGGAAACCAGAGCGCCCAGAGGAAACCCACGCAGACACGGGGAGAACATGCAAACTCCACGCAGGGAGGACCCGGGAAGCGAACCCAGGTCCCCAGGTCTCCCAACTGCGAGGCAGCAGCACTACCCACTGTGCCACCCTACATTTAAGATTTCTCACTTAAAGATTTACCAATGTCGTTTCTTGTCCTAGTGTGTATATAAACACAGGGAACTCCAGTTTCTGTATTACATCTTGCCTGAAGAAGGGGCCTGAGTTGCCTCGAAAGCTTGCATATTGTAATCTTTTTAGTTAGCCAATAAAAGGTGTCATTTTGCTTGGCTTTTCACTACATTCATAATGGCTAACACGGTACAACACCCTAGTACTACAGTTGTACTAAGTAATGTAAATGTAGAACACAAGCAGAGCTGATTTTGCAGTTTAATCAGGGAACCCAACTCAGACTCAGTAAGAGCCCCCAAATGTAATTTTAATGTAATGACCTGTCTTTTAGGTTGCATGACAGTAGTCAGGTTTCAGATTATTACAGCAAATTTTCTACATAGTGACTTTATAATCCAATTGTTTTTTAATGTGATCTCACAAACATATCCTATTCCAGGTCAAAAAATGCCAGACCTTCTAATTTTCCCCTTTATTTAAAATCAAGACATGTTGTGTGACTGCGTCAAAGCTCCACAAATACTGTATACAACAAAATACCCAATGCTATCATCAGCCCAACCACTAGCAACAGCATCTCAAGAAAACCAGTAAAACAGATTCACAAATACAATTCACTCTACAGTATATTTATATACACTGCCAGATTTCATTCTGAAGATCTTCTGTGTAATTGCTAGTGCAACTTACAGATTTATTTTTTCTGACAATTAAAAGGAAAAGAAGATTGATTTGTTTAATTGTGGTTGGCCTAGGTTCCACCAGATGGAAATAAATCTACAGCTTTAAAATTTCAAGACCACATTGCCTGGGTAGTAAAAATCTGTAAGAATGCTTCAGAAATAAATAAGCAAAATAAGTAACAGATCAAAATAAAACGCCTTTTTAAAGTTTTTTTTTCTTTTTTTTTTGTTCACCATGTCTTTTGGGGGCAGAGGGTATTATTATAAAAGTGAAGACAGACCATGAAGATTTATAGCTGCTGGAGTGGAAGTCAGTATTAAATATTTTAGATTAATAGCTCTTATAAAAATTTTGAATGACAGCGGTTTTCTTTTGGCTTCTCTAGTCATAATGAAGAATTTGCAGCTCAAGACACTGGGCACAGAAAGGAATGTCTTTAGCACACATAAATATTAAAGAGTTTGCCAACTGTTAAAAGACACCCATGTGAAACGTAGAACTGGGGTTTAGTTAGTTTCTATTAAGAGCATCTCAGCATTGTAAATAATTACAGATTTACCTAAGAAATGTGAACCACATCACCTCAATATACAAATTTAAAAAGATGTGATAAGTACAGAACCTTTATTCAAGTATTTCTTAATATTACAGGGTGGTAAAGGAACTAAGCACTGCAGCTCTGACACTGAGAGTTGTGGATGTGGCTGGTGCCATTCAAGCTGCATGCAACCAGCAGCTAATTCAGGTAATCACATCCATGATATCATCGCAGCTGGCAGACTATCAAACGCACTGCCCCTTCAGATTCAGTCAAGGTGCTGGGATTTACAGAGTAATTTCTCTCACATCCTGCATGGGCACATAGTTTGTGACACTGGTTTGTTTACTTTGAAGGGTGTGTGTTATCTGCTACAAGGGGCTAGATATAAACAACAGCAAACTCTTCAGTCGTTGTTTATAAAAATAAGAATTTACACTTGATACTTCTTTCAGTTCCCCTAGAAGTCATAATCTACTCTCTATATATGAAATCCTATATAGATTTTATGTGATGTTTTTATGTCACTTTTTCTTTAAATTGGCTTATTATAAAACCTACATATATATGTTTGGCATCATTCTTTTCAGAATTTATCGAACTTTAAAGTGATGTTGTTAGATTTTCAGATTCTTTTTCCGTTTTTAAATTATAAACTAAAATATCAAGAACTCATGTCCTGCGAGACGAGACTTTGTGCTAACAGATTTAACCACGCTCAGAGCCACAAATAAAAGACAAAGAGTAGATGACAAAGACAGCTGCTGTACAGGCTTTTAAATGTTCCAAGCGCTGTGTGAGATGCATATCACGCGGCACGGCAGCAGCAGCAAGCCAGCAGCTGAACAAGCAAACAGGAGGTTTAAAAAAAAACTATTTGTTTCCCATTGTATCACTGTTTAAGAGGGGGTTTCAGTGGAATGACCGCGTCTCCTTGGGATGCGTTCTGCCCCCCTCTTCACAACACAAGCGGCAGAGACACGAAGTGGCTGATGCGTAGTGCAGGCAAGGTGGGTTGGCGAGTGAAGCAAGCCTGGGGTAAGCCCTCTAGTCTATACATAAAATGTTAAGGTCTGTCTGTCACACTTTTACTTGCAAACTACTAGAGTAGAACCTTCATCATTTAGGGCTGGCAGCAGCCTCGGTAAGGTGAGCTGTAGCCATATGTTTATTACAGCAAGGCGATCACAAAACCAAGTTATGTGGCAGAAAGAAAAAAGAGAGAAGTGACATCTGCTGAGAATCAAGAAACTCGCCGAAGCTGATACACTATAATAGGAAGCATCACACACATCACAAAAGGTAATTATGTGATGAAGACAGAAAAAAATAAGCAGATAGGGTGATGAATATAGCCTAATATTATCTTGAAATTCAAAAACATTTAAGTCACACTAACTTGGTGGCTGGAAAAGTTTATGTAATAAAACTATGATTCCCGCAGGGCCATCTGTGGATAATCCCCCAGAATACACTACATACGTGTTTAGAATTTATTATCAAGTGTAAGTATTGTGCCTATTGATCATTGAACAACAAGCTTTATTAAGTATCATTGAAGGACTGTAAAGTGACCTGTGGTCATGTATTTATGGCAAAGTGATTGCAAAACCAAGTGATAACCACCATAATATGACACTGATAATCAAAAAGTAATCCTGTCTATAAAGCAATTAAGCAGAAAACAAACATGATGCCTCACTGGCATTTAAGGCAAAGTCCAGGATACACAGTGCAGGAGCACTGCAGAGATAGAAATGCACAGTGACAATCAAGATCGCCAAATAGTTTAAACATTCAACAAGATGAAAGCATTGCTTTCACATACTTACTGTGCATTGATGTTTCTTTGAAAGCCACCACTTAGGAAAATTATATCAGTGATGTGATCAATGTCACACTATATTTTTTTAATGTTGTTAATGAATGTGTTGCCAAAATAGAAACGCTTTGCTTTGTGATGGACAGCACACATGGGCTAGCGACCCTGTCAGGATGGGTTCTGATCCCTTACCTGTCCAGAAGGCCGGTGTGATGGAAGGACAGGGGGAGGGAACCTGGCAGAGCTACATGCTTCTCCAAAGCGCTAGGTGGCAGCATTCTGGGGCAACATTACCTCTATGGAGACCTGCGAGGCATGCTGGGAACTGTAGTCCCATAGTGCAGCCTTGTCCGATTCCATGGGTGTCACCATAGCATACACGATCCCTACTTTGTGGGGCTTCAGTTTGACCCAGAATCACTTCCAGCAGGTTATGCCCTAGCACTGGACGTACCCCTGGCATCCAAGATAAAAGAAGCTGCTTGACCTCATCCAGGGAGTTGGAGTCGGGTGTGAAGGATGGACAAAGCTTGCCTGAGAGATGTGAAGAGCAAAGAGAGAGAGAGAGAAAAACAATTGTGCTTGTGTCACTATCACAAGGAAACCTTTGTAAAGTATTATAATTATAATAAACCTTGCATTTGCACCGGGGACTTGTGTCTGTGTGATTGCATTGGGGGCTTGGGCTGCTTCAATGCCCGCTACTGGTCACAGCTTATTCCAGAAGTAATAAAATGTTGCTGCTCTTCTTTATCTTTCTGTGAGGTCTATTGGTTTTGTAAACACCTTACTATAATAAGAACACGACCACAGTTCAATTTGCTCAGGTTGCCGCCACCTAAAAGGGTTTGAATTTCCAGAACCTATCAGATAATAAGCTTTCGACTAAGCTTGAGGTTTCAGCTTCAGTAGTTCACAAGTACTCACATGACAGACAAACATACAGACCTTATATTTAAAAACAAACTGTTGTCAAAAATGCAGCCAATCTGCTACAGTTGTGCCTGATTAATATTTCTTATACCATCAAGAGTATGAAAAGAATTGCTCCAAAATGGTATAAATTAAGACAAAACAGGTTTTATTCTACTGAATTTAATCATCACTCAACTGATAAGTGCCTTGAAAATGTGAGCCTCTGTGAATGTAGCTTTGTGTTCATGTCATTGAATGTTTTCGTTTTTCCTTTCGGATTTTATTTTTCTTCATTGATTGTTGTTTTGTTAAGGTCCGAGATACCTCAGCACTATTGCTGAGGCAATATGTCCTGCCTCTGTTTGTTATGCCAATAGTACAAAAACGTAAAAGTCTCGCAAGATCCACAGGTCTTTCACCCACTGCCCTAGGCTGACTACTGGCACTATTTATTAGAGAGCTCGGCTCAGATGTTAAAAGTAGTTAACCAGACGATTTCCACTTCTTTAATAAATAAAATAAAAGAGTTATTTCTTGGCAACTAAGAATAAAATTAGTAACAAAAAGTATATTTTTCTGAGCAATGCAATCTGGTTTACTAAACCAGCAGGCTTAACTGTAATAGTTATCAGGATTTGCAAGAAACCATTCACTACAATTTTATAATACAGCCAGGGACACAATGCCAACATGAAGACCAAGTCAAAAACAAAATAGCAAGAGTCCATAGCAGAATACAGAAAACAAGACTTTGGTTGACTCTGCTGCTGCCCTGTGATTTATCATCTCATACTGGAAAGGCAAACCCTAATAACCAGGCAAGATGCCCATTGCAACCCTAGGAGCTCTCAAAGTGGAGCTGTGATCCAGTTAAAATTTAAATGAAAAAAACTGTCTCAAACAAGGGAATAAAATTCAAAGTTATAAACTTCAGGTATATGGAATATGAAAGTAAATATCCAAAGTGAAATTTTCAAAAAATAAAATTCTCAGAACCCAAAATAAATGTATTCAGCTCATAAAAAACAAAAATTGAACAGACAATGGGATTCTCTGTTCTCAACAGTGCTGTTCTACTCATTTTTGATTCCTTCCTTTGATTGATTCCGTCTGTAAGTTGTTTTTCATTCCTTGGTTTGTAAACATTTGCACTTGTCTGTGTGAATTTGAGTTTCACAGCCAGGCCTACTTAGAGTTTTAAGTTTTTAGTTCTAAAGCTAAAGCCTGATTTTAAAGTTTGTGGGCTTGGATTTCATAACAATATCTTAATTTTCTTTCCCCCCTGCTGAGTAATCTGCTTTACTGTATTAGCTAAGTTTCATCGTATTGATTCTTTGTAGTAAATCTCTTAAGCAACTGTTTATAACAATTCTTCAGCAGAACAAAATTACATCTTAACCAAATATTTTAATATCTTAATAAATATGCATATTTACTTGTATTGTTTGCTGTTTTCCTTTAATACTATTGTAATAACTGGGGGTACTCTTCTTTCCAGTAAAACTTGATTGTCACTTGAAACTATGCTTTTGTATAAGAAATTGTGTCACACTCAAAACTAAAAGGAATTTAGATGGTAAAGATCATTTGATGAAAAATAGAACATTATAAGAATAAGAAATTCATTAATTAAAATATCAAGTCCATATGTGACTCTACTGATGGTTCTGTATTCAACTACACTGCTACTTAACTGTTCCATAATAATTTGTGATTCTCTGTGTGAGAAGGTTGAATGTAGTTCAATATTCTGTATTCTTAAGCATTGTTTTTTTCCCTGCGTCTTCATGGGTTTTCCTCCTGGTACGTTAGCTTTCCTCCTATATCAGGTAAATGAAATGCAGGTGTGTGTGTTTGGGTGTGTGTGTGTGTGGGTTCACCCTGCACTAGACTGGCGCCCTGTCCAGGATTGGGTTCTTCTTGTACACAATGCTGCCAAGGTACACTTCAGTCTTTCCCCCTCAATCCTAAATTGAATTAATCAGACTTAAGAGAGGTGTGTTATGTTATGCTATATTATCATTAATTACAAAGATTTACTGTGCTGTCAGCATTAAGAAATATAATACAATAAATAAAAAACAAAATATCTAATTATGTTACCTTATTGCACTGGATTTGCTGAAACTTACTATACATACATAATATAAAACATCATTCACCATAAAAATACTAGCAATCGTTATTCTCCAACGACTCACAAACAACCAATGTGTGAAAAAGCAAGTATCCCCTTGTTGGTTTCATATCAGTTGTCACAGTTCACTCCATTTCCTCAAATGGAACAGGCATTAAGCATTGGGGAGCCCACTTTTGTGGGATTTGAAAACTCCAGATGTTTGTTCTGCTTCAGTTGCCCTAAATTCCTTGCAGGCTAGAGACATCCATGAAGTTCCAAGAGGGAGTCGGGAGACCTGCTCCTTGTAGTCACAATACACACATGGTTCAACTTATGGACATGGGAAAAGGCAGGTATATTAGCTTCACTGATGGGAAATGGCAGAATTACATGGATTGAATGCAAAGGAATTTCTTTTTGTTTTAATCAGAGTTTCTTTCGCGGTTTTGTTTGTGTCTGGCCAGATTTACTTCACTTTTTGTTGTAGTTTATTTAAACTCTCTTAATGCACTAATTGTTTCCTTAATTCATTGTTTCACTTTGAAGCCAAAAGGGCAGAGTCACCGATTTCAACCAGTTGCTCAGGTGCTGCTGCCTCATAAAGCATACTTACACGAGGATTACATAAGAGCCTTTAATGGCTTCCGTCCTCTTCAGAACATTACTCTTTTGGCTCCCTTTCTCATTCCCTTTTTGAGTAGAGTTTTCCAGTTTTCTGCCATTTCTTGTTCATTAGTAATTTCTTGTGTTGATAAGTTATTTTTAATTTTACATATTTTGGATTTTGGTATATTTGGGGTAAACGCTTCTTGGTCTATTTCTCTTAGTTATTTAAGTCTAGAGCTTACCACTACTCCTCAGTTTTTGTCTTTTGTGTATTAGCTTTTAGCTTTGGTATTTTGAACTCAATATTTCCAATCACATTTGGGCTTAGTTATTAAGACATCTTTTCTTCTTTGTTCAAGTTTCTTTATATTTTGTTATTATTTTTGTTCTGTTTCTTTGTTCTGAATTCAACTACACTGGACAACAAATTTTTGTAAACATTTTGCTTCCTGAAAATTTTTTGTTGACTATGATAGACAGGAATTTGCAGAAACATAAAATAAACCTTTATTGAATTTAATGTGTTTAATCACTTAATGATGTTGACACATTGCATTAGTTCAGCTGAGCTAAGAATGTTTTGCAGCTCATTTTCCTTTGTACTTTGCATCTGATGTTTCTCTTCTCAGTTTCCAATAATAGGTGGCCAGCATTGCCCTGGAACCATTTTTTTTATTGTTGCAGTGTCCTGATGAAACCCTTCTCCATGTTTGACATTGACTGCACCAAGATTAGCATGGAAGCAGAAAATGAATCATGTTTTGTATGCTTGAAGCACGTTGTCAACCAGCTGGGTGTAATTTGGTCACCTGTATTACCAAGAAAATTCTCAACAACATCCTTTAATGCATTTTCCTTCAGCCCCACTAGCAGATCTTTGAACCATTTGTCAGTGATGACGTCTGATGTGTGGAACAACAAAATTTCCTTCCCTAGTCTTGGAGTTAGTTATTTAAGGAAATGTCTGCCACAAACATCACAATCCTTTACCTTCCATGCTCATTGCTTTCACAAAATTTTTATCAGTGTGTGTTTTGTATGAAGAGGAGGCAAAAATATCTGTTGGGTCAACAAGTGGTTTATGTGTCAATTTTTCTTCTCTAGACACAAATGCTTACAGAGGGGCTACAGCAGAAAGTAGAGTGAAATACAGAGGGGCTAGTTCTTTTAAATTTAATGAGACCCTTTAGCTCAGCTCTGAGCTGCAGTCACTATGCCTACAATCATCTAGAGAAGCCAGGAGGAATTGTTAGGGCTATGTTCTTTGATTCCTCATGTGCTTTTAACACCATCCAGCCTACCAGAGTGGGGAATAAGCTGTCTGCAATGGAGGTGGATGCTCCCTTAGTTTCATGCATCATGGACTATCTGACTGGAAGGCCACAGTATGTGCAGCTACAGGGCTGTGTGCCTGACACTGTGAAGTGTAGTACTGGTGCTCCACAAGGGACTGTTCTGTCACCATTCCTTTTTACTTTGTAGATTACAGATTATCGCTACAACATAGGGCTGCCATCTGCAGAAATTCTCTGATGACTCTGCAATAGTGGGCAGTATCAGGCATGATGACAAGATGGAATATAGGAGGGTAGTGGACAGTTTTGTTGACTGGTGTGAGCTGAATCAGCTGCAATTCAACAACAGTAAAACTAAGAATTGGTAGTGGATTTAAGAAGATCACGATCTCCAGTTACTCTCCTGTCTATTAAGAGTGTGGATGAGGAGATCGTTCAGGACCACAAGTATCTGGGGGTGTATATGAACAGTAAGTTAGCCTTGTCTAAGACCTCACTGGCAATATATAAGAAGGGTCAAAGTAGGCTTATTTTCTATGCAGACTCAAATTCTTCAGGGTCTGCAATACTACGCTGCGGATGTTCCATGAGTGCATGATTACCAGTGCCATTTTCTTTGCTGTGGTGTGCTGGGGAGCAAGAGGGGGGCAGCATAAAGGTGACAGGCAATTCAGATTGCTGGCTGTGTGGTAGGAGAGAAACTGGACCGCATGGAAACTGCGGCAGATCAGAGAATGTTCTCAAGACTTCAGTCTATTATTGAAAATGTTTATTACCCACTTCATAGTGTTGTGTTTGGACAGAGGAGTGTTTTTAGCAGTAGACTGACTTGCATGAAGTGCTCCACTGAACATCACAGAAAATCCTTCCTCCCCACAGCCATCAAAATCATCTTCTGGTTGCTCATTCACACAATAACCTGTTCCCTCCATCCTTAACGGGTCTCCCAGAACATTTTTCAACTGCTTAGATGTGCAATAACGTGTCTGTTGCTTCTCATGTGAATAACTTTTTTTGGTTTTCAGAATGTGCAATATTTCACTTATATGTGCAATATTATTATGTGAAATACTTCCAGCTCAGTATGCTATTACTGTTTGGTAAACTAGGGATTTTGTAAGAGACTCAGATCTATAGTATCTAGTATATTTAATTCACCACGTACCTGTAGAGAACATATGTCAAACTCCAGGCCTGGAGGGCCGCAGTGGCTGCAGGTTTTCATTCTAACTCTTTTCCTAATCAGTGACCAGCTTTCACTGATAATTAATTTCTTTTCAATTAATTTTCATAGCCCTGTTTTTAAAGATTCAGTCCTCTGAATTGATTTGTTTCTTCATTAAATGACAGCCAAACAGAAATAAGATGTGAAACGAGCCAAAAGATGACCAGCTAAATTGGGGCTTCAAACTCAAATCAATTCCACTCCAACCAGTTTATTAATGAGAAGCCAATTCTTGCTGTTAATTAAACCTGTTATTTAATTCCACAGCTTGTTGCCGCACTCATTCTGCCACAGCAGACATTTCCAAAACTGTTGATTTTCTGTTTTTTCTAAGAACACTGTCAAAATGTTTTGGTGACCTGAGCAGATCAGCTTTACCGAGACCTTCACTTTTCTTTATTTCCACATATTGTGTGATGGGCACAGGTTAGCTATTCACGTGGCAGCTTGTTTTATGCCTCATTATTGTTGGGATGCTAATTAAGGAAAAAGAAACAACTAAGGGGCCTGAGTCAAGTTAATTAAAACTAAAGCAAAAGAAGTTAATTAGTAGCAAAAAGTGGTCACTAATGAAGAAGATAGTAAGAATGAAAACCTGCAGCCACTGTGGCCCTCCAGGACCGGAGTTCGACACCCCTGCGTAGAGCATAGTGAATGAAGATTTATAGTTTATTTTGATATTTATATTCTATTTCATTTTACATGCTTATTTTTTATATTTGCTCTTTGTGTTATTTGTGCATTTGTCTATTGGTACAATTGTAAAATAAGTAATTTCCTTTAGGGATTAATAAAGTTTTCTGATTCTGATTCATTCCTGGCTGCAAGGCCACTAGTTTTAGATCACCACAGATGTTCCAGTTGTGGTTGTGGTACTGTATACAGTGCCTAATTCCGTAGCTTTGGGAACCTTGGTTTTTGGCCCTTTGTGTTCCAAGATCATCCAAACAAGTCCTGTGGTAGCCCAAAATTTACATAAAATATTTACTTTCAATTTTTATTAATGCTTAAATAAAGTAAAGCTTATTACACAGATTTTATTTAAAGCTGATGAAAGTAGCCCAGTTAACATAATCTGTTTTTTGATTTGCTGATTTGAAAAAGAAAAAAACAGCCCCTCATCGTTTACAAGTTAAGCACCGACTGTATTTCTAGTTATACAAGTATGAGTGGAAATCACAAAAATACGGGATTGCAATAAACCTGTGCACAGCTGTACACAACAGGACATTTTAAAAGCGAACTTTGTGACCAGTTGGCCAAAATCCATAAAATACACCTAAACGTTTTCAGGGAGCAAAATCTCCATTGTCCAGTGTTATCTGTGTCATTAAAACCTTATTATGAATTTTGGTATTAGTTTACCATTCTTTGATTTTTCCATTCTAACACAATTTAGCCTTTTTTTTGTCAAATTGAAGAATTACACTGTTGTTGCTTTAAACATACAATTTCGATTAAAACATAGACTGTTAAGAAAGCAGGGAAGAAAGGATAATCTCTTTCTTACAAGAGCAGTAAAAAGATTACTATGACTGGCATAGTGAACTTTATTCTGAATCGGGTGTGTTTGGTTGCCATTTAGCCAGTGAAGGAGTAACTTTGAGGCAGGTGCTGCTAATGAAATGCCAACAACTGGTGCCTTCAAAATGTTTGCTAAGACCATGCCAAGTGAAAAAGACATCTGCAATAACCTCAGAGAAGCAATTGTTATTTCTCATCATTCTGGGAAGAGTTATAAGCCTATTTCCTGACAATCTGAAAACCTATCATTATGTGGCAGGGCCTTAAGATAGCTGTGAATAAACAAAGGCCCTCAAATATCAATGAACTGAAGAAGTGTAGTAAGAAGGACTAGTCCAAACTTGGCACAGTATAATGTAAATTCCTGATAAACTCGTTGTGATGTAAGATTTTGCATATAATTTGCTAAATATTTTGCATGTCATTATTTGTAATTTAGGCAAAGCAATGTAATTTAGTTTTACAATAGTGTTTACTGCCCCCCCCCCCCCTCCCGGTTAGGAATGGGGGTTTTTGAATTTTACGACAGAGATGGGGGGGGGGGGCCTTAAACCAGTTTGGCGAGTGTTTCTCTGCTAAAGTCTTTCAACCCCCGCCAAGGAAGCTAAACTGTACTTTAACATATGGTTTTGGGGGATGGCAGGTGTTAAGATTTTCTTTGCCCCATTGGTCTGAAGCATTGCTGTTTGGAATTGGCTTCTATCAGAAGCTTTTAAGTACCATGATGTCCTATTGGCTGTAGGGGTTGGACAGAGAATCTATAAATCTGTTTGTTCAACCACATTCTCTCTCTCTTACTAGCCAACATATGATGAAGAAGAATCTCTCTTCCCAAACTGATGAGGACCATCACACCATGAACTGAAGAAGACAACACAATGGAGAGCACAACTTGGCAGCCATATTGAGGCAGGTAATGCTGCCTGTTCTGAATAAAGCTGAATGATGCTTTAACTACAGACATTTTTAAGTAACTAATAAGTCTGTGTGCCGCCTGAAACTTCACATCACCATTTAATCAGGTTGTATGGTTGCCAATATTCAAATGTACTTTGCATATTGTTACTATTTATGAATATTATCAATAATACATTGTTTAAGTTGTAAATTACCTTCTGCTTGTCTTTTACTACACCTAACCGCCTGAGGTTATAGATGTAGGAGGGAAGGTGGGGATAAGTTATATACTATAATACCTTATAAACAGTGGTAAGTCTGTGATATCTGAGGCATTCTGACAAAGGCTACATATTAATAACACAATAGGGGAAAGTAGAGCAATATATTACTCTACCAAGACAAAACACTCGTACAGAAAAAATGATTCCAAGTCATTGCTGATAAAATTACTTCTTCAAGCTACCGAATTGGGATTTTTCACTCATGAATTTTATATGCTATGTTTAATTTGCTGATTAACTAGTTACAATGTAAACTCTGTTTTGTATTGTGTGTCACCTGATTAGTCTAATTTTAGGTGTGGGCGAGGACTAAATGATTGTTAGGTTATGTCATGTGTAGCAGATACGGCTTTTGTCCACCTCTCGAACCCTCAGGTACCACTTTTGAGACCAGGTGAAAGTATAACTACTATTATTTTTATTATTATATGGTGCACCAAGCACTCTTTCCACCACACTATTCATATAACCAATAAACTCTATTCAATAAACAATCCTCCTCACCCAGACACGTCGCCACCCTTCCTCCCAGCTCAGCTCAGTGTTCTGGGCTTTCCTTAGTCCTTTTATAGCTCCTGACCCGGAAGTGGTTACAAGCCAACCCACAAGTCCATTTCCTTCCGGGTCAGGGCAAACAGTCCTCTTCTTCATCCCGGGAGCATGTCGCTTCCTCCAGTCACGTGACTGTGACGCACTCCCGGGTTATAGGGCACGCAAGAGCCCACTAGCCCCTTTACAGCGACTCCTGGCGGCCCCCAAGGTATCCAGCAGGGCTGTGTATAGAAACTACAAAGTCCATGAGGCCCTGCTGGAACTCAGGGCACCAATATGCTGTCCGGAGGGCTCCTCCTAGCGGCCTGGGGGTGAGGGCCGGACTGGAAAGCCGGCAATCCTCCACACATGATATATATAACCATAGAACTGAGAAGGGCTGATTCTACTTCTCTTAATTAGATACACCCAGCTCTGAATTCTGCAGGTATTTAATTGCCTTCTTATTTGATTGGTCCCTAATTTATTATATTTTTGCTACTTTTTTATTAAAATAATGTATTTGGATAAAAAAAATCAGTAACACCAAAACTTCACCCTGAAGGATCAGACTTTTTAAATTTTATTTCTCATAAAAGAGCTCATAGCTGACCTCTCGCTCTCTCTGCTTAAAGTTACTACTCTGAATTTATGTAATTTGCAGTTTGTTAGCTAGTCTTTTATGAGGTAACCAAGGCATTTATATGTCAAGACAGGTACTGCAATGCAGTCTATAACTCAAAGGATTTGGTTTTATAATAGTGCATCATGACGTCTAAGCAAATGCTAACCGTCCCAGGGCACACTAATGTAGAAGCCGTATCCATCTTGTCTTCTGTAATTGCTTCTATTAGTTTGGGTGTAATAAACATTAAACTATTTAACCAGACCTTTCCTGAAAATCCAGATCTAATTTTAGGGATGAAGAGAATGCAAGTTGTAATGCATAATATTTTCATTTTTATTAGTAACCTCGGAAAAATAAATATTAAGGTTTGTAAACACAGCCCAGTGTCAAATTAAGTGTAGCTGACTTTTCGGATTCTCCAGCGCAAATACAATTTCACACCGAGAGTGATACATACAGTATAATACAATGCAGTTAATAAACCAGTGCAGGCATAGGCAAGAAATGAAAGACTTGGATTCCTTTGGAGTAAATCTGCTTAGTGTAAATTAAATTTAACATAATTGTCATATTCAGACAACTAGCATCGTTTGTATGCTGGAAGACTAGATCTGTGCATCTGATGCATTTGCCACATCTCAATCTTCATAACTTTCTTTATTTAAAAAACAAAATGTTAAAAGTATCATTGACTTCCCTGGTCTGAAGTCACAACTGACTTGGCGTAATCAAGTGTGGCTCAAGCACAATATTCTTTAAGCAGGTGATTCTACACAGAGCCCATCTTCTGGTGCAGTGACTAACCTCAATTAACTACACCACATCTTGAAGAAGCATGCTGCGCATCCAGTTTGACGTATCTCTACAACTGCTACAGCTTCTCTCTTCTGTTTCCTTTTCGTATTAAATTGTTAACCTAGAACAACTAACTTTGTAACTGTGATGCAGAACATCATTTTCAAGACAATCTTTTCTGTGCTGCTGAGTACAGTGAAGAGACCTTTGGTGTTATTATATATCCATCAAATATGCTTTACTTGGCTGTGTTGGCTTTTAAAGACTGGCTAACCAAAAGGCAGAGGAGTACTTGCAGACATCCACTGTAAAACAGTATCCTTGAACAACTCACGTCATCATAGTTATCATTTTTGTGGTACACCACATAAAATTCAGTTCATTTTGCATTTTTTTTTCTGTGGCTGGGAGTAAAAATGCACAGTAAACAAGACAACTGCTTGTCAAAATTTCTTGGACATGGCATAATTGAACATATTTACTGCTTTGCAATGGACTTCCAAATAAAGCTATGCATTGCAAAGAATATAAAATGTTTTATCCATTTTTAATTCATTTACATGTTACAACCACCCGCTAAGAGGATTGTTGATAACCTGTATTTTACCTAAACAGTCACCAAACAGAAATGGTGAAGCCTTTCATGCTTTATGACCATTATGGTTTATGGGGAAATTAAAAGGCCAATAAATGTGAACTGTAATCTTATTGTTTCATAACCAGGTCTGGAACAGAATACAGGCAACATTTGAAAAAGGAGATAAACACCTAACAGGCAAAAGTCAAACACAAAAGAAGGCAAATGGTAAATTGCCATGAAGACGGACAAGATACACAAGAAATGATTAAGAATATACACAATATACTTATACAGTATCAGAGTCTAAAAGCTTAACAAAAATTTACTACAAAAGCCATAGGCTATTAATGAGGTAGGTGTGGTAGAGTAATGTGAATCATTACCTAGAACAAAAGATGCCGTGAGCTTAAAGGTGCATCTGTGTTACTGTGATGCTGCCCATGTGTTGTTCTGTGAGTAGCAAAAACAATAGGAGATGATAAGCAGTAAGCCATGAAGCCCAAAAATATAACACGTCAACAATAGCAGGTAGGTTATTTATACAGTACATTATTTTGCATCATAGTTTTATTCAGCACTTAGATATTTCACTATGAAAAGCACAAAATATTTTCATATTAAGAAAGAATGGAAGTTATTTCTAGGGTTACCTAGTTGTTTGTCAATAAAACAATGTTTCCATACTTGCTTTGTCTGTTGTTGTCTTAACTTACCTGAAACAAATTTATGTCTAAATCTAAAAAAGAGTTAATATTGCTATAAAGGACATAAAATATGCAACTAACATATAGGGAAGCCAACGAAACTTCAAAAATTGCAAAAAGGATTTGTAAGTATTTTTGCAATGTGTAGTAGATAGATAGATAGATTATGCACATTGGGCCTCATATCGATGAAAAAGATCAAGTGCTTTTGCAAGTGTCTTTTCTAATTCAGTAATGGCTTTGTAGTCTTTTGAAAATTACATCTGTGTGTGACTGTTATGATGGCACAGTGTTAAGAGCTTCCTCCTCAAATGATCGAATATCCTGCCTTATACAGTTAAGTGCAAGGATGCTTTGCAGAGGCATTTTTGGTATGAACAATTCTGGTGGCGCCATACCAGAATTTTCCTTGATGTGTGCATTTTTTCTGAAGGAAACATTACCTTACCTAATTAATAATGTCTGCCTCTTTTTTGTAAGTTTATGCACCCTTAACATCACAAGATTATCACACATTGGGATTAGTAGTTCCTGGTCTGTCTTGACCGGCATCAGATATTTGTGATACCATCTGACATTGTCATCAAGTGAGAGCCTCACAACATCCACTGCTCAAGAAGATCTATTACCTCTGAATTGCCTAAAGTAAAACAGTAAAGCCTTGAGTTTAGAATCAAATAGCTTTGAGGTGGAAAAGGTCACAAAAAATGGAAGGAATACGCAGATTACACACACTGCATGTCACAGAATGTACGCTGTAGCAGAACTAACTACTGTAGACCAGACAGGTAATTGCTGGTCAGCACAAGGTTTAGCAAACAATTGAAAAAATGATTTTCTTTGCATGTACCCATTGTTCCGCGCCAGAAATTTGTGCTTCATTGAAACAGGAGCATCATACTATTGGATTCTTTTCCACAAAGTGGAAGGAACATACAATGACTTCCTTGGTGGTTTCTTCAGTGGTGGCTCCTCAGTGCTGGGTGAAAATCAAAAAGAGTGTACAGTAATGCCTTGTGAACAGTGACTTTCATCTCTCTTTGCTGTCTCGGCCAGAGTGTGTTCCCTGGCTTATGATTATTTTCTTTTTCTGCATCTTCTTTGTTTGTTGTAAAGCATTTATTTTCAGGTATGAATGCAGTTTTTGTTAGTATTGTTCTACTTCTTTATTATTCATTACCTATGTACACACACTGTCTTCAAATAAGGATTAAAGAGAAAAGCCAAGCAAAATGACACCTTTTATTGGCTAACTAAAAAGATTACAATATGCAAGCTTTCGAGGCAACTCAGGCCCCTTCTTCAGGCAAGATGTAATACAGAAACTGGAGTTTCCTATGTTTATATACACACTCTAGGACAAGAAACAACATTGGTAAATATTTAAATGAGAAATTTTGAATGTAAAAAATTAATAGATTCATTCAGGCTAGGGTTAATTTAACAAGAGAGAAAAGAACAATGTATTGTCAAGATCTCTGGATAAGATAACTGTCCAACAAAGTCTTTTGAAGTTTGTAATGAGTTTTTTCAAAACAATGTGGATCTGTAGACAGGTTGTCTGTCATTCTGAGAGATGTAAACAATCCTCATATCTGGCCATAAAACTCTTGTCTTTATTCAATCCATGTTGTAAAGTATTAAATTTTAGCATGAGTTTAACTTCCCATTCTTTTCTCTCTTGCTGTGTTTTGAAGTTGCCCATAAGCACTGTGACTTTAAAGTCCTTCCCACAGTGTCCATGGCTGTTGAAGTGGGCCGCCACAGGAACATCTGTGTGGCCATGTTTAATGTGGAACCTGTGTAAATTCATTCTCTGGCGGAGTGTTTGTCCAGTTTCTCCCACATAGAGTGCAGTGTCAGGACATTTCATGCAGAAAATTAGGTAGACTACATTAGATGATCTGCAGGAAAATGATCCCTTAATGTGATGTTCAAGTCGGCAGTGTGATATAACTATACGGTCTGTATCATAGATGTGGGCACATGTTTTGCATCTTTTCTGTAGGCATGGAGATGTGCCATTTTCTGTTGGTTCACTTAGGGAGCCTCGGACAATTAATTGTTGAAGGTTTGGTGGTTGTCTGTATGCCAGGAGGGGAGGTTCAGGAAATACATTTTTCAGTGTTTGGTCATTGTTTAGTATTGGCTGAAGTTCTTTTATAATTTTTCGAAGTGTTTCAAGATGTGGGTTGTAGGTGACAACAAGGGGGATGCGATCCTTGTTGTCTTTGTTTTTATATTCCAGAAGGTTGTCTCTGGGTATGGCAGTAGCTCTTCTTATTTGAGTGTCTGTTGTTTTCGGGGTGTAACCTTGTCTGATGAAATCTTGTCTGAGCTCCGAGAGCCCAACAGACCGGGATCAACAACTGCAGGAGCTCAGACAAGATTTCATCAGACAAGGTTACACCCCGAAAATAACAGACACTCAAATAAGAAGAGCTACTGCCATACCCAGAGACAACCTTCTGGAATATAAAAACAAAGACAAGGATCGCATCCCCCCTGTTGTCACCTACAACCCACATCTTGAAACACTTCGAAAAATTATAAAAGAACTTCAGCCAATACTAAACAATGACCAAACACTGAAAAATGTATTTCCTGAACCTCCCCTCCTGGCATACAGACAACCACCAAACCTTCAACAATTAATTGTCCGAGGCTCCCTAAGTGAACTAACAGAAAATGGCACATCTCCATGCCTACAGAAAAGATGCAAAACATGTGCCCACATCTATGATACAGACCGTATAGTTATACCACACTGCCGACTTGAACATCACATCAAGGGATCATTTTCCTGCAGATCATCTAATGTAGTCTACCTAATTTTCTGCATGAAATGTCCTGACACTGCACTCTATGTGGGAGAAACTGGACAAACACTCCGCCAGAGAATGAATTTACACAGGTTCCACATTAAACATGGCCACACAGATGTTCCTGTGGCGGCCCACTTCAACAGCCATCGACACTGTGAGAAGGACTTTAAAGTCACAGTGCTTATGGGCAACTTCAAAACACAGCAAGAGAGAAAAGAATGGGATGTTAAACTCATGCTAAAATTTAATACAGTGATCCCTCGCTATATCGCGCTTCGCCTTTCGCGGCTTCACTCCATCGCGGATTTTATATGTAAGCATATTTAAATATATATCGCGGATTTTTTGCTGGTTCGTGGATTTCTGCGGACAATGGGTCTTTTAATTTCTGGTACATGCTTCCTCAGTTGGTTTGCCCAGTTGATTTCATACAAGGGACGCTATTGGCAGATGGCTGAGAAGCTACCCAACTTACTTTTCTCTGTCTCTCTTGCGCTGACTTTCTCTGATCCTGACGTAGGGGGATCGAGCAGGGGGGCTGTTCGCACACCTACACGATACGGACGCTCGTCTAAAAATGCTGAAAGATTATCTTCACGTTGCTATCTTTTGTGCAGCTGCTTCCTGAAACGACATGCTGCACGGTGCTTCGCATACTTAAAAGCTCGAAGGGCACGTATTGATTTTTGACTGAAAAACAAACTCTGTCTCTCTCTATGTCTCTCTCTCTCTTTGTCTGCTCCTGACGGAGGGGGTGTGAGCTGCCGCCTTCAACAGCTTTGTGCCAAGGTGCTTCGCATACTTAAAAGCCAAACAGCCCTATTGATTTGTTTGCTAGAGATTTTTTTCTCTATCTATGTGACATTCTGTGCTCCTGACACGCACTCCTTTGAAGAGGAAGATATGTTTGCATTCTTTTAATTGTGAGATGGAACTGTCATCTCTGTCTTGTCATGGAGCACAGTTTAAACTTTTGAAAAAGAGACAAATGTTTGTTTGCAGTGTTTGAATAACGTTCCTGTCTCTCTACAACCTCCTGTGTTTCTGCGCAAATCTGTGACCCAAGCATGACAATATAAAAATAACCATATAAACATATGGTTTCTACTTCGTGGATTTTCTTACTTCGCGGGTGGCTCTGGAACGCAACCCCCGCGATGGAGGAGGGATTACTATACTTTACAACATGGATTGAATAAAAACAAGAGTTTTATGGCCAGATATGAGGATTGTTTACATCTCTCAGAATGACAGACAACCTGTCTACAGACCCACATTGTTTTGAAAAAACTCATTACAAACTTCAAAAGACTTTGTTGGACAGTTATCTTATCCAGAGATCTTGACAATACATTGTTCTTTTCTCTCTTGTTAAATTAACCCTAGCCTGAATGAATCTGTTAATTTTTTACATTCAAAATTTCTCATTTAAATATTTACCAATGTTGTTTCTTGTCCTAGAGTGTGTATATAAACATATTCTGTATTACATCTTGCCTGAAGAAGGGGCCTGAGTTGCCTTGAAAGCTTGCATATTGTAATCTTTTTAGTTAGCCAATAAAAGGTGTCATTTTGCTTGGCTTTTCTCTACATTCATAATGGCTAACACGGTACAACACCCTAGTACTACAAATAAGGATTAAAGTAATTTGAATATCGATTCTAAGGAATTATTTTATATATTGTTATTTATTTAGTTGCTGTATATATAACTATTTCTATCTTGCTGTTTTTTCTCATGTAACTCTTCTTTTATACTGTGTAAATCACTTCGAACTACATGTATGAAAATACAAGAAATAAAATGTCAGAAATGTCCAGAAATAAAAATGTCATTATTTTTGTTGTGGTTGTTGTATGACCTGTTGTCTTGTGCTTTTATGTGTGTTATAGGTGGAATCCCCAAGAGGCTGAGGAGCAGATCCTTCATTGTTTCAATTTCAATTAGGGAAGACAATCATTTGTGAGTACCGATTTTCTGGTTTATGGATTATAGTTTCTGAATTTTGCCTTGGAATTTCAGTCTGGCTGTTTTTATTGTGAGTTGCCTTTTTAGGCCAATCCTTTTGGCTTACTTTTGCCATTTTTGTACTTCTTTTGAACTTTATAATAAATTTCTTTTTTATAAATATTCTTTGTGGACTTGCTTCTCAAGACAAATGTTTTTATGGGCTTCCTTCCCCCTGACAGGCATATTTTTTGCATATATATATATATATTTGTACATCTAAAGTAGTTTGGACTTTTAAAGCCTGTTCTGAATGTTTGGGGCCTGTACAGGCTGAAGCCTGCCAGTACAGTTTGGGATCAGGCTGCATGGGGTGAAGCCTGTCTTCAGGCAGGCCAGTGAAGAGGCTAGCCTGATTTGTGGGTATTTCGGAGGCCTCACATCCTTTTGCTATTTCATTGTGGACCGAATTATAACAATATGCTGCATGGCCTCTACAGGGAAAAGCTCAAACCAGAAGTGCAAAATGTGCAATTAAAAGAAAATAACAACAAGTGTTTTAATAGGACCTTCAAGCCCTCAGCTGGTAACAGGTTTTAGGCACCCAGTACAAAGACAATTTCACAAACTGCGAAAGCAACATTTTTCTAGACACTTAATTAAAAAGAAATTTGGAAAAAAAGAAGACAAAACTGCGGGTTGTTATAAAGATTTTAGTAATAAGTTAAATTACTGTGGAAAGCTTATTACTTATTTGGAACAATGACACAAATGCCGCTGGTGATTTATAAGAATAAATGGAAATGTAATCATTTTGTGCTATCACCCTGGATTGATCTGATTTTTCCCTTTTTTGGAATTGAAGGAGCAATTGGAAAAACACAATAATAATAAAAAAAACACTGGAAATGTGACTAATATAACAGTCACCTGCATTCAGTCTATTTTGAAAACTGAACAAAATTTCCATCACTATAATATGACCTTCCAGGAAATTCCATTGTTCAACAACCCATTGCTTGAAAAAAATTTTGCCTCCTTTCTGTCTGACTCTGCCCTTGTTTAGCTTTTTCCCTTTTTTACAATGTAGTTGCTAATTTCCTGAAAGGAAATAAATATTTTGCAACTTATTTTGCTTGTGTTGTTGAACACTAATGCCAGAAATCAGTCCTCCACACCAGAGCTTTACCATTTTTACCTCCCATTTGTGATTAATACATCAGTTTTGTTCTGACCTGTGTGGTAATGAAAAGAACATTTCTGTTGTGGAGACATAAAAGCTGCAGTGGTGTAGGTTTCTTGAATTGAATTCGCCTCTGCCCTCAATTGTTGGTCAAGAGTCCTGTCTTCACTTCAAAAAAGTGACTCCCTTGAGGTTTTAGTTTGCCATTTGTCATATACACTGATTATTTTGGAAGTACATATTTAGCAATATTTTCTCATTTTGTGCATACAATTAGATAACCAAAATGAATTATGTGACACGAGTAATGTGAACAGCATATTAAAAAATATCATTTTTAGGTTTGGTATTCCTTTAAAAGCTGGTGAAACCAATAACAAAATAAGAAAAACTCACAATTATACTCTGCTAGCGCCTGAAAACAGATTTAGCCATATTGATGGCATACTTCATCAGGGTAGCCATTACTATGACCCCAGCTGTTTAGAGTTGCTTGTGGAAAGCTTTGCATTTCTATTCTACATCATGTAGTACTAGGGTGTTGTACCGTGTTAGCCATTATGAATGTAGAGAAAAGCCAAGCAAAATGACACCTTTTATTGGCTAACTAGAAAGATTACAATATGCAAGCTTTCGAGGCAACTCAGGCCCCTTCTTCAGGCAAGATAATCTTGCCTGAAGAAGGGGCCTGAGTTGCCTCGAAAGCTTGCATATTGTAATCTTTCTAGTTAGCCAATAAAAGGTGTTATTTTGCTTGGCTTTTCTCTATATTCTACATCATCAAATTGTAAATTTTCCAAAAGGTATCCATCTGAGAGTAGCAACATATTTTATGTTGGCCAGTCTACTACTACTACTACTACTACTACTACTTCTGCTTCTGCTATTTACCTGTACAACTGCTGCCTGGACGCTCAGCATTATTTGTCTGTTTTATATTTCCATGGTGTGCTAGGAGTTGCTTCCACAGTAATATCTACAATTTCCTACATTTGATGCAGCTTTGTGACTTTGTATGTCTTTTTCCATTTACAGTACATTGAAAAAATACCCATATCCATCACATATTTTTCACATTTAGTGATTATACAGCCTGGTGGTTTGATGCATTATATTGAGAAATTGTGAATCACACATTCTCTAGATACACATTTTTCACAGATCTCCTCCTAAAATTAAAAACTATGCTAAGCAATAAAATATTTGTGAAACTGAAATGTTATTTTTATGTATTTACTATATGTCATGGAATAGCAAATTGCTGAATCACCTCTGGCAGCAATTACAGCCAGTAGTCGTTTTGAAGAAATCTCTAACAACCTTTGGAATTATAATGGTGTCGGTTAGTAGGGGAATATCATGGGTCACCATTTGTTAGATTTTGCCACAGATTTTGAATAGGAATAAGGTTGGAATACTAACTAGGACAGTCAAGAGTATGTTTTGTTTTTCTGCATTGTTGATCCGGCAAGTACTTCAGATTACTGTCTCGTTATATGAATAAAATGTATTACTCTTATTATTATAATTGTTCTTTAAAGAAGCATATTCCCTGGTTTCAGCTTTCAGGATTGAAGTGGAGTGGAGGATTGTTTCAAAAGTTTCTTCACCATTCACTCATTCCTGTCAAGATTCACAGTTTCTGTTCCTGGAATGCATCTCCATAATATAATACTTACACCATTATATTTTATGATTTGGACATTGCTAGTGTACAATGATTGATTAATTGCATAAATGCAATGTTAACAGTTTCTTCTCTTTAATTAGCAGTGGGGCAGTTCCTCATTTGCAGCATCAGGTGGCCCTACACCCCCAGGCTCAACATACAGACTATTGTCCTATGCAAGAAAGCTCAAAGGATTTTATGAGGTACTCAGGAGCAAACACGTGGTCAAAAGCCAGGAACAAATCAATCCCAGGAAATTAAGAATTATAGCTATCAAAACCAAAAAGTCAAAAATATCATTGCATATGTCTTAGCTATCATTAACCAAAGGAAAACCAAGGATTGTTTTTTACTATTTCGAATGACCTTGCAGGGAACTTTTATCCTGACGTATCATAACCTCAAAGGACACGCCCCCAACAACAGGTGTTCAGAAATGGCATTCAAAATATTTCACAATTAAAAAAAAAGCTGAAAAAGAAAAACAAATGTCATTAATGAATTCCTGGGGATAGAAAACTCCCAGGTCAACTGCAGATTCTTACCCAAAGGGCCAGAGTAATTTGGAAAAAATTAACTATGACAAAATATCTAACAGAGACAATAAGTAACGTATCTTATAGACCCAGAAAACCACAAAATTAACATTACTCACAAATGCAAAATTGACAATAAACAAAATAGCTTTAATCATCTTATACATCAAAAAAAGAAACAAGAACAAAATTAATATTTTCAAAATAATATTTAAAAGGTTGAGAGCATGTGCTGATTGCACATTGCCGCACCCACCACATGTTGAACCACCTGGATTGAAACCCCGAGTGCAGTGGGTGACACCTCAGCACCACACTGTGAGGTTTTTTACGTTAGCTGGAGTGCCAATCCTGCCACCAACCCCCATGTTTTCCCTGCAAGTTGGAGGACTTGCTTGAAGGGCTGGATGCAGATTAACGTCATACCCAGGATGAAGCCATTGCAGGTTAAGGAGCATGCTCAAGGGACCAACGGAGTAGTTACTTCTGGTGTTTACAGGATTCAGACCAGTAACCTTCTGAATGCCAGCACAGATCCCTTGCCTCAGAGCCACCACTCTACCCAATAATATTTAAAAGACAACAAAAAAACTAAATTGGCAGCAAACATGCTTAAGCCAGGGATAAAACTATGGTTGAATGACAGTGGTGCCATGATCCAAATTCTCTCAGAGAACAGGCATGTGTAACAGGGGCGGCAGGTTAGTGAGACTCCGATGGAGAGAGCCTGCTACCATTTAAGAGGCACCCTCTCAGTTTGGCCACCTGGCTGTTCTGTAACCTAAAGGCCCTCTGCTTCAGTCCCACAACTACTCAGCAGATGAAACTTGAACTAAAATACAGCGGCTGTCAAAACTTACTAATTCTTGTTTTACCATGGCTGTGTTTTGCATGTGTCTGCCTGACTTTCCTTTTATTTTTTCCAACATGAACCTCAGTGTTTTGTACTTCAACAAAAGGGATCAATGAATCAGCTGTGCACCCAGTTTAATGCTCACCAAAAATGACATTACATATCGAACCCATCAATTCAAATACAGGGTGGCCCATGTAAAAGTGGCCCGCCTCCACCAAGACGAGTCCCGTCTTGTCAGCCACCTGATAGGCAGCTACGGTCGTGTCGCCTACCTTGTTTCCTTGCTGTCTGACCCCTGGAAATGACTTCTGTAAATGCGAGTACCAAATTTGATCATTTTACTCTTCACCACGTAATGGAGGGGATCCGATTACTGCTGATTTTAAAATGGACTTGTAATCTTTGTATCTGGAATTACTACACAAACTGGAAAAAATCAATGTTTAAATTATTAAACAAAAACGTTAAAATATGCTATTCTGGAGTATAGTAATCAAGACCGAAAAATTAAACAACTGTTGCAGTGAGCATGCTTTTTAAATATGATTTAAAGTTAGGGAGTTGGAATTCAAATGAGAGGCAGCATCTGAGTGTGCTTAGAAGTGTGAGGTAGTGGTGAGAACACTGAACGTTAAACCACAAGTTGTAAAAAGTGTACCATACATCTTAATAATCTGTAACATAACCTGATCCTATTAATAAACTTTAGGTGGCCGTATCAAAGATATATTAATAACAGATAATAATAATAATTAAAATGATAACTCAGGATTTGATGTGCGTGATGAAGACTTCCTGTTAGGAGGTATTATACAATGCAAAACCCCCCAACCACAACATTAAAAACAGATAACATGTATACAGAAACTGGCTATAATGCACAAGGCTCACTTTTAACCTACTTATGATTTAAACAGTTTAGACATGTGATTTTGAATATTCTCATAATGAGTTGTTGAGTGCACAAAAAAGTGCAGGTGTGGCTGTTTAAATACAAAGGAGATACTGAGGAGTCACTGGTTCTAACAATGATGGAACAGAATGTTCAAATAACCTACTGTATGCACTATACATTGCAATGAGTCTCGATTACTTGAAAAACTGTTACATTTTTTGGTGTGTGTGTGTGCCCTGCAGTGGGCTGGCGCCCTGCCCGGGGTTTGTCTCCTGCCTTGCGCCCTGTGTTGGCTGGGATTGGCTCCAGCAGACCCCCGTGACCCTGTAGTTAGGATATAGCGGGTTGGATAATGGATGGATGGATGGATGTTAGATTCCTTGCCTGACTGCAAAATGTCAAGGCTTATTATAATGCAACTGATTTTCATATTCAGTCTACATCATAAATATTACATTGTATAACTATTGTAAATAAAAGAATACAAACCTGTCCCGTAGGAACCCATTGTATTCAAGTACAATAATAAAGTTATCCAATATTTTTGTATCTTTATTTAAAAGTGAAATTGGTCTGTAAAATTCAACATTGAATTACTTTTAGACAGATACGTGTAGATGCCTAAATTGGACTTTCTGGGATGAACATTTTCTTGCTAAGATTCTTATAATTTAAGCTAACCTTAGCCGTGATAGTTCAGTGAAACTGGCAACATGTTTTTATGGATTTGATGGGTTAAAGTATTGTTTGTCTTCTCTGTGTGCTCATAATAAGAACAATGTGTTTAATTGTTCACTCTCTTTAGAGGACAAGAGGCAGAATTGTTCTTGAAAACTGTCACAAAAGTTTGTTCATCCAGAGCTGGTAAACATGCATATTTCTCCTCAAATATTAGAAATCTGGAAAAATATTTGGTAAGCAGCCAAAAGAGGGTTGTATATTGTACATCCGGAATTTATGAAGTGGTTAAGAAGAAAGGTGGTGGAGGATGGACAATTGCCCAAGATGGGTTTCACAATTCATTAGGTAGCATAACAAGACTGCCAAGCACGATTGATGGGGACCTGATGTTCATTATGTTGCGCTTTTGGTTTCAGGAGCATTAAAGGTATCTGGCTCTATCTATATGTATTGGGGCTCAGGGGGGCAGTGTTTGCCCAGGATGCCGCCTTAGCAACACTGTTCCAGTGATCTTAGAGTCAAAGAATAAGATGGGTAATGGCTCAATCTGTCAACAAAATAGTGAAGCCAGCTTAATGTGAGAGAAGGAAAGCTTTGAGGGCACTTATGGCACTGGGATTTTAAACAAGCCACTAAAATTCAAATAACTTAGGCTTGAGGGATCAGAGGTTGTCCCTTTTCATAATATCTCAAAACCATTATGTACACCATCCAATCCATGTAAAAGTTAAATGTTTCAAATAAATTGTAGGAATGATTTTAAAATTGGACGCCTTGAAAGTTCATGCACAATCTCATTTCCATCTCTTCCTCTACAGATCTTTCAATAAATATTGTACTTGATATCATTGCCTTTTCATCAATGCTTGCCCTCAGGTGCCTTGGTGTGAACATGTATGATTTCTTCTACTTCTTTCAACACATTATGTTGTACCAGTCTTGCCATTTATTTCTTCTTTACATTAACAGGTAACATACTTTGAGGGATAAAAAAGTGCAAAGTTAAAAACCAACTGAGAATAAAATTGGAAAATTGAGCAGCAGAAGTGCAGTACAGTAGTTAATTCAAGGCTAGAGGAAAAACTACAATTTAAACAATATCAAAGTTCCTTGAATTGTTTGGGTCAGCACAGCTGCAGATAAACAGAAGGCCAGCAAATTGGAAGAAATTCTAAGTAGTTCCAATATGCCCTGCAAATATATGTCATTAATGAGGCACCTGAACATCAGTAGATTGGGGGGAGTTGGGATGGTCATCAGGAGTTCATTTCACAGCTTGAACTGAGAAGTATCAGTCAAGCTGTATATGATGTGTGAGGTGGGATGGTCCCCAGAGAGGCTGAGGCCAAGCAATGTTTGAGGAGACCAAGGTTGATAGGCATACTATATGGTCCTTATTGTCACGTATAGAGAGGTAAGTAGGTTGGGAGCATGCACTGATTTACAGCATGTTGCCCCACCCATCACCCAGATTGGGATCTGAGTGCAGCCGTTCAATGGGTGACACCTCAGCGCCACACTGTGAGGTTCTTTACAGTGGCTGGAGTGCCAATCCTGCCACCAACCCCCAAATTTTCCCTGTAAGTTGGAGGACCTGCTTGCAGGGCTGGATGCAGGTTCACGTCATACCCTGGATGAAGCAATTGCAGGTTAAGGGCTTTGCTCAAGGGACGAACAGAGTAGAGTCACTTCTGGCACTTACGGGATTCAAACCAGCAACCTTCTGATTGCTGGTGCAGATCAATAGCTTCAGAGCCACTGCTATGTGTACATTGTAGAGAGTGTGGTGAAATTCTTAGTTTAATGTGTTAATCAGCATCTCCCACACCAGGACTGGAGGTATTTGTGACCAAACATTTTCTATTCTTCCAGAAAAAAAATACTCATTTAAGTCACTCACCCCCAGGCTACCCCTTTGCTTCTCTCTCTCTTTCTCTGCATTGTTTTTTGTTGCTCTTAGAATCTAAGCTGTTGTCCTGACCATAAGATCCTTCCATAACTCTTCTCCTCACTACCTTCAGTCTTTTGTTTCTCCATTTCACATTTTCCTTCGCTCTCTGTGTTAAACATGTCTTCTATATCCACACTAACTAAACATTTGGAATGACCATCTTATTATTATTTAAACATTTCTCACTCTACTGATGTTCAAGTTTCTCTTGAAGACTCACTTCCTCTCAGTCTTTTGAATTACTTAATCTCTGTAACTCACCTTGTCAAATTATATTTACTTTCTTATAAAACACTGAATATTATTGTATAACAATTACTTGTAGGGCATTTTGAGTGAAGGCAAATACATGTACACTAGACTTGATGTTATTTGGAAGAAGTAATTAGGACTGGGGTGCTTTGTTGGGCTGAATGGCCTGTTCTCGTCTGCATTGTTCCATTGGAATAATCGTAATGATTTTATGAAATGCATGTGGATGAAAGCTGGAATGCCCAGAGAAACTCCATACACACACAATAACAGTTATCAGAGCACAAGCTAGTCCGCTTCTAACATTATTGCCAATAGAGTCAGCCTCTCCATTTTTACTCCAAAGTGTAAATATTTCTACTGGAATGGAATTCATAGTTAAATCTAATCTAAACAGCACATTACTATGCATGACCTGTGGCTCACTGAAATATGCCAAATGTCACCCTTCGGAGAGCTTTTTAACTTGCAGGTGCCCTCTAAAATTAAATACCTAGAAAATGTATAGTTGACCTCTGTTGCCAACTGCAGACATGCTTAGCTGTATTGCAGCCTTTCTGATTATCAAGCAGTTACCCTTTTTTTGTGTTTGTGACTGCTTACATGATTTTACCTGTACTTTGATTTGCTACTGATTTCTCAAATTTTTGCCTGTCTTTGAACAATGATCTCACCAGTCCAGTTCTTTGTCACCTGATTTGCAGTATATGCCACAGTATGTCTCCTTATGAGGCTCTATAATTAGTCCATGTAGTCCAGTAGTGTTGGCAGAAGACCTCATACAAGCACTGTCACTGAACAGTTCTAATGACTTGTTTTTCAGTCTTGACTGTGTGAGGCTTTTATTTTCTCCCCAGGCCAGCTTTGATTTTCCATGGGTACTTTAAGTTTCTATCTAAACTCCAAAGACATGCGAGTAACAATCCATGATGGAACTACTGGGACATCACCAACAGAATAATATAAAATATAAATTCCCAAAAATATAATTCAAAACAGTCCAGAAATCAAATGTACAGGGTCTAATGATGCCAAAACATGGATTCATAACATCCACTTCTAAATGTCAAGGAACATATACTGCCCCCTATTAGCAACACAATGAAATGCTGATCTCCTTCTGGTTCTACCTGCCTTCACTCTAAAGGTGACATTGTCTCAGCATCTTTCTGGTGGCCATGTTGCTGCCTCGTTTCACCCAGCCACCCAGAAGGTCTTGTAGCATCTTGCCAGCTCTCCATGCCCCTTCTATCTTTCACTAAGAAGATAGTTGTGTGCACCTGGTACCTGCTGAGTTACCTACCTTGTAGCATCCTGGGGCAACATTACACATTTTGACCTATGGTGCCTCTCTGTCTCTTACATTGTTTCCCCTGCAGGTTTCTCTTCCAGCACACCCCACTATACCCAGCATCTCTCCTCTGCACATGTCCAAACCAGTGCAATCTCGCCTCTCTGACTTTGTCTCCCAACCGTTCAACCTGAGGCGACCCTCTAATGTACTCGTTCCTACTTAGTTTTGAATTTTGGCTTTGGCTTGTTTATAGAAAATGTAAGGTTGGCTCCCTTTGGAGTTGGAGTGTTGGATTTATGAATTCAAAAGTTTAGAATTTATTAGAAGTTCTAGTTTATCATTTTTATCTTTGAACTTTTATCTGTCATGAGGGATAACACTTTGGGATTTGATATTGGTTTAGTAAACTAAGTCTTTTTTTGTATTCATTTTGAATTCTTAATGTGTTCTTTCCATTACCATTCTGTTTTCTTTTTCAATGTAAGCATTCAGCCTAATGATTTCTTATTCTTTCTTTCTTCTGATTTTTTTCTCTGCCCTAATTCTCATTTTTTTGCTTACATTTGCACTGTGATGTTCATTGTATTGTGATTAAATAAATATAGTATTTCGTCTTGTTGGTGATTTGTGTTTTGGGGAAGGATGTTTATGGTTTTGGACTTCTGTTTGTGTTTGAATTTTAGCACTTAGCAATGAAGCCACACTTCCGTTTTCATTAAAACCTCAGCTGCCTGTCAACATTTCTTTATTAAAAACTTTCTATATATAACTCATTATGTCACATGCCTCAGAGCATGTTTTTGTGGCACATAGTTAGTCACACTTTATAGATTTAACAATTCATACCATTTTCATAGAAGCAAATTAGCTAGATAGAAAAAACTGCAGAGAAAGCCATGTGGACGCCTACATCCAACATACTGTGTTGAGCCTTTACAGCTGACAAACACATACTTCTCCATGATAAAAAGTAATATAACCAGGTTGCCAAAAACATCCAACTGGTCCTTTAGAAACAGTCCTTCCCACAACTTATTGTCCTCTATTAGCTCATACGTTACATCGTCCAACAACGCTTGATTTATGTTTTGTTAAAAAAGGGTTCTGGGTCCAAACTGTCTTACGCTATACCAGAATACATAAGAGGGGAGGAGAGAGGGAGCATGCGCTGCTAGCACGATGCTGAATCCACCACACAATGAAGCACCTGGATTGGGACCCAAATGTAACGGGTGACACCTCAGCAGCACACTGGAACAGTGTGAGGTTTTTAAAGACAGCTGGAGTGCCAATTCTGCCACCAACCTCCATACATAATACTCACCAGTTAATGTTTTGGAAATAAATCTAGAGCTTTCTTGAGAACAACCCACACAGACATAATGCACAGTTTCCATATTAAAACTGACCAGGCTGGGTGTTAAACCAAATACTCTGGCGACATAAGTCACCAAGTCATCTTGAATTAGGTGACTTCTTCTCAGATGTGATGCACTCTCTTAGAATGATGCTATGGAGGCCAAAATACACAAAATAGCGAAACTGCCTTGAATCCTGTCTGTCAAGTTTGGCTTTTTGATCACCTCTTCCGCATTAGCATACTCATTTTAACGTATCTTTTCCCCTCTTGTGTTCTCGTTTGATTTGAAGTCAAGTTCAAGTCAAATACCAACTTTGTTGACATAGCATGGAGTTTGATTTGGTGAAGCTCATACAAACAGACATCAGTGCATAAACATACATGGTGCACAGTATCATCATCAGACTGGCCTTTTAATTGAAAGCTGGTGGTCAGAATTGCAGCACAAGTGGGGGGTTTGGGGGTTCTTTGGAATATCCTCACAGAGTGAAAAGAGGATTCCAAATCACAGAAGTTATTACCAGGTTGTTCAAGATAGTAATCATTTCCTGGAGCTTTGTAGCTCCTTCTGCCCAGTCACTTTTTGAGCATTGGGTTGGGACAAGAGTTAGGGAAGAAGGAAGAGGGGTCAGAAGAAAGAGACCGGCTAAAGATGTAAGCAGATGAAACTTGAAGGACAAGTTAGACAAGTGGACAAGCCCCCCACCACAACCACCTGGCAGAGAGGGTACAACATGTACATGACCTGGAGTGGCTAAGGAATTTTTGTTATTCCTTTCATTTATACCCTTTGTTGTCTGGTTATCGTGTACCTTTTAACTGTATGTTTTATAAGTAGAACTTTCTTTTTAATATTTTGGTCTCTTTGGCATAATTTTGTGTTCAGCAATGTCAAAAGATCACAATGGTGAACGAATACCAATTGAAAGTCTCTCTTACTTGCAGCACTTTAGCAATCATTCCCATCAGGCTTTTGCAACACTCAACGCTTAACTCCACATTCTTCTGCTCCTGCTCCAGGGGTGGGCAAAGTCATTCCTGGAGGGCCGCAGTGGCTGCAGGTTTTTGCTCCAACCCAATTGTTTAATAAGAAGCACTTATTGCTCAAGTAACACTTCTGTTTCATTTGTTGTCTTACTCATTAAGATTTTGAACCCTTATTGCTTATTTTAGCCTTAAACAGCTGTATTCTCGTTTTTTAATTGCTCCTTATTAGCAATAAGATGCAAATGACAAAAGAAACCAGCAGTTCTCTGTTTAGTTTGTTTCCTTTTACACCTGTGTGGATTTATCGTGCACTATTTGAATTATTATTATTATTACTATTATTTGGTTTAATTAAATACTTGGAAGGAAAGTGAAGAGAAAAAATTGAAGGACTGAGATTTACTCATCCATTTTAGCCTTCAAATTTGGATATCCTTACAAAGGAAAATGACTTGCCATAACAGCGTTGTTGTGATGTGAGATTTTACATATAATTTCATAAATGTTTTGTATGTCTTTATTTCTAATTTGGGCAAAGCAATGTAATTTAGTGTTTACCCCCCCCCCCCCCCCTTAGGAATGGGTCTGTTTGAATTTTACGACAGGATTTATGGGGGATGTGTGTTTTAAACCAGTTTGGCAAGTGTTTCTTTGCTAAAGTCATTGCCGCCTGAACTACATATCACCATTTAATCAGGTTGTATGGTTGCCAATATTCAAATATACTTTGCATTTTGTTATTATTTATGAATATTATCAATAATACATTATTTTATGTATAACTTAACTTCTGCTTGTCTTTTTACTACATCTAATTGCCTAAGGTAATAGATATAGAAGGGAAGGTGGGGATAAGTTATATACAATAGTACCTTATAAACAGTGGTAAGTCTGTGAGATTAGGCATTCTAAGACTACATATTAATAATACAATAGGGAAAGTAGAGCAATATATATTACTCTAACTAGAGACAAAACAATTGGCGTAGTCGGGCAGGATTTTGGGGTAACCATGTTTTGCACCCTGTTTGCAAATACTGTTGATGTATGTGAATTTTAGGGCATCCAGTGTATATATGCGGTGGAAGTAAAACATTGTTTGGTTGCTGAATGGAATATAACCAACAAAGTGTAGAGACTTCATGTGTGTCAAGAGGACACTCGCATGTTTGTTAGTGCTGGTGGTAGTGAGTCCCTAATTAAAGTGCTAGGGAGTGGTGAGAAATGCATGCGTCATTCATACGCCATTTAAGTGGTTAAAGTGCTAGGGAATGATGGGACATGCATTCATCATTCATACGGTACTTATTTGTTTAGGATCTTTGTGTATGTATGTGTATGTTTGCTTACAGGGGCGAAAGTAGGACAACCCATAACGAAGGTGGCAAATTGTATTAGATTATAATTGTAGACTCAGAAATGCCTAAATTCATATTAAAGTCAGCCATCTTCCAGTGGAGTGGCAGAAGTAAGCAGGCCAAAGCTAGGAAATGCAAACTTGTAGTGCAGGTAGAGAAAGCAGAAGCTGAGCTGAGCATGCCACAAAATGGAAGGGGGCTGGAAGGATTAAAATCAGGAAAACAGAGATCAGGTATAAAGAAGACAGCTGCTGTTTTAAGATGTTTACTATCTTGCATTATTGGTAATAAGGAAGATCAGTATGAGGAAGAAAGTGAAAATGGAATGTGTGAAAGTTTTGAAAGATGTAACAGTTGGTGTGATAATTGTGAAGTGCTAGCATGTAGAACACCCACTGCTGAAGTGGAAATCACAGAAAGCAGGGGAAACAAGGAGAGAAAACCACCCATGGTGAAAATTAGGGCAATAGTAATGAGATCTTACTGGAACCCTAAAACATGGGTGGGTGACTTACATGAGACAGATGAGTGCTCAGATAAAGCGTGGGAATGTGAGTGTGAGGAAAAGGAGAGGCATGAAAGGAAGTGAAAACAGAAAGGGTGTTACCTTCCATTATTCTCCATTGCACCACAATCTCCAGGTGATTCTGAGGTCTGCCCAGTAGTTAAAGAACATGCTACACCGATAGATATTTCGCCACTGTTAGGAAAGGTAACCAGTGCTGCACTGAAATTTGATTTAGGACAAAATAAGGGGATTAATTTTGGGTTCATACAGTATACATTCTGGGTATTAATTAATTAAATTTGATAATTAATATAATTAATACTATTATTAAAGAGCGGTATACTGAGCAAATTGGTGAACTTTTCAGGAAAGCAGGTGTAGCTGGTACATTTGCAAGACATATGGATTCCGATGTTTAGGTATAGTCTAATTGGGAAAATACGGAACTCCTGCTGAGGTTGTCAGCTGTGGTAAAAGCAGAGGACCAGTGGGCCAATTCTCAACCGAGGTGTTTAGCACAACAAGTATGCATATGGTGAGCAAACAACTCTAGGGGTGGCCTACAGGGGGAATGATGAGTTGCATAGCTGTGATGTCTCATGGTGGTGATGCCAGCCTACACTGGTAAAGGCTGATGGCAGTCAAGAGTTGCACCATGGGTAGGAAAGCACAAGAGGCAACTAAATCAACCCCAAATGTGTGAAGAGGGGCCACAGAGTTTGGTTTGTGAACAGTTTATGCAGTGGCACATGTGCTCTCACTTGGGCAGAACTGGTTGTACTGGCACCTGTGGCATGTTACCTTTGAAATTTTGATGTTAATTGTACAGCTGCATATGCTTAAATGAATAGTTTGGGACAGGGGTCTAATTAGCAGTTAGACACAAAACCAGTAAAGAACAAAGGTCACTTTTAG
The DNA here is from genome assembly GCF_900747795.2 of Erpetoichthys calabaricus. Lineage (NCBI taxonomy): Eukaryota > Metazoa > Chordata > Cladistia > Polypteriformes > Polypteridae > Erpetoichthys > Erpetoichthys calabaricus. The sequence continues at coordinate 260,368,602 of NC_041397.2, read as the reverse complement.
GAATTCACACAACAGACTAAATTGCAGTGGGCTAGTTTAGTGGAAGGTGTGGACTTGTCTCATTTTGAACCACCAGATCTGATGACATATGAAGACTGCAGAAAGCTAAAGGAACAGTTGAAGCAAGCCGGAGCAGATACAAGTCATCAGAAGCGCATTCCAAGTTCTTCAGATTGTCTTTGAAATAAAGAACATATGTAATGGACAAACGGTCACGAACAACTTTTAACACTGGGACAGCAAATACTGCAAATCAAAGCACAAGTTATGCAACAGACTCTTTAAACAATTAAGACTGTTTATAAAGACATTGTACAAAACATTCATCGGGGTGGAGTGTTGTGATGTGAGATTTTACATATACAGTGATCCCTCGCTATATCGCGCTTCGCCTTTCGCGGCTTCACTCCATCGCGGATTTTATATGTAAGCATATTTAAATATATATCGCGGATTTTTTGCTGGTTTGCGGATTTCTGAGGACAATGGGTCTTTTAATTTCTGGTACATGCTTCCTCAGTTGGTTTGCCCAGTTGATTTCATACAAGGGACGCTATTGGCAGATGGCTGAGAAGCTACCCAACTTACTTTTCTCTGTCTCTTGCGCTGACTTTCTCTGATCCTGACGTAGGGGGATTGAGCAGGGGGGCTGTTCGCACACCTAGACGATACGGACGCTCGTCTAAAAATGCTGAAAGATTATCTTCACGTTGCTATCTTTTGTGCAGCTGCTTCCTGAAACGACATGCTGCACGGTGCTTCGCATACTTAAAAGCTCGAAGGGCACGTATTGATTTTTGACTGAAAAACAAACTCTGTCTCTCTCTATCTCTCTCTCTCTCTCTCCCTGCTCCTGACGGAGGGGGTGTGAGCTGCCGCCTTCAACAGCTTTGTGCCAAGGTGCTTCGCATACTTAAAAGCCAAACAGCCCTATTGATTTGTTTGCTAGAGATTGTTTTCTCTATCTATGTGACATTCTGTGCTCCTGACACGCACTCCTTTGAAGAGGAAGATATGTTTGCATTCTTTTAATTGTGAGATGGAACTGTCATCTCTGTCTTGTCATGGAGCACAGTTTAAACTTTTGAAAAAGAGACAAATGTTTGTTTGCAGTGTTTGAATAACATTCCTGTCTCTCTACAACCTCCTGTGTTTCTGCGCAAATCTGTGACCCAAACATGACAATATAAAAATAACCATATAAACATATGGTTTCTACTTCGCGGATTTTCTTATTTCGCGGGTGGCTCTGGAACGCAACCCCCCGCGATGGAGAAGGGATTACTGTAACTTGATAAATGTTTTGTATGTCTTTATTTCTAATTTGGGCAAAGCAATGTAATTTAGTGTTTACCGACCCCCCCCCCCCCCCCCCCCCCACCCCCTTAGGAATGGGTCTGTTTGAATTTTACGACAGGATTTGGGGGATGTGTGTTTTAAACCAGTTTGGCAAGTGTTTCTTTTATAAAGTCATTTCTACCCCCGCAAATGGGCTAAGGTGTACTTTAACATATGGTTTGGGGGCAGGTGTTAAGATGTTCTATTTCCCCCATTGGTCTGAAGTATGGCTGTTTGGAATTGGCTTAGTTCAGAAGCCTTTAAGTACTACGACGCCCTATTGGCTGTAGGGGTTGGGCAGAAAATCTATATATTTACTTGTTTGACCTCACACTCTCTCTCTTACTAACCAACATCTGAAAGAAGCATCTCTCTTGCTAACCTGTGATGAAGACAAGACAATGAAGAGCACAGCTCAGCAGCCATTTTGAACAGACATGTGGCTGAAAGCTGAGCACCAATGATGCTTTAACTAGAGACATTTAAGTAACTAGAAGTCTGTGTGCCGCCTGAACTACATATCACCATTTAATCAGGTTGTATGGTTGCCAATATTCAAATATACTTTGCATTTTGTTATTATTTATGAATATTATCAATAATACATTATTTTATGTGTAACTTAACTTCTGCTTGTCTTTTTACTACATCTAATTGCCTAAGGTAATAGATATAGAAGGGAAGGTGGGGATAAGTTATATACAATTGTACCTTATAAACAGTGGTAAGTCTGTGAGATTAGGCATTCTAAGGCTACATATTAATAATACAATAGGGGAAAGTAGAGCAATATATATTACTCTACCAAAACAAAACAAACGTTAAAGCACTTAAAAAGCCATGAAATTAAATTATTGGGAACAATTGTTTTCTAATTAAACAATTGGGTTAGAACAAAAACCTGCAACCACTGTGGCCCTCCGGGAATGACTTTGCCCACCCCTGTGCTAGACAGAAGCCAGTTGGACCTGATTCTGTGTTACCTGCACAATGAGGCTGGTATAACACTGAGGTTCAGGTCTTACTTAGAAACTACCACGGACATCAAGCCACACCTGCACTTGGAAAATATTACACCCATGACTGTCTGCATTCTCACTTAACCACGCTTGCTGCTAGCGAATGTTTCACTTGTGACAGCCTATATACCAATTTAAAGGACCAGACACTCATAGTTGTTTTCTTCTCGTTGGCCCTATATCTTAGCCAGTGTTCTCACACTGCCATCTTTTGGGTACGGGTCACTGGACATGCATTACTGACATGCTTGCAAACCACCACCACCATCTTACAGTGTCCTTGAATTTGCATTTACATCCAAAGTGATTACAAATCTCAAATGTACTGCACAGTCCCTGAGTATTTCTATACCTCCAGCATTGTCTGTTAAGATAACTAGCCCACTTTTACAAAGTCTGTAATTTGGATCCCACCATTGCCTTATTCACTAGGGTGCATTGCCCTGGTTAGCCACCATTAGCCAGTTGGCTAGTGCAACAACTCTCTGTAGTTTTAGGAGTAGCATCTGACATCTCCTGTACTTCCATAGACCTGGGTAATCACTTAAGGCTCCACATTTTCACACAGTCTTCTAAAAACGTTTTATTTTTGTTTGCTAATATGTGACCACCACCAATCCCAACCCCTTCCACTAAATTTGAGCTTTAGGAGTTTAGAAGTTCCTCTTACACATTTTGGCTTATTAAGAAAGCTGTTGATATATGATGAAGACTAATGGATGTGCAATCAAAAAAATCAGTACATTTTGATAACATGCAGATGTAGGATCTGAAGACTGGAAATGCATGTTCTTATTCTTAGCTACTGAATGTCATAGTCTGTGGCTTCCCACAAGCAAGAATAATATTTACATGATTGGCCTATGGCCTAAAGTACTTTGGAACCAGATACACGTATGAACGTTTGAGCTTGGTGTTTGTTATGTGCAATCCATCCATCCATTTTCCAACCCACTGAATCCGAACACAGAGTCACGGGAGCCAATCCCAGCCAACACCGGGCAGAAGGCAGGAACCAATCCCGGGCAGGGTGCCAACCCACCGCAGGACACACACAAACACACCCACACACCAAGCACACACTAGGGCCAATTTAGAATCGTCAATCCACCTAACCTCCATGTCTTTGGACTGTGGGAGGAAACCGGAGCACCCGGAGGAAACCCACGCAGACACGGGGAGAACATGCAAACTCCACGCAGGCAGGACCCGGGAAGTGAACCCGGGTCTCCTAACTGCGAGGCAGCAGCACTACCACTGCGCCACCATGCCGCCCTATGTGCAATCCATGGTTGCCAAATCCAATTCACTTTCAATTGTTCCTCTAAAAGCATCTCTATCATTCCTCAAGTGAGCTCTGAAATCTCCCAGTAGGACTAAAGAGAGTCAAACTTTTAAGCAGCAAATCCAATGTCTCTAAAAAGTTGAATACCCTTAATAGTCATTTGGTGCATAAACTCAAACAACAGTCAACTTTCTTCTCTGTTGAGTAGATTTTCTCATCTTCACACCTACCTAGGGCCTCTTCCTCTAACCAGGAGAAAGAATTCTGCAATTAATCATGAATTCTTCTTGTCATTTGCTATCGTAATGACTTATTTTATGATCAGAAAGATTAGCATCAGAGTGGTAAATAATTATTGAAATGTTAGTTCCCAGGGTGCAAAGCCTACTGATGCTCATGTCCAATTTTTTTCCCTCAAGAAGCAACACTCAATTGCCCAGAATGACAAAGAAAAAACAGGATTTTAGAAATTTTAGCAAATTTATTACAAATAAAAACTGGAATATCATATTGACACAAGTGCGCAGATCCTTTGCTATGACATTTGAAAAGTAGGTTGGGTGTATCCTATTCCAATGATTATCATTTAGATGTTTCTACCCCTTATTGTAGTTCACCTGTGGATTAATTTCAATTGTTTGCACATGAATAGGAAAGACACAAACCTGTCTATATAAGGTCTCAAAGCTGATAATGTATATTAGATCAAAAACCCAATCATGATGTTAAAAGAGTTTAGAGACTGGATTGTGTCAAGGCACAGATATGGGGAAGGCTACAAAAATTTCCTGTTGCACTGAAGGTTCCCTGGGGCACAGTTGTCTTCATAATTCTTAAAAGGAAGGAGTTTGGAACAACCATGACTCTTTCTAGAGCTGGCCAACTGGGAGAAGGGCCATGGTAAGAGAGGAGACGAAGAACCCAATTAGATTAGGTTAGATTGGATAATACCATAGGGAAATTCAGAAATTCAGTCTGGTGGAACTCCACAGAACCAGTGCACAGGTGGGAGAAGCCTCCATAAAGACAGCAATCAATGCAACACTAAACTTTTCTGGGCTTTATGACAGGGTGGTCAAACAGAAGCATCTCCTCAGTAAAAAGACACATAGAAGCATGCTTGGAGCTTGCAGAAATACACCTAAAGGACTCTCGGACTGTAAAAAACAAGATTTTCTGCGCTGGTGAAAACCAAGATTAGCATCATGTCTGGAGGAAACTAGTTACCACACAATACAGTTTCAATGGTGAAGCATGGTAGTAGCAGCACTCCAATGCTGTGGGGTTGTTTGTCAGTGGCAGTGACTGGAAGACTACATAGGGTTGAGGGAAAGCTAAACAGAGCAAAGTACAGAGATATCCTTAATGAAAGCCTGCTCCAGAGAACTCTGCACCTCAGACTCCTTCCAACAGGTCAATGACCCCAAGCACAAAGCAAAGACAACATAGGAGTAGCTTGGGGACAACTCTGGGACTGTTCTTGAGTGGCCTAACCAGAGGCCCGACTTGAACCCATTCAAACATCTCTGGACAGACCTGAAATAGCTGTCCACTGTGACCACCAGGGGACACCAGAGAGCTCCAAACCACAGACTCAGTAACACAACACACTCTTTATTCACACAAGTACCTTTAACCCGAATACTCTCCAGATATAAGGCACCAAATCACAATAAATCAATACTATTCTTCCTCTCTCCTCCGCTAAGGGCCTCCAGATGCCGACTTGTTCCTTTGTGGCAGCAGGTTTCCTTTTATGCCAGTCCCAGGAATGCTTCCGAAGTCATGCCATATCTTCCGGGAAGCACTTCCAGACCACAATGAAAGTAGGGAAGTCCTCCCCTGACAGCACCCTCTACTGGAATGTAGGGACCCCAGCAGAGCTGCACTTTTAGACTCCATATCCCAAGCACCCCTGCGGGTGTCCCAACTCAGTTTCCATATGAGGACTACTGCCAACTTGCGTATGGGAATGGAACTTTTCCCGAATCTCAGCTTCCACTGGTCTGTCTGTTGTCTCCTGCCAGACGGAGACAACGTTATTTCTCCGCTCTGTTGGTCAATTCGATGTCGCTCTGACCTCTCATCCAGGTAGTATATTTCTCCCCGCCTTATCTGGGATGTCCATTCTCCTCCTACACCACTGATGATGTCCATCCAACCTGAGAAAGCCTGAGAGGATCTGCAGAGAAGAATGGCAAGAACTCCCCTGATCCAGGTGTATGAAGCGTATTGCATCATAATCAAGAAGATTCCAAGCTTTAATTGCTGCCAAAGATGCTTAAACTAAGTATCAAACAAAGGGTCTGAATACTTGTGCTAAATAGGATACTTCGGTTTATATGTTTAATAAATTTGCAAAAATTCCTAAAATCCTGTTTTTACTTTGTATTTCCAGGGTACTGAGTGTTGCTTGATGTGGGGAAAAAATGAATTTATTAGATTTTAGAACAAGGCTTCAAATTATTATTATTATTGTTCCTGAACGAAGCACATTTCCTGTATTGTGAGGGAGCGTCAGTTAGGGCACTATTGCCATGTGACAGAATTCCTTGAAGGTGATCCGGCTCTTAGTATACTCATTGTTGCGGACCCGAGCAGCTGGACCAGGCCAAGGGGGACGCCCACACAACACTTGCTCCCCAACCTGACCTGACCTAACCTTCAAGTTAAACAAAATGTTTAAAAGGTTAAGGGTCAGAATACTTTGTGAATCCAATGTACAAGTAGCACGTTGCCATCTTACATTACATACCTGCGACTTGCTGACATCATATGAAGTCACTTACAGAAATCAACTGGTGTCACTGTTATCAACAGATTGGTGGTACTTCTTTCCTAAAATGGAATACACAAAAAGGTGTTGCAGTAAATAAAGTATACAAGACATAGCAGCCAGGTTCACTCAGGGACCGGGTTAACAGATTTGAAAGTAGAAACATTTTCAATTTTTTTAGTTACTTCATCAAAGGGGTAACTTTCACTCTTTTCTTTATTAAATGTGTTTGTTACAATGTATCATATTTGAAAACAGCAGCCCTAATAGAATGTAATTACATGTGTTTGTAGACCACATTAAACAAAGGCCCAAGGCCAAGCTTATTGGTGCGCCAACCGACTGTTTGGCAGCTAACCCATGCAGCTGGGTTTTCCCCCCTTATGCCTAAATCGTCTTAATGGTGGTACTGCCCCTACTTGTAACAGTCCATTACAATATCAAACAGGCTTCTGGTAGCTCAATAGCTTTCATAAACACCAGATTCTAATTCAAGTGATGTTAAAATGGCATTGATTGGTGTACTGTTGTTACTTGTTGGTTGTGGAGGGTCTCTGACTAAATGTAGTTCAGATTTCTTACATATATGTAGCATTATTGAAAGAAGTTTCTTAAAGGTAGTTAAAATCTCTGTTGAAGTCTCAAGGTAAAATTGTTGGCTGCTTCGGACCATGATGGAGAACAGAAAATGCAACAGTTAGGTGGATTTTAGTGTAACATAAATACTCAGCATATATTTGCTCACTTTATGCTTACATAGCAATGCTTACATTATCCCTTTCCTTTTATACTCATTTCTGGATAAGTGCCCTTTTAAAGTTTGTTTTACATTATGTCAAGCTGCAGAAGAACTGATGTGGTAGAAGTGAATGTGTGCACCTCTCCCTGTGTTTGACTAACAATCATTAAAAAGCTGTTTTGGCATCAAAGGTGGCTGTCAGACTAGTGAAAAAGGGAAAAATTATAAAATATATATGAGCTGAAGTAACCTCTCTCAAGGTAGATTTGAAACAGTAAACTAATCTGTAATTGAAGTCACACAGAATATTTCTGTTTTAACAGACAAGTATACATTTTGACATTTCAAAAACGTATACAATGTGCTCCATTCAAAATATCGTTAAGAAAACTGAACTTTCCCAGCAAATTCACACAGAGAATAAGTTTGCCATATTTCAGCAAAATCAGTCCACTGAAAGCCAAGTAGTCTTATGTGGACAGACCGACATGGCTATCACAGTGGGTGCTGCTCACATTATGCGTGAATGCACCTAATAATCAGAAACCGTGAAATCAAACAAGCGTGCAGCTCTCTGCTTTAACTTTAAAAGAGTGTGTGGCATTTCATCCATTTCAGTATGTCAATAGAAGCAGGTTATTTATAAGAAGAAAGTACATTACTTGTAAGGTGTTTCAAGAAAAAATCATTTTTTGCATTGTTTTATTGTTTAATTGCAGACTGGTAATCCAAATTTAAAGCAGGGATAGATTTTTTTTAGTTTTGAATGATCATATGTGCTTCCCGGATAATTTACCTAACAAATAAAGATTTGTTTGGGGTGGGGTCCATCTAAGTACAGGAGGTCACTGTGGTCAATACAAACTATGTTATGGCAAAGCTGCTGAGTTACAGTAAATGGCTTTCTGGCCTGAATTGCTAAAAGCACCAAGATGTTGTTGGGGGTGTTTTGGCTAATACAATAATCCCTCACTTATCACGGGAGATAGGTTCCAAGGCCGACCGCGATAACTGAATTTCCGTGAAGTAGGGACGCCATATTTATTCAATTATTTAACGTGTATTTGGACGTTTTTAAACCCTCCCTGTATTGTTTACAACCCACCCTTTACTCTATTAATAACAGGGACAACTGCTAAGCAATATGAAATCGGTAGATAAGTTTACACTTACTGTATACGAAGTACACATAGCTATATATGACGTGATGATGGTGATGAATATGCTGCGCAGTAAAAATGATGACGATGAAGGTGATGATGACTTTTACTGCGCAGCCGATGACTGTATTTAACGTCTCTTCAGACGGCGGTGCCATTTCCTGGGGCACCTCCTCCACGGTTCCCGAAGGTGTATCCGTAGTAGTAGTAGTAGGAACTGGCTCTTTTTTGCGAGGCGGCAAAAACATTGTGATTGGCAGTTGCTGCCGCTGCTTCTTTTTCCGGTCGAAGAGCAGCTTGTAGGCGGTCATGACGTCGCCGACCTTGTTGCAAAGATTCCTAAAGTAGATTCCATCCAGACTACTGCTTTATCACGTCCACTTGCAACTCGTTTTGCGCCCTGGTTAAAGGACACTGCGGCTGTAGATCTTATATGCTTTTCCTCCTTTTTAAATAAAAAGAATCGTGGACTCATTGATGCTGTAATGGTGTCCTGCAGCGGTGTAGCTGTTCCCTTCCTTCAACATATCCAAAACTTTTACCTTTTCTGCAATCATTTGCATCTTCTGTTGGTGCTTGGACACGGCCCCTGAAGCAGGAGCACGTTAATGCTGAATGAGTGAGATGAGACTTCCTGGTTAATGCAGCACTCCGTCGCTGAGCCAATCAGCAGCACACAGGAACTTAACTGCGTGCTCTGATTGGGTAGCTTCTCAGCCATCCGCCAATAGCATCTCTTGTATGAAATCAACTGGGCAAACCAACTGAGGAAGCAAGTACCAGAAGTAAAAAGACCCATTGTCCGCAGAAACCCGCGAAGCAGCGAAAAATCTGCGTTATATATTTAGATATGCTTACATATAAAATCCGCGAAGTAGCAAGGGATTACTGTATAGGCCTGTAATTTTGTGGAAGGTGCCTCAGGACGGTCAGACTGGAGGTATTCCCCCCATTTTTAAAGGGAGGGACATGTGGGTGTGTTTTAGTTATCAAAGGACACCACACCTCCCTTTTTAAACCTATCCCAAAATAGAGACCCTGTCTGAAAGCTGAACCTCAGATCGAGTAGGAGCAACATGGATTCTGTCCTAAATATGGGAAAATAAGACATGTCCTTTCACAGATATTTAAGGGGTCTTGGGAATTTGTCAGTTTTCTCTACAGGTCCTTTGTGGATTTGCAAAAAGCTTATGACTATGTGCCCATAGTATCAAGACTGTAGTGGTCCACTGCCACTGCTGTCACCCCTTTCCTGTATTGTGTCTATTGAAAATTTAATTTTGCATAGCTGGTGTTAAGTTGAATTCTTTCAATGTGGGAGCTGGACTATGCTAACATGGTGTCTCCGTCTCCTGTCTTGTTCCTGATTTTCATAGACATAATATCAGGGTGCAGCCAATTGGCCTCATCAGAGTGTGGTGTCTGTTGTCTACTAACTTAGCTGGCATACACAGAGAGTTTTTTTAAAATCAGATTAATTGGTTCCCTCTTGGAAAAGAACTAAGTCCTTAGGTGGAGCTTTTTAATTTACTTGAGTCAAACACATACAGTATGGTGAATGAGTCCCTTATGAGAGCCAATTTGACAGGAACAACAAGGGGAGGAAGAAAGCAGCGTTATAGTTGAAAATGTGGTTTCCATTTCTACCCTCAGGAGGGAAGACTCAACCCTTGTAGGAAAAGACTGACCGCATCTCCTCTCCACCTCCCATTCCTTCTCTTTCAGCTAGGATAACTTAAATGGGACCTCTTGCAGGAAATAGTCATCATTACCAAACTACACGCTCAACTGGACACCCTCACGTCAATCACAGAGGCTTTTTTCAACCTTTTGCTTTTACCAAACCATTGGCAAATTAAAAGGGGTTTCTCTTGGATCGCTAAAGTTTCTCATGTTTTCTGGGCGATTGTTTTGTACAAGTTAGTCTATATCTGCACCTATGATTGTGTCTGAAAAAATGAGACTATGGGTGAAGTGTTCTGACCCAAGAATGCTGGTGAATTCAACTAAGGGAGCCTGGGAAGGAACAAATTTCTATGAGCAAGTTACATTTGTAACATAAACAAGCTGGACCTTCTCTATCCATTTGTTAATGCCTTTAAATATAAATCTATGTACTCCTGGGTCTAGCATGAAATGAAGCCACCTCACGTCGAACATAGAGTGCATATTGGCAGGAGGAGGCCAAATCTTGAATGGGAGGAGTGGGAGTAGAGAGGAAACACAATGTTGGTGTTGTTGTTTCTGGGGGTTTGGGGCTCAGTGGCACCCCCAACTGGCCACAGTATGTATGTTTAATCTATGTATGCATGTTGGTGTTCAGATATATGTAGTTTCCGATACTGCATTTCCCCTTCCTGTGCATCCAACCAAGTGTATCACAGGACTTAAGCACATGCCCTACTGTGATAGACTCAGAGATTTAAACCTCTTTAGTTTCGAGCAGAGAAGACTGTGTGGGTACCTAATCCGGGTATTTAAAATAACCAGAGGCATTGATAAAGTTGATCCAGCAGAATTCTATCAGTGCATTTAAAACTGAAGCCAGGAAACAATTCTTTACACAAAGAGTTATGGGAATCAGGAACAAACTACTGAGATATGGAGTTAGAAAGAGAAACCTTTAAGAAGAATCTGGATGAGATATTGGGACAGCTTAGCTACTAGTTAAACAAAAAGGTTTGATGGACTGAATGGTCTCCTATCGTTTTGTCAAATTTCTTATGTTCTTACGTTTTATATTTAAAACTGAGGCCTATATAAGCTTATTGTTGATTCACAAACAAAATGAATTTTCCTATATGGGATGTTAAAAATGAAGTTTTTTATTTTTATTTTTGAACAACCATTTCCTGGTCTTTTGCACACTCTCACAATAATCCTTAGACTTTATTTGTGTTCCAAAAAATATAAAAAATATATATTGTAAAACAACAAAAAGTCTGAATAAACAAAAAACCAAGGGAGTACAGAAATGGGGAGGGGGCATTAAGATGGTTTGGGAATCTGCAGTATTTGGGATGCCCCTTAACCCCTTTGGGTCTCCCTTGTGAGGTGTGCATGAATATTTAAGGCAAGAAGTTTACCAAATATTACAGAGACCAAGCACTGTGTATTTAGGTTTTACTCACCTGGATCATATATCCCAAAATGGAAATTGTGCAGATTTTTTTTTAGTATTTTAATCCAGCCTTCTGGGATGTATCAAGCACATTCCAGAAAACACAAGAAGGGACCCTTCATGAGTGGCTTAGCAGGGTATGTGGGGGAAGGGATAGGGGGTATTACTTATGTCACGTTTAGCCAGGTGACTAGGAAATTTGAAACTGGATTTAAAAAATGCAAAGATTTAATCTAAAACAGGAAAAAGAGCCTGTTGCTGCCCAGTTCTTATAAATGCAATGAGTAAAGACTGAACCTTGCTCAGATTATTCAGCCTCAGCCACCACCAAGGAAGAAGTGACTGATTTCTCTGATGAAGTCGTAGTAATTTTCCACTGCAGCACTGAGAAGCCTTGGCAGCCCACCCAGTTGCGTTGCCAGCTATCAGGGGAAGCTTTGTATCTGTTAGATAGCTATTGTGGATTTTTCCACTGTCTGTAACTGGCATTGATGAGCTTCAGATTCACCACTGCTACAGACAGAGATTGTTTTTAAAAATGTCATTCCTCACTGAAATGAAACTCTAAATAATAGCTATTTGGGTATCTAGTAAAGTTAAATATTTTGGGATTAAAAAATAAAGAGTAAACACGGCAAAATAGCCTATGTCCTGCATTGTGTCTAACTACTAATCGAGGTGCCTTTTAAAACCTCTCCCTTTTTTTTCTGAAGGAAAGTTTACTACATTTTTTTAAGGTGGGTCAGCAGCCAAAAGAAAAAAGGAAGCTCAAATATTGATATAAATTTGCATGTCAAGGTAAGGAAGAAGTTCCGCCTCACGGTCCACTTCTATGCAAACTACCTCAGTGTGAAGCAATTAAATGGTTAATGAAAATGGAACGAACTAACAGCTACTACAAAACATAGAGAACAAAAACTTCACAGATTTCAATTTTTGAGGAAGAATGAACAATGAAATTATCTTCCTGACATTTCTGATGAGATAGCTGTAAACAGTATTCTGTTAACATGAAACTTTGAATTGTTCTCCCACTGTCTGCATGTCAGCTCCTTCAGGAGGCAGAGTGGACTACTTAGGACAACTATGGTCCACACCAAGCAGCTTGTGGCCAACAAGAGTACTGTTAGAAAAGTTAAACCACTAAAGGAGGTGAGCTGGGAAACTTTCATGGTGTTGGCCCTTTTGACCAGGAATCTTCCTTTTGTATTCCAATCACATCCTAAAGGTTTCTCTGTGCCTCTGGATATACAGTACATCCATTCATGCTTCAGTTCACTCGTTTTCAGACATGCTTATCTCATTCAGTCGCACAGATGCTGGAAAAATATACTGAATATTGTGGATTACTCAAGGAGGTCTTCTAAATCAGTTCATCCTCATGATTTGATGGCTTGATATTCTGTACTTTTAGGTGTGTTGTGCTATTACTGACAGATTAATTTTGTAGAGCAAATACAAAGGGACAATACATCTAGGCAGAGTCAGCAGAATCAAATTTAATTCCAAACATATGAAATCACATTGGCCAAATATGAAAATGATTCAGATGATACAAATCCACAATGTAAAATAAATGAACACAAAGCCACGTCTGTTCTCTCAGAAAAAAGATGAAGTGGTCCTTCAACTCCTACTCACCCTGCATTGCTCTTACATTTTAACACTGACTGAAATCCAAATCTGCAGTAGCAATTAGCAGCTGTACATTTGTTGCTTATTTCATGAGGATGCCTCCCAGTAAGTCAGTGCATCTGTTAAATGTTCATTTAGTTCCATACTTCTGAGCCTAATGCAATTTCTTATCACTCTGTTCTTTTGGTGAGTTGTCATTTTAAAATGATTTAACTCCTGTGGCAGAGGGTGGTCTAAAGACACAGAACTGTAGAATTTATTGTAAGAATTAACAAAAAAAAAAAAAAAAAGTTAAACGGGCATGATCTGGGTTTGGAATTAAAACTGAGACATGTGGTTAGAGTGAGGTTATTTTTTTCTGCTCCACCACTTTCAAAATGAGCATGGCTGAGGTACAATCTAAAGTAACCCTTTGATATTTTCACTTAAGTTATGACAACTGCAAATTTATGAGCTCCAAAACTGAAGGTTTTGCTTGGTTTATGTACATTGGTAACTGAGGGCTAACAGATTTGCCAAACATGCATACTGCATATTTTTCTTTTTGAGAGTTTTAAAAATTAAGAGTTCCTCTGAGAAGGAACTGGGTGTTTGAGATTGTATGATAAAGAAAGGATTGAAAACTGATTTTTGCGATTGCAAAATGGTTTGAAATGTCATTTTACATTGTGAAAGAAAAAAAAAGCACCACAGGGTACTGCTGAATTTCAGTATGTTGAAAATTGGTACCCTTCATTAAAAAGAAAGTATAGCTGATGAATATGACAGATGAGACTGAACTATGAATAGGAATTATGCATTTCCAATACTGAATGTTGTATTATTAGGCTGGAAAATGTCATGTCATTTTCAAATTCCCTTAATCCTGACCACGGTTGCGGGTTTAGGTGCTGGAGCCTATACTAGCTAGCATAGGGTACAAGGCAGGAACAACCTTGGACAAGGCGCCAGTCCATCGCCGAATAAACACACACACACATTTATTGCCGCTATTTCACCTAACCTACATGTCTTTGGACTGTGGGAGGAAACTGGAGCACTTGGAGGAAACCCACGCAGACATGCAAAGAACAAGCAAACTCCACACAGGGAAGACCAAGGACACAAAGCCTGGTCTCCTTACTGTGAGGCAACAGCACTATCACTGTGCTACCATGCTGCCCACAGGAAAATGTAAATGTACAATAATTAGAAGAAGAATATCATGCTCCAGCTTCTCAATGAGCTTATTTAAAAGGAGATGTATATTTGCTGAGGATATTAAACATTGTCAGGGGCATGAAGATGACACAAAAAATGGTTAGGAATATCGATGGAAATTTAACGTGTCTGTTTGTCTCCTCCCTAGCCTGGAAGTTGCTCACCAGGAAGAAGAGATGTATCCCTACCTGTCACCTATTACCATAAAAGGATTCCCACCACCATCATCTCATAGCCTGATGACCTGAGAAGGTGAAGTGGCAGGTGCACTGAAAACAAATATAGTAATGTGCCACAATGGTTGCTGGCAGAGTGGTTACACAAATCAAATATTCTTTAAAAAAAAAAAAAAAAAAAAGTGTCAGTGTTAATTGTGAATTTACACCTTGGGAACTATGTCTAGTTTTCTTTGTGCTCACTTTCAAAGTGGCCTAATCAGGAGGATGTCTGACCAGACAGTGAGGCAGACAACAGGCATTCTCAGACAACTGGTAGAGCAGGTACAGAAGCTGCAGCTTCAGATGGCAAACTGGCTAATGCTTTGAGAGGATGCTGACATGAGAAAGCAGCTGCTAATGCGCTGGCACCAGCAGATCAAGCACTGTGCTGTCCCTTACTACATGCATGGGGCTTGTGATCGGAGTACAGATGTGGGTATTGGTCTGTTAAGGGTTTCCAGACCTCTGTGATTCAGGAGCAGGTGATATTTATATTGATTTGCATATTAAAATATGTAAAATTCTGGGAGGGGTCAGGGTGGGACTGCAGGCTGTGCACGTGCATTACTTTTCACGCTGATCGGGATTTATGGAGCTGAAATGTGTAGAAGTTGGCTTACGCACAATTTTGTGCATCTGAATTTTTTTGTGCATACGTATATTTCCACTTTTCTCCGTTCACCATGTCTTAGTTTGAGTTCTATGCACGTCGTTACGCATGAGGCCCATGGTCATTTTATTTTCAATTCCTTTTAACAGTCTCTTGCGAGTCAGTATAAGTAGAATCCAGCCTCAGGTTATTGAAGAAAGAAAAATTAGTAAGATTAAGAGTGTCTCTGCCACAATGTATATTGTGGATAAGTCTATGACAACACTTAACAAAGCAGTGCAAGTTACAATTTTTTGGAGTGAGGGTCCCAAACTGCAAAATGATTTAGAGGCAGGGTTTCACTCAGCTGAGCACATGACAGAGATGAATTGTGCAAGCTTTCCCTGCTTCTCTTTTCAGTTTTGTCCAAAATCAGTATTGGAGTACTGTGGACAAGCTATCACAAGTAGGTGATAATCATAAGATTGTTTTGAAAGGCACAACAAAGGATGTTTGTAGGATGTTGCAGGATGTTAGCTGATATACTGTAGCACCAGAAAGAAAAAAAAAAACACAAAACCTTCAAATCTTTCTTGATATGAATAAGATCTAGCTTATCAGTGGAAGGGCAAACGATTTACGTATGCCAATGCTTCCACAACAAACATAGTGCGGTGTTACAAGTGAAGTGAAACAGGACATAGTACAGCACACAGTGGTTTTGAAATTTTAGAAAGACAGAAGTACAGCTTAAATTAAAAAGGCTGAAATCAAACAGATCACTGAGACAAGGTAACATTTATCCTAAAGTGCTTAATAAAGTTAGTGAAGGTATATATTAACATTTCACTCATATTTTTCAAAAATCACTGCACACTTGGGAAATTACTTCATATTGGAAGCAATCACATTTTGTCCCATTATTTAAAAAAAGATGATTGAGCAAATTGTAAGAGCCAATGGTAGAGTTAATGGTAAAGTCATATAAATATTCGCTTAACTAACATAAAATGCAAGTTTCACAAAGCTGCATAGATAATGGAATATTCTAGTTTATCTCCTATAAGCTAACTTGTTAATGGAATATTCTTAATACTCAACTATATTTCTGGTGTGACGATAGATAGATAGATAGATAGATAGATAGATAGATAGATAGATAGATAGATAGATAGATAGATAGATAGATAGATATGGAATGTTAGACAGATTATATTGTTTGCCTGTAAATAGAAAGACACAGACACACACAGCTTTCTGATCATTTGACATAGCATATTGTCTCTCTATTATAATAAAATAATCCTGTGACGAGACGAGACTTTTTGAAAGACGAGACTTTTTGGAAGATTTTTTCATGTCCCGCGAGTTGAGACCTTGGCCATGAGATTTTTTCAAGTCCTGCCCTCCTCTCAATCATTGTCAACAACGCACACAGTAATCTCACCTCTCATTTGTGTGAATGCTTTCGTGTGACACATTTTCTGCTCTCTCGGGTCTTATAAATTTTAACATTTTCCTCATTTTAAGTTCCCAATTAAAGAAGACGTATTATGTCCAAATCATATTGAAGAATTTCATCATAAAGGGTTATCAACAGGAAAAATGAGTACACGGGCAATCCTAGCACAGAGAAACGATGAAGTCAAATGAATTAACGCTAAAAATGTTCATTGGTTACACAGCAAATTAGTTAAATGCGTATCAATAGACTATGCTGAAACAGTTGGGGGTGGTCGTGTGGAAGATAAAAACATCAACTTACAATATCCCGAAGAATAACTACAACCGTTAACATCATCCGGTCTTCCTCCACACAAATTACAGTAGAAACAAGGATGTATCCAAGAAAGGTAATGTAGTACATCTTCCGTGGATAACATTACACAACAAAGGAGATCTTGATATGCCATTCGTATTAAAACGATAAGAGTTTCCTGTTAGAATAGCTTTTGCAGAGACAATTAACAAATCTCAGAGACAAACATTTGAAAAAGTCATTTTATTTAATAGAGAGAAAGACACAAAATTCAATCACGGGCAGTTATACATTGTGTTGTCACAATGAAAGTCCAAACACAGAATCAAAATTCAATGCGATATTGACAAAAATTTAATTCAAAAAATAGTTTTACATTAAAAGTGTAAGTTTAAAATGTATTTGCGTGTTAATTTAAAGCCAAACAGAACGATCGTATTATCAATGAATAACTCTAACGCAACATGAAACAATTTACTTTCAAATTATTACGTTTTACTCTTTTTTAATATGGTTAAGTACTCGCTGTAATGTAAAATAGTTCTATTATGCATATGTAACAATTCCCATGAAAATAAAAATCTGTTTAAATTGTACAACCGCATCCCATACGCAAGCAACAGAACCGCAAAGAGGCTAGCGCGTAGCGCAGGCATGGGGGATGGCGAGGGAAGCGAGCAGGGGGCAAAGCCCCCTAGTGATAACATATAGAAACCTAACAAAATGGAACCAAGATACATAAGCATTAAAGAAAAACATCAGAAATTTTTCTTTTTTGTGTGTAGTATCAACTTTTTTTTTCCATGTACTCTGTTTGCTTTGAATTTCACTAAAATATTTAGAACAAGGACACTTAGACTGTGGAATTTTTGTACACGTCATTCTTAATGCAGGAGCCTTTTCAATAGCTGTTTATGGAAATATTTTGGAAATTCTTTACAATCATTTCTATAAAGATAGATCCAAGTTGTCATATGCATATTAGTGAAATATGTGTCATGAGTTATGTAATGGAAGTAATTTTGAGGAAAGGATCAAGCATCACATGTCAAGATTAGGTGTATCAGTGAACTGTCAACATGGGTTTAGATGGGGAAGATCAGGTTTCACTATTGTACTAGAATTTTATAAGTAAGCAACCAAAGTATATCGTCAAGTCATATTATTTATCTTGATTTTCTCAAGGCTTATGCTGAAACTAAAAGTGTTACAAGGTTCTGATGTTTTATGCTTTTTCTCCCTTTTTCCAACAGATGTTGTACATGTTTCTGTTTCTATTTCTGAGTTTTGTGTCATGCTTAATTCATCTATTGTGCGCAATGATGTAGTTTTGATACAGCTGATTTTGTGTTGCGTCTTTTCCAACACCACCTTGGGTTTCTATGGGTGTCAGCATATGTACAAGGTTGTTACAGCATTGCTTTGCTTCATATGGCCAGAGATGCATATACAAGGTCAGCATCATGCATTTTCCTTGTCGTCTGAGAGTACATATAAATCACAAAAAAATACTGCATGTGATTTTCTTCAAAAATTTTTTTGTTTCTTGGTGTCAATTTACTGACTAAAATGTTTTTGGGTTGAGTTTTGCATTTGACATTTGATATTTAGTCTTCAAAAAACTAGCTTTCGCCTGTTCCTATACTACATCTTAACTTCTGGTCCCTTGCATTTACTCTTGACTCCCTTATTGAAGGCATAACAAAAAAAGTTCCAATTTGCAGTGTGCAGATGAGAGAAATTTTGCCCTAAACACAGATGACAAAGGCTTATGATTACAGGAACTTTTTCAGAATTAGGAGATGTTCAAAATGGTATCCCTCAGGGATCAGTGCTGTGAGTATATCAATGTTGGGAGCTCAAATATATGTTATTCAGTTTGATATTTTTGTTGTATGTTAAAACATTTCTTTGTTATTTTCCTTTGACATCTTGTAAAACCCTTTGACATACACTCTTTGTATGAAAATGTGCTGTAGAAATAAATGTTGCTGTTGTTATTGATTCTGGTTTTAATCTTTTTGCTTCCTGTGATTGCTGTCCTAGGCTCCAGTTGCACCACGATCCTGCCCTGGATAATTGGGTTAGGAAGATGGATGAATGATTTGAGTATTTTGTTTAATAATTATTCAGCATTTATATATGATGTTTATTTAGAAATAAGCATCTTTCCTGCTATGTGCCATTCCCCCTTTATGTGGAGCAACAGTGGTCAGGGTCACTTTGACATATCGGAAGGAGAACTGACCTTTGCCTGCATAATTTAGGCAGATGGTTAGTTTCTCTAAAACAACACTGAGATTTGCATTGCACACTTTGTCTTTGTGTGTATTTTAATTTCTTGTCTTTTTTTTCTTTTTGGCTCCACGTTGTGGATTTTGATTATTAGTTCTTGGACTAGTTTTGACTGCTTTGGATTTCCCTTGTAGGGATACCCTTTTGATTTTCATATGGTGTTTTGAAAATATATTTGGTTAATAAAATTTCAAAATTTTCAAAGTTCTTTCTTGGAGTATTTCTGGGTCAGAGGTTTTTACTTTTTCCTCTCCTCTTGCTTAATTAATTATTGTTAAGGATTGTTATTTGTTTGGACTTTCCCATTTTTGTGTCTCAGGGTTTGGGGAAAGGCTCATTTGGGATACTAGGCCCCAGAGTGGCAGACTAAAGGGATTGAGACTTGAGTCTCCATTTCTTCTCGTTTTCATGTTTAGAAGCAACAAAAACATCCACAAATTTATTGTCTTTTGGATTGCTGAACAGGAAACAACTGCAAAGGATCTTGATACAGTTCTTGAAAGCTGGGAGAAACAAACGTATACTCGAAGTGTGACTTGAAAGAGAAGTCTGAGAAATCATGCACCTTGTTAAAAAACATTTAGAAAATGCTTATAGGATACATATCAGGTTATAAAAGTATGAAACAACATTTCAGATCTGGGAATTGGGTTACAGTAATGATGCCAGTTTATCAAACAAAACTCTTTGCACAATGGAAGGGATCCTCTGAAGTGATAATAATATTTGCAGATTTGGTGATTTTTACAAATTAAATAATTACAAAACATCATATAAATATACTAGCAAAATACCCGCGCTTCGCAGCGGAGAAGTAGTGTGTTAAAGAGGTTATGAAAAAAAAAGGAAACATTTTAAAAATAACGTAACATGATTGTCAATGTAATTGTGTTGTCATTGTTATAACTGTTGCTGTCTTTTTTATATATACATATATACAGTCGACCCTTGATATACGACCGGCTTGACATGCGAACAACTTGATTTACGACCAAAATTTTTATTTTGATTTACGACCAACATCTTGCGTTACGACCTGAATGCGGTCACGTGTATCCGCTTGCGCGATTGTAAACAAACAGAAACATTCCTATTAATGCGGCACTCATTCAATAAAATGTCAGGTTTGTAAACTCTCTTGGGACCTCCCCCAACTAGAAGACATGCCAAAGTCCAAACTCCGTATGGAAGACTGTTTATCTGTTGCTGGGGCAAAAGCCGGCTTAAAGCTGTGCTGAGTCTCTCAGCCAAAGCAAACAGAAAAGATATCGATGGGTGATAAGCATGTGATATCCCTGCCCGGCAATGGACAAGCAAGCTTCCACAGGCGCGGCAATCGCGCTTCAGGACGCACTTCAGCATGTCGTTCCCATTGAGTGGGGAGTTGGGGGGTCTCAGAAGAGTTCAGAAACAGTTCCTTGTATCATCGCAAGGAAATGCTGAGAAAAATTCTCGTCAGAATAACTTGTAGGCAGGAGGAAATTAAAATTAACGCAAAAGAAGCTATTGAAATGATTGCAAATGCCTGAGCGCAAGTTAAACAAAGCCTTCAGTTTCATTATCATCCTCCTCCCTTCCTGCAGCCCAAAGATGTCAAATTAAATGGTGAGTACAGTATGAAGTTGTTGTTTCTGATAGGCTAGGCACTTTTTATTACTTTTTGGTTAGTACATTAGAAAAATTATTGGTGTTTTGGTAAATTATGCACATTATACAACCCTTTTTTATTATGAAAAGATTAAGTAAGTGTTGCAGTGGGAGGTTCGGAACGCATTATGGGTATTTCCATTATTTCTTATGGGAAAAATAGTCTTGACTTACAACCAACTTGAGTTACAACCAGCCCTCACGAACAAATTGAGTTCGTAAGTCAAGGGTCCACTGTATATATATATATATATATATATATATATATATATATATATATATATATATATATATATATATATTATATATATAATATACACACACACATAAACATTTATATACATATACATATATATACATATCTACATATACACATCTACATATATATACACACATACATAAACACACACATAAGACTTACTGAGTGAAACGGGTTTTCATTGACAATCATGTTACGTTATTTTTAAAATGTTTCCTTTTTTTTCATAACCTCTTTAACACACTACTTCTCCGCTGCGAAGCGCGGGTATTTTGCTAGTATATATATATATATATATATATATATATATATATACACATATACACACATACATGCAGTTTTAATAACACAGAAATCAATATAAACATTAACATCATTATCATATGAGAATATGAAGTAATATATAAGAAGCACATTTCATATAAATATAAATTATTAAACAGTAAAATCTTCTTCTGTAATTTGCTACCGTGGCAATTTGTGTGTCTGTCCAGGATTTTAAATGACCTGTAGCTCGCAAAACCGTTTCACCTATACACTTGAAATGTGGTACACATATAGTACGTCACGTCTACTATCCGCTTTATGGGTGATGATCGTTTTACTCTTTTTATCTTTATTTTATTTTATTGTAGAATCAACTCCTATCTGCGCACAGCAGGGCAGCCGTGGGCGGATGCGTATGGTGTATTCACTCCATGTTATCGTGCATTGCGCTGTCAGTGGTATTTTGATAAAAGAATTTGAACAACATATAAGAAGCGTATAAATTATTAAACAGTAAAACATTAACATTTAAGAAGTAAAGTTACATTAAGTACTACTGCAGTGCCTTCGGGTATACCTCATTTTTTGTTTGCCCATTACATGCTTAAATGTATACATTTTTTGGTGCACCTACCCGAGAACACGCGACATATAACCGAGCGTGGGAGAAGCATGGATTTTAAACACGCGTCGAGTTGATCTGCTGGTCTTCCTCGTGGAATAACTGGTAATGTTTGAGTAAAATGTACAGCGAGTAAAACGACATTACCTCCTATTTTTTTTTTTACGATCTCTGAGATCTTGCTTTTTTCGGTTCAAGGCTTCATAAGCTCTTTTATGTTGTATGGTGTACTTATCCCAAACCATCATCTTTGAATGTTGCAAGACTTTCGCCTTGTATGTAGATCGGGGTAATTACATTCATTGCATTCCTAGTCTGAATCACAATCTGATTGTATGGGTGGTTACCTGGCACTGTAGGGTTGCCACCCGTCCTTTAAAATACGGAATCGTGCCGCGTTTGAGAATGAAAATGCACGTCCCGTTTTGAATCAATACTGGACGGGATTTATCCCGTATTTTTTTTATCATTTTTTTTTTAAAGCAGCGTCTCATGCAAATCATCCCACACGCATTTTATGAAGATGCCTCCTTTCCTACTTTTGATTGGGTAATACTTGATGTCATCGTTAGTTTGATTGGTGTTTTTAACTGTCCAGTGAGGAGGGCGTGTCTTTTAAGTACAGTCTGCAAAGTGTTGGCACTGAGATATGGCGTCAGCGCCATAGTTGAAGCCCCTAACGTTGCGGTCAGCAAGTCGGCTAACATCCGCCATGTGCCATCTTTCAGTTGCGAGAAGCAGATCATAGAATGGTTGAAACTGTTGCCCCTAACGTTGCGCCACGGCGTGTGGTTCGTTTATACCTCGTGTGTTCTCATTAAACTTTTATCTCGCGAATATGTTATTGCAATCCGCAGCGGGAGCGTTTCTATAAAGTTAATTTAAACTTACGTTTTACACCATGCTTTGTTTCCCTTATGAACATGCTTGTATGCTTAACTCGCTCCATTCTCAATTGTTTAATTAATTTTTTGCTCTTAGCTGTTCGCGGCTCTTCCTCCATTTCCCCCTACTTCGTTCTTTTATCTCGCGAATGTTATTGCAATCCTTAACGGGAGCGTTTCAATAAACTGATTGAAAATAGTTTTGCATTTACCTTTTTAGTAAAAGGCGAGCTTTTAAGCCTGAGAAATCACCCCGTAAATGCACACGTTTAATTGCACATGTGTTAATATGTATGGTTACACAGTATTAAAAGACAGTGAACAACGTCAGTTACCTTTGTTCCCGCGTTTGATAAAAGGTGAGCTTTTAAGCCTGAGAAATCACCCCGTAAATGCACACGTTTAATTGCACGTGTTAATATGTATGCTTACACAGTATTAAAAGACAGTCAAAAATTAACGTCATTTACCTTCGTTCCCGCGTGTGACTCGTGCTGTAAATCTCTTCCTTGTTTTTAGTTCACGTGATTACGTAGGAGGCGTGATGACGCGATACGTGACTCCGCCTCCTCCATTACAGTGTATGGACAAAAAATATGTTCCAGTTATGACCATTACGCTTTGAATTTCGAAATGAAACCTGCCTAACTTTTGTAAGTAAGCTGTAAGGAATGAGCCTGCCAAATTTCAGCCTTCCACCTACACGGGAAGTTGGAGAATTAGTGATGAGTGAGTCAGTCAGTCAGTGAGGGCTTTGCCTTTTATTATTATAGATTAGGCCCCATGGTGCTACATGACATTGGCTTGGAAATGACACTAATGTAAACTGGACAGTGGTCTGTGCCAACTCCAGAATAGTGATATATGAACATTCCTATTGTATCCTAAAGTTGAAACGGGTAAAACAAAAAACAAAAAACCTAGATTTGTATAACAAGCCTCTGCTTGTGTTTTTATATTTAAAAATTCCACGATTTACCCAAACTAAAGATTTGGGAGAATTTCCAAAGCATGAAATGAGTTTTGCTCTCACAGTTCTTTTCTGGAGGTAATACTGCCGACTCTATCATTCGCACTTTTTGAAAACAATCCAGATTAATCCTCAGCATAGAGTTCTCACAGTACAGTGGTGAGGTTAAGTTTAGATCCCTACTGAACAGTATCTGTATATTTGGCATTAAAGGATAAAATTCAGAATAACAAGGGTAATGCCATGAGCAGCAGGTACACCTATATGACAATGTTAATTTGAACAAAACACCCTGTTGATACACCAAACATTTTGCCAGCAACTGAGAAACAACAGAAAACAGAATGTTTTGATAAAAAGCCATGATATTCCTTATCACTAATATCAAAATTATGGACTCACTACTTAACTAAAACACAGTCAGAATGAACACTTGCTAATAATAAATAATAAACTCCATCTGGTCCAGTTCTCAACGTCCTCCACGTAACTTAGGCAGAGTCGCTGACCACAGTGTGTTAGCCAGCCTATCCCGGGCTACTAACACCGTTGCTAAATGCAATAACATCATTGTTAACTTCGGTTTGTTGAAAATCCGCTCACTTACAAGCAAGGGGCCTCTCATCCACGATCTCCTCACTGATCGTAAGTTTGACTTTTTCTGTCTAACCGAGACATGGCAACAACCTCATGACTTTTCCCAACTTAACAAATCCACTCTCCCAGGGTTTGTTTACATCTCTCAACCCTGTGGTTCTGGCCGGGGAGGAGGTCTTGCGTTAATGTATCGTGAGAAGTGGAAAGTCCTGCCGTTGTCTGTTCCTGCCATCAGTTCATTTGAATCTCTTGTGTGTCAATTAATTGGACCTATTCCTACTATTATTGCAACTGTTTACCGGCTCCCTAAATGAAATAATGACTTTCTGAACGACTTTGCCGTTTTTCTTACACACTTATCTACTGTTTCATCAAACATAATACTTCCAGGGGATTTCAATATGCATATGGACAATATCAATGTCCCTATTACTAGAGACTTTACATCCTGCCTTGAGAGTTTTGGATTCCAGCAGCATACTGATGTTCTCACTCATTCCAAAGGACATATCTTGGACTTGATTTGCTCTTCTGGAGTTAGCCCGCTTGATTGTACTGCAGATGAACTCCCCATAACTGATCATTTTCTTATTTCATTCAATGTTAAACTTGCACTTTCCAATACTAAGCTTTCCTGTCTCATGTCTTTCCGTAATATTAAGAATATTAACTTAAGACTCTCTTTCCTCTAGTATTGATTTCCTTATGGACATTCATAATTTATCCACTCCTGAAGAACTGGTCTCACACTATTAAGTTTGAATATGATTTTCTTCCTTGAAGGATGACTATCAGGGAATAGGACACTGTAATGAGCAGAATCCAATCAGGGAAGGGCTACATAGTAATCATAAACCAAACAGAACGCGATTCACATCTGCGTTTTCATCCATTCACACTGCAATACCGAGCTTGCATTTGTAGAAGGATGTGGCCCTGGGAAGCAATTAGAAAAGTCTCAAAAAGTGTTTTTGGTGGTTAAAAATGCTGGGTTAGTGTGGCGTTAAGGTGAAAACAAAACACAAACGTTTGTATTTTTAAATGAAAATGTATTAATGTGAATATGAGGACTGCCTACTGCAACATGATACACCCATACATGCATACAATCGATGTGTCACAAGGGCATGACTCCTGTTATCCCACTAGGATGAAAGTTTTTACCATGTTGGATCTCGGAAAATCAGTAGAAAATTGCTCACCAGATAAAACAATATGAAAACAAATAAAATTACAAAAATGTATCCAAGATCATTCAACCAGTTGATATTCTTGACAGTAGGTCACAAACGTGTACATCAGCTAGCAGATGACATCAGTGCATGCAGAACGAGTAAATTCCTGCTATATAACTTATGACTGATCGTGTGTAATTTGGTTGGTAATGATACAGATGTGGAGTGAACATTTTCAGGACAAGCATAGGACCTTTGGATGCTGACTGACTCGTTCTTAACCTGATTTATTCCTTTCACTGATGTTTTCTAAGGAAACTAATTGGTTACATCTAGAAGTCATCTACTGGGGGGATCACTCCTGTAACGTACTGTTTTCACTGATTGAAGACCTTTTTTTTTTTTTTAATTTTTAGCAAAACTAGGGGGCTTTGCTCACTTTGTTTTTGAATGAATATTCTTGCCGTTAGTCTTTAACCCTTGTAAACTTTCAACTGTAAAACAGAAAATAATCTACCACGAGCCATCTGCATATATTCGTCCAGTGGACAGCAGCTGGTGAAGGGTGGGTGTTCACACAGCATTTGTGATGACAGAGCGAACTGAATACAGGCGTGTAAAGCATGTGAAACAGAAAGCAATTTACTGTGCTGCCTTTCTTTGCGCTTGTTGTATATCAAGATGTAATTCAAATGCCTGAAATCAGAATGTGCTGGTCAACAAAACCTTTAACGTACAGACAGAAATATCATGAGTAACATTTCAGTTTATTGCTCAGGTGTCTGCGTTTTGTTGACAATAATTCACCTGACACTTTGCATGGGAGAAATCCTTTTTGAAAATAAAACTGCACTGATCGAGAGACTGTCAAGGTCATCATACAAGATCAGCATATTTTTACTGACCAATCACTTTTGCTTTAAAAAAGTTGTTTAACAACAAAGTGATACAAACTTTATAAACTTCCTGAGTTGGAAACGTCTCTACTGAACTACAGGTTGGTAGGTGAAGAGAGTAAGCCAACTGGTGAAAAACTAAACATACTAATGTGTTTTTGTATTTATTCTATATTTATTCATTTATCGTTTTTAAATTTATATTCACAGCTCAAAATACCTGATATTGTGAAAATAGTCCAGTAGCAGAATTATGTTTTAAAATATTTGTCTCCCTTTTTTTCAATTTTTCTCTCTCTCTCTCAAAATAGATACTTGAAATATCTTATTCTTTTTTGCTCTTAACATCAGCCATATCATCTATATTGCATAGCAGTGATTTTTCCTGCCTTGCATCCAAACCTGCTGGGGTAGGCTCCAGGTGTATTGCAATCCTTCTTAGGATTAATAGGTTTATATAATGTATATATTATTACTAATCTCAGATGCTAACTCTGTCATTTTGTGCCCATCCATACACCTATTACCTACTCTTGCTCTGCTCATTAAGGGTTTACTGTTGTTATGCACAGTTAATTCAAGTCTCACTGACACTAAATGCTTGTTTTCCTTTGTTTCCCTCAATACAGCTAGGTGGGGTCTGCACACTGATTTAAGCCGAGCTTTGTCCTAACCCCCTGATTTTCATGATCACACCTGTCAGAACACAGTAGAATCTATTTTCTGATATTTGATATCTTTTCAGGCCTGCAGGTGGCAAAATTCTATCTATAAACTGTATGTGCCTGAGATGGAATCAGATACCAAAATGGCTAGTAGAAAATAACAAAAAACAGTATAGGAATTCTTTGATTACCATATCAAAGGCTTTTATTGTTTGCATATTGTTTTGGAGCAGGATATGTTGTGTGCAGTAGACATTTAGAATAAGAAACTCTCAAACCTTAAAATTCACATAAATTTCATTATAAATTGGCCCATACTGGGCAATAAAAGAAAAGGATAAAAAGTGCCAACAGTCAGCACACATTTGTTCAGCACAAATTGTATAGAAAATATTTTAAAAATTATACAATTCTATAAAATTGTTCATATTCAGGATCTGGTTTTGATTATACTTGTTTTTATCAAGCAAAAACAAAACCACATAGTAAACCATGCAATGTAGTAAGCTTCCACTAACATTAAACTCATATTATATCGAAATTCGTTAAGTGTACCGTTCTGTCCGATTGTGATACTAAACTCCACAGTAGCTCCGTTCCATAATAATTACTAAAACTAATAGATATAAAAATAAAATAGAAATGTCTTTGTGAAATGAAATCTAAATTAAAACTAAAAATACACGATGAAGGAAGGCTAAAACTAAAATGAATTTCCAAGGAAGGTCAGGAAAAATATAGAAATAAAAACTACTATATGAAGGTAAAACTATAATGAGCATGGTCCAGACCCAGTATGACTACAGATTTCTGTTCCAAATAATTTCTAAATTAAAAATCAAAAGAATATGGTTAATTAAATGTTTTGTTATCTTCTGTTTTATCAATTCTTTATACTGTACGTCTGAATTTTTTCAGATATCAGAAGAAGTTAGAAAATACTTCATTATCTTTAAATGAATTAATATCATTCACTTTTTCTTCTCTGTTTATTTCTAAATACTCCATTAAAATTGCTCCTTTAGAAAGGTAGAAATGCTACATTGCTTTTGTATCTCTTTGTTTGATATTGTATATTAAGTCTGTATTAGTCTGAAAGTGTGTGTGTGTGTGTGTGTGAATGGTTCCTACAATGGCCTTGAGCCCAAGAATAGTATGCTATGTTTCTAACTGTACAGGACATTCATAAGTGTTCAATAAATAAATCTTGGAAACAAATACTAATGCCTGGAATATCAAATGACTATTATTTTCCCTGTCCCTCTGGATTTAATAGGAAGTTTACAAATGTGTACATACAGTGTCCTCCATAATGTTTGAGGCAAAGACACATTTTGTCCTTCATACGCCTCTATGCTCCACAGTTTAAAATTACAAATCAAACATTTCAGAAGTGATTAAAGTGCAAATGCAGTTGTGTGTGTGTGTGTGTGTCAAGGTTTCAGTCAGACTGGCATCCTGTTTAATGTGACATTTGGCCTTGTGCTTCATATTGCCATGTTTAGAATGCTATCACCTGCAATTTCAAATGGCACAGAAAAAGGTTCAAAGACATCTTTTTTTTCTTGGCAACAGCTGGAAGTAGTTCTAGACAAAAGTAGAAAATATGAGCTTGGGAACACAGAGGAAAATTCTGTATATCCGGCCTTGAAGAATAAAAGAAATGTACACTTAGACAACAGCCTCACTAACCTCCAATTTTCTATTTAAGTAGATAACTATTATTTTATGAAAAATCTTTATGTAAAGGATAACAATATAAAAAGGATATACTTTCACAAATGTCAAAGCTGAAAAAAGTAAAAACAATCTGAAATCATTAAATGTGTTTGTTTTCCATATTGGAGAGGATGAAGGGTGAAGAGGTACATCAAGATGGATGTGGAGGGGATAATGCTAAAAGCGAAGCTAAAAAGGCGTGATTGAATATATTGTCAAGACATATGACATGAATGGGTCTCATCCTAAAGGGTACCTGCAAAGACTGGAGGAAAAAGATTTGGGGTCAGCTGGCTAACCTGGGGAAAACTCTAAAAATGGCTATTAAGCTTAAGATGATGATGATTCTGCTCAAACTTGTTTTTCACCTTTTCTGGTCAGCTGTTATGCTGTATAATTTTACTCTGCTCTCTAGGAGAGGCATAACATCCAAGAGTTGCTTGCTTTTTTATTATTCTTCACTAGGGTATTCAGCTGAACTTCAGATGAAACATACTACAGAAAAGAAACATCTTCAAAACATTACATATTTGTCTATCCCAGGGGTCCCTAACTTTGGCTGCGAGTTTTCATTCCAACCAGTTTCACATATAAATGATTCAGTCTTACTTCTAAATTTATCTACAGTAAATGTTTAGTTTTTTTTTCTTTTGTAATTCTGTGTACAGAAATATTTACTAACATATTTACATGTAAACAAAAATTTAAAAATTGCATTTTTTCCCATATCTTTAAAATGTTAACTTTCTTTAATCATATTCTTTTTAATTCACCTTTTCCTGCGGTATTTAATTCCCTTAATTGTATTCAAATACTGAAGATTAGTGAGGAGTAGTACAGACAAAGGTTCAAATGACCCTGAATATTAAATTTAAGCAGCTAGTTCAGTATAAAATTCCCTTGCGAGCTAATTAATAAGAAAGGACTTAAATGACCAGAACATAAAAAAAAAAGGAGTACAATCTTAAAAAGCAAGAAAAAGAACATTAATTTACATAACAAACAAATGCTTTCTGCATTCCCCTAAAAATGTAGCAAACCTATTTTGTAATTTCTGGATTGATGTAAAATGCAGAAACTGGGAACTAACAGCTTGTTTAATAACAGTCCAGCTAAAAGCAGAATGTGGTTGGGATGAACGCCTGTAGTTAAGGTGGTCCATATGACTGAACTTAAGAACCACTTAGTTAAGCTTTTTAATACTAATTAGGACACACATTAATATAAAATTGAAGAAGTGGCTCTGCTTTGACATTCAGTCATTTGTGTCTGCACTGCTCATCACTAATTGACAGTATTTTGATATAATTTATGGAGCAAACTCCGCACAAACAAGTTCGATTGAACTGAAAAAGGTAAAAGAAGGTTAAGTGTTTTAAATTATGACAAAGAAAACATTATCTGAATTTCTTCAAAATGTGAATATCACACTAGAGGACTTTTCTGAATGCAGAATAAAAAAGAAAAAGGCCAGCTAAATAATTACATTGATGAAACATAAGTGTAACCCATTTATTTGTAAAAGTGGGTGGAGTGAAAGCCTGTAGCCACAGTAATACTTAAAAACCGAACCTGGAAACCCCAGGCCATTAACCATTAAATATCATGTTGAGAAATGTGAACATGAAATTATGTGAAAGTTACCTGTTTATTTATTATCAAAATAAAGTAACAAATGAAAGCAACACATTGCATCACACGAGTCACATACATTTGCCCTCCTACATCACTTACCTTATTCAGTTTATCCCCTGATCTGCGGTGCACTGCTCAGTGTGTTTATTTATTGTAAACTGTGTTGAGATTAGGAAGACAGAAGAGCTCAAGGCATGCTCGTTATAATCACTAATTAAGGCGACCTGTTGCATGCTAGTTAGCACATACAAGTACGAATTTCACTGCATTTTACATATGACAAGAATAGTCGTATAAACGTGACATGAAGTGAATGACTACTAATGAAAAACGTTTCCGATAGCGTAAATATGGTTTTGATCATTTTTATTTATAATCACGATTTGAAAGTAAACAATATTTCTAAAATAACCCTATATTGTCTAACTCGCTTAGCCTATTTCTCCCGTGGTTGGGTTGGGATGTAGCTATTTTAATCATACGAAATTTGAAAGACACAATTCTAATATCATCCGCCTACTGCCATATAAAGGTTGGAAATTTCCACTGAAGCCGACTCTTTTGATACAGAGGCGCGCACCCGTCGAAGGTGACGCGCAAAGCACAGACCCGCGCACTTGCGACCCACAGAGCGGAGATTCGGCCGGGATGTGGCACTAAGCTTTGGGGGAGACAAACAGTTTGATCATGTCATTTCCTACACTCTCCAACCCTCACCAAAAAAAAAATATTAACAAACCGTGGGAATAACATAATTATCATATTCTTGACATTGCGGAATCAAATCACTTGAAACTTTGAAGCTCCGCTTAATTTTTCGCAGTCCTCTCGACCTTGGAAAATGCAGGCAGTTTAATACTAAAATGAATATACCACGCAAAGAGTCACGAAAAAAAGTTTAAAACAATTCTCGTTTAGAAGTATGACATGCCATGTGCCACCAATTAATAACAGCATAATAAGTTTCTAAACATTGCTTCATTACATATTGGTTACATAATTCTATAAACAGAGGTCTGGGCTATTAGCATCTACTGTTATGCGTCATTTTCAAAAGGCTAGTTAATTAAATCCAAAACCAGTTAGTCTTAAAACTGACTAAATTCTTAGTAACCTCTAAATGCGCAACAGCCCTGCAACAAAGAAAGCGCGTTTCTTCATTGCAGTATGAGTGAGCCCACACGGCAGCTTCACCTACACGTGTGATCAAATGACTCCATTTCCCATAAGCGCGCCCAAACTGTATGACCCAGAAGCAAACACTCTGTGGCATTTTCCCATAAGGCAAGTTAAACTACAATTTCCAGAAGCTCTCGCGGCTCTTTCCGTTTGTGCGCGCTAGGTATTGACCTACAGCAGCAGAAGATGGCGGCGGCCGCTAGTGTAGGGCAGCAGGTAAGAAATAATAAGGGACAGAAACGAAATGAAGCTGGAAGTCATGTGTTGTCTTCCACGAGAACCGTGTGTCGTAGGATTGCAGGGTCCTTAAGGACAGTAATTATTTTACTTAGGTGCGAAATTCATCGGTATGTGGTTAAGTAGGGCCTGTTCCCCATGAATTAAACGTGTAGTAAATGCAGCTTTATAGTAATATTTAGGTGGCAGTTTTTTTAAACAGTCATGTCTTCCTCACACTGGAGGGTGGGGATGCGTTTCACTGAAGAAATAAATCCCCAGCTTACTATTCCTGATATTCTCAATAATGTGCTTCACCTATCTTGAGGGCATCTTGACCTTGCACAACTTAGGGTTTACATCTCTTGAAAGTTAATGAAAAATTATGGTAGCCGATCAGTGTTGCACAACATTGAAAATCACATTAAATAATACTTTTCCATATTTGCAAGAATGGAGGACAGAAACTTTGATGCGCCTTATTTCTGTGTGTCAATACATACTGCTGGTGTAAACAACAGAGTGAAATACCACTAGGGTGATCAGACATTCCCGGTGTCCCGAGAAATATAACAGTATGTCACAGTTCCATCTAAAAACGTCACAGTTCCATCTAAAAACAAATGTTTAACAGTGCAGCAAACGTAGCTTTGCTGATGCAGACCTCAAACCACCAGTCACACAAAAGAAAACAAAACCTTTAATGCTTCCTACAGCAATCAGTCAGGAATGTGTAGTGATTTGATGAGGAAGCATATGTATTTATTTGTGAAAAAGATTTTTCCCTGTTCCGATTTGTCTCTGATGATGAAGAGGCAAAGCAGACATTAAACAAAAGAGTGTGGGAGTTATGCTTGGGCATGTGTTAACCCATGCCACCAAAGTTTGGGACTTTGAAAATCTGGTCACCCTAAATACAACAGAAGCACACATCTGTTTTTCAAATGTCCTGTGAAGATAACAGATTTGTTAGTTTCTATAGACATGCTAAACTGCATGAGTGCAACAAATGCCATGTGTGTATTTACTAATATTGTACTAATAAAATGTATATCGTTGTCTTGTACAGGTGCGCTTCTTTAGCACCACAGTCATGAAGCCAACTGCCAAGCTAATCAAGGTAAGTCAGAGAGGTTTGACATTTTTCATAGTGAACCAAGGTTCATATTCTGAATTCCCAAAAAGGAATGAATTTCAGTGCTTATAATACAGAAAGATAAGCCACTGCTGTGGAAATGATCTTACTGTCAAATTTTTGATGTCTGACACATTTTTGTTCTGGAATTGACAAACATGTTTAGGTCTGAATATCGATTGTTTTGGAGTTGTTTCCCTTGATGCTTAGTGGATGCTGGCACTGTCATCCTCCTCCTTCCTTTCATGTAATTGGTTACTGTTGCATGCTTCACGCACAGCAGATGTTGCCGATTTTCTTTATCACTCTGCCTTTGCCACCTTCTCAGTCAGTCTGCATATGACGTTTGCAGTGAGAAAAACGCAAACCCAATAACTTTAAAGAGCTTACAGCCTGCCAAATGTAGTGCTTCACCAGTTTCAAACACGTCGTAAGCTTTTGATCAAGACCAAGATCAAGGTTGTAGCCACAGTGATTTGCAAGTAATTGGATTTTTGTGTACCTTTGGCTTAATAAGTTTTAATATTTAATTATTAGTTGTAAGGGTGTTGTTTTGTGGGAAATTGCTTCCATTTAATAGAAAAAATTAAATTTTGTTATAACTGCTTATGTTTCTGACATTGGTTCAAAGTTAATTTTGGACTATTGGTCAGTGATGAACTGCTTCAGCTCCTAATATTCAAAGAGCTACAAGCCTAAACATCACATAATTGATTCTGCAAGGGCATGTTAATGTTGTTTAGGACTGGAAGTAAACTTAGGTGGTCACAGCCCTTGATTTCTTCTATTCTATTCCTGTATTGGCAGGGAAAGACGCTGTGCCTTGAAACAGTCCTCTTGCAATGGCATTATTATTTACAAATATCAATAAATTAAAAAAAGATGTTGGCTAATTTTTATAACAGCATCAAATTTCAATCAACTGAGTCAAATCGTTTTTTGCAATTTTTTGCTATTTGGTTTTTCTATTCTAGGGTTTTTTCTTCTTTGTTTTGCTCCTAAATATTGATCTATCGAAGTATCCTTTCTTAGGTAATAACTGGCGGCCTAGATTTGGCATCCTGACAAATTTCAGCCTTTTAACTAAATGGGAAATACTATAGCATTTTTATTGATGAGTGAGTGAATGAGTCAGTCAGTTTTACATTTTTTTAATTATAAAATATTGTGACAAGGTACCTAACATGTTGTTTTTTAGGTGGTATTCTCCTTTTGAGTTTTTTGAATGAATGAATTAGTGTGTCTGCAGTCTCAAGTCTTTGACAGTTACCTTGCATCTGTAGTATTTGATCCTGTTAGCTGGCTGTATTATTTGAACTAAACATTGTCACATTCTCACAGCCTCCAATTCAGATTTATGGTGTGGAGGGCCGCTATGCCACAGCTCTCTATTCAGCTGCCTCAAAGCAGAAGAAGTTAGACCAGGTGGAGAAGGATTTGGGTCAAGTCTCTGTAAGTATTCACGTCTTTCTCCCTTATTAAGTGCTGTAATTTATCTTAAATATATTTCTTGAGCAGGTCTTGTTTAAATCACTGCAAAACTATTCTTCTTAGTTTTAAAAATATTGGCATGTCCTGTCCTTTGACACAACTGCTCTACTTTCAAACCAGTTAAGTCATTGCTACCTCTTGCTAGAGGGAAAACAAAATCAATGGCAATGTTGCTTTACAGTTAAACCTAGCTGTGTCTCATTTCTGTACTTCAAAGAAATAAATTAGCCATTTACCTAGTAGTCTGTACAGTAGCCATGTATATCATTCATGACTTGACAATAAATACACTGTAACACTGTTCAAGTACAACCTGAAATCTGAACAAATAGTGAGCAGTGGTAATGTGAATACAGCAGAAAATATAATCTTAGTTGCATTTTTTTTTCTGCCTTTAGTGGGTCAGTCATAAACTGATGTAATTTTTTTTTTAAAATAATGATGCACTGATACGTGAGTTGTGGGCCGATAATGACATGCTTTTATGTATCCATCCATCCATTAGCGCATTTTATTTATTCTAAAATGTCAAGTAAATTTCAGTGTTATTGTGATGGTCTGAGTGAGTGCCCACTTCAAAATCAGAACCCACTTTGGAACCTTACTTTTGTGCCCTATAAAAGATGCTGTTCCATCTTGTACATGATTCCTGTTGAGTAATTTAGGTTTTGTTCCTAGATGTATTTGACAGCTGTTAAATAAGAGTTTCATTTGAAAATTTGCCAAAGAAAAGCATTGCATGCAAGAAATAGCCAAGTTGGGACAAAATGATGCACAAAAATAAAATATGTAATGTTTATATTAAATAGACTAATGTAGGTTTAATAAGCAAGCTACAACATCCAAAGCTTGGATCAAAAACTGCTGAAGTTGCAAGGTAATGGGTAAGTTTAGCCTATCCATCTAGTCCTGGAATAAGAGTAAATCATTGAGCACTGAAGTAGTGTTAAGTCTCAGGAATAATTTCACTCCTTTTTCATACATTTTTCTTTGAGGCTGTAAGATTGCTTAACTTGCCAGGCTTGTCTTTGTTTTTGTAAATTGAAAACTTCTTGTCTTTTACTTTGCAGGCATTACTGAAGGATCCTAAGGTGTCTGGGATAGTTATGAATCCTCATATCAAACGCAGTGTTAAGCAAAAGAGCATTGGTGACATTGTGGCAAAAGAAAAACTATCTCCTATCACAGTTAACTTCATTAGTAAGTTTCTTTTTTAACTTTCTCCACTCAGAGTGCTTGGAATTTATTATGTAGTACCCTTCTTTTAAGTGAAGCATAAAGGAAATAGAATAGTACTGTTAAGAGTGTTTTTTTTTTTTTTTCCTTAATCTCAAAACTGGGAATACAATTCATGCCTCTCTTTTAAAATCATTGTCAATGGTAGGGTTTTTGCAACTAAATGCAAACCTGAATAAAGCTTTTTAAGTATTTTAACTAGAGCAGGATCAACTGTCTAGCTTATATACGTGTCCTTTTTTACTTCATTTGTTTTATTGTTAAAGGAGTACAGTAATCCCCCGCTATATCACTCTTCGACTTTCGCGGCTTCACTCTATCGCGGATTATATATGTAAGCATATTTAAATATATATCGCGGATTTTTTGCTGGTTCGTGGATTTCTGCGGACAATGGGACTTTTAATTTCTGGTACATGCTTCCTCAGTTGGTTTGCCCAGTTGATTTCATACAAGGGACTCTATTGGCAGATGGCTGAGAAGCTACCCAACCAGAGTGCGTATTACGTATTAAATACAACTCCTCAAATATATTATGAGCACGGGGGCTGTTCGCACCCTTAGAGGATATGGCCGCTCCTCAAAAAACGCTGAAAGATTACCTTCACATTGCTCTCTTCCTTGCTGGGCTTACATATGGCTGCTTTGTCAAGCGATATGCGTCCCGCACTGTGCTTCGCATACTTAAAAGATCAAACAGCACGTATTGATTTTTGATTGTTTTCTTTTTTCTCTCTCTTGCTCTGACATTCTCTGCTCCTGACGGAGGGGGTGTGAGCAGGGGGGCTGTTCGCACCCCTAGACGATACCGACACTCGTCTAAAAATGCTGAAAGATTTCCTTCACGTTGCTCCCTTCTGTGCAGCTGCTTTATCAAGCGACATGCTTCCTGCACGGTGCTTCGCATACTTAAAAGCTCAAAGGGCACATATTGATTTTTGATTGTTTTCTTTTTTCTCTCTCTTGCTCTGACATTCTCTGCTCCTGACGGAAGGGCTGTGAGCAGAGGGGCTGTTCGCACACTAGCCTAGAGGATGTGGATGCTCCTCTAAAAAGTGCTGAAAGACTACCTTTACATTGTACATCCTTGCAGCTGCTTTGTCCGGCGGTGCTTCGCTTACTTAAAAGCCAAACAGCCCTATTGATTTTTTGTTTGCTTTTTTCTCTCTCTCTCTCTGACATTCTCTGCTCCTGATGTGCACTCCTTTGAAGAGGAAGATATGTTTGCATTCTTTTTGTGAGACGGAACTGTCATCTCTGTTTTGTCATGGAGCACAGTTTAAACTTTTGAAAAAGAGACAAATGTTTGTTTGCAGTGTTTGAATAAAGTTCCTGTCTCTCTACAACCTCCTGTGTTTCTGTGCAAATCTGTGACCCAAGCATGACAATATAAAAATAACCATATAAACATATGGTTTCTACTTCGCGGATTTTCACCTTTCGCGGGGGGGTCTGGAACGCAACCCCCGCGATAGAGGAGGGATTACTGTATTGGCCAATTGAAGTTATTTTCCTATGTGTTTCAATTTTATGTTTAAAATGAGAAGTGAATTGTCATGGTGTGGGCTTTGTGCATGCAACTGCCAGAAGAATCTTGTAAATTGACAGGGCCTTTAGGTGACATACAGGAAGTCCAGTGTTCTTTTATTTGGGGCTCTTTTTCCTGGGTCCACTCCTTGGACAAGTGAGCAAACAGTGAAGTGATTCTGAAGACTGGTCATGAGTTATATCTTAAGCACCATAGCAGCCCTTCTAGACCCCCTTCAGTTTGCCTGCAGAGCAAATACAGTGGGGCAAAAAAGTATTTAGTCAGCCACCAATTGTGCAAGTTCTCCCACTTAAAAAGATGAGAGAGGCCTGTAATTTTCATCATAGGTATACCTCAACTCTGAGAGACAAAATGAGAAAAAAAAATCCAGAAAATCACATTGTCTGATTTTAAAGAATTCATTTGCAAATTATGGTGGAAAATAAGTATTTGGTCACCTACAAACAAGCAAGATTTCTGGCACTCACAAACCTGTAACTTCTTCTGTAAGAGGCTCCTCTGTCCTCCACTCGTTACCTGTATTAATGGCACCTGTTTGAACTCGTTATCAATATAAAAGACACCTGTCCACAACCTCAAACATTCACACTCCAAACTCCACTATGGCCAAGACCAAAGAGCTGTCAAAGGACACCAGAAACAAAATTGTAAACCTGCACCAGGCTGGGAAGACTGAATCTGCAATAGGTAAACAGCTTGGTGTGAAGAAATCAACTGTGGGAGCAATTATTAGAAAATGGAAGACATACAAGACCACTAATAATCTCCCTTGATCTGGGACTCCACGCAAGATCTCACCCGGTGGGGTCAAAATGATCACAAGAACAGTGAGCAAAAATCCCAGAACTACACGGGGGGGACCTAGTGAATGACCTGCAGAGAGCTGGGACCAAAGTAACAAAGGCTACCATCAGTAACACACTACGCCGTCAGGAACTCAAATCCTGCGGTGCCAGACGTGTCCCCCTGCTTAAGCCAGTAAATGTGCAGGCCCGTCTGAAGTTTGCTAGAGAGCATTTGGATGATCCAGAAGAGGATTGGGAGAATGTTATATGGTCAGATGAAACCAAAATAGAACTTTTGGTAAAAACTCTACTCGTTGTGTTTGGAGGAGAAAGAATGCTGAGTTGCATCCAAAGAACACCATACTTACTGTAAAGCATGGGGGTGGAAACATCATGCTTTGGGGCTGTTTTTCTGCAAAGGGACCAGGACGACTGATCCGTGTAAAGGAAAGAATGAATGGGGCCATGTATTGTCAGATTTTGAGTGAAAACCTCCTTCCATCAGCAAGGGCATTGAAGATGAAATGTGGCTGGGTCTTTCAGCATGACAATGATCCCATACACACCGCCCGGGTAACGAAGGAGTGGCTTCGTAAGAAGCATTTCAAGGTCCTGGTGTGGCCTAGCCAGTCTCCAGATCTCAACCCCATAGAAAATCTTTGGAGGGAGTTGAAAGTCCGTGTTGCCCAGCGACAGCCCCAAAACATCACTGCTCTAGAGGAGATCTGCATGGAGGAATGGGCCAAAATACCAGCAACAGTGTGTGAAAACCTTGTGAAGACTTACAGAAAACATTTGACCTCTGTCATTGCCAACAAAGGGTATATAACAAAGTATTGAGATGAACTTTTGTTTTTGACCAAATACTTTTTTCCACCATAATTTGCAAAGAAATTCTTCAAAAATCAGACAATGTGATTTTTCTGGATTTTTTTTCTCATTTTGTCTCTCATAGTTGAGGTATACCTATGATGAAAATTACAGGCCTCTCTCATCTTTTTAAGTTGGAGAACTTGCACAATTGGTGGCTGACTAAATACTTTTTTGCCCCACTGTAGGTCCGCAGAGGATTCTGTCAGTGTTGCTATGTATTGAATAAAATAATTATGTAAGAATACTCTCTATTGATCAGAGCTCTGCATTCAATAAAGTGATACCTAATCCTTGGTCTGACATTCATCATCTGTAATTGGGCTCTGGACTTCCTAACAGGAAGACCCCAGGTAATCTGAATTGGGAACTTCATTTCCAACATATGGGTTTTTCAATATAGGGACCCCCAGGGCTGTGTGCCAAGTCCCAAGCTTTATATCGTCTTCTCCGGTGACTGTGTTGCTTCCCAAAATAATGCCAGTATCACCACATTTTCTGATGATACTACAGTCATTGGATTGATAATTGGGAAAGGTGAGAATACCTACAGGAGTGGAAAATCTGGTAATGTTGGACCAGAAGAACAACAAAATTCTTATCCAACGAATGAGAGGGTGAAGCAGGACTTCAATTCAATTGCAAAGCAATTTGGAATTACATCGTTATTGTTCACATTCAACGTGGAGTTTTTAGGAAGGAACTGTTAATAAATCGGCCAAAAATGCACACATTTTACGCATTTTACCTTATACTTGCATACCATTGGTATGGTCAAGTAACATTAAAATATATATAATTTTTTGGGTGGCATGTTCCTTTAAATTTCTTGGTATTTATATTAGTGAGCCCCTTACCTGGTCCCACAATACTGTTCAACTGGTAAAGAAATCTCAGTAGCATTTGTTCTTTCTGAGAAAGCCAAAGAAATTTTGGAATCCCAGCCAGAATACTTGGTAGCTTTTATATGGGTACTATTGATTACTGCACAGGACCAAAAGCTCTAGAGCAGGAGGTCAGGAATACACAAATCATTTCAGAAATAGCTTTAGATGATATTTACCATGCCACAGCCATCAGGAGGGCTCACAGCATTATGAAGGACAGCACCCACCCCCAACACAGTCTATTCACACTCCTACCATCCAGCAAATGCTATAGGAGTATGAATCAAGGACTACAAGACTATGGAATAGTTTATATCCGCAATTAGACTTACTAATGATTCCCATCCATTACCTCTTCAACTTACGTAAAATCCAGACAAAAGGAGAACTTGCAGTCTCTAAATGGGCAATGTCCCATTATGAGATTTAGACCTATGATACAGGATGCGTGAAGCTTCATTGCTTCTGACTGTGTTGCCAGGTTGGAACCAGCGTATATAGATTAGCTACATTTAACAGTTTTAGCCGCTTGATTTAAAACTTCTCTTGATTTTTACAACTCCTCTATCTGGTACTTGCATTTTGGAGTTTTACTTGTTCTCCTCACACTTGCATGGATTTGACATGAAAGTTAGGTTAATTGACAACTTCAGGTTGGCACCTTATGAGAAAGTGTGGTGGTGCGAGTCCAAGTTTAGGTCCTAAATTGCTTATAGTGTTTTACTGGATAGGCTTTGACTCCTCCAAACCCTGTACTGGATAAGCTGATTAGAAAAAGGATGAATGGAAGGGTGGACAACTGTAGTCGTACCCATTACTTTCAGTGGATAAATGCAAAGACTCCATTCGCTTATTTAGGCTATATAGAGTGTTTTAACAGAAGGAGGTCCACTGTGCACGCCTTATTCCCTTCTTGCAATGCAGGATGCCATAAGTGAATGAGTATTGCACTTTCCTTTTTTTTTTTCTTGTCTTGAAAGAACAATTGGATTTTCCTGATTTACTAAGTTAAAACTTAAATAGCAGGCAGGGTTCCTGTAATCCTGCTGTGAACCTCAAGCTCTGGTGCTGTTTAAATATGAATGTTTTGAGTCCAGGCTATGGCTAGTCCACTGTCTGCAGAGGCTCAAGCCTCTTTCATAATGGTACTTGTGTACGTGCTGGTAGGAGTAGGGACATTCTTACAGTTGGTCAGTTGTATCCCCATAACTTAAGAAAATGAAATAACCATTACAGTTAGTTTTTTTTCCTCCCCTTCCCCTAAATGAAGGTGGGTCAACCTAATCATTCAACCAAGATGTTGTTTAGAATGATATGCTGAGGCAAGCAGCATAAGATGGAGGAGAATTTATAAGCATTGTTATGGAATTCATTACATTTTTTCACCAGATCTTTTATGTATTGGAAAATCAGTGTTTTAAGAACTTCAAATATATGTATTCTAATAATACTGTAAAGTAGACTTTTTCTTTTTTTGAAGAGGCAGCATGCAAAATGTACAATGCATTGCTTTTGGTTTAAAATACAATTTTACTGTCTTAGTATAAAAGTCTTAAACAGTAAGCTAAGTTTGAATTGTACATGGCCCTCACTGGTGTAACCCTTGCTTCATATCAGCTGCTTTTTATTAAGTTATCAGAATTGGACATAAAACCTCAATCAGAGAACCTTTACTTGTAACTGGTTTAAAAGACTGACCTTATGAAATAAGATTGACACAAAGGTAGTTGAAATACTGTATCACGCTAAGCATATTTTGAAATGTATATTACTCCAATATGTAAAAGAAAAACATGGCGGTCTTCAGTATATTTTTTAACATGATTCCTGCTCTTGATTATGTAGGGTATGCATATTTTTTGAATATTGCAAAAATAATAAATACTTAGTGTTGGCAAGAAATCAGTTAGTGGGATTGTTCACTTCATTTAGCAGTAAGCAAGTTTTGCGGTAGTTTGAGCTTGAGAAATATGCGTATTTTCTATCTGTGGAATAGAATCTAGGGTAAATCTCCTGATTTTCTGTTGTTCCCAAACGAGCTCTTGATATATTTTTGGTTGTTGCATTGATTCTTTCTTTTGCTCTTAGCTTTATTTATGGTCCATAAGAGGTGTAGCAACTGTGCAAAAAGTGCAACTGCATGTTTTGTAATGTTATTTATAGTACTGATTATTATGAATGAATCAAGTCTTGTTTCTTTGACAAGATTTACATACGTCTGGCATTTTCATATGGAATTTTCATCTTCTTTTGTGTCTAAAGCATTGTTTTTATTTATAAAACCAAGCATCAAGTTGTAAACTGAAAGGAACTTTTATTTAATTTCATGTTTTTTTTTTTTTTCAAACTTTGTATTCAATAAAAAAAAAAAACTTTAAACAATTAACTGAAATTCAACTTGTAAATGAGCTTATGCCATGCATTTTTGGATTTAAACATCTAAAGTCCTTCCAGCAGTAGATCTAATAGAAATTTAAGGTATTGTACTTGAAAGTGCTTATGGCATTCTTTTTCATAAATTATATTTAATGAAATAAATGAGTACCAGCAAAGGTAGACTAGCTATTTTGTAACAGGAATATGATGTTGAAGTGTCAAGTTCAGAGCTATATTTTTATATAATCATACTTTTTTATAAAGGACTTGAATTACAAATTAATCTGTCATTTGTAGCTTGCTAAGGTTTTGTGTTATTAATACTAGGATAGCAGTTCTTGAAACTGTGAATAATCCCCCTGAAATGTTGTTGAACGTCCAGGTATTTCACCCTGACATTTAAGTGTGAACTTTAGTGTAAATAACTGTTTTCATGGAAGAATATTAGCGTTGGGAATGTTTTATATTTAAATTGGTGCACTTCTGTCAACTACAAATTTGAGCACACAATATCAGAAAAGGAGGGAGAAAGCAGCTGCATAAATTAGCCCGGACAGATTACTGTTCGACTGAACCTTGCCATTGGCATTTTACAGCAGGGAAACTTCTCTGAGTAAGTAACATACTGAACTCAAAGTGCCAGTCATTGTATAGTTGTTTTAATGTTTGTTTTTTTCTCTTCATACTCGTGGTATTTGCCACCATTTACATTTAGTCCTCCTATCCATTCCATCTCCATCACAGTGCAGCTCTTCACACCCATGTTTTGTTCAAACCATCTATATTCCATGAAAAGTCAGAACTAATGGTACCTTCAGTTTTTTAGAAAACATTTTTGCAGAAATTAAAAAAATAATAATATGAATGCCATTTTTGTCAAGGTAAAATAGCATAAGTAACCCAAGGCAAAAAAAAAAAGTAATGCAATAACTGCTTAGAAATGTTCTTTTTTTTTTTTTCTGCGCTCTTGTCTAAACTTTGCCTGTGTCCTTCTTTATTTATCCTATTAAAACTGATACGTACATTCTGGCAATATGCCAAACTACAATGTTACATTAACAATTTATGAATATGGAGATATTGTTAAATATTAGCTCTAAAGGTATTCAAGACCATCTAAACTGAAATGGACAGTGTACTTATGGCTTATTTACAGTACAGGGTCAACATAAACCCAGTAATATTTTTAGTAGAAATGGATTAGAGAGGTGTATTAAGGGAAATATGTATATAACAGGTGTGAGTTAATGGCAAATAACATGGAACATGATTCACATCATAATGATCAGATATATCTGGTGTGGAGATTTTACTTAGGCCAAACAATGCAAAAGGTGGATGGAATTACAGGACAGTGAACCAGCCTAGCTAGATCCAGATAATATCCATTAACCACTAATGTTGTCTACATCACTATTAAATCATTTAAATTTACATTTTGTTGTAATTTAAGTATATTTTTCATCTGTAGCCTTTATAGAAGGATAAATACAACCCTGTTTTAAGGTATTTCAAATAGTTGATGTTGTCTTTTAGACCTGTTAGCAGAGAATGGTCGCCTGAATAACACACGAGACGTAATTTCAGCCTTTGCCAAGATGATGAGTGCTCATCGAGGGGAAGTAATCTGCTCTGTCACTACAGCTCAGGTAAATAAATATGTACTGTATATAACTTGTTTGAAGTAAGATTGTTTATAAATGTGTTTGTATGTGGTCTTTAGGGTTAAACATTAAGTGGTTTTTATGCTATAGTAGTGAAGTTCTTAAGATTTTTGACCACTGTCTAGCCTTTGGTTTTCTTTTTAAAGCACAAAATTCAGATTGTGAGTAATTGTAAGAAGAAAAGTTAATTTGAACTTTGAAAATATCTGCTGTGCTAATGTATTCCATCCTTTTTGTTGTTCTGTAGTTGAGATAGGAGTGGGGTTTGATTGTATTCTTCAGGAACAAGACCACAATATTGCCAATGCTGAGATGGTTATTTTACTAAAAATTGACTTCATGTACTGTATTATTGAACTTTTTTACAACTGTTATTACTACTTGTATTTGTTTAAGTATATTCAATTACAAATTTTATTACATCAATTTAAAGGAATACATTTATAACATATTATGTATATTAATTATATTAAGCCCCTGGATGAGGTGAATTTAAATGAACTGAAAAATGCCTTGAATGGCTTCCTGCAGAAAGGTGAAACTTTAAAATTGGAGACCAAGGTGAGTATAAAATTCACTCCTGAAATTTTCAAGTAAAATATCTGAAATCTGCATTCTGAAAATGGTGCAATGAATTTTCGCCTGGCATGCATGGTACCCTGACGTGTAGATAGTGCTTGTAAATAGGAGTCCGGACAATCCACACTGTTAAGACACATCAGGCT
Organism: Erpetoichthys calabaricus; assembly: GCF_900747795.2. Classification (NCBI taxonomy): domain Eukaryota; kingdom Metazoa; phylum Chordata; class Cladistia; order Polypteriformes; family Polypteridae; genus Erpetoichthys; species Erpetoichthys calabaricus. The sequence goes on along the minus strand of NC_041397.2, from coordinate 260,324,019 downwards.
GTGCATTCCTTGTATTGGGCAAATTCAATCTGTACAGAAGAACCTGCGCTTAATCAAAAAAGCCATTCCTCTGCTTACAATGGGTATATGATATTCAGAATGCAAAATGCTCAAAAAAGGAAAAGAAAAAAGCACGTTCTTTAATAACGTCAGTATGCATGGAAATAGAAGTTGTTAAGAAGGAAACAGGAAATTATTAATGATTGTAATTTTTCAGCTTTGTTATTGGAACACGCATGAAGTTGTGATAGGTGCTTGGTCTGGGTGACTACTCTGAAAAAATGTAACACAGTTGCCTGTGAATTCTGACGCTACCATTCACCACTTGTTGTTTCATATGATTTTGCAAGTGCTGAGTCTCAGTTGATTTGTTTTTTTATTTTACTCTTAGACCACTTTACACCTGCCAGTCATTTGTGTTGTGTTAAAGCTTATGTATACATGGTGACCATCAGAGTCACACGCCAAGCAAGTCCCATTGTTTAGAATGTCAAAATTTTTCTTTTCTCCTAGTCTTTTGAGCTCATATACAGACCTCCGTAAATGGATCAATGTCCATATTCTGCAAAAATTAACTTTGTGTTTATTATAATGGTATGTTCAATGTTATAACTTGCACATCACCCTCATACTATTATGGTTAAGTTGGCATGTAGGTGTTTATTTACTTGTGCTCATTAATACTGTCCTATCAAAAGATTCCCTCATCCTCATGCCACACCCATTATAAAGAAGTGTTTATTTTTTCACAGCCTTACAGAAGCTGACACTGAGCACTTATATATACTAGCAGTGATGTACCTCAGGAATCTTCTCCCTGTTAGTTATTGGTTTGTTAACAATGTTTGTTTTCTTCACTCTTTTAATAATAATTTGCATTTATGTTGTGAATTTTGGATTCAGTATTTTCAAACAGTATTTTACAAGTGTGAATTGCACATTTTTTTTTTTTTTGTGAGCTCTGTTTATGTACTGAAGTTTTCTCCCAAGATCCACTGTGCTAATGTGATGGTGCTCATGGGATGTGCATATTTGCACTGTGCAAAACTGAGTGTTTACAGGCAAGACTGCATACCATTTCTTCCTGCATGGATTTTTAAAATTGGCATTGTGATTGCCAATGTAATAGCTAAAGGGCCATTCACATTTTGCTTCTCCAGTGGAGACCATAGAAGCGTGTGTGGAACAGTAAGCAGCTGACCATTTGTTTAAAGTTACTGGTGATTATACTTCTATCAAAGGCTAACAATACAGTTACTAATAGTGGTTTTAGCACCTGCCTGGAGGTCTGACTCTTCCATTATTGGTGTTTGTCAACATTTATAAGGTGAGTTATTGTACAATGCAAAATGGTTTGTGTACACAGAAATGTACAGAATTATTAAACCCCCTACTAATTCACCTAGCACCCTGTTAACAGACAGACCTGGTAGGAGGCGTTGGATATTTCAGCTGAAATATCCAAAGTGTTAATAAATGATACTGAAGTATTGATTGTAATGCTTCACTCTTTTTTGCTCGTAAAATTACACCAAGTTTTGTGATTAAGTATTTTACATTTTGTTCTTTTTCACCAGTCTGACCCATCTATACTTGGTGGAATGATCGTTAGTATTGGAGATAAATATGTTGACATGTCAACGAAGACCAAGATTCAGAAGCTGACCAAAATCATGAAGGAGACTTAATGTCGGTGTTTGTTCAAGTCATCCTCGGGCCATAAGAGGGGTCTGGTCAATTTCTTATTGTATTCTAGATGTCTGTAAAATAAATGGCGAAATCCCTGTCTGGTATTGTGTTTCCACGTTCACTGAAGCAAAACAAATGTGTTTACCATGCCAAAAACAAATTTCATAAACATAAAAAGTGCTAAATATTTTCTACATCTTCTCTCCCGCACTCCTTGGCAGGGTTTTGTCCTAAAACTTCCAACTTGTACTATAACCCCCATAAAAGTCAACGGTTCATTCCGTTATTTCTACACTTTGAATAAACGGCAGCAGAAGTTAAGAAAAAAAAATATTCAAATATAAAATAACTAATGTAAAAATAGAATAAAAAGTTTCACAGTGTCTTTTCAGCATGAAGATGACATGTTTGGAAAAGAATATTTAAACATGGAGCATGAGAGCGAAAACAGACTGTGATTCATCAGAGGACAGTTTATGGATGTGTTACATCATTAAATAACAACGGTGAAGATTTAATGATAGAAAACCTAGAGGTAGACACTAAAATACTTTGAATATTCTTTCATTTGTTTTTGTAAAGTTCATGTAATTGACAGCATAATACATTTTAAGTATAATGTGCATACTCTGGGATTGTGATGTACTAAATTCTTAAATTCCACATGTGACATCAAGTCAGAACATTAAAAGCCTGGCATCAACACTCAACACAAAACAAAACATAAAATGTATTAAAATTTTTAATAAGGTTTCTCTCATAGGTTTACAGTACAGAACACAGTAGGTTTACATTGTATTTCTTAGTCCTAGCGATTTTTATTTGCTTTTTTGTTTAAAAAAGCATGCTGTGTTGGTAGGTTTTGAGAGAGGGTACAGATTTCTAATAATGATTAAACCTTGTACACCCTTTCACATCGATAAGAGTACAGAGACCCCAGCCAAAGAACTTCCATAGTTTCCCTTGCTTGATTAATTATAAACATTTAAAACAGTACATAACACTTTTAGATTTTTTTAAATAAACTGTCTTACATTTTCAATGTAACCACATACAATATTCTTTTTTTTTAAAATAAAACTAGACATTACCTTCATTTGGCAACAAAAATGTGCACAAATTCAAAGCTAACCAGCAAGGGATTATTGGAAGTAACTCGGGATCCCACCTCCGCAGAGACGGGGGGAGAGGGAGTCTTCAGTCAGGCCAGTGCTGACACATCCGTAACCTCGGACAGTCCGCGGAGGACCATCTTGTTTTCTGCAAAAGCCGTTGTCAGTTCACCAGCCTTTGATATCACTGACAAACAGAGAAAAGAGTTGAGGGTAGTGAAGTGTAACGGCAGTCACGTGAGGGAGATGCTGTTTTTCTAATCAGGCCCCTAACTCGTGGGCCCATTGTGCTGCCCATTCCTTGTCCTGCATTGTTCACAATCAGAAACAAACTTGTTTGATTTTAGTGTTTATTTTGTACACCCAGAATATTCTGACTATATCAAGGCTCAGGTTGATTTGGCTCCTAACTGCATTAACTGGTAGAAGATGTGAACGGATTTGTTTTGTTGCAGCCACAGTAATTCCAAATCAAATGGTTTTAGGTCAGGGTGTTTTGTTTTTTTTTTTGTCTGAAATTCTACATTCTTCCTGGTACAGTAAGCCACCTGTTCAGTTATTTTTGTGGATTACTTGGCAGAGACCTTTACCCACGTCAACTTACAAGTTGTGGGTCCATTATTAGGAACACAATACTGGAGCAATGGCACCTTACAGACTTGATCAGGGTGCCACAGTTGGGACTGAACTAGCAGTGGCTCTGCTAGCCACTCTGTCACACTTTCGAAACATAAAAGTGCAAAAACATAAAGTAGATCTAAAGTAAAATAAATTAAGTAAACAAGCAAGGAATCCTCGTACCGATTCAGAATGAGTCCAGGTGTTTAGATGTGAGGATTGTTATGGGCTAAAGCCAGATGACGTCTAACTGGTGCCAGTGCATTTCACATACAAGTGGAGAGTCATTTTTTCTGGTGCCCGTATGGTTTTCTCTTAAAGAACCTGCTCCATGTAAGTCACCTTTTATATAAAGCACCTGCTGTATAAATATGAACTGATATGTGATACCTCAACACACATAAATAAGAAGTAGGACTATATAAAAAATGAAAAATAAAACCAGCAGCTGAGCGAGGGCTACACCCTGTAAGTACCCTTTTACACGTTCCAATATGCTGTTGTGCCACCGCCATCTGCAGTCAGCCCAGAGAGGCAGGACAGATGTTCAAGGTGCATGCCAGCCTTAGCCGATAAGCTACCTCAGTTCCTCACCTCCTTGGCATCAAATGAAAAATAGCTGATGAGATTATAGTGACGCGATCGGTCATCTTAAGACTGCGTCCGAGTCGTAATGATTATATGGGGGGAGCTCAAGCAATGATACGTTGTCTAGCTTGTGTTGTGGCACAGTCCCAGTGCAGCTACTCTCTGTGACCACATCACTGCCACTTCATGATCTCGTACCAGAGCTCAGCAGGAGAAACAAGTATTACTAGGCATTGAGAGAAATTAACGGAACAAAAACAAAAAACATGCCACTTCCTTACAGTTTATCTGCACCTTAAAAAAAGGTAATAACCTTTAAACCGTTTATCTGAATATCTCCAGGAAAATTCTCACGTGCCAAAAATCAGAAACACTAAAGGTGATGCAGGGTACACACTGCTGCCCACCATCTTTGGGCAGGACCCTTGGACTTGGCAGCTTGTGGGTAAACTGCTGTCCGCATGCAGCACTTTACCTTCAGTGCACCCGTGAATATATCTGCCCATTTTATTCCTTTTGTCTCTTAAGCCAGACATTTGGATTGATTTGGCATAACCTTACCCTTCTATAAATAAATATTGAAATAAATAGAAATACACCAAATTATGGGCAGTGCTGTGTTCTCAAGACAGACGTGTGACTTATGAAGTGTTTGTCTAGACACTAACAAATCTGGCTTGCATGCCTCGAGAAAAATGGTGGGTTCATGACAAATAACATCTGAGCCCATCACATTCCCAAAGAAAGTGAAGCAAAGGGCACGCAGTCTGTACTTGACTTTCAGTCTTTCAAATAATCAGCTCAAATCTGCAGTCCAGCCCAGCAGAAACGACAAAAGCCAGTGAGTGTGTAGACGCGGTTCTCCTCCTCGGTGTTAGCTGCTGCCGCAAGAACATTTAAATCTGCCTTGTTTCACTGCTGGGAAAGAAGTAGTTATGACTCCAAAAAAATATATATAAATAAATAAAAGCCAGTGTATTCAAAATAAAGGAATGTACATGTCAAAGTGATCAGCCAGTGTGTCTGAGTGGCACAGACGTGTACCAAAGCTAGTGCATCAGGCGCCAGAATTGTTGACCTCAAGTAACTTGGCAGCGAATGCCCTAAAGCTTTCTTATCTGAACAGACATAACAGAAAGCCTTCCACCAGACGCCAAGATCCCAGTGGAAAGCACAAACAGCTTTTGCAGACTCTCCAGAACTCGCTTCATTCCTCTTGTGACCGTGGAATTGCAAGATGGAAAATTCCTAAGGGTGGAGAGGGGGATGAATTGTGACTCCAGCAATGGCTACGGTTCTTCAAATAACTGCAAGTCCAGGCGCACCACTATCTCACCCGTAGGGACTTCATGCAGGAGGAGACGCTTGGTAATTGGTCCCTTTGAACCCTGGTCTTTCTTTATGTCGGCCACACGGATCTCCGTTCTCCCCAGGAAGTCTAAGAGGAAAAAAAAAAAAAAGTTGAAGCGGATGTTTGTCATGTGCGTTCATTTTACTGAGGTCCTCCTCACACGTCTGCTGCCTGGACTAAGTGGACTGTCCTGTCCAGCACTCCGCTTACTTTAAAGCTCTGTAGTCAGCTGCCATCTACGGCAGTCACACTTAGGGCAGGACTTTGTGCTTTTTTATTTTAAGCTTTTGTTTGAATACACTCGCCTCTGCTGAAAGAACAGAATGTGCAGGATGGAAAGGTTCAATTTAAATGATACTTGGATTCAATCATCTTGGGTGTGTCTGGTCTGATTTAACTAAGTGTCATTTCAGGTTCATTCATTGGTTGATTTAGTGACTAAAGGGGCCATTACTTTTTCACAGGGGTGATATGGGTGTTGGTGAGCCGTCCTCTTTCAATAAATCAAACGATCATTTAAAAACTGAGCATTGTGTTCACTCAGGTTGTGTTTTATGTTCTAGTCAATTTGGAGAAACAAACATGGAGAAAGGGGGCATGTACTTTTTCACGGCACCGTAGTACTGTTACAACACGTGGTCTCCACGAGTGCCTACTGCCATGTGCATCAGAGGCACAGTGCCCACCAAACACTGATTCAGATCCGAGCTGTGGGCAGTCAAGGCTTTTTATTTGTTGTTTCTTAACCTTGTCTTTGTCGTTAAGACTGAAGAAGACGTCTGAGACGAGGCAGGGGTATGACAGCTAAGGATGGCACAGAACAAACGTTTTAGTCCTCCAGATATATTGTATGGTAACCTGCCCTCATTTTGACGCACAGTGGCGCCGACACAGAGCTCCAACGATGAAGACTAAAACGTGACAGTAATGTAGCGTCACACACTTACCATCCGGGGAGAACTGGTCACGCTCAAACACCGTAATGCACAGCACATCCTGCTCTAAATCCTTGATGAAGAACTGGCAGTTGGAGTTCCACTTGGGATTGAGAGTGTCCTGCAGGGTCTTGGTGATGTGACACTGGGAGCCCATCGTCACCTCACAGTACGGGTTGCTCTTTCCTGCGGTTTGAGAGGTAAGAAAACTGCTGAGAGAGGAGCGCACTTGTGGTTAAAGGCACTATATAAAATAAGAATGTGTCATGTCTAAACCTCCCCCCCCCCCCAAACCCCATTACAGCACTTTAGGGTCACATTATGTGAGCCCCGGAGTGAATCAAGTAGAGTAACGGGCCCGTGCTTCCATCTCTCTCTTATTTTACATTGTGATTAGCTCAGAACCATGCACAAGTTGTTAAAAATAAAAGCTTGTAACAGCTTGTGTCAAGATTATGATCATTTACAAAAACTATAACTAAAATGATCAAAATAAAAACTAAAATAAAGGGCGAGTGAAAAATCAGAACAAATCTGCAATTAAAACTGCGTACTTGAAAACTGACTGCGATAAAATTAAAACTGAGTAGAAATGAGAGTATGTTGTATTCTGTTTTTGTAATAAACTGCTTGCTCGTGTTCGATGTTCCCACTGAGACATGCGCAACATTTTGAGTGAGGAAACCCACCAGACTGTACTGAAAGTTCTCAACGGCCATCCTTCTGGATATCAGTTATTAAAACCTGGGACACCTGGGAAGTAACGCCATGAATGAAAACTGGCAGCACAGAGACTCAGTGAGTCGGCCTTACAGCCAGCCATTCTCGACGTTACCCACGTACAGTTTGGCTGTTTGAAGTCTCTTTGGTTTGCAAAACACTGAAAGACCAAACATTTCAGCAAATAATCCTGATTAGAAGAAGACGGTCAAAAGCGTGTTATGAGATCGAGCCACAGGCGACCCAGGGAGCACACAGCAGATTAGGACCAATCAGATCCACCGGGAAGTTGACGAAACTCCCAACAATTTGAATATTCTGATAAATCCTGCAGCTTTAATTCACAAACTGCATGCCAAGCGTAACTGGCTTGAAGACAGTAGAGCAGTAAATGTAAAAGGTGCAAACACAAAAACACACTGGCGTGCAAAGCGCATTCAAGAATGTGAACTGTGGGCCTCGCTGGATCTTTAACACCGGGCCCACCCATCAGTCTCGCTTTAAACATTTGTCTTATCCTTGCTCTCTCTGTTGCTAGGCTTTTTGAAGATGGCTACATGCTTTTGTTTGGTGGTGCGACACCCCATTTTTTTTGTTTCTCCTCAATTTCTTGTTTTGCTTTTTACTTTCTCATATACAAAGTATAGAGAAAGTATTGTAATCATCCAAAGATTCGATGTCGAGATTTTGATGAATCTCAACGTTTTAGACCTCCCCATATACAAAGTATACGGAAAGTATTGGAATCCTCCAAAAACTCCATTTTGAGAAACTTTAGACCTCCCTGAGTCCGAAAATACCATTTCAGGAATTATGTCTGTATGTAAACACGATAACTTGAGTACGCTTTCAGTTACTAAAGTTTGCATACAAGTATTGGGTACAAAACTTTTGAGCTATTTCTGTTAACCAGAAGTGGTCCTTTTTTATTCATGCAGCTGCAGTCTGATTTATTCAGCTTTACTTTTATAATAATTGTTCACTATATTATTAATTTGATTTGATTTGTTGTTGATGGTTCTGTACATAATATAAAAATATAATCATTGTCTTGCGGTTTACTCCTCAAATATCCATCCCCATATCGGAGTATATGAGAACGTCTGGGGGAGACCACTCCCGATTTTTCTTTTTATTCACATCTGGTTTAATTTCTGCCCCATGTCTGCTGCTGTCAGGTGAGGCTCTGGTGGATTACAAATTCGGCCATTGTTAAAAATGAAGCCTGTCTCTGGCCGGTGGTCAACGTTTTAGACTCTACTACCAGTACGGAGTTGTGCTTTGTGGTAATGTCTTCTCTGCTTTAAAGGATCCCCAGTAAAGCAGATGTATGAAATGTTAATAAAAAGTAAGCAGTCACGTTACCTACTGAATTTTTTTGTTTTAACTTTTCATCAGGAGCAATATCTCTACATGAATGTATAAATTGTTTGTGTCTTTTGTTTTGCATTCTGTAAACTGCGGATTATTCTTTATGACTAGATAATTATATTGCACTAGGGGGTTTGCCCCCCGCTCACCTCACTCGCCAACATCCCCCCCACCACCACCCGGCCTGCGCTATGTGCCAGCCATTTTGCGTCTCTGCCGTTCGCTTTGTGAAGAGGGGGGCGGAATGCACCCCAAGGAGATGCGGTCGCTCCTCTAAAACGGCGATACAATGGGAAACAAATCGTTTTTTTTTTTTTTTTACCTCCTCTTTGCTCGATCAGCTGAGCTAATGAGTGTAAAACTTGTCTCCTATTTATAAAGAACACATTTCTGAACATGGACACAACAACAACATTTATTTCTATAGCACATTTTCATACAAATACTGTAGCTCAAAGTGCTTTACATGATGAAGAAAGAGAAAAAAGACAAGGGAAGAATTAAAATAAGAGAACATTAATTAACTTAGAATAAAAGTAAGGTCCGATGGCCAGGGAGGACAGAAAAAATAAAAGAAAACTCCAGACGGCTGGAGAATAAAATAAAATCTGCAGGGGTTCCAGGCCACGAGACCACCCAGCCCCCTCTAAGCATTCTACCTAACATAAATGATCAGTCCTCATTGTATTCAGGGTTCTCATGGAAGGACTTGATGAAGACGGTCACATGGACTTCTGGCCTTTAATCCATCAATGTAAGGACATCACGGTGCTTTGATTAGGTGGTGATGGCACAGATCGCCACCACAGAAAACCGGAAAAAGAACAGAAGAACATGTAGATGATCAAGTATTATCTGGGCGTATTGTGATTACGGCACAAGTGTGTGATCGATACAGCGATACTGTTCAGGCAGACAGGCTTGTAGGCCTTAAATTACAAATTTCAAAGCACACCTAAACTGCTTTCACAAAGATGTCTACAAAACGGCTGAGGATTGTGACAGCCTGAAAAATCGCAAACCCGCCGAAGAAGGTGAAATGTCAGGTACGCCGGTCAGCAAACACTCGTTTCATGTTTACAGAAAACTGCTGTCTGTTCAGCTCAGTCGAGGAAACGTGCGTGCGTAAGGACATTTCTCGAGTCAGGAATGTCTGGCTACAATGTACGTTACTCGCTGTACAAAACGTTCAGAAGGGAACTGCGCATGGATGGCTGAGGTTACAAAAGAGCCCCACTGAGTCTTTAGTGGGCACATCTGCACGAGACTACAATCCCTTTGCTATGGAGGCACTGGCACTGTCCTTGTGAGTGTGGGTGGGCATGCAGGGCTGTTTCCTGTTTTACACCCAAAGACTGCAGAGATCAGCCGAGCCCATCCTGAGACCCTGAATCACGTTATGTTACAGTGCTATACCCAGGATGCACAGGTTTGCCACCCAGCAATACTGCAAATTAGTGTTGTCAAATAAACACCCATCACTTCTTGAATTGTTGTTCAACAGTTTTTTTAGATTATTTGCGCTTATAATAAACAGTAAGAAAATGGTTGGGTGGGTGTGCTCTGTGAAGGAGTGGCACCCTGCCCAATGCAGTCCGAATGAACGTGGGCACGCTGCGTTTCTGTCAGTTTGGGAAGTGAACAGATGGATTATATATGGACATAATTGTATTGTAGGCTGTTGGGAGGCCATGATGAAGTGCGATGGACTGAATAACATTTTAAAATAAATGAGATGAAGTGACTCCGACCAAAATGAATGCATAATAATGTGGATTCTTTGTAGCCTTTTATTTTTTCACGTCTTTGAATTAACTCAACACTTGTATACCTACACATCAGATTATTATTTAGAAATACTTAAAATATAGACCAAAAAAATGAATGTAAATGTTAAAGCAAAGATATGAGTGCCTACCATGCGATCTGCAGGGCTTCAACTCAATACCCTCCACGATGTTCACCATCAGTCGTCCAATTCCGGTGGCTCTTTGGGAGCGCACTGTGGAAACGGAAAAGAGACCTGTTAAAATACAGCAGTCTGAGCAGGTAAGCAATGTGCTACTGGCTTGGGGGGAGCAGATGCCACACATTACAGCCGTGGTGCCAGCTGGGCTCAACTGCTCCTTGCGCTGGATAGCGTGGCATCACCTCTGTGGCTGGTCACAAGTCCCATTGTTGCTTTCTGTTCTTTTACTCTTTCAGGTGATGGAGATCAGGCATAGCCTTGGGATTGTAAAACTGTCTTACAGGTCAAAGGACATGCCCACTCCCACCTGAAGGTGTCCAGTGGGGTCCCCATATTCCACAGCCCTGTGTTCCTGGACCAGGAGGAGCAACATGGAGGTTAAGTGTGACCACACTCCCCTAAAGTCTACAAATATGTCTGAAGTTGCTTTCAATAGACAAAAGATTATGAGTTGCTGTTCAGGATGAGCATGTATCCTATTGGCTGAATGGAAACTGGAAAGCCTCTCCTGTCACAATTGGGATACTGGCATGGATGGGCACAGATGCCAGTCAACTTTACACCTCACACACATGCAAACTCAATGCAAATCTTTCCTTCCCACATAACATTTCAAATCTGAATGATTGGACCCAGGAGAGGTGACCCCCAAATCCAAAGCTCAGATCCCAGCCCAGTTAGTTTCTTTGTGGGGTCCGCACATTTTCTTTGTATGTTAACATTCAAGTGGCTTAGGAAAATCAGTGTCACTGGCGAGAAATCACCCAGGGTCTCAACCCTCTCTGCTTTGTGTCCTCACATAAACTTGGGACTGCTGAATAAGAAGGAGAGCTCGAAGGGAAGGTCCCCCGGCTTTTGAAGGGTGTCATGGTAGGCAGCGGGCTCTCTTGCTGTCTTTTCAGCCTCGCTGCTCCTCTCTACAATAATGGAGAACAAAATTCCATAAAATATGGTGGAATCAGAGTCAGCTGGTAATGGCATTTCAGGAGATGCGTGTGATGACCCCTGGCAGCGTTTAGTCGGACTTCAAGATGCTGCCATGCAGGTTTAAATACCCCACAGTGCAGATTCATAAACGGTTCTCACAAGTTTGCCACTCTGTGAATGTCTGAACTGCTTTTTAAACTAAACGATTGCTTAATGAAACATAAAAATCCCCCCAGGCTGGGTGCCGGTGGTCTGCTTACCTAAATAGGCCTTTTCCCTTTTCTTTTTCTCTGTTTCAATGTACAGTTCTGAAGCAGCTTTAATTTTTTGAACCCAGGCTGTCCTGTAAAGCATTAGAAAGTATAATTTAGTAAAAGTGACAGTCAGTGTGTTACGTTTTAAGGCAGAGAAATGTCTACGACATTAAAATAAAAATTTTAATCAGAAAGAAAAAAAAAAAAAAGGTAGGGACGTACCTTTCATTAATGCTTTCAGCTCGGAGCGTGTAGACCCGGTCAATGTGAGAAATGTGAAAAATGGGCTCATCTCCTGACGGATCAGTCGGCAGCTTCACTAGCACCTCATTTAAGAAAATGGGCTGTAGGGGGCAACATGGAGACGTCAGTGGCAGCGGCACAGGCAGATCGTGATGATGATTAAAGTACTAGAAAATCGCTAGCTGAATTTCATCCGTCGTATTCTTTACTAGAAAACTTATTCCATGTCCTACATACTGTAATTTGTGTCTCGCTTTCTAATAAAAAGTACTGAATCAGCTACACTGTTCCTGCTTACTGATGTACTGTACACAAGTGTACTGATGCACACGACTTACTAACACAACGTCCTAAAGTCATAAGCGTATGAAATCTTGAAGGAGATCTGCTGCGAGGTGAACAGCAAAGATCATAAAAATGAGGTACGCAGTCATATGAATGTAAAGTGTGCAAATGAGAGCTGCTGTCTCCTCCCTGAAAACAAGACATGTTATTTTCAAAACATACTGCTTGACATGGCTGACTCAGGGCTCATGGAAATATTGAAATATATGAAAGCAAGAGCAAGTCAGGTGAATAATAAGGTGAACTCTTTTCACTCACTCCTTGGTTTTTCTTTGGAAAACTACATAGTCGGTCTCCCATAAACATCTCCTGGCTACAAGAGCATTGATCACAAACACAGAGCCGTGTATTTTATTGAAGACATGCCCACAGAAAAAACAATCATCCCAGGCCTTGTCCACAGTACTGTGTTTTCATCTAAAAACGCAGACATTTTGCCTTTCATCCATACTAACTTGGCATTTTAAATCTCCAAAATGGAGACTTTTGAAAATTGTCCTCAGATACTTCTGAAAATGCTGGCTTGGCCTTGCAATGTGGACGGGTGAAAAACGTAGACAGTGCACTCAAATTTGGTTGTGATTATTTTTTGTAATCAACTGTTTATTTTACTTAACAAAGTTGGGAATAATTCAATATTTCAGCACACCCCCATCCTAAGTCCCGTGCCATGCCAACCAACCAACCAACCACACCACCACCACACACACCCCTGCATTACCAGTCCCTGCTCATAAAAGATGTAACTGTGGAGTTATGAATGGACTCTCTGGGTGCTCCACTAGTCCGTGATGCTAACAACTCCAGAAGAATCGGGTTGTGAAAAGATGATGGACAGATTTTCAGCGAGATTAGGGGACTTCCGCCAAGAGGCAAGAAGACACTTAGTAGCTGCAGTGTCAAGACACAAGAATTTGGGACACTGACAGAGTAAGGCCTGAAAGATCCAGGATTGCAAGAATATGTGGCAATAGAGGAATAGGAAGTGATAGCATTGAGGAGAATGAGCAAGCGATTAGAGACCAGAGAGCAAGCACAGGACGACAAAACCAATGCATATACATAAATGTCCCTGTGGCATCACAGGGTCATAAGTGACCGAGAGGATCTGGGCTAAAGTGCATTAAGTGTGGCTTACGAGGAGTAAAATATAACCTGCGTACAAACTTAAATTGAGTAAACTGATAAATAGGGTTTCTTAATGAAAATTTGACATTTTTAAGAAGTGCATCCCAGGAGATAGGAGAGGATAATGTGACGTCCTGGGACCACAGAGAGATGAAGGTAAAGGTTTATTAGAAGCTTTAAATAGCAGGAAGTAAAGAACTGAGACAAGCTTTCTGAGAAGAGGAAAGGAACAAGCGAGAGGGAAAAGAGGATGAAAGGGCTAAGGTGATGTAAGGGAGACACCATGTGCCACTAGTGCTAAACAAGCTGTAGAGTGTAGAAAAAGGGAGAAGGAGGATTGTCAAAGTGAAACTCAGGATTTTCAAATGAGTGGATGCAAGATCACCTGATGAACTGATGCCACGCTCCCAGCAAGCAGGCAGAAAACATGGTGACCACCAAAGAGCGACACATGATTATTAAAGATAGGTTTCAGTTTTATGCCAAGTTTGTATCATGTACAGCATAATGGGTCCTAGGTGGAGTTTGGAGGTCTTAAGTTTGAAACTGGCACGTACAATGTAATTTGTAAGGGAGTACAATTGCCAAGTCTAGGGAAAGCCAAGCTGGAGGGATTGAAGAACATATACCGTGCCAAGCTGGATTTAATGTATAACCCCAATGACGCAACTCAAAAAGAAGCAATGACACTCTTGCGTTAACACCTCTCCAGGACCAGAGCAGTGTGTTTCAATCGGGGGTCTTCTGCCATTCCAGATTAAATTGGAGAGAAGAAAACAAACCTTGAACCAAAAAGAGGGATAAGGAGGCAAGGAAATTATGGAGCTGACCAAACTGAATCTGGGGTCAATGTTCATCTTTACAGTGGCCAGTCACGACAGAAAAGACATTTGGATATCTGACCATGACTGAAATGAAGACCTAACATCAGCAAAAACCTGTTAATGATCAGAGAGCAGTGCCTTAATACATGAACTGGTTAGTAGTAGGGACAAATGTGGGTTAAGCAGATGTGCTAAGTGGTGGAGGGGAGGACTTCAACCAATTAATTTTATACTCTGACATAATTTTAAAAGACTTGAAAAAGTCTAAAATGTGTAGGAGATCTTTTGGAACATTCCTTAGATATAGGATGTCACTGGTATAAAGTGAAATTCTATGATCACTATTATGTAATGAAATAGGCCTAATTTAAGCAGAGGTACTAATGGCCTCGGGCAATGGCTCCAAAGATGAATTAAACAGAAGAGGGGAGAGAGGACAGCCCAGTCTGATGATTTTTTAATAAGCAAAGTAGCTGAAATGTCTACATTTGTGAGCAACACAGCTGAGGGAGTATTTTAATCATGCCCACAAATTCGACACTAAATCTAATTTTGTCCAATACCTGCCATAAAATGCCCAGTTCGATTGAATGCCTTTTCAGCATCAAAGGAAAGTAAAGCCATGGGTAAAGGAAAGGAGACGGCTGCATCAATTATATAAAGTAGTAGTCTTCTAGGATTATCTGAAGCAAAGTGGGATAAAATAAAAACAATTTGATAGGAGTAAATTGGTTTAAGGAAAACAGGTTCAACTCTGCGGACTAGGACTTTAGCAAAGAATTTTAAATCTAAATTAATTAAACATAATAGCTTGTAATTCTGACATTGGGCATGGTCTTTGCCTTATTTTAATAAAAGAGTATTGATTGTGGGGTTGACTCTTCTATTCAGATATAGTGAAGAAATGGCACTGTATGCAGTGTTTGGAAAAGAGGTAAAGAAAGCTGTTCCCAAGGGGCTCAAATTAACTCGGGTGGAATGCCATCAATGCCTGGGGCTTTGCCTCTATTCAGAGTGCACAGTGCTTCTCTTAGCACCTCCAGAGTAACAGGAACACTTAAGAGCCATCTTTCCTCACCTGAAAGATAGGGCAAATTCAGTGAATCTATAAAATGTGGGGAAATTGAGGGTGTTTGGATTGGCACTGCAGAAAATAAATGTAAATAGTAAAATAATTAACTAATGCTTGGGGTCATTAGTCATTGAAAAGGATTCAGTCCTGATAGAAGAAGTAGTAGCAAATAAATCATTATGGCCAGGGCCAGGAGCTTACTGGGCTTAGCTCCAGAGACATCTGGTCTGATTATTTAAGCTTATTACGTATCCCTTCCCTGACTAGATCCTGCTCATTACAATGTTTTGTTCCCTGATTGATCATGCTTTGTAGAAGAAAACCATATTCCAACATAGTGGACAGAGAAGAGTTGCTTCCCAGTTAGAATCCTGCATAAATGTGTAAAAGGCAATTCACTTACCAGTCACTACAGTTTTGTGATAAATCCTGTGGCCAGCAGCGTTACTAACCCTTCAAGGAATTCTTCTATGATGCGTATATGACTGGTGTAGGTGAACGTCTATATCACATACATTTTTGGCCATTTTAATGTAGACAGACATACATTCATAAATGATATGAAAACGTTTGTATGGATGGAGATCTTTTTCTTTTTAAAAACTCAGTTTTTAAAATGAAAACATAGTAGTTGGACGTACCCTCAGCTCATTTCCTCACAATGTGTCACCCACCTTGGTCTTGTTGTTAGACTGCCAATCAAAAGACAATACTAAAACCCCTTTTCGATGGGAACTTGTCCATTAGTGGCTAGAATGGCATGGGAAAAACAATTCTATGTACATGTGGAAGCCACCCCAAGTGGCTCTTCTCAATCCACCCTCTGAGGTCCCCATTCTATTGGCAAGAATAAGTCTAGCAAACATGTTTAATCCATACTTTGGCCACTTATAAGCACAACAGCATTGTTTCCCCGATATGCGATGGGGATGTAGGCTATTTGGTAAATTGAAAGCTTTCAGTGACGACTTGGCTGCTATCTCATCACCGCTTCTTTTATGACATTTGCAAAGCTGCTCTTCTGTCTCACTGCACTATCAAGGGGGTGAGTTGAGCAAATTCTTACCTACTCTGACATTTCAGTTTTTTCAGGCCGAACTTTAATGCCAAGTTAACTGATACTTGTGGAAACACGACACTGGAACATCTGATTGGGAAAACGGTTGTGTTTTGTTGTGATTGCTTTCCAGATCCAACAACAAAATTCTTTCTTGGTATGCTTATCATTAATAATGTTTAAAGAATGTGAATACTTTAATAATGCTGATGCGTCCTGTACTGAGATTCTCACATAGTGTTCTGCGGAGAATTATAAGCCATATGATACCTTTAAAACTCCATTAGAGTGCTGATGACTGTAAAATGAGAATCACTGCTGTCCTGTTTTACAGTCTGTGAGCACCACATGTTTATGTGGTAAATGATAAAACCTGGCATATAATTTAACTGCATCATTCCAACATCTCCAAATTGCTCTACCATCTCTGAAATGAATACTTGGTCATCATTTGTACGTGGAAGAATGTGCACCTCTCCTGACTTGAGCACTTGGGGGTTAGACTTAATCACCCCGTTTCTGATTACATGCAACATTAGTCTGACAATGATGGTGCACTCACGGTTTTGTACATCTTGTACTGAAGGTTGGATTTGGGACTGAAGACTTTGTCTGTGCCAGACGACCCAAGAGGTTTGATGATTTGTGTGAGCAGCAGAAAGTCGTTGAAGAGGAAACCATACAACTCCTTATTGCTTTTCGCTTTGTAGAGTTTGCCACTGTGAAGAAACTTACGAGGTCCCAGGCAGTTGGTCACTGAATTGAATACCAATTGCTTCCGAAAAAAAATAAAAAGAAAGAGTTAAATACAGTTAAATGGTTAGCTACAATGAAAATGCAGAAAGTCCCCACTGGACACTATAAGAGGCCAGGCCACGGACTACTCAACTGCATCAGGGCACATCAGAGTGACGGAAAGTGCAGTGACAACCTTATCCGTGTTTGGCTAAACAAACTCCACTAGCAGGTGCCCTCACCACACGCTCTGCAGGAAGGCAATGAGATGTAGTGTCGAAGTCAATGGACTTCAGATCTCACGTCTGCCTCATTGTGTGACCCTGAGTGAGTCACTTATTCTGCCTCGGCTCCGATTGTAAAAAAACAGCTGCTATCAGTTGCCTTGGATGAGGGTGTCAGCCAAATGTAAAATAATACAAATAATAACTCTCACTGCTCTCCAGAACTTCACAAAAACTAGAAACTTTTGAGCCCATCCAGGAAACAGATTTAGTTGGCAATGTTTTCTTATTATTGATCAGCTCTCTGAATACTGTTTAAAACTGAAATAAATGGATGAGGGGTGAGTGTGCCCTGTGGTGGAGTAGCACCCTCCCATGTGATGGAGAAGCACTTTATCCATGGTTGGCGAGACTGCCCCATGATGGATTACCACACTGTCCAGGTTTGCTGATGGTGCCCCATGATGAAGTAGCACTCTGCCCTGTGATGGAGAAGCACTCTGTCCACAGTTGGTAGATGTGGTCCGTGATGGCTGCATGATTATGTAGCACTCTATCCATGGTTGGTGAGTGAGTCCTGTGATGTAGTAGCACTCAGTCCAGGGTTGGCAAATGTGCTCTGTCATGGAGTAGCACCCTGCCCTGTGATGGAGAAGTACTCTATTCACAGTTGGCAGATGTGGCCCATGATGGCTGCATGATGGAGTAGCACCTTGCCCTGTAATAAAGAAGCACCCTGTCCATGGTTGCTGAGTGTTCCCTGTGGTGGAGTAGCACCCTGCCATGTGATGGTGAAGCACTCGATCCATGGCTGGCGAGACTGCCCCATGATGGAGTAGCACACTGTCCAGGTTTGCTGATGGTGTCCCATAATGAAGTAGCACTCTTTCCATGGTTGCTGAGCGTGCCCTGTGATGGAGAAGCACTCTAACCACTGTCAGAGAATGTGCCTGTGATGGAGCAGCATCCTGTCTATGATTGGTGAGTGTGCTACTGGAAAGTCTTGAACTGGATTAAGCAAGTTAGAACATAGAAGAATGTACGTTTTCTTCTGCTTATTATTTGGCTGACGCCTTTATCCAAGGTAACTTACAACATCTGAGATACAACTGGATGGCAAGTGTGGCATGAAGAGCAGGACTGGACAGGGTTGGAAAGGCTTACCAACAGCAGGACCATCAGGTTGAGAGTCTGAGTGGGCTCTACAATGCACTGCCAGACTCCCCACGGCACTGCACTGTAAGAGCAGCCTCAGAAAATGGTGGAATGTATGGATGTACATTACTATTAAAAAGAAGAAGTAGCAGTAGTAGTACTGTCAAGCATACAGAGTACAGTGAAATTCTTACTTGCATACCCAGCCAGCATGCAAAATGTCATCAAATGATATGAATTGCTATATCAGCTCTAAATACAGCACATTCTTTCACTCTGTAATTATTATTCAGGTGCAAGGCAGGTCCGCACTGTGCGTCACATTAGACCACATTTCAGTAAAGAGGATAAGAACATTAAGGACACACGGCTGTGTTGGCAAAACCTCCTACATAATGACAAATGTTTTATGATAGCAGATGACAGTTGAACATGAGTGGAAATTTAAGCACCTTGATGTCAGTCATCTTAGTCAATTAATCCACTGATTTGAAGGTAATAACTGCACAGCAAAACCCAGGGTAGAGATTGTTAAAAGGACCTCCTTATCCCAAAAAATAGCACAAGAAATAGAGGGGCTGTCTACGTATTTTGCAGTTGTGCACTATGTGAATGGGTTTGCTCTGCGTATTATTCAATCACTTGAAAGAAAACTACAATAGTTACCTAAACTTTTCATCTGTTGGTGTCATCCTCTGGCATACAGTGCATCCAGAAAGTATTCACAGCGCATCACTTTTTCCACATTTTGTTATGTTACAGCCTCATTCCAAAATGGATTAAATTCATTTTTTTCTTCAGAATTCTACACACAACACCCCATAATGACAACATGAAAAAAGTTTACTTGAGGTTTTTGCAAATTTATTAAAAATAAAAAAAAATTGAGAAAGCAATGTACATAAGTATTCACAGCCTTGAAGCTGAGCTCAGGTGTATACTGTTTCCCCTGATCATCCTTGAGATGTTTCTGCAGCTTCATTGGAGTCCACCTGTGGTAAATTCAGTTGGTTGGACATGATTTGGAAAGGCACACACCTGTCTATATAAGGTCCCACAGTTGACAGTTCATGTCAGAGCACAAACCAAGCATGAAGTCAAAGGAATTGTCTGTAGACCTCCGAGACAGGATTGTCTTGAGGGACAAATCTGGGGAAGGTCACATAAAAATTTCTGCTGCTTTGAAGGTCCCAATGAGCACAGAGGCCTCCAACCACCAGGACTCTTCCTAGAGCTGGCCGGCCATCTAAACTGAGCGATCGGAGGAGAAGGGCCTTAGTCAGGGAGGTGACCAAGAACCCGATGGTCACTCTGTCAGAGCTCCAGAGGTCCTCTGTGGAGAGAGGAGAAAATTCCAGAAGGACAACCAACTCTGCAGCAATCCACCAATCAGGCCTGTATGGTAGAGTGGCCAGACGGAAGCCACTCCTTAGTAAAAGGCACATGGCAGCCCGCCTGGAGTTTGCCAAAAGGCACCTGAAGGACTCTCAGACCATGAGAAAGAAAATTCTCTGGTCTGATGAGACAAAGATTGAACTCTTTGGTGTGAATGCCAGGCGTCACGTTTGGAGGAAACCAGGCACCGCTCATCACCAGGCCAATACCATCCCTACAGTGAAGCATGGTGGTGGCAGCATCATGCTGTGGGGATGTTTTTCAGCGGCAGGAACTGGGAGACTAGTCAGGATAAAGGGAAAGATGACTGCAGCAATGCACAGAGACATCCTGGATGAAAACCTCCTCCAGAGCGCTCTTGACCTCAGACTGGGGCGACGGTTCATCTTTCAGCAGGACAACGACCCTAAGCACACAGCCAAGATATCAAAGGAGTGGCTTCAGGACAACTCTGTGAATGTCCTTGAGTGGCCCAGCCAGAGCCCAGACTTGAATTCGATTGAACATCTCTGGAGAGATCTTAAAATGGCTGTGCACCAA
The DNA here is from genome assembly GCF_900747795.2 of Erpetoichthys calabaricus. Taxonomy (NCBI): domain Eukaryota; kingdom Metazoa; phylum Chordata; class Cladistia; order Polypteriformes; family Polypteridae; genus Erpetoichthys; species Erpetoichthys calabaricus. Next base: position 260,303,767 of record NC_041397.2, on the reverse strand, counting down.
CGCTTCCCATCCAACCTGATGGAGCTTGAGAGGTGCTGCAAAGAGGAATGGGTGAAACTGGCCAAGGATAGGTGTGCCAAGCTTGTGGCATCATATTCAAAAAGACTTGAGGCTGTAATTGCTGCCAAAGGTGCACCAACAAAGTATTGAGCAAAGGCTGTGAATACTTATGTACGTGTGATTTCTCAGTTTTTCTATTTTTAATAAATTTGCAAAAACCTCAAGTAAACTTTTTTCATGTTGTCATTATGGGGTGTTGTGTGTAGAATTCTGAGGAAAAAAATTAATTTAATCCATTTTGGAATAAGGCTGTAACATAACACAATGTGGAAAAAGTGATGCGCTGTGAATACTTTCTGGATGCACTGTATGTAAGCTTCTCAGCTCATTTTTATGCCGCTGTACAGCACGGGTCTGAAGACCTTTGACTCATTTGTACTTTGTCCTCTAATATGCAGAATTATGCACAATACCCAATTAATGGATAGGCATAGCCTGATGACAACACTGGTGAACTTTTTCTAATATATAAAGTCAAGTCACTTCAGCATATTTTTTGAGTATTCTTCACTGAGTGCAGCAACAGACAGCTGAAAGTCTGGACAGTAGGTGACTGGACGGGTGCCCTTATTGTGGTGAGTGTTTGGACAGAGGAACTTAAAATGCTTTTTGAAGGTGTATGAGATGTATAACTGAAGCTGGAGTTCTCCTTCAAACGTTTTCTCAAGTGAGGGGACTCCCAGGTTATGCTGCCCTGATGTTCTGTTTTGAGGTGGGCCATAGGTCAAGCCTGGCCCCGATTCCCTGATCTTACCTCTGACAGGCCTTCACATTGAACATGTGCTTGGATCCACTCCAGCCGGTCCGAGTTTTCTTTCTCGCGTACTCCTTCATTGACCTGTGAGCACAGCTCCTCGGCCTTCTCCAGTGCCTGTTTCAGGTGACTGTGGTCAGGGTGGTTCTCAGGGGTGTTTTCCAGGATCTGTCAGAGGCCAAAACACACGAGTAAGATGAAAGTGGGGGTCTGTATCAAGTTTAGAGGGCTGCTTGAGGTTCCACAAGGCACCTGCTCTTTTTAAGCTTTAAATGTTCACTAAGATTGAATCACAGGGATGGTCTTCATGTGCTGCCCACAGCCCTTTGGCACTGTCCCTTTACTGGACATTCTTCGCATTGTGTTTAATTTGTACACTGGATTGAATATTTTAGTGATATTTAACTGCTTGGGTCAATAGTAATTGTTTATGATTAGCAGCTTAATTGACGGTTGCATCCTGTGTAAATGCTTGGACGGATGGATTGGCATCCCAACTGGGATGGAGTGTGAAATCTTACCCAGCTGGGAGGCCAGTGTGGGTGGGCTACATAAGTAGAGGTGCAACCTGGGTGGGATAACTGTAGGTTCCAATCCCAGTCAGGGCAATCATATAATGGACGGATGGGTGGGGAGACTGATTATCAGAGACAGTTTATCCTGCATGGCGAAAGGTGGCAGTGTTACGACCTCTGTTTGGACTCCTGCAGGCTTTCATTGGACCTGTCATTTCAGAAGGGAACCCTGTTGGGATCCCTGGGTGCTGCCATGTGAAGGTATGCCTACTTTGGGGGAGCTTTCACATGACCTGGAAGTGCTTCCGTCATGTTATGTCATGACATTGGAAATACTCCCAGGTCGAACATAAAAGGAGCTGGGAGGAGAGGGGACAAAGATCACCAGAGGAATGGAAGGAAACTTTAATTAAAGGTGCTGATTAACCTTAAGACTGTGATCTGTCGGTTTAGGGAGGTTAATGTAACCTTTATTTGCATCCATGACTGGGTGGGGTGTAATTGTGTCTGCGGTTTGGGGCTCAGTGGCATTCCCTTGAGGTCACAACTATCATAACTGATAGGCTCCATTTCACCTTGCAATATAACTGACAGCCATGATCACATCGGTCTGAAAATATAAGAAGGCCTTCAGTCAGATACTTACATTTTTAATGATGAGTGGATATCTCGTAACTCTTTGCATTGGTTTTAATAAAAAACTTGAAAGTGGCATTCCCTTGCACCGTGGGTCCATTGCCAGCCTCTGCAAATATAAGAATTAAAAATCCTAAAATTACAGTGCTAATTATCACAAAAAAGTGTTTAGTTACACAAGCACCCCAAGTCAGTTGCTCTTCACATCCATATATCAGTATGCACATCTCCTGGCATAGTGGAGTGGTTTACAGAAAAGTTAGCACTGGCCAGTCGATCTTAAGGGAGAGGTTAAAAAATAAATAAATGGACAAAATGTAGACCCCTTGGCAAAGCTCATTAAACACAAATAATGGAATCCATCCTTGGGTCAAGGCCTTGGAGAGCTGGGTGACTCCACACAATCCAGCGGGGTTTAGCCCAAGGAAACTGCCATGAGGGTTCAACACCCAAAAGGCAAAGGATATGGGCCACATTTCGGTGAGGGGCATTAGATGGACTAAATGTTAGCAACAGTAGCAGGATACATGGGACAACACTTCACTGCCTGGCAAGGCTTATGCAGGATCCAAAAATGGGGGTGTTGGTTCTCACTATTAGATTATTTGTTATTATCTATTGCATATTGTTATATCTGGGCCCATTTCTGAGACTGTGGTCAGTGCAATGTTGGTAAAGGTCCTCACTGTCAAGACCGCATGGGAGGGTCAGATCAAGCTAAAATAGTGATTAACAAATCTGTGGAATGTTGCTGTATGGCACGCAGGGTCAATACTTCTGGATTAGGAGGATGGGGTGGTGGGCCCAAACTCAAAAAGGTAGCAGGGGGATCTAAGGATGTGTTTCATTTACAGGGGACACACGCTATTCGGCCACAAGTAGAAATTCTGCACCTGGATGCTAAAAAAGGAGACTCCTGCTAGCAGTCAGGGGGAGCGTTGTGGATTCCTGCCAGGCCCCAGAAAGAACCCTGTACCCTTCAGCCCTTGTAACTTCACTCTTTGCAGGTAACCATGGGATTCTAACATTTGTCTCCACTCCTCTTTGTTATTCTCGTGAGCAGAATATCAAGGTGGCCTGGCATTTATATTAGGGACCAGAGAGTTGTTGCCTTTATGGAGCATGCTGTCCTTTTGACCTCATCCACGTGTAATTATGCTCTGTTGTTCACTGTGAGAGTATCAACAATTTTAAATTGTAGGACATGGCTTTCCTGTTTAGGTGATGAGGAAGTAGCTGCCATTGATGTGAGGATCTTGGGCATGAGCCTTCTGGGTTATGAGACTGCCCTAAAGATGGATACAAAGGTAATGATGACGTGGAGAGAAGACCTGGGTGAAGCTCTTAACTTACCTGACTGTCTGTCTGTCTCCTCATGCTCACTTGACATTTGCAAGATACAAGGAATGAACCCTTTAGAATTACACATAAAAATGTCGTCTAATTTTCAAGTAGTTCCCAATAGCAGTCTAACAGCCTTCTTAGAGAAAACTAATAACACACACACACACAGTGTACTATTTCTTGTAAATACTGAACATCTCCATTTACAGTGCAGGCTGGAAAAATGTTTGGTGTCCTGTCAACATTAGGTCAGTATACAACATGGTGATCACCAAACACCTTGCAGGACATCTCCACATGAAAGCCTGGCATGATGTTGGCAGACAGTTAAAGGGACAACTGAAAACCAGGGGACTGCAGTAGGCAATGCATGTAACAGGTACATTTGGTGAGGGTCATTCACAAATTGGGACCATAAAATTGTTGCCGTGTGGTTACACAAGAAAAAAGATCACAAACCAGTAGCTCCACTGCTCCAAATGTGAAGGGGACAATGACATTGGCACAAGAAAAATGATCAATATTTGTAGGTCACTCTGCATTATCAATGATTCCTGGTATTCGAGCCACTTTACATTTAACACAATATACAGTATTCCTCATATACTGTATCTTGTAGACAGGAAGTGCCTCAGGTCTATACCTGTTCCTGTTGTTTGTAGGCAGGTGGACGCACACATGGGACACATCAAGCTGCATCTCACCCATGCTTTGTACTCTTCATCTTAGGGTATTAGAATTGAGTTTTGAATTTTGGACAGCCTTGCTGACACCATCCTTCTCTGGTTGGTGAATGTGCAGGTTGTGCAAAGAGCTACTGTATGTGATGTGAAATGCAGTCAAGTGAGCTGGAACATGAAGCAAAGAGAAGAGAATATGGAATGATCAGGTGGCTCCACAAGGTTTTACCAAGACTTAGGAAGAAGAACGCATAAAGAGAATGGGCCTCACCCCTGTGCTAAAAAACAGAGGATGAAAGGAATTTGAGGGGCAAATCAGGTGAATTCCACAGAACGCTGGGAAGGTGGCTAGATGATCAATGACTGGGAAGAGGATTGAGAATTTGCTCAATCAGTATTAGACATGGCTACAAATGAAAACACTGCGTAATCAGAAATGAAATGGTTATGAAGCTAAAAACAGAAGATTCATCATTAGATCATCATTAAAAAGATGTATGGAAAGCAATTCACCAGATCAGCTCTGAATTCTAACAAATATTCTTACTTTGACAAAGTCCTTGAATTCATGAACCTCGTCGGTCTTCTGCTGAATTAAGGTGGCACCGTTTAATTGGCAACTACAGAAGCGAATATATGGCTGCATGTGAGGCAGCTGAGCAGTCAAGATATCACCAATCATCTTCACTGGCATCTTTTCCCCAGACATCTTCTTTCGGACCCGCAAAGCTCTGCATTTCAAGGAAAGCATCAACAGAAATGTTTTGAGACTGTCAGCATTGTTGGAGTCCATTGTATTTACAGTATATACATTAGAGTTACATAATCTAAACTCCTAATACATTTTCAGAACCCATATAGTCCAACACCATGGAACAGGCACAGTCCTGCACAGGAAGCCGACACACCACAGGGCACGCTCACTTATAAAATGATGTGTCTTTAGAATTTAGGAGAAAATCAAAGAATGGAATAAGTCTCTCATACATCACTCATAAAATAAAAGGTGGGCGCTTTTGCTAAGATTTTAAGAAGTGTATTTTGAATGTTGATTGATGAAATGCGCCCACGCTTTTATTTTACGAGTGATGCATGAGAGACTTACTTTTTACTACACTTTTTAACTTAATATAAGTGTGGTTTTTAAAAATTATTTTTATAGATGTATATTATTTTCAAATTTCGAGTCTTGGGTTTGTTTTAGTATAATTTTGTAATCAATATTTTAACACTTCCTTTAATATTTCTATCCATTAGTAGCGCCATCTATTGGTGAAATCTTTAACTATTCTTCATATAAAAATTTCATTTCTTCATTAACATGGATTAATTGATCAATTAGTGAAACTGATTATTGATTCACGTATTGTCATTGGACGTGAGTAAGTCTGCAAAATTTCAAGTCATTTGGACAATAGGAAGTGAGTTAAATATCGATTACAAGATTTGTACCAGACAACTACCAGGTGGAGTTAAAACAAGCGTGGTAATAAAAAATGCACCTGAACGTGAGGATTACTTGCACAGTCCACACACACAGTCACTGATGGAAGGCTTGAACCTAGGATGTCAGAGCTGGGAGGCAGCAGCACCAGCCATTGCACCGACATATTTATGAGGAAAGCAGCACAAAGTTTCATTTTTGCATTGGCCCTGACTGGAAGATTGGGAATTCTTCTCATTTTCATGCCCTCTGTTGTCATCTGCCCTTTATCATACTCTACAAGTTTGAAAATATAACTGTTTTCAATAGATAAAACTAAATGTTGTGCTACATCTTGGCTATCAAGTGTAGTGTTCTGAGGAAGCTGAACTGAACCGAGTCACTGTGATAACTTTGACTAACCTGGACATGAAATCGCGATTTTGAGGGGTAGTTCCTGGAGTCTGAAACAAGAAAAGCTCAGACAAAAAAGGAAAGGGCCAAGGGATAGGTGGGGTACCACATGGTCTTGTCATGTGCTTTGTGATGGGGCTCATCATAAACTGCTCACAAGGTGATTTGAATTTAGATTGTGGTAACTTCATAAGGATTTTCAGAAACCCCTCACTGTTACATCAGTTGGAAAAACACATTCACTGCAGGGAAATGTCATCAAACATCTGCTAAACATTCATTACTTATCCCAGGACCATCAAGTTCAAACCAGAGATGGTTTAAAATAAAGAGTAACATGTTTAAAACAAATCGAATGTCCTTTTGGCCTACAGCGTGTAATTCTGGGTGGGAAGGGTTACGACAAGAGTATTCTAATAGTATTGTCATATAACCCCACACGATGAAACTTGTAAACAGCCAACAGTTTGTAAGCTAGCAGCCTGCCACCCAGAGATGGAACTTACTTCAGCAGCTTTATATTGCACATTATGAGCTCTTTCCAGTTCACAAAAATCATGGCCACCTCCTTCTCTGTTAAAAGCTCCGACTCCAGAAGTGGCTTCTGAAAAATCTGAAACAACAAAATACATAACAGTTATGGCGCAAATCATTAGACAGCAGCATGACCTACAATAACGTATCACCATTCTGGACATTGTGCTCGAAATTATTATTGTAGCACAAAACCTTCTACATCGAAAGGGGCTACAGTGGAAAAGGAGATACGACTTTTGCTCCCTGAAGGAAGAATTTCTTCTAGTTACAAAAGCAGATAGGTCAATGAATCTAGTGCTAGCATTTTGTGACAAAATATTTTGGAGCTATGTAAATGATGTAATTTATACTATACTGTAAGCGATAGATAGCTAGATAGACAGATAAAGGCATTACATGATAGATAGATAGATAGATAGATAGATAGATAGATAGATAGATAGGAAAGGCACTAAATGATGATAGATGGATAGAATGCTCAATAAATCAATCAATCTTTATTTGTCCTTAACCCCACTCTTTGAACACATTAAGAGACCAGTCACAATGAGCCATTATACTGTACAGGCACATTGCTGTTGGTATAAAGCAGCCCTAGTAGTGTTTCTGTGAAATGATGCATTGGCTAAACGTCCTCAGTGTTTGTGTGTCAGCATTGTTCATTTTGTCTTCATTCTGTCCTCTGCTATTCCCTCTAGCGGATCAAGAGTGTGACCCATAACTTAGCCTGCTCCTTTTAATGTCCTTGTTGGTTTGATGGGCCTCTCTTGAAGTCCTGCTACCGGCCCAACACAGCACAGCACACTAGCCATCATAGAGTTGTACCCACTTTGAAGGAACACAGTCTGCTAAACAAACATTCTTCTTGACCCTTTCTAATATACAGTAGTTCCTCTGTGTTATCAGACCAGGCCAGCTTGTCATTCATGTGGACCCCAAAGTTATTTGTAGCAGAAGCTTGTTGGAACCACTGGTTCAGCCATCCACAGAATCCATACAATTCTGAATGCACTGTACTCTGTATTTTTCTGATGCTGTCTTTGTTTCTAGATGGTTCAGGCAAGGAGTCATCTTATCCTTTGGTACAGACAGTGAAGCTTCTTGTGTGTACATTATCAAAAGAAACAAAAAAACATTTTGCACCTACTCTCTACTTTAATTCCCACTTTTCCTGCTGAGAGCAGTAGCAGGGGTCAGACCAGAGTTTCCCATCCCAAACCCAAACTTCAACTTCTCCTGAGTAACTTCCAGGTACTCCAAAGTGAGCTATAATCCATTCAGCCTGCGGTGGGTCCAAATGAAGTGTGGCCTGCATCATCTAAATGTATGTGTCTAAGGGAAGTCCTCCTTGAATGCTCAAACCAACACCCATCTTGGTGCAGAAATGCAGCTTTACTTCCTTTATTTGCCCCAGGAGCACAAACACACTTACACAAACTCTCATGGCTCATTACATACGCAAATGCAAAGGCTTTGTCCAGGACCGAGTATGCATTGCTCTTGAATTTGAGATACAAGTATTGAACTACATGATTTTTACAGCAGTGTTCATTTTTAGCCTTCCTTCCTTTGCATAATCTTACAGTCATCGACAGTGCTGACATATGTCCATGACCACCACCCATCATGACTCAGTCATATCACTCTGTACAACTAATCAGACACATTCATTTGGACACAAGTTGTGGTGGGCTACTGGGGGTGCGGGTGCGGGTGCATTGAGCGCTCAACCAGAAGTACAATGCATACAATTGAAGAGACCAATCAAACCAACAAGAAAAGCAAGAACAGAGAAAGGTAATGGACCTTGTGAATAGTCGTGTGGAACTTTACAGACCACGCAAATGCCTTCTCGACGTTTCATGCATTTTGTAACACAGCAGAAAGATGCTCTACTCTTTTGGTGCCAAAATGTGTTAACCTCATGATACTTTGCCAGTGTAAAAGGAAACTTCAAACTCCATGGAGAAATCGTGAGGCAATTGTGCCCAACATTTCCTAGCCTAATAATCTGAACATCCTAAAAACAATGAGAACCAACAACTGCAGTCTTCAGGTGTGGCTGAACTCTTTTTGGTGTCCCTGTATTCCATGTAACAATGAACAGACCAAAAAATATCTTCAGCATTTTCAGGCCAGATCTCCACCAGCTTTGTAACTGTAACACCACTGAGTTTCTCAGCCGCTCAAGTGACATCGACCAACCTGATCAGATATTTTCTGGTGAGGACATGTATGTTGAGTTTAGAGGTCTTATAATATCATTCCCAGTTAGGGTGACTGTTTCCAGCTCCTACCAATGAGTCTGGGTCTCACTCTTTTAACCCTGTCAGACATTTACAAAACCACCACAGAGGGTCCTTCACTTCAGCCTCTTTCACTGCTGCCTATAATTTTTGGGCAGCCATTAGTGCTTGGATAAATTAGTGGCTCCTTCTTTTTTACCTTGGGATTAATAAAGTTCTCTATCTATCTATCTATCTATCTATCTATCTATCTATCTATCTATCTATCTATCTATCTATCTATCTATCTATCTATCTATCTATCTATCTATCCATCCCATTTCTAGATAAAACTCATTTGAAATATGTTTATGTCACCGATTACTTTCCTGCTTTAATGACTATGGCTGAGCGATTCCACTTCTTCGATAAGGTGAATTCTTTAAGTCATAGTCACACTGCTAATCATGCTGTATTATCCTCCACTTTTTCTAACTATTCTTTATAAGTTGTAACTTTATTCAATTTCATTTATTTATATAAATTATTTTATTTTTGAAAAGAAGAGTACTACAATGTCTTGCTACTCAACCAAACCCATAATAACAACATAAGAGATGCAACCATCTCCTTCAAAACCATTATAGAGATAACAAAGGAAAAATAGAAAACAAGGAAAAAACCAAACAAGGTTCAATTCCCAACAAAATGAAAGAGAAAAGGAAGAGATACGTAAGCAAAAAAAAAAACTTTTTAAATGGGAAAGAACATTTAATAACATAAGAGAATCAAACACAGGCCCAGTATGCTTATTCTAAAACAAAATGAATGTATTCTTGCCACGTTTTAAAATAATTTGGCATATCTTTTTACAGAGAACCTGATCTTTGGTAATTTGAGATAATACAGAACATCGCTTATCCACTGAGTTATACAAGCTGAGTTGGGGTTCTTCACGATGAGCAGGACGAGTCTACATGCTAATAGTGTGGTGTCAGCCATTACAATCAACTTCTCCCTTCTCTCCCTATGACGTATGTAAAGATTTGAATCCACAATGATGTTAATTCAGCGCATTCCCAAAACATGTGGCCTAGTGATGTTGGCACGAGAGGGTCTTTTGCCCTCAGTATATTTTGGACAATTTTAAACAAGACGTGTGAGACTGATGAAAGACCTTTAGTTGAATTGTGGAATGCCTGGTGCACAGAAAGAACTAAATTGTATTCAGTGTATGGCTGAGTTCTGCTCCTTTTCTGAGATGCTAGTTAAAAGGTCCTTTCCCACTGTTCCCTAGGATCACTGAAGAGTCGATTCTTCCAAATATATTGATACATTGTTGAAATGCTATCAGAGTCTTTATCAAGACTTACCAGTATACTGTAGCTTCTGGGACAGATATGGGTGTGAGATGTAGAAAGCTGGGTAGGTTTTTTTTTAATAAAATGTCTAATTTGTACACAGATAGAAAATTAAATTGGATGAGTAATTGTTATTAAGATGAACGCACATTCACTATCTAAAGATCTCTAAGTGTCCTAACCCCTCACAATTTCCATAGTTTAAACACTGAACAGGTTTGAAGGACCCAGAAAATGGTGATATTCTTATATAGGAGTAACAGATGAGACCTTCTCTACCTTGATGCGTGTCCTGCATTGGTTACATATTTACGTCACAGGACAACTGGACTGCCGGGAAACTGATGACAGATGGAGCACAGTAGGGCATACAAGGGAGATTCATTTTACATTGCAAGAAAGGCTTGTGAATTTCTGTCGATTTCCACAATTTTAATGTGTGCATATTTGCTGCCCAGTAGTAAAACTGAAAGTGAGGTAGTGCCATGTCACCTTCTGCTTTAGAGCTGGGGCTTCAAAAGAGGAAGAAGTGGGCACCATTTCATATTGGAGCAGAACATTCACAAAAAATATGTTTTGTTCCTCATTGTGATGCATTATTGAACCAAACATGTGAAAAGCAAAGTGATTATATGCAGACATAAAACAAAACTGGAACTTTTTCAGTTTTGTGGCAGATGCAGTGAAGGGGCAATTAAGATAGATAAGATAGATGGATGGATGGATAGAACTTTATTCATCACCTGGGGAAAATCTGCCTTTTTGCAAAAGCTCTTCAAATAAATATACATAGGTAGATAGATACATAAACACACACACACTATATATATATATATACAGGTATATATATACAGATATATATATATATATATATATATATATATATATATATATATATATATATATATACAGGTATATATATAGTCACACACGTGTGCTTGGGAGTCAACCAAAGGGACCAGTGTGGAATGATAAAAAATTTAAAATCAATATATTAAATAATAGTTGAACAAAGAATCTTGGACTGAGGACCTTTTGACCTATTTTTTACTTAGATAAACAAATCTAAAATGCCTTGATGATTACTAGCTGTGTGCATTTGGGTGGATGGAAAATATATTATTATGCAAGCCAGCTGATGCTAAGAAAATGTATATGTATATATATTTGCAAGTATAAGAGTTCCTTGTGTTAACCATATGAATGCATTAAGATTGTTAAAAGAGGAAAACCATTACCTATATAATCATTTTAACAATATAAGTATATTACTAGTTTGTATCAATAGGCTATGGATTAATTTCATGTCCTTCATTTAATTTAATTAATTTAATTTCATGTCCTAGTGAGCTGAATGACTTCCGGCCTGTTGCTCTGACATCACATGTGATGAAGACCATGGAGAGGCTGCTGCTTCACCACCTGAGGCCACAGGTTCAACACGCCCTCGACCCTCTGCAGTTTGCATATCAGGAGAAGGTGGGAGCGGAGGATGCCATCATCTATATGATACACCGATCCCTCTCCCACTTGGACAGAGGCAATGGTGCTGTAAGAACTATGTTTCTAGACTTCTCTAGCACCTTCAACACAATTCAACCTCTGCTCCTTAGGGACAAGCTGACAGAGATGGGAGTAGATTCATACCTGGTGGCATGGATCGTGGACTATCTTACAAACAGACCTCAGTATGTGCATCTCGGGAACTGCAGGTCTGATATTGTGGTCAGCAACACAGGAGCGCCACAGGGGACTGTACTTTCTCCGGTCCTGTTCAGCCTATATACATCGGACTTCCAATACAACTTGGAGTCCTGCCATGTGCAAAAGTTCGCTGATGACACTGCTATCGTGGGCTGCATCGGGAGTGGGTAGGAGGAGGAGTATAGGGACCTAATCAATGACTTTGTTAAATGGTGCGACTCAAACCACCTACACCTGAACACCAGCAAAACCAAGGAGCTGGTGGTGGATTTTAGGAGGCCCAGACCCCTCATGGACCCCGTGATCATCAGAGGTGACTGTGTGTAGATGGTGCAGACCTATAAATACCTGGGAGTGCAGTTGGATGATAAATTGGACTGGACTGCCAATACTGATGCTCTGTGTAAGAAAGGACAGAGTCGGCTATACTTCCTTAGAAGGCTGGCGTCCTTCAACATCTGCAATAAGATGCTGCAGATGTTCTATCAGATGGTTGTGGCGAGCGCCCTCTTCTACACGGTGGTGTGCTGGGGAGGCAGCATTAATTGATTACTAATATGACTTACCTAAACTAATGAACTAAAGATTAATTGTTTATTAATAAGACTTACATATAAAAATTAAGTGTGTACGCAAAGCTGAAAGAACAAACTTGCAACATTTCTGTCAAACTGCTGACTTTTAGTCTGTACTCAGGAAAACTGCTATTTTTTTTTCCAACGTCTGTGATTTTTGTTTAATCAACAGTAGTAGCTTTCACTTCTTCTTCAGTTGTTTTGAACAAATGTGTTGTAATATTACTAAATTCCCCCAAAGAATTGTGTAACCTGGTCTCATGACAGGCTGTCTCTGTAAGATGTAAGTCTCTGTTATAAAAATGAAGCTCACCCCCCCAAGAGGGGGCTGTTGCTGGTAACTGTCAGTGACACAAGCTGACAGGGGCTGCAGTGGTCTCTCTGCTTACCAAGAATAAAGAAATTGCTTTTTTACTCTATATCTGCTGTCTGCCTGCTGTTTGCCTCAAACCTTCGACCACAGTTTTCTGGCGCCCAAATGTGGGGCGGAGACGGACAGGTGACTCCTCGAGAGGGATCGTCCAGAGGACCGGTAAGAGGACCGATTCCGGCCGGATCGGGAGGACCAGCTCCGGCAAAAGTTAGGACTGATCTGCCTCGGGCAAATCCTGCGTGAGAAGTCTCTGGCCTCTTCCGATTGTATACGAAGGTCAAGAGAAACTGGGAGTTCCCTAGCAGGACGAGAAATTCTTGGTGAGTAGACCGAGGGAATCCGATTGAGTAAAAGACGTAACTCAGGGTTTTGACTAGTTTACGGGAAAATATAAATTAAAATACTGTATCACTTGACAGATAGTGGACCAGAATGCGGAGAATAATACTTGGGTCCCTCAGAGGCAGTGTAAGATGTTAAGAATGTTAGTGAGTAACACTCCCTGTGAAGTGGAATAGAAAGAGGTGAGTGGCACACTTCTAATAAATAGAGGAATGGGAGTGGGAAGAACAGAAATACATTGAGCATCTGAGAAAAACACTGTTTGGGTGGGCGAGTCTCTGCCTCCAACATCTGGTCATATTCCTGCTCCTACGGGTTAGTCTGTGGTCGACACCAAAAGTGGTTACCAGCTGTTAGGCAACTGACAAAGGGATTGTCAAAACTCCCGGACTCAGCGTTGGACAGACTGTTAGTCTGCTAAAGCCACAAAGCCACAGAGTGTGATCCGGGAGAAGGAAGAGACTGGAGGCGGAACGTCGCGAGGGCTGATCTATTCCTTTGCGTTTTGGTGCTATCCAGTCATGGGAAAGCAAAATAGTAAACCGGTCAAGATGGTTCCTTCGGGAAATCAAAAGTCTCTATTAGAAGGATTATTTTTGGAAAGCATGTCGGACTCCAGTTCGGGTCCGAAAGGAGGTTCACCTAGGAAACTAGTTGAAAAAGAAAACCGGATCAGATTTTAAAAAAAAAAAGCGTGTAAAAAATGGAATAAACAAAGCAGTGGTAGATGGCCAGTTGAGGGAACTGGGGACATTTCAGAAATACAAGAAATTAGGAAAATCCTGTGCAGAAATACCCAAAGCTGTTGTAACAGGGGTCCTTATAGAATGGACATGTTTGATAGGTAGGAACTAGTGATAAAGGATCGAACCCTGGAGGCAGCACAACAGTGTAATGAATTGCTCGCTGCCGAAGTTAAAACCCGGAAAGAAAAGGAAGAAATGTTATTAGCTTTGCAAAAAACTAAGATAGAACCACAGCCCGATCCCGAGAACAAAAGGAAGAAATCAGACAAAAAGGACCCCCTATATCCAATTATTCACTCTCCACTCCCTTATAACCCCCTTCCTCCTCCTCTTCCTCCTGTCCCCACTGCTCCACCGGCACTTCTAGTGGCTGATGATCCATCTGGAGCAGGCCTTTACGATGAACAATACCATTATGATCCGTCCTCTCATTCAGATCCGGATGATGAGAACCAAGGTACTCAGTCAAGACCCCAGCCACAAGTGTCCTTCCAATCTCCGATTTCTAGTCATACTAGGAGTCAAACCACCAGGCACCCGGCCCCAGCATCAGGCATCTCCCCAAAACACCAGAGTTCCAGTACCCAATTTTCTTGCCCTTTAATACAGGTCCCCAACCCCAGACATAACCCCAATCAGCCCGCAGGAGCTAACAATCCCACAACAGTAATGATACATCGAAATTGGGATATCCAGGAAGTGAAAGATGTGGTGTCCGAACTACCCGACCCTAAGGGAGTCGGTGGCTTAAAATTTGTGGAACAGCTCCAGCAATTGGACGATATGTATAAGCCAAATGCTGCAGAATGGACACAGGTGCTGCGATGAAAACTAGGCACTACCTGGGCAACTGTTAATTATGGGACTTGTTAAAAACTGCAATTGCAGGAAAATATAAAAAGGGAACAAACTGGTCGCTCAGATCAGCCGCTAAGCAGCGGAAGGATGAGACGGTCGATCAGTAGGCACACAGAATACAAGACCTGATGGCAAATCATTCTGGTCTGGAAGACAGCGATGACCGTAACCGCGCTGCCGTTCCCCCTTTTGTTTCGGGACTAGGAAGTGACATTCAAAACAAAGTCCGCACATCCTGCATAGGCTGGGAGAGCGCTACTTTTGAGGAAGTGAAACGCCATGCAGAGCATGCTGAGAGACAATCTAAGCAAAAAGAATCTGATACACAGACTAAGCTGCTTGCAGCACAACTACAATATTATACAGGGGGAATGGACAGGGGCAGAGGATTCCAAGGCCATGGCCGTGGACGTGGCAATTCTTTCGGAGGAAAAGGGCTTGGGAGGGGATGGGGGTTCCCGTCTTCTAACCCTAACAATCCCTTCGCTCAGATGCCCAACCCTTCGGAGCAAACACCAGCGTCATATGCCTGCTATGGCTGCGGTGAGCTTGGACATTTCAGACGCGACTGCCCAAACAAACGCCCACCACCACCATCTCCTCTTCTCGAACCTAACGACATTCCTTGGTCCTAGGAATTAGCAGGGACCCCCAGCCATTTCTTCCAGTTTCCTCTGCTTACGCGTCATGCTGACACAGATTCTTTACTGACTATGATAGTAAATGGCAAGGAAACTGTCTTCCTTGTGGACACGGGAGCCACACGCTCCACTTTATCGCTGTTGGAGGTCCCTGCCTCGAAAGACACTGTGAGGGTTCTCACTGCTTCAGGACAACCACACACTTTACTAGTTTCAAAGCCTCTGCAAGTGCAACTCAGCACTGACAGCTCTCCATTAACTCATCGCTTCCTGTTAAATCATCTGTGCCCTGTCAATCTACTAGGAAGAGACCTCATGACTAAACTGTCAGTCTCAATCTCACTGACAGAACAAGGATTTTACTGCTCCATTCCTAAGCTCCTGTGCCAAATCTCCCCACATCCCAAACCCTCTTTTGCAGCCTGGACCCTAAACATCTCTCCACACACCCTTCTCCTTAAAGCCCTACACTCTTTTCCTTCATGTCTTTTTCCCCACTTGCAGGTCCCTGACACCCTACACTGTACTGCCCAGTACTTCCCTGCCGAAGTAGACACACCTTGGTTAGAATCTTTTCTCTCTTCAGGTACTTGCCCAGAGACCCTTCATATCCCTTGCATTCTCATTTCATCTACTAAAGCTGCTGCTTCAGTCCATCTCACATACTCACAGAACATTTTCTATCTAGGAGGTTCGGTTCCCCATGTTTCCTTGGCCAAATCTAACACCGTTCGTTGGGTCGAAATTGGGGACTGGGTTGAACAATGTCTAAATAGGACTGATTGGCTATACGTCGCACCAGGCATTTGTGACACTTCCGACCATTTGATAACTAAGGTGTTAATCCAGATTGACCTGCCGGTCATTCGTTCCCTCTGTTACCCATCTCTTTCTCTATGCTCTCTACAAACTGACTTTTTCCCATGGCTTTCTTCAATTCCTGACACCCTATGGTCTTAGGGAAAGAACGATTTTGGCAGGATCGCAAATTGTGAACCTCTGGTGGGTTTTCCGAAATCATCCTTCCGTCCTCGCCATGCGCAATTTCCTCTTTCTTCCGAGGCCGAACTCGGAATTGCTGCTGTACATAAAGACCTTGTTGAAAGGGGGGCTATAATTCCTATCAAATATTCTCCTGTAAATTCTCCTATTCTGCCAGTAAAGAAAACTGATGGCTCTTGGCGCTTTGTCCAAGACCTCAGACAAGTTAATTCTGCTATTTTTCATAGGGCACCGATTGTCCCTAATCCTTCCACTATTCTCTCTACGATTACTGCAACGGCTCGTTACTTCTCAGTAATTGACTTAGCAAATGCTTTCTTTTCTATTCCTGTACATCCTGATTCTCAGTTTTGGTTTGCTTTTACTTTTCAAAACCGCCGTTGGACATGGACCGTTATGCCACAAGGTTATACAGAGGCTCCTTGTGTATATGGCCAAGCGCTTGCTCAGAACCTGGAAGGCTTCTGGCCTAACAGGGGGAGTGCATTGATACAGTACGTCAATGATTTATTACTCTGTAGCGAAACAGAGAATGCATGCACACAAGATACAGAATTATTGCTCAAGTATCTTGCAGAAAATGGTCACAAGGTCTCTAAGACCAAACTGCAGTTAATTCCAACCACTGTCAAGTACCTAGGACATGATATCACTTGTGGTACCAGAGCTCTGTCAAAAGACTGCATAAACACTATCCAAAACCTTCCAAGACCGGTCACACAACAACAGGTTAAGTCGGGATATTCTCTGTGGCCGCATAGCTTTTGATGGGAATGTTTTCTTGTTGTGGAGTTGTGCTGCGTGATTTCCCGAAGTGGATTGTCCTTGATTTGTCACTGGAACTTGGATCGCCACGGAAATTAGTGTTTCCTTGATTGCTGCTGAACCCGGTTTCGCCATGGACTTTTTCATGATCTGGAAACTAGCGCGTATAAAACTACAGTAAGATGAATTCCTAATTTAATGAAAAGTAGTACCAGCTTGCGGCCTGAGAAGTTGTTTGATTGTAAATTTTTCTGAAAGATCACAGCCTTTACAAAATCTAGCTAACACTGCTGAACTTCCTCTTTCTGGTCGAATACAGTGGAATGAGCAGGCTGAGAAAGCTAATTGTGATTTAAAAAGTGCACTACTTTCTGCGCCAGCTTTAGGACTCCCTGATTATTCTCATCCATTCACTCTGTTCATGGACGAAAAGGGGGGATATATGAATGCAGTACTAACACAGCTTCATGGAGAAAAACAGAGGCCAATAGCCTATTTTTCGAAAAAATTGGATCCATTGGCTACAGGACTTCCAACCTGTCTCAGAGCAGTAGCAGCCACAACAGAAGCCGTGCTAGCCAGTACAGATATAGTGCTCATGAGCCCCCTAACAGTAAAGGTGTCTCACGCAGTACACTCCATTTTATTACAGGCCAAAACTTCACATCTCACTACTGCTAGGGCAATACACTATCAAAATGTACTTTGTACACTGTCAAACGTCATCATTGAAAGGTGCTCCACCTTAAATCCAGCCACTCTTCTTCCAACTGAAGAAGAAGGGGAGCCACACAATTGTCATGACGAAATAACTAAGGTCATAAAACCCAGACCAGACCTGCAGGAAACCCCTTAAAAACAGGGGAGATAATTTATGTGGATGGATGTTCCTTGCGATTGGATAATGGAACACCCTCAACCAGCTATGCAGTGGTCAAAGGTGACCACCTGCTGGAAGCAAACCGAATTTCTTCAAGTTTAAGTGCGCAAGCAGCTGAATTGATAGCTCTCATCTGAGCTTGTCAGTTGTCAGAAGGAAAAATCATAACAATTTACACTGATTCCAGGTATGCTTTTGGAGTCTGCCATGATCATGGAGCATTATGGAAATTGAGGGGATTCAAGACCAGTACTGGCAAGCCCTTCTAACATCAAAATTTAATAGAATCCCTCCTAGAAGCCATAACCAAACCATCAAAACTGGCAATAGTTAAATGCCAAGCCCATACTGGGAAACAGGACCCTGTCCACAAAGGAAACGAATTAGCTGATCACTTTGCTAAACAGGCAGCATATAATAATACACCAGTCTCTTTATTCCAACAGAAAGATGACAAAGACCCTGATAACCAAATTATCTCTTTACAGAGGACAGAGAAAAGAGAAAATGGTCCAAAGAAGGATCCCTCTCTGATGGGGTCTGGACCCATAAGCAAAATAACAAACCTTTCCACCCAAAAGCTTCTTTCCCAGGTATGGCAAAAATCGCACATGGCCTGGATCATGCTGGAAAGGATGCAATGACTCAAGATGTCGAGTGACATTGGGAAGCCACAGGTTTCTCCACGTATGCAGAGCAATTCTGCAGACGCTGTGCATTATGTCAAAAATTTAACGTAGGTAAAGGTACCCAGGTAAGTCCCGCTGTCACATCTAACCCAATGGGTCCATTCGAACAACTCCAAATGGACTTCATTGAATTAACACCGTCTAAGGGCTACCGTTACTGCTTGGTAATTGTCGATGTGTTCTCCCGATGGGTGGAAGCTTTCCCTTCCAAACATGCAGACGCCAAAACTGTGGCAAAAGCCTTGATAAAAGAAATCATTCCAAGATGGGGAATACCACAGAAATTGCAGACTGATAATGGTACCCATTTTGTATAAATCTGAATCAAGCTCCTCCTCCAGCCTGTCTGAATGTTCAAGCTGGAGTGATGTGTTTGCAAACACTGGCAACCAGGACTGGGGGTATAATCCGTGGGAAGCCCAGGAGCATGATTTAAAAACAAGGTTTTCTATAATTAAATCAGGATTTATGCTTGTTGTACGTATATTCCGAATAATACTGCCCCTGATGGCTCCATCACCCGTGCCCTCGCTGGTCTGACCGCTCTCTCCCTAGAATTGGCTGAAAACTCAGGCATCGATACCCGTCTTGATGAATGGTTTATATCCACCTTCGGCTCCTGGGGCCAATGGTTTAAATCCATTTTTGTTTCCCTTTTAGTTGCTTTAACTGTTATTCTTTTGATTGGCTGTTGTCTTATTCTGTTAAATCCGTTATTTAATCCAGAAGTTTTTCACTGCCTCAATAACTAAAGCTTATTTCCTCCACACAGAACGCATGCATCTTCTCTCCCAGCCCCAATCCTCTTCTCAGTCCACTCTCGACCTAGAATTGGCTGAAAACTCAGGCATCGATACCCGTCTTGATGAATGGTTTATATCCACCTTCGGCTCCTGGGGCCAATGGTTTAAATCCATTTTTGTTTCCCTTTTAGTTGCTTTAACTGTTATTCTTTTGATTGGCTGTTGTCTTATTCTGTTAAATCCGTTATTTAATCCAGAAGTTTTTCACTGCCTCAATAACTAAAGCTTATTTCCTCCACACAGAACGCATGCATCTTCTCTCCCAGCCCCAATCCTCTTCTCAGTCCACTCTCGACCAAGATTGTTTTGTTTGAACTATTCTTTCTTCAAAAAGGGGAGAATGTGGAATAATAAAAAATTTAAAATCAATATATTAAATAATAGTTGAACAAAGAATCTTGGACTGAGGACCTTTTGACCTATTTTAGCAGGTAAACAAATCTAAATTGCCTTGATGATTTTAAACAAATCTAAAATGCCTTGATGATTACTATCTGTGTGCATTTGGGTGGATGGAAAATATATTATTATGCAAACCAGCTGATGCTAAGAAAATGTATATGTATATATATTTGCAAGTATAAGAGTTCTTTGTGTTAACCATATGAATGCATTAAGATTGTTAAAAGAGGAAAACCATTACCTGTATAATCATTTTAACAATATAAGTATATTACTAGTTTGTATCAATAGGCTATGGATTAATTATTAATATGACTTACTTAAACTAATGAACTAAAGATTAATTGTTTATTAATAAGACTTACATATAAAAATTAAGTGTGTACACAAAGCTGAAAGAACAAACTTGCAACATTTCTGCCAAACTGCTGACTCTTAGTCTGTACTCAGGAAAACTGCTAATTTTTTTTTTTCCCAACGTCTGTGATTTTTGTTTAATCAACAGTAGTAGGTTCTTTCACTTCTTCTTCAGTTTATTTGAACAAATGTGTTGTAATATTACTAAATTCCCCCAAAGAATTGTGTAACCTGGTCTCATGACAGGCTGTCTCTGTAAGATGTAAGTCTCTGTTATAAAAATGAAGCTCACCCCCCCAAGAGGGGGCTGTTGCTAGTAACTGTCAGTGACACAAGCTGACAGGGGCTGCAGTGGTCTCTCTGCTTACCAAGAATAAAGAAATTGCTTTTTTACTCTATATCTGCTGTCTGCCTGCTGTTTGCCTCGAACCTTCGACCACACCAGGAAACGATAATTCCACACCAGGCCAGGGGGTGGTGGGGTGCATTGAACCTCTCTCTTTTCTCTCCACAAACCAAACACGAGAAATCCTTCCTGTCCTACCCCCAGAGGACGTAACTTCCTGTGAACCAGCTATAAAAACCCCTCATCCTCCATTCGTAAACAGTTCTGTTTTGGACTCTAACCAGTACACATTGTCAGTCAATCAGTCATTTTCCAACCTGCTGTATCCTAACACAGGGTCACGGGGGTCTGCTGGAGTCAATCCCAGCCAGCACAGGGCGCAAGGCAGGAACAAACCCCGGGCAGGGCGCCAGCCCACCGCAGGGCACACACACACACACACACCAAGCAAACACTAGGGACAATTTAGGATCACCAATGCACCCAACCTGCATGTCTTTGGACTGTGGGAGGAAACCGGAGTACCCAGAGGAAAACCACGCAGACACAGGGAGAACATGCAAACTCCACACAGGGAGGACCCGGGAATCGAACCAATGTCTCCTAACTACGAGGCAGCAGCGCTAACACTGCACCACTATGCCGCCAAGTATACATTGTACTCCACTTTAAAGCCTTTTGCAGCCAGGGAAACTATACGAGTGGCTGCCCCAAACCTTCATTGTGTGTCCGGCTGTTTCTTTCACAATATATACATACACAAAAGCGCCTTGGGGATTGCTTCAAGACTCTGGTGGTGGTAATTCCTCACCAATCCATAGGATGGCACTGTATTCTAACACTTCTTCTCAACCTCACCACCTCTGATGTCACTTCTGGCATCCATCTATCTGGACCTGCCTCTTCTTACCTGGCTTGCATTGAACCAAAAGTGTCTCCATCTTGAATAGTCTGACCTGAGACTTGCATCCTTAGTGACGTTTTTTTTTTGCTCAAAAGCTGATTATTATTTTGCCTTTACAATATACGGGGCTGCAGTGATGCCCCAAATTCTTATCTTTGTTTTGTCCTCTCTTACAACACACCCCTGAATGACTAAAAAGAAAGAAAACTTCTGACTTGGCTGTCCCAGTCACAGTGAGGCATTATTGCTGTTGCTATGAAGGGCTCCATACTGTTTCTTAACACACTTCTGCTGAATAATTCATTGGTTGAAAGTACAGTGAGTGTGTCAGAGAAAGGATGTTCAGCATTGTTCATAATGGCACTCAGTTTTGTTTTTATTCTCCCCTTTACTACTACCTCCAGGGGCCAGAGAGTGTTCCATAACTGCCCTTTTAATTAGCTTGTTAATTCGGTGGAACTCTCTCGAATTAATGTTACCAGCCCAGTACACAACAATGTAGAAAATCACACTGGCCATCAGAG
Organism: Erpetoichthys calabaricus; assembly: GCF_900747795.2. Classification (NCBI taxonomy): domain Eukaryota; kingdom Metazoa; phylum Chordata; class Cladistia; order Polypteriformes; family Polypteridae; genus Erpetoichthys; species Erpetoichthys calabaricus. The sequence continues at coordinate 260,281,907 of NC_041397.2, read as the reverse complement.
AGTTATAGCACTTTCTTATATACCTCCTCTGTGTTCCAAAACCAGTTCAACCTGTCACTAATGTTGAGACCCAAGTACTTGTTGGAGTGGACCACCTCTACATCCACTTCCTGAGGACCAGACATAGCAGCTGTTTGGTGCGGGCAAAGTCAATAACCAATTCCTTGGGTTTGCTGGTGTTAAGATGTAGACAATTCTCCTTTCACCAAGAAACAAACTTCCTCACCTGACTCCTCTACTCTGTCTTTATCAATATACCCCATAAGTGCAGAATCATTTGAGAATTTCTGCAAGTGTCTTGGCCTGATGTTACAATACCAATTCCCAAAAAATCTAAAAATGTGTAAAAAGTAAATAAAAACAGAATGCAATGATTTGAAAATCTCACAAACCCATATTTTATTCACAACAGAACATAGAAAACATATCAAATGTTTAAACTGAGAAAATGTACAATTTTAAGAAAAGATTAAGGTCATTTTGAATTTGATGGCTGCAACACATCTCAAAAAAGTTGGGACAGAGCCTTGTTTACCACTAAGTACATTAGAACATTAGATCAATCAAACTGAGAACGGGCAATTCGTCCCAACAAAGTTCGCCAGTCCTACCCACTTAATTCTTCTAAAAAAACATCAAGTCGAGTTTTGAAAGCCCCTAAAGTCCTTCAGTCTACTACGTTACTCGGTAGCTTATTCCAAGTGACTATGGGTCTCCATCTAAAAAAAAAAAAAACTTGTTTGTGTGAAATTTACCTTTAACATTTCCAACTGTGTCCCCATGTTCTTGATGAACTCATTTTAAAATAACAGTCTCGATCCACTGTACTAATTCACTTCATCATTTTAAACACTTCAATCATGTCACCTCTTAATCTTCTTTTGCTTAAACTGTAAAGGCTCAGCTCTTTTAATCTTTCTTCTTAATTCATCCCCTGTAGCCCTGGAATCATCCTAGTCGCTCTTCTCTGGACCTTTTCTAGTGCTGCTATGTCCTTTTTGTAGCCTGAAGACCAAAACTGCACACAGTACTCAAGATGAGGCCTCACCAGTGTGTTATAAAGGTTGAGCAGAACCTCCATGGCCTTGTACTCCACACATCAGGGCGCTATATAACCTGACATTCTGTTAGCTTTCTTAATGGCTTCTGTCGTGAAGTCAATAGCTTAGAGTCCACTACGACTCCTAAATCCTTCTCATAAGGTGTACTCTCAAATTTCCGACTGCCCACTGTATATTCAAAGCTAACATTTTTACTTCCTATGTGTAATACTTTACATTTACTGACATTAAATTTCATCTGCCACAAATCTGCCCAAACCTGTATGCTATCCAAGTCCTTCTGTAATGATATAACGGATTCGACATTATCTGCCAACCCACCTATCTTGGTATCATCTTCAGACTTAACCATCTTGTTACTTATATTCCTATCCAAATCATTCATAAATATTAAAAATAGCAGACAATTCTCACAAGGTTCCTTGAACCATCACCCTCTATTTCCTGTGTCTGAGCCAATTCTGTACCCATCTAAAAACATCATCTCAATTCCAACTTTTTTAGTTTGATGTCCAACCTCTCACATGGCACCTTATCAAATGTTTTCTGAAAGTCCAGCTAAAAAATATTATAAGCTCCACTTTGATCGTATCCTTTTGAAATCCAGTATGCTAGTAAAATATGACCTCTTTCTTCTGAACCCATGATGACTGTTCTGAAAAGCTCCATGTGCTGCTCAATCGTATCCTTAAAAATTCCTTCCATTAATTTTCCTGTGATGCACGTTAAGCTTACTGGCCTCCAAGTTGCTTGGATCTGCCTGGTTTTCCAGTCGCAGTGAATTCCTAAAAATATGTGTCAGGGTTTATATCTGTACTCACTAACCTCCTTAAGAACTCGAGAGTAAATATTATCTGGTCCTGGAGATTTGTGTGATTTCAGCCTATTTAATCTGTGCTGTACTTCTCCCTGTATAATTTACAAATTAATCCATACCTCTTTAGTAGTCCTATTTACCGCGGGGAGGTTATCCATTTCTGCACTTGTGAAAACCTCAGAAAAATGCTTTCACTGTATTTTTAAATTCTCCTCTACTATTCCTGATACACTTTACCTCCTCCTTGACTGATCTTTTACTATTAAAATACTTAGTCTTATCTGCTATATTCCTCTCCAATTGCCTTTTAGCCTCCCTAATATCCTTCTTCATGGTTGCCCTCATGTTCTCATATGCCCTACGATTCACATTAGAATTATTCGTCTTACAGCATCTCTAGCAACAGTTCGTAAATGTTTGGGAACTGAGGAGACCAGTCCTGTTCTTGTCTGATATAGGATTCTAGCTGCTCAACGGTCCTGAGTCTTCTTTGTTGCATTTTTTTATTTCATGATGAGCCAAATGTTTTCAATTGGTGAAAGGTCTGGACTGCAGTCACACCAGTTCAGCACCCAGACTCTTCTACTACTAAGCCATGCTGTTGTAATAGGCACAGTATGTGGTTTAGCATTGTTGTGCTGAAATATGCAAGGCCTTCTCTGAAAAAGACGTCATCTGAATGGGAACATATGTTGCTATAAAACCTGTATACAAGGCAGTCCCCAGGTTACGTACGAGATAGGGACTGTAGGTTTGTACTTAAGTTGAATTTGTATGCAAGTCGGAACAGGTACATTATTTTAATAAATGCTATTGTTGAACCGACTGTAACCAAGTGCTCTGCCAATGAATAATGGAGTTTCACCTCTCTCTGACCTTTTTATTATTTCTACTTTATTTTCAATGGTGATGGTTTTTCTCTTCTTTACTGTATCACCAGCACTTGCATCAGATTTGTGTTTAAGAGACATTCTTGAAGGGTGAAGACAAAAGGTTAAGATGAGCTCTTTTGCACAGCACTGTACACGCTATCACAGCAGGAAGGCACCAGTCAACACGTCTGACGTACTGACAAGAGACAACTTCCTGCTATGTGCGTAACAGTACAAGCAGGCTTGCTATTGAGAATGAATGGGGGCGGCGAGGGGTGGTTCATCACCAGCCCACCTCACAGTCACCTCCACTACAGTATGCTGCTTGCAGTGTCCGCTCACCGCGAATGAACACGGTGCGACCAAAGGCGTGTAGTGAATTGCCCAACCCCTATTCAACAGGCAGCCATCCGAGGCACACTACAATGCTACCCCCGCCGCCCCGTTCAGCCACAACCGGGTCACCGCTTGCAGCATTACCAGCCATGTGTGCTGGGCAGGCAGTGAAAAGCCCCCCTCCGCTCCTTCCAGTCAGAAGCAGTAGCTGCTGCGGCGGTGTAGTGGGCGGGCAGCGAACCATCGTCCTCCACACGAGCGATAGCTGTGGCCCCGGTGACTATGGACCACGGGTCACTGCTTGCTGCTGGGAGCCACCCGAGGAACACTACACTGCACGAGCAGCACCCCCCTCCAGCCACCGCTTGCAGCATCCCTAGGCCGAAGATGATGGAGTGGCAGTCACTGAGGCGCATGCATCGCAGCTGCGTCCTCGTTCGTAAGTTGTAGGTCGGGTGTCCGTAACCTGGGGACTACCTGTATACCTTTCGGAACTGATGGTGCCTTTCCAGATGTGCAAACAGACAATTCCATAGCGTATGGAATTCAGTGCTGATAACAAGCCGGATGGTCCCTCTTCTCTTTAGTCCAGAGGACGCGGCGTCCATGTTTTCCAAAAAGAATTTAAAATTTTGTTTTCCATTTTGCTTCAGTCCATTTAAAATGAGCTTTGGCCAACAGAAGATAGCGGTGTTTGTGATCGCGTTCACATATGGCTTCTTCTTTGCATGATAGAGCTTTAACCTGCATTTGTGGATAGCACAGCAAACTGTGTTCACAGATGATGATTTCTGGAATTGTTCCCATGCAGTGATTTCCATGACAGAATCAGGCCTGTTTTTAATGCAGTGCTGCCACAGGGCCCAACGATCACGGGCATCCAATATTGATTTTCGACCTTGTCCAACTTGTGCACAGAAATTCCTCCAGATTCTCTGAATCTTTTGATATTAGGTACTGTAGATAATGAGATATTCAAAGTCTTCACAACTTTACGTTGAGGAACATTATTCTGAAATTATTCCACAAATTGTAGATGCAGATTGGTGAACCTCTGCCCATCTTTACTTCTGAGAGACTCTGCCTCTTTAAGATGCTTTTTTTATACCCAGTTATGTTACTGACCGGTTGCCAATTAACCAAATTAGTTGAAGCACGTCTCCGGTCCATCACAACTTTTTTGAGACGTGTACAAAATCAAAATGAGCTAGTAATTTTCATGAAATAATAAAATGTCTCACTTTCAATTATATTATCTGTGTTCTGTTATGAATAAAATGTGGGGTTATGAGATTTGCAAATCATTGCATTCTGTTTTTATTTACTTTTAACACACCGTCCCATCTTTTTTGGAATTGAGGTTGTATATTTATAGTCTGAGGTGTAGAGATTGAAGAAAAAAGCAGACAGGGCTGTTCCTTGTGGTGCTCCAGTGTTACTCACATCCATATCAGAGACAACAGTCCTTGAGCCTCACAAACTGTAGTCTGTCTGACAGATAGTCCATTATCCAGGACACCATGGCCTCATCCACTTGCATATCTCTGAGTTTCCTCCTTAACAGAGATGGCTGGATGATATTGAAGGCACTAGAGAAATCAAAACCAAAGAAAAAAGCAGACAGGACTGTTCCTTGTGGTGCTCCAGTGTTACTCACATCCATATCAGAGACAACAGTCCTTGAGCCTCACAAACTGTAGCCTGTCTGACAGATAGTCCATTATCCAGGACACCATGGGCTCATCCACTTGCATATCTCTGAGTTTCCTCCTTAACAGAGATGGCTGGATGATATTGAAGGCACTAGAGAAATCAAAACCAGTCCACAGAGTGCTGCCAGCTGTGTCCAGGTGAGAATAAGCCTTGGGGAGCAGACAGATAATCGCATCCTCCATTCCAATCTTTGGCCTATAGGCAAACTGCAGTGGGTCCTGGTGGTCTACTACAAGAGAACTCATATAGTCCAGGACCAGCCTCTTATAGGTCTTGTTGATGTGAAATGTAACTGCCACTGGACTGTAGTCATCAGGTGAAGAGCTGCCCGCCTTCTTTGGAAAAGGAACAACGCAGGATATTTTCCACAGCATCATTGCTTTCTGAAGCCCTAGGAAGATGCTAAACAGGTGGCAGAGGACACCACAAAGTTAGTAAGCACAGGCCTTAACACCTCAAGCACGGAATCCATCTGGTCCTGCAGGTTTTTCTGTGTGTTCCTCCTTACTTGGTCTTTAGGTATGCACAGTCCACACTGATGGTCAGAGATGGACTTGTCACAGCTATTTCATTTGATGTGGTAAGAGTTGTTGATGTAGTAGGGATGGTGTGGGGGGACATTAGAAGAAGGGGGCAGTAGGAGGGTTCAGGGCATTAGCTTTGTCCATATCCCTTTCTAGCTCCTAAGCCCTGGATGGTTTGAGTTCTGTAATTATGCAGAGTCCATTCCAGACATCCTTCATGTTATTCTGAATGAGTTGGTTTTCCATTTTAGCTTTGTAAGCTTCCTTTAATATACTCTGCTTTTTCTTTAGCACTTGCTTGCTGTGCGTGCTTCACAGCTTCTTTGTCGCCTGATTTGGAATTCTCTTTATCTCATTTAGAAGACATTTTAACTCCTTAGTAATCCAGGGCTTGTCGATTGGAATGCTAAACGTGCTGTCAGAGGAATAGACTGCTGGAGTATCACCGCCATGTTAAAGGTTTTCTTCTGTGTAAATGTGTTTCTTTAAGCTTAATGAAGAATGGCACTCTCATAGGAGGAGGAGGAACGCAAGCTTTTCTGCAAGTTCTTAGCTTCAGTACTTTACTCTGAGCTTCCTATTATCTGGTCTGATGTGTTTTTATTATACTTTGCCACTTCATTCAGGTCTTGTGTGTCCCAAAATCTGATGTGTGAATGAGGTGAAGTAAACCAGTTCACCTTTTGTCTAGTGCTAAAATTCACATCAGTTGCATAAAATTACTCATATGCAGGCAGTAAATTAGAGATGTCCATTGCTGTTATTTTTGCTTATAAACTATAAAGTTTAAGAGGTCCAGTCAAGTTTGTCATCTGCACATGGTATAATGATATACAGTATAATGAGTTGCAAGTCACCACATAACAAGGCAAATAAAAAGTATACCAGGCATGCAACATATGCAGTATATACAATTCTTTACAATATATACAATGTGTATTGTAAGTAAAAGGGCAAATGGAGGACCATGTTGCTGCATTAGGATACGGGTGTAGTTGGATCCAAGTAGACACGGTCAGCCCTGTCCTTGTTCTGCATGGATTTCCCTTCAGGTTCACCTCACTGTTTTTTCCACTCTTAAGTCCAATTTAATTTTATAATATTTCTCAGTGTTGCCCAGATAACTAGAATCCATCAAGCTGCCTTCAGTTTGCTGTGTCAGGTGTTCATCTAAGTGTCATGCATGAAGTGGCAAATAAAAAGATAGAGGGGTTATGGCATGTAAGGGTGGATTACGGACACCACGCTGGTTATAACCTGGGCTGCACTTGTCAGTTCTGCACATTATTTACATGACTGGAGACTGTTGTTTGCTGGCACTACTCCATAGCCACTGAAAAGAACACTTTGAGAGTGATGTGTTGCTGGGACAAAAAGAGGTTCGAAACAGTAACCTCAGAATTATTGTAAGTGTCCACTCTTTGCAAGTTGCAGAGGCATGTGTTGTAAGCTCAAAACTCAAAAACTCAACAGGCATTTTATATAGTGCCATTTAGGACTGTGCAGATGCCACAGTTTAACACTTTTGTCAGTCAGGGAAGGCTACCTGTTCAAAGACACAATGAAGATGTAATGGCATATGAACAGACCATCATAAGGGTCAAACTCTGAGTCTACCTTCTTACTCACAGAGCTTGTTTAGCAGTCTTCCATCTCAATATCCAGCACAGGCTCTTAGTAAAGCATGGTGGCTTCAACTAGAATTGTAACTCACACTGGATTAGTTGGTAAAGGATGACAGCTCTTCTAGACTAGCATAGCATGGAAGCAACAAGGCCGAGAGAGAGAAAGAGAGCGCCTGCCACTGTATAATACAACAAGCTTGTGGGTACAGTTCATTAGTAACAAGGCTGCTTACACAAAAAAGCAGAACATAAGAACATACAGTAAGAAATTTGACAAACGAGAGGAGACCATTTAGTCCACCAAACCATTTGTTTAGCTACTAACGAAGGTGTCCTATTATCTAATCTAAATTGTTCTTGGAGGTTGTCAAGGTTTCTCCTTCAACTACATGTCTCGGTTGCTGGTCTAATTGTCTCCCAACTCTTTGCGTAAAGAAGTGTTTCATGGCTTCAGTTTTAATTCACTTCCCATTAATTTCCACTGATGACCCCGAGTTTTTGATTCACCCTTAAGCAGAAAGAATGTTGCTGTGTCTACTTTATCAATGCCTTTGAGGATTTTAAATACCTGGATTAGGTTCCCACCCAGTCTCCTCTGAAAGGTTCTGCCTTGAACACTCATGGAGAGACAGAGGCTGCTGGCAGTGGCAGGATTCGAACCCACATCTCCGGAGAGACTGGAACCGGAATTCAACACCTGTGACTGCTCGGCCATGCTATTCACCACGGCTCAGCAGAGTGGAATGGGCAACAAGAACTTTCTGATTCAGAAACTACAAGTTTGCAGCCAGGATCTCTGTGTGTGACTGTGAAACACAGGCCAATTTTACATTGCATAATACTGAGAGACGGGGGACAAAAACCAACAGCATCAATTTAGACCCTTGCCATTTCCTAAGGTGGCCACTTTGTATTTTTTAATGGAAAATTGGGCCCTAGGCCTTCATATCTCCCTTTCTGGGTCCGTTCTTCATTGTCTGTATTGCCTGTATTCCAATTTCAGAATATTTAGCATGTCCAGTCGTCAGTCATAAGTATAACCCTATCTCCAAGACACTCCGCAAACATGAGGATTACATCTTCCTTCATATAATACATGTGGGTATGTATCAAAAAGAACAACATTTTTCCTTTTTACTTTCTTTGCAGTATGGGCACTTATAAAAATCGTTATAAAAAAATAAATCCTTACAGCCTTTCCTGGGAATAATAGCAGCAGGTACAGAACACTGCAGATTATGAAAGGTGGACTGTGTTAGTACTCAGACGTAATGTGCATTGGTAACACGTGGTATCAATTTTGAAAGTGGGGGTTTGGCAGGGTCTTGGTTGGGGGTCTCTATTATTTGCTTCAGTTAATGTTAGAATACAATAAAAAGAGAACATTATTTAAATAAATATTTGTCCACGTATTTACTGAAAATCTGACTGAGTCCACGCCTGTCCCAGCAACATCTAATGCACACCAGAACCATAGCTGGTCACTGGTCCACTGCCAACCCTCATCAAGCGACCACATGGCCAATGTGGACTACCCAGTCAGCCTAACTTGCACATTACATCTTTGGCATGCAGGTGGGACTTATGTGGACATGGGACCAACATGCAGACAGTGACCACGCCAGGATTTGAACCTAGTTTCCAGTAGTCATAAGGCAGTATAGCTAACCACTTTTCTGCAACGAAACACAAAAGTAATAAGGAACATATTTATGTATAACCTTGTGTATGACATTGATAAATAGTATATCATCCATAAGTTCCAAAACAGTACTGGACTCTGGTGGTACATATCTCTCTATTATAATAAAAAAATCTTGGGTTGAGACGTGATCTTCTCGGAAGACACTTTGAAGTCCCGCGAGACTACTTGCATGTCACACCCTACTTACAAACAAGCCCTGGTTATAAACAATTTCTCGGAGATACTTTAATGTCACGTGAGACAAGGAAGTGAGACAAAAGGACAGCTGCTGTACAGACTTTTAAATGATCGGCGCACAGTGCGACATGCAGATCACACAGCACGGCACAAGCAGCAACTGGCTTAAAGTGCGCCCCCTGGGGAGGGGGAATAAATCATTCACTACAGCTTTATTACTGGCCAATATCAAGAAATAAAAAATGAATGAAATGAAAATATTCTCTTTAAATTGTATATCGGTTAACCAAACCCGGGGGTTGGTGAGCGAAGCAAGCAGGGGGCAGAGCCCCCTAGTTATACATGATTTTCATTAGAAAGCTTTGTGCTAATTTCAGAACTTGACATTTGCAGATGTGGTGCCTAAGAAAATTTTGGACAAATTATACCAGTTACTGCTAGTTGTTTCCATTCTTGTTTTCTATGCTTATGCTTTATTGAACATTGTGCTAAAAATGGAAAAGCCACCAAATTTACAAAGTATAAATGACACAGCCACCCATCAATCCACCATGTATCCCATGTGATTCAGGTCAGGCTCAGGAGACCCTGAGTCATTCACAGCTACATTAGGTGCAGCCCTAGACGCAGTGTTAGAGTCATTGGAAGTTCTTTTTATTTTATAAGTGGCAGTTGTGATGTTTGTGAGAGACCACCGATCAACAATGTCTTTGGAAACTTTCAGTATTTTAGTAGTAAAAGAACAGTCAAGGAGGAGGTGTAATGCATCAGGAACAGTAAAGTAGAATTAAAAAATACAGACAGTGAAATAGCAGAGAAATGCTCTAAACTCTCATTTTTCTGAGGTCTTCACAAATGAGGAAGTGGATAACCTCCCAGAGGTAACAGGGAATACTAAGGTACTCATTGATTTGGAAATTGCAGAGGGAGCTACAGCACAGATTAAACAGGCTGAAAGCAAACACCAGGACCAGATAATATTTATCTTCCAGTTCTTAAGGAGACTAGTGAGTACATATAAACCCTTGTCATATATTTTTAGGAAGTTCCTGCAAACTGGGGAAACTCCAAAGGACTGGAAAATGGCCTATTATCCTGTTATATAGAAAGGGTGACTGGACAGATCTAAGCAACTATAGGAAAGTAAGCTTAATATGCATCACAGAAAACTTAATGAAAAGAATTATTAAGGATAAGATTGAGCCACACATCGCAAAAACAGGAGTTTTATTGAGCAGTCAGCATGGGTTCCAAAGAGGGAGGTCATACTTCACCAACATGCTGGAATTCTATGAGGAAGCAAGAAAAGGGTATGATCAAAGTGGAGTGTATGATATTATTTATTTGGACTTTCAGAGAGCATCTGATAAGGTCATGATGGATTGGCCATCAAACTAAAAGAAATGGGAGTTGATATATTGTGCAGATGAGTGCAAAATTTGCTCGAGGAACCTTATCAGAATTGGCAGGAGTCCATGCTAGGGCTGCTGCTATTTTTAATATATATAAATGATTTGGATATGAATATAAACAACAAGCTGGTTAAATTGATAACAAGGTAAGAGGACTGGCAGATAACAGAAAGACTTAGACAGCATACAGCTTTAGGCAGATTTGTGGCAGTTGAAATTCAATGTAAATAAATGTAAAGTGGGCGGCACGGTGGTGCAGTGGTAGCGCTGCTGCCTCGCAGTTAGGAGACCCGGGTTCACTTCCCGGGTCCTCCCTGCGTGGAGTTTGCATGTTCTCCCCATGTCTGCGTGGGTTTCCTCCGGGTGCTCCGGTTTCCTCCCACAGTCCAAAGACATGCAGGTTAGGTGGATTGGCGATTCTAAATTGGCCCTAGTGTGTGCTTGGTGTGTGGGTGTGTTTGTGTGTGTCCTGCGGTGGGTTGGCACCCTGCCCAGGATTGGTTCCCTGCCTTGTGCCCTGTGTTGGCTGGGATTGGCTCCAGCAGACCCCCGTGACCCTGTGTTTGGATTCAGCGGGTTGGACAATGGATGGATGGATAAATGTAAAGTATTACACATAGGAAGTAAAAACGTTAGGTTTGAATACACAATGGCTGGTCGGAAAATCGAGAGTACACCTTATGAGAAGAATTTAGGAGTCATAGTGGGCTCTAAGCTATCGACTTCTCGACAGAAGCCATTAAGAAGGCTAACAGAATGTTTATATAACATAATATGTGGAGTACAAGGCCAAGGAGGTTATGCTCAAGCTTCATAACACACTGGTGAGGCCTCAACTGGAGTACTGTGTGCAGTTTTCGTCTCCAGGCTACAAAAAGGACATAGCAGCACTAAAAAAGGTCCAGAGAAGAGCGACTAGGCTGATTCCAGTGCTACAGGGGATGAATTATTAAGAAAGATTAAAAGAGCTGCGCATTTTCAGTTTAAGCAAAAGAAGATTAAGAGGTGACATGATTGAAGTGTTTAAAATTATGAAGTGAATTAGTCCAGTGGATCGAGACTGATATTTTAAAATGAGTTAATCAAGAATACGGGGACACAGTTGGAAACTTGTTAAGGGTAAATTTTGCACAAACATTAGTAAGTTTTTCTTTACACAAAGAATGACAGACACTTGGAATAAGCTACCAAGTAGTGTGGTGGACAATAAGACGTTGGGGACTTTCAAAGCTCGACTTGATGTTACTTTAGAAGAATAAAGTGGATAGGACTGGTAAGCTTTGTTGGGCTGAAAGGCCTGTTCTCATGTAGAATGTTCAAATGTTCTAACTGCAGTCAGGAACTAGACGGCCATGTTGGTTCAACATCTGCTGGGATTTGTTCCTAAAGCAGGTGTTTAGGTATAGATGATATTTTTGAAATAGAAGAATCTACCATTACAACTGTAAAACACACACATAGTGGACACCTTCCAAAGCAGCATGTGTCCAAATTGTTGCTGATGCTGTTTTGACTGATGATTCTTAGTGTTATGCAAACTAACATTGGCTTATTGGCCTTCTTGACTCCCTTTCTGGGATCTTTCTTTAATGTTTGCACTGCTTGTGTTCCAAACTCTGAATATTTAGGATGTAAAGTGTTCACTTATGAGTGTAAGTCATGCAAGACAAGCACATGTGCAATCTGAAGAAATGGGCTGAGACTATGATCTGCTCTGCTCTACACTGCACACTGTGGCTTCCTTAAAAATGAATTCTGAATTCCAAAACATGGAAGGTTTACATTTTAATTACAATATTTTCATGATGATACTCAAAAGAATAAAGCTACAGTTAACATGACAGCCTGAATGACAAAGGAATCAGAAGCTCTGTTTACAGTTACTTTGGTCTGCACCACAGCACATGGTTTAAAATAATGCAAACTCCTTATGCTAACTTACACAAGTCTGGGACACGGTAGGAGACAATGAACTGGAAATGACAAAAGGCAACAATAAATGAATGACTTTAGGTATCTATAGCATAACTAACGTGAAAATTACATGGTGGAGAGGGTCATAGTAGTGCATCAGTTAGTACCGAGACTTTTGGGCTCAGTTCTTTGCCGAGATACTCTGTGCAGGCTGCCCATATACAATAGTTCCATCTCACAGAGGTGTAGTTTAGGCTGATTAGCAAATCTAAATGGTGCATGTAGATGTAAATGTGAGTGTAAACGTTAGGGTGCACTGTAAGGCACAGCTACTCCTCTCACGCCCCAAGATTGTGAAGAAGTGCTTTAATCTCCTTTGACCCCCAAACTCAATCCACTCTTTTTCGTGGAGTGAACAGCCTCAGTGTGCAGAAGAAGCATTTGAAAAACTTTCATATTTTGTGAATACCTTCTTAAATGACTCCTACACTAGTCCCCTAAAAATGTATTACTTTATATAATCATTTGATGAGAGTGCATAACATGACAACTTTGTTGTTGGTGAAGTCTGTTCCTCATGTTTAAACCAACATGGATTATATTATTAATTTGATAAACATTAATTTAACAATTATGCATTTGTGCTTGTGACACCTGCAGTATGCACTCAAGAGTGACAAGCATCAGATGTTTCCGTGCTTTGTTATCACAAAAAATAAAAAGCAATTTAACCTGTTTGAATGTTAAATGAAACATGTTCAAGTGAAAACATCAAACACTTAATTTTTTTCTTTTCATTCTGATTTTTTTCTAGGAAAACCTAACATTTAAATGTAGCAGCAATATCAGTACAATATGTATCAGTAATCGGTCAGCTAACTAACATCAATATCATTATTGGTTAAAAAAAATCCACATTGGTTTGCGTCCTCGTCTCTATTATGGCAAGAGAGAGTACAAAGGTTGAATAAAAAGTATCAGGCCTAAAATGGCGGATTTCCTCTAACTCTCCTGTGTCACTTTATTTATGGTAGCCACATCAAAAACAGACAGAAAGCCTTCAAATGTAGTTGTGCCAACAGTGAGATTTTTCAGAAAAGATGGTAGAAACTGATTTTTTCCACCCACCTAGAGCAAGCTTGATAACACATCCAGCCCTACCTCAGTTACAAGCTGGAGGTCGTTCACATAATTCTCTTCAGTCACAATTAACTCATGGATGTAACCTTGTCTTTTCCTCTCTGTGGGTGTCAGCATATCCAGTAAATGCAAATCAGCGCACCCTGCAAAACAAAACACGGGAACAGTCTAATTGTCTTATTTATGAAGAATGGGGGTCTGAACACATACAGTAACAGGAAGAGGAATAAATGCCACGAGAAAATATTAACTATGTAGACTCTAGTAATTGTTGCCTCTTTAAAAATCAGAAAACGTTTGATGATGACAGGCCAGAGTGACTTTCTCTATACATATAAAGGCCCTGTCACATTACACAACTTTTCCTGTGATTTCCAGGTTCAGACTAAATGTACAGGATGTTAGCAAGTCAGAGGTAATCTTGGCCCACTCCCGTAACCTCCAGTTTTACTCAGCCCATGCAACTTGCCACAACAAAATCAAAATCTAAAGTCACAGGGGTGGGACCTGTAAGTAGGAGAGTTAAGAACCAATGAGCACTCACCTGTCTGCACAACGTATATAATGTAGCTACAATAAATAAAGAAAATGGGTGCTTTGGTCCTGACAAACAGAAGAGAGACATGTAATGTTTTAAGAACCACAACTGGCAGAAAGTGTGGCTGAATATGCCATATCTGCAAACCTCCAGATGGGCACCAGCTCCTTCAGACAGCATTAATTTGGAGATGTAAAACTGTGCTGGAAATGTGTCATCTAATTTGGACTGGACTGCCAATACTGATGCTCTGTGTAAGAAAGGACAGAGCCGGCTATACTTCCTTAGAAGGCTGGCGTCCTTCAACATCTGCAATAAGATGCTGCAGATGTTCTATCAGACGGTTGTGGCGAGCGCCCTCTTCTACGCGGTGGTGTGCTGGGGAGGTAGCATAAACAAGAGGGACGCCTCACGCCTGGACAGACTGGTGAGGAAGGCAGGCTCTATTGTAGGCATGGAGCTGAACAGTTTGACATCTGTGGCAGAGCAACAGGCGCTGAGCAGGCTCCTGTCAATAATGGAGAATCCACTGCATCCACTGAACAGTATCATCTCCAGACAGAGGAGCAACTTCAGCGACAGATAGCTGTCAATGTCCTGCTCCATTGACAGACTAAGGAGATCGTTCCTCCCCCACACTATGCGACTCTTCAATTCCACCTTGGGGGTAAACGTTAACATTATTCAAAGTTATTGTCTGTCTGTATACCTGCATTGTTATCACTCTTTAATTTAATATTGTTTTTGTATCAGTATGCTGCTGCTGGAGTATGTGAATTGCCCCTTGGGATTAATAAAGTATCTATCTATCTATCTAATTTGACATACCTACCCTGTGATTTCTAGCTGAGGAATCTGAAATACTCAAGCAATGACATAAACAACTGGAGCCATTTAAATATTCCTCGTCACTGCGTTCCACGCATTGTACTGTACTTGTGGATGAGCATTCATTCATTGGTTGTTAGCTGTAAAAGCACATACAGCCCATCCCTGCAACTAAAGATCAAAACAAACAGGCTTGACTTTGTGGGAATGAATCACAGGGCATGTCACATTACATGACTGCCTCCACGTCGCTAAGATTATGTAAATGAAAGCTACAACTGAAAACTGACAGAAAAGGCGTGTAATGTCATATGGCCTTAAGTGAAGAAAAAGATTTTAATGATCATGTAAAATCTACCTCCTCTTTTTTGTCTAATGTCGACCGCTTGTAGACATGAAGCGGTAAGATATTTGATAGAATGAATATAATATTCACAGTAAAATTACACTTCTGGCTGGTGTTAAAAGAGGCAAGTGTTCTTGTAAAAAATGTCACGATACTTGGAGAGATACTAACCCCTATCGGGTTAACTAAGAGAACAACTGAAAAATGGATATATGATGTTAAAATAAACCTCAGCATAAGTGGCCTCAGCAAAGTCAGGTCTCCTTAGATGCTTTTGACATCACCCCTGAGTGCTAACAATTCATACTATTTTATAACAACTTTTCTGCAGCGTAGAATCAAATATAAAAATGATCATTTTAAACTGACTTTATTTCATCTCATTTTATTGTCATTACAATGTAAAGGCATTTGTTGGTAGAACCACAGGTGTTAAAATATGCTGCAATAATATAGTTCAGTATATGGTAAAATGACACAGCAAGCAACTGACTTAAACCCTAGACAGTTAAAATAAGTACAATATACAGGCATTCATAATGAAAGATAAATTAATAAGTATCTAACTAAATAACAAAACACTAGCGACTGTGTGTGTATGGTCCCTTGGAGCAATCTGATTGGGTCAGTTTGACTTTGGTCTGGTTGCTCATTAAAATGAGATTGATACAGGAAGCGCCTGGGAAGGAAGGATGTAAGAGGATCACTGAGAGCCACCTTCAAACATTGGGAGTATTTGCAAGAATATGAATGATGTTTTTACAGCAGGTAATGGGGACCCATCAACTATTGTTGGCAGTCAAAAAGTGAACAGAATGCCAGCAGTCGGCCTCCAAATGGCAGTCTGAGAAGCAGATTTTACAAGAAAGCAACCGAGTGAGAAAGCACCTACCAACACAGCTTGGCACACATACAGATCTTGAAGAAAGGTGTAGGATAAATGATGAGGGAACATGTAGGGCAAAATATACCAAAAAAAAAAAATATATATATATATACACACACATATAGTATATGTACACACAGTCATGCTCAAAAGTTTAAATACCCTGGCAGAATTTGTGAAATAATGGCCATTGTTGGAAAATATAAAAAATAATGCAGAAAGCTTTCCTTTTAATTAGACAGTGTGCACAAGTGAAGCAATTTATTATCACATACTGTACTTGTGTGTGGGCAGCTCTACCACCTGAGAAAATCAAGGGTCTCATCCTCATCTATCGTAAAAGACTGTATGCCATCATTGATGCTACAGGGGGCAATAAACAGTATGAAGAACTAAGGGTATGCAAACTTTTGAAATGGGACCATCTCATTATTTTCCTTATTACTTTGTTTTGTTTAATGGTTTTGCTATTCTATGATGTCTTACAGTTTAATTTGGATTCCTTAAAAAGTAAATTAAATGTCTTTTACCTGATCAGTCATCCTTTCCTTAAAGGTACACATCTTACAAATTCTACCATGGTACATAAAGTTAGGAGTACAATTGTATACCTTGACATAACTTCAACACAACAGTCCTGAGTTATAATCTTACTAATACATTCTTACAGCGTGTGTGTGTGTGTGTGTGTGTGTGTGTGTATTATATACTTTGACCCCTGCTTGCTTTGCTCGCCAACCCCCGGGCCTGTGCTATGTGCTAGCCTCTTTGCAGTTCTGCAGCTCGCGTATGGAGATGCGGATGTACAATTTAAACTGATTGTTATTTACATGGGAATTGTTACATATGCATAATAGAACTAACTACTTTACATTACAGCAAGTAATTAACCATATTAAAAAATAGTAAAATGTAAAATTTGAAAATAAATTATGTTTCATGTTGCATTGATAACCCTTCATGATGAAATTCTTCAATAAGATTTAGACATAATACGTCTTATTGAACTGGGAACTTAAAGTGAGGAAAACGTAAAAATTTATAAGAGCTGAGTGAGCAGGAACTGTGTGTGTCAAAAGCATTCACACGAATGAGAGGTGAGAGTACCATGTGTGTGGTTGAATATGGTTGAGAAGAGAGCGTGACTTGAAAAAATCTAATGGCCAAAGTCTCGTCTCACGGGAATTGAAAAAAGTCTTGTGTCAGGATTTTTTATAATATATATACATATACATACATATATATTTATATCCATAAAATGCAAAGTTGACTGACTAGCTACTCACTCATCAACAAAAACAATCTTCCCATTTAGTTAAGCTGAATCTTATAAGGATGGTATATCTAAGACAGCAGATATCCACAAAGAAAGGACACTTTCATATTTCAGTATTTAAGGGTAAACCCCACTCCACAATAAAAACCTACCCCAAAATCTCAAAAATACTTTGATGGGTTTGATTGAAATTTGGTGACTTATAGAAAAAAGAAATGACCAGTGTTTTTTCTTCATTTGTCAATTTTTTAAAAATATTTTGCCAACCTACACGTTCTGCACTGCACGGAGTGTGTGCTTTATGTAAATGAAGGATGGAGCAGAAACGATTGATGGGCTGAACTGCAGCACTAGCCAATGCAGTGCAGAAATGACTTCAGATGAAGTGGTGTCCTGAACAGGGAAGAAGAGAAGTGATCATGTTTGACATGGACGGTGCGGTCTGAAATTAAAGGAGAAAATTCAGCGAAGCTCAAAGAAGATGCAAAGGTTATTGGTCACAAAGGGCACAATAACGCTCTAGTGCCAGTGACAGGTGCTGTCACTTTCAGTAGATATTCCTTAGCCGGACACTATTTCTTTGGCAGACACTTCTATCCAAAGTCACTTACAAAAGGGGTAAACATAATCGAATAACATTAAGCTAGGGCCTGTTTGTTTGTTAAAGCACGTGTAGTAGGACAGGTAACAA
This sequence comes from Erpetoichthys calabaricus, assembly GCF_900747795.2. Taxonomy (NCBI): domain Eukaryota; kingdom Metazoa; phylum Chordata; class Cladistia; order Polypteriformes; family Polypteridae; genus Erpetoichthys; species Erpetoichthys calabaricus. The sequence goes on along the minus strand of NC_041397.2, from coordinate 260,264,046 downwards.
AAGTTGATTGAAAAAATGCAATAACTAATACATTTACAATCATAGGTCGATAAAACAATTGAACTTAATCTAACAATAAATTAACCAACAATATAAAATATCACAGAGCAAGTTTTTATTCCACTCAATCAATGAGGTAGTCAGTAATACTTATAGAGATGGGTAGCTCATTCCACCTACTAGATGCTACTTAGGAGAAAAAGTCAGGATTGAGAATTGATGCCACACAGAGGTGGCATCACCAAACGCTGTTCACTGGCAGACCTGTGTGAGTGGGGAGAGGTATGTGTGTTCACCAGGGGCTCCATATACTCAGGTACTGACCCACCGCCTACTCTGTAGACAAGCATCATAGATTTGAACTTAATGTGGGCTGCTAGAGGGAGCGATGTAGCGATCTGAAGAGAGGAGTGACATGTGGCCGTCTCAGCTGTTTAAATACAAGATGGGCTGCTGCATTCTGGCATTCAGACAGAAGTAGAAGTGACACAGTGGCATCAGGAGGACGGCAGGGGCTTCAGAAACTTGAGCCCCTAGACTTTTTCTTGATTGTATACATGACGATAGTGGTAAGCCCCTGATCAATGTTACACCATTATATGGACATGAGTGAAAGCCCAAATGGGGGAAGGGACAATGACCGAAAGACCCCGATACATGCAAATCTTAGAAACAATCACAGACTAACAATGTCAGTTTAAATTTAACAGGTCCTCCACAAGGTACTCCATTGAAATTAATGTTAATCGGCAAAATTCACCAAAGAAAACTTCGCAGTGAATATGCTGTACTCATTTGTGACATGGTTTGCCAAATATTTTCCTGTAAAATTTGCATTGTGGCCAGCTTAGACAAACATTTTCTTCTCAAAGCCACAGACACATCACAGAGCTGTAGTAGCCATATTCTGAACTTCATACATGTTTACTGTATATCACGACCTGCCTTCTACTTTGTATGAGTTACTCTAGTACAGGGGTTCTCAAAGTCAGTCCTGGGGGCCCACTGCGGTTTCAGGTTTTAGTTCCAGCCAGATTCATAATCGGGAACAACTGATAACACTCTTCTCACTTAATTAGCTGGTATTTTTTTCTCTTCTTATTCTACATTCAGAAAAGCACAGCACCATGATTTTTTTTATATTTAAGACATTTAGAAATATTTTTATTTTGCTATAGATTTAAATTCTTAACTCTCTTTTGTTGATTTCATTATGTTTTGCCCTTGCTCTGTGCATTTGTTCCCTTCACAGTATCTTAATAATGACAATTTAAAATGACTGCAACTACTTTAGCATCAGACCCACTAATTAGTAAATAATAGTATTTAATAGATTAAACAATCAGAACACAAAAAAGAATGAAAATATTGTTAAAAAGAAAAAAAATACATTATTCCCATATAACTGCTTAGTACATTTTATTTTTTTTAACAAACTTAGTTTTCTAATTTCTATATTGTTCCCAAAACACAGAATGTGGGAAGTAACAGCCCAGGAGTCCAATTAAAATCAGTAGCGGGCTAGAACAAAAACCTGCAGCCACAGTGGGTCCCCAGGACCGAGTTCGAGAACCCCTGCTCTAGTAGACTATAATGAGAACAAACACTGCCACAGGATATATAACACTGATCCCTGTGCACTGCCTGGGCTGCACAGCTAATTTGCATGTATAATTATGCTGAAGCTATAATCCAAAACAATACTTAAATGAACCTTCCCTGAGAGAGAAAACACATGCAACCCTGTGAAATAATAACAACAAAAGACTTGTTACTGTTTACAAGGTGTTTCTGTCTTCTTCATGAAAGAAACAAATGCAAAGCATCAGCACTGAGGTCAGAAACAAAAATGACATTCCAGTTGCACCCGGAAATGCAATTTTTGACTATGGCTTTTCAGTTTTAAGAATTCAACCTTCAAATAACGTCAGTGTGGGCACTTTTGTTTTTTTGACTAATTGCAATTCTACTCTTGACTCTGCTATATGTATATAGTTTTGGTAACAGCAGTCTGATCTTAACAATAGTTTCTAAGACTTTCAGTATCGACCCTTGCTACAGTTTTTCAAATAAACGCACATCACCCAGTGAGGCTACCCTGTCCATGCAAATGGAAATATTTTCTGTTGCTAGCCAGAATTCAGCTGAGGGTTTGGCTGGATATAAAAAGAAAAGCGTATGGGCAATGACTCTGCTGTAGTCAAACAGACTTCTCTGGATAACATGGCTGAGCCCAACTACTTAGTTTCAAAAGTAACGGGTTCTAGTTATTTGTCAATGATAATGGGAGAGTCAATCGTTTCAACTGTAAAAGCGAATAGAGAACACATTTTCACAATTCAGATGGATCTCCTTCATTCCATACTGCATTATTTTACTCCTTCTCCACTGAGGGTGGTATATTCAAGGATTACTGAGCACAAGCGGTCAGCCTACAGTTTGGTGAACATGACAATCCATATGCCAAGCCAGTCTGAAGTCAAAAGTGATCATCGAATAACAGCTTCCATAATTAGTTGAGTATCTTTCAAGTAAAAGACACTCCAGCAATTTTTAATAAAAGAAACGGAGTGTATGATAAGATTTTGAGAGTCCCAAAAAGTCACTTCATGGTGACTTTCCTGACTTTCAAACACTAGAAAAAGATTAAATTGTCAGGAATGAAACATGGCTAGTCATCCATATTGTTGAACAGTTTCATGCATAGGTTCTAGATTTCCTTTTCATTCTTGGTGAGTACAGTAAACCACAGAGGCACATATTAAAAGTTGCCATCTACATTTTCAGCAAGCGTTTAAAGAGAAGAAATTTTAAAAATTGCAGTTTTTATTATTTAATAAACCAAAGTGTAACTGTATTTACCACTCTTCAATATTTTCATTGCTATCATTGTAGCACTGATTGTTCCTTCTCTTCTGGTAAGGTAGTGCTGTTGCTCCCTCATGGCCTCTCTTCGGTACTTTTGTCTCTCTGGAGCTACATACAGTTTCATCTGCTTATATGGACACATTTCCTCTTCCCCCCTTGTTTGTATTCTGGACTCTGCAGTTATTTAGCTTTCACGGCTTGTGCTTTTTATCCAAGCAATAGGCCTAGCCAGGCAGCTCATCCTCCTTCTCATGTCTCCTAAAGTTGAGACCATTTGCTCAATCTCCTTTACTTTCTGCGCAGCTCTTGCTCCTTGCCCCTGTGCTGGCTAAATTGCTGGGACAGAAAAGGTAATATGATTTTACTCTGTTGTCCAGTTTATGGAATACAATGAGTAAATACATTACATCATGTTATGTTGGAATCATAAATAACCTTTGCATCTAACAAGGACTCTTCATGGAATTTATTAATATAATTTTTTATTTGCATTGCCCAGTATGTCAACACAGGAGAAGAAACCTGTCTAGCTTTAAAACTCTGTAATAAACACGGCAGTGTTATGCAATAGAATATTTACTAAAACTTAAAACTATCAAGATCAGCTTTAGTAAAGCAGACTTTAAGCAGGCGCAGCAAACTCATAAATGAACAAACTGAGTGGATATGTTATGGACAGAGGAAGCTGAGGAGCAGTAGGATCAGTGAAAATCTATACTTTATTTCTTTAAAATATTAATGTCCAGCATTATGTAAACAGTGAATGAGAATGGAGCCATGTAATAAATTAGCAGAGAAAAAACAGCTTAATAATATCCACAAGTGCGAATCATGGGATATTTGATCACTTGAGAACAACCGCAAAAATGGAAATTCAGAAATGCCAAAAAGCTTTTAGAGCAGAGACAAGACACCAGTCCCCCAGCAGGCAAACTCACAGCACTAAGGGCAAAGGAATATATGTAACAACAGAAACAGCAAATGCTCTCAAATTATATTTTCCAAAGGTGTATGAAACCTCCTAGCAGTTGCAGTCAATATACAGTATATGAAGTAGTAAAGTTATTTAAGAATTACAGAAACAAGTAAACTAGAAAAAGCACATATTAAAGAGTAGTGGGACAAGCACATCCACTTGATGAAAACATGAAAGAAACTGCAATCAGCTGGGTTTATCAAAAAATATAGACTGAAGCTGCTGTAGCTAATTCTACAGATTCCACTGCAGTGGCTAAGGTTGTCACCCCCCAATTCAAAAGGAGCAATGGGTTCAAACAGATTGTGACATCTGTCATGTGTGGATTGTAAGTCATTTTTAGATTGTATTTGTGATTGACAATTTATGATTTTGACTATGGCTTCTCGGCTTAGAGACATCAACCCTCAAATAACTTCAGTGTGTGTAACTGTTTTTTGACTCGTAACAATTCCACTCTCGACTCATTAGTAACTAGTTTTGATGACAGCACTCTGGTTTTGATAACAGTTTCTCTGATTGAACTCTAATTTCATATAGTATTGTGTGTGGGTTTGATGTTTCTTTCTAACAATAAATAAAATAAAAAACACTGTGACAACAGTACAACTACTTCATATTACTTGTAAACATGATATATTTTTTTAAAAAAGTGTAAATATGCAAGGGCAAATCAAAAATTAAAAACATGGCTCACGTGCATCATTCTTTCATAGCCCTCCAATTACATCGGTCTATACAAGTCTATATAGTGCTCAATAAAGAAAAAATTAAAACAAATGGGTCAGTCCTCTCTATCTTTGCAGACACTGTAAAAGCAATTACTACAGATAATATAGTTAAAGAAAAAATGTATCTAGTTACTGATTTAAAATGCAACTTACATACTTTTCAAGCTTACAGTCATATGAAAAAGTTTGAGAACCCCTCTCAGCCTGCATAATAATTTACTTTCAACAAAAAAGATAACAGTGGTATGTCTTTCATTTCATAGGAACATCTGAGTACTGGGGTGTTTTCCAAACAAAGATCTTTAGTGAAGCAGTATTTAGTTGTATGAAATTAAATCAAATGTGAAAAACTGGCTGCACAAAAATTTGGGTCCCCTTGTAATTTTGCTGATTTGAATGCATGTCACTGCTCAATACTGATTACTTGCAACACCAAATTGGTTGGATTAGCTTGTTAAGCCTTGAACTTCATAGACAGGTATGTCCAATCATGTGAAAAAGTATTTAAGGTGGTCAATTGCAAGTTGTGCTTCCCTTTGACTCTCCTCTGAAGAGTGACAGCATGGGATCGTCAAAGCAACTCTCAAAAGATCTGAAAACAAAGATTGTTCAGTCTCATGGTTTAGGGGAAGGCTACAGAAAGTTATCTCAGAGGTTTAAACTGTCAGTTTCAACAGTAAGGAATGTAATCAGGAAATGGAAGGCCACAGGCACAGTTGCTGTTAAACCCAGGTTTGGCAGGCCAAGAAAAATACAGGAGTGGCATATGTGCAGGATTGTGAGAATGGTTACAGACAACCTACAGATCACCTCCAAAGACCTGCAAGAACATCTTGCTGCAGATGGTGTATCTGTACATTGTTCTACAATTCAGCGCAATTTGCACAAAGAACATCTGTATGGCAGGGTGATGAGAAAGAAGCCCTTTGTGCACTCACGCCACAAACAGAGTCGCTTGTTATATGTAAATGCTCATTTAGACGAGCCAGATTCTTTTTGGAACAAAGTGCTTTGGACTGATAAGACAAAAATTGAGTTATTTGGTCATAACAAAAAGTGCTTTGCATGGCGGAAGAAGAACACCGCATTCCCAGAAAAACACCGCTACCTACAATCAAATTTGTTGGAGGTTCCATCATGCTGTGGGGCTGTGTGGTTAGTTCAGGGACTGGGGCCCTTGTTAAAGTCGAGGGTCGGTTCAACCCAATATCAACAAATTCTTCAGGATAATGTTTACGCATCAGTCACAAAGTTAAAGTTATGCAGCTGTTGGATATTCCAACAAGACAATGTCCCAAAACACAGTTCGAAATCTACAAAGGCATTCATGCACAGGGAGAGGTACAATGTTCTGGAATGGCCGTCACAGTCCCCTGACTTGTATATCATCGAAAATCTATAGGATGATTTGAAGCAGGCTATCCATGCTTGGAAGCCATCAAATTTAACTGAACTGGAGAGATTTTGTATGGAAGAATGGTCAAAAATACCTCCATCCAGAATCCAGACTCTCATCAAAGGCTATAGGAGGCGCCTAGAGACCGTTATATTTGGAAAAGGAGACTCAACTAAGTATTGATGTAATATCTCTGTTGGGGTGCCCAAATTTATGCACCTGTCTAATTTTGTTATGATGCATATTGCATATTTTCTGTTAATCCAATAAACTTAATGTCACTGCTGAAATACTACTGTTTCCATAAGGCATGTCATATATTAAAAGGAAGTTGCTACTTTGAAAGCTCAGCCAATAATAAACAAAAATCCAAAGAATTAAGAGGGGTTCCTAAACTCTTTCACTGTACATTTTATTTCTTTAAAAGACAAAATAATAATAACAACAATAATAATAATAATAGTTATTTTTCTGGAAGGTTACAAGATTTAAAGTCATGATGTGGTTTGGGGGCAAAGAAAATTTCCTAAATAAGAAATGCTAATTTCAGACTTTTCAGTGTTGGGCTGGTAAGACATATTTGCAGAATGTGCCAGATTAAGAATGATCACAATGACACAATCATCAGCACCTGATTCATAGTGCTTCCAAGTCAGACATATTATTTACAGTGTAATGCTTACTTAGAAAGCGGTAAATTGTAGCCTTTTCAAATGTGTGCCACCACTGTTTATCCCATATAAATATTTAAAAAAATCATTTAAGCAAAAGAAGATTAAGAGGTGACATGATCGAATTGTTTAAAATTATGAAGGGAATTAGTATATTGGATCAAGACTGTTTTTTTTTAAATGAGTTCACCAAAAACATGGGAACACAGTTGTATATTTCGCACAAACATTACGAAGTTTTTCTTTACACAAAGAGTGATAGACATTTGGAATAAGCTACCAAGTAGTGTGGTAGACAGTAAGACTTTAGGGACTTTCAAAACTCGACTTGATGTTTTTTTGGAAGAAACAAGTGGATAGGACTGGCGAGCTTCGTTGGGCTGAATGACCTGTTCTCGTCTAGATTGTTCTAATGTTCATATAAATATCTGCTCAACATCTGAAATTTACCAAAATGCGTATCTGTATTATATAATTGGATGCAGTTATACAGTATATGGCATTGAGCAACTGCAAGTCAGTATAACTTGTATTTGTATTATTGGTATCACTCATAATCATCTTGTTTTAATCTTGTATTTTTGTGTTTTGTGAATAATCTTTTTCAATGGTGTGGTCATTTACACCACATAATAATTAAATACTGTAAAACATCCCTGTTTAGTAAACTCCACAATGCCTCTATTCCAGAAATATGTTTCCTTCTTAATGCAATCAAACAAATGGAACCATGTATAAAAGCAATGTGTTTGTCTCACTGAGTTAGATAGTTGACTAATCACCAGCTCTCAGCAGTACTATAACTGCATAGCTGTTCATTACAAGGTAAGAAAATCCAAGAGATACAGATATGCATCTGTGTAAAGAAACAGTGAGTGCACTTATCAACCTTCCACGTGTGCCAGTGGGCTTCAACTGCAACTGAAGAAATCAGGATAAAGCATTGCCCTTACCCTTTGAGATAACAGTAACTGAATAAAAAGGAGTACATTATTGTTCATATTTTTAGTTATGAGGTTATTACTGTCTGTAACCCTATAGTTAGGGTAAAGCAGCAAATGTATTAGGCTTTACCATCAATTCAAGTAACACAAACAACCTATGTAACTGGTAAACATATATGCTTTTATATGTTTCTCACTTTAAACAGAAGAACTGAACTCGCTAGAGCATCTTTCATTAAGTTGCAACAGCTGCTGACACATAGTCATATACCATCATCAAACAATGTGTCAAACACACAACAAAACACAGAAATGTTAGCAAAGCATTTAAAAACAAGTCCTGGATTAATAAGGTTTACTTGGGCAATTCTTTAGAAAAAAAATTAAGAAGGGGATGTATAATTCATAAATTTGTGCCCTCTGAAGTATATAGGAAAAATGGTCAGAAGATCAAGCTAGATTTCTATAACGTGGTATATGTGTATTCTCCTGTATTTGTACATGCAAGCATATATACTTCTTCAATTATGTTATGAATAAATTGTAATTTTTATCAATTAGTGCATATGGGTTACTTCTTCATACAATTTATTTCCACATAATTCTGACACTCCAGCTTGAACATTACAAGAGACAGGCTAACCAACACATGAGCAATGAAGCATTTTAAACACAACAAATCAGATATGCTGTAAAAAAGAACTGAATCATAAATAAAAAAATGAGTTACTATCTATGCAAAAAATAACCATAATAAGATTTTTAAACAATTGAGTGCCAAATTAACTGGTCAACAAGCCAAATTACAGGCCAATGTCCGGTCAGGGCTCAGGTCTAGGGATGGGAGATTCAATTCAATACAAGCCTCCAGGAAGAGGTATAAAAACCATCACAAAAACTTGCAAATTTAAATCAACAGTAAAACTAACAATCTACAGATGAAGGATAACAAGAAAAATAACAATGAACATCCAAAAGACCTGCAGGTCCACATTCAAGAGAATGCAGCAGTGGTCAATGTTCATAGTGCAACAATACAAAGCAAGCTGAATCAGAAAGGCTTTTACAGCATATTTAACCAGAAAGACCACCTTAACTACTGTGACAAGTTTTGCAAGAATGAGTTTGGACCATGTACATTTTGTGAAAGGCTAATGAGACTGCACTATGTGAGTGATGGACTCTGCCAAGTGTGTGTCTCATGGACAGGATATCAAGGTGCAACTAGGATTTACAGGTTATCCAATTTGGGAACCTAGGAGTTGCATCTGTGGTGACTAATTGAAGATGATGTTACATCTTCTTTGCCTCATCAACAGTGTTCTCCTGTGTGCACCAACAAAGTTTGTACTTGATTGTGATGTGGCTGGAATGAGAATTAGCAACTCCAATTCAAACAAGTGGAAGTGGTAGCTTTCCCAAACGAATGAATACAGTGTCTTGGGACTGAGCTTACAAGTGAGGGTATAGAGTTAGTGAGATTTGACCAGTGAAAGTGTGCAGTGGCATCAATTTTACAAATATTGCACTGTTTGCAGACAAAGTTGTAAACTTTGGAGTTAGTCTTGGCTGCCTCACAGCAAGGAGACTGGGGTTAGTGTCCTGGGTGGAATTCCTCCCATGGTCCAAACATGTGCAAGTTAGGCGAATTTCATTGCTAATCTGGCCCTAGTTGTGTCTCCATGTGTTGTTCCTGCCTAGTGTACACTGATTGCTGGGATAGGCTAAAGCTACCTGACAACCTATAGGAAATGTATGGATAGACACATATTTTTTTCCTGCTGCTTTGATGATTGAAATTTATAAAGATAAATTGCTCAATTTATATTTAAATTTTATGCACTTAGAGTTAAAAGCTTACTTTTTTTTAGTTCAGTTTCTTCACCCGCAGTACTGTATGTGGTTCAAAAATTAGAAATTTGACTTCTTTGTCTTCAAATGTAATGTTACTTTTATAGGGGTGCGAACATAAACATTTTCTAGTTGCATAGGAAAGGTCAGGAACCACTGGCATATAGGGTTTTACATCAGTGATGCTCATAAGGAAATTCAGAAAGAAAAATATGATGGTGAAGATGCTGGTGGAGTATCATTGACTAAACTGACTTTTGACTTGAAATATATCACAATAACTAAGAAAAGTGGCTTTCTATTCTGGAAAAGAACATGGAGGCCTTTCTTTCGTTAGCCAGAAGCATGATAAACATAGAAATTGCAACATTAATGCAATTTAAACCAGTCCATCAAATATACCAAAAAATAAAATACATGTAAGAAATTATGAAGTCTAAGTTCATACAACATTTCAAAATATGTTTTAATTACTAAAGTTGATTTTTCAAGCAAGACATGTGTGAATCTGGATTACTTGACTGGAAAAAAATGAAGCCAGTGCTTTCAGACTACATTGATGAACTCACTTTAGCTTAAAAAGTTAAATACTGTATATAATAATAGTATGAACTGACACAATCATCATGCAAGACCACTTTTTCTAAGTTATGAAGAAACTGCACATCTCCTAAGGTGAGACATTCCCTATACACCCAGTTTCCTAGTCCCAATTTTACACTGAGCAACCAGTTCAAAGTGCCTTAGTGCACTACTTCTAATCTGCAGTAACATTTTGTGAATGCAAAACTTGTGCAAATCTCAAAATGTCCACTAGACAGATAGCTTGCTTTAGCTATATATGGAACCGACAATAAATTAAAAAAAATATATGATCAGTCGTGGTGACTGCGGATGATATCTGGTTGAATCAACATGCAATGCAGAACTTCTTTGATTACAAAGAAACCGTGACTCCCTATATAAAATATGTGGGAGAATCAAAAAATAAAGGCAACTTACTCCCTGCTTGTAACATTCCATTAACTTCATTCCTTGGGAGAAGTAGCTTTTTGGCTGCGCCTGAATCCAGGTTTGTACTGCTTCCCTAACATCATCACAGGTGAACCTGTGACCATGTAGAGTCTCTAAGTGGACCGAAGATGTGGTAGAAGCACTGTAGTAGATCAGGGTGGAAGACATTCAAACCACAGCTGCTGCAAAGGAGGTGTGCATTGTCACGGAGGAGTACGACTCTTTTGGCAGCATTTCTCTTTAGCTGCACATTTCAGTTTCTCTCTGAGCATAGCAAAGTATGTTGCACTGGTCACCGATGATGAAATGCATCATGATAGGGCCCTTCATGTCCAAAAAGGAGGTCATCATGATTTTCTTGGTGGCAGGTTGTCGTTTGAATTTCTTACTGGAGAAGACAAATGTTTCAACTGCATGCTTTGTCTCATTTCTGGCTCACGGCGATGGACCCATGTCTCATTTCAGGCGACAATTCACTCCAACACACTCTGATCTTCTTCACAACATTTTAGGAATTAACTGGGTGGCAACCTCCATGCACTGCTGCTTGAGCAGATCAGTAAGCTGTTTGGGTACCCCAAGTCATCAGGCATTACGGCATGCACAGATCCATAGCTAATATTCAAAAGTGCAGCAACACTGGACAACATATTCCAACGGTCTTCTCGGATAAAGGCATTTGCCATGTCGATGTGGGCTTGTTTGTGTGATGTTGATGGCTGACCAGATTAAGCTTTGTTTGTTATACTCGTTCTATCCAATTTAAACCTTTGTACCCATTCATAAACCTTTTCTGGAAGAATGCCGTTTTCACTATAGTACTAAGCCAACAGCCTTCGGTGAATTGCAGCACATTTCACTCCCACTGCTCAAAGAAATTTCACAACAGCATGTTGTTCAACATTGGTGAAATCTCTCAGCCTGAGTGTCCATGTTCATTTGATCTTGACGTCAACTAGACTAACAGCTGAGTGCTGTATATATAAGAATCACCCATAAGCCGTGAATGTGTTGGATTGTGTCAGCTTATATGCGTTTCTATTAACTGTGCAATTTTCAATTTTACCTTTGTTATAAAAAAAAAAAGAAAAAAAAAAGCTTTCAAACATCAGATTAGGTGTTGACTATAGCTTTTTCCTCATAGCTTGCTCCTAACACTACGCTGCACACTGCATGGAAGGATTCATGTGATCATTCTTGGGACTCTGATCAGTTAAAGGTTTTGACTGCTTGAAAATGTCCAATACTCTGAGGCAGAGGGCTGCAAGTGCCAGATTTTTTGAGAGTTTCTGCTCACTTGAGGCAAAACCAACTTTGGTTACTTGAGAGCTTTAGGGGTCCTGCAGAATAGTATAGACTAATTTACTACCCCTTTCTTACATTTAAGCAACATATCAACAAAGGCTGAGATGCATTATTTTTTTATTTTTAAAGGGGAACATAATTCTGAAATATAATGTATGAATGTGAAGCTGAGTGCTCACACCCTTTGAAATGCTACTACAGAAGTATAAACATAGACACAGCATTTTACATTCTGTTAATGTACTCCAATGCAAAATTTATGAATCAAGTATTAAGAGAATATTTACAAAACATGTATGTTTTTTGAAAATCACATTATCTGGGTCCAATACAGAGACAATTCAGTGGCCTGACAAATTTAAACCTTCATGTCACAATCAAGGGACTGTGCTACAGATGGTAGCTGGTAGGCAATGTTTTCTTGAAGAAGGTTTTTGATCTTCATTTCTAAAAAAAAAAAAGAAAAACTAAGACTTTGCCAACTGCTATCTCTTGAAGAATGTAAGCACAGAACACAGAAAATGTTAAGACATTTCAGACTGCCAGATGAACAGCTGTAAAACTGAAAAACAATGCCTACTTATTGAACTGAAAACTATAGTTTTCTCCTTAGAACTTCTAAACTCTAATTATAATACTATAATAGGAAATTGCATCATCCAGTCTTATCACATCAAACACAAACCTGCATGTAAAAACTTGTCAACTCTAATTTGGATTCCAACAGCCATCTCCTCATATTCCATCTGAAAAATTGTCAGATTTGAACTACAGTATTTAGGAATGGTCAAGGCTTTTAGAGCTGTCATGTTCCAAAAATGATCAATATTGTGACCATTTGTTCTGTATCCTGTTGCGGACTATAGAAATCATTAAAAATAACCTGGAATGGGTCTGATCATAGTCTGTGCCACTTAATATTGCAGTATCTTATTTCTCATTCTTAAATATTCCTGCCCATTGAATGATATAATTGAGATTTCTGCCTGAAATTGACCTATTTCACTGGACAACATTGCATGCCCCCCAAACATTTTGCTTCCTGAAAGAATTTTGATGATTATGATCATTGGCTTTAAGCCGAGCACAAATATTATTTTGGATTAACTATATCACATAGAAATTAAGTTACATGAATTTTTCGATTACTGTATTGCATTTAGTGTTTTTAACCACTTAATGATACTGTCACATGCCGTAATTTCAATTGAACTGAAAATGTTTTGTTGCTAATTTTCATTCGTACTCAACATCTGATGTTTCTCAGTTTGGATGCTTCCTGTTTCAATGTCCAATAATGAATTTCACTTGCTCCAGTAACACTCCTCAATTGCTGCAATGTCCTGGTGAAACATTTCACCATGTTAATTACCAACTGCACCAACATTAGCAGGGAAGTCATCCAAGTGTGAATGCAGAAAATTAATCTTTAGCGTCACGTTGTACTTCATGATTTTGTATGCTTGAAGCATGTTGTCAACCATCTGAACATAGTTAATGCTCTTCAGTTGCCAAGAAAATTTTCAACAACATCCTTGAATGACTTTCATACAATTTCCTCCTGCCCCACTAGAAGATCTTCCAACTGCTTGTCAATGATGATGTGTCTGATTTGTGGACCATCATAAATGCATTCCTTAAACTTGGCAGTTTTTTGTGGAAACACTAGATGCAAATATCGATATCCTTCACCTTCCTTATTCATTAATTTCACACATTTTTTTCATCAGTCGATGTTTTATATGAAGAGAAGGCAAAGATATCTTTGTTAGGGCAACATGTGTTTAGGACTACATGATACAGTTTGGTGCCCTAGAAACAAATACTGACGGCACAAAAACAGTTCTTTTTAATGTAGTGAGACTTTTTAGCATGGCAGTAGCATTGACAAATTAAACAAGAGGACTTGGCCTATTCACGCTACACTCTTAGGAGCAGTGACACTACTTTTAGATCATTGCAGATGTTCCAATTGCAGTTGTTGTACTGATTAACTATGCTTATAATATTAGAAGGAATCACAAAAGTAAGAGATTGCAATAAAAACAATGTAATAACATCCATAAGAATACACCCAAAAGTATTCAGGAAGCAAAATCTTTGTTGTCATGTGTTTTTAATGTATTCTAAAGTAATTCATTCATGTCTCAGGAATGACCTTATATTTATACTGATGAGGATCCCAACAGAAAGCTTCAGAAAAAGGTAAACCAGATCCCACCTAGTAAAAGTAACCTTCATCAGTTGTGTTGTGGCATATACTTTGGGTAGAATGTGCTTAGTTTCCCCCACTGGTCTTTCCCATTTCCAAAGGCCCTATTATCCAGGTCCCAAAATCCTTTGGTGATGCTATTCCTACTGAGTGAAGAAATGCCAAAAACCGCCAAAAGTCATTAAAATCTACTTCTAGGACTACAGAGTTGATGAATCACTTAAAGTATAAAATCAATGTAAAGCAAAAACCCAGCCCTTTTAAAGCAAATCGTTTTCACTGTTGTGGAAGTCATCATGATCCAAAAGCTAATAGTTTTTTTTTTTTTTTTTTTTTTAAAGAAAGAAAGAAAAAGTAAAGACAAATGCAAACACATATGTTTATTATTATAATGGAGTATTTAATATTTATTTATACATGTAACTTCTATAAAGACTGTTACAATTGTTAAAGCTATGGATTTTCATATATATATTTTACATTCATTTCAATGAAACACTTCAGTAACCAAGTGCAATGAATCCTTTTTTGTTCCTTTGCATTATGAAGGAGAAGAAAGAGATACAGCATTTACCATGGACTTTCATTTACTTTCTTTTTTAATGAACTTATTTATGTTTATTTAAAAAAAATAAACAAACAAAAAAAAAACGTTAAAGTCTATTTAAGAATATTCTGCTATTCCAACAGGTGGTGGTGTGACCAGTTTAAAATTTACCAGCCCTTATCCATTTCTTAAAAAGCAGCAATGTTCAACACTGTCAAAATGCAGTATTGTTGGAAAAACTCATGGTGCAACTCAAACCTTCCTTATTAAACCATTAAAACTACAATACTGATATCAAGTACAAGAAAAAAGGCACAAAAGAAAGGAATTGTGGTACTAAAATAAATTTAACAGCCAGCATGCTCTTGAGGAAAATAAAAGATCTTGCTAAGTGTGTATAATGTAATGTGTTATGTTTGTATGCATAAGTCACATTTACTGCTATCAGTGAATTTCAAGGCTGTAACTGTCTGCAAGCGCAAATTAATGTTAGTTTGCATAAATACCACAGTCTAAAATATTTAATTTGTAAACATTGAAATTAGCTGGAGGGAAGTATCTGGCTAATAATACATTCTTTGTCAAAAAACTGAATTCACCGTATGAAAACAAAATAGATATATTTGTGGTAGGGGAAAATGCTAATGACCCTTGGATACAAAATGAGTGTTTAACACATACATGAATAAAATAGGTTTATGTGATTTTTCATTTCATACAATTAAGTTGCAGTATTATAACCAACAACAAAATCATTTCATACCTATAGAAGTTTTTAAAAACTAAAAATTGAAAAAAGCACTAAATTACTAGTTTAAAAATATTCTTAAATGAAAAACAGAAAAATCCATGTTTTTACTCACATATTTAAAAAAGGTCACCAACAGTGACTAGCAGTATTAAGCAGTACAGAGGCTGCAAGAGGAGACATTTTGGGAAAAGCAAACAGCAGTGGAAATGTATTTTTAAGGATATAAAAATTGGAATGCTCCATCCTCTTTACAAGCCTAATGGACACAATTGCAATAACCTAGTTTACTTAGATAATTTTGAAAAAGAAAGAGGATGAACGTGTTAAAGTACAGTAACCCTTTCTCCTCACTTTGACTTAAACGTTTGCATACTCCTTTATTTTCTTCCTCTTGCTTCTCTGACCACTATGTTAATAACAAAAAGGCAGGAATTCACATATTAAAACATAACACAGGGACAAGTGCAGGTAAGCAAAGAAGATCAGGTGTCGCTAACTTAAGCTGAATTTGAAAAACATATTGGCTAGGTGTGTTTTGTTAGCAGCACCATTTTTATTCTCCCAATAATACCAAGATAGCTCCCAAAAGTGATGCCTGAACTTTGTTGCTTACCATCTACTGATAAGTTCTCTAAACCGAGAATCTCAGATGATGTGCATCATGAACAGTAAACACCACATGCAGCATTCCTTGATAGTGGGTCTTTTTGTAAATGTTATTAGACAGAGAAATGGCAAAGGATGTTGAAGGGGAAAGGGGTTAACATACAATTGTCTATTTGCTTACTTGATTTGGTTTTTTTCATAGTAAAAGTTGCAGATTGCAATTAGTAAACTGAGAAAGCCACAAAAGGACCCACTATCCAGACTTTTACAAGGTTTTTCTTTGATGTTTTTGTATGTTTCATTTTTAGTTTGTTTAAAATGTCAAATCAGATTTTTCAAAATCCTAGAAACTTGCATGATGATCACGTGCATCTAACATTTAAATGAGGTAATAACTGCTGTGCAGTGAGTTCTTCTAGTCAGAAGGCAGTTGGTGATCATGCAGGAGTCACATGATCAAGGCTGCATCTCCCATCATCCCTCGGGGTACTGAATAGGGGATAGTGGGTCTCTTTGAGGACTTTCAAGCCTGAGTGGGGAATGGGCAACATATGATTCCTAGAAAAGGAGGAAAACACAACACATAAGCAAAAAACGAAAAAAACAAAAACAATGTGCAAAAAATACAAGCTAGGAGAAACAAAATGAGTCAAGCATGTAAAACGACATGGTGCAAACAGATGACAAAAAGGTATTTACATGCTACAAAAAGGATGGAGACCAACAGCAAGGGTGAGAGGGAGGGTGGGGTATTAAAAAATAAAAACAAACAAATTACGTAAAAAAAACCCCTCAGTCTTCAAAGAGACTTTTATACCCCCAGCAGTCGCTGAGCTTAGAATTTGGAAAAGAATGGGCAAATTCACAGCAATGCTGCATGTTTTATTATGTCTCTGTTTGTGTAAACTGCTAGTCATTATTTACACTAATAATAAAAATACAGTAATAATAATAATAAAAATAATACATGGATAACAAACTTAAAAAAACAAAGAAAAAGAAAACAGAAAAACTGCTACTTACATTGTTGGCTTGGGTCTGTGTCAGTTGTCAGTTTGACATAGTTTGATGGGAACAGACCCACAGAACCATTCAGCTCTCCTTTCCACCAGTCTGGGTCTTCTTTACTCAAGACGTTTATGATTTGTCCTTTACCAAAAGCAAGCTCATCATCATTCTGTGCGATATAGTCGTACATCCCAATTACCTGGCATACTGAAAATAAATGTTTAAGTTAATAATAGCAAAAAAATACAAGAACATTTGAAATGTGCCACTCTAGGCCATTCATATTGCTACCAAAAGTTCAAATCATTAAGTTATAAGTATATAATGACATTATAATCATAATTAAATAGATAGCAAAGTGGTGAAGTGTTTTGTGCAGCTACCATCCTCAGAATCACGTGTCAAGTGCCAGCCCAGTCATGTTGACAACTGCTTTATGATATTGCTGGGATAAGCTCCAGCTTATATAAGCCTGAAGCACCTTAAATAAGCCTGAAGTGGGAACTGGTAACAAATGGATAAAGAAATGTCAATCTCTAGCTTAAGCACAGTTTCTAGTTTTAAAAGCAAGTGAGATGTCTGTATAAAAACAGGCAAAATTCTAATGCTTCTTATGATACTATTTAAAGGGTGAGTTCAGTATTTTTCACATCAAAGTAATTTCTTCACAGACATGGTATATATGCATTTACCACAAAAAACTGTATTTTAAAGTTAATCGCTTATTAAATATATAAAACTATGTTCTCTCAACTTTAGCATTTCACACTTCCGTAAAATGATCAAGGACTGCATTTCTTTTATTTCTACTGCTTGGTCATCTGCGCATGCCACGTCATAGTGCACTTGATTTAATTTATATGGTTATCATATCTGAGATTTAAAGACCTCAACCTTTTGAACACAAATTAATTAAATAATTAAGGATTTAGAACACATTTAAATACTTTAAATCAAATACAGGACTTAGAGTAACATTTTCTTTACAGTATGTGCCACAGACTGGTTGTAGGGATGAATCTCATATTAACTGCTGTCTCATTCAATAAAATAAACTGCATTTTTATAAGATGACTGCTCTGCACATGTTGTGAAGTATCATATTTCAAAAGGCATAGACTTAAACAGCTATTTCGAGTCAGTCACAGTTAACAATGCCATATTGTACTTAACAGTGTTGTACTAGTTTCAGTTGATAACTAACAGGTACTCTCAGAAAATTAATAACCCCTGAATATGATACAATAGTTGTCTTAATTAGTTAGCTGCAAGTAATGGGCTTATTACTGAAAAATAATAAGTATTGGTCATCATTTACAGTGTATAATATAAGAAAAAATGGCTAGACTTGTCAAAAAAAAATATGCAAACACATCTCTTCTCCTGAAATGAATGACCACCACCATTTTGTTTCCATGAATATAAAGTTAAAAAATAACTTACTTGTGAGGACCTGATGTCAATGATCAAAAGAATGGGATACTTCACAGTAAATACACACAACTTCAAAGATACCAAACGCGTGGTTTTGCATGGTAAGTTTTTTAACATCTGTACTCCTCAAATTAAACTACAGGTCACAGTACTGCCTGCAACATCCAAGACTTTCTTCCAAAGACTCAAGCTGTAGAGAGTGGGACCTGGTTACCACCATTAGTGCAAAACCTATGCATGTCCAGCGACAAGACCATATGATTCAATTACAACAACTTCAGAAAAGTGTCCATCAATTCTGGAGACATTTTCACCTTATTTTCAGAAAATAAATTGAATAAATGAAATGAACAGCTTATATAGTTTATTGAAGTATTGATATTCAATGTAAGTGCTTCAAAGTATCAGGATTATTGAAGGAGTAGAGGCAAGTTCATTTTATTTTTGCTTTATAAGGATATACACTATAGCTATATTGCATACCAAACACTCAGTAGTACATCCAACTTTGTTAATGATGCATAAATAAATACTTCGTACAGGTGAATGACAAAGAGTTTGCATCCTTCCCTTGGAAAAGGCAGTGCCAAAAATCTGTAATAAAATGATTTCTAATTTTTTTAATGATTTCTAATCATCCCTTAACTTGTTTCCATGCATATTTTTTATTACTTATCTTTTTATAACAGAATAACACTCAGAAGAACTAATAAATAAACAAATATTTATCTGAAAGCAACCCTTTACTTTCAGGATGGAGAGACTGTAAAGGGCAATTTTTCTAAACTACGAGTGGTGCTCCAGCTAGTAATGGTGAGGTTAGTCCAAATTGATAAAAAGAATGAAGAGCAACTCTAGCAAGTGTTTGTCATATTTAACACTAGGATTACCAACACCTACAAAAAAATTTGCAACCCCGGCCCACCTTAAATCCCTTTGCACCTCTCCATCAGTGTCTTTTGTTTTGTAAATGTGCAGATCAGTACAGGCAGCAAGCAGCCTGCTATCATATGCAATAGTAGTATGATAAATGTGAAAGGAACACAATACCTTTACTTGCTCACTCATAACTGTAATACTGTCTTTTTCTATAGCTAACACTGCAGTGAATCCAACTAAAATGTTTAATTTTATTTCAAATAAAATATATTATTCCCATAAATAAATTATCGAAAGCCGTTTCATCAAAAGAATGTGTACAGTTGAAAACAATGTGTGTGTGTGTGTGTAATTAGAAGTGTGTGTCTGTGCTAGGTACATTTTCCTACGGAGTAAAATTAATAAACTCTGCAGATTAGGAAAAAACTGTCAGTCAAGAAAAAAAATAAAAACCCTTCTTTTTCTTTCTTTCTCTCTCTCTGGCTATGCACTAGCAATACTTTAAGCAAAGTTTGTAATCAAATTGCATTATTACAGCTCCAAGGTGGCCTAAGATATAAAATAATTTTTTGTTTTAAAAAATAATATAAACATATTTTAGCTCACTACTTGATGT
This sequence comes from Erpetoichthys calabaricus, assembly GCF_900747795.2. NCBI lineage: Eukaryota > Metazoa > Chordata > Cladistia > Polypteriformes > Polypteridae > Erpetoichthys > Erpetoichthys calabaricus. The sequence goes on along the minus strand of NC_041397.2, from coordinate 260,244,237 downwards.
AGTAGCCACAGAAATTTAAACAAAAGTTAACTTACTAATACAGAGGTTTTATACCTATTTTCTAATGACACATAGAATTGTGAAAGTAACCAAATTCTAACCAATATGAATCAAATTACTCTCTAAGACTAACCACAGGTTCAGTGTTAAAAGTCATTTATATTTTGAGTAGCATATATTGAGGATACCAAAAAAATCCTTGTATTAATAGTTTAATATGCAGTAATTTGCATTCCAAATGTTTTAGCTCAATTCATTCAACTACAACATCTTTACCAGGTGCATTCATTTCACTAGAGCACAAAAAGATGCCCTTTGCTGGTGAAAAGAGTTAGATTTCAATACAAAGCAAAAGGAAAGTGGCATTTTGCAGCAGATTTTCTACTGCTGTAGGATGCCACAATGCTGAAAGTGTTTTAGCTAGAAGGAATATACCATGGTTTTGTTTCAAATCTGGTTGAAATTCAATAGAGTAAAATGAGTAAATGTAAGATGCAGAAGCTAACTCTGAACCCGCCAATGCACAATAATAACACATTTGCCCTAACATCCACATTTACCTCAAGTCAGTTTAGAGTTGACAATCTATGCTGGAAACTGGAACTTCGAGATCAAATTCACACAAGGTGAAAACAATTGATCTCCACTGAAAATACATACAAACATGGGCAGAACATCTGAAGTTCACAAAAAAAGACTCAGGTACTGGTTAGGTAAATAAAGATTAATGCATAAGCAACTCACCTGCATTTGGTGCTGTAGGTTTAGATGGCTCAGTTGGTGTACTTTTACTTGTGCCAGGGCTCAATAACTTCACATAATTAGCAGGGAACCAGCCTATTTGCCTTTTCTTTCCTCTTGCCTATTAAAAAAAATCAATAATAATCAATAATAAATATGAATAAATGTATTATGCTAAAGCTAAACATAAGCTGTAATATAATATTTTTCAAAATGACAGCTGTTTTACTAACAAACAACTGGAACAAATACAAAAAAAAAAAATACTAAAAAAAGTCAGTGATAAAGTCTGAATCCAGCCACTGTGAAAAATGGAGAAGTGGACATTTAATGAACTTAAAATAGGGGCATGTGATATTGAAAATGATATCTCAATATTTTCTGGGATTTTGTCAATAACGTAGTAAAGTAGACAATATTTTGCCTTTGTAAAAGTGTTATCATAGGTCTGGCTTGCTTTTTCTAATAGGATATTAAGGAAAACATTACTTAGTTACTTAATTAAAACTGATGCATTCAAGTAAAAACACAAAAAACATCAAAATCACAAGCGTCAAGTATTTCTGAGATCAAACAATGCAAGTATGAGTAAACCATTCCAAAGTGGCCTACAGGATTTACTTTGTAAAAATTTACAGAAAGACCAACAAAATCTATTACAAATAGAGCAACAAACAATTCCCTTCATGTAAACAGGTGATGAGAGCAAAGAAAAAAAATACTAATCATAAATGAACTAAATGGCATGGATAAGCATTCACTGCACTGCTCTATGTTCACCTCTTCACTAATCTTTGCGCTCTCTCTCTCCCTCTTCTGTAGCGGCAGTGGAAAATGGCTGACCATGAGCTGCAACGTGTTGACAAAGAAGTATGGGCCCTTGAGACTCGTATTCAGGAACACCTTAGAGATCTTAAAGCTTGCCTGCAAAAAGAGACCTCTGCTGCAGCCAAGGTCAGCTTAACTTATCTCCTCATGGCAACCTCAACTCTATGCCAAACTGTATGAGCTCATTAGCCCAAGTGAGTTTTACCCATGCAACTCCTTGACAGAATGTCGACAATGATACCTGGCTGTTTCAACGTTGCAGGCAGGGGGCTCAAGACAAAATGACTTGTGTCGGCTCAGGCAAGCATCGAAATCCCTAATTGCTTTGACCTCTTCTTTCCCCCCCAGTACTGGCAGATCTTGGTGATGTAGTTGTTATTGGGGATTCAATTGTGTGCAACCTTTGTATTCCATACCCCAAACAGAAATCTTTTGTTTCTTGTTTTCCTGGTGCACGAGTTTGAGACATTACAAGAAGAGAACTGAGAGTCATCGAGAAGCACCAGAACAGGGCTGTTGGAACCGTCCTATTCCATGCAGGCACAAACAACATTCGTATTTGATAGTCAGAAGTTCTAAAACTTTACAGCACTAATTCAGGCCATACAAGAGAGGACACCGACTGCTAAAAACATTTCAGGTCCGCTGCTGTTAGTTTGAAGGTTGAATGAAGCCTACTGTCGACCACTCTCCTTGAACAACTGGCTGAAAGGCTTCAGCAAAAGACTAAATATCGGCTTCATGGACAATTGGGATCTTTTCAGGGAGAGACTGCGTTTTTTCAGATGAGATGGACTGGCACCTGAAAAGTGCCACCTGAAAAGGGATTTAAGAAATCCTCTAGCACTATTATACCATGAAAGACTCAAAGCATGTCTGACTGAAAGACCCGCCTTGGCTGCACCGTGTTCGTTCTCGGTGGGCGGACGCTGCAGGCAGCATACTGTATGCAAGTAGAGGTGACTGTGTGGTGGGCAAATGGTGAATTGCCCCTCGCCGCCCCCATTCATTCTCAATAGCAAGCCTGCTTGTACTGTTACGTACATAGCAGGAAGTTGTCTCTTGTCAGTACATCAGACGTGTTGACGACGGGTGCCTTCCTGCTGTGATAGCGTGTACAGTGCTGTGCAGAAGAGCTCATCTTAACCTTTTGTCTTCACCCTTCAAGAATGTCTCTGAAACACAAATCTGATGCAAGTGCTGGTGATACAGTAAAGAAGAGAAAAACCATCGCCATTGAAAAAAAGTAGAAATAATAAAAAGGTCAGAGAGATGTGAAACTCCACTATTCACTGGCAGAGCACTTGGTTACAGTCGGTCAACAATAGCATTTATTAAAATAATGTACCTGTTCTGACTTGCATACAAATTCAACTTACAAACCTACAGTCCCTATCTCATACGTAACCCGGGGACTGCCTGTATATGGGCAAAGAATTATATTCTTCAGGGATCTGAAATCTGTACTGATATCCTTTATTCTCTGTTGTTTTCTCTGGTTCTTCTATGGTGGAAATCTGTACTACCACCACCCGATCTAGGCACCATGCAGCCCCCTGAGATGATGGAATGAAGGCGGGTCTCTCAGCTGCTTATGAGACCAGCTCCATCAAATTCCATCATTTGAATCATGAAATCTATGAGGTTTCATTTAGGAATAACTATGTTAGGAAGAATGCCCAGTAGGGGCTGGGTGGAACATTGGCCTTGGAACCACTATAGATTTTATCTTTTTTCTCCAGGCTAACAAGTTTTTTTTCTGTCCTCCTGACCATTTGACCTTACCTTGCTGTGTTGTTATTTATTCTTTAATATTATTGCTCATTTTTAATTGTTTTCTCCTCTTGTAACTTTTGTTGTCATCTTGTAAAGCACTTTGGGCTACATTGCTGCATGAAAATGTGATGCTTGTAAATACATGATGTTGTTTAACACTAGAATTACCAGAGTCTACGAAAAAACTCATAGATCCGGCCCACCTTAAATCGCTTCTTAAATCCGTTCACACCTCTCCGCCAGCGTCTTTTGTCCTCTAAATGTGCTGATAAAAGACAAGCTGCCAGCAGCCGGCTATTCCATCCCCCCTCCAACTTAGAACGTAAACGCACTTTTCCCAGCTCATGCCTTGATTGATTGTCTGGGAGTGAACTGGAGTTTTAGAGTTGAAATAATACGATCGTTATTTGGAACACACGCATTCCATGTGTGTACCGTTTCTACAGTAATCTGTGTAAACACATTGTTAAAACAGAAACTTTTTCATATTTTAGTAATAAATGTTACAAAATGTAGGCATAAACTATAGAATGTGTAAAGCCAGAGTTCCTAAGATCAAATAAACACTTCCACAAAAGCTTCACACACCATACAACAGCTTCCGTGGCGTAGCGCGCTAAGATTTGCCTCTCAGAGCGAGTAGCTTTTCTCTGCCTCACAAACATGAGTTCAATTCCCCGCTGGGGATAAAGTGTTACTTCTTTTTTTTCTTTTTAACCTCAAACGGACATAAAATTTGTAAATTGGTATGCACTGTCAGTTAATGAGATTGTTATATTTTCATGTGGGATGCTCCTTTTAAAATATTTTTTTAACAATTGAGACTGCAATTAACATGAACAACTGTCCTTATAACTTATTTTTTTCAAGATCCATAACACACAGACAGACAGAGCACTACGTAATACAGAGACAGACAGGCAGAGATATACAAATAAACAGGGAAGGCACATGTACTGAAAGAAAAAAAAAATCAACATGTGCGTTGTTCCTGCAGCACTGAATAAGCTCACCCGCTCTAACATCACCCCTCCCCCGATCTGACTCTCTAAGTAACAGCACAAGTACAGACGCAAACCAAGTGTAATCAAGAATCCTGGTTCGATCCCCACTCACTCCTATATTTGCCGTTTTCAGTAGTAAGCTGCTCTTTTTGTTAATATTATACAGTACACACATGCACTTGATTTGTGTCTGTACTTGCGCTGTTACTTAGAGAGTCAGATCGGGGGAGGGGTGATGTTAGAGCGGGTGAGCTTATTCAGTGCTGCAGGAACAACGCACATGTTGATTTTTTTTTTCTTTCAGTACATGTGCCTTCCCTGTTTATTTGTATATCTCTGCCTGTCTGTCACTGTATTACGCAGTGCTCTGTCTGTCTGTGTGTTATGGATCTTGAAAAAAATAAGTTATAAGGACAGTTGTTCATGTTAATTGCAGTCTCAATTGTTAAAAAAATATTTTAAAAGGAGCATCCCACATGAAAATATAACAATCTCATTAACTGACAGTGCATACCAATTTACAAATTTTATGTCCGTTTGAGGTTAAAAAGAAAAAAAAGAAGTAACACTTTATCCCCAGTGGGGAATTGAACTCATGTTTGTGAGGCAGAGAAAAGCTACTCGCTCTGAGAGGCAAATCTTAGTGCGCTACGCCACGGAAGCTGTTGTATGGTGTGTGAAGCTTTTGTGGAAGTGTTTATTTGATCTTAGGAACTCGGGCTTTACACATTCTATAGTTTATGCCTACATTTTGTAACATTTATTACTAAAATATGAAAAAGTTTCTGTTTTAACAATGTGTTTACACAGATTACTGTAGAAACGGTACACACATGGAATGCGTGTGTCCCAAATAACGATCGTATTATTTCAACTCTAAAACTCCAGTTCACTCCCAGACAATCAATCAAGGCATGAGCTGGGAAAAGTGCGTTCACGTTCTAAGTCGGAGGGGGGATGGAATAGCCGGCTGCTGGCAGCTTGTCTTTTATCAGCACATTTAGAGGACAAAAGACGCTGGCTGAGAGGTGTGAACGGATTTAAGAAGCGATTTAAGGTGGGCCGGATCTATGAGTTTTTTCGTAGACTCTGGTAATTCTAGTGTTAAAGTGAATCGTGCAGCATAAAAGCAACAACAAAAATGAACATGTTGTACTATAAGTCACCAAATCCAAACTTTAAAGTTCTGTCAAATACTGCAAAAGAAAACAAAATAGTACAGTGGAACCTCGGTTCACGAACGTCTCGGTACACATACAACTCGGTTTACGACCAAAAAGTTTGCCATACTTTTGCCTCAGTTCACGACCACACACTCAGTATACAAACAAGCCAGGTTCCCTTTCGGTTTGTACATGTTCAGTCTCTCCCTGTGCATTTCCTGTGCAGCAAGCAAGAGAGACAGAGCGCGCGACACACACACAGGCAGCACACACACAGGCAGTGAGAGAGAGCTACGCACACACACAGGCAGTGAGAGAGAGAGAGACAGACGCACACACGCACAGGCAGCGCGAGAGAGACAGACGTGCACACACACAGGAGCACGAGAGAGAGGCGTGCACACACACAGGAGCGCGCTAGAGAGACACACACACAGGCGCTCCAGGAGAGAGAGAGAGAGAGAGAGAGAGCGCGACCAGGTGGGTGGGCAAGCGAGAGAGGGAGTGGACGCATATGGTAGAGAAGGCTTGTTTTTCTTTTCAGTTCTGTTTACAGCGATCGGTTCGTAGCCTGCATTGTTGCAATGTTACTTTTCTTGGTGGTTTATTAAATTACGGATTTTTCAAATGTTCATTTTTTCACCTGTGCTTAAAAATTATTAAAAAAAAGTGTTTTTACGAGCGGTTCCTAGCACTATAGCGTGAACTATTGCAGTGTTAGTTTTCTCTGTTGTTCAAGGTTTTCTCAGTGTTATTCAATGTTTTTACATTTAGTTTACTATTACGCTGTGCATTCTATGGTTTAACTAACTATATTTGTGCTTAAAAATTAAAAAAAAATATATATATATACATACAGTTCGTACGGTCTGGAACGGATTAATTGTATTTACATACAATCCTATGGGGGAAATTGCTTCGGTTCACGACCAAATCAGTTTACGACCAGAGTTTTGGAACGAATTATGGTCGTGAACCGAGGTTCCACTGTATTTGTGGAAGACAGGGGACAGCACTGAGCCCCAAACACAAGTGACACACACAGTCACGGGTTAAATAATAATGGATTTTATTCCTCCAAAGACCTTATACAGGGTGGCGCATGAAATACCGAACCATCTCCGACTCCAACATCAATGTACGTTTCTTAGCGTGTACACAAAATGAAAGATATGCAATGCAAAAATCTGTACTTACTGGTTAGAGGAGGTGCTGGAAATGATTTCCTTGTGCGTCAATACACTTTTCAGCACAGCGCACCATATTGTCGTAGACGCGATGCAGCTCAGCCGCTTTAATTTTTCCAGTTTCACTCCGACTATTGTCCTTCAGTTCCTCTAATGTCTTTGGATTATTGACATACACTTTTTCCTTCAGATTGCACCACAGGTAAAACTCGCAAGTGAATAGGTCTGTGATCTTGGTGGCCACAAACCTTTGCTGACAGTTCGTGCCTCTGTGAAGATGTTGTGAATTCGAGAATGTGACTCTCGAGAAGTGTAACATGTCACTCCATCCTGTTGAAAGACAGTGTACCCACTGGCTCACAGCTTCCTTACTAATGCACAGTTGGGGCTGCTGACCCCATCGTGACAATGAGGCTCCGCCGATCGTGACAGCACCCGCCTGTATAATAGCTCGAGCCAGGCGGTCGGAGGCGGTTCAGTATTTCATGAGCCACCCTTTATGTAATACATATTTGGACAGCAAAGGCTTCCATTTTTTTGGGATGTCAGACAATGCCATATGGCACATACACATTTAATGTAAATGTACAGTAGGGCTGTCAAATTAGTCAAAAAATAAGGCTGGAATATTCCAATTCAAGATAAGCACATTTTTGAATATAGATTATGTAATGGAGGGCGGTGCCAGTATATGTGGCTCGTAAGGCTTTTGGCTCATTTTTGTGACCACCTTAGTGGCTCACTGTCCTGACAAGTATCACGAGGAATACAGGTCAAGTTAGTCACAATGCAACATTGTGAGAATAGCAAGCAAAGTAAAAAAAAAAAAAAAAAGCAGGCAAAAGGCATGCACATTGAAGGTGGGCTTGGTTTATTATTTTGGAGGTGTCCAATGAGCAGCAGCAAGGTACAGTTAATATCACAGCATTCAGAATAAAAAGCCTGTTAGCAACCTGTGGACTCACCTGAAAAAGAGACTCCTGTGTGGGTTAAGGGATCGTCATGGTATCAAATTATGTTCTGCACAATCTGTCTAGTTTTTTTTCTCCTTTTCAGGTGACGAAATATTTAAATACAGGTAGCAGGAGTATTTTTAACTACACTTCATTGTTTCAAGTATTATGGTTCAAACCAGCACCCACAAAAAACGGAGACTAACTGTAGGAAACAGCATGTTGGCTCTTTAAAGTGGGGATTTTAAAGTGTTGTAATAAAAGGTAAATCAGAATTATTGCAGTTATCTTCCCTTTGCTTTAGTGGCAAGGTCTTGGCATTAAACAGTCAGAGATCACATTTTTAAGATTAAATGGGTCAGAATGAGATGCAAAATGATACTTTTAGGGCACCAGAAAAGTATTTAGAAAATATGCTCTAAGTACACTAGTTGGATGGGGGGTGGGAACTACATTACAGGGGTCTAGCTGTAAGCTAACCATTCAAAGTTAGGAAACAGCTGATTATGGAAATGAAGTGCATAAACAGATCTGCAAAGTACTGCAACTTTGCAAAGCACGTCTGGAGTAACTTGATGTGAAAATTAATGTGGGCAAAACAAACAACCATACGTAATATAATTCAAATTAATTTTGCAAATTAACATTACATCTGAAATTCCTAATGCTCAGTAGTTTATCCTACTAGACTACACGTAGGTCTAGCTGCACTGGATGTACAATAAATATATCTGGAGATAACCATCAGTGGTGGGAACAATTAGGCGGCTCACCGAGTGCTACATTTGTAAACCAATCCAACGGCTCATGAAGGTGGCTCTCAAAGTAGGTGATGAGATTTTGAACAGAAAAGAGTAATGGTGCTGTTGTTAATCTGAACCAACAGAAAGCAAGCTTCCAATTATGATAAGCTGTTACTTTCGTGAAAACATCAACTACAAAATATGCATTCAATGAAAATGATGCATCATAACCCATCAAAAGTACGTGAAAAGGATTGCTGTTAAATGAATTGATAACAAAGTGCCACAGGAGATACATATTTCAGTACTCAACACATATGAATCAATAAATTTTCCACATGAGACTGCTCTGTTAGAATTGCCACAGCATTTTAACACCGTAGCAGACAGATGCACATCTCAAACACATCTCTACTGTCAACACACTCATTACAATGTACAACTTAATCATTAAGCTTCAGTTACCTTGAGCTATTGAGCTCCCGAACTAAGAACAGCAATTTAAGCTTTTCATTTTCTCTCAGTGTCAAGTCTTTTGTTGAGTTTCTTTTGCTCTATCCTTGAACCCTAGCGTTGTAAACTTCACAGACTGGAGGAATTGGGGGTGGGTGTTTAAGATGAAGCCCCGAGGGTGTAGCCTTTGCACTTCAGGATTTCAGTGCTATTCACTACAAAACTTTATATTGGGTTGTCCCAAGATATGTATTCTAATATAAGAATCACGCCTGGCCCTACAAGACTAGGCTACATGACTCAGTGGATGCAAGGACTACCAAGGCATTTTTGATCATTTTCTGTAAAATGATGGACATTGTTGAAACTTTCAGCTCACACAATGTTAAAACAACAATTAAGTCATAGACAATGCATATTTCACTCTCCAAATTACAAAACTGCAAAGAATAAAGGTGTTCAAGTGACTCAGAAAAGATATTATTGTATGTTTTAAATATTAAGGCCTAATATCAGTTACAGGTATTTGTATGCTGACTGAAACTGAAGTGCAAAAAGACTGAGATTGCAATGGGTGTGCAATATTGGAATTAAATGATAGTTTGCATCTTTTAAAAACGTATTTGTAAAGGTCTTATTGATCTAAGCTTGGTCTTGATAATAGGATATTAATTGTAGCTTACTAATGAGATTAATAGAAACAGTTAAAAAAACAGGTCTATTTTATTTACTTAAAACTATTATAATGAGAGCATATTAAAATAGACACTTACCCTTCATGTAAATAAAATAGAATCCAAAGGGAATAAAATACCATCCATCCATCTTCCAACCTGCTGAATCTGAACACAGGGTCACGGGGGTCTGCTGGAGCCAATCCCAGCTAACACAGGGCGCAAGGCAGGAACCAATCCCGGGCAGAGTGTCAACCCACCGCAGGACACACACACACACACACACACACACACACACACCCCCCAAGTACACACTAGGGCCAATTTAGAATCGCCAATCCACCTAACCTGCATGTCTTTGGACTGTGGGAGGAAACTGGAGCACCCAGAGGAAACCCACACAGACACGGGGAGAACATGCAAACTCCACACAGGAAGGACCCGGAAAGTGAAGCCGGGTCTCCTAACTCCGAGGCAGCAGCGTTACCACTGTGCCACCCAAATAAAATACCAATCATAACTGAAATACAGGGCATGAACACAATTATCTAACATACTGTACTAGAGTGTAAAAATCCAAAGTTTTGTGAAATACTTCACAGAAAAAAACTATAGCATTTTTAAACAAGTTCTGTCATATATTGCACAAAGAAACACAAACATAACATTTGTAAACAACTTTCTTACTTCAAGTTCAGTCCAATATTGTACAAAGATATCAGAAAAAATAAAACAATTGTAAAATTCTACTTAGGAAACTAAGTTATGTGACAGAAACACCAGTCTGTTCACAGTATCTGGCAATAGAGCAGCACAGTTACATTTGACAACATTTGTTCCAGTTCCGAAAGCCCTCTCAGAAGGGTTGCCTGAGCCAGGGATGCACATGTACTTGAAAGTTTCCCTAATTTGGGGTTGTGTACTTCTTGTGTTTTCCACCACTCAAGTGAATTTATATCACTGTCCACTTCAGGAGTCATCAAGTAGCTCTTGATCTCTTTTTCAATGACAGTATGCAGAGACTCGCCTTCTCTGAATTCATTTTTTTTAAATAAAATAATAATAATAATAAAAAAAAAGCTGCTAGAAGACTTTTATTTTCTTTTTTGCTCCCTCCTCTGCTGCAACTTCTGTAGCAATAGGGGTGGATGGAGCGGGGTAAGGAGGCCGTGGATCTGTGCAAGTGTTTTAAATAATAGAAAAAAAAATGCTTTGGAATCGATGACTCCCAAGCAAGACAGCTTGCACAATAAAACACGCCTGATAGGCATATACTTGTTACGGAAATAAAAATAATCAGTTTGAACAAATCATATAATTTGCCTGAACGGGTTAATAATTTAATCAAACTTTTTTTTTTTTATTTTGCCTGACACCTTCAGGGCTCATTTCGCAGATGGTGAAACAAGTTAGTTGTCGAGCTGTCTTTTAACGGGAAACGATTTCTGCCATAGTTTCCAGACTGCCGTCATCTAAGCAAACATCAATCTTTTCAAAGCCAATAATCCACATCTTGCGATTAAATCTAACAATGTAGATTGTGAGGCTGTTTATCCCCTGGCACTCTTTGTTCACTCAGTTTTAGGCTGCTACGTTAGCTTAACTTGTGGTACAATGACCGTGCAGTAGTCTATCCTGTTAGGTTACATGAGACAATAAATGCAAAGACTCTCAAGATGTGCTTTTGATTGTTTTCTTGCAAACTGAGTAACATACAATAATTTCAGTTTGCATATCATTAAAATAACAATTAAGATATTATTGTAGATAATAGAAATCACACACTCATTGAAATAGCTATAAAAAAAACCCCAAAAAAACAGAGGTGCAGACATTATATAAAACAGTACTAGAATTTCTTTTGGTGGAAGGAGTTGGTCAACAACTTAATCATTTAGAAAGGCAGTAAATACAAAATAATAAATGTCTCCCATCCTGGTACATGTTGAGCCAAACAAAGGTATCTTCACTAACCTGTTGGTTGGTGGTCTTTGCACATGTATACTTTTAAAAGAACAGCTCAAAAATCCCTCTTACCTGCACAACTGAGCTCCTTCCTTTGATACTTTGCTATACACGTTCTAATTCCAAGCTCCTCTCTCCATGACGTTGTATAGCCCAATATAGACTCTGTTCTAGGGTCATTTCTGGAGCCAGGATTCTTTTTGACAGATCTTTTGGTGAATACTTGGCAACATAATACTGCTGATCCCTAATTCACATTCAAAGGAAAATCATCCAAGACTCCTCCTTTATTGTCGCCTATGTTAAAATTAACTGTGTCTTAAGTTTTCTGTACTGTAGTTCCCTCTTGCTGTAAAACTGACAAAGGAAATAAAGCAGACCCCTCAGCACATTTCCTTTCATTCAGTGCGCTTACTAATCTACTTCCGGGATACCCGCTTTGTGGAAATGGGGCAACGACTCCTAGAAGGCCCTTGTGTGGCTTTTCTTGGAACATAGCCCTTATCTTGCCCTTTCCCTGTTTTCTGCCCTCCTGGTGCCCTTCTGCCCTGCTGCAATGATGGGTGGATAGCTATCACTCCAGCAGACTGTTGACAAGAATATTGAATAACAGATCATAGTGCAAGTCTGACTGACACAAGACTCCAAAAGTGTTAACAGAAATTCATTGTTGAAAGAAAATAATGCAAATGGTGACTAATTAAAGATTTGACTTTTAATAAGTATATCACAACTAGTAAAATGTGGAAAGAATTATTCTTCCAAGCAACTAATTTTAAATGATAAATAAATAACAAACATAACTGAAAGCAAATTAAAAATGTGGTTGTCAAAAAGAACTAAAGAAAAATCAATATTAATAAAAAAAAATCAAGCCAGTATAAATGTAAAAGTATTTTATAACCTCTATCATCTTTTTAAACATTACTCAATTTAATTGGCACACTAAAAGTATTAATTATTGGTAGAAGTGTTTACTTAAATTCCAAAACAAAACTGTTGAATGGAATTTGAATAGATAACCCAATACGTCATATAGAAATAATATGTTTCTATAACCTGCAGTCCTAGCTTAAATAACATCTGGCATCTCTCCAGCTATTATAATAGACTGAAAGTTACAGTGGATTCAGAAAGTATTTACACCTCTTCACATTTTATAGCCTTGTGCTAAAAATCATTTAAATTAATGTTGTCTCCACATCAAGCAACACTCAATACCCCAGTGACAAATTAGAAACAGGATCTTTAAAAGTTCTGCAAATTTATTAAAAATAAAAACTAAAATATCACATTGACAAAAGTATTTAGACAGTTTGGTATGACATCTGAAATGTGGCTCAGGTGCATCTCATTCTATTTATCATCATCAAGATGTTTCTATGCCTCCTTTTGAGATAACCTGTGGTCAACTCATTTGATTGTACATGATTAGAAAGGCACACCTATCTACAAAAGGTCTCTCAGTTGACAATGTGTATCAGAGCAAAAAACAAACCGTGACGTACAAGGAACTGAGCTAGGGATGGCTACAAAACAAATTCTCCAGCATTGAAGGTCCCAAAATCAAAGTGGTGTCCAAAACTGGAACTACCTCAACTCTTCATAGAGATAACCATCTGGCCAAACTGAGCAATCCTTGGGGAAAGGCCATAGTAAGCAGAGGTGACCAAGAACCCAATGCTCACTCTGGCTGAGCTAAAGAGATCCTGCATGTAGATGGAAGAATTTTCCAGTAGGACAACCATCGCTGTAACACTCCACTCCACCCTCATAAGAGTTTGAAAAAAGGCACCTAAAGAACTATCAGACTACAATAAATAAGTAGTCTGATGAAACCAAAATTGAACCATTAGTCTTCAATATTAAGCATCACATCTGGAGAATCCAGCCACCATTCATCACCTGCATAATACCATTCAAACAGTGAAACATTGTGGTGGAAGCATCAGCATGCCATTGCCAGGGATTGTGAAAAAGACAGGGTTAAGGGTAAGCTGAATGGAGCAGAGTACAGAGATACCCTTAATGAAAACCTGATTCACAGTACTCTGAACCCTACCATTCAACCTGACAGAGCTTAAGAGGATCTGTAGAGAAGAACAGCAGAAAATACTCAAATCCAGGTTTGAGAAACTGATGCAGAAACAGAAACGATGATCAATAATGGGATGCACCTGGGCCATATTTCAAGTGTTATAGCAAAGGATCGAAATACTTATGTCAATGTTTATTTAAAATACATTGGCAAAGATCTCTAAAATCCTGTTTTTGCTTTGTCATTCTGGAGAATTAAGTGTTGCTTGATGTGGGGAAAAATTAATTTAAATGATTTTAGCACAATGCTGAAACAGAGCAAAATGTGAAAATGTTAAGTCTTAATACCTTCTGAATTCACTGTAAATACAATTAACAAAAAAGCATACATACTAAGATTGGATAAAAATATTTTTTTTATTTACCTGTAATTCTCCTTCCCACCAACCACCGGGATTCTTTTTTCTAATAAGTATCAGTTGCCCTGGAGCAAGTGTAAGTTGCTCAGCACCTGTAGCTGTGTAGGGTGCAATAACTTGAGCTATTTCTTTTTGGGGAAAAAAGGAAAAAAATAAAAGAAAAAAAAGTTTGTTTCTCTTTTTGAATGCAGGAATTCATTAGGCTTTGGCAGAATATTCAAAGTAACTCAGTTGTAAACTTTCTACAAAAATTCAAAAATCTACAGTATTAAGATAAACAAAATTACTGTAAGTTAGGGATTTTAAAACAGAGGAAAGAATATAATTTAAATTGAGTATCTGCTTTTCCAACATCAACCATCATACCATTTTGATCGCTTCTAGTCTGAACAAGACGTGAAATGTCACAATATTATGTATGATTTTTAATAGATTACTACTCTTGAGATATTATAGGTTCCAAAAAGAATTTAAGATTCCAAATATTTAATATACTACTAAATGTGACAAATAATTTGTGTAAAATATCTTTTTTGTATTTGCTAGATATAATGCTCATCTTACACAATGTGAGAATCAAATGGATTGCCAAGCATTATTCATTGCATGGTCCCATTTTTTATGCTTAATACCAGTCTCTGAGATAGTATTAATTCAATACAAATCTCAATGTTCACTAAACTGTGGTGTTACTGTAGCATAAAAAATACTTTTCCGAATCAGTGGATCAGAAAAGGTAGACTATTGTTGTTAATATTTGGATGTATTACAAATATTTGCATACTTTTTTTGTTTTTTTTTACAAAATTAGCACAGGTTGGTGGCTTGCATAAGGTCACAGAGTCAGAGGCAGAGAGTGAAGATATACGCTTGTAGTTTAAAATCCAATGTCTTAGTCAATACAATTCAACTGTGTGGGCCAATAGTCCTGACGTAACACTTATGTCCAAACACCACTGGTTATTTTCATCTTGGACAATGTGAAATTTTTTTCAGCAGAGAGAGAGAGAGAGAGAGAGAGGGGAAAAACATTCATAGCTTGGACTAGGTTTGACAGATATGAACTTGGTATTTCAAATATGGTTATTGTACCTGGTTAGCATTCTTGTATCTAGGGGTCTAAAGAAAGCCGTTTGAATAGAGAAAGCTACATAACTATTTAGATCAATTATTATATTGGACCACCACCAGCTTAAATAATTCATTCAGCAATAACACAGGCGATCTTAACCTAATACACGAACAAATCCTAACCAACACCTCAGTAATATATGCACACTGCCTTAAATTAAGGCAACAAGCTCTGAAAGAAAAAAAATTACAAAAATGTCATCCTTCAAAGATTATTGTTTGAACAATATACCAAGGATCTTATATAAAACATTTTTAAAATACTCACCTGGCTTCTTTCCTAGGCTTCCAGTCTTTCCAGCTGATCCTACTCCCTAAATTTTTCAAAGGAAACCGCAGTAAATATAATTACAAATTTAAACTTTCACATAAAAAGGACACAAATTAACCAAAACACTTCCTTAAAATATACTGAATACAAAATATAGCATATTAAATGGGTCAGGAACATGGAACCAAAAATTGTCACTAATTAAAACTGTCTATGGAAAGGTACAAACTGCAAATTTCATCAATACAGCCACAAAAACCATCGTCAGGGCACCATTTGAAGTAACTGAGAATATCCAAAGTCACTCAAATACTCGATAAAGTGAATTGTTATAAACATTGAGTTAAAAATATTTTTTAAGTTTGCTTGTTAGAAAATAAAGAATTTACACAGGATGCAGACTGTTGGATATGCATATAAATAACATAAAAAATACACTTTTAAAATGCATCTAGACAAGCCTGTGTATTTCTGTTATACGAATAAAGGAAAGAACAATGTATGAAACGAGGCTTTGGTGGTTTTATTTCTAGAAATATTTTTCTTTCCAATTTACAAATGAAAAATATTTTTATATTAGGAGAAAAAACTAAGATCACAGAAAGTATATTTTCATCTCAATATTGCTACTCTTATTTATGTATTATCAATAAAGAGTTAGTAATGTCTAAATTAATCCAGAAAAATATTCTGTGGTTTCATGAGAATATAAACACATTAGAAGTTTCAGGTTGTGTAATAATGTTAAATTAAAAACAGGAGGATTTCCACATTATTATCTAATGACTTTTTCCAAATTTACCCACTGTGAAAACTACAAGAGTTTCAGGAAAAAAATGTCTTTTTTCAGATAATCGTCCCAGACTTTCCGCTCAAATTTCAAAGTTCAAATTTCAAAATTAATCTTTGCAATAATTATAAAGTTTAGATGAAAACTTAAACTAGACAGACTAGACATAAGGACAAGATGGCGCCGACTGGTGTGGCTGGCCGTCTGCTCGTCTCTCTAGTCTATGTTTTAACTTTGTTTTTATGTTTTAGTTTATCCCAACGGCCACTGTCCTATGATCGTGAGTCTTTACTAAACATATTTTCTGGCTTGCTTTCCTCTCAATTTTCATCTCCTGGTTGGAGTTTTTGTGAACCTCCACCTTTGTTTTATTCATCTCCTGACTTCTTCACCTGGATGCCGGTGTTCACCTGTATCAGTGAATTGAATGCCCCTTGGAGACGCAAACGCACCCGCCGCCGTCGTGGGAAAACAGCAGGAATTGCCGTTAAACGACGCTGACTCAAGTCCCAGAGCTTTGTTTCCCGATGCCTGCGAGTCGTTTATGACCCATCTTCACCTGCTCAGGACTCCATCACTGGTTCATGGGCGCTGGACACCGGATTTAATCTCTCCATTTCAAGACAGCATCACTTTTCCTCGGCCTGCAATCGAGTAGTAAACACTGCTAATCTTCGCACGCTCACCCGTGCTCATCCTGCAGCGAGTTCTTCATCAATCAAGGCTGCTCTCTTGAACGTGAGATCAGTGTCTAATAAAACTTTTATTCTACAAGACTTTATTACCTCATATAATCTGGATTTCTTCTTCATCACTGAGACTTGGATTTTAAATGGTGACTCTTCTTGTTTTACTGACTTGACTCCATCAGATTACTCATTTTTAAACTCTCCTCGCCTGACTCGTCGTGGGGGGGGGGCATTGCCACTATTTTTAAAAGTATGTTCTTGTGTCAGAGCCTTACAAAGGGTCCGTTTAGCAGCTTTGAACTCCAACTTTTCGAAGTGTGCAGCTCCCCTTCTCTACTGTTTGCCGTGGTTTATAGACCTCCTGTAATTAATGATACTTTCATTTCTGAATTCTCTGATCTCTTGGCTGATATCACCCTCTCTCATGACAAAGTTCTTATTGTTGGCGATTTCAACATTCACATTTGTTGTCAATCGAAACCTTTGGTCAACGACTTTTTATCACTTTTGAACTCATTTGATTTTATACAGCATATTAATACGCCAACCCACTCTCTCGGTCACACCCTCGATCTCATCCTTACTCGTGATATTTCAGTGAATAATATTGATTTATGTGATGTTTCTTTTACTGATCATTTTTCTATAATGATGTACCTGAATATTACTGTCGATGTCCCTACTAATAGCTGTCCCCCACGCTGCTCGCGCTTTTTAAATTCTTCTATTATATCTGATTTTAAAACCATTTTCTCTAGTCTTTATATGCATGACCAAAATAATGATATCGATGATTCTGTTGTAAAATTTAATTCCTCCTGTAAAACGATTTTAGACTCAATTGCTCCGCCCAAGATACGTAGTAATAAGGGTAGACCTGCTCCTTGGCTTAATGAAAATACACGATCACTGCGCCACGCCTGTCGAACTGCTGAACGGCGTTGGAAAAAAGATGGACTGATTGTCTCTAAATAGATTTTTAGGACTTCTCTTTTCAATTTCCAGGCTGAAGTTAAGAAAACGAAACAAAATTTCTTTGCTGATTTAGTTTCCCGTCATTCAAAGAATCCTATGGTCTTATTTAATTCAATTAATGCGGCCATTCACCCCCACTCTGCGATGGGATCAAATAGCATTGTTCATTCATGTGACCAGTTTCTATCATTCTTTGTCAGCAAAATCGATACTATCCGCCGTGGCATTGTTCAAACGGGCTACGAACTTTCTGCTGTTAATCATGACAGTGCCTTTGATCTAGTTTCACTTTCACAGCTAAAAAGAACTATTGACACCCTTAAACCAGCCCCCAGTCCACTGGATATTGTACCACCACGTCTCCTAGTGGAAGCCTTTGATGTGTTGGGCCCACCCTTATTAGCCATCATCAATGATTCTATTAGTTCGGGTGTTGTGCCCTCATTTTTTAAACATGTTGCAGTCCGCCCCTGTCTTAAAAAGGCAGAATTAGACCCTGGAGTTTTAGCTAATTTTCGACCAATTTCCCAACTGCCAGTTCTGGCTAAAATTCTAGAAAGAATTATTTATAATCAATTGGTTGATCACCTTAACTCTAATAATTTATTTGAGATCTACCAATCTGGCTTTAGGCGTTATCATAGTGTTGAAACGGCACTCCTGAAAGTGTTCAACGACATCTCTCTTATTACTGACTCGGGTGATGCAGCAGTCCTTCTCCTCCTTGACCTGTCCGCTGCCTTTGACACTATTGACCATGAAATATTGCTGATGTGGCTTGAACATCTTGTTGGGCTTAAAGGGGCTGCTCTTAACTAGTTCAGGTCATATTTAACTGGTAGACACTTTTCAGTGACTTTTAATTCCTCCTCTTCATCTACTGCCCCTCTTAAATATGGTGTTCCTCAGGGATCCATTTTGGGTCCTATTTTATTCTCCATATACCTTCACCCGATTGAAGCAATTTTTAGGAAATTTAACATTTCTTTTCATTGCTATGCTGATGATACTCAGGTTTATATTCCTGTCTGCAACTCTACAACAAATCAACTCCACAACTGTCTGTCTGAATTAAGATCCTGGATGGCTAATAATTTTCTTGATCTAAATCAAAATAAAACCGAGGTGCTTATAGTGGGTCCATCAAATTGGTCTTGGTCTTCTCGGCTCTCTCTCTGTCTTTTCCAAACCTCAAGTCCGCAATCTTGGTGTTACCTTTGACAGTAACCTCTCTTTTGAGAAACAAATAAATTCTGTAGTCAAGAGTTGCTTTTTCCAACTTCATCTATTAGGTAAGATAAAGCCTTGTTTATCTTCTAGGGATCTTGAGATAGCTACTCATGCGTTTATTTTTTCTCGCCTCGATTACTGCAACTTGCTGTATTCTGGGATTAACAAATCCTTGATACACAGGTTACAGTTGGTACAAAATGCTGCCGCTCGCTTTCTGGTTGGGGCAAGAAAGTATGACTCTGTCTCTCCTATTTTAGCTTCTTTACACTGGTTGCCTGTCAGTTTTCGAATTGATTTTAAAATCCTGCTGCTAGTTTTTAAATCTTTACATGGGCTTGCTCCTGCCTATTTATCTGAACTATGTGTTTTACATCAGCCATCTATAGTGCTTAGATCTTCTGGTCAGCTGTCCCTGGTTGTCCCTCGTACCAAGTGTAAAACCAAGGGGGACAGGTCTTTTGCAGCTGTCGCACCTCGCCTGTGGAACTCTTTACCTCATCATATAAAGGAGTCATCTACAATTGAACTGTTTAAAACAAGATTAAAGACTCATTTCTACTCACTTGCTTTCAGTTACCTTCAGTAATACTGATGGCTTCCTCTTTGTGATTATATTACATTACTTCTATTTTTTATGTATATAACATTACTTCTATTTATTATGTATTTTATTTTATGTTCATATATTTTATTTCTATTTATGTTTTATGTTAATTTGTTCTATTTTTGTAAAGCACTTTGGCCACAGCATTACTAGGTTTGTTTAAATGTGCTATATAAATAAATTGACACTGACATTGAGAACTCCACTATTCCTCATGAAAAATTATGTGTGTGTGGATCTAAAAGGGAGAAATAAAAATGAATAACTTACTGTTTTCTATGTTTGAATGGATAAACACTGTAGTTTAAAAATGATTTTTTCTTGTTTTGTTATTTAATATATCTGTTTAATACACAGATACCTTTTTAATTATGAAATTAGGGCTAGTGTTGATCTTTTATTTTTTCTTTGAGCTTAATTTATTGTGGGTAAATATTAACCTTAAAATTAAATTTCTTATAAGTATGTTTACCTCAGATTCTTTAGGTTTAACATAGTTGGATGGGAAGACTCCAGTTTTATCTCCAGCCACTCCTGTCCACCAATCACCTTCTTTCTTTGTGACAAGAATGACATCTCCTTGCTGAAATGTTAGATCCCCTTGTTCATTGCTTTCATATGTATACATTGCAATATACTCTGTGGGGGGAAAACACTATTACAATTTTGATATTTTTCCCATGATTAAATAATAAAAAAGAGAGGAAAAGTCATAGTTACACAAAATAAAAGTTCTGACTAAATACTGACAATTTACTTTGGCATATAATGAAAGAAGTTGAGGTGAATGACCTGAAATACTGTATTCACACTCGTGTAATTTAAAAGTGTCTAAGACAAAAAGTGGCAGGCAGAAACAATTAAAATTGTATGTGTAAGAATACAAAATGCAAGAAAATGTACAACTCCAAAACATATTTCATGAAAACACATTAAACTGAATTATGTGTTGCAATTGACTAGTTTTATGAAAAACTTATATCTGATTGCTCTAGACACTGGACTTGAGAATAACTTTAAAACTATGAATATGCACACCAAATTGCATTAGTAAAATTTTATGTAATGGATATTTAAAAATCATAGCCAATAATTTTAATTTGCATTATAAACCTTGTTTACAAAAAGTCTTGCTCTTTTGTTCCAACTTAAACAGCCTTTCAAGTATCTGTCTTAATTGAAATACTTCATTAATCACAGTGCTATGTTTAAAAATGTATATATAAAAATAATAATTAAAAAATACTTTTCAGTGCCTCATAATCTGATTTGATTTCAGTATTACAACTGTTTTAGGTTGAAGTTTGAAGAGTGGTGAGGAAAGATATTTTCATGTACACTTCATTCATCAATACTTTTCTGAAGGCAAGATCCCTGAATCAGATCTGTGTAGCTCAGAAAGAACTTTAGCTAAATATTCCGGTTTTGCTCAAAAAGTGTTACATAAGCCTTTAGGCCACACCAAATGCTGTAAAGGAAAATAAAAGATAATAGCCCAAACACTAACTTCCTAAAGAATGGACTTAAATGAGCTCTCATGTTATTAGGATGCGAAATTATATACACTAGGGCAAGAAGGTAGTTTATTAATAATTAAGGAAAAGAAAGTACAAAGAAATGCAGACTCTGGTGGGACAACAACCAATTGGGGTGCATAAATATTATATTTGGGAAAGCAGGCTGCTTGCTGCTTGTGTTGATCGACACATTTGCAAAACAAAGACTCTGATGGAGAGGTGTGAAGAAATTTAAGGTAGCCCCGCATTAGGACTTTTTTCGTAGGCTGCAAGGATTCCACTGTTAAGTCGATTTAGATTTTCAAGAGCTATCCTTTTGGAGCTGTGTGCCGAACTGGGGCCGGCTTTACAAAGTTAGACTTTGAGGAATTGTGCTCTACCTGCTCCTTTGCAAGTTCTACCCACCCTTGGGTTTTTAGCCACAGGAGCTTTTCAATGTAAACTGGCAGACCGCTCAGGTATTTCTGTCATCACTGAGTCGCACCATGGCAGCTGTATGCGATGGTGTTATCTGCTTGTTATCCAAATATACAAGATTTCCTTACATTGTCATCGAACAGGCAAACATCAAAGCACAATTCGCAGCAAAGTCCAGTTTTCCAAATGTAATCAGAGTGGTCGACTGCACGCACATTGCTAAAAAGGCTTCTTCAGAGGATGTACTTGCTTATGTAAATAGAAAGGATTTCCACTCTATTAATGTGAAACTTATTTGTGGTGTGACAATGCATCTCATCAATATTGTGGCGAGATATACAAGTGTCTCGCCAATAACTGTAGCAGCTCGCTGCTCAAACAGTGTAAGCCCCGGGAATTCTACTATCTCCTCCAGTGGTGTTAGCACTGCAACTTGCCTTTTCATATCAACTTTAATATTTGACCACGTCTTTTTTACTTTCTTGTATACAAAGTATAGGGAAAGTATTGTGATTGTCCAAAGATTCGATGTTGAGATTTTCATGAATCTCAACGTTTTAGACATTCCTGACTTTCTCTTATACGAAGTATAGGGAAAGTATTGGAATCCTCCAAAAATTCAATTTTGATATTGTGATGAATTGCAATGTTTCAGACCTCCCTGGGTCCAAAAATACCATTTTTGGAATTATGTCTGTGTGTGTGTGTATATTGTGGTGGGTGGCCGGCTGAATATTCCGGCCCTCACCCCCAGGCCGCCAGGTGGAGCTCTCACGACAACATGGACGTTCCCCGAATTCCAGCAGGGCCTCATGGACTTTGTAGTTTATATGCACAGCCCTGCTGGGTTCCCTGGGGACCACCAGGAGTCGCTGTAAGGGGGCTATCGGACTCTTACGTGCCCTATAACCCGGAAGTGCGTCATGATCATATGACAAGAAAAAACAACGTGCTTCCGGGTTGAAGAAAGGAGTTTTTTATCCGACCCGGAAGTGTTCATGATCACATGGACAGAAGAGAGAAACGCTTCCGGGTCATGGACTATATAAAGGACTCTGGGAAATCAGTACACTGAGCTGAGCTGGGATGAAGGGTGGCGAAGTGTCTGGGAGTATGGAGGATTGAGTATTGTATTGATTAATTTATGAGTATTGTGGAATGGAGGGTGCTTTGTGCACGTTGTTATTATTTAATAAATAATAATTGTACCTTTACCTGGTGTTTGGCGTATTGTTCGAGGGTTCAAGAGGACAACAGCGACTTCAATCTGTCACAATATGTAAACATAAGACTACACTTTCACTTAGGTCAACCACATTTTGAATACAAGTATTAGGTACAAAACGTAGATTTCCATTAACTTTTGGGCTATTTCCATTAACTGGAAGTGGTACTTTACATTTCATTCATGCAGCAGCAGAGTCCGATTTATTCAACTTTACTTTTATAATAATTGTTCGATATATTATTAATTTGTTGTTGATAGTTCTTTAATGTATATAATATAAAAATATCATTGTCTTGCAGTTTACTCCTCAAATATCCATCCCCATATCTGAGTATACAATAAAGTCTAGGGGAGACTACTCCTGATTTTTTATTTCATGAACTAGAACTTTGACTGCCTTTGCCATGCTGTGCCACTTCAATTTCCTTTTGTTGCTTATACCACTGCTTAAGCCAACAATTTCACATTTGCTGAAATTCTTTTTTACATGTGCTTTTGCCATTGTCTTTTAACAAAACACTGAACAAATTCTATGCAAGTAGTTGCACATGAAGCCCCAGGTGCTGATGATCTTCTCTGGTGATGCTCTGCCAAGCCTCTAATTAAGCATTATTCAGCACATGCTTTTTTCAGGGGCTTGTCCCATTATATTTTCTCTTCAGAAAATGGAAAGCATGCAGATTTAGATTTAAATCAGGTGAACTTTCCAGAGATTGGAGGCATTTACGAGAACTAGAGTAGACCTTTCTATAGACGTCAGTATTCATTGCGCTACTGCCTTCAGCAGTTATGTCATCAATTAAGATAAGTGTGCCAGTATCTGCTTTACATGCCAAAGCTGTAACACCCCCATCACAATGTACAACAGATAAAGTGGTACGCTTTGAATCTTGGGCAGTCCCTTTTTGTCTCCACCTTTTACTCTTGCATGAACTATGAAACAGGTTAATCTTTGTCTTTTCTATCCATAAGATTTTTTCCAGAATTCTGAGGTACATTGTTTGCAAACTTATTTGGCCATCCTGTTTCTGTGGCTAACTAATGGTTTGCAGTGTGGCCTCTGTATTTCTGTTCATGAAGCCTTATGTGAACAGCAGTCTCTAACACATGCACATGTGCTTCCTGAAGAGTGTTTATGATCTATCAGACAGGCATTTGGGGCTTTTTCTTTACCATAGTGAGGAATCGTCTATCAGTGGATGTCTTCCTTGGCCTACCAGTCCCTTGCTCACTAGTGTGTTCTTTCTTCTTAACGATGTTCCAGGCAATTCATTTAGGTAATCCTAAGGTTTTATGGGTGTCTCAAATGGTTTTATTCTTGTTTTTCATATAGACTTCAAAGTTAGTCTGTAGGTAGAAGCAAGCCTATGCATGTTATGCCAGCACTAATGAGGCAATGAAACACACCTGAGTAATCACAAACTGCTGTTGTAATTTTCTACATGCTGTGACTGAAATGTATGCAAATACATTTGAAATAAAGACTGCAATGTGCACTTTAATCACATCTGAATTGTTTGATTTGTAATTTTAAACAGTGGGACAGAGGGATAAATCAACAAAAAAATGTGTCTTTCTCCCAAACATTATCGAGGGCACTGTACATGCACAAGCATTTAAAAAAGAATATCTACAAAACATAAAGTGCAACAATTTACTAAGAATGTGTTTAAATACAGAAGGCTACACATTTTGCATAGAAAAATGCAAAGAGGATGAAACTCCATACAAGGACTAGCTTGGATGTATAGCACTGCACTATCTAAAAGTGGTGCACTTTATTTCAGGACAGAGAACTGTTCACTATATTCACTATATTATTGCATAATTCATTTTCTGAATATTTTTGAAAAAAAAAATAGTTAAATTTTATGCTGGAAGCTACAAGAAAGCCTTTTGTTTTTGTAGGAGAATTTAACAGAATGGAAACAGTAACTCACAATCAGATGGAAGAAAACCTCTAGAAAAACTGTATAATATATGGTGATATTTCAGGCACAATTTATCCTATCTACTAACGTACAATAATAAAATGCAAGCAAACCTCCTACCAGGAAGGGTGATTCACATTATATACGTAAAGACTGAAAAGTTAAGAAATGTTATTTAACTTGCAAACCCAATAATTTCTTGCAGACGACATTGAGTGTGTAGTATGCACTGTGCTAAATCTACATTTCCAGAATAAAAGCATGTTTTAAATTAATGATACTATACTTGCCTTCACCTGGATCAGCAGGTTTGCCTGGGGATGGTGTTGGCCTTTTCATACTTGGTGGACTTTCTGATGAGCCAGAATCAATACTTTAAAAAGGAAAAAATGCTTATTTTTCTGAAATTATTATTCACACTAAAATATCACCACAGCTCCCCCCCCCCCCCTTAATCTAGTGCAATCCAAATTCAATTCAACAAGTTTTAAACTGCATATTTAATTTGGTACATTTTTAAAATCAAGCTAAGTTTAGAGCCAAATAACTAAGCAATGCAAAGTCAGGCAAATTTGAGTAGATTAATAAACTCAATTAAACTAAATTTCTTAACTTTTTAGTTTCAACTCTGAACAAAAGCAGACCACTACTATATAAAAATGACACTGTAATTGAATGTGTAATTTTATTTTACTGAGGACCTTTCCACTTGGATGCAGACAAATATAAACAAACATGACTGCTGAAAGAAATGGAATTTCATGAGAAGATTCCTAATTCAAACTTCTTAAAATGTACCTTGACAACACCCCAATTTAAGAGAGACATTTACATTTTTTTTCCCCGGAATATTCTTACATGGTATTTGGTCTTATTTTACCATTCTTATTTATTTATGTATTTATTTATTTATAAAGCACTTTAAAAACAACATCAAGGCTGACCAAAGTGCTGTACAATAATAAAAAATAACAAAAAAAACAACATATTAGACACACGAAGCCAAAGGCTAAATGAAACAGAAACACAAACACATAAGAACTGAAGAGATTCTTAATAAAACGTATACAGATAGCAAACATATCATACTGGGTTAAAAGCCAGAGAGTAAAAATGTGTTTTTAAATAGGATTTAAAGGCAGCTAGCGAAGGAGCCTGTCTAACGTGCAACGGCAAATCGTTCCAGAGTTTTGGGGCTGCAACTGAAAAAGCTCCATCACCTCGGAGTTTGCATCGTGCCTTGCGAACACGTAAAAGCATCTGGTCTGCTGACCTGAGAGAGCGAGACGGTACATAAGGGTGCAACAGTTCCGACAAATAAAGAGGGACACAACCATTAAAATTTTATTTAAAAACAAATACAAGGATTTTAAAATGGATTTGAAAACGAATTGGAAGCCAGTGAAGGGAAGCCAAAATCGGGGTAACAAGCTCATGCTTTCTTGCGCCAGTTAAAAATCGAGCAGCAGCATTTTGCACCAGCTGTAGGCGAGCAATGGAGGCCTGGCTGATTCCAAAAAGAAGCGCATTGCAGTAATCTAGACAAGATGTTATAAAAGCATGTATCACTGTTTCAAGGTTGAGCTTAGACAAAACAGGCTTGATTTTTGACAGCCGCCTCAACTTGCGTTCACATGGCTATCAAGTTTTAAAGTGGAATCCATTTTCACAACTAAATTTGTGATCATGGATTTCTCAAATTGAGCCACAGTGGAAAGGTCAATACAGGGGATGCCGCTGGTGCAATTGGGTCTAAATGGCTTCTGTTTTGTTCTCATTAAAATTTACAAAATTATTCTTATGGATAAATGTCAAAATAATTATGAAATGAAAGACCTGATATAACAAGATAGTGATGAGGGCAAAATAAACAGCAATTTAATAAAATGACAAGATATGTTAACAGAAAAAGACAAAATGGAATTTTCAATTAAAAAATACAGTTTTAATTTATTCAGAGAAACTAAAGTTACGATGATGCTCAGAAACTGAGTAAAAGAGCTAATTGCAGCTGTATTCAGAAGACATTCATTCTTTGTTGAAACTTTTACTTTAATGAAACCAAAACGCTGAAAAATGTATGCTGTCCTCCATAATGTTTGGGATAGAGACACATTTTTTTCTTGATTTATCCTTCTGCTCCACAGTTCTAAATTACAAAATCAAAAAAATTAACACATTATCAAATTGCACATTGCAGGCTTTAATTAATGGGTATTTGTATACGTTTGTAAACAATTCAGTCACATCATGGAGAAATTACATTTTTTATAATATGTGACACCCCATTTTAGAGCACCATAATGTTTGACAGTTGGCATCACAACTGTTTGTGATTAATCAGGTGAATTTCATTGAATTTTTTAGTGTAGGCATAAAATACATAGCCTTGCTTCTACCTACAGACTAACTTGGAAGTTTGTAGCTGCCATTGTTCAACATAAACACAAGAGCTATACCAAAGAGCCATTATGAGGCTGAAAAACAAGAATAAAACCATTAGAGACATCAGTAAAACCTTAGGATTACCTAAATCAACTGTCTGGAATATCATTAACAATTAAGAACCCACTGGTGCGCTCAGTAATTGTAAAGTTACTGGTAGGCCAAAGAAGACCTCCACTGCTGATGACAGAAGAATCCTCACCATGGTAACAAGAAAAAAAAAGCCAAAAATGCTAGCACAACAGATAAGAAACAGACTTCATAAAGCAGATGTTTATGTGCTAAAAAAGACTACTATCCGTAGAATACTTCATGAACAGAAATACACAGGCCATCCTGCAAGATGCAAACCAAAATTTAGCCACAAAAACAGGATGACCTAATTACAATTTATTAAAAAATACTTAAAGCCTGAAGATGAGACAAAGATTAACCTTTATCAGAGAAATGGCAAGAGCAAAGTATGGAGATGAAAAGGAACTGCCCAAGACCTAATTACCTCATCTGTTAAACATGCTGGTGGAGGTATTATGAGCATGTATGCCTGCCACAGGTACTGGCACACATCTATGCACAATGAATTTTGAGTTGTAGAGACATATCTTATCTGCTCAAGATCCAGTAAATGCCTCCAAACTTGTGAGATGGCGTTTCACCCTACAACAAAGTAATAATCCCAAACATACTGCTAAAGCAATACAGGAGTTCTTCAAACCTAAAAAAATGGAAAATTCTTGAAGGGCCAAGCCAATCACCAGATTTAAATCCAAGTCAGCATGCCTTCTATACGCTGAACAGAAAATTTATGGGGACAAGGCCCTGAAAGAAGCCAGAGCTGAAGATGGTTGCATTAGAGGCTTGGCAGAACATCTCCAAAGAAGATACTCTGCACCTGGTGATGTCTATGAATTGCAGTCTTCAAGCAGTCATTGCATGGAAGGGATATGCAACAAAGTACTACAAATGGCTGCTTTAATATAATGACCATTTCTATGTCCCAAACATTATGGTACTCTGAAATGGGAGAACCATGTAGAAAAAGTTTTGTGATTTCTATATGATCAAAATGCATGCCAATACCATTAAATTAAAGTCTTTAATATGCTCCTGAATCACATCTGAATTGTTTGATTTACAATTTTGAACTATGGAGAAGAGGGATAAATCAAGGAAAAAATGTGTCTTTGTCCAAAAAATTATGGAGGGCACTGTATTAATTCCTTTGAAAATCTATGTGCTTACAAATCACAACTTGTCCATTTATCCTTCAGTCTTCTTTATAGGCATTTTCTTAAGGGCAGCAAGATGGCAGATGCCACTGCAGCATCACTGGATGAAAGGCAGGTAATAACCCTGTACAGGCCCCTCAATCTATCAGTAGATTAACTCATTCACATTAGGACAACTTTCAGTGATCAATAACCTAACATTAACATATCTACTATCTGAATGAAATAAGGGACCCAGAAAAAAATTATAGTACACTAATAGATAAACCAAAGTCAATCAATTATTGGATAAGTAAAAACAAGTGTGGCACTGAGAATTTTACTGAAGTGGTATAAAAGCTTTAAAATATCAAAACAAAAAAGAAAATTAATAAAGAAGTATTTTAGTGAAACTACATACAGATAATTTAAGTTCTTAAAATAGGACAAAAAATTCCAAAAGGAGTACAAACTTATTTGTTAGCATCCAGCTAAAATGAAACATTTTAAGCTAGCTCAATGCTGCAATACATAATGTTGTAATGCTTTAATCCAGCTGAACTCTGCACTTTGCTCATTGTTCCAAAGATTTCTGGCTGTATTGTTGCAAACCTTTTCTATGGAATAGCCTTCTGTACTTCTTTGGAAACAAGAGCAAAGCTTACCCACAGCCACATGGAGTCTTTAAGAGGACACCATTTTAAACAAAGCTGCATCTATCAAAACGTGGCACAAAGCGCAGTGTCATGCTACATAATTTCCATTGTTAACCAGGAGTCACATGCCAGTAGCTGGAATAATAACCTGGCTTGTGAATAATCAATCTTTACATTCAGAAAACATAACTGCAAAGAACCCACACTGAATATGCTAAGAGAAATTGTAGCCTAACTTCTCATGTAATATATTGTTCTAAACAATATTTTAAGAGAGAAACAATAAAACCCAAAAGTGCCTAGCACTGACTCTGCACCACCACTACGGAAACCATGGAACACTGTCTGTTAGGAATTTCTTTGGGCATCTGCTACTTAGACTAAGCCTTTACTTTAAAAGACAGAATAACCTGAGCTGTGTTAGACACTAGTGGTGTTTGTCAACAAGGATTCACCACTAACAGATACAAAGGAGTACAGTGATCCCTCGCTATATCGCGCTTCGCCTTTCGCGGCTTCACTCCATCGCGGATTTTATATGTAAGCATATTTAAATATATATCGCAGATTTTTCGCTGCTTCGCGGGTTTCTGCGGACAATGGGTCTTTTAATTTCTGGTACACGCTTCCTCAGTTGGTTTGCCCAGTTGATTTCATACAAGGGACGCTATTGGCAGATGGCTGAGAAGCTACCCAACTTACTTTCTCTCTCTCTCTCTCTCTTGCGCTGACGTAGGGGGGTGTGAGCAGGGGGGCTGTGTGCAGCTGCTTCCTGAAGGACATGCTGCACAGTGCTTCGCATACTTAAAAGCTCAAAGGGCACGTATTGATTTCTGACTGTTTGTTTTCCTCTGTCTCTCTCTCTCTCTCTTCCTGCTCCTGACAGAGGAGGTGTGAGCTGCCGCCTTCAACAGCTTTGTACCGGCGGTGCTTCGCATACTTAAAAGCCCTATTGATTTTTTTTTTGACTGCTTGCTTTGCACTCCTTTGAAAAGGAAGATATGTTTGCATTCTTTTAATTGTGAGAAAGAACTGTCATCTCTGTCTTGTCATGGAGCACAGTTTAAACTTTTGGAAAAGAGACAAATGTTTGTTTGCAGTGTTTGAATAACGTTCCTGTCTCTCTACAACCTCCTGTGTTTCTGCGCAAATCTGTGACCCAAGCATGACATTCTAAAAATAACCATATAAACATATGGTTTCTACTTCGCGGATTTTCCTATTTCGCGGGTGGCTCTGGAACGCAACCCCCGCGATGGAGGAGGGATTACTGTACCTACTTTCTCTCAATCTAGTAACCTAGGAAAAGCTGCACATCTTAGTTTACTTAGGTTTTTGTATTCAGAATTTTTCTAATGCTATAAAACTGATTACAAAATGATCATAAAAGTTCAGAATTAAAACATGTCAAAAAGAATCTCTTACCTGATTGATTTTCGTATTGGCCCAGAAATGAGCTTCACGTAGGACTTGGGAAACCAGCCTTTTTGCCCCTGCACTTCACCAAACCACCACATATCCTGCTGCTCTAGAACAGTGATTGTATCATTTTTGTTGAAGTTCAAGTGGTTGTCTTTCTTTGCTCGCCATGGATACAAGGCCTGGGCTTGGAGGCCCTCTACTTTCTCGCCCTGGGAGGGGGGTGGAAACATTAAGAAATCTATCCATTCATTATATACAAAAATATTTTTAGAAAGAAAACCATAAATAAAAATAACATTCCTTTAATTTCCTGCAGGTTAAAGCCTATTTTAAGACTAATCATGAATCATAGTTCATAGTCAGCTGCAAAGTATCATAAAACTTTCACATTGCTTTTAATGGATGAAATAACATTTTTGGGTTTGCAATCACAGAACCTAAAGCAGACATGAAGTTCATTGCTATAAAACAAAATCAACCAGATTCTGTTTTGTATATTATAATAAATTACAGGTAAAGCATTTTAAATTACATAAATGGTTAATAAGCAGTTGATCTATAACAAATACCAGGTTTAAATACTCTGATTGCTTGTTAAGCATGCCTGGTTTCAGAGAGAAGATGATTTACTTCCAAATCCTGCCATCTGACCGTAGGTTGTAATTCTAGATACTTGGACAAAGGTATTACTTAAGCTGTCAAATAAACATAATTAGGAAGTGAATTGGCTCAAACCTGAAGTACACATCTGCTCTGCAGACTTGAAATATCAAACCAGCAGTAAGGTGCCCTCGAAATGGCGAGCAAATGTCTCTGATAGAGATGAGTTTAAATCTCATTCCAGGAAGAGATTACCTTTGTTTAAGAATTTAGAAGTGGAGGCAGATGAAAGGACCTATGGCCAAAAGGAAGCCTGTATTTATTTGGACAGAAACCCCATGATGTCCAGGGGGTTTAAAGATGTAATTGTGAGGTACTGACCTACTAAAATGTGGCAATAGACAAAGCAATGGCCACAGTAAATTATTTTCAGAGCCTCAAAGAGGATCTGGCTAACCAATTAATACTTAAACTGGGTAGGAAGAATATCATGCAGACTATTCTCAGCATGGCTGGGAAACATTTACCCCAAATGGGATATGATTTAGACATGGATAAATGTTTTCATTAACTACAAAAGCAGGTTGATGACCCTCAAAAGTGGAAGCAATGTCAGAAGCAACTGGAAGAGCTGGGATTTGTACAATTAAGACCACTGCAGATATTAAAAAACAGTGTTCAAAGCTACTAGGGTAGATGAAATCCACTTAGAAATACAGAAAGTACTGAATATTGTGGAGTTACTTTGGATAACACAAAATTATGTTGTTAAGTGGAACATGCGGATACTATCTGAAGACAGGTAGGGTCAAATTATGGTCAATGGTTTCAAAAAACAATAGGGTGTGCTCAACTTAAGGCATGAGTTTTGTTTGTTTATGGTCATTAGTAAAGACCCAAAAGGTATCCACAGGATATTCAAAATATGCACAAGTAACCAACTGTGAAATTGCTTCTTTCTGAAAATATATACATATACCCTGCATCGGACTCGTGTCCTGTCCAGGGTATGTTGCTTCCTTGTGCCTGATGCTGCTGGAATAGGCTCTGGTTCACCACAACCCTAAAATTGAATTATATGATTTCAGTAAATGGTAAAATTGATATATGAACTTTAAAACTAAACACATGTAGCTGTGCCCTGTTACTCTCCATCTCTTGCATGCACACATTTGGTTACTTTAAAAGATTCAGCCCCATCCATGACCTTCTGAAACTGTGTGCCTTGTAGTGGCCAGGAAGTAATGTAACTTTGGCACCATTCTTTTACTTTTTTCAGAAGACTAAATTAAATGGTGCACTACTGATTTGCTCGCCCTCTAGTATCCTGAATAGCACTGAAAATCACTATCTAAAATATTACTCTCTTTCACATTTGTGCTGGTAAACTTACCTAATGGCCATTTTGGTGCACACTGCATTCACACAAGGAAGGCCACCACCTTACGATCTCTGCGCTTTCATACTGGCATTAGCAGGATCAAGGAGACAAGTTTTCAAACAGCACCCTTTTTACAATGGTTTTGTAATTGATAAGTTCATCAGTTCTAACTCTTACCTGAAACCCCCCCTCCCACCAATGTAAGAGTAACAAGGAAGTCTGTTAGTCAAGCCTGCTCAAGTGAAGATATGGAATAAGCAAGCACAATACTGTCATAGCATTCCATGAGGGAAATGAATATTACAGATTCTTTTTTGATTATCTAGACGCTCTGATGTTTTTGATCATTTCCTTTTGTCATCTTTCAAACCTAAAATAGTCAAAGTAGCTTTATTTAAATGTGAAGCAATGCAAAAAACAATGTGTCAAATATTTGGTTAAATGTTAACTGTATCTTCAATTTACTTCTAAAACCATTAATGTTTTTTATGAGGCTCAAAGTTATCTAGCACATGCAGTTTGCCATTTTACTTTTCATTAGCTGGTATTACTGTATTAATTTAGGAATAGGCTGAATTTAGGAATAGACACAACACAGACAGGATTGAAAATGTTGGTAATCAATGGAATTGGTGAAGAAAATGGGGAAGAATCTGTGGTGGGAGGAGTGTTGAGCACTGGATGTAATGGACAATATGCTTAGAAAGTGGTGAGCTCATGAGTAAGGCAAACAAATGAAAAATAAATTGTATATAAATATTTTCACATTTATGCTATGTAAAACAGTTGAATAATGTTTATACACTGCGATTTAAATTAAATGTAATAAACAGCAGTATATAAAACAATTCGTAAATAAAAATTTTCATAAATTTATAAATATTACTAAAAATGACAGACTATAGGAATTCTGCATTTTCAGAATTATAATATATGAAAAAAATGACTTAGAAATATTTTTTCAAATTGGACTTGGCAACATGAATAAACAAGAATAGCTAATGTGCCAAGCAAGACTGTTACTCAGATTTTAAAGCATAAATATCCTGTATACATGACATGTCTCCCTTTGTGTATGTGAAAGCAGCTAAAGGTGTTTGATATAGTTAAAAGAAACGGAAGACCAATTAATGCATTTTTATTGTTAACTCAAATTATTTGTAAAGCTAAGAGTACCTATAGTACAATTTAAAATTTTATATTACTTTCTAAGAATGTATGTCTTATATGATGAGTCAAATGTATTAAGTACAAATGGCTATTTATTTATTTTACAATGGCTATGTGCAATAATAGCTGCATGTTATCCAAGGACAGCATGCCCTAAACCCTATCAGGTATTCTTCATTTCATACAGACACTCACTTGGCCTAATACAGGTGAAGGTGAGGATCCCGTAACAGTTGCTGGAGTGAAGGCAGATCTCTGCCGAAGCTGGCCAGCACTAGGCACCGTTAGAGACGGCTGAGTTGGCCAGGCATCCCAGTTGTCTCCATCTGCCTTTTCAGTGTTATTTGTTGGCCACCTAGAATCATCACAAAAAGATAAATGGATAAATATAATAAGTATGTAAATATTAAAAATTTGCCAAGTATAGTAATATAAATCAGCAAATTTTAAGATAAACAAAGGAGTATCTATCAGTATGCTTTCATAGGGAAAAAGAAATTAACTGAAACCGAAAAGTACTTACGTAGAACTGAAATCTGCCCAGTTACTAGTACTAGATGTTGTTGTTGTTGTTGTTGTAGTTGTTGTAGTGGAAGGAGGAGGAGGAGCAGGCTCTACTGTAGGCTGTTGTGCTACAGTGCTGGTGGGTGTAATACGAGCAGCAAGCTTTGGTGCAGCTCCCACACCAGGTCTGAGAGACGAAGGAATTTCACTCTCGGGAATTTTCTCCGCGTAGTTGGCTGGAAACCATCCTGTTTTACCTTTCAATTCCCCACCTAGCCATCCTGGCTCTCCTGTCTGACTTTCATCCACCTGTCAATAAATGAAAGTATTTCATC
Source organism: Erpetoichthys calabaricus (assembly GCF_900747795.2). Taxonomy (NCBI): domain Eukaryota; kingdom Metazoa; phylum Chordata; class Cladistia; order Polypteriformes; family Polypteridae; genus Erpetoichthys; species Erpetoichthys calabaricus. The sequence continues at coordinate 260,209,787 of NC_041397.2, read as the reverse complement.
TGGTTTGCAAAAAGCCAAGATATGCACGACTGCCTGAACAGTATAAACGCAGCACATTCATCTGAGAAAAATCAAACTGACAGGCGTCAAAAGGTGAGGTAATGTATTTAAGTAACTAAACACATGTTTATTGCCAAATGTTTGCTCAAGCTTATATTTGCATATCATTTAGAGTGAAAGATGATTGGGTGAAGAGATACACTAGGATGTGTGTGAAGGTGATGAAGGCGTGCATTAAAGAGGTGTCAGATGGTATGAAAATAATGGGATCACTTAAAAGGATGTCCAGGATTGTAGAATGTGGAGGAAAAAGATCCGGGAGACAAACGGCTATGTTGGGTCAACCTGGAAAGCAGCTGTTAAACTGGTCACAAATAATGATGATAATTTGTTGAACAGTGTGCAGAGTCATGTATTAATTAAAAAGCGCCTTATAAAAATTATTGCTGCTCTTCATTAAAAAATGGAATTCTTTCCAGGGGAACAAGGTCAGAAATGTCAAAATTGTTGGTTCTGACACAAGACACAAGAAAAAATTGCAAGATATCTGGTCTATTTTCTTTGCCTTTATTATTTTTTTTTTAGAAATAATATCCTATTTGTGTTGTTTTCCAATTTTCATTGGGCTAAATAGTATGACAAATCAGTTTAAAATGTAAGATCTGCATTTCACAGATCTACAATAAAAGGAGGGCATTGGGCAATCTATATACAAATGCACTACTGTGATAAATGTAATGAATTTTTATTATTATTATTATTTTAAGTTTATTGCATTTAAACTGTGAAGTCAATGGAATATAAAATGTAACCTATAAAGATACTATTAAAAGAACATATATTCATTTTCTGATTTTTTTAACAGAAAGTGAAGACAACTAACTGTCATTTAGATTCCATGCATCCATTATCCAACCCGCTATATCCTAACACAGGGTCACGGGGGTCTGCTGGAGCCAATCCCAGCCAACACAGGGTGCAAGGCAGAAACAAATAACGCTAGCCCACCACAGGGTGGGCGCACACACACACCAAGAACACACTAGGGACAATTTAGGATTGCCAATGCCCCTAACCTGCATGTCTTTGGACTGTGGGAGGAAACCAGAGCACCTGAAGAAACCCATGCAGACACGGGGAGAACATGCAAACTCCACGCAGGGAGGACCCGGGAAGCGAACCCAGGTCTCCTTACTGCGAGGCAGCACTGCTGCCACTGCGCCACCGTGCTGCCTCGTTTAGATTCTCTTTGTTTAAATATCCTCCCATTAACCTCAAACCACAATTTTTCGGCTGCTGTGATGGATAATATTCGTCATATCTGGATAGCCAAAAAAAAAGAAAAGAAAAATAATGAGACAGCTTTCAGTAGTTCTCTAATCAGATTTGTGAGGACAATTACATACTGATTGCTGTTAAAAACAAAAAAATACTAGACTATGAATTGGGCTGTTTTCCCTATCCTACTTCATTTTGGGAAAGTGTCTTTGTGTTAGTGTGAGATCTTGTGATGATATAAACAGTCTTCTACAGCTCCATTTAAAACAAAATTAATTAATAAAATATACTGTACCTTTAAAAGTAAACACAGAAAAATATAAGGATGAGATGTTCAAAGAAAGTGATGTATGAGACAAATGAGTATATCATACAAATCCATTCATTATGAACTCATTATTCAAACAAGCCACAGCCATCACAGTGTTTATATGCAACTGTGAAACAGCTACATATGAACATGTATACATATAAAATGGACATATGAACTTTAGCAAACAAGTATAAAGGAGTCATGCAAAAGAAAAAAAAATATTTAGATAAATTCCTCACCAAGAAGACACTTCACTAAGGCTGTACAAAAAAATAATTGAGACTACTCTGGCAATATCCTCTGCATTACAACAGTATTTGAACTAGAACTGACAAAGCAAATTAACACAGATAGAAAAAAAACCCTTATATGAGAAGAACTTAAGTCACTGGGGGAAAGAAAAAAAATCCTTGTCAGTATTGGCAAAGATGACACATCAACTTTATGATGCAAGGAAAACAACTTGAATTTAAGAAACACTACATTATTTCAGGTACATATTTTACATCTTTGTTATTTTTCTTTAAGTGTTCACTAGTTTTTACTGTTACATCATATAAACTAAATCTTTAAATATGGAACTTAAAAAAAGTATACTACATAATAAAAAGAAAAATACAAGTTCTGACAGAGGACAATGTATTTAATACCCACAAATGTTTAGTAAAAAAGATGCATGACATTCTGAAAATGCCTAAGAAATGCAATTGAAACTGTTTCGACTAGTTCACTGTTAATTGGATTAAACTGCAGGACTACTTGTGGGCTAAACTTCACAATCAGAGATGAAAGAATAGCCCAAAAGCACATCATGTAGGAAAGAGAACATTGCTTACACGGGAAGATGCTGAATATGGAAGGCTTTATGTCCCAAGCTGACTCTGTTAAATATAGATCAGAGAGCATAACAAACACAAATATCCCCCTTAAAATAAGCAGTAGGTGGGGGATTGTTGGGTTGTAGAGATTATTCTGTTAGTCATCTAGTTTCAGCAATGCTTTAAATACTAATGCTTTAAAAATACTGCTGTAATATGGTTCCAGTATATGCTAGAAAAAAATGAGTACGACAGCCATTATTGCTAAAATTCTTCAGTGCTTCCCCCCCCACTAAGTTAGTATTGCCAGCTTGCTACAAAAGTCTGTCACAAGGGCTTAACATGCAGTGCTGTAAAAAAGTGTGAATTTATGTAATGCTGTCATGCAATACAGTACACAGAATAGGTCTGTGTGAAAGGACCTGTATCTACCAAGAGACAGTGCAGTTAGACAATGCAACCGGGAAAATTTAATTTTATATGATGCCGCCAACATTGAATAAATGAAAAAAACAGATACATTTCAAGTGAAAATACCACCATGAACCAGGACAATAAGAGAAAAGGAGATAATTAAATAGCTGTTTCTAATTCTAAACTCAGTTAAAATTAATAACTTCATCCAAATCCTCAAGTGTACACTGGAAGAAGACATTTTGGACGGCAGTCAGACACATCATACTCTTAAGGTGTAAGGTGACAGAAAACATAACATCTATTTATTTATTTACCTGAAATGGTTTAATTCTTACCTTGAGAAAAATGTGAATACATGTAATCTGATTATTTATTCTTTCAATCATCTACAAAAATTGAAAGAATAAATAACTTTGGTTGTTTTATATTGACAACCCAGGATTCATGAAAGCACTACAATATGTTTTTTTCAAGGCCAAAAAGGCTAGCAATGTAAATCTACTTGAGTGCAGGAACAAAACTGAAAAAGGTACGCTTTTTCTAACCGTTTTCTTTAATGCAATTTTTAATGCATATTTCCAGCTAGAAACATTTCTATACCTGCAACACTTACATTCTGTAACCTCAAACTGAAGCCAAATCCCAAAGGTCTCCATCAACATTGTCATTATGGTCACAAAGGTTTGTGTGTGGGCACTACATTGCTGAATTATGTGGTTCAGAGAATGAAAAAGAGATTGTTGACACTAATGCTAAAGCATGTAATCACAGATTACAGCCCGATATTAAGAGTCTGGCATACAATACTTAACAAATGTTTAAAAAACAAATAACTACTCTTCACTTAAATTCCTCTCTTTTTGAGTGACATTTCTAAATTAAGTTTAACATATAATTCAATCAAAGTTTTAAAATGTCAAAGATATCAGGGAGGTGAAAAAATATCTGTAAAAATACTATAAGCTTAGTAAAAACGAGCAATACGCAATATTAATAAAAATAATGTCAAGTTTAACTTAAATACAGCATGACATTTGGCTAATGCTGTGTTCTGAAGGTACTGTGTGTACAATATGTTCTCATGTGATAGATACAAGTGTATGCTACAAGTTTTCCATGCAAGCATTAATTAATGTTATAAAAGGGAACCAAAACGAACCAAAACATGTCATTTTGGAATGTGGAAACTATGACTCAAGTTATCCAGATTGATGACTGTTATTAAAAAAAAAAAAAAAAAAAAAAAAAAAAAAAAAAAAAAAGTAAGCAACAGGGAAAAAAAATACTGTGAATTTGCACAATACTATGCATTTCAAGAAAAAAGAAAACTGCTTAAATATGGATAATAATGTTTTAATAAGCAAATAGTAATGATCTGAGACCAATTTATACCTTTAAAAATACTGTTATTTACTTTAAGCAAAAAAAAAAAAATAAATTAAAGAACTGGTTCTTAATTTTGTTTAAAGTTTTGCTAGAGATTTAGAAGGAAACATACAGTAAATAACTGCTATAAAGCATGGTACTTTTACCCTGAGTTCACATTATAAACAAGAAGCATTTTTCATAATCATGAACAGCTAAAGCCTTTCTGTGCAGGTCCGAATTTTCAGAATAAACTCAATCCAGTTCTTTATTTGTGGAGCAATAGCTTATTCAACAAAAATTAGAAACTTACTATGGACCTTAATTCAAACCCTGACAACTCTTTCATTTCAACAATTTTGAGTTACCATTTAGCCCACCATGAGAATTTTTGGAGGGAATTAGCTAGGCTGAGATTGACAACACATGAAAATCGTAATGATGTGCAAATTCCACACATGATGTAGAGGAACAATCATAACCCAGCTTCATGGAACTATGAGGTAGCAATGCTAACCACAATGCCACACAGACACAATAGTATCTGTAATACCACAAATGCATTTATAATATTAAAGGACTAAATTGTGCGTTTACAGTTATAAAGAAAATTTAGGATTAGGTTAAAGAGAAATAATACTAAAGATTTATACTGCGGCGGCACGGTGGCGCAGTGGGTAGCGCTGCTGCCTCGCAGTTGGGAGACCTGGGGACCTGGGTTCGCTTCCCGGGTCCTCCCTGCGTGGAGTTTGCATGTTCTCCCCGTGTCTGCGTGGGTTTCCTCCGGGCACTCCGGTTTCCTCCCGCAGTCCAAAGACATGCTGGTTAGGTGGATTGGCGTTTCTAAATTGGCCCTAGTGTGTGCTTGGTGTGTGGGTGTGTTTGTGTGTGTCCTGCGGTGGGTTGGCACCCTGCCCAGGATTGTTTCCTGCCTTGTGCCCTGTGTTGGCTGGGATTGGCTCCAGCAGACCCCCCGTGACCCTGTGTTCGGATTCAGCAGGTTAGAAAATGGATGGATGGATGGATTTATACTGCTAATGTACAGCATCAGTGAAACCTTTGGTCACACCTAGAAATGTTCATGTTTTTGGTAGAAAATGACAACTTTTTTAATTAAGATACCATTAAATTGATTTTAAAATACAGCCAAGACATTACTAATGTTGCTAAAGCTATTACGGCTTGCAATGACCAATTTTTAATTTATTATTCATATAGGACTGCAAAGTCCCATTTTTAGCAGCCATTTCTACTGTACCAAAAGGTTAACTCCATTAGTTTTTCTTTAATTAGTCATGTATAAATGCTAACTGATTATTACAGAAACCTTTGCTCATGAAACCTGCTATTCTGTTCACTTGGGTTCCCAGGTACCGGCATTGCTAAAGTTAATATCTGTGTTCAAAAATACCCACAATTAAACCACTTCCTCAAAAAAAAAAAAAAAAAAAAGTTAGTCTTTTTTTCTGTAGAATGAATGTTATTTCATGTGACAGACTGCCAAGAAACTGAAGATTTCAGACAAAGAGGGCAAACTGGATATAACCAGCATAGAAAAAGGTGCCGAAGGGCCAGATGGACAACTGCATTACAAAACGTCTCAGGTCCTCAGTTGGCTTCTTCCTTAAATACACAGCAATTATCAGTGTCATTTGCAACAGAGAAAAAGATAATGCCAGGATGCTAACCACAATACGCTTTTTTCCATTCATCTTCTGTCCAATGTATGTGTTCTTTGGCCCATTTTAATATGTTATTTTTAATATGTTATATTTATTTGCCAGTTTCAGGAAGTTGCCTTTTCTTTGCTGCAGATGATACTGGTATTTGCCGAGTATTTGGGGAAGAAGTCAACTGAAGACCTGTGAGACATTTGTTTCTCAAACTACAGACTCTGATGTACTTATCCTTGTATGCTATTGTGCATATGGGCTTTCTCTTTATTCTCCTATCCTGGTAAGATTCAGTTTGCCTCCTTCTCCCAAGATAGTAATAGACACCTCTGTATGAAGTCTCCAGTTTCTTGACAATCTGTCACATGGAGTAATCTTTATTCTGCAAACAAACAACAGACTGACATGTTTCTTGAGCAAGAGGTTTCACTTTAGCCATTTTTGAATCCAGAACTGAACTTTAGAAATGCCAGTAACTTGCAATTCAAGTGAACAGAATAACAGGTTTCAATGGTGGGAATACAATTACAAAGACTGCAAATGAGAAATCCACCATTTCAAGCAGTTACAGCCATTAGCAACAATAGTAACATTTGCGCTTTATTTTTAAAACAGTTTAATTGTATCTTGATTAAAAAGTATACATTTCTATCAAAAATATAAACAATTCTGGGTTTGTCCAAACTTGTGACTGGTAACATATGTATATTAAAGATACACATTGAGTAATGTTTTAATCCGCAATCCGTATTTAGGGCAATCAGTTAAATATTATGGAATTGTGGGCAATCAATTCAATATTATGGTATACATGTAACATGACTAAAATTCCATCCAAAACATCATATAATTGGGTGAGGGAAAATGAGAAATGTTACTTTTATGAACAGTACACAAGTGGAAAAATAGACAGTGTTTTATATTAGATACAAACCGGAAAGTATCCACAGCTCAGTTTGGTTCCCTTTTAATAACAGCTGTTAAAAACATCAGGATGTTTTCAAATGAAATGAAAGGGAACAAATGGAAATACTAGAGGCTTAATGCAGACTTACCCACTCTCCTTTAACCTCCATCAGGAAAGCAAAGAGTTTAAAAAAGTGATTGTGAAATGCTAACTCTTTTATACTGTTACCTTATTGCTTTTCCCTTCTTTAAGCTCATACTTTCATATATCAAGAGGGATGCAAAATAATATTCAAAGTGCTCATTTACGTTAAAAATCAATCATTAAAACTTTTACAGTTTTTAAACCGCAGCATTTGGTCATTGTTCATAGCTTACATTTAATTTCTAAACAATTAAAAAAAATTCTAAGCAACTTAGATTTCCATACCATAATAATATCTCCTGGTTGTATTGAAATTTCATCATGGCTTCTTGCATCAAATGGGTAAAGAGCTCTATAGAAAACAACCTTTACTTTATCTTGATCAAATCCACTCACTGGCAGTTTTTCTGAAAACAAAAACATTAAATACTTGGAATATATTTGCATTAAGAGCTCTACAACATGAACAACAACATTCTTAATTACTGTGTTTGTGGATTACTGGCATATTTTTTCACAAAGTATCCACAGTATGAAATTTTACTAACAAAAAAAGCACAGGAGAGTTACTTTTTATATTCAATAGGGAAATTATCAAACAAATTACAAAAAATGTCTAACATTAGATTTAAAAGAGTAGGGTGTAAGGTTACAGATATCATCATTAGCTATAATCATGCGTATGTTTGTGGAACAGTGCCTTAATGAACAGGTAGTAAAAGCATCACAGTAAAAATAAATTGTATAATATATTGTGCTAAATAAACATTTTAAAAGCAGCACCTTATAGAACCAAGTTTTTAAGTAATGAAAGAGTTTCCTTAATATTTTAAAACTACTCCAGTGACTAAAGAGCTATTTAGCAGTAATTCTCACTTTAAAATATAGCAATTGCTAAGGAGCAAACTTGTGTTTCTATGACACAATTATGTTTATGCACGTAAGAATTAATGTACTACATTAAGGGAACACGGTTAGCCAGAAGATTTCAGAAATCTGCAGAGAAATTTATCAAGAAAGTTAAAGCTAAATAAGAGCTTATAACAACACATCTGTTGCTGTTAGAAGATCAAACTTTAAAACAGAAATTTTGCTTAAAAAGGGGAGATTTGAAGCTGAGATACTGTAAAATGAAAACAATGACAAAATGGCTTAGGATGTGTCCCCTGCTGAATAATAAATAGTAACACATTTCAATTTTCCTCATTAAATTCAATATTCTTTTGTTCAACTATTTATTTTAACCAGTAGCAGCACAAAACAAACAAATTACCTGATGTAGGCCAAGTAGTTTGGGTGGGAAGTCTGCTGGTTTCAGTTTGCTGCATAAAGATTTTACTAAGTTTGTCTTGCATATCCTGATGAGATCTTATGTCTTCATGCTTTGGCTTATCCTCTTCTTGCACCCTCCGTATCCACTGCACAGCTTCCCCAGCAGGATCTTCACGTTGTACTTCTTCCTGCCAACTCCTACGCTGCTGATTATTTTCTTGGGAAAACCTAGGACCAAAAGGGGGACAAAAATGCTATAACTTTCAGGATACATATATCATAGTTAGATTTTTAATATCCTGGAATATTAAATATTATGGTCAAATTGGAAAATATATTGCAAATTATTAATTGACTCAAGTTGAGATCATTTCACTATTGGGAAATATGTGTCAGTGTATTAAACCTACTAAGGAAAAAAAAACTCTCAACACATTTATCATAATTCAGTCCACACTTTTTGAATTGAAGACTGAACTCTTGACTAATGAATGAGAGGCTAAGGTGATTCTTCGATTCAAATTGTTGATCTCATGAGGCTTTAGTTTACTGTTTAGGCTGTATGCACTGAGCATTCTGGGAGAAATAATTTAACAATATTTTATAAAAAAAAAAAAAAGTGTATTTTGCAATTTTAAGCCTACAGCTGGTGATTGACATGTGAATTACGCTACATGAATAACATGAGATATTTGTTCCCTTTTCCCCATGGACTTGAATCATATTGCTTGCTGTTGTACCGCAATGGTCACTATTAGGTTCTATTATGTCATAAACTTTTCATTCTCTCCTTTCTTCATGAAAATAAAACTTTTTTCTTGGCCAACACTATAAAGTACATGAGGTATGTAACATAAAAAAAAATCATCTTTTGGTGGAGTGCTCATTTAAGCCAAACACTACTTATCAATTTAAAAAAAAAAAAAAAAAAAAAAAAAAAAAGTGTCTCCTTTCCAGCACTCTATGGAGCAGTCTATGTCCACTTAGAAAAGGCAATGCTTTTGATTTCAGAAAACATGTCTTCCCTACTACAGACATGTATAATTAACTTATTTTAAGACAACAAAATGAAACTGAAAGTAATTTTTATTACAGATTTGTGGCTCTACCTTTTCCAGGGGAAGAACAGATAGATGTTAATTTCTCTGTTCAGAGTTTGGCTTGAGCGGATTTTTCATGTAAACAGAACAGTAGCTAAAGTGTTGAAGCACTCAAATAAAATATCACCAAATAAACATATCTGTTGGGTGTTTAACACTGCACTGCCATTCAGTTAAAATATCTTCAATATGTACCTAACTTGGATGCGAAACAAAATGGGAAAAACCACAAGTAATTTGTGTTTGGTTTCAGAAAACACAGTACAAGGAAAACGCCAACTTTTCATAGCTTAATTCTGACGGTCTTAAGTGTAAATGCCAACTATTTATTACATTAAAATTTTTGTTATACAAAAAAGGTCTTGGATAACAAGACCAACATGCTCAGTGTGGCGTGCAAAAATATATTTTTATGTTTTTATTTTTTTATCATTCAGGTTAAAGTTTATTGTAAAGTGTACATAGTACAATTACATTCTTACTTTATAAACATGAATTGGTATTAACTACTTAAAAGGCAAATCTTGGCAATTTTCAAAATAATCCTTGTTACCTCTGTGCTTCATCTTTTTGTCTTTCTATCTCAGGTGTCTTCCAGTCTTGCTCTTTTGGTTTTTGGATGTCTACATCATCCTTCTGCCTTTGTCGTTGCTGTTTACTATGTATTTCTCTTAATTCCTGTCAATAAAACAGTCAATATGTAGTATGAGACATGTATTAAATTAAGTCAATGTTAAGAACTTGCCTTTGAAATGCACCAAAAAGCATAAGCTGTTAAGTTGCTTGGAAAATCTAGTGCCAAACGGCAAACACTCAAATAAATGCATGCAACTGCATACTAATTTTAGACCTGAAAATGAGCTTGTCATATACACTTAACAAAATCAAGGCTACTCAAGAGTAGAAAAATGGTTGAAGGGATACTTAATTTAAGAATTCCATTAACACTATTCTCATTACTAAAGAAAAAGTACTGTACAGTATATTCGTTTGACACCAATGAAGTTATACAGTGATGAAAATTATTTAGTACTTAATTGTCCTAAGGTGGCATTTCTAATAGAATGTCAAAATGCACTGTAAAGGATGATATCAGCATACATGAATATTATTAGATTTCAACTTGGTATGCAAAATAATATGCATATAATAATAATAATATGAAATATGCAGGGAAACCAAAAGAAAAGCAATATAAAGTCACTTTTAATGCATTTATCAGGTATCCGGACTGCACTTTACATTTACCAAAAGCACAAGAAAAAAAAAACTTAACCACTGGACTATAAAGTGCTGCATTCAGTATTACATAGAGAGATAGTAGCTGGAACTGAATCAGCAAGATCTTCATTTACAGACCAATGCCTTATTCACTAAAATACATCATGAAAATACCTAAATTCTAAGTCAGGGGTATTCTAAAGGAAAGATTTATGCCAACTTCAATTAGGGAACCATGATACCTTTAATTACAAAATTCTAAACAATCCGTCAATTATTTTACAAAAAATTAACTGGCTACAAAATAATTAAAAATACAACCAAAAGTAATTTTTTTTAGTTTCAGAACTGAAATAAATGTATTTTAAATTTATTTTAGGCGGCACGGTGGCGCAGTGGTAGCGCTGCTGCTTTGCAGTAAGGAGACTTGGGTTTGCTTCCCGGGTCCTCCCTGTGTGGAGTTTGCATGTTCTCCCCGTGCCTGCGTGAGTTTCCTCCGGGTGCTCCGGTTTCCTCCCACAGTCCAAAGACACGCAGATTAGGTCAATTGGCGATTCTAAATTGGCCCTAGTGTGTGCTTGGTGAGTGGGTGTGTGTGTCCTGCGGTGGGCTGGCGCCCTGCCCGGGATTGGTTCCCTGCCTTGTGCCCTGTGTTGGCTGGGATTGGGTCCAGCAGACCCCCGGGACCCTGTGTTCAGATTCAGTGGGTTGGAAAATGGATGAATTGATTTATTTTAAATGGAAGTATAAAAAATAAACAACTGATATGAACTTACTGACTCACTGTCCTTTACCTGTTTATATTTAAACAAATGTAAGTAAATGTCATTGTTGCCTGTGTTTCTATATATGATAATATAAAATTTCTCCTATATAAATGTAAAAATTACTTCTGTCTGTACTACCTCCCCAACCCTATAAAAGTCTTTATTTTCTACTGTTTTTCTTAAGCCATGCACACTTTGTTCCAATTACCAATTTGGAAAGAAATGACTAAATGCTGTATCACATTATACGACTTTTCTAGCGATTCTCAGGTATAGTTCATTTACATTAATCTTAGTCAGTTAGAAGCGGTTGCTGGTACACACCCGTGGATCCAATTACCTAATGTGACATACCCAACAACTGAGACCATGTCTGCGATTGGCTACGATAAAGTCAAACAGGTTTGAATTTCTCAGAGGTGCAGGTTGTGAACAGGAGAGCTAACAACTAAATGCAGCATTGAATGCTCATCTGCAAGTACAATGCCTAGAATGCAGCAACAAGAAATAAAGAACATGTGTGTTGAAACTCGCAAATACAGTAGAACAGAACCTCTCATCTGTCTGATGCCTCATATTTTACATACAGTTTCACATTAGAATTGATTAAAACAATGGAAACAAACAATGAACTTTCACTCCAACTCCCAGCATAATCAAACTGAACCAGGCACACATAATGAAGAGTTGCATATATTGCACATATATTAAAAACTAGAAAGAATTTCAAATGAATAGGTATGTAATAGTTTCACAAGCAAATTATGAAATTTGTCCACAAGTTTACATAAAGCAGGTAGAACAGCATATCAAATGAATGATTAGAAATTCTATTATACCGTATGTCCAAGATGACCACCTTATTAAGAGTCAATTATATAGGCCTCACACTTTGACTTGTGACACTATTAAAAACGGTATACTTATTTCATCTAAAAAACACAGTAAGGCAAAATTATGTCATGGTAAATTATTCTGACATTCTGCAAAACAAGGTTATATAATAAATGAGAAATTAGTGCTTAGCATGCATTTTGTGCTTTTAGTTTTGATAAACAAAATCAAGTACTAGAAATTTCTGACAAATATATCTTTGCTATTACTCTAATGTGTTATATATTAGGGATGCACCAATAATGCTCCTTGATGTTTTTACTTGGCAACAGTGTCGTCGTGTGGCTTTTTTTTTTTTTTATGAATACCAAATGAGTACATATACATGTACACACACACACATATATATATATATATATATATATATATATATATATATATATATATATATATATATATATATATATATACAGTTGTGCAAGTTTGTGAGACCTTTAGAATTTTCTATATTTCTGCATAAATATGACATAAAACATCATCAGATTTTCACTCAAGTCCTAAAAGTAGATAAAGAGAATCCAGTTAAACAAATGAGACAAAAATATTATACTTGATCATTTATTTATTAATAAAAATTATTACGAATATTACATATTTGTGAGTGGCAAAAGTATGTGAACCTCTAGGATTAGCAGTTAGTTTGAAGGTGAAATTAGAGTCAGGTGTTTTCAATCAATGGGATGACAATCAGGTGTGAGTGGGCACCCTGTGTTATTTAAAGAACAGGGATCTATCAAAGTCTGCTCTTCACAACACATGCTTGTGGAAATGTATCATGGCAGGAACAAAGGAGATTTCTGTGGACCTCAGAAAAAGAGTTGTTGATGCTCATCAGGCTGGAAAAGGTTACAAAACCATCTCTAAAGAGTTTGGACTCCACCAATCCACAGTCAGACAGATTGTGTACAAATGGAGGAAATTCAAGACCATTGTTACCCTCCCCAGGAGTGGTCGACCAACAAAGATCACTCCAAGAGCAAGGCGTGTAATAGTCGGCGAGGTCACAAAGGACCCCAGGGTAACTTCTAAGCAACTGAAGGCATCTCTCACATTGGTTAATGTTCATGAGTCCACCATCAGGAGAACATTGAACAACAATAGTGTGCAAGGCAGGGTTGCAAGGAGAAAGCCACTGCTCTCCAAAAAAAACACTGCTGCTTGTCTGCAGTTTGCTAAAGATTACGTGGATAAACCAGAAGGCTAATGGAAGAATGTAATGTGGATGGATGAGACCAAAATAGAACTTTTTGGTTTAAATGAAAAGTGTTATGTTTGGAGAAAGGAAAACACTGCATTCCAGCATAGGAACCTTATCCCATCTGTGAAACATGGTGGTGGTAGTATCATGGTTTGGGCCTGTTTTGCTGCATCTGGGCTGGGACGGCTTGCCTTCATTGATGGAACAATGAATTCTGAATTATATCAGAGAATTCTAAAGGAAAATGTCAGGACCTCTGTCCATGAACTGAATCTCAAGAGAAGGTGGGTCATGCAGCAAGACAACGACCCTAAGCACACCAGTTGTTCTACCAAATAATGGTTAGAGAAGAATAAAGTTAATGTTTTGGAATGGCTAAGTCAAAGTCCTGACCTTAATCCAATCGAAATGTTGTGGAAGGACCTGATGTGAGCAGTTAATGTGAGGAAAACCACCAACATTCCAGAGTTGAAGCTGTTCTATACAGAGGAATGGGCTAAAATTCCTCCAAGCCGGTGTGCAGGACTGATCAACAGTTACCGGAAACGTTTATTTGCAGTTATTGGTGCAAAGGGGGATCACACCAGATACTGAAAGGAAAGGTTCACATACTTTTGCCACTCACAAATATGTAATATTCGATCATTTTCCTTAAAAAATAAAAATGCATACATGCATACACACACATATACAGTGGAATCTCGGTTCATGAACGTCTCGGTACACGTACAAATCGGTTTAAGACCAAAAAAGTTCGCCAGACTTTTGCCTCGGTTCACGACCACACACTCGGTATACAAACAAGCCAGTTTCCCTTTTGGTTTGTACCAAATAGATATATATATATATATATATATATATATATATATATATATATATATATATATATATATAGATATAGATATAGATATATATATATATATAGTGATCCCCCGCCTATTATAAAAAAAAATCCTGGAAAGCAAAAGCAAGGCTACGATATGTGATCTTCTCGGAAGTTCTCGGAAGACATTTAAAAGACCCGCAAGACAAAAGAGACTTGCCACGGTGCGTCTTGCGGGGACCGTAAACATGAGACTTGGTGCCAAGAGATTATCCCAGGGCCATCTCGCGGGGATGTGGAACATGAGATTCTTGCAAGACCTGGAAGATTTGGGTACCCTTGTAATTTTGCTGATTTGAATGCACGTAACTGCTCAATACTGATCACTTGCAACACCAAATTGGCTGGATTAGCTCATTAAGCCTTGAACTTCATAGACAGGTGTGTCTAATCATGAGAAATTGTATTTAAGGTGGTCAATTGCAAGCTGTGCTTCCCTTTGATTCTTCTTTGAAGAGTGACAGCATGGGATCCTCAAAGCAACTCTCAAAAGATCTGAAAACAAAGATTGTTCAGTATCATTGTTTAGGGGAAGGCTACAAAAAGCTATCTCAGAGGTTTAAACTGTCAGTTTCAACTGTAAGGAATGTAATCAGGAAATGGAAGGCCACAGGCACAGTTGCTGTTAAACCAAGGTCTGGCAGGCCAAGAAAAATACAGAGGGACATATGTGCAGGATTGTGAGAATGGTTACAGACAACCCACAGATCACCTCCAAAGACCTGCAAGAACATCTTGCTGCAGAAGATTTATCTGTACATTGTTCTACAATTCAGCGCAATTTGCACAAAGAACATCTGTATGGCAGGGTGATGAGAAAGAAGCCCGTTCTGCACTCACACCACAAACAGAGTCACTTGTTGTATGCAAATGCTCATTTAGACAAGCCAGATTCTTTTTGAAACAAAGTGCTTTGGGCTGATGAGACAAAAATTGAGTTATTTGGTCATAACAAAAAGTGCTTTGCATGGCGGAAAAAGAACACCGCATTCCAAGAAAAACACCTGCTTCCTACTGTCAAATTTGGTGGAGGTTCCATCATGCTGAAAATCTATGGGATGATTTGAAGCAGGCTGTCCATGCTTGGCAGCCATCAAATTTAACTGAACTGGAGAGATTTTGTATGGAAGAATGGTCAATAATACCTCCATCCAGAATCCAGACACTCATCAAAAGCTGTAGGAGGTGTCTAGAGGCTGCTGCATTTGCAAAAAGAGGCTCAGCTAAGTACTGATGTAATATCTCTGTCGGGGTGCCCAAATTTATGCACCTGTCTAATTTTGTTATGATGCATATTGCATATTTTGTTAATCCAATAATCTTAATGTCACTGCTGAAATACTACTGTTTCCATAAGGCATGTCATATATTAAAATGAAGTTGCTACTTTAAGAGCTTAGCCAATGATAAACAAAAATCCAAAGAATTAAGAGGGGCTCCCAAACTTTTTCATTTGACTGTATAATCCAACGTCTGTCTGTCTCGTCTGTTTTTCATGAGAGAAATACTTAAAGGATTTAGATCGGTATTTTTTTCTATAATTTGCTTGAACATTCCGGTTGATTTTGTGACCTCTCTCATTGCACTAAGAATCGCAGTTCGCTTGTAGGAGCGATATATTCATGCTAATCTGAGACAGAGACTGCGGGCCGAGGAATGGGGAAGTGTGATGTCAGGAGTAGGGAGCCAGGCAGAGCCCTCCTCGTTATCCTTTTTCACTTCTACATGGGTGAACATTTACAATAGTTGTTAATTTTGATAAACATCATTTAAATAAAGTTTATCATCTGTAAAACAAAAAACGTAAGTTCAGTCACTATGGCTGGTTAAACAAAACTGTATTTTTTCTCATATATTTGTTTAAAATGCAGTATTATTCTTATTTTTTTCCAATAAAAGTACTTGTTCAGTACTTTGTATTGGCCTAATGAATTCATTAACTACTTGCTATCATTACTGGCTTCCAAAAAATAATATTGGTGCATCCCTAGTATTACTCTAAAGTTAAATACAGGATTTTATTTGAAGTTCAGTCTAATACATATAATATTAAAATCTGTGGTGTTTTGTAAACTACAAATATGTATACAGCATGAATAAGCAATTTTCTGCTAGTAATTTTAAATGAAGCTTGAGTGAAGTAATAATTCTGAAGAAGCAAACAAACTTTCTTTAAAACATATTTTAAAGAGAGTTGTGGGGTTTTATGTTGGCATGGAAACCTTCAGACAGTATGTAATATTGATGACACAAGCCAGCAGAGATGTGAGACACTCCAGAAAAATATGTTCCACAGTGGCAGACTGAAAGAAAAACAAAAAATTTCAGGTTTAACACAAACACATCAACATACAGTACATCAACAGATGCCTTAAACTGTTTTCTTGCACTGGATAGAATTTTTACTGCTTAAATTTCATTGTGTGTGTGGGTTTACTTATATTAATTCCAACATCTAACATATACATTATATTGGTTAGATTAAAATTAGATTAGATTGGAAACTTTAAACAGGAGTGGTATGAGCAAGTGTCAGTATGTACACACACACACACAAGTATCCTCTGTAAAGTTGTCACTGTTAGGTGTGGTTTCTGCCTTGTGCCTAATGCTACGGGGATATGCTCTAGACACTTTGTCCTGCAGAATTTGAAGGCTAAGACAGACAGACAGAATTACAGAAGTCAATTACAGGAACGATTAAGTTTTCTGCAAAAAAAATACTACTTAAAGCTTCTTCTTAAGCATACTTAACGTTTTGTTCTGTAGTTCAAGATGATGTAGTTAAGAAGTTAAAAATATCTCAAACCATTGCATGTTAGATTACATGACAGATGTGTGCGAAACAAATGTTGCCTTATTATTATTGATTCATCACTTGACAAGGGAAATGTACAGATGAACCACAAGTTTTTGTCCTCTAGAGAAGAGACCTAAAAAACTGTCATTCAATGGTATTGACATAATTGCATAATCAGCAATATTTTCATTGTCGTAGGAACTTTACATAAATTAAGTGCAAACTTCAGTTCTGACACTAAATTGTGTTAGTTCAGACTTTTAATAATCACAAAACCAACTTTTGTCATTATTGGACTTCAGTTATTATCATGATTAAAGAAAAATGATCATTAATAATAAGCAGGGTTTGGAAGATTTTTGAAGAAAATAAAAAAATCCACCCATTACAGCATGGTGAAAACAATTATCAACAAATATAAGCTGCATGACATCACCATTACTCTGTATAACCTTTAACCCAGAAGTACAGCAACTAAAAAAAGAAGAAAATTAACCAAAAGTTTAAATCGAGAATATTATGGAATCAGGTGAGAGTTAGACATTTGTGGCTAAGGCGTGTGAAAGTATCCACTATATATAACAATATTTGCCTTTTTAAAAATATTAAGTGTATTATATAACAATACTAGGGGGCATGGCTCATACCCGGCCTGTGCTACACCCCAACCACTTCATGTCTCTGCGGCTCACGTTGTGAAAAGGGGGACTGAACGCACCCCAAGGAGATGTGGTCGCTCCTCCAAAACCCCCTCTTAAACGGGAATACAATGGGAAACAAATTTTTTTTTTTTTTTACCTCCTCTTTGCTCAATCACCTGCTGGCTTGGTGCTGCTGCCATGCTGCATGATCTGCATCTTGTGTGGTGCTTCAAACATTTAAAAACCTGTACAGTAGCTGTCCTACTGCTTGTCTTTTATTTCTGGCCCCAGGCGTGGTTAAATCTTTTGGCACAAAGTCCCATCTTGTGAGACGCGAGATCTTGATATTTTTTAGTTTATAATGTAAAAACGGAGTAAGAATCTGAAAATCTAAACATCACTTTAAAGTTCGCTCGCCAACGCCCCTTCCTGCTTCACTTGCCAGCCATTTTGCGTCTCTGCTGCTCGCGTTGTGAAGAGGGGGATGAATGCATCCCAAGGAGACACAGTCGCTCCTCCAAAACCCCCTCTTAAAACGGTGATACAATGGGAAACAAATGCATTTTTTTTTTTTTTTACTTCCTCTTTGCTCGATCAGCTGCTGGCTTGCTGCTGCTGCTGTCGTGCCGCATGATCTGCATCTAATGTTGTGCACTTTAGTCATATCACCTACAGTATGTCCATACTGTACATTCAATCTCTTTTCACTTTTCCCTATTCAACACTATCGCATTGAATTTTGATTCCGTTTTTGGAATTACAACGCAAAGTATAACTGCCCGTGAGTGAATATTGTTTGTTTCTCTCAACAAGAAATGTGTCTGACATAACCACAAAGGACTTTTCCAAATCTCTTTGCATAAGCTCTTGTCTTGCGGGGCTTCCAGCCTCGGGCATGGTTACATCCCTTGGCACGAAGACTCGTCTCGCGGGACGTGAAAGTGTCTCTGAGACAATCACGTCTCGTCTCCTTTCAAGATTTTTTTAGAATAGAGAGATATAGGATACCATTACTAAGGAAAGTCTACTTGCAATCCTTTTTTAAGGTAAAGAAAAACTACACAAAAATCTTTACTTCTGAGCAAAAGATGAAGTCGTCAGATAAAATTAATATTAGTTAACCTAAATATTACAGTTAAATCAACAAATCATATTACTGTAATGTATGCGATCGATATTAAAAAACACAATGGGGCAGCATCATTCAATGCATAGTATGTCATAAGGAGAATCCAACAAAGAAGAGTGGGGGGGAAAAAATCCTGCTCTCTGTAGGAGGTGGAAAGTAGAACAGAAGTTCACTTATCTTTTACTTCAAGATGAGATCTTGTAATGAAAGCTTATAGTGTTCACACAGTTTAGGTCTTTGTCAGGTGGTGGTTTTATAGCGTTAGGCAGGCAATTACATAATCATATGCTTTAAACACTAAAGAAATTTAAGCAGACTAAGCATTTTATTCTGAAATTTAAAATATGGCCAAGGGTGTGCAATACTCATCAAGTCATCATTTATTTGTTACCGAGACATTCAGATGTGTGTTATAAAGTAACTGAAAAATTTAGTTTGTGTTATGCAGGATTGTGCATTTTTCCTTCATCAAAATAATGCTGTTTTGTTGTTAAAAAAAGGTGTTTAGTGAATAGCAATAAAAGACACAATTTTCTAAAATGAAAGAACTAGAGTACTTTGCCATTTTGGTAGTATTATGCTAGCTTCAATGTTTGAATAGCTGCTTGTAACAGGTAACCAGTAATCTTCGTGAGATGGTTTGATGAAATGATTCAAGCTGTTTCTGCTTTACAATGTGTTTCAGTCTCTCTTGAAAGCAGGTAGAGAGCTTAGTTTAGCAAATGTTTGGCAAGCTAAAAGGCATATAGAGTTTCACAGTGCTTCTACAGTAGAACAGTAAACACCAATTTTTCACTGCACACCTGTAAATGCATTTACCTTAAATTAGACACTGATGCATCATCTGCAAATAAGTTGTATGGCCGAGGTAAGTACACAACAAATAATACTAAAAAATGAGAAAACCCTTACCTGGATATTCATTAAGAGAAATCTGGAACTCAAGGCATTACACTTTTAGCATATTTTACAGTAAATAAACAACTGATGGCTTTGAATGCCCACTAATTTGTGAAGTTATTTAACAGAAGTTCGGAGTACCCACCCTTTTTGGAGTCCCTGGAGGGGGTGCTAGAGGGCATACCTTCTGGGGACTCCCTCGTTCTGCTGGGAGACTTCAATGCTCATGTGGGCAATGACAGTGAGACCTGGAAGGGCGTGATTGGGAGGAATGGCCCCCCCGATCTGAACACGAGTGGTGTCTTGTTATTGGACTTCTGTGCTCGTCACGGATTGTCCATAACGAACACCATGTTCAAGCATAGGGGTGTTCATATGTGCACTTGGCACCAGGACACCCTAGGCCTCAGTTCGATGATCGACTTTGTGGTCGTGTCATCGGACTTGCGGCCACATGTCTTGGACACTCGGGTGAAGAGAGGGGCGGAGCTGTCAACTGATCACCACCAGGTGGTGAGTTGGCTTCGATGGTGGGGAAGGATGCCGGTCAGGCCTGGTAGGCCCAAACGTGTTGTGAGGGTCTGCTGGGAACGTCTAGCAGAGCCCCCTGTCAGAAGTAGCTTCAAATCCCACCTCCGGCAGAACTTCGACCACATCCCGAGAGAGGTGGGGGACATTGAGTCCGAATGGGCCATGTTCCGTGCCTCTATTGTTGAGGCAGCTGACCGGAGCTGTGGCCGTAAGGTGGTCGGTGCCTGTCGTGGCGGCAATCCCCGAACCCGTTGGTGGATACCGGCGGTGAGAGATGCCGTCAAGCTGAAGAAGGAGTCCTACAGGACCCTTTTGTCCTGTGGGACTCTGGAGGCAGCTGATTGGTACCGGCAGGCCAAGCAGAATGCGGCTTTGGTGGTTGCTGAGTCAAAACTCGGGCGTGGGAGGAGTTTGGGGAGGCCATGGAGAACGACTTTCGGACGGCTTCGAGGAGATTCTGGTCCACCGTCCAGCGTCTCAGGAGGGGGAAGCAGTGCAGTGTCAACACTGTATATGGTGGTGATGGTAAGCTGCTGACCTCGACTCGGGACGTTGTGGGTCGGTGGGGGGAGTACTTCGAAGACCTCCTAAATCCCTCTAACATGCCATCCAATAAGGAAGCAGAGCCTGGGGACTCAGAGGTGGGCTCCCCCATCTCTGGGACTGAGGTCACCAAGGTGGTCAAAAAACTCCTTGGTGGCAGGGCCCCGGGGGTGGATGAGATATGCCCGGAGTTCCTCAAGGCTCTGGATGTTGTAGGACTGTCTTGGTTGACACGCCTCTGCAACATCGCATGGACATCAGGGACAGTGCCTCTGGATTGGCAGACCGGGGTGGTGGTCCCCCTCTTAAAGAAAGGGGATCGGAGGGTGTGTTCCAACTACAGAGGGATCACACTCCTCAGCCTCCCTGGAAAAGTCTATTCGGGGGTCCTGGAGAGGAGGGTCCGTCGGATAGTCGAACCTCGGATTCAGGAGGAACAGTGTGGTTTTCGTCCAGTGGACCAGCTCTACACCCTTAGCAGGGTCCTGGAGGGTGCATGGGAGTTTGCCCAACCAGTCTACATGTGTTTTGTGGACTTGGAAAAGGCATATGACCGTGTCCCTCGAGGAATCCTGTGGGGGGTACTCCGAGAGTATGGGCTACCGGACCCCCTGATAAGGGCTGTTCGGTCTCTGTACGATCGGTGCCAGAGCTTGGTCCGCATTGCCGGCAGTAAGTCGAACCCGTTTCCTGTGACAGTTGGACTCCGCCAGGGCTGCCCTTTGTCACCGATTCTGTTCATAACTTTTATGGACAGAATTTCTAGGCGCAGCCAGGGCGTTGAGGGGGTCCGGTTTGGTGGACTAAGGATTGGGTCACTGCTTTTTGCAGATGATGTTGTCCTGTTTGCTTCATCAGGCCGTGATCTTCAGCTCTCTCTGGATCGGTTCGCAGCCGAGTGTGAAGCGGCTGGGATGGGAATCAGCACCTCCAAATCCGAGACCATGGTCCTCAGCCAGAAAAGGGTGGAGTGGAGTGCCCTCTCAGGGTTGGTAGTGAGATCCTGCCCCAAGTGGAGGAGTTCAAGTATCTCGGGGTCTTGTTCACGAGTGAGGGAAGAATGGAGCGTGAGATCGACAGGCGGATCGGTGTGGCGTCCGCAATAATGCGGGCTCTGCATCAGTCTGTCGTGGTGAAAAAGGAGTTGAGCCGCAAGGTGAAGCTCTCAATTTACCTGTCGATCTATGTTCCTACCCTCACCTATGGTCATGAGCTATGGGTAGTGACCGAAAGAACGAAATTGTGAATACGAGCGGCTGAAATGAGTTTCCTCCGCAGGGTGTCTGGGCTTTCCCTCAAAGATAGGGTGAGAAGCTCAGTCTTCCGGGAGGGGCTCAGAGTAGAGCCGCTGCTCCTCCGCATCGAGAGGAGTCAGATGAGGTGGCTCGGGCATCTGATCAGGATGCCTCCTGGACGCCTCCCTGGTGAGGTTTTCCGGGCACGTCTAACCGGGAGGAGGCCCCGGGGAAGACCCAGGACACGCTGGAGGGACTATGTCTCTCGGCTGGCCTGGGAACGCCTTGGGATTCTTCCGGAAGAGCTAGAAGAAGTGGCCGGGGAGAGGGAAGGAAGTCTGGGCATCTCTGCTCAAGCTGCTGCCCCCGCGACCCGACCTCGGATAAGCGGAAGAGGATGGATGGATGGATTTAACAGAAAAACATGCCGATAAAATGCAATGTATATTTAATATTTCTACATTTTTTAAGTGAAGCTGTAAAGTTTACAGTGCCATATCTGCATGGCAAAAATGGCATCTTGTATATTATATATGTTTGAAAATGAAAATCAGAAGTGCTTTGATCTTGGAATCTGCAGTGTGCTACACATACAATCAGTATTAGCAAATCACTGTGACTTATGCTTGAATTAATTATGAAAACGTATTCATGGTTTTTTGAGGAATTTTTGCTTGTACTAGGAGTTTTAGACACTTTAGGGCTTGTAGAACAAGACATTTTTATGTGATCATACATAAACAGAAACTAAAAACAAAATTACACCTGAAGGTCTCAAAAGTGCCATATTTTGGGATTGTGAGAAAGACTTGGAAGGGGAATGTAACTGGAGTTATATAACTTGAAAGATGATGCACTAAATGTGTTGAAGACTCATCAAGCCATCCAGCCTTTGGAACTTTTCTCAGAACAAAGTCACCTGGGCACACCTGAGGAGCTATGAAAACTTGAACAAGAAAATGACCAGCATGTCCTGGTTACGAAATAAACTCTTCCTTATGATGATGATTATAATAATGATATGCTCCTTGTCTTTTCATCACCAGACTAAGCATTAAAAACTAAGTAGGGCTGCAACAATTAGTCAATGTAATCGACGATGTCGACTACAAAAAATCGTTGATGCGGATTTTGTTATTGTCGATGCATCATAAACAGAACCTTCAATAGAGGGTCCAGTCACAATGAACCACATTGTTTTTTGTAACTGCAATGCACTACATGAACGTCTGGGGGCAGTAGCGTTTGCTATTGTTTGTCAGGACTGCACAGAGTCCTACCAACGATGAAGAACGTCTGAGGAGAAGAAGAAAGTAGAGGAAAATAAATGTGGTTGCAATGGCGAGTCGGATAGAGGAGGGGGAAGGAGATTGAGGAAAAAATTGAGACAGAAACTTTCTAAAGTGTGGGAACACTTCACCGAAAAAGAAAAAAAAGTTTAATGCAGATTATGCAAAGCAGAGCTTTCTTTTCACGGCAGCACCATCGCGATGCATGAGCATCTGAAACTAATGCACCCTGGAGATGTGATGTCACCGTCTCTTGAGAATTTATGCTGGCTCTGTTAGTTAGGGTCAGATCAGGAGGGGAAGACAGAGCTTGAACAAGACTAAGAAAAATTTACACCTGATCTATTCATTTTCAAATAATATTGCATTAGTGCGATGATGTTTTCTGATTGGTATTATTCAGGTCATACAATGATTTCTTCAAAATGTCACATATATTTGTCTCTCTTTTTTTCCTCCCGGTGCTGCGCGCTGACACCAGAAGGCATGAGCTTATTCAGTGCTAGCAGCAGCACGCAGGTGGCCAGTTGCATGTGCTATAACAAGCTTGACCTGGCGACGATCAAAGCACATGTACTGTGCAAGATATGTACGTGGTCCACTGAGAAAGGAAGAGTGTTCATTGCTCACCTTGCAGAGAAACATTCTTTCCTCTGCATGTCCTGGAGTCCTGTGCAGACTGGGCAAGATCGGGGGAGAAAAAAAATGCGGTAATTGATTACAACCGCAAGTAGGTACGCAAATAAATATGAATAACATTGCATCCGTGCCACAATGTTTTCCGAATTGTAATATAAGATCATAAAATGAATAATTCCAAATATCATATATACCTATGTCTCTGTTTTTTGTCAGTGTGGCTTTGACATCATGGGCCTTAAGGCGCATAATAATTCAGCGTAAGCAGGAACACTCAATAAAATTGAATAAAAAAAAAATCAAGTGACAATGAGATACGAATAAGGCAGATTCGCCAGCGTTTGTGTGTCAGCTTTTATCCATCCAGATCAGAGAATTTCCAGTTCAATTGTCTCAAAACACCACTCACATCTACAGTTATTCTCAGTTTCAGATAAAAAGTAACAGCGTCAGATCCCTGGGGGGGTGGTAGTATGCATCGTGACAGAGAATAAAAGTGGGGAAAAAAAAAAGAAGGAAACTTTTACAAGTACTATACATTTAATACAGTGGCATAAATGTATGTGTTTATTGTATAATATTAACAATAAGAGCAACTCACTACAGTAAATATATGAGGCAGTCAGAACCGAACCTGGGAAATCTTGATTATAAGTTAACAATTCCTACCGCTGCACCACGGAAGCTACTGTATCATCCTTGAACCTTTTGTGAAAGTGTTTATTTGATCTTTGCACTTCAGGCTTTACACATCATATAGTTTATGTCTACATTTTGTCATTTATTATTAAAATATGAAAAACGTTTCAGTTTTAACAATTTATTTTTCAGTTAAGTTAAATGCACTTTTTTGTTTAAAGACTATGTGCACTTTAGTTTGTTTTGTTTAATGTATTTCTTTTTTATTGTGATGGTCACACTAATATAAAAACATCCGATTATTTTCAAATTCATGTTTCACTGGTTATTTTAATTTGGATTATTATTAATTTTAATCGTGTTAATGCAGTGACATCAGGGTGACATTCACAGGTTGACAGACGTGAGCAGATGAGATAAGACATGCACTGGAGTCCAGAACAGGATGTGCAACCACAGGTCGCAGGCATCAAAGTAGTCTGGCATGAAATAATCGTGACTAATCGAAAAATAAATTGAACGATTAGTCGACTAACAAAATAATCATTAGTTGTAACCCTAAAGCTAAGCTAATGCCTTTTCCTCTAATATTTAAAAACAAAAAGCTAAACTAATTTAGCTTTTTCACTATTTTGAAGTGTGTGTGAATTTTCTCTGGGCTGGCAACAAGGTTAATATAAAAGACCTTTCTTAGGAAGAATGAGCTCCTTTTCAAAATCTGAAGAGCAATGTAAAATGCTGTTCATCTCTGACCAGAAATATTTGCAAAATGAAAGCTTTTTTCAAATATTCAAGCTAGATAAATCAGTAATTCGCTAGATTAATGTATTTTAATGTTATGTCACAGTCAAACCTTCTGGATTTATCAACTGGTAAACACATTAGTCAGCAGCTGCTTACAATCAGTTGCACAACTTATCTTCCATGTAGTTGTTGCTGTAGGTCCCCTATCTCA
Source organism: Erpetoichthys calabaricus (assembly GCF_900747795.2). Lineage (NCBI taxonomy): Eukaryota > Metazoa > Chordata > Cladistia > Polypteriformes > Polypteridae > Erpetoichthys > Erpetoichthys calabaricus. The sequence continues at coordinate 260,184,236 of NC_041397.2, read as the reverse complement.
TCTGTAAAAGCCTGATACAATTAATTTGGTACCTACATCATACGATATTATATAGTAGAAGAAACAGAAAAGAAATACGTAAAAACACCTGGCTGGGGTCTAAAAGTGGAACATATTAATTTTAATCTCCTAGGTTTATAAATAATTTTGCATTTTGCGGGGTAATATAAATCATCAAAATAGGACAGCTTTAATTCCTAACACTCATGTATGCCATTTGTTGAAATAATTTTTACTCTAACTTATTATGGATCATATTTCAGTTCAGTTTTTTAATAAAAAAAACAAAACAAAACACATTTGGCTAATTTGTTTTCCAAAATATTTTGAATAAAATGTTTAATTTGTAGCTGTATATGTATTTATTGTAACCATTTATTAGACCAGGCAACATTTCTAAATATAGTTATGTTTTCAGATGTACCATATTCTTAACAGCTGACAAATAAATCCACAATCCCTGCTTGCCTATGAAAACAGAAAAAACACATTTTATCTAACAAGTCATTAAAAAGAAAATTAGTAATATTTCAATATATGTACCTTTAATTGATTGTTGAAACTATCAATCTCCAAAAGTTTGGTCCTGGTTTCCTTCTCAACCTCATCCAGCTGATCCCGCAAATGTTGCCGTGTTGACTCTTTTACTTCTAAGGCTTTTCGGATGGTCAGAAGAGAATCTCCTAAATATAAAGAAAAACTCTTATTGGCAAAATATACACAAAGTAACTGAAATAAGAAAAATAACTTTTTATAAAACTGAAAATCATTACATGGATCAAAACAAACAGTCAAACTAGAACTATGATAAAAAAGTAATATCTTCATCAAAAAGCATTTCATATTTTTATTTCTGAAATAATCTAAAGCCCATTGTTAACCAATTCACATGGTAAACGTGATGAATGAATATGTGCAATATAAGAATCCCCACGCAGCATTCAAGATGAGGCTGGGTACTCACTGTGTAAACTGTTCTGTTGCACCTGCTTCAGCTGGTCATTCAGGAGCTGCTTCTCTGGGATCAATCGACCAAGCATTTGCTGAGACTCCTGCATAACCAGGGAAAAGGAAAATGTTATACATTTGAAATTATGTACAGAACGTAGGAAAGAATATCAATAACTAGGCAATGAATGATATTGGCTGATACATTAGCTTTGAACACACTTTTACTGTAAAATAAGTGATAAAAAAAAAGACTCAAATTTAAAAAAATGTAAATTCGTAATATATAGCATCAAGTGATCAAACACATTCTACTTTATAAAGATCACAAAATACTATTTATTATTTTTATGAGGTTAACAATCGGAAATGAGACCTAAACTCTAGGTATCCATCTATCTATAAACAGATTCCACTTAATACAGTTAAATTTAAGAATATCTTAGGAGCATGAGAAGCAAAACATGAACCAAACCTGCAAAGGGCATTAGAACACTGCAAAAAACACTGACAACACTCTAAAAGATAGAGTTATCGGCTTACATTAAACCTGCTTGTTTCGTAAAGTTTAAGCAGACGTATGCGAATATGGAAACTTACTGTATAATTTGTAAAATTGCTAAATGATTGTGGGCAAATTAAATTGTAAAATACAACCATTCCTTTAACAAACATTTGTACAGGTTTCTGCTACTATAGAATCAGTATCCAAGAAAACTGCCATACAATACCATTTTAGCCGAGTGATATAATCTACTCAGGTTGTCCTAATTCAACATACAGTGGAACCTCGGTTCACGAACATCTTGGTACACGTACAACTTGGTTTATGACCAAAGAGTTTGCCAAACTTTTGCCTCGGTTCACGACCACACACTCGGTATACGAACAAGCCAGGTTCCCTTTCGGTTTGTACATGTTCAGTCTCTCCCTGTGCATTTCCTGTGCAGCGAGCAAGAGAGAGTGCGAGAGCGTGGCGCACGCGCGCACACACACACACACAGCGGCAGCGTGAGAGACAGAGAGAGCCGTGGGCACACACACAGGAACACGCTAGAGAGACACACACACAGGCGCTCCAGGCTCGCAAAAGAGAGACACACGCACACACAGGCGGGAGAGAGAGAGCGAGCGAGGGAGGGATGCATAAGGTAGAGAAGGCTTGTTTTTGTATTCAGTTCTATTTACAGTGATCGGTTCGTAGCCTGCATTGTTGCAATGTTACTTTTCTTGGTGGTTTATTAAATTACGGATTTTTCAAATGTTAATTTTTTCCCCTGTGCTTAAAACTCATTAAAGAAAGTGTTTTTAGCGAGCGGTTCCTAGCACTATAGCGCGAACTATTGCAGTGTTAGGTTTCTCTGTTGTTCAAGGTTTTCTCAGTGTTATTCAATGTTTTTACATTTAGTTTACTATTACGCTGTGCATTCTATGGTATAATTAACTTTATTTGTGCTTAAAAACTAATATATATATATATATATATATATATATATATATATATATATATATATATACACATACACACACACACATACAGTTCGTACGGTCTGGAACGGATTAATTGTATTTACATACAATCCTATGGGAGAAATTGCTTCGGTTCACGACCAACTCGGTTTATGACCAGAGTTTTGGAACGAATTATGGTCGTGAACTGAGGTTCCACTGTATTAGTTCATCTTCCACCAAGGCCTTCTGATTCGGCCTCTTCTGTTCTCACTAAGGGTAAAATTACTAGATGCCCAAGTTACAGCAAAAGAACATTCTTGATCCATAGAAGGTATAGTTCTATTCTGATGGTTTTCTAGATTGCCCGTTTCTGCAGAGAAGCCTTAATTCAGCTACTTGTACAATCTCTTTCAGTTACTATTCAAAGCTCCTTACAAATTCTATTAGATTGTCAGAAATCCTGAACTTTCTTGAGGTTCATTATATAACATTTTTTGAATTGCTTGTATAATAACACGTTCAATTCACAGCTTTTTTTAAGATGAGGAAGCAAAATAAACGTTCCAGAGAGACAAAGAGACTACTAGTAAAATTAAACAAATTGACAAGACACTTATATGTGCAGAGAACAATTCAATAAATTACTTTAAAGGGGATTGTTTAAGACTGCTTTAATATGTGATTTACAAAATAATATACATCAAAAATTAAATTAAAATCAAGCTGGGAAAAAATGTAACAATTCATCATGGCATTATATATTCAATATGGAATTTTTTATATTATTACCTTGCCATATTAAAAGTTGCTGGATCATTTTTTTTTTTTTTTACTTAAAACCATTAACAATAACACAACATTTTTAGAAAGTAATAAAAACACTTTAATAGGACAGAACAACAATGCATCTTCAAAGATATTTCAGAAATTTGGGCCACACAAAAAATATAACATTATAGCAGACAAATGTAAACATCTCATTTATGAATTAACATTATTTTTATTTAAATTAAATGTTTCAAGGCAGTTAAAATGACTGTCTACGTCACTTCCTACTGTGTACAGTCAATCTTTAAAAAATATATTAAAAAAAAAAAAAAGAGTTCTGTGTTAATCAAAACACAAAGGGCTATAGGCCTCAGTTATTTTATGTCACTAATCATATTCAATATAGAATAAGACAACATGGATCCAAGAACAAGGTGTGTGCCTGCAATAAAGGACTACCTGTAGCTGTTGTTGAAGATGTGTGATCTCTGCAATTCTTTGTTCTCTAGTCTTGTTAGTGCTTTCAATTTCTTGCCTTTGGCCAGACAAGCGAAATCTAATATCCTGTAGCTTCCCCTCTAGCTGATGTTTTTTATCATTCTAAGAAAATAAAGAGACAACATTCAAGACACAAAATTTAAAAAGTGGCATACACCAACTCTTTCTACTTTATCAAGATTAGTCAATCTCATAAAGTCAGATAAATGAGGAAGGATATAACAAATGAGCAAGAACAGCTACCAAGAGAATTTAAAGACTCAAGAAGAAAGATGGGCATTTAGAACTAAAACTGTAAAAAAATGTTACACTGCAAGTATTTCACAAATCTGTTCCATATGGTTTAGGATATTAAGAAGGAAGTCAGTACTCAAGGAGATGAACACTGTGAAAAAGCAAAAAAAAAGAAAAAAAAAGTCTATTGCCCTGCTTATATAATTAAAAAAAATCAACAAAATGCAAACTAATAATGAGTACAGCACTTCAAATTTTTAAAACAAAAATACTTGCATAAATAAAAACAACTGTTTACACCAATATCAACTAAAACACAAAAAATGGCGATTTAGGGCTTTCTCTCCAAAAAAACTGGATTTTACAGTACATAACCAAGACTATGTATGATGCACAACTCTGGAATCAATTTTCTTTTGTATCACAATCTACTGGCTATTATTGTACCAAGTCTAGATGTCATATCCCATAGATATATGTATACCCTTTGGCACAAAGTGCCCCCTTTTTGGAAACATTTAATATCTTGCACCTAAACAATAGCTTGAAACAAGTACTGCAGTAGCACACAAACACACTATTATATATCACTCTGAAACAACAAGCTAACAATATGTAACTATATTGAAACAACAAGTAAACACTTTTTTAACAATGTATGTATAATTATGTATTCATTCAAACCTTAACTTTCAAATTTATTTTTCATGCCAGTCCTTGAAACAATTTTGGTTTACTATTAGACACACTGAAACCTTACATTTAGAATGCTTGATTGGAATTTGTGGGCTGCAATTCACATATGTTCTCCCAACTCCTGTTGCAGTTGCACCACAAAAGTTCATGGTGTTTTTATTTATTTACTGTTGTTGCTTTTTTCTTTAATTTCACAAGTGGAATGAACTGTGTACGTACATTAATTTCCATACTACTGTAGCTTCCTCTAGTGCTGGGTTACAGGGGTGGGGGCAATGCCTTTGTTGGCAGCCCTGGGCAAAGGGCAGAAAACAGTCAGCCCTGAGCACAGAGTTAGTCACACAGACACATACACTTAAACCAGTGTTTCTCAGCCACATTTGAGTCGCAGGTAGCAGTCACTGGGTCGCAAACACACAAGACTTGCTCACAGTATAATCCACCCAATCCAAAGGGATCAATCTGAGCTGTGCAAGATTTTTTTTATCCCACATTTAATGGCGCTTGTTTCATAAAAAAAACAATAAGAGTGCACTTCAATTCTATTTCCCATTTGAAATCGCTGTCATTTCTGACTTGGTCCCGGGACAACAGCAATTAAAATTGTAACAAAAAAATACTGCACAACACAGTCAATCACTTTGTTGGTTGTGTGGATAATATCATGAACAAGGCACTAGCTGAAATGCCTTTTGTCTCTCTCATGTGCTCACAACAAAGACATGAGCAACATGATTCACATGAAGATTCAAGTGGCACATATTCAGTACTCAAAGGTATGCTAAGAAACACTGTCTCAACTCTAAGTTGAAACTGAAAGAGTAAATTAACATAGAACAAATATGCAGCAGACAGTGTCTGGGTATGGAAATTGAACCCATAATGATTGAACTGTAAACATGCACGCTAAAATGCTTCAAAGTGGTGATAAAAGCAGTACTTACAAATCAAGAATACTATCGATCCTTCCTCAAATGCGTTGTACTCTATATAGTCAAAACTGTGATCAGAATCTGGCTTTGTGCATAATGATGAATAAAGATGAGCTGTCACAGAACCAATTTATTTCCTGTCTTTTATGTACAGCTGTGACATGTAATACAAACAACCAATCATTGACAACTATACATAATTGGCATAATTAGAATGGGTGAAAAGTCAGTGACCACACTGCCAAAACACAGGATTTTAGGGCTGTGAAGCAGCAATTCAAATCATTGTGCCACCAAGCTTCTTTTAATACCCTAAGTTCTTGTCTATAAGCCGGAGACCAAAAATCATACGAATTTTTAAAATAAAATCGTATCATAGATAAGCCGGACTCATGGATAAGCCGAACGTACTATAACCTATAACTAATAGAAGGGAGGGAGGTCAGTGGTCTCACTCGCGCCCATTTAATTTCTTTAAGGGGGGAGAGAGTGTGAGATATTGGCGTCTCTCTCACTCCCCGCATGGCGCGGTTGGAGCGGCCAGAGCGCGTTCTTTCTGCTCTGGGCGTCGCCGAGTCAACACGAGCGCGTAGCGGTCATTTAAATTGTGATTTTATATGTAAGCATATTTAAATATATATCGCGGATTTCTGCGGACAATGGGTCTTTTAATTTCTGGTACATGCTTCCTCAGTTGGTTTGCCCAGTTGATTTCATACAAGGGACGCTATTGGCAGATGGCTGAGAAGCTACCCGGCTTACTTTTCTGTCTCTCTTGCGCTGACTATCTGTGATCCTGACGTATGGGGATTGAGCAGGGGGGCTGTTTGCACACCTAGACGATACGGACGCTCGTCTAAAAATGCTGAAAGATTATCTTCACGTTGCTATCTTTTGTAAAGCTGATTCCTGAAAAGACATGCTGCACAGTGCTTCGCATACTTAAAAGCTCGAAGGGCACGTATTGATTTTTGACTGAAAAACAAACTCTCCCTCTCTCTCTCTTTGTCTGCTCCTGACGGAGGGGGTGTGAGCTGCCGCCTTCAACAGCTTTGTGCCGCGGTGCTTCGCATACTTAAAAGCCAAACAGCCCTATTGATTTGTTTGCTTCACTCCTTTGAAGAGGAAGATATGTTTGCATTCTTTTAATTGTGAGACAGAACTGTCATCTCTGTCTTGTCATGGAGCACAGTTTAAACTTTTGAAAAAGAGACAAATGTTTGTTTGCAGTGTTTGAATAACGTTCCTGTCTCTCTACAACCTCCTGTGTTTCTGCGCAAATCTGTGACCCAAGCATGACAATATAAAAATAACCATATAAACATATGGTTTCTACTTCGCGGATATTCTTATTTCGCGGGTGGCTCTGGAACGCAACCCCCGCGATGGATGTATAAGCCAGACTTATGTATAAGCCGATATTCTATTTTTTCATTTTCACAACTTTTTTCCTTAGATAAGCCGCGGCTTATAGACAAGAACTTAGGGTACTATAGACTGTATGTAAAGATAAGCTGAAGAAAAAAAAACAACCACTTTAATGTATAAAGCACCACAGCAATATCCAAATAAAATTTCAAAAGATTTCATACAGACAGGCGTAGAACAGGCCCATACAATTATTATCTGCCTAAATTGTGTGTAAAAGGGTTGTGCACTTTCATTACTTTGTGAGATAAATTATCTTTGATCACAAAATGAATAAATATGCATCTTACCTTTTCAACTTTTTGAACACAAAACGCAACTAGTGATGATTAGAATTTTCCTGTGGAACGCAAGTCTGATACATCATTCTAGTTTTATAAAAACAAAAATTTGGTTGCTTTATTTTGTCCTCTTTCAGCAGGGGAATGCAAAAACTAAAAAAAATGTGTGTGAATATTTCTCTAACAACAATACATGGAAATAGTTGTACACTTTAATACATATTTGCTGAGCTATACTGCAAGCTTTTGCTTACCAGTGCTTCCAATTCAAATTCCAAGGTTTTCTTCCTGGCTTTTAAAACCACAATATTTTCTTGTTCCCTATTTCTCTGGTTAAGTAGCTCTTGCCTTCGATTTCTCTCCCACTCAAGTTGCCGCTGTCTTTCAAGTTCTCGTTTTGCTGCCTATAAAAGTAAAACAACTCTTATGATAAAATGCATTTCAGAACTTCAAATTGTATAATTTTCAGCTTGGCTAAGCTACAGAGAAAGTTAAAATATTGGTGCTTTATAATTAAGACACAACAGAAAACTCATTATCATTATCAAACTGCAGAAATAACAGAGGAGACTTCCATAGGCTTATTTTGCAATTTAACCTCAAAATGCAAAAGACGCATACTATTCTATGAAAATTTCAGAGTCTCTTCCTCAGACCATGCTTAAAAGCCCTAGGAGAAAATACAGTTGACTTAAATACTACATATAATGTCAAGTAAACAGACTGTCCTAGCCAACCAGTGAACTCTTTGCTTAAAAAAACTAATCAGGTCAGAAATAAACGGAGGAAACTCAGATTTTAAAAAATTGAGATTGGCCTATGAAGACATGATCATAAGGATGGAGATTTGAAAATTAAGTAATGAGCTGTACACAAGGAAAAGGCTATCAGTTAAAATCACAAAAAAAACAATTCCTCTAAAGTGATGCACAAGAAATTTAACTTTTGAACTAAATTCAAATTTCATACCTCAAGTGTTATCCTTTGAAATAATTCACTGATTATTTAATCAGAGTTTTTCTTTATAATATAATGCTTCAAGTGAAACTCGTGACAAAAGTACGAGAAAAGAGAAACACTTATGGAAAAAAAATATATTTTTTAATTGTGTACTATGGGCTATTAGACATAAAAAGTAACTATTTCAAAAGAACTATTACACCGTCTCAGAAGGGAAAGTCATATGTGGAATAAAATATTTTATATCTTAACTGTACTATTTCATTTGTATTTAATTTTTTGTCTTTATATTTTATTTTGTGCTTTAACAGATAATATGAACTTTTTAAAAACTAATTTGGTATAGATTCTTACATTCTCCTGGCCTCAAAGGTTCAATTGTGTAGGATCTCAATGTAGGGGGTTTTACTTAAGGATTAAGCGGGGTAAGGGATGTTAAATATGGGTCGGTGGGGCAACGGCCTACAACAGGTAAACCAAACCTATTAAAGTCCCAATATCAAGTGATAGGTCCAGAGATCTGGAACTGCAGGGTAAACCTTAAGGACCTTAACATCACCATGTGATGCAGGGTTTACCAGCAACTGACATTACATTCTTGAATCCAGGTCATTGAGATGGACTAGGGTAAATGAGGACACAGAACAACAAGACTGAATAAAAAGATACAATGCACATATTCACCAATCAAGAGTGTTTCAAAACAAAGTGCAGGATGGACTTCAAAAAATAATTAATGAATAAAAAATCCATGACTAAGCAGTGTCTTTGTCAGGCATAGGGGCCTGTCAATGGTATCAATTCCTTCATCCTCCGGGAACTGCCTGCACTCTCGGCCACATGAGGCCGGGCAATGTCACGTACCAGGAGGAACCCAGGACCCAATGAACCAGAATAGGGTCTGACAATAGGTCCAAGGCAGTGGCGACTACTCTAAGACTACAAGGGAAGCTCAGCTTCCTCTACTATGTCAGAAAATAAATGCTCATATATGCACTGTCGTATTTATATTGGTTTTAATAAAAGTGCGCTAGAACGCGTTCAACTTCATGACTAGCTCGTTCAGAATCAGGTATTTATTGTAGATTGTTTGACGCGATTTTCTTGTCATACATTTCCGTGCAGCACAGCGCGTTAAACCCTCCTGAAGCCCAGCTTCACTGGAGCTCTATGGGCAAGCACAGAGGAGCTTTTTTCACTGCAGAAAAGCTGGACGGTAATTGGATAAATGCACCAAAATCGTCACTTCCAGGGAAGCTCAGCTTGTCTGGGAGTGAATGGAGCAGTGGGCGGACCAGGACGCTGGGCTGCTGCATGATGATTGGAGGAGCTGTTTAAAGGGTGGAAACCCCTTTTTTGATTGACAGCATGTCTTAAGTATACATTCAGCACTACAGAGATTCGAGTTCAGTCCCTTGCGGATTTGCAGGTGAAGTCATACGACAAACTGCTGCACTCTGTATTGTTTGCTGGTGATATAAACCATTTTTGTTTGTACAAATCATTCTCTAAATAATAAAAAAAAAAAACATATTACAGTGATCCCTCGCTATATCGCGCTTCGCGGCTTCACTCTATCGCGGATTTTATATGTAAGCATATTTAAATATATATCGCGGATTTTTGCGGACAATGGGTCTAATTTCTGGTACATGCTTCCTCAGTTGGTTTGCCCAGTTGATTTCATACAAGGGACGCTATTGGCAGATGGCTGAGAAGCTACCGAGCTTACCTCTCTCTGATCCTGACGCAGGGGGATTGAGCAGGGGGGCTGTTCGCACACCTAGACGATACGGACGCTCGTCTAAAAATGCTGAAAGATTATCTTCACGTTGGCTACCTTCAGTGCAGCTGCTTCGTGAAGTGACATGCTGCACGGTGCTTCGCATACTTAAAAGCACGAAGGGCACGTATTGATTTTTTTATCTGTCTCTCTCTCTCTCTCTGCTCCTGACGGAGGGGGTGTGAGCTGCCGCCTTCAACAGCTTTGTGCAGCGGTGCTTCGCATACTTAAAAGCCAAACAGACCTATTGATTTGTTTGCTCCTTTGAAGAGGAAGATATGTTTGCATTCTTTTAATTGTGAGACTGAACTGTCATCTCTGTCTTGTCATGGAGCACAGTTTAAACTTTTGAAAAAGAGACAAATGTTTGTTTGCAGTGTTTGAATAACGTTCCTGTCTCTCTACAACCTCCTGTGTTTCTGCGCAAATCTGTGACCCAAGCATGACAATATAAAAATAACCATATAAACATATGGTTTCTACTTCACGGATTTTCTTATTTCGCGGGTGGCTCTGGAATGCAACCCCTGCGATGGAGGAGGGATTACTGTATAGCGCTCTTGACTTTGCTCCTTGTTTCAGCATTATAAAGTTAGTTCGTTCATATAATTAAAGTAGCTTGTGGAAGGGGAATCTAGCCAGCTAACAAACTGTGCATAATGGCAGATGCAGACGGTGCTAATATTGTTGACCTGCTTTTGGCAAAACCATTTAGTAGTCTTCCTTACGAGGAGAGACTCAGAATTAAACGGCAGGGCAGACCAATGCCCAAGATTGATCTGGTGCAAAAATCAGGAAAAAAAAACAGGTCTTTTCAGCTCTCCTGGTATGACAAGGTGAACTGGCTGACTGGAAGTGCTGTGACAAAGAAAATGTACTGTTGGCCATGCCTCTTGACGAAACCTTCTCAGGGAATGGGATGTGTTTGGTCAAACGTGGGTTTTGGGGATCTGGGTAATATTGACAGGGCATACAAAAGGCATGAAAAGTGCAAAGAACATGTGAGTTCATGTGCAAAGTTAAGTTGTCTGGGCAGGGTCAGGGTTGAACATGCAATCAATGAAGGTCTTCGCATTCAGGTGGCAAAACATAATGAAACAGTAAAAAAAACCAGGGCCTTCCTAAACCATCTAATTGATGTGACTTCCTTGCTTGGCCGTCAGGATCTGGCATTCAGGGGGCATGATGAGAGTAGTGAATCAGCAAATAAGGGGAATTACAGGGAATTTACAGAAACATTAGCTAAATATGACTGTCTTGGCCACACAATTTCAGTCATCCGCTGTGTTTTCTGGTATGTCCCACTCAATCCAAAATGACTTGATCTCTGCTCTCGCAGCCACTGTTTCTGATCATATAAAAGGTGAAATTCAGACTGCTCCTTTTTTTGCATGGCAGGTGGATGAAGCAACTGACATATCTTGCCATGCCCAACTGTCTGTCATTGTTAGATATGTGGATAGTGCAGGTAAAATTCAAGAGTGCTTCATTGGATATTTGGATGTGTCAGGGGGTTGAGATGCTCAGTCTGTGTCTGAAGTTTTAAACGAGAACATGCAGGGCTACAGTTTTACAGAAAAACTTGTGGCACAAACCTATGATGGGGCTGCTGTCTTTGCTTCATCTCTCAATGGCCTACAGGCCAAAGTTAAAGTAATAGCCCCTAGTGCAGTGTTTGTGCATTGCTATGCACACAGACTGAACCTGGTGTTGTCCCAGGGTGCTAAATGCTTGCCTGAGTCAAGAATACTTTTTGCATCTCTCTCTGGGTTCACCACATTTTTTTCCAAGTCCACAAAAAGGATGTCTTTTCTTGAGTCTGCAGTGTCTTCAAGATTACCCAGAAACGCTCCTACTTGATAGAATTTCACATCACGGATAGTGAGCACTGTGGCGAACAATTATGATGGCCTCTTGCAGACTTTTGACAAGATTACCCAGGATGAGAGCATGGATGATGACACATTAGATGCTGCCAAAGGCTTCATAATGAAACTGGAGGATTTTGAGTTTGTGTTCATGTTGTACACATATGAACAAATATTCTCTGAGACAGATGTTGTCTTTGATATTGTCCAGCAAAGGGCTATGGATGTACTTTACTGCAAAAAAAGAATTGGGTCTCTCCTTGCTTTTGTCAAGGAGAAGAGGTCAGAGGAGACTTATCAAGCAGTTTATGCAAAAGCAGCAAATCTCACATCAGACCCTCGAGATGAACCTATTAGAAAGCGCCGTCTGTCACAATTACAGGATCCCCAGGACCGCTACAGAAATTTGTACGTGGCCATCCTAGACAATCTCATGGAGCAGATTTCTCAGCGTTTTTCAAATTTGGAAAGCATGAGCTTCTTAGAATTAGTCAATCCAGGGAAACTTGATGAAATGAGACAAGTGTTTCCAGAGGAGGCATTTGAAAGTGTGCTGAAAAGTTATGGCCATTTCTTTGACTCACGGAAACTGAGATCTGAACTTCAAGTACTATATTCAGATCATGACTTACAGGGGAGCAGGGGTAAGCTGTGTGATTTCTTGGTGTTTTTTAAAGACATGGAGTTGGATAGTGCAATGCCTCAGCTATACAAGCTGTTGTCGTTAGTGGCAACAATTGGCACTACATCAGCAGGTGTAGAGAGGAGCTTCTCCTGTTTAAAACGGGTCAAGTCATACACCCGCAACACGATGGGTCAAGATCGTTTGAGCAACCTTGCTCTCCTGGCCATTGAGAAGAAACTGGTTAAGTCCCTGGAAAAGACGGCCAATTGGTACGACAGGGTCACAGACCATTTTCTGCAAAAGGAACGGAGGGCAGAATTTACGTACAAATAACATAATGAATTTTATGATGAAGGCCTAATATGAGCTTCCCCTGTTTCAAAAGCTAGCAGCCGCCACTGGTCCAAGGATTTCATCCTGATACCTAATAGCAGTCAAGGTGCCATTGTCTAGCCTGTAGAGATCCGTGCGTCCATCCAAGGATATGCCTCCCCAGACCATCACTGACACACCACCAAACTGGTCATGCTGAACAATGTTACAGTCAGCATAACGTTCTCCACAGGTTCTCCAGACCCTTTCACGTCTGTAACATGTGATCAGGGTGAACCTGCTCTCATCTGTGAAAAGCACAGGACACCAGTGGTGGACCTGCCAGTTCTGGTATTCTATGGCAAATGCCAATCGAGCTCCACGGTGCTGGGCAGTGACCACAGGCCCACTAGAGGACGTCAGGCCCTCAGGCCACCCTTATGAAGTCTGTTTCTGATTGTTTGGTCAGAGACATTCACACCAGTGGCCTGTTGGAAGTCATTTTGAAGGGCTGTGGCAGTGCTCATCCTGTTCCTTCTTGCCCAAAGGAGCAGATACCAGTCCTGCTGATGGGTTAAGGACCTTCTACGGCCCTGTCCAACTCTCCTAGAGTAACTGCCTGTCTCCTGGAATCCTAATTTCAGAAAACTGCTCAGTGGAAAACAATCTCGATAATCACACTGACATGCAGTTTATCATTTGTAAGAAATGACTAGCGATAGCATATGTAATTCCAAGCAGTAACAGCCATCAACTCCTGGCAGAACTCATGACAGTGGGCAATCTCAAAACACAAGATATCAATTTTTCTGATTGCTGAATATATCAGTTAAAGTAAATGTACAGTTTATTTCCTGTGTAAAATCTAACTGCAGTGGGTGGCTAAATGATAAAACTACAAGGTTGAATTCTTCTCCAGGACTTCTGTTAAAAGAAACCTCTCGCTTCAGTATGCTTATAACCAGACAGAAACTGACAACATTGCATATCTTATCATTACACTGATCAGCAACAAAAGGTACTAGAAATCAGTATTGCTTGGTTTACTGTGACAGTAACATTTTTGTAATATTCATTATTTTAAACAGACACAGTAACTGTAAATTATTAACATGGTGCACAAATGGTAAACAACTTTAAGCACACTAAACCATTAAATGGAAAAATTCATAGCATTGTAAAGAAATGTTCTCAGAGTAGCAAAGATGTTATAATCCATGCATCAACAAAAAAATGGCATAATATGTTGTCACACTGATTCAAGACCTTAATTGCAGGCACTAGTAAATTGCCAAACTAAGGTATTTATAACAAATTAACCTACATTCTTTTCAGTCTGTTCTTGACTGCAACTGAATGCAATAGTTCTAACTACTCATTGGTTGTAGACATTATCATTTAACACTAGAATCCCTGAAGCCTACAAAAAAACTCGTAATCCCGGGCCACCTTAAATTTCTTTGCACCTCTTCTCATCAGCATCTGCTGTTTTGCAAATGTGTTGATCAACACCGGCAGCAGGTAGCCTGTTATTCCATTCCAGACGGAGCTGAACTTCTCCCAGCTCAAGTCTCTTTACCGTGATGTGAGGTGCTTGGAGTTGTATAGGGTAAATAATACAACTGCTTAAAATTATCAATGCAAAAAGTACAGTAATCAACAAGTCATATCTGGGTGATGTAAGGTTAAATTGTTAAAATTCCTACATTATTTGGCATATAAAGATAACATTTTTTTCCAGTCTAAATACTGACTGAATTTGAAGTGTGGGGGCAGATAATTGATCTTGGAAAAATTCTTTACAGAATAAGTCATTGACAAAAGATGAGACTTTGGTATTTATTCTCAGTTCTAGAAGGGAGAGCTGACTGATGGGTAATAAGGACCAATGAAATCCAGATTCAGATGCCAGCAGCAAAGAGCACTTGCACATGTGCACAAGTCAATGCTCATTTCTAACCAAAGCTATTACTATGAGGCTTTAAATAATATTTAATAAATATATAGGCAACTGCATGCTCATATGTACATTACACAGAAACGCAAGTGTCGTGAAAATCAAAAATCAAAATTACAAAAACAATTCTGTTTTCATTTATTTCAAGTGTTCAGAAACAAAAGTAAAAAAAAAAAAAAACAAAAAAAAACTGCTAACCTCCCTCCGTTCAATCTCTTTCCTTCTCTCCTCTTCCCGCTGTCTCTCCAACTCTCTCTGCTTTTCTAACTGCTTTTCCAACTCCAATTGTCGGCGACGCTCCTGCTCCAGTCGTTCTCGTTCACGCCGTTCTTGTTCTTGACGTTCCAGGGCTGCTAGTCGCTCCTGCTCCTTTCGCTGCTGTTCTAGCAAAGCTTGCCGTCTTTTTTCCAATTCTACATTGCCCCGTTCAAAGTTTTCTCGTTTTTTGTCCTCAAAAGTTACTACAACAAAAAGAAAAGCTCTTTCATCATGCAATTCATTAAATGAATGAATGAATGAATAAATAAATAAATAAATAAACCCTACATTTATTTTAAACAAGCAGGCAGGAACTCATTCCAGTATAACAGAATACAAAGAAAACCAGCAAACAATATAAAAAATGTTAAAATATCCATACACACATGAATTGTCATTTTTTTTAAAGTCACTAGTGATTTTAATTTGCTTTTAAAATATTTTAATTGGAAACATATGCACTAATACAAAGTAAACCAACAAGTATGCACACATATTGAAGTCTACGATAGAAGCAACCTACATTATTTGTGTTTTTATTATAATACTAGACATTAAGCCCGTTACAATAACGGGCACTTGAATAGTAGTGCATAAACATTAGTAGGAACAGTCTATATTAAATGGCAAAGGACCGTCTATTTTCTCTTACAGTAATACTGGCTTGTATGTGGCTGTAATATGCGTCACTGTATTGTGTGCCTTTAATTTTCTCTCACAGTAATACCAACAAGTATTTTAATCTGTGCTGGCGTGCAGCTGATTATTGTATGTATGGCGTCTCCCCAGCAACGGATTTTATGTGCGCGAAAATAAATCTACTTTTAAAAGTCATCCTATTGTAATATCATGTAATATCATGACAATTCGTATATTTAGGAAAACATTTTACACTTTACCGGGCCAAGTTTGTTAATCGCAAATCTGACATCCTCAGAGTGAACACTTGTACAACAACAAACACTAATCCCACCTCTTTGGGGAAGCTGGTCTCCGCGTCTCAGTACCCGATTGGATTTTTCGTGCGTTATGTTTTAGGTCTTACCTCATTTACCAAAATCCGATTGGATCGGCCGCGCGATATTTTATAGGTCCCACCCTCTCTGTCTTGTGTGACGCATCAGGAGTACTTTGAAGCATTGCACCGTGCCCCACGCATGCGCACTTCACCAGAAGACACACACACACACGGACACATGGACGCACACAGGGATTTTATTAAAGAGGATGGGGCTCTGCCCCCTGCTCGCTTTGCTCACCAACCACCGTGGGGGTGCTATGCATTAGCAACTTCACAGCTCTGCCGCTCACGTATGGGGATGCGGATGTACAGTTTAAACAGATTGTTATTTTCATGGGAACTGTTACATATGCATAATAGACCTATTTTATATTACAGTGAGTAATTAACCATAGTAAAAAATAGTAAAACATAATAAATTGAAAGGAAATTATGTTTCATGATGCATTAGAGGTATTTGTTGTGTTCTATGTTTTCATTCTGTTTGGCTTTACAATTAACACGCAAATACTGTTTAAACTTAATTTTTACTGTAAAACTTCAGTAAAAACAATATTTGGAATTAACTTTTTGTCAATATCGCTATGAATTTTGATTCTGTGCCCGTGAGTAAATATCGTTTCTTTCTCTTTAATTAATAAACCGACTTTTTCAAATGTTTGTCCCTGTGATTTGTTAATTGTCATAGCAAAAGCTATTCCCATCGCGAAACTGTAAACCAATTTTGAATACAACTACTAATCTTGTCCTATTGCACAGCCCATCACTCATACATAAATTACGCAATAACATTACAATACATCCTTCTTTCAACAGTAATTCATCCAGTTGAAGACAATATGGTGTTAATGGTTGTAGATATTCTACGGGATATTGTAAATTGATGTTTTCATCTTCCGCACAATCACCACCAACTGTTTCAGCATAGTCTATTGATACGCATTTACCAATTTGCCGTGTAACCGATTGACAATTTTCACGTTAATTTGTTTGACTTCATTGTTTCTCAGTGCTAGGATTGCCTGTGTACTCAGTTCTTCTGTTGATAACCCTTCAGGATGAAATTCTTCAATAAGATTTGGACATAAGATGTCTTCTTTTATTGGGAACTTAAAGTGAGGAAAATGCAAAAATGTATAAGAGTGGAGAGCGTAGGAACTGTGTCTGACAAAAGCATTCACACGAATGAGAGGTGAGAGGACCATGGGCTATTAACCGTAAATGGTTGAGAGGAGGACGGGACTTGAAAAAATCTCTTGCCAATATTACTTAGATAAACACATTTCAATAGTGCTTCAGGGTTGAGGCTTTAAAAATTGAAAAAATGTGCAGAATATTCAAATGCTTTATCATTTTTTTTTTAAGTTTAACTTTATCAGGGTCTACGTAGACACTTGCACAGGAATTAAGGTATTTCAGTAATCTGTTATTAATAGTACATTTTTATACTCTGACATTCTTATGAATAGACACAGTAGCAGAAGTGTTGGCACGGCTCTTTTTAAGTTCCTTACAGCAAGTTTTGACTGCCAGTCCAGCCAAAGCAGTGTGTAGAGTTTTTCTAAACAGGTTTATTTCTGTTTTGTGAGGTTTTCAAGCTCAATAACCACACTTAATTTAAGGCACATTTGCAGGAATTTGACTTCTGGAAAGAGAATGAATTTTGTAAAATACTAGAATGTGAAGATCTTATTAACCTCCTTAGCGTTACTCAGGCTGTGAAAAGCGTGCTAAAAGTATTAACCCCAAGTGTCACATGAGCAACTGTGCAGCTGCGTCTTGAGTAAGCGTTAGAACCAAGAATCACTCAGATTGTAAAAGTGCTGTCAGTGCAAGTCCCGAACATTACTCAGGCAACATAGGCAGGTCTTGCGTAAGTGTTCCATCTGAGCATCACATGTCATCTTGGTGCATCTTCTCCTCTCACCTGCAAGTGTGATCACTAACCCCCACAGTAATGAAGGAATCTTGTTTTTCAGCAGCTCAGGAGTTGCATGCCCTTGCTAGTGATGCAAACAGTTATGTCATCAGTAGTGATGAGGAAGTGAATCTGTCCTCAGGTGGTAAAACTGAAACGGATGGAGAGCTTGAAAACGATTCTGATGAATCCAAAAGTGACCCCCGTGTCTGTCTGTTGACCCGCTTCAAATAAACCAGTGCCACCTCACTTTGATTTTGTGGGGCAGTCACAAATAAAAGTGGACAATGACAGATCCACTCACTTATGTGATACTATTCCTGGATGATGATGTGATCGATAGAATTGTTGTTAAGTTGAATTGTTATGCTGAACAGCGTCTGGCAAATAACCGTACACCTAAGCAGTTTTCCCATTCAAAAAGATGGGAACCAGTAACAGCTGATGATATCTGGGCCTTTGTAGGCTTATTGATATAGCAAGGAATTGTAGCAAAACCTAAGCAACGATGGTACTGGTCCAAGAACAAAATTTTGGCAATACCATTCTTTGGAGAAATTACGCCCGAGTGTAGATTTTTACTCATTATGAAATATCTGCAATTTACCAACAATGAAGACTTGGATGAGAATACCCATCCAGTCCTCAAACTGAAGGAAATTTCGGAGATATACCAGGCCATTGTAGCAAAATTTCAGAGCGTTTACATTCTGGACCGTGATGTCAGAATCAATGAAAGTCTCATGGCTTATAAAGGCAGACTGTCATGGATACAGTACATCGAGTCAAAAACAGCAAGATTTGGCATAAAGTTTTACAAGTGTTGTGAATCTAAATGGGATACATTTGCACCAGGTAAGGGACAATGTTTGATCAGAAATACAATCAGTACTGCATTACTAAATCATCGGTGCGGACTTTGACAGATGCTCTGCTTTACTGTGTAACCAGTAACCAATTTTTATACTTCACCAGATCTATTTGACAACTTGCTTCAAAGAAAGACTGAAGCATATGGAAACAGTGCGTCCCAACCGTCGTGGCATGCCTGAAGACTCTGGCACAGCTAAAATACAGCGAGGTGCGTTAATAGCTTGGCAAAAGGATAAAGTGCTTACACTGAAATGGAAAGACAAGAAAGATGTTTGTCTTTTTAGCACTGTACATAATGCAGCGATGGTCACTGTACAGGCAAAAGGCAACAATCAGGTTACAAAGCCTTGTGCTGTGGTTGAATACAATAGCACAATGGGCGGCATAGATTGTGCGGATCAAGGATTGACTTTCTACTGTGTTATGCAGAGGCAACAAAAGAAATACTACAAAAAGATATTTTGTCATCTGGTGGAACAGTGCATTTGAAATGCATTCGTGTTATACAAACAAAAAGCTAGTGAAACTGTGTCTCATGCAAACTTTACATGCCAGCTTGTAGAACAAATCATTGGCGAACATCAATCGCCCATACTACGGCTAGAGAGACGTGATTGACCCAGCACATCACGGATCAATTCAGAGCATCTTATTAGTAGACCTCTTATTGAATATACCCCTCCAACAGAAAAAAAAAACAGAATCCAACTCGTACCTGTGCAGTGTGCTGTTCAAAAACTGATAAATCTGGAAAACAAATCCGAAAAGAACACGCTATTATTGTCTCGACTGTGACGCTGGATTGTCTGTTTCACCGTGCTTTAAGATATACTGTTTTGGCATCATTAGTAGTATTACCATTATTGTTGGTTTTGTTATTATTGTTCATTTCATGCTATTTTTATTCACTACTACTATTATTTGTATAATTATTATACTTTTGAGATTTAATAAAAATGTAATTTTTCATGCCCCAAAAAAAAAACAAAAACACACCAGAACGCATTTTATGTTGTTTTTTAATAAAATGCAACGCTTAAGAGGTTAAATATAAAACACTAACGTCAGAAACAAGTTACACAAAAAATAAGGCAGGGCAAAATGAGGCAACCATGTACAAATCAAGACACTCAAATGAATTTTTGAAATGTCTGATTTAAAAAAAAAAAAAAAAAAAACCTTGGGAGGAAAATTTCTCTAGTTGGTTTTGAAGGAAAGTTGATCAGCATCCCCAAATTTAATACACTAATATTAAATACATGCAGACATGTGACATTAAAATATTATTAAATCTGTCCCCAAGGTTGCCTCCTTTGAAAAAAATCAAAATCGATGGGAGGATGGCTCACAGAAACCTCCTAACATCTTCAAAATATTATTTGACAGCAAACCTGCAACTATCTTAACTCAAAGTACACTATTTTCCTCATTGTACCAATTTTCTACAAAAAACATTCATTAGTATTTATGGTAGATTTAAACAAACCAGACTATTTGTCCTATTTTTCTGGTCTTCCTAGCTAACATAAACAGAATGTTTTAAGGGGACCTTTTTTGCATTTGCTCATTACAGCTCCACACCCCCAGCACATGAGCTATATTTGCTTACACACAAAACAAATGAACACATGTAACAATGTTTTCACATCTCACTCTTACTCTTTCCTCCTATTTCACCCATACTGTACAGCGTTATAATATTTCTTCTGTCAATTAACTTAGATTTAATAGCTTGGGTTGGTGGCAGAATTGGCACTCCAGCCACCATAAAAAAACCTCACATTGGTTCCATTCCATCTGAACTAGTGTGGTGCTGAGGAGTCACCCATTGCATGGCTGCACTCAGGTCCTAATCTGGGATCCCGAGTTGGTTTGTCATGTGGTGGGTGCGTCAATGTGCTGTATCAACATGTGCTCCTAATATCTCTATCTTTCTCTCTCTCCCTTTCTCTCTCTCAATAGCTCCAGAATTGACTCAGACATAAGCTGTGATACAATTGGAAATGTTTTCAATCATGATATTAATAAGCAAAATTACTTAAAACGTTACTTTTTACAAAGAGACAATGACCATCAGCATTATGCAACTTTATTTTATTGTTAATCTGCTGGTCTGATCTGAAACACTACTTCTAACATATTAGATCTGCTATTATGGTTCAGGCATACTGAAACAAAAATCAATAAAACAGTAATATTAAGGCTTAGCCTAAAAAATAATATTTTACACTGTTTCATAGAGTATTTTAACAGCAAAAAAAAAAAATAAGGAGCACTCAAGGGAGGTTGTCTATCACTGTTGAAATGCTCAATGTCAAAACAAACTAAAAGTGGAACTTCCCCTTTGTAAGTCTTGTATCATTCACCATGTATGCGTGCAAGTGAAATGCCTGCATAAATCATTACTTCTTTTTGGAATTTAAGCAAAGATCAAACAACAATCAAATTATCTTAAAAAAAAGAAAAAAAAAAAAGTTACTAATTTTTGCATAACTTCAGTCCTAAAAATTTTTTTTTAATAAGATCAGAATACAATTTTTATGAAAAACTTACAACATGAACTTAATATGCAATATAAGTACATAAACATCTATAAAGAGATTACACATACATGTAGCAGGTAAACATAATGCTCAATCTGTTCCACTCAGGCATTTATGCTACTTCACATAATGCCGAGTGAAAAATCAATTTAATTCTAAGAATTCTCTCTTGACTTTGCCTTTTGGTATCATCTATGATCAGTATTTCTGTACAGCATTAGCAAATAATTTACAAATATTTGGTATCTGGTAAACTGTATTAATCCTAGAGTGGAAACTGTCTTTTTGCATGACCTTTGGAGGTCAGAGCGCATGGTCAGGTATTGTACAGCACCTCTGGGCATTGTAGTATCCCTTTTGGCAGTAATAACAGTACTTTTCTAGACCCTCTTCATATTAAATAAACGCTAGAAAATTATGAGGCTGATTTGCAGCATTCACAGTATTTTGAAATCATATTTAATTTAATAAATATGATAATAATTTATCATATACTAACACATTCAAGTATGACAGAGAAGAATTATGTGCCAACATATACATATTAAGTTAATTACAAGCAAATAAATGTAGAATTCAAGGTTAACTTACAAACATAAGTCAAACATAAAATCTCATTGCTTGTAAACATTCTGCTTACAAGAACAGTTTTTTAGGTGTACTGAACTTGGATTTTTTTTTTCTTTCATGTCTCCCATTTAGACTGAGCAAGTTATGTCAAAATCTTTACCTGGTAACTTCTTCTCAGGTTGCTGTGGCTCCTCCTCAGCAGGTTCTTCAGGTACCCTTTGGTCAACTAAATGTAAGCTGGCAGTAGAAATCCCACTGCTGGAACGAACTCTTCTGGGGAAAAAAAGATGAAATTAATTTTTTTAATAGGTGCTGCTGGGGAAAAATTCTTCATCAATTAGCAACGAGTTATACTTGTGGACCACCAGGGCACGTACAGCCGCCCTAATCCGACACAGACAGGCAGACACAGAGAGCGCTTTCCTCTGTGCCCCACAGCACACTCCTTCCCTCTTCTTTCTCTTCCTCTTTGTCCTTCCCCTCCACTCCTCCAGGCAAGCTTTGTCCACCTCCTCCCGACTCTGGCTCTTGGAGTATTGGCTGCGGACTCCTTTTATATAAGGCACCTGGAAGTGCTCCAGGTGCTCATTGACTGGCGTCTGGCAGCACTTCTGGGTCTGGCAGAAGCGCTGCAATCCAGGGCTCTAACAATGTCCAAATACCCTTTGGCGGTGGCCACGGGCCCCAGCAGGGTGGAGCTTCCAATCTCCAAACCCGTGGCCTTACAGTAAGTCAGGGTGGCTGCCCTCTTGTGTTCTGGGGGAAGATAATGCCCTGAACACAGTATCTCCCCCGGTCCTTCCATTATATGGGCGTTCTGGCCAGACAAGAGTTCAATCTGTCCGTCACAATACATATACACACACACACACACATTTTATATACTATGTACTACATGAATTAATTTTAGGTCCATCATTATTCTCAAATGACATATTTCAGTTAGGCCATATTATTTGAAAACTCAAAATGAATTACAACAGCTATGCAGGTAAAACCCAGCTTTACATCTCTATAGCAAACAGTAACACTGAGATTCTGAGTCATCTGATCAAATATCTTACCTGCATTACAGAGTGGATGAGTAGTAATCAAAAAGTTGTTTTTTTTCTGGCAGAAATTTAAAAAGTGAGAGTCTCAGAAACATAGTTGATCAGCTGGCTTCACAAACTAAGCCGGAACTAAAGACTTGTATCAAAATTTCAAATCACATATTAACCACAACAATAAGAAATTGTGCGAAAAGATAGACCTCTTACAACTTTTATTTGACTAGATCGATGTAATGCACTCCTAATGGAACTATATCTTGTTTAAACAACTTTACAGCCTTTATAAAAAATAATTCAATATAAAGTAGTAAAGAAGGTATTAGAGCTAATCAGTGAAATTACTAGAATAGATGTACAAGTGAGGCACTTCATAGGAAAAGACAGGCTCTGCATTCAGAACTCAACCTCTTAACAACTAAAGAAACTGAACAACTCATTTTTAAAACAAGACATCAATACTATGAACATGGAGAGAAAGCTAATAAGATCTTATGCTCATAAAATCCATAAGCAGATGTTCGCAATGTAATCCCAGCAATCACCAACACAGACAGAGACAAAATCAGTGTAAAAATCATCTTATATTCTACTGGGTTTAAAGAAGACAAGATACAATCTAATGCATTTCCGGATGCATTACAGATACCACAAATAGATACTCTCAGTGCAGAGGAATTGGATAAATCTCTGGCACTATCAGAATTACTAGATGGTATAAACTCACTTCAGAGTGGGAAAGCAGCAGGCCCTGATGGCTACCCTGCCAAATTTTATAAAAAAAAAAATTCCCAACTCGGCTTGCTCCCATTTTATTAGCAATATTTACAGAAGACAGAGACAATAAAATTCTACCTCAAACTTTTTGCCAAACATTAATTAGTCTTTCCTAAACAAAATAAGGACTCATCATACAGACCAATTTCACTTCTGAATAATGATGTTAAGATATTCTCCAAAGTCCTAGCTAAAAGGATCGAGAAAGTGCTTCCATCGGTAATATCACAAGACCAAACTGGATTTATTAAAGGCAGACACACTTAGCCTCCAATCTTCGACATCTGTTTAATGTAATATATTCACCCACAAAGTCTAACACCCCGGAGATGATATCGCTTGATGCAGAAACAGTATTTCATGATTGAATGGAACTACCTTTTCACTACATTGGAGAAATTTGGGTTTGGCTCAAACATTTGTGCCTGGATCAAACTACTGTATACCAGTCCAGAAGCTTCAGTTTGTATTAATATTAATTCAGACTACTTTAAACTAGAACGTGGTACCAGACAAGGATGCCCCTTGTCACCACTGCTTTTTGCAATCACTATTGAGCCACTGGCAGTTCACTGTCGAAATGCTTATGAGATAAAGAGGATTATCAGAGAAGGACTTGAATAGAAAATTTCTCTATATGCAGATGATATGGTACTATATATCAGATACACAAAATACTGTGTCCGCAGTCCTAACAGCACTAACAGAATTTCAAAAGATTTCTGGTCTCAGAATTAATTTGAATAAAAGTGTGCTCTTTCCAGTGAATTCTCAAGCACACAATATTAGACTGGACACTTTCCCTTTTATCATCGCAGATCACTTTAAATACCTGTAGGGCAAACGTCACAAGTAAACATAAAGCTCTTTAGCAACAAAATGTTCCCATTTGTATGGGAAAAAATTAAGCAAGACTTGCACAGATGGTCTATTCTTCATCTCACTTTAGCTGTAAGAATTAACATTGTCAAGATGAATATCCTAAGCTTCTTTTTTATTTCAAAACATTCCAACATACATCAAAATCATTTTTTAAGAAATTAGATTCAACCATAACCTCATTTGTTTGGAACTCCACATATCCAAAGGGCAACCCTACAAAGACCTAAGTTGTAAGGTGGTCTGGCTCTACCTAACTTTCAATTTTATTATTGGGCAGCAAATATACAAGCTACAAAAACCTGGACATGGACACAAATAGATAAACATACACAGGCTTGGTCCGCAATATAAATAAAATCCTGCAGTATTTCTTTATATTCCTTGCTTTGTAGCCCAATAAGTACAAGTCATCGCCAATATATTAACAACCCAACTGTGCTTCACTCACTCAGAAAATGGAACCAATGTAGGAAATATTTTAAGATAGAGAAGCTTTTATCTGTGGCACCTCTGCACGAGAACCACCTTATTCCACCCTCTTAAACATACAAAGTCTTTAATGTCTGGAAAACATTCAGGATTAAATCGCTTTGAGATTTAATTCATAGACAACATCTTTGCATCCTCCGAATAATTACACATTTCTTTCACTACCTTCAAATTAGAAGCTTTGTTAAACAAAAATTTTCCTCACCTCCCACCTACCCCTATGCCAGAAAAAATATTGATCAGTCTTGAGGACTCTGACAACATCTCCATAATATATAAAACCATTTTACAGTCCCTCCCTTTCAAAGATCCAAGAGTACAGTGGGAAAAGCATCTCTCACTCAACGTCTCAGAAACGGAGTGGAAGGTAGCAATGCACATAATTCACTTGAGCTTCATATGCACAAAGCATACAATTATTCAACTTAAAATCATATATCAAGCACATCTGTCTCATTTAAAACTGTCCAAAATGTTTCCAGGGCAAGATCCAACCTGCAAATGTTGCAATTAAGTTCCAGCCTCAATGGGCCACATGTTTTGGGCATGCACCAAATTAACATCATTCTGGACCAAAATCTTTAAATGCCTTTCAGACAGCCTTGGCATCACAATGCCTCCTAATCCAAAGGTCCTCAATCACGGTCCTGGAGAGCCACATTGGCTACAGGTTTTAATTCTAGCCAGTTTCCTAATTAGAAATCAGTCCTTGCCGATAATGAGACTTGGGACTTAACTATATGATTTGTTAGCACTTTCTTTCATCAAAGAAAAATGTTACTTAAGCTGTAGATCAGAGGTCCTCAATGGATGCAGGTTTTCACTTCAGACAATTTCTTAATTAGAACCCATTTATTTACTACCAAAGTAATTGGGCTTAATTTTAGTTATCTTGTCTGTTACAATTCTGCACATTTCATTGCCTATTTTAGTTTTTAGCAGCTGCATTTACATGTAATTGTTGCCTGTTTTTTTTAACCAGGCATTATTTCATAATGAAATGCTGATAACCAATAAACCAGCAGCTCTCCAGCTAATGTGCTTCCATTTAAACCTGTGTGTACGCACCATGAAGAATCGGTGTTAAAAAATGTTTAGAAATAAATGTGAGGGGAATTGGAAGGGGCATTAATTTTAAATCTGTTCTGTTCCACAAAACACATGGATAATGTTCTCACAGAAGGAAACTCCACAGTGCACATAAAATTTCACTTGGATGAATGAAAGCACAAGCTGAATAGTTAAATCCCAAGTTTCATTGTCAGCAAGATCCATGTTCTAATTAGGAAATTAATTGGAAGGAAAACTTGCAGCCCTCCAGGACCATGATTGAGGACCCATGTCCTAATCCATTAACAGCTGTGTTTGATGTACTTCCAGATGTAAATCAAATTCTCACTTAGGGGATCTGTACAAAATTTTTTTAGAACCTGGCAGGATCTAAATCAATAACATTTTAGAATAAGCATTTTAATTGAGGAAGCAGATTCTCTCCACAACTTTTTTTTAACTATTTATTTTTATTCATTTATTAATTTATCTATTTACTTATTGTTACTAACTTAAAGTTTTACTCTGCTGGCCTAGCACTCTCTCATGGGTGGGGGTTGATTTGTTTTGAACCTAGTTTTGTTAAACTTGACGAATAAAATCCAAAATAAATAATAAAAAGAAAGTACTACAATATAGTACTAAAGAACATGTGAACCTACAATAATGACTGAGCACTTCAACTACAAAAAATAAATAACTTTGCACAAGGATTAGTGAATGTAAATATAATCTAATCAACAAAGCAATTTTGTTAGTATTACATTAATGCTTAATTTATATAATACATGTAAACTGTTTCAACATATGCACTTTTAAGAGATTACTTTAATACTGTAGCAATCTGTTAAACTCAGGCACATTTGCTCTGTGAGTGTGGACTTTCATTTTCAAATCAGGTTTGCGGAAAGCTCTGTCAGGTTGCATTTGAATTGTGAGCTAATAGTCTTTTTTTAGTCGAGCTATAAATTCTCAAATTGACTGAGATCTGGACTCTGACTCTCCAATCCAGGATATTAACATTGGTTGTTTTAAACCCATTCCTGTGTAGCTTTGTCTTTATGCTTGGGCTGTTGCCTTGCTGGAAAAAAAATATTTTCCCAAGGCAAAGGCTTCTTGCAGACTGCATCAGGTTCTCCTTTGGAATTCTGCAGCACACATTTTATCCTCTACCCTTACAAGCCTTCTAAGATATGCTGCAATCCTCACAGTATGTTATTCTAATGGTTGAGATGGTGTGTTTTTGATAACGTACAGTGTTTGATGTCAACCAAAAATGGCATTTAGTCCGATGGCCAAAAAGTTCAATTTTGTTTATTGCCACTCCATTTTTTATTGATCAATTTAACTGAATTCCAAGGGATGTTCAGTGACTTTGGATATTTTCTTGTATCCATCTCATGACTTGTATTTTTCAATCATCTTTTCATGGAGTTACCTGGAATGTTTTTTTGTCTTCATTTTGTAGGTCAGGCTGTGACACTGACACATCACAAGCTGGACCTTTCAGATATGTGAATTCTAAACTAACAGCCTACACCAGTGAGGATTTAGGTATTCATATAACTAGGGATGCACCGATACCACTTTTTTGTAAAACGAGTACGAGTACGAGTACTTGCATTTCAGTACTCGCCGATACCGAGTACTTAATAAAAACATGATTTAAATTTACAGGTAACAGCTTTAGTCATATAATTTAACAAAAAAAACAAGAAACTCTCGTCTATCCACTGGGAGGTTAGGCTAATTAGCGACATGGGGCTAACACTGCTTGTCCAAATATCCGTGGTGAAACTAAACGCAGAGGAGGCTTGCAGTAGGCTGTGGATATGTTTTTTCACGGAGTCGTGTAGTTTAGGCAGCTCCGTGTCAGTCATGTAGCGGTGGCTTGGGACATCATATCTGGGCTCCAGAACATGGAGGAGACGCAGGAATCCCACATTTTCTACCTCCGAGAGTGGCTGGTCACTCAATGCAATGTACTCGATAACTGCCTGTGTTATTTTCACAGCACATGGATTGTCTCTGGACATTTTCTCTCGTCTTGCAAGAGTTTGCTGCAGCGTGGGTTGTGTTGGTTTAGAAGCGTGGGTAAACTCTTTGTACTCGTTGTCGTGTTGGGATGTTAGGTGCTTGATTAAATTACTTGTGTTAAATGCGCTACCTTTTGAGCCTCCTCTGGACAATTTCGCTGAGCACAATTTGCAGTCCGCCTTTGTTTTGTCGTCTTCATTCACTTTGAAATAGTTCCACATGGCTGACATGTCTCGCCTCGCCTTCTCCCCGCTCTGAGCTGCAGCCGGGGCCTGGGGGCGGGCACTCGGCGCCTGTGATTAACCCCTTACACGCCGCTCAAACATAGACATTTCTCAGACCGTGGTATCGGTCCCCGGTATCGGGGGACTTTTAACGAGTACGAGTACTTTAGAAAATGTGGTATCGAGGCCGATACCAGATACCCGTTTCGGTATCGGTGCATCCCTACATATAACCATAGTTAATCCAAAAAAAAAAATGCTTGTGTGTGAATCCAGGCTTCTTTACAAATCCTGGCCACACTTTACACGTGCTGCTATCACTCATTTTCAGTCAGGATTGTATCCAGGTATAGCTTAGTAGGAATACATATTTCTCTATTATAAAAAGAAATCCTGTCCCCTGTCCTGATAGTCTATGATACGTGATCTTCTAGGAAGATAATTTAAAGACCCGCGAGACGAAAGAGACCTGCCATGGTGCGTCTCACGGGAACATAGAACGAGAGTCTTGCAAGACACACCCTACTTACAAGCAATATCAAAAAAAACAAATCAGTAGTGTAAAGGCAGTCATGCAGCACACACAGCTCCAGGGCTCTCAGTGCATATAAGATGTATAAGGTCAATACGGTAGAAATGAATAGGGTAGAAATTAAACGTCGATGATTAAACGAAGAAGAAAGAAAAGCACAGAGAAAAGACACCCAAAAGCGAAGGAGAGAAAAAAATGGGTACAAAAAAAAGTAAAATGTCATAAACATGTTAAAAAACAAGGGGGCAAAAAACACACAGATCAGGTGAGAGATAATGAAAACAGTGGAATTCAAAAGACGCAAAAAAAATGGAGGCGCAAAACACATGCAGAGCAAGATACAGAAATAGAAAACAGAAAAAAAAAAGTGTCAAAACAAAGAAATTAAAGATCGCATTAGCGCAAATAAAGACAAATTATTACTTGGAGAAATAATGGAAATGCGAATAGACAGCAAATATATGGACATTGGTGATATGTCAGAGGAATGTAAATATTGTAAGGCTTTGAGGTTCAAGTCAGAGACCTGTAGATTGTCTAATTCGTGTTGCCATCAGGGAAAAATAGTGTTTATAAACAATGAGGAGGCGTATCCAAGAGAATTAAAAGATTTGATGTTTGGGGAAAGTAAAATCCACAAACCCTACAGGCAAAATATTCGAGTCTACAATAATCTTTTCGCATTTGCATCATTCAATGCGCAAAATGTAGATATACACAAGAATGGACCATAAGCTATGAAAATCTGTGGTCCACCAACCATTAAAGCAATGACAAGTTTAATTTCGAAAACAACACAATTCGGTCAGGTGTATATTGATGATCAAGGAGAAGCGATGCAACAGAATTGAAAGAGTTAAACGATCGTAGGTATTAGAAATTATACAGCCAATAATGGATACAAATCCGTACGTCCAAAAGTATCGCACTTTACACAAAATCTATCTGAAAAACACAGACAAAGAAGTTTTCTTGTATTTCTATATGAATCGGAAAGATCACGCACGCATATATAATAAACCAACATGTGAAGAGTTATCAGCGATAACAGTTTTGAAAGACGGAAATATCCAAAACAAAAGTAGATATTCGTGTTTATCCGAAAGCAGAACATGACTCGACAATTCTGTCTAATAATTCACCACATTCCGATCCATTACTCTTTCCCTTGCTTTTCCCAGATGCAGAAACAGGATGGTCATACAATATGAAACACATGAATTCAGAAAAACTAGTAACTCCAACACAATATTTTGGGGCAAAATTAGCGATACGCTCCAATGTATTTAACCCACGTCTGTCATCTCAATGTCTAACACAACATTACATTATTAATGCGTATCTAAAAGTCTAAGCTAATCGTCTTTTCTTTATTAAATCTAATCAAGCAAAACTTAGAATGGAACATATGCAAGGTCTCATTGATCACGTTCAAAATTCAAATATCAATAGTTCAGACAAATTCAAAATAGGTAAAGCAGTAATATTACCATCATCATATCAAGGTAGTCCAAGAGCATTGCAACAGTTATATCATGATGCAATGGCAATATCCAGAACTATAGGTCAGCCAGGTTTATTTATTACAATGACGTGCAATCCACAATGGCCAGAAATCCGGAGATTCCTGAAAAAAATGCCACTAGCTACTTCGGAACAAGATATTCCAACGTTCATAAGTAGATTGTTTTATCATAAAGTATTAATTTTATTGAAAGAACTCGAAACGGTATTCGGGAAAATCCGAGCATACATTTACACGATCGAATTTCAAAAACTGGGTTTACCTCACATGCATTTATTGGTTACTTTACAAAAAAATGATTAACTGCTGATGATGTCGACCGTTTTGTCTGTGCTGAAATTCCAAACGGAGAAAGCTATCCTGAATTATGGTACAAAGTCATTAAACACATGTCTCACGGGCCTCATTTAAAAGATTCAGCATGTTGGGACTTGAAAGAAAAAAAGTGTTTAAAAAAATTTCCAAAAGCTTTCGTTCAAACAACAGATGTGACTATGGCTGGCTTTCCAGACTATCGCCAAAGAGATAATCGTCACGAAACAAACACTTATCACGGAAAGAAAGATGAAAAAATTGTGATGATCGATAATTCAATGATTGTACCATATAACCCGTATTTACTAAAAAGATTCGACTGTCATATTAATGTTGGGTATTGTGCATCAGTGATGAGCATTAAGTACATCTACAAGTACATTCTTAAAGGACACGATAGAGTACGCGTAACTTTATCGCAAGAACAAGTACAGGACGAAGTTCAAGCATATTTAGATACTCGATACGTTAGTGCAATGGAAAGCGGATGGCATTTAATGGAATTACCAATGAACGGACGAACTCATTCTGTCTACCCGCGAGACCAAAGACACGCCCTACTTACAATCTATCAAATAGGACAATAGGCAGCAAAATATTCAGTCTTGTGAAGGATTTGAGCACACACAGATCCAGGGCTCTCAGTGCATATAAAGCGTATAAGGATAGTACGTTATAAATTAAATATCGACATCTAAGCAAAGAAGAAAGCAGCGCAGAGAAAAGAGACTCAAATGCGTTAGACATTAAAAAGAGCAAAAAAGAATAATTGAGGTGCAAATTCAGAAAATAAGGAAAGTACAGTAATTATCAGCCCGGAACAAGTGGTATTGAAAAAAAAGCACGTCCAATCCGGCTCAGAATTAAAAGACAATGAGTAAAAGAAAGTAGAACTTCATAAAGACGTTTACAAACGTTGACGCTAAACACATGCAGAGCAGGTTAGAACCTATGAAACCAGTGAAATTAGAAAGGCTCAAAAAAAAAAAAAAATTTTTTTTTTAAAAAAACCGGCACTATACACATGTGGAGAAAGTTAAAGGATATGAAAGTAGGAAAATTAGAAAATATAAAAAAAGAAAGTAAAGATCGCAGTAGTGCAAACAAACAAACTGCCTCATTTAACTATGCACCAGTCTAACTTTGGTTTTGCACAATAATTACTACACTATTGCACCTTAACACTTAATTCTACTTTATTCACATAATTGTACTTCTTTATTATGTTCTACTATACTGTTATCTTTCAATCTATGACTTTTTGTTAATCTAACTGATATTCTTCTAAGTTTGCACAGTTTATGATAAGCGGATCAGGATGCATTTCACTGCGTGTTGTCCTGTATAACTATGCATGTGACACAAAGAATCTTGAGAATTTCAAAAAAGGAGTTTACCGCACATGCATTTAAGTAACATTTATTGGTTACTTTGCTCATGTATATACATTTATCTGTCTGTTTATTTAAAAAACTACATTTACCCCAGGAGTCAAAAACGTTCTGTCTAGCCCTTGTACAAAAACCTAGACAAAAGCTGGGGTATCACCTTGGTAACCCCATGTACTTTTGGAACCGTGAGAGGTTCAATGCAGTCCAATGCAGAACTCTACTTACTTTTTTACTTTGTAAAAAAAAAATTAACTGCTGATGATGTAGATCGTTTTGTCTGTGCTGAAATTCCAAACAGAGAAACCTATCCTGACCTCATTAAAAAGATTCAGCATATTGGGACTCGCAAGATTACAAATAGTGTTTTTACAGAAGTTCTGAAATAAAAGTGAAACTAATGAAATAGCAACAATTCAATGAAAAAAAAATCTTAAAAGTGTGTATCCGGAAAACCAAATACAGGGGCTGGCAAGCGAAGCGAGCAGTGGGCGAAGCCCCCTAGTATACATTAAATGTACCTTCAGTGTCTGCAACATATAAAAAGAGGGAGGCAGAATGCAATGAAAGGACACCCTACCAATATGCATTATTCTTGCACTATAAGATTAAGGGATTTAGTAGATTTATTGTTTCAGCATAGGGAACAGCTAATTGCTGCTCACCACCACTGTATGTTGTTTAACGACCTGATCACCAGTGAATTTACATCTCCACTCTGATCACAATCTGACTGACAGTCTGTGGTATGGCACTATTTGAAAATTGAAACAGATATTGAATAGATATACTGTATTCCGGTCCGTCTTATGTTCAGATCTACAAACAACTGGTCCATCGGAACCGAACATGTTTCTAAGTTGTTGACTACCCGTAATACATATAGGGACTCTGTTGAAAGTTTGACAATACAAACTTTGTCCGCACCTTGTAATCTTGTGAATACTGTTGAATTTATTAATTTATTCTAAAGGTTAATGGCTGAACTTCAAAGTTGCTGATAAAATTATTTTTTGTTGCTTGTAACTTCTACTCACTTAAGACAGTTACGCTATGATTCTTTCGTTTTCAATTAAATTTAAGTGTTTAAATATCTCATAATACATACTGGTCATCATTATACATTTTGAATACAGACAACACTTTCTCCTGGTACTTCATTTTGGCAATAGGATCAATAGGATGGGCCAGGCCAAATATTTAAAGGAAAACATACTGGAAGGAATAGACATACTGAAAATTAAATACTGACATTAAAATTTAGCACATCTCGATTTCCTCCTCACTATAAAGACATACCTAAATGCAGGGGGAATGAAATCCGGTGGGAGAACAGGTGGTAGAGGTTGGCCTGACATGGCCATATCTATTAAATGCATGGCAAGTATGAACTCTTCTGCTGTCAGTTTCCCATCCTGGTCAATGTCAGAAAGGTTCCTGTAAAAACAAATGTGAAGGTTAAAAGGTTCTGGCTCCTTAAAACAACAAATAGTATAACTACATGCACTATAGGATGGTGTTGAGTTTTGCAATGTATTGATCCTCATTCTGCACTGGTGAAAATTATGTTTCTAAATTAGTTAGCTAGAGCATAAATTACAGTGCTGCTACAAATTTTTCTGAACCCACTCATTTCATTTCGGGGTTAAACAGCTGCAGACCGTACACCAACCAACACTCTATGGCAGGAACGTGAATGGTGTGCAAGTCTACTTATGAGAAAACTCACACATGAACCTTGAGGCAGATAGGCCCTTACCAGGGCGGGACACCACTACATTGGAAGGACCGGGGGAAGGAGCATTTGCGGATAATTGCCTCCCCCGAAGCTCACCGCCTGGGGGCGCCTGGAGAATTGTTGAGCCCTTTAATGCAGCACTGCTGCCACACCCGGAAGTGCTGCTGGAACTGGGTAAATGAGCACCTGGAGCACTTCGGGTGCCTTATAAAAGGAGCCAGCAGCCACTACTGCAAGAGACAGAGTCGGGTGGGAGAAGATTAAGCTCGCCAGGAGGTGTGGAGTCGAGAGAAAACAGGAAGAAGAGAAGGTTGTGTGCTGACCTGTGCTTTGTACTTGGGACTGTGCTGTACTGGTGGGAAACATGCAAAGGCGTTTCCCATGGAAAAGACAGAACAGTGTGTGTGTTATGCTTACACTTGTGTTGGAGTTAGGGAGGTGGTACGCGCTCTACTTTACATATTTCCTTTCAGATATAGAAGGAAACCTGAGCACCAGAAAACATGAAAGGCATTATAATGCCACATTGTGACATTTCCTAGATATCGGTGCCATTTTTGTTCATCGGGGCTTATTTAGATTTTGTGCTCTCAAAACCACATGTTTTATATATATATATATATATATATATATATATATATATATATATATATATATATATATATATATATATATATATATATAAAACCACAACACCATAAAGTACATATTTAGGTTTCCACTCAAGCAAGCCATGAAAATACCTTATAAAGACAAGTATCTCTGAAAGATCTAATGAAGGAAAATCCTAAGAACACACTATAGGTATGTCAGGAGTTCAGGGGTAGTTCCATCAATATGCTCATCCAAGAAGTTACTGTATAAGCAGAGATGGATGACAACCAATAATAGGCCAATTCCTGTAGCCAGTCCCTACCCAGTCTCCTGAAGCTGTGAGGAAGAAACTGCAACTAAACAAATTGCATCCTACATTAAACGAAATGTATAAATTGGTCTTGGGAGAGCCACTGTGGGTGCATGCACAACTAAGCCCAGTGATATACTGGTACCCAGTTCAGGGTTTCCTCTTGTTTGGCCCCTAATACGGATGGAATACTTTCCAGCTTTCTCAGTACTCAAAAATCCCAGTATGAGGGAGTACATCAAAATGGATATTTGGATGTAAAGGGAAGCTTTTAGAAATGACACACTGTGTCAGTATTAGGATTTGAACGCATAACCTCAAAGTTTGAAATCCAAAGCCTTAACCACTACATGACACTGCCTGCTCCACACTGAACTGCTGGCATTTAAAGATTGCTTGCATTGCATCTTTTTAGTGCATGCATTATCTTATATGTGATATTATGAAATGTAAGTTATCTAAATGTTGTTGCAAAGATAAAGATCTAGCTGGAAAACCTATTTTTTTTTTTTTTAAACAATCTTCTACTTTAAATTGATAGCTTTGCTAATGACTACAAATTCAGTGAACTCCCTTAACACTCGAATTACCAGAGCCTACGAAAAAACTCGTAGATCCGGCCCACCTTAAATCGCTTCTTAAATCCGTTCACACCTCTCCGCCAGCATCCTTTGTCCTCTAAATGTGCTGATAAAAGACAAGCTGCCAGCAGCCGGCTATTCCATCCCCCCACCGACTTAGAACGTGCACGAACTTTTCCCAGCTCATGCCTTGATTGATTATCTGGGAGTGAAGTGGAGTTTTGGAGTGGAAATAATAGATCGTTATTTGGAACACACGCATTTCATGTGTGTTCCGTTTCTACAGTAATCTGTGTAAACACATTGTTAAAACAGAAACTTTTTCATATTTTAGTAATAAATGTTATAAAATGTAGGCATAAACTATAGAATGTGTAAAGCCCGAGTTCCAAAGATCAAATAAACACTTTCACAAAAGCTTCAAGGATGCTATAACAGTTTCCGTGGCGTAGCGCGCTAAGATTTGCTTTTTAGAGCGCAGCAGCTTTGCCGTGCCTTACAGACCTGAGTTCAATTCCCCGCTGGGGATAAAGTGTTGCTTTTTTTTTTTTTTTCTTTTTAACCTAAAGTGTTGCTTTTTTTTCTTTTCTTTTTAACCTCAAACGGACATAAAATTTATAAATCGGTATGCACTGTCAGTTAATGAGATCGTTATATTTTCAGGTGGGATGCTCCTTTTAAAATATTTTTTTGAACAATTGAGACTGCAATTAACATGAACAACTGTCCCTATAACTGTTATTTTTAAGATCCATAACACACAGACAGACAGAGCACTGCGTAAAAGAGAGACAGACAGGCAGAGATATATAAATAAACAGGGAAGGCACATGTACTGAAAGAAAAAAAAGATCAACATGTGCGTTGTTCCTGCTGCACTGAATAAGCTCACGTGCTCTAACATCACCCCTCCCCCCAATCTGACTCTCTAAGTAACAGCACAAGTACATACGCAAACCAAGTGCATGTGTGTACTGTATAATATTAACAAAAAGAGCAGCTTACTACTGAAAACGGCAAATATAGGAGTGAGTGGGGATTGAACCGGAGACTCTTGATTACACTACGAGTTTTTTCGTAGGCTCTGGTAATTCTAGTGTTAAACTTGATTATCAACTAAAAGACTTATGACCTTGGCAATGTCAGACCTCCATTCTGAATGATCCTATAAATCTCTGCCACTCTGTAAAATCAGTATGCCTGGATTTATGGAAAGATCTAGTTTCCAACACGTCGCTCGCGAACTACCAGTAGCTTGCCAAAGGGTTAATGAAGCCTACATAATTTTGAAAAGATGATTAGCCAAATTAGGGGTGGGCGATCTTTCCAAAAAATCCTATCATGATCCACAATCTGAATTGCAATCTATCTTTTCAATGTGGCATACACTTAAGAGAATATCCGGATTCAAACTCATTACGACCTAAGTAACACTTTATTTTAAATATCAAACAAAGTTTAATTCAATTGTTCTCTTGTTCACTAGCTAAGCGGAGTTAAGGAACACGCCCCGAAGCTGGCGACTGAGTAAGGAGAGCCCCCCCCTCACCTCGGCTCGCTGCGTGTTTCTT
Organism: Erpetoichthys calabaricus; assembly: GCF_900747795.2. Lineage (NCBI taxonomy): Eukaryota > Metazoa > Chordata > Cladistia > Polypteriformes > Polypteridae > Erpetoichthys > Erpetoichthys calabaricus. The sequence goes on along the minus strand of NC_041397.2, from coordinate 260,147,249 downwards.
GGATTCGCGGAAATAAATCGGTACCGCAAACGAACTATGATACATAGTGAAATGAGAGAAGTCGCAAAATCAACCGGAATGTTCAAACAAATTATAGAAAAAAAACAATCTAAATCCGTTAAGTAATTCTCTCGTTTAAAGTGGACAGACATACAGATAGACAGACATTGGATTTTATATATTATATATTCGTAAACCTTCAAAATAATGTGCAGTTAAAGTCTCAACAGCATTCTCAGCATTTCTGGAGCTTAGCAGAGCCAAATAACTCAGAATCTTCACCAAGCAGCTCTGAAAATGTCAGTTTTGTTTGGGTCTACATACCTCTATGAGTCTCCCTTTTCTGACATGACTGTCATTAAATCAAAGTTCAGAACAAGACTGACAGATGAACATTTAAATGACTCCATAAGAGCGAACCTAAGTGGCTACACTCCACCAGACACCTTCCTCTCTTGTTGACTCCATGCAGTGCCAGTCATCTGACTAACTAAAAATCACATCACACATGCAACTGGACATGTGAATACTTTTGTGAAGTGAAACAGTGACATGTAACAAAATGACAAATGAATAAGAAATATCTGTGTATTTGTAATTGCATTGTTTTGTTTTGATAGCATTCATGTTTTAATTCAATAGTGTGAGATACACTAGAAAATGCATACAGACATACAAAATGTACTTGCAGGTGAACTAAATATTTTTTTGTGATGTTTTAATGCAAAATGTGAGTTGTGGACACCAACATTTTGTAAATGTTCAGGCAAAACAAGCTTATTCAGTTTGTTTGGGTTGAAATAAACTATGAGAATAAACATTAGAAAACATGAGTAGCTCTTGGCCATTTTCATTTTGTAAAAGTAGCTCTCAGGAAAAAAAGGTTGAAGACCCCTGATATAGAATGTCATTAGACATACAAGGATCGAAGAAGTACACATCAAAAAAGGAAGCCAGCCACAGGGAAATGATCTACGATAAGGATTTTGACTGCCTTTTTCCAAAAGCTAATTTCTTTAATAATATATATGTTAAGATAAGCTCATAATATATATATGAAACAACTTACCAAATAGAGGCAAGCTGTGCTTGGGGTAAACTTGATTGCATAAGAATAGTTCTCGCCTGTGGGCCTGAAGATAAAAACCAAATTTTTTCATTACAAAAAAAAACCAAAAAAAAAAAAACCCACACACACACATTTTTGAATAAACTACTGTACAGAAACAAATAACAAAACATTCTATTTATTGATAATACACAACAAAAATTACATTTCTTTTCACTTGGGATAAAGGTCATCCATAAAATTAAATTGAAAAAGCTAGCTGAAAATGCTGTGAAAGGGAGTTTGCTAAAGAGCAGAAAAAGCAACCTAGTAAAAAGTCACATTATTTTATGTACAGCGATCCCCCGCCTATCGCAGAAGTTACGTTCCAGACCCACCCATGATAGGTGAAAATCCGCGATATAGAAAGACCACTTTTTTTTTTATTTATAGTTTTTGCCTTAAAATACCCATCCCACAAGCTTTAAACACAAATAAACTTATTAAAACACACTTTGTAAACACATATGATATGTGGATGTCGGGCTAAGGATATGAGTAACATCTCTCTATTATAAAACATTTTAACGTCACACAAGACAAGGCAGTGAGACAGAAGGACAGCTGCTGTACAGGCTTTTAAATGAGCCAGGACAAGCATCTTGGCAGAAGCAGCACAAAGTCCACTTCTCCTTAGTATGCATTCAGCTCCCCCCTTCATGACGCGAAGTGGCAGGAGCGTAGCGCGCCCCCATGGAGTGGGGGGGGGGGGTGTTTGAGCGAAGCGATTGAGACCAGATCATCTCGGACAAACACTTTAACGACACGCCCTACTTACAAACAATTTTAAACAAGTTCACTAACATCTAATCTACCAGTTGTTGGAATGCTTTTGGCGAGAAGCAGAACACGCAACTTGCCAGCAGCAGCTGCAGAAACCCAGCAGATGATCCGTGCACTTCTCCTTAGCGTGTGTTCAGCCCTCACCCCCCCACCTCTTCCTCCTCCTTCAGAACGCACAGTGCGACAAGCAGAACAGGCATCTTGGTAGAAGCACAAAGCCAGTAGCTGATCTGTCCACTTCTGCTTAACGTGCGTTCAGCTCCCCCCCTTCACAAAGCGAGCGGCAGAGACGCGAAGTGGCAAAAGGACAGCTGCTGTACAGGCTTTTAAGTGATTGACGCAAACCATGACAAGCACAACACACAGCTGGCCAGCAGCGGCAGCAAGACATCAGCTGAACCGATCTCATCTCTTTAGTGTGCGTTCAGACCCCCCCTTTCACAATGCGAGCAGCGTTATAAGTGCCGCGAGAAAGATATTTAACCACGCCCGGAGCAGGAAATAAAGGACAAATATTGTTTTACAAAAGTTTTAAAGTAAAAATGAAAATAATGCATATGTAACAATTTCCATGAAAATAACAATCTTGTTAAATTGTTTATCCGGTAAACCAAACCCAGGGGTGGGCAAGCGAAGCAAGCAGGGGGCTCTGCCCCCTAGTAATAATAATAGTATTAATAAATCTGCGATGTAGCGGGGGCACGATAGCTGAACTGTGATACAGCGGGGGATCACTGTATTCTTATTTTACTTTGTCACATGCTAAATGATATTCAAAAATCCCATTTTCTTCCACAACCCTTTACACACTTTAAAACTTCAACTAAAATTTCCTACCTCTTACTATGATACACCCACTATAATAATCCTTTGTTTCCTCTAGGTTGCATTTCCACCTTCCGTTTTTGGGTATCCCCTTAAACAATCTTTGCTCTATCTAGTAGCCATTAGTACCTGCTTATTTGTCCACTAAACATATTTTCTTATCTTTTTGCTGCGTCTTCTGGACAGTAGAACTTGTACACTGTGCCCGTCACACTAAGCATTTTCGGGCCTTCTTTGCATTTCTTTGCTTGCACATAAGCACAAATCTCTAAAACACTGAACCTCCACCCTTTGCAGTTAGACAAGTCTTACTACATGAAGCATTTCTCAGAGATCACACCATATACAAGATCAACAATATAAACCATATGAATAGTAAAATTAGGAAGCGCCTACAAAAGAAAGCATCAACTAATAAAAATACACATTAGATGGTTCAAACTAGGATTTAATAAAAACATAGTGAAACTAAAAAAACTACAATAGGTAATATTAAAGTTTTTTTATTTATTTATTTATTTTTTTACTTTAAAAGGTTTAAGGGATTTCCCTTGTTTATGTGTATCCAGCTGAAACGCCATCACTGCCTTATGGTCTAATTTCTATTAGTTTTTCTAAGAATTCAGAAGTTTCGTTATTTTTTTTTTATAAATGAAGATTATAACAAAAAGTAGAAATACCTGTTAAATGTCCACTCATCATTTTGTCATGGCTGTTAAAGAGCTGCCTATATTTGAGCCGCGATGACTGTGGAACAGCCCAGTCTGTAGCTGTTATTACAGTTGGCTGTGCTCTGAAATACAAGGTAACAACAATAAATAAGGTAAAAATGAGTTATTCACTCTGTACTGATAAAAACCAATATAAACCATATTTTCAGAACAGAAGTTGCAATATCCTCTGTAACATATGGGGTAAGTAAAATATTACAATTACAATTTATTCATGACCCATATGTGGCAGGGAAGACGAGTATTACGTTTTGAATGATGACAGCTATTAAATTCCAACAGCCTTCCAACATTTAGAAACTCTGCCATTTTGAAGTAACATAAGAATACTCACAAGTCCATTTTTTAACACTCAATTCCTCTTCTAGTTTAGAAGCAAATGCTACATTTAACTACTATGCAACAAAACTGTTCCCATGAAAAACTGTAGCAAACACAGTTACAAAAACACCAGAAAACATTATTGTAAATGATCCCTCCCTTGTCTGGCTAATCTTTCTTTCCCAGAAAGACCATAATGAGGGCACACCTTACATTAAGCATGGCAGATAAAGTGCAAGTGTGTAACAGTACATTCACATACTATTTGGTGTTGGAGTGGTTCTACATAATGAAATACATACATAACTAGCAATATTAAATTTGAACGTTTCACATATATTTCAAACACAACAATATCTTAATGGCTAATAATGAATTGTGCATTCTAACACCAAAGACAAACCATGGTTAGGGAAGTGTGTGTAAAATGACAGTGAAAAAATCATTCTCTTCACTTTAAATAAAGTGAGTGCATAGTTTTTGTAAATTTATTTTGCTTCCAATATCTGATAAATTGCAGCTGAAAATGTTTAAAGAATTATGTTGGTAAAAAAGACAAAGCTTATTATTCTACAAGCATTTGAATAATTACTATTTTCTAATTAAACAACAGTTTTTGAGTCTTTTTTTACTGCAGTCTCCATGTCAAAGAGGGCACTATCAATATTGTGCAATGTTGGATCACAACCCACAATGAGACTGCAAAAATAATCCAACTATTCTAAGCGTTATTTACTTTTAATAATAACAATAATAATAATAATAATAATAATAATAATAGTAGTAGTACATTTTATTTATATAGCGCCTTTCCTATGCAAGGCGCTTCACAGAGTCTTAGAAAAAAAAAACATTGGATACAAATGTTTTCATGAATAGAACAATGAAACAGATAAAGCATTAAATAGAATAAAAGGCCAACAAACAGAGTAAAATACTAAATTTCATAACTAAAAGAAAAACCTAACAAATAACCTAATATGTGATATAACAGAGACACAAATCTCTGGATCGGTTCGCAGCCGAGTGTGAAGCGGCTGGGATGGGAATCAACACCTCCAAATCCGAGACCATGGTCCTCAGCCGGAAAAGATGGAGTGCCTTCTCAGGGTTGGGAGCGAGATCCTGCCCCAAGTGGAGGAGTTTAAGTATCTCGGGGTCTTGTTCATGAGTGAGGGAAGAATGGAGCGTGAGATTGACAGGCGGAGCGGTGCGGCGTCCGCAGTGATGCGGGCTCTGCATCGGTCTGTTGTGGTGAAAAAGGAGCTGAGCCGTAAGGCAAAGTTTTCAATTTACAAGTCGATCTATGTTCCTACCCTCACCTATGGTCATGAGCTATGGGTAGTGACCGAAAGAACGAGATCGCGAATACAAGCGGCTGAAATGAGTTTTTTCCCCCGCAGAGTGTCTGGGCTCTCCCTTAACGGCAGGGTGAGAAGCTCAGTCATCCGGGAGGGGCTCAGAGTAGAGTTGCTGCTCCTCCGCATCAAGAGGAGTCAGATGAAGTGGCTCGGGCATCTGATCAGGATGGCTCCTGGACGCCTCCCTGGTGAAGTGTTCCGGGCACGTCCAACTGGGAGGAGGCCCCAGGGAAGACCCAGGACACGCTGGAGGGACTATGTCTCCTGGCTGGCCTGGGAACGCCTCGGGATTCTCCCAGAAGAGCTAGAAGAAGTGGCCGAGGAGAGGGAAGTCTGGGCATCTCTGCTCAAGCTGCTGCCCCCGCGACCCGACCTCGGAAAAGTGGAAGAGGATGGATGGACAAATTATCCTGAGCACCTGGACAGAGAGGTAAACTAAAAGAAAGGACAGAATGTTAAGAGCCTTCCTAAATAGATGAGTTTTAAGTTGTTTTTTTAAAAGAATGAATGGAGTCAGCTGATCTAATTAATTTCGGGATGTCATTCCAAAGTCTGGGTGCTATGGAGCTGAAGGCCCCGTCACCCATAGAGTGCAGGTTAGTGTGAGGCACAACAAGATTACCAGAATCAGAGGACCTTAGTAGGCGAACAGGAGCATAGTGATTTAGAAGGTCACTAATGTAGTCCGGCACGAGGCCATTTAAAGCTTTGTAGGTTTATTAATAGAATTTTACATTCAATCCTGTAAGACACGGGGAGCCAGTGAAGGCGAAGCAGGATGGGTGTGATGTACTCACTGTTGCTGGTTCGTGTAAGGACTCTTGCAGCGGAGTTTTGAATCAACTGGAGCTGTGATATAAGATTAGAAGGGGCACCTGCCAGCAGCGAGTTACAATAATCGATGCAGGATGTGATAAAAGCATGGACAAATTTCTCAGCATTAGAAAAGGAGAGGAATGACGAACATGGGACATGTTACAGAGGTGAAAGTAAGAAAGTTTCTTAATGTGGTTTATGTGCGCGGAAAAAGAAAGGGAGGAATCAAAAATGACACCAAGATTTCTTGTATCAGAAAAAGATCTGATGAGATCGCCGTCAAGAGTGACTGAAAAGGAACTAATTTTCTTAAGTAGTGCTTTAGTGCCAATTTGCAGGAGTCCAGTTTTGTTGCAATTTAATTTTAAAGAGTTCTGCTCATCCAGGTTTTAATTTCACCGAGGCAAGTTGTGAGCTGCGAAAACTATGATAAAATTGCACTTTTGACATTGAAATAGAGTTGAGTGTCAGCTGCATAAAGATGATAACCCAGTCCATAGCTACGAATAATATGGCCAAGGGGAAGCATATAAATACAGAAGAGAAGAGGGCCGAGGACAGAGCCCTGAGGAACTTCTTGTGTGACTGGCGCTGAGCTGGATCTGCTGTTGCCAAGACTAACAAACTCTTGCCTATCAGTCAGATAGGACTTGAACCACTGGAGGGCAGTGCCAGAGATACCCAGCATGTTCTCCATTCTGGACAGTAGAATGTCATGTCTGACAGTGTCAAATGCTGCACTGAGGTCTAACAGAGTTAATATGCTGGTTTGTCCAGAGTCTGCTGCCATAAGCAAATCAATTGTTACCTGAAGAAGAGCAGTTTCACAGCTGTGCTGCGCCCTGAAACCAGACTAAAATGGTTCCATCTAATTATTAGAGGTTAAGTAATTGGTGAGCTGGCAGGCTACAACACGCTCAAGAACTTTTGACAAAAAAGTTAAGTGAGAAATAGGCCGAAAATTGTTAGGATCGTCACCATCAAGACCAGACTTTTTTTAACATGGGGGTTACAGAAGCAATTTTAAAAGTGGCTGGCACAAACCCAGCGTCGAAGGATGTATTGTTTATTTTCGTAAGTCAGGATTATGGCATGAAGGCAGAATTTAAGAAGTGTGGGGGGGTGGAGTCCAGTAAACAAGTAGTTGGCCTCATCTTACAAAGCAGGTCATTAACAAATGCCGATGTGACTGGTGAAAATTTAGAAAAGGAGCTGGATGGAGTGGGAAGACAGGGAAGGATATAAATGGATGATGGATTTATGTTAGTTGAATTATTTAGATCTTTAATTTTATTGTGGAAAAAGTGGAGGAATTTTTCACAGACTTGAGTAGAGGAGGTAATTTGGCCAGATGCAGGTTGAAGAAATTTATTAACTACAGAGAACAAAACCCTTGGGTTATCATGGACACTTTCTATTATTCGGTCATAATGTGTTTTTGGCTGCATTTAGTGCATCTCTGTAAGCCCTTTGATGGTCAGAGAAAGCCTGGATGTGAACAGTGAAGCCAGTCTTACGTGACATTCTCTCAAGGTGTTGGCCAGTTGCTTTCATAGAGCGTAGCTATGAATTATACCGTGGAGCTGAATACTTAAAGGAAACCTCATGTTTTAAAGTTTTAGTTTAAATTATTTACTTACGTTGCAACCTCAAATGATTGTGCCTTTTGTAGTTTTGAACCTGACCGGCTGAAGGAGGAATTCTTGGTGAGTGTTGCAGCTGCAGATAAAAAGCAAAAAACAACCGACTATAAAAAGAGTAATTTTTAATAGTTGTTACAAGTAGATGTAAAAGTCACAGCTGCAGTAAATCTAAAATACTAATAGTGTTTTTTCTAATTTATAATGCAAAACACTTCTGCCACAAATAAGTGGCCATTTCATATTGCAAACATATACTGTAGCTAAAATCAGTTTGGTGCCTTAATTGCCCTGAGAACCATGTGCTAAATCTAAAACAAAGGGATGCTGGTGCATTAGGCCATATATAGAGTTCATGAAGTCAAACTAGCCATTGGTAAATTTGTACTCTACCTAATTCTATCTTAATCCAACTGAGTATCCATGGAATATGATCAAGTAACTGGAGAAAACATTCAGTAAAATTAATTCCTATCAAGTTGCTGAAACTATTCTAAGACTGCCTCGGCATTTAGCATTAACCTGCTGAACTGCAAACACACCCTCTATGTTTAGCAGAAAGGAGTAGAGCTTTGTTGGGTCATCAGCTGCCTTGCCTCATTGAGAAAAAATTATGTAGTTGGGCTTGGTATAATGTCAATTCTGATGACTGACTGAAACCGGTCAGAGTTTCATTTGTCAATTTTAGATATCCTTTTTCAATTGTGGTCTGCTCCCACCCAAAGCATAACATGGCTAAAGGTATTTAGGATGATGACCCATACTCAGTTTCATGATACTTTCATGTGTAAATATTCAGCAAAGTGGCCGTTCTTGCTAGCAAGTTTTGTGCCCAGTACTGTGTAAAAAAGCTACTTATATTTTTATTCTTGTCCTGTCTCCATCTGAACTGCACGAGCAATCTGAACAATGCCCATTTAATCTATCTAGTATTACCTGCACATGCAGTACAGAGCTGTTATTCATTCAAATATCTAAATAAATGTAAAGGACTAATGCATCTCATAAAGAGGCTGCACTCAGTGTAACATTATCAGTGGAGATTTTGATTTTATTTTCAATAATATGTATTTTAAAAACACACTGGAAAACATAAAAAAATTATCTTAAACCAGAACTTTAATAATTTATATCACCAGTCACAGCCAATGGATAACAATTAAAAATGTATAGACACATATGTATATATTCATATATAAATCTATGCAGGTATATACAAATTGAATGTATGCCCTGATGAAAAACAAGCATCTATATACGTTTCATAAATTAATAAAGTTAAACAGTATCAAGTTGTCAATTTTGTTTCTTACTAAATAAATAGAAAAAATGCAAAGCAATTGTTTCTAAATAGTGATTACCTAAACCCTATGGTGACAAATGATTTAGGTTGTGTATGACCATAACATGCTATTCTCAAACCTATCCTCATAATAGTTCATGGACACAAGAGCCTTCGGTTTATTCCAGCACAACTGAATGTTTTGTCCTTTAAGGAATGGCTTTCTTACTACCACTTGCTCGTCAAACTTTCAGCACAAAGTCTCCTCTTCACAGTAGAAACTGAAACTTGCTTTTACTAACCACCGTTAAGCAGTGCTTGACACTGAGGTGCCTATTACGCAACCTGGTGACCCTCAGAAACTTGTCTTCTGATTGGGATAAGTTTGGGTCTGCCAGATCTCTTCCTATCAGAGTTTCTTCTGGTTTCCTTTTGCCTTTGGATTATGTAGGACATCTTACTAACTGACACTGACTGTTTTTGCAATATTTGTTAATGGAAGTCCTATACTTCTAAGGTTAATATAGCTCTGTCCAATTCAATTTGTTAATTAATGTTTTCTTGCCATTATCACTACAACTTACAACTTTCTACAATGTAATATTGTCTATGTAGTACTTCAGAGGGTGTAGTAACACAGTCTGTTCCAACTCTGCTTTAAGACAGAGGGTTTTTAAGTAATCAACAGAAATAGGGACACCTGTGCAAACTGCTTGTTTCAACTTGCAAGGCTTAATTTACTTTAATTGGGGAAGAACATCTGTAGGCTATAGCCTATTAGTTGTTCCCTGAAGAAGGTTCATTTGTAATATTCCGGAAGTTCCTTTTTTCACTTTTTGCTAACCTAAACTTTAAATTTAAACCTGTAGCAGTTTACTACTTACCTTTTCACCATTTTAGGACATTTACTGGATTTCAACTGATTAAATCTGAAGAAAAACTGAAAAAAACTACGGTGTTCTAAAACGTTTGACCAGTATTGTATATACAAAGCACTCAAAGTTATACTGGGGGAAGGAATTCACTTACATGAATGAGTAAAACCAGGAAGAGGCTGGATCATTGCAGGAGTTCCATTAGCCATTGGTTGCACTCCTGGGGCAACAGAGGTCACAAGAGGTGGGGACATTCCAACTACTGGTAAAGGAGCCATTGGCACCGGGGCTACTGAAGTCATCCCTGGCATAGCAGTAATGGCACCCATACCTTAACAAACAAAGTGAAAAATTCTGAAATTACCATATCTTGTGAACAAAAAATTAACTAAAAAAATGAGAACTGAAATTTTCTGATAGGCATACTATTAAAGTAAAAAACAGAAACAAAAAACATTTTTATAATAGTGTAAAGTGCAAGTTCACACAAAAGCATTTTTAAAGCCAAATTACTTTATAATATTATCTGCAAAGAAACATGTTTTGAGGAAATGTCTCCAGTATTTATAAGATATCAATTTCTTGCCATTGAAGGAAAAATAAGTATCAATCTAATTACCCTAAAAATGAAACAAGGCAAAATAACCTCTTAATTCTTCTTGGATCGTAGAAACTAAAAGAAAGATGCGGTGATAAGTAATATAAATACATTTATGAGGCAATTCCAATAACGCACAAATAATACAATATTAACATTACCAGACGCATGTACAATTTAAGGATAAATATGTAATACACAGACCAATATGATTAGAAAGAAATATGAAAGTGGTGATTGCACTATTAAATTACTTATGTGATCAGCAGACAAAGAAATAAACATTTTCATTTTTAAAACATATTTGCTCCAAAACTCTAGTAAGTGCAAAATCCAATATTATACAAATAATAGAGCAAGAAAAAGAGAAACCTAGCCTGTGGGTTGGGTCAGTCCAATAAAGAACATTTCTAGAATGTCTTAATTTAAATGCTTCTACTACAACAATCACTGCGCCCTACCAAAATGAATTTTAAGAAATTTCCTAAACAATCTCTCTCTAGTGAAGGTCTGAATGTAGTTTTTTGCTTTTAATACTAGAATTAACATTCAGAGATCGAGGAAGGAAGCATATAGCCCTAAAGCTAAATCTTACACTCAGCATCAATAACAACAAATTGCCTTAATAATAGCTAAATTCTGTAGTTCAACACCTTATTGAGACTCTGATATCAGTGCAGTTACAATCTGAGGGTAGAACTACCCTTTTAAATTCTGGCTATATACTTCCTCCTTTCTTAAAGCGTACAGCATGAATATTTGCTATTAAGAACTTTATTTTATACAATACATATTGTCACTTGAATCTTTTGAAAACCTCTATTCTAAATATTACCTCTCACAAAAACATCCATCCATCCATTTTCCAACCCGCTGAACCCGAATACAGGGTCACGAGGGTCTGCTGGAGCCAATCCCAGTCAACACAGGGCACAAGGCAGGAACCAATCCCGGGCAGGGTGCCAATCCACCGCAGGACACACACCAAGCACACACTAGGGACAATTTAGAATCGCCAATCCACCTAACCTGCATGTCTTTGGACTGTGGGAGGAAACCGGAGCGCCCCGGAGGAAACCCATGCAGACACGGGGAGAAACATGCAAACTCCACGCAGGGAGGACCTGGGAAGCGAACCTGGGTCTCCTAACTGCGAGGCAGCAGCGCTACCACTGCGCCACCCTAGTAAAACATTATTAAATTATTATTAAATTATTAAAACATTATTTCATTATTAAAACATTAATTTCATTATTAAATGTAAGTTATAGACTTTACTACATTAAAAGAAAACAGTCTTTCATCATTATCTAATACTGGAGTTTTACTGTAACTTATTCACATATTCACCTTATTAGTCAAGCTCCATTTAATCCAGTTTAGCATCTCAGGTGCTGGAACCTATCCTGGCAGCATTATTTACAAGGTGTGAACATCCAAAATTAAGTGCCACTCCATCAATGACTACACTTGCATACATCTCCACAGTTGCTCAAACTGAGCTCCACCAAAATAGGAGACGTATATTTAGAAAGTGTTTGGGATTGAGCCTAGGGAAATGATGAAGCACCACTAACTACTCTGCCTTGTAACTAAGAAATATGATGACAGATATATGTTAAAACTATACCAGTACTTTCATAATACACCTTAATTTTGCATACTTTTGGGAAAACAACCGTGCAATTAAATTTTTAAATTGCACTACTGGTCAAACGTTTTAGAACCTTATTTTTTTCCAGGTTTCCTTCAAGTGTAATCAATTAAAATGCAATGAATGATCTAAAATGGTGAAAGGTAAGCAGTAAACTGTGGAAAGTTTAAAGTTTAGGTTAGAAAAACCTGAAAAATGGAAATTTCAAAATATTAAAATGGACCTTCTTCAAGGACCAACTAATAGGTTACAACCCGGATGTTCTGCAGCAATTGAAGTTAATTAAGCTTTGCAAGTTGAAGCAAACAATTTGCATAGGTGTCCCAACTTTTGTTGATTACTTAAAAACTATCTGTCTGTCTTAACCCTTTGCGGTCGTTAGGCCAGAAAACTGGCCTTAGTAAAAAGTGCGCTATAGGTCGTCAGGCCTACGCTGGTGGCCCTGCAAGTTTCTGACCGATTTGCACAGTCGCCTGGTCGAGAAAAGTGGCCTGTGTTATTCCTACGTGCTTGAAAAAATAACTGCTGTAATTATTGGCATTTTTTCAATAATTAATTACGACTAATGTAGCGTGACGTTGAAAATTAAATACGACTGCAAAGGGTTAAAGCAGAGTTGGAACAGACAGTGCTACTACATCCTCCCAAGTATTACCTATTTCACTGTAGAAAGTTGCAATTCCAGATAATGACAAAAAAAGACAATTAACAAATTAAAATGAAAAAGACCATTATTACTGTTAGAGGTTTAAGCCATTCATTTAGAGAAGTTATAAAAAACAAAGTGTCAGTGAGTACAGTGTCCTACACAATCCAAAGGCAAATAGAAACTGGAAGAAACTCTGATAGGAAAACATTTGGCAGACCCGAAGTCACAACCCAATCAGAAGACAAGTTTCTGAGGGTCACCAGCTTGTGTGAAAAGGTACCTCACAGCACAACAGCTTCAAGCATAGCTTAAAAGTGGTTGAAAAAAGCAAGTCTCATTTTCCATTGTGAAGAGGAGACTTTGTGCTAAAGGCTTGACAGGCAAATGCAGTAAGAAATTCATTCCTCAGAGGACAAGACAGAGCCTTGAAATACCAGCAGTGGACTACTGTAAATTGGAAGTTTTATGTACCAAAAAAATAATAATTTGAAATCTTCAGTTCATCATGCAAGGTGTTCATATGCTGTCAAGTTGGTTAAAGGATAGTTCCTCAGGTGTGACACCAACTATCAAAACTGGAGAAGGAAGTGAGATGGTCTGGGGTTCTTTTGCTGGAGGAAGAGTTGGTGGTTTGTACAGTGTGACTGGCATTTTGAATCAAAAGTGTTACCACAGTTTGGTGGCTATATCCCTTGTCTTGTGCTTTTTTATTTAACATTTTTTTTTATTTCTTCTATGCCTTAATTTCATGAAACACACTGCATGAATTTCCATAAAAACTAAACAAAATTGAAGTGTTCTAAAACTTTCAACCAGTAGTGTATATATGGATGTTAATACCTAAGTATCATACATTCAGCTTTACTTTTTGCAAGACATGGTCTAAAATTGATTACAACTGTTTACACTACATAAACTCAAGTTGACAGTGATGTAACATTTACCCTAAATTAGACCCCATCAATGAGATTATCTTCAGCAGCCACCTTATCTCTTCCAGGTGTTTCGGTTTGCCTCTTAGCTTATACGGAACAGCCTACAACTTTCACTTGCTTATTCAGCAGCATTGTGATTACCAACATTCTTTATGTGGCCTTTCCATTATAATACTAGATGGCGCACTGTTGCGGAAAATACTCAACAAAGAACAGTCTTGAGCCATTGTTATATGTGAAATTCAAATATGGCCATTCTTTATTTGCACCTATAGGGTGAAGCCCACAAGTACCTTTTTAAAGCACCATGGCAGACTAAAAAACTAGCAGAAAAGCTTACATTATCAGGCTCACTTACATAACACATTTCAATACATTTTAATTTTAACAAATCAGCTGTAGATAAATGAGATATCTCCAGAAACACACTTCTGAATTAAATATTATGTACAGTCCGAAATTAGTTAAACTTATTAAAAGTCCTAAATATAAGAGATAAAAGACATCATATGTAAACTGTTATCTGAGACAAAGCACAAAGTTAATCCAAAATGTGCTGGTACTAATTAAATCAGGGTGTCCTAGCTTGGCAGGCAGGCAGTTTCAAGCACTTTTTTTTTTTTTTTTTTTTTTTATAAACCTTTTCCCTTATGCACCATTGTTTAATGATCTCTCAATAAGCTTTATTACATTAATCTTTACTGCAATCAGATAGATTCTGGTATAGTTTAAAAGTAGAAAAAACTCAAGAGAATAATTTTCAGTATATTGTAATCTTTCATTATGAACGTAAACTAGCATTTTAAAAAATAATCATTGGCCACACTGAATAGCTTTAAATCTTATAGCATCTCCAACTAGCTGTTCTAATTTGCATATAATCCCTCATTTCTGTCACTTACTTTTTTCTTTTTTGCTGTATTTGATGGGAAAGGAGAATTCAGATCAGATTCCTAGGTAACATGTTTAATATTTAACCATGTGAATTTACTAAAATTAATACAATTCCATTAACCCCAATTGACATAGCTTTTATTTTAAAAGGCCTGAATTGCAAGACTAAAAATTGGCTAAAAAAAAAATTTAAAAAAATCTTCCCTTTATTGAACACATTATATATGCATTCACAATTTAAGTAAGCATCCATTTACTGATGATTTAGAAAAGCTGATTTAGAAGCTGATTTAGAAGTGCCCTTTGTTATGGAAGACGAAATAATTTATCAGCATAGCAACCCTAATTACATCTAGACTGCTGTTCTGTACTTGTGTTGTGATTTAATACAATGCTTTAACTATTTGCAATTCTTACACTAGAATAAGGACAGCCCAAATGTTAAGATATAATACTTCCTCATAAGGGAAAAAGGTTGTATATTTGTAGGTATATTTCTTCAAATAGCATAACATTTATCATTTACTTTGGTCTAGTTGCAATAATTACTTTTCAATTGTGAAAAAAAAAGTAGGATAAAATACCCTCCTTTCCCACATGCATGATTCCTTCAATTTTGCCATCCTGTTGACACCTGGTGGGCAGAGGCCATATGGAAGAAAACAAGCATTATTATTCCTGTCTCATTGTAGTGATTTTAATGATAAAGAATAAAGGCGCGTATAAGTTGGACTTCAGAACTTTCTGCACTGGCAGAACCAACAAGAAAAAGAGTAATGACTAATAGCTAGAGAAAATTTACACATATGGTGTGCACAATGATACAAAATGGTAGTGTTGGCAATTAACACCACCACTTCACTTTTCTTGATCCAGGGTACCATATTCCATCATTTAAATACACAGTTACTAATCCATACAAAAATAATTTATTGAGAAATTTCTTAAAAGAAGTTAGCCACTGCCAATACATAATCCCAACTGATTTATGGACTGCATAAGTGAGGAAAGTACTCCACAATCACATGCCACTACAGTGGCATACAAAAGTATTCAATCTCTTCAGTCATCATAATTTTCTGCATGACAAAAGAATTTGTACACATTTATCCTTTCAGTATTTTTAATATGAACTCTTATGCTGTAAAAATACATTTCCAAAGTCAAAATAAACCATTTTCTGTAGATATTTAACTGACCCCTCCTTTAACCGTCACCTTATCGTGGTGGAGGGGTTTTGCGTGTCCCAATGATCCTAGGAGCTCTGTTGTCCGGGGCTTTATGCCCCTGGTAGGGCACCCAAGGCAAACTGGTCCTAGGTGAGGGATGAGACAAGAGCGGTTAAACAAACCTCCTATGAAGAAAAAACAATTTTGGATGGCGTTTTCCCTTGCCTGGACGCGGGTCACCGGGGCCCCACTCTGGAGCCAGGCCTGGAGGTGGGGCTCGATGGCGAGCGCCTGGTGGCCGGGCCTGCACCCATGGGGCTCGGCCGGGCACAGCCCCGAAGAGGCAACGTGGGTCCCCCCTTCCCATGGGCTCACCACCTATGGGAGGGGCCAAGGAGGTCGGGTGCAGTGTGAGTTGGGTGGTGGCCGAAGGCGGGGACCTTGGCGGTCCGATCCTCGCTACAGAAACTGGCTCTTGGGACGTGGAATGTCACCTCTCTGAAGGGGAAGGAGCCTGAGCTAGTGCGCGAAGTTGAGAGGTTCCGGCTAGATATAGTCGGACTCACCTCGACGCACAGCTTGGACTCTGGAACCAATCTCCCTTGAGAGGGGCTGGACTCTGTACCACTCTGGAGTTGCCCCCGGTGAGAGGCGCCGAGCAGGTGTGGGTATACTTATTGCCCCCCAACTTGGAGCCTGTACATTGGGGTTTACCCCGGTGACGAGAGGGTAGCCTCCCTTCGCCTTCGGGTGGGGGGACGGGTCCTAACTGTTGTTTGTGCGTATGCACCGAACAGCAGTTCAGAGTACCCACCCTTTTTGGAGTCCCTGGAGGGGGTGCTAGAGGGCATACCTTCTGGGGACTCCTTCGTTCTGCTGGGAGACTTCAATGCTCACGTGGGCAATGACAGTGAGACCTGGAAGGGCGTGATTGGGAGGAATGGCCCCCCCAATCTGAACCCGAGCGGTGTTTTTGTTATTGGACTTCTGTGCTCGTCACGGATTGTCCATAACGAACACCATGTTCAAGCATAGGGGTGTTCATATGTGCACTTGGCACCAGGACACCCTAGGCCTCAGTTCGATGATCGACTTTGTGCTCGTGTCGTCGGACTTGCGGCCACATGTCTTGGACACTCGGGTGAAGAGAGGGGCAGAGCTGTCAACTGATCACCACCTGGTGGTGAGTTGGCTTCGATGGTGGGGGAGGATGCCGGTCAGGCGTGGTAGGCCCAAACGTGTTGTGAGGGTCTGCTGGGAACGTCTGGCAGAGCCCCCTGTCAGAAGTAGCTTCAACTCCCACCTCCGGCAGAACTTCGACCACATCCCGAGGGAGGTGGGGGACATTGAGTCCGAATGGGCCATGTTCCGTGCCTCTATTGTTGAGGCAGCTGACCGGAGCTGTGGCCGTAAGGTGGTCGGTGCCTGTCGTGGCGGCAATCCCCGAACCCGTTGGTGGACACCGGCGGTGAAGGATGCCGTCAAGCTGAAGAAGGAGTCCTACAGGACCCTTTTGTCCTGTGGGACCCCGGAGGCAGCTGATAGGTACCGGGCAGGCCAAGCGGAATGCGGCTTTGGTGGTTGCTGAGGCAAAAACTCGGGCGTGGGAGGAGTTTGGGGAGGCCATGGAGAATGACTTTCGGACGGCTTCGAGGAGATTCTGGTCCACCATCCGGCGTCTCAGGAAGGGGAAGCAGTGCAGTGTCAACACTGTATATGGTGGGGATGGTGCGCTGCTGACCTCGACTCGGGACGTTGTGGGTCGATGGGGGGAATACTTCGAAGACCTCCTCAATCCCATTAACATGCCTTCCAATGAGGAAGCAGAGCCTGGGGACTCAGAGGTGGGCTCCCCCATCTCTGGGACTGAGGTCACCGAGGTGGTCAAAAAACTCCTTGGTGGCAGGGCCCCAGGGGTGGATGAGATACGCCCGGAGTTCCTCAAGGCTCTGGATGTTGTAGGACTGTCTTGGCTGACACGCCTCTGCAACATCGCATGGACATCAGGGGACAGTGCCTCTGGATTGGCAGACCGGGGTGGTGGTCCCCCTCTTTAAGAAGGGGGATCGGAGGGTGTGTTCCAACTACAGAGGGATCACACTCCTCAGCCTCCCTGGAAAAGTCTATTCAGGGGTCCTGGAGAGGAGGGTCCGTCGGATAGTCGAGCCTCGGATTCAGGAGGAACAGTGTGGTTTTCGTCCTGGTCGCGGAACAGTGGACCAGCTCTATACCCTTAGCAGGGTCCTGGAGGGTGCATGGGAGTTTGCCCAACCAGTCTACATGTGTTTTGTGGACTTGGAAAAGGCATTCGACCGTGTCCCTCGGGGAATCCTGTGGGGGGGTACTCCGAGAGTATGGGGTACCGGCCCCCCTGATAAGGGCTGTTCAGTCCCTGTACGATCGGTGCCAGAGCTTGGTCCGCATTGCCGGCAGTAAGTCGAACCCATTTCCAGTGAGAGTTGGACTCCGCCAGGGCTGCCCTTTGTCACCGATTCTGTTCATAACTTTTATGGACAGAATTTCTAGGCGCAGCCAGGGCGTTGAGAGGGTCCGGTTTGGTGGGCTCAGGATTGGGTCACTGCTTTTTGCAGATGATGTTGTCCTGTTTGCTTCATCAGGCCGTGATCTTCAGCTCTCTCTGGATCGGTTCGCAGCCGAGTGTGAAGCGGCTGGGATGAGAATCAGCACCTCCAAATCCGAGACCATGGTCCTCAGCCGGAAAAGGGTGGAGTGCCCTCTCAGGGTTGGTAGCGAGATCCTGCCCCAAGTGGAGGAGTTCAAGTATCTCGGGGTCTTGTTCATGAGTGAGGGAAGAATGGAGCGTGAGATCGACAGGCGGATCGGTGCGGCATCCGCAGTAATGCGGGCGCTGCATCGGTCTGTCGTGGTGAAAAAGGAGCTGAGCTGCAAGGCGAAGCTCTCAATTTACCAGTCGATCTATGTTCCTACCCTCACCTATGGTCATGAGCTATGGGTAGTGACCGAAAGAACGAGATCGCGAATACAAGCGGCTGAAATGAGTTTCCTCCGCAGGGTGTCTGGTCTTTCCCTTAAAGATAGGGTGAAAAGCTCAGTCATCCGGGAGGGGCTCAGAGTAGAGCCGCTGCTCCTCCGCATCGAGAGGAGTCAGATGAGGTGGCTCGGGCATCTGATCAGGATGCCTCCTGGACGCCTCCCTGGTGAGGTGTTCCGGGCACGTCTAACCGGGAGGAGGCCCCGGGGAAGACCCAGGACACGCTGGAGGGACTATGTCTCTCGACTGGCCTGGGAACGCCTTGGGATTCTCCCGGAAGAGCTAGAAGAAGTGGCCGGGGAGAGGGAAGTCTGGGCATCTCTGCTCAAGCTGCTGCCCCCACGACCCGACCTCGGATTAAGCGGGAGACAATGGATGGATGGATATTTAACTGAAGAAGAAAAACTCAAAAGTTAGTGTTTGTATAAATATTCAAGCCAAACACAGTAATACGTTGTCAAGAACATTTTGCTGCAAAACAGCCTTAATTCTTTTGGAGTAAGTATGGAACACTTCTGCACACTATTCAGGATTGATTCTTTCCCATTCTTCCTGGCAGAAATTACAGAGATCCTATAGGTTGGTGTGACAGTGCCTCTGGACAGCAGTTTTCAAATAGTGTCATGGATTCTCAATAGGGTTAAGATCAGGGTTTTGACTTTGCCATTCCAGAACATTCACCTTTCTGTTTCTGAGCCATTCCAATGTCACTTAGACCTTATGCTTAGGTTCATTGTCATGCTGAAATATAAATCTTCTCCTGAACCATAGGTTCATAGCAGATTGGAACAAGTTCTCCTGCAATACTGGGTGGTAATTTGTGTCCATCCATTGTCCCTCCAACTCTGACAAGATTCCCAGTACCAGCACAATGAAAAGCATCCTCATAGCATTATGCTGCAATGACCATATTTCACCGTAGGTAAAGTGTTTCTTGAGGCATGAGCTGTGTTAGTTTTACGCCACACATACAGTACCTCTTTGTAGCCTGACCAAAAAATTCCATTATGTGCTCATATGACCATAAAATCTTCTCCCACATCTTAATTGGGTCTTTCTCGTGATTTTATGCAGACCTTCTTAAGGAATGGCTTCTTTCTCACTATACTCCCGTACAGGCCAGTGTTATGGAAAACTCTTGAAATTGGGGACCCATGTATCTTCGCTCCAGTTTCAGCCAAACAGCATTGCAGACTTCTGAGAGTGAAGGTTTTATTTTTAGTAGCCTCTCTCACCAGTCAACGACTTGCTCTAATGTTTAGTTTTGAGGGACGGCCTGTTCTAGTAAGAGTCTGGGTGCTGTGATGAATCTTCTACTTTCTGATGATGGATCCAACAGTGCTTAATGGGACATTCAAACTCTTCGATATTTTTTGCAGCCATTTCCTGCCTTGTGCATTTCAATGACTGTTTCTCACATCAGCAGAGTGTTCCTTTGTCTTCATTTTTGCAGTGATTGTTCAACAAAGACTTCTGCCCTTACAAAGGATACTCACATGATATAAAGATGTAAGGGATCATAAGTACCACCTATTATGTTTAACTATGGTCAGATGACTGTCAATTTTGTGTCGTTTGTGATTAATTTGTCATTTGTGTAAAACTGGAGCTTTCTAAGAACAGAGGTACAAATACTAAGGCAGATATTAACTTTTGAGTTTTTCTTCTTCAGTTAAATATGTACAGAAAATGGTTTAATTTGACTTTGGAAATGTACTGTTACAGTATAAGAGTTCCTATTAAAATGCTGAATAAATAAATATGTGTATAAATCTTTTGTCATGCAAAAAATTATGATGACTTTCAAAGGAATTGAATACTTTTGCACTCCATGGTACATCAATAAAGACAAATGAAATTAGCAGTACTACAGACAGTTTGCAGCCAGACATACAGCTAAGAATTTACTTAATGACCACACCAGCACACGGTACCCCTGTTAGTTCCAAATAAAAGGCACTGGAACTGCACTTAATGAAATCAAAACACACATCCACACAAACAGTTGGGATAATCAAGAGTAATTTTCAGAGTTCTTGAAAAGTTTTGACTAGTAGAAGAAGCAGTAGGTTGATTAACATATTCCTAATAAAATAGGCTTAATGTATAAACCGTTTCATTGCTTGTAACTTTTAAGTTCTAATCATTGAAGGAATTTAGAAAACACAAAGTGTAAAAGGAATAAACTGGTGTATATTGTTACTAATTGGAATCGACAAACAACAGACTTGTCCACCTATGAATTACTTACCAAATCCTGCAGCAATAGGTATTGGGGGTTGCTTCATTACAGGGGGTAATGATGGTGGGAGTGGATGCCCCTGTAACTTCAATTTAATTAGTTTCATAGCTATAGAAAACTCATGTTGATCCATCTTCCCATCATTATTCATATCAGCCAAGGCCCTGCAAAATAATGACAAATGTTAATATAGTCCATCCACTAATTTCTAAACTGTCTTCCATTTTAATGTTGTGCTAGGATGTAGGCCACTAAAATAGCACACCAGACTCACAACCAGGCAGACACATGCACACTTTCTCTTTACAACCCAGCCTGCAGCAACCAGTTAACCTAAATCCACTACCATAGAAAGTTTGGATGCATTAGGAAAAGTAAGACGACAGACATAACCCAGGAAAACGCTGAAGATGTAGATAGTATACACAAGAATGCCAGTGACTAGACCAAAACAGCTGTCAAGCAACAAGATTAGTGAATTGCGTTAATGATACTGGAAAAGTAATCTAAATATCAAAGTACACTCGGAAGGGTATTTTTAGTTCATTGCAGATAAATTAACCACTGCAATTCAAATCTCAATTTCACATTGAAAAAGCAAATGAAGGGCTTACCATATCTGTGCAAGAACGGGTGGAGGTAATCCAGATTGTAAAAAGAAATTCCTAGCTTGATCACCTGTTTAAAAAAAAAAAAAACATAACTCAAACATTGCTAATAAAAGAAAACAAGTAATGAGCAGTATTATTTTACATTGTGTCAATTACTTCTCAATGTAAAGCCTAGGGCATACATCAAAGTAGTTTACTCATGCTATTTTACATTAAGATATAGATTTTCTTTAATTCCTGACATAAGTTACTAATCTAATACAGACTACACATACTACCATTGGAAGCACAATAATGTAATAATAATAAGTCACTGTTGAAGCAGGCTGGCACGGGCACCCTCAGCCCAAAAGAAGGCATTTGGAGTCTCAGGACAGGCAACAGAATCAAGATTTATTGTACGGTGCACATATAGACTCACTTAAGATGGCAAAAGCGAGCAGCCATTGGCAGCCCTTACGTTTATTATAGATCTTATCAAACAAGTCGTTATTTGTCCTCATCCGACTTCTAACATTCCCCTGCTCTAGCTCTTCCCTTAATTAATTCCCCCATTTTTTCTCAGCTGAGCGGGTATCAAACACCTCTCTGTCCATCTGGTCTGTCTGACAAGGCCTACCTGTACTCCTTACTAGCTCAACACTTGCTACCATTATTTATAGTCGGGAGCCCATTCTTTTCCAGCTCTTCTGCATGTCTAACCTTTGGCTTATGAACTATTGGTGGTTTCCAGCTCATATAGAATATCAAAAAAATTTGTAGGCATAAGTCTGTTTAATCCTAACTCTTACATCTTAATGCTTAGTGAAATATAGTATTTACTTTTCTCAAGTGCTTATAATACTTTTCTAATTCGCAGAGATTACCAATTTCAAGAATACATTTTTCTATATCACTTATTAATCTACAACTTTAAACATCCAATTTTAACACTTTCTTGCAAAATAAACTGATTCAAGATTAAAAGGAAGGGTCACCAATTTTGACATAAGCTCTCCTATTTATATGTGGCACTACCTAGACCAGGGGTCTGCAACCTTCACTATCAAAAGAGCCATTTTGCTCCCTCTTCCTCCAAAGAAAAATAGTCTGGAGCCGCAAAACATAACACAGCTTATAAACTTTTAAAAGTTTTAATCTTTTTTTAGATTTTACATGTTACAACCACGGAATACAACAAACAGAAGTGCAGTGTGCATGTGTAGGCCTACTTTGAAATAAATTAAACTGAACTCTGCAGGCCTATTTGAGTCCTTCCTATACCTGTATAAAATTAAAATAAAAACTAGCCCACTTTAATATAAATAAAACATTTAGCTGTAGCTTAGCAGCTTTAAAAAAGTAAACATAAATTCCATTTCAGTGTGCTCTCATCCTCTTCAGGTTTCCCTCTCAGCCAGCAATCAACTGAAGCACCTGAACATACAAAAAAACCTACATCAGCTCCGGGTCTGAAATAAATGTGTTTTTTTTTTTTTTTTAAATATTAGCCTATTAAATGCTATTGTTCTCACCTGTTTAATGTGACTTCTGTTTCTGAAGTTCGCTGCAGATCATCTCTAGCACTTTGAGCTACTTTTTGTATGAAAATGTGCTATATAAATAAATGTTGTTGTTCTATGTCGGGGCTGTACGATGTGACTTTGACCTTCACACAGGACTGCAGGCTCATGTGTGAGGTGGGAGAGATATTTGGACTTTATGAAGTTCATTCTTGAGAAAACTTGCTCACATAAGTATGTTGAGCCAAAGATGGACAGGACTCCAAATGCATATTTTTTCATGTTCATATATGTTTCGGGAATGGCACTCCATGTATTGAAAACAAGTTTGTCGGGTTTGGGAGGTTTTCAATATCAGTCCATTTTGTGCTCTTTAGCGAGAGTAGCCTTCTGACGGGCGACTTCTTCAAGATCCGCTGTCAGGCATTTGAACTTGGACACCCATAAATCTTTATCCGCTATGCGGCCAGTTCAATTTCTAGATCGGGCTTACTTACTCCTGTGAATGCGGATGTGTTCAGCAGGGATGGGTCGATGTCCAGGGAAGGAGAGAGTGTTTTTTTTCTTTCTGAACTCACTGAATCTTTCTCTAAATGCAGCTTGCATTGCAATAATTGTACGGTGGAAATAATCACAATTTATGTGAATGTTCACTGCTTTGAACTCTCTCAGGGAGGGGAAGTGAGAGAGTGTACCTTTCTGTACATCTCTGGCAAACACTGTCATCATGCGCTCAAACACCAAAACATTTAAAGTCAGAGAATAGATGCTCTGATATTTTTATGAACGATTCTTTCATGTATTCTCCGTCTGTGAACGGCTTACCCCTCCTTACGATCTCTTGAGCTGCCATAAAACTAGCAGCTGTAGTTGATTGTGGAGAAGTGATCCACTTTTTGAAAGTATGTTTGCTCTGTTCAGCTTTCCGTTGCAGTTCCGAAATTGCTCTCTTTCGCTCATCTTCACTTGGGTATTTTTCAGTGAATGCTGAGTGCTTGTTTCGAAAATGTCTTTCAACGTTACATTTTTTGTTGTTCGATAATTTATCGCCACATATTAAGCACACCGGTAAGCCAGCGTCGTTGGCGGTGAAGGCAAATGCTTCTGTCCACGCAGAATTAAACTCTCTGTTCTCTTCTGGGATTTTTCATTTTTGGGATTTATTCATGGTTAGTGCAGGGGTCGCACACTCCAGAAGCCACCTGCAGGTAAAGGCGAGGGCTATAGACGTAGATGTGACGCATATTTTAGTTGACAAATTATAAATAAAAATTAGATGTTAAAGTGTATAACAGTAGTAGTAGTAAATAAACATTATATATATTACATATATTATATACAAATTAAATTAAGAAATTGCCGTTATTCATTTTCATGTTTTTTTTTTTTTTGTCAAGGCCAAAAGGAGCCATTACAAGGAGGCTGAAGAGCCGCATGCGGCTCCAGAGCCGCGGGTTGCCGACCCCTGACCTAGACTAAACCATTTTTTATTTGTTGGCTATATAAACAATGTATAATAGTACTAGTAATTTTTTTAAAGGTCCATAGTGGCTATTGTACTGATCTACGTTGTGGCCTATTGAAGAAGTACCTCGGGGGGGGGTCATCAAATATCTAAGTAAAATGATCAGAAAGTTCACCAGCATTGCAGAACTGATCATAAATGCAAATGAAACAATGTCAGGAAAGACAATAATAGCTAATATGACTAACACTGCTAAACCAAACAATGAAGCGCTGATGAAGCGTACCTTCAGTGACAAGTTCATACTCATTACTGACCATGCCAAAAACTAAAAGTTCCCATCCAGTAGCAGTTATAATATTATTTAGGAAGATTTTAGTTTTGAGCTGGTTTCTCCAATAGTATGAGGAAACTGCAACGAAACAAGTCTGTCAAAGTGTTTATTTATATATATATATATATATATATATATATATATATATATATATATATATATATATATATATATAAATATATATATGTATAAAAAAATCAAATCATACACATTGCTGTACCAAGCGCTTTTCATGATACAGCTCAAAGGAAACTGCACCATGCTGCTGCATTCATGCAGGCACCATTAGTTACAGCCACTGCCAGCCAAATCTAATCACTTAGTCGCCATCACACAATTCAAGTTCTGCTAAAATATACTGAGAAGAAACTTAACTGTTTAATAATTGAGCACTGAAAAGTAGTGGCACCAAACATTATACAGTAAATCTGATTAAATATCATTTTAAAATAAAAGAAAGTAGCATGATACGGCAGCATACTTTGCGGTGAGGGTTAAAAAAAAAAAAAAAACAAAGAAAAACGAAGGTGTGACAGAGCCCTAGTGTTACAGATTGTTGTCCCAAGAATGAACAGCACAGAAAAAACACTTGCCTGCAGCTAAAAATAATTGCAGATGTGTCTTAATGCATTTACCTCATTGATAAAATGCATTGTTGACTGACAAAAAACATTTAACCTGTAGAAAATCAACAAATGCCTACTTCAAATGCAACAGTTTACAGGCTTAAATGGATTAATGTTTCTATTATTTAGAAAAAAGGATACTATAAGAAACATCCTAGGGATGACCACTGGTAAGCTACAAGGCTTAACTGCCAAAAACTAGAATGATGGATGGATGGATGGATGGATGGATAGATGGATAGATGGATGGATGGATAGATGGATAGATGGATAGATGGATACTTTATTAATCCCAAAGGGAAATTCACATGAATGAATGGACTGGCAGCATACCTTCTGACAACCTTGGTAAGCAATAAAAAACAATATTAATAGAAGAATGATACAGTATATTATAACTGCATTTAGGTGAATATACAGTATTTTTAGTTATGTTCAAATAAAATGTGAAAGCATAAACTACCATCATGTGCTGGCTAACTGGTTACAGGTCATCCACCTTAAAACAAAAACATCCTGTGAGACCTCAATTACTGCTAAATTTACTCCTTCAGATTTACTTTGAGGAAGATTATTTAAATTTGTCCACTAGGTGATTCAGTTTTCTCTCCACAGTCCAAAGACATTCCGTTTAGGTAGACTGGAGATGCTAAATTAGACTGGTGAATGTGTTTGTTTATGTGTGTGTATGTTCACTCTGCAATGGACTGGCGCCTTGTCCAGGGGATTGTTCTTGCCTTGAACTCTATACTTGCTAGGATAAGCTCCATCCCTCTGCAGCCCTGCCGTGGATAGCAGGTATAGAAAATGGTATGATACGTATTCCTCTTTTACATGCCAAATAGCTGTTTCAGACAGTAAAATAATTCACCAGTACAAGTTACTGAAGTGCCATGCAAATCGCATGCACAGATAGAACTTGCTGTCCTTGATTACTTGTGTACAGAAAGACAGGCTTCAACACGTCAAATTCCCATTAGGGACTTACAAAAACTTCATGTTTATGAAATACTGTATGAACTACAACCAGACAGCAGTATATCAACCGATGCAATCTTTGCACTACTTGTGGAAGCTATTTCAACAACCACAAGCCTATTTGGGCTCATTTTTAGGAACATGATATTGTAAAATGCTATTTTAAAACATGTATTAGTAAAGATATTACATGTAACTACATTCTTTTATCACTTATTTTGGAATATTAATTAGAATTACTAAAAAATTTAAAAAATAAAAATAATCTCTGTTTTTGATTAAGTAAATAAAAAAGGCTAAAAATGCCTGAAGCCATAACCAAGTTTTCTAACTTTCACTTACAGGGAAATACTTGAACACTTAGTAAATAAAAAAAATATATTACTAAGGCATATTGTGAGAGATAACAGCACTATGTCTTATAAATCTTATCAAAATAAGCACACAATATACAGTATTTTAATCTATTATAAAAAAAAATCTTGGGAGGGAGACGAGACATGATTTTCTCGCAAGACAATTTGACGTCCCGCGAGACAAGGCAGTGAGACAACATTTAAAACAAGTTCACAGACATCTAACCTTGCAGTTGTTGGAATGCTTTTGGCAGACACACTTCATATGCTCCCAGGTCTTAAAACAACGACAAGCAGAACAGCTGATCTGACGGCATCTCCTTAGCGTGCGTTCAGCCCCACCTTACACCCCCCCCTTCATAACACGAGCAGCGTTATACGTCCTGCGAGAAAGACATTTAACCACGCACAGGGGCCGGAAATAAAGGACAAGTATTGTTTTTACAAATGCTTTAAAGT
This sequence comes from Erpetoichthys calabaricus, assembly GCF_900747795.2. Lineage (NCBI taxonomy): Eukaryota > Metazoa > Chordata > Cladistia > Polypteriformes > Polypteridae > Erpetoichthys > Erpetoichthys calabaricus. Next base: position 260,120,022 of record NC_041397.2, on the reverse strand, counting down.
AAAAGTGAAAATAATGCATATGTAACAATTCCCATAAAAATAACAATCTCTTTAAATTGTATATCCAGTGAACCAAACCTGGGGGTGGGTAAGCGAAGCAAATAGGGGGCAGAGCCCCCTAGTATAATTAAAATAAAACAATGATACTATTCAAGAAAAGGCTCCAATCTTTCAGTCTCTTATTGTTAGATGAAGTGGTATATATATTTTTGTATTTGTATGTTTTAGAGATGAATGTCCATTTTTATTGTTTTTTTCTCAGATTCAAAAGCAAACAGCAAAAAGAGAAGGGTCCCTTCAATACAACAGAGTACTTTTTTGGTCTAAAGACAAAAATTACATTATTATCAGACACAAGGTGTAAAGTTTGCAGACATCTCTGTTTCATGTGTAAATAAATGCAGTTGCGCAGGCTATAGAAGCATTTTTGAGCAATCATGAACTGTAAGAAGGGCATTTAGTCACAATAGCTACATCTCATTGGATTACGTCTATATTTTAATGAAACAGACGCACTAAGACTGGAAATAATAAAATCACTCACCTCATACAAAAAAATGTATAGTTTTTACAGACAAGATTCACATAGGCAGTATAATTACAAATTCTGTCAATGTATGTCTTGAATCTAATATTTCAAAAAATTCTTATAAATATTAACTGCAGTGAATATGATACATTAAACAATGACCAAAAAGGAATATTATATTAAAATCCTATGCAGTTTGACAAAATGGCAAAAACATTACAAATGCTAAACAAATCAAGAGATACTAAAACTTTTTAAAAATCAAGGGAAGATGATAAAATTACTTTTTGAGTGTGATGTAGCAATCATATACAGTATGTAAACAGATGAAATGGAATACCCATGAAATGCATCTATTCTCATCTACATCTATCTTACCAGTGATAAAACCTGAAGTAGGTTTCAAGCTGTGAAACTGTTGGTCATGTTTTGCTCGTTCCTCTAAGGTTATTCCCCAGACTTCAAGTCCACCTAATGGTGTAAAGGCAAAAGTTATAAAAAATTACATTTTCAAATTTTAAACATATTAAAGGCAGATTGGGTGCAGAAGAATTTATACAACAACAACTTAGACAAACCTGCAGAAATTGAACACTTCTAGAATAAAAAGGTTAATAAAAATGGTCTACTTTGTTGTTACATTTAACTAAGCCACAAAAATTATTTTACTATTTTTTTAACATGAAAAGATTACTTTCTTTGTTCATGTCTTATTTAGTTTAGTGAAGACTCATGTATGTGTTACATATTTTTTTTTGTGAGGTCCACAATGGTGTTTTGAAAGTACCTCAACACATTAGTGTATAAGACACAAGAGGCTAATAAGTGATAAAAACCCTTATCATGAGTGGTATCAAATAGCTCACTGGTGGTAGGATGAGGCCGGGGTTTAAAGAAACAAAGACAGAATGGGTAGCTGTCTGCATATTGAATTACATACATTTTTGCAGGGATATTGTTGTATTAGTAAGAACTGTTCCATGCTTTCCCAACAATAAACCTTGGATTACCAGTAATATCAAGAAACCCCTCGATCAAAAAAATAAATAAATAAAAATAAAAAACAAAAAACAGAGGCTTTCAAGGCTGGTGACAGGGAGAAGCTTATGCTGGAACAGCATGACCCGAAGAGGACCTTACAGCAGTCAAAAATGGCCTATAAAAGAAAACTGGAGATGAGGCTTCAACACAATAACATCAATGAAGTGTAGAGGTGAATGAAGACCATTATTGGCTATAAAGACAAGAGTAGCCAGGCAACAGCAGGTGATGAGAACAAGACCAATGAGTTTAACATGTTTTACAACACGTTTCACATGGTATCCAGCACTGGCTCAGTGTCACAGAATGGGTCACTTGTTCCCTCTCCCACCATTGCAGAGGTAGACTTTGCTGCACCATGTTGCTGCACTCCTGACACCATTGAGGCAGTATGTCCTAGTACCCTGCTCTTCACAGCAGCTGAGGTGAGTGCAGAGCGGAGGATGCTATGCCCTGGAAAGGCAGCTGGTCTGGATGTTGTGTGTCCAAGACTGCTTAAGGAATGTGTAGATCAACTTGCTGGGCCTCTACGGATAATGTTCAACTTGAGTCTTCATGGTGGGAGGGTCAGAGCTCTGTGAAAATCATCATATCTTGTGCCAGTTCCCAAAGTTGAGCAGCCAACTGAGATAAAAGACCGGTGGCCATCACATCACACATGAGGAAGACACTGGAGCATCTGCTACTGCGTGGCCTCAGAACATAAGTTCAGCATGCATTGGTATCCCTACAGTATGCATAACAGGAGCACAATGGTGTTGAGGATTCAATCCTGTACATGCTACACCAGTCCCACCCGTTTTTGGATGAACTAGGGGGTTATGAAAGAATTACGTTTTTGATCTTTCAAATGCATTCAGCATCATCCAACCCTCCATTCTTAAATGTGAACTGGAGAGAATGGGTATGAATTCCACCTTCACCTCCTGGATTCATAACTACCTGACTAGATGAATGCAGTTTGTCAAACTGGGGAACTGCATCTCTGGAACAGTTGTTCACAATATACTACACACAGCAGACTTTAAATATAAGTTGAACTTTTGACACATTCATAAGTACTCTGATAATAAAGGTATTGTGCCATGTATAAAGAATGGGGAGGAAGGGGAATAGGGATCTGACAGGAGCTTTCAGGAACTTTAAGAACTGCCTGGTTCTGAAAACAACGAAGACCAAGGAGATGATTGTAGATTTCCTCAGGTCTTAAAGGAAGTCACGGTTTCTGTTTGACACACAGAGGATCATCAAATCTTTTATCTTTGTTAAAGTAGAGGTTATAGTTGTTAAGATTAATACATTTTGTGAGATATGATCATATGATGATCCTGGGTTAAAGACTGGTTTGGCTTTAAGCATTTGTTTCAAGCAAAGCATTTTTGATTCTTTTTGAAGTGCATAGCCATCTTAAAAGGCACACAATATTATATACGGTGTAGGGAGCTTAATAAACTGTGGGGGAATTCTGGCAGAAGACAAGCTGCCATGGAACAAGCTGGCCAGTTATAAGACAGAATCCATTTTCCTTTTTGAGGTATGGTGTACATGTGGATTACAGACATTTGTTATATTTATAGTGAACACAATCTTGAAAAACTATATATCTTATTTTTTTCTAATGTAATTTTATTATTTTAACTGGTAAATTTTTAATATTTTAGACAACAACATTTCTTAAATGATCCTTTTAGGGGAACTTGTGCCTTATTTGGGGGAAAACGGGTTGGGGGCGTTGGTTGGCTCCTCCCCAACCTTCCCAGATGCATTTCATATCAAAGCATTTATCTAAATGGGAGCAGTCACATCAACACACACAAAACACAGCAAGCACGCAGTGGAGTGGACGTCAACCCGCACAAGCTCCCTTCTTCTGATTAAAAGAACAGACAGCCTTCCTCGGAGAGAAGGCTGTAAGTGAGCACATGGCCAGGTCAGCAGCTGGTTTAAAATGCTCCCTGCATCAACCAGCAGCTGTCAGACGTATTACACGGGGAGCCTGCAAACTTGCAGTTGCACCAGCAGGGAACAACCAGTCCCTGCCTGCGTTAACCGAGTGTTGGCACACAGTGTGGTTGGGGGTTTGTCGGGGTCTCAAAAATCTCACAATATCATTTAAATTTCAAAACTGACAGCGCAACAGCAATGTTACACAGTGCCTTTCACAGAGTGCACAGACTGCAACTAAGGAAAACAGTGGCCAATTCATTGATGGTCATGTACTGTCAAATAACTTTCGTTTTTATATAAACTACTATAATAAAAAAACACTATAAATCACAAGGAAGTATAAATACAGACAAGCACATTGTTTTCATAAACATGACTTTGGGAACCTCTACAAAACAATTTATTTTCTGAGTAGTTTCTGTCATTTTGACCCACCATTTCATTAGCAAACACCCTTTTTGCCCAGTTGTGAGAAAACTTACATATCACTTTAGATGTGGGATAATCAGTGGTTGTTAACATAAGTGAAGGAATATACAGTGGGGGAGAAAGGGTTTTAAAAATGAATGGTTACTACAGCCCTTCCAAAATTCTGTATTATTGTTCAATCTTTATTAGAACTTCCCAGAATAAAAATCACATTACTGCAAGTGTTATTTTTAAGAGTGTCTTGACCTTTAACAAATAAAGAAAGGTTGCTTCTGTTATTGTTGTTCACCTTTTATATGTAAAGAAAGAAGGCTTCCTCAACTTTTGCCGACATGTTAGTTCTCAGGATAACTCCTGTGTGAAGACCTTGACCAATTACACATTTTTGAAAAACAGAATTACAGAGGGTAGGAGGCTATTCTCAAAACACATACGGTATATGCCAGGTAGAAACCAATCTAGAAAACTCTGCTCCATGAAACACTTTTGTCCCTTGTACTTTGGACCCACTAAGTATCTTGCTTTGTGTATAAACAATGATGCAATCTATCCAGTAAGCTGAAGTACTGACATACCTGTTTGATAAAAGATGAAATTGCTTCCAGTGAAAAAGTGAATGTATATATTTCCTTACAAGAAGGAATGGCCCGGTCTAAAATTTTCAGCTTTAATATTTGAGACTCACATCTGCTATGGAAATTAAATCTTACATCATCACTTCTTGACAGATGCTGGCACACTGAGTAGAGCATATCTTCTTCCATAAATATAGTAATATTCACTGAAAATTTGCAATTATTGCAGGCTATCGTTCAAGGCCTAACTGCTGTTATTGATTATAATTTTACATCCCTTAGAACACATTTACTATCTGGAAAGAGCACATCATTGAACCTTTGAGTCTCACGTGTGTCTGTTTTTTCACCTGCATTATTATCATTCTTTAATTTAATATTATTTATTGTATCAGTATGCTGCTGCTGAAGAATGTGAATTTCCCATTGGGATTAATAAAGTATCTATCTATCTATCTATCTAACACTCAGAAAAAGAGCTGAGAGCTTTGACTTACCGTTAGGCTCTAAAACAATGAATGAAAATCAATTAGCAACTGAATTAGCACAACATGTTAATTCGATTTAAAATTATTCATTGTATTCATTCCTGTAAATTAAATTTAAAATTCAACTTGAATTAGACCCAACTTGCCAAAAAGGTTTTTAAAAACATGCTTTCCTTGGCACTATGTTTTTTGTTCTGGTAAATGTTTTCGGCCATTACAAGAACTTTTTGAGACTGCATCAGAACAACAGCCACAGCTTAAGGATTGCTCCGTTGTTATAACATATATGTTATAACATATATGCTACCTTCTTCAGAGCTGGAAGAATGTGAACCTTTACTAGAGTGAAATGGCAAAATTTCCTATTATGTAAAAATAATGGAAACTCAAATTTACTTAAAGGGGAACAATTAAAAATAGCACCACATTGATCAGGGGTTGCCATATCTCTAGATACCTCCCTTTACAGAAATCATTAATCAAACTCAACCACTGAGTCCTTGAACCACACTACCTTTCACAATACTCTTCTCCACTCAAGGTGTACCCTGTTTGGTTGGGAAGGAGGATAAGAATATGGTTGTTAGATGGAGTACTAATATAACTATTTTGTCCAATGAATTACAATAGGTGTAATATAAGTGGGTTGGTAAATTGATTCATGGATGGGTGACAAATTTTGTGAAGCAAAATTAGATATGTGGTTTAAATGCATCACAATGTTAACTAATGTGAGGTTAAACAAGCAATCAAAGCTCCGTGTACATCATACCAGTGTTTCTCAAGTTCAATTGTGGGGCCTAACATGGCTGAAGATTTTTGTTTCAACTTAACCCCTGATTTTAATTGGATTCTACCTTAACTAAGCATGTTCTTATTTTTCAATTTCCATGCATTATTGTCAATCCAGAAATAATTTATATTAGTGCATAGCGAGCATTTATATATGTTAAATGTGAATAGTTATACTTTTAAGATTACCATCATCATGATTTTATTCTGTTCTTCCAGATGTTATTTATGTCTTTATTTACTAATGAGCATTGTATGGGTATGACACTGAAGTGTTTGGAGCCTTTCAGTCTTCAGTGCCATTTGCCCTGGTATCATCCCCATTTGTTATTAATTTTTATTACCAGGATACAATTAAGGGAGCAAACTCCACAATTCTATATGCAGAATAATAGAAAGAGAGCAACTAATTAAACAATAAGAACCATTTTAAATAAAATGACAGAGTGAATGTGAAATTAGTGGGGGTGGGGAATGCGGGCACAGTGGGCCACAGGAATAAACTTGAGAATCACTACACTCTACCAGCACACAGCAGTGGCTTTGTTCATGTATGCAATTTAAGATTAGAACAAACATTAAGTATATACATACGGATGAAGAAGACATAGTGTCACCACTCACACTGAGCCCTTATCTAGGGAGAACCAGACGAGCTGAAAAACGGGCCCTTAAATGCATATTTTTGCAGAAGGACTTCAACACTTGTTATTAGCTGAAGCTTTTGTTTTACTTAGCATGAGTTTTATGTCTATATAAAACATTAGACAAATTGCACTGCAACTAGGATTTAAATGAAAAAAATCTTGATTCTTGCAAGTTAGAATACAAAAAATAGAAAGCCGAGTAATATGGTGAGCTGTGAATCTTATTTTTTTTTAAATAAAGTATACAATGAGAATTGTTCATGAAGTAGGACAGATTTTGAAAAAAAGGAGGCAGAGTAATTCTACCACAATTAAATTAAGATTAAAAGTTAACACATTTAATATTAGAGAAATAAGAAAATGGGGAACGTGATGGCTGCGTGAAGATCAAGAATCATTTAAGATAGCGCTGATACTTAGGCAGTATACATTACCAGACTGCACAGTGCTAAGCACCTGCTCAAGGGGACATATTACAAGAATCCTTTTCAGCCACTGCACTTACCACATTCACTTTGCTGAGTGCCTAGTAGTCAAAAAAAGATGGGGAAGGGGACAGGGACGATCATAAATTGGGAGATCATTTACATCTTTACTTTAAAACAGGTCATAAATTTGTTTTAAAATGTTTTAAGAAAGCTGCACATATACATTGCATTTATCAATCTTGGCAACCCAAGACTTTATTCTGTAAACAACTAGTAAACAAATACTGTATTCCATAAATAATTTTAGTTAAATGATGCAAAAACATCAATCTATCCTTTCGCATCTACAAAACAAAAAACTGATTTGGAGAGGTAGATGGGTTCACAATTTGGGAAAAAATGTGTTCTGTAGTGTACAAGAACATACGATAAGCATTAAATGGTATTTCACTTACCACCAAATGGTTTAGGAAACTGAGCCATGGTTAAATCAACTTAAGTTTTCACACTGTTGTCTATAAAGAAAAAAAAATGTTAGCTTAAATTAGTTATTTATACATTTGTAAATATATACTTAGAATAGCTACAGCACAAACTTTGTCTGAAATCAAATATGACTGAAGCATGAAAAAACATTGAAAATTAAAAAACAAAATATTTTTGTTAGTACATAACTGTGCCATTGGAAATCTCATATTTTAAACCCTTAAGTCTTTAAGTTTAAAGCTACACAGTCAAAAGGCTGAAGTAATGTAAAAAAGTGTGACAAAAAAGCTACTTCATGTCACTCTAAAGAGCTTCCTAGAGCCCCCATGCACAGTAATCCATGCCAAATCAAAAAACAGAAATGCATTTCTGACAGAGTTAAGTGTGACGGGGCATCAATTATTTCCAGAGAACGTCTAAAACGTTACTTTTTAGTGAGCATGTTTTTCTTTGAAGAACATGTCACTTAGTAATTATTTTGGACTAGCCTATTAATGGAAAGTATTATGTTTGATGCTGGGTTTTACAATTTTAAATGCATATAAAAATCACTTCTTTAAATCACTTACAAAAATAAAAATGGGTGATAACTACAGTTAAAATGGAGCACATAGACTCATGCTTCCAATATCACTTATCGAAGATCATTGGTAATAACCAATCCAATATGTTCTGTTTTCACTTTGTTTATGCAGGGTGTTAATTCTGTATCACAACTCTGAGACCGGGTTCATTTAAAGTAAGGAAACATTTGCTAAATAAATGAAAACATTAAAAATATGTTGATAAGAATATGCAGAAAAAGGGATCACACCGAGGTGAGGGAGAATGATTAGAAATGGTATTCTTAAAGGAGTACACCATATTTAATGTACAGGGCCCTTCAAAGCTTTTTAAAAGTGATTGCTCTTTTTAAATACATAAACAACATTTATACATTATTCATCAGTTAACAGTACTTTGATACTTTATTAATCCCAAGGGGAAATTCACAATCTATCTACTTTCCAGCCAAGTGTCCGAAAATAATTAATGAACATTTGCTTTATCATTTGATAAATTCTCTCTCTTAGAATTAAACTACAACTGAATACGTTGCACTCTCTCTCTCTACGTAAATCTACGTTTTGAGCATTGAATGATGCAAACGCGAACAGATTATTGTAGATATTGGATATTTGGCCTGTAGCGTTTGTGGATTTCACTTTCACCAAATAAATCTTTTTTCTCGCGGATACGCATCTTCATTGGGAAGAAACACAACTTTTCCCTGATGGCAATATGAATTAGATGATCTACAAGTCTCCGACTTAAACTTCAAAGCCGAACAATATCTACATACTTCTTGCATATCACCTATGTCCATATATTCAATCTCTTTTCGCACTTCCGTTATTTCACCGAGTAATTTCCATGTGTGTGCGCTAATGCAATCTTTACTATCAGTTTTTTGGGACTTTCAAATTTTAGTACTTTCATTATCTCTAACCTGCTCTGCATGTGTATCGCACCAACGTTTTTGAACCTCTTTACGACATTCTACTTGGTCTTCTACTTGGTCTTTTATTTCCAGCACCGGGCATGGTTAAATCTCTTGGCGCAAAGTCTCGTCTTGCGGGACTTGAAATTATCTTTCTGAAAAAGTCTCGTCTTGTCCTAGAACAAAAAGTCTCATCTCATCCCAGGATTTTTTTTATACAATAGAGATATAAATAAACTATATCTGTATATACACCAGTATAAATGTATAATATATACATACATATACAGTAATCCCTCGCTATATCGCACTTCGCCTTTCGCAGCTTCACTCTATCGCGGATTTTATATGTAAGCATATTTAAATATATATCGCGGATTTTTTGCTGGTTCGCGGATTTCTGAGGACAATGGGTCTTTTAATTTCTGGTACATGCTTCCTCAGTTGGTTTGCCCAGTTGATTTCATACAAGGGACGCTATTGGCAGATGGCTGAGAAGCTACCCAACTTACTTTTCTCTCTCTCTTGCGCTGACTTTCTCTGATCCTGACGTAGGGGGTGTGAGCAGGGGGGCTGTTCGTACACCTAGACGATACGGACGCTCGTCTAAAAATGCTGAAAGATTATCTTCACGTTGCTACCTTCTGTGCAGCTGCTTGAAGCGACATGCTGCACGGTGCTTCGCATACTTAAAAGCTCGAAGGGCACGTATTGATTTTTGACTGTTTTTCTCTGTCTCTGTCTCTCTCCCTCTCCCTGCTCCTGACGGAGGGAGTGTGAGCTGCCGCCTTCAACAGCTTTGTACCGGCGGTGCTTCGCATACTTAAAAGCCAAACAGCCCTATTGATTTGTTTGCTTTCCTCTGTCTTTATGACAGTCTCTGTTCCTGACGCGCACTCCTTTGAAGAGGAAGATATGTTTGCATTCTTTTAATTGTGAGACAGAACTGTCATCTCTGTCTTGTCATGGAGCACAGTTTAAACTTTTGAAAAAGAGACAAATGTTTGTTTGCAGCGTTTGAATAACGTTCCTGTCTCTCTACAACCTCCTGTGTTTCTGCGCAAATCTCTGACCCAAGCATTACAATATAAAAATAACCATATAAACATCCATATTACTAACCGAGAATGCTAAACCGGATGGACGCAGGGACATCCGGCCATGGGCCGTAGCCGCAAAAAGACGTACTGCGCAGGCGCAAGAAAGGGCCGCGAGAGGTGGATGAGGGGCCGCGAGAGGCGGACAAGACCACAGAAAAAAGGAGTGAGCAAAGAAAAAAAGAGGACAAAGAAATGAGACGCCGCAAGCACAGAAAAAAGGAAAAGGCAAAGAAAAAAGTAGTCAAACGCAGGCACCGCACAAAACCCATTGCACACGAAACTAGCACACAAAAAAAAAGAAGACGCTCGCGCACAACAGCAAGGCTCACCCCCCCACAGGCACCGGACGGGATACACACCAAGAGGGGGATTTAACAAGCCCCTGGAACACAAAAAAAAAAGAACACAAAACCACCCCACACACCCTACAAGCAGCGGAGGGGACACACACAAAAAGGGGGATTCAACAAGCCCCTGGAACACAAAACGAAAGAAGACGCTCACGCAACAACAATCCTCACCCCCCCCCCCCCCCCCCATCAATAAGAAGTGACACCCAAAGCCACATATCTAAAGGAAACATCCATATTAAACATACGTCATCTCAAACCTTCACACTAGGCAGCATAGGTGGATCTCCTTAAAATAAAGCACTATTAACCGTTCAACTGGAGAAAAGGCTCCATATTAACAGTGAGTGCGATCCTCCTTATTACTTATCCATATTTCGCACGCTGAGGAACAAACAAGTCATGCATACACGGTCACGGGTACAAAACGATTCGGATCGGATAACGGGACCAAACACACGAACACGAATGAAACCAAAAAATACACGGGGGCGCATACAACGCGCTTCGGAAAATACGTGAGAAAAAATGTCTCGGATCAAAAAACGCAAAGCTCAAGTAACCCCGTTACAGAGACGTGCCCAAATGGACAGACACATTGAACGTAGACGCATACAGCGCGCGTCTCAAAGTGCTGCATCGAAACAAGCACGATTTCAAAAGAAAGAGCTCGCGTCTCAGACATACAAAAAAGGGAGCAAAGCAACGCGCATATGACCGGCCAGAAAACAAGCAAGCAAGACTCCAAAAGCAGAAAGCTCAACTGACCGACATACAAAAACGGACAAGGCACGATACAAACAATGCACGACGTAGAGTGAAACGGACTTTGCGCAAAGCGGAGGCAGATCAATTAAAAATCAAAAATAGCGCGTCACAAATAATGGACATGCAACAACGCGGCACTCAAACACCACAAGCAAAACCTGCCCGTCGCAGACATCAACGCCAGACGTCTGCTAAACGCTTACGCCAGTTGGCTGACAACGCCTTCAATAATGAGTCCACTATTGAGGAAAATTCATTGGGATTAATGAATGTCATTTGCAATCATTGTCATTCACTTAACTTCACAGAAGAAACAACTGGCAAAACAAATAATGAATTTACACGTTGTTGTCAAAAGGGGCAGATTAGACTGCCTCCTTTACATTCATATCCTAAATATCTACAGAAGCTTCTAACTAACGATGTGCCTGAAAGTAAAAACTTTATGAACTGCATTAGATCCTACAATAGTTCATTTGCTTTTGAATCTACCGGAGTACATATCAGGCCACCAAAAGGCAATGGCCCATACTGCTTTCGCATATGTGGTTAACACAACGCACTATATTATATCCAAAAAATATTAATGTTAATCACATTAATAACCAGGTCATTTCATTACTTCCTGGAGAGACACGGCTCTTTCTAAGCTCTGACAAAGTTGACTCTGATGACGACAATGAACATCTGAATTTCCCCTTAGAATATTTGAACACTATTAAGCCGGACGGATGACCACAACACAACCTTACCCTTAAAAACGGAACAATAATCATCATGCTATTAAGAAACCTTAACACTAAACAGGGTTTATGCAATGGCACACGGTTAGTCGTCAACACCATAACACACGATGTTATTCAAGCTACAGTTCTTTCAGATTCACATGCTAACAATACTGTTCTCATTCTTGGAATTGACCTTACGAGTTCTGACCTAGAATTACCTTTTACATTGAAACACCGACAGTTCCCCATTAAACCTGCATTTGCCATGACCATCAACAAATCACAAGGACAAACCATGGACAAGGTTGGCATCTACCTGTCTGAACCCGTTTTTGGACATGGACAACTTTATGTTGCCTTCTCATGTGTTCGACGTTCATCTCACGTTAAAGTTAAAGTTAAAAATGATCCATGCCAAGGAAGACTCATTCAAAGACAAGACACCATCTTTACTACTAATGTTGTATACAAAGAAATATTCCAATAAAACATTACTCTATGCCAAACACTCTATTTTGTATTTATATAGGCATCATCCAAACCTACACACTATTCTATATCTAATTCATACATCTCACTCTTTGTCATGCCCCAACACCAGGGGTTGGCGAGCGAAGCGAGCAGGGGGCGGAGCCCCCTAGTATGGTTTCTACTTCGCGGATGGCTCTGGAACGCAACCCCCGCGATGGAGGAGGGATTACTGTACATACATATATATACACATATACATACACTATATACAGTGGAACCTCGGTTCACGAACGTCTCGGAACATGTACAAATCGGTTTACGACCCAAAAGTTCACCAAACTTTTGCATCTGTTCATGACCACACACCCGGTATACGAACAAGCCAGTTTCCCTTTCAGTTTGTACATGTTCAGTCTCTCCCTGTGCAGCGAGCAAGAGAGAGAGCGAGAGAGCGCGCCACACACACACACAGGCAGCACGAGAGAGAGAGAGAAACAGAGACACACACACACAGGCAGCGCGAGAGAGAGACACACACACACACACACACACACACACACACACACACACACAGGCAGCGCCAGAGAGAGAGCTGGACGCATAAGGTAGGAAGGCAGGTAAAGAATGCATTTGGCTTGTTTTTGTTTTCACTTTTGTTTACAGCGATCGGTTCGTAGCGTGCATTGTTGCAATGTTACTTTTTTTGGTGGTTTATTAAATTACGGATTTTTTCAAACGTTAAGTTTTTTTCCCTGTGCTTAAAACTCATTAAAAAAAAGTGTTTTTAGCCAGCGGTTAGTAGCGCTATAGTGCAAACTATTGCAGTGTTAGTTTTCTCTGTTGTTCAAGGTTTCTCAGTGTTATTCAATGTTTTTACATTTAGTTTACTATTACGCTGTGCATTCTTTGGTTTAATTAACTATATTTGTGCTTAAAAACTTAAAAAAAATATATCAATCAAGACACTATATAAAAGCGGTCGGGATTGTCCTTCCGTCCTGTGAGTGCAAAGCGTAGCGGTATTCCGCTTATCACAGACTTACTACTTGCGGCACGAAGCGACGCGATGTGAGCAGAGTTCTGGTGCTCCCATCGTTCCCTTGCTTTTGTGCGCGTTCTTGGAGATTAGGTAGGCTATTTTTAGATTTGTATACAAAGAAATTTTGTCCTGCCTTACTTCTTCTAACTTGGTCACTTTATTAGCAGGCATTCATTGACTTTTGCGACACGACGAAAGGCAAAGCCCTCACTGACTCACTCATCACTAATTCTCCAACTTCTTGTGTTAGGTAGAAGGCTGAAATTTGGCAGGCTCATTCCTTACAGCTTACTTACAAAAGTTAAGCAGGTTTCATTTCAAAATTCTACGCGTAACGGTCATAACTGAATCCTACTTATGTACATACTGTATATACGTCCATAGCCTGCAGCTCGGTCGCCGTGTGAGGCGGGGTTGCATCCTGCGTCCCCCGGCCTCCCACGTAGTTGGCTGCCTGCCTATATTGCGTCCCCCATCCCCACGCCTCCCACGTAGTTAGCTGCGTGCCTAATTTACATGTTTGGAGAACCGCCAATGCCTCTTAAACATCTTAGATTCACAGGTGATGATTTGAGTAGTGGACACTTTGAGGTTTATGAATGTTTCAACTCTCAAAAGCTGGATGTGAAGTTATCGATGAAACCAGTTGTATGCTTACAACGCTTGACAGATGCCGAATGTCACTTCAACACAACAAGTCCTGCAAATACTAACGTAATTGAAACAAACCATGAAACTCAAACCGATTATGACAGCAGCAATCCAAGCTGTGAGAAAACAGTAAAAAGGAGGCTTGCCAGACGTCGTGGTACATTTTCTGATGCAGCTAGGCGGAAACAACTTCGTGATGCTGCCGCCAAATACTCGCAGAAAAATCCACAAGTTAATAGACACGCTGTCGCTAAATACTCGCAGGCAAATCCACAAGTTCATAGACAAGCTGTCGCTAAATACTCGCAGGCAAATCAAGTTAATAGAGACGCTGCCGCTAAATATTCGCACGCAAATCCACAAGTTAATAAAGCTTCTGTTTCTAGGTACAATCCCAATAATAAAAAGCGGCTCATACAAAAACAACAGGTTTGGCTCAAAAAACCCGATTGTGGATTTGCGTACAGCCACCGAAACTTTGTAATGGCACGAGACTTCAGGTCACGTGTCTGCAAAAGAACCTAATTGAGGCAACTATTTTTATTGGCAGTGGCTCAGGGGAGAGCTTTTTATTCTTTGCATCCCCATTATACCCTCTGATCTCCCATTTCAATTCAAACGCCTCCAATTTCCAGTAAGGCTCTGCTTTGCAATAACAATTAAGTCTCAGGGACAAACCCTACAAAAGGTTGGCATTGATTTGAGGCAAGATTGCTTTTCACATGGCCAACTGTACGTTGCATGCTCAAGAGTAAGCTCAGTGCACAGCTTGGTCATATTACAACCGGAGGGCCGAACTGACAACATGGTATACAAAGAGATCCTTAACAAATAATTATTTGTATATTTTCCCTCAGTTTAAAAATGTTTACTTTTCTTCTTAATAACAATTTTAAGGCAGTATTTCGCCACTGCGAAGCATGGGTATTTTGCTAGTATTTACATACAGTTTGTATGGTCTGGAACGGATTAATTGTATTTACATACAATCCTATGGGGGAAATAACTTTGGTTCATGACCAAATCGGGTTACGACCAGAGTTTTGGAACGAATTATGGTCGTGAACCGAGGTTCCACTGTATATAATTCACCAAGTCCATGGCAAGCAAGACGCACGCAAGACAGAGCCACGCCAGCCAACAATTCACAAAGCAGCCGACCATGGCACGCAAGACAGACCATGGGATACGCAAGACAGAGCCACGGCCATCAACTCTAACCCTCCTCCCGCGTCATGGGATATGCACGACAGAGCCCCGCCTGCCAACTCTAACCCTCCTCCCGAGTCCACCCTCTCTCTTGAGGCACGCAACACTTCACCAAACACCGCCTCAGTCACTTTCGACTCTGCTACAGTCCACATGCACCACTGAGCCACGTTGACTTTTCATTGTTCTTTTCGGTTCCTTTTCTATATATAATCCACCAAGTCGCCCGACCATGGGATACGCACGCACGCAAGACAGAGCCCCCACCCGCCAACTCTAACACTCCTCCCACGTCCATTACCTTCACATTGTTTTCCTTTTATTTCTGATCCCGTTCAACAACTATATGGTGACATCGACTTCGGAACAACTCAGTACGCGAGCTATATTAAG
This sequence comes from Erpetoichthys calabaricus, assembly GCF_900747795.2. Taxonomy (NCBI): domain Eukaryota; kingdom Metazoa; phylum Chordata; class Cladistia; order Polypteriformes; family Polypteridae; genus Erpetoichthys; species Erpetoichthys calabaricus. The sequence continues at coordinate 260,104,471 of NC_041397.2, read as the reverse complement.
TGTCAGCAACAAAGACTCGCTACACCTTAATGAACAAGTACTGAAACTTATCCCTACCGACGAAGTAACGTTCACCAGCGTTGACTCCATTGTCACAGACGATCCCACAGATCAAGCTTCATTCCCCAAAGAATTTCTTAACAGTCTTACTCCCACTGGCATGCCTCCGCATAAACTCAAAATTAAAATAGGTTCAGTCGTCATGCTTCTCAGAAACCTCATGCCAGCAAGAAGTCTCTGTGATGGCACTAGACTGACTGTTACCAGCATTCACCGCAATGTACTGGAGTGTAAAACTATCGCAGCTCCTACCTCACAAACTGTCCTTATTCCCTGGATATTCCTGACCCCATCAGATTCAAATTTGTCTTTTACACGCAGACAATTTCCTGTTAGATTGGCCTTTGCAATGACAATTAATAAGGCACAGGGACAAACTTTCAAAATGATATGCCTGTATCTGCCAAAACCAGTGTTCAGTCACGGACAATTGTATGTTGCTCTCTCCAGAGTTCCATCCTTTCATTCACTCACAGTCGTATCCTCAAACCCACCCCATTTGGACAACTCTGTCGTTCAGGAAGTGTTCACCCATCAATAAATAATTATGCAGCGTATGCTACACCGCGGGTGTGTGTGTGTGTATATTATATATATATATATATATATATATATATATATATATATATACACAGTACTGTGCAAAAGTTTTAGGCAGGTGTGAAAAAATGCTGTAAACAAAGAGTGCTTTCAAAAATGGAAGTGTTAATCATTTATTTTTATCAATCAACAAACTGCAGTGAATGAATAAAAAGAGAAATCTAAATCAAATCAATATTTGGTGTGACCGTCCATTGCCTTCAAAACAGCACCAATTCTTCTAGGTACACTTGCACACAGTTTTTGAAGGATCTCGGCTGGTAGGTTGTTCCAAACATCTTGGAGAACTAACTACAGATCTTCTGTGGATGTAGGCTTCCTCACATCCTTCTGTCTCTTCATGTAATCCCAGACACACTTGATGATGTTGAGATCAGGGCTCTGTTGGGGCCATACCATCACTTCCAGGACTTCTTGTTCTTCTTTACGCTGAAGATAGTTCTTAATGACTTTGGCTGTACGTTTGGGGTCGTTGTCCTGCTGCAGAATAAATTTAGGGCCAATCATACGTCTCCCTGATAGTATTGCATGATGCATAAGTATCTGCCTGTATTTCTCAGCATTGAGAACACCATTAATCCTGACCAAATCTCCAACTCCATTTGCAGAAATGCAGCCCCAAACATTCAAGGAACCTCCACCATGCTTCACTGTTGCCTGCAGACACTCATTACTGTACCGCTCTCCAGCCCTTCGACGAACAAACTGCCTTCTGATACAGCCAAATATTTCAGCACCTGCTGCCATTTTTCTGCACCCCAGTTCCTATGTTTTCATGCATACTTGAGTCGCTTGGCCTTGTTTCCACATCAGAGGTATGGCTTTTTGGCTGCAACTCTTCCATGAAGACCACTTCTGGCCAGACTTCGGACAGTAGATGGGTGTACCTGGGTCCCACTGGTTTCTGCCAGTTCTAAGCTGATGGCACTGCTGGACATCTTCCGATTTCGAAGGGTAATAAGCTCGATGTGTCTTTCATCTGCTGCACTAAGTTTCCTTGGCCGACCACTGCGTCTACGATCCTCAACGTTGCCCGTTTCTTTGTGCTTCTTCTTGAAACCCCAGTCTGCTTTGAAATCTTTGTCTGTCAGAGACCTTGCTGATGCAGTATAACTACCTTGTGTCTTGTTGCTGTGCTCAATCTTGCCATGACATGAAACTGTCTTCCACAACCTCACCTTGGTAGCAGAGTTTGGCTGTTCCTCACCCAGTTTTAAGCCTCCTACACAGCTGTTTCTGTTTCAGTTGACTGTGTTTCAACCTACGTGTGACATTGATGATCATTAGCACCTGTTTGGTATAATTGGTTGATCATACACCTGACTATAATCTTACAAAATCCCTGACTTTGTGCAAGGGTACCTATAAGAATTGATGCTGGTTTGAAGGCAAAAGGTAGTAACACCAAATATTAATTTGATTTAGATTTTTCTTTTGTTTGCTCACTTTGCATTTTGTAAATTGATAACAATAAACAATCATTATTTATATTTCTGAAAGCATTCTTTTTTACAGCATTTTTTCACACCTGCCTAAAACTTTTGCACAGTACTATATTATATATATATATAACATAGTCAGGTATAATTATGGCTAAAATATAGTATAAACACCAGAAGTTTACAAACATTTGAAAATGTAAGATGTGCCTTTGGTGGCACGGTCATTCACTTGGTAGCACTGCTGACGCAGTGTCCTGGGTTTGAATCTAAAGATCAGAAAGTGTCAGAGTGAAGCCTGAACATTCTCTCCATGTTTGTGTGGTTCTTCCTCCAGCTACAACACCAAAGATGTTTGTGCATGTATTGAGTTAATGCGCAATTCCAAATTGGCACTAACTAACTTAAAATGGAAGCAGAGTGCATTCATGATGGCAGCTGATACCTCATTCCAGCAAGTGCCTTTTAGCTTATAAAAACACAGATGCTAAGTAACTTAACCTGAATAAATATCTAACAAAAAACTTGAAATCCGTTCATTTAGCCAAGATTATAAAACCAAATTTTAATTTAATAAAAAAGGCAGATTTCTTTTCTAAAGCAGTGCCAGGATATCCTCAGCAGAAGAGAATGAATCTCGGAATATTAATACAAGTAATTTGGAAGATAAGGCCATATATACTGAATCCTCTACAACCATAATGTGTCACAGAAAATAATTAGTTACTTCTGAGCTCTGAATGAAAAGTGTTGTATATCCTGATATCATTGTAAATTAGGCTGCAAATCAAGCACTCCTCTGTGCTCTTGCTTTCTTTTTATCAGATCCTTTCAACAAAGCTCTATAGCACAGCAGATGCTTCTATAGCTCATTTTACTTTTGTTTTCACTGCTCTTGAAACTCAACACCAGAACAGTTTGGGAAAACATGGATTTCAATCTCTTTCCCTTAGTCAGATATACTGGAGTTAAATGTGGCTCTTAAAATTACAAAGAAAACATTCATAGTGAAAAATTGCATATACAAATTGGGAATATAATGCACTTTTTTGTTTAGTTTAATGATGACCCATTTTTATTATGCCTCTCAACACACTTACATGGCAGTGATACTCTAGAATAATTCACAGAAATGATTAAATAAAAACTAGAAAAGTCTATAAAATAAACAGTGATTGCCGTATTTCTTACCACAGGCTGACAGCAACAGTTGATTTACAGTACATCAGTGTGGAGTAATACTTAATACGATAGATGAATATGATTCACTTAAATGATAAAACAACAAAGAACACTCAATAGTAACAATCAATCCAGAAAGGCACATGCAGAACATGCAAACCCTATGAATAACTGAGGCAGGAATCAGTCTGCCTATCTTAAAACATCTATACCTAAGTCACTGTTATATTTAGGTAATTAATTATTATTGTTACTACTACTATCATTTCACCTGATTAAACTTTAAACTGATGGGAAGCTTGGGTTGCCCATTGTTGGCATACTCCTCTTGAACCCAGGTCATCGAAAGTCATGAAACCAAGGATGGGCTGGCCTACAAGAACTCAAAACGAGCAAGAGTGGGTGTAAAAATACTCAGTGCTTTTATTACAACAATCCAACCTCTGTTATACCAGCTCTTTTATTTTTCTTTTCCCCCATTATTTACTTTTGATGCAGGCTTCTTTTATCCCTTGTGTTTACAAGTGATTCACTTACCGACTCGCAGAATATCAATGAAGAATAGCCGATCTGATCACACGTGTACATTACAAGTAATCAGCTTGCCTTCTCCATCAAGCATCCTGCAACTACACTGCTTTGCATTGGAGCACCTCACACTCAAAAAGTTGAGTCGAGCTGCAGTGCTTTTAATAAAATTGCACATCACCACAGACCTCAAGATGAATGCTATCAAACCTAATTAAAAATAAAGGTATGCTAATACCTAGGCCTGGGTAATTTGATTCAATATCCATTCTTAAAGTCTCAAGAACTATCTTGTGAATCTCTATCCTGCTCAATTACTATTTGTAGATTTTTGCTAATCTTTGTTTTTGGTGTCCAATCCTAGCCTGTTAAGATTTACTGTGGAAAGAAGCACTTCACTATCTTGCATAAAATGCTTTCTATTTAAGCATGTGGCTGGATGCACTGCTATGGTGGAATGAGTTTTCAATGTGCCTTACCCATGCCGAGCAAGCAGGCAATTGTCAAAACAGCCTGCAATACCAAAGTGAGCGTATGCACAAAGCAGCTAATGTGAAGTAGCACCATAAGCTATACTGCATAGTTGTCAGTCACAATGTCTGGTTTTTGTCTTATGTTCCATTCATCCAACACTAGTGTCAACAAGCTTTTAAAAAACTTCCTTTATGTCTGAGAAGGAACTGTGAGGACACATTTTTTGAGACAGATAAATGCGACTGCTATGCATGAGCAACTGAAGACATGTAACTTGTAGAATTATGCAAACACACCAGTCTTCCTGCTATATCTTATTTCAACTAATTCAAGATTTTAAATGTCCAATAATGGAATAAATTAGAGTTTAGTTGAAGGGTTCCTACATGGAGATTCAGAATACAGTGGTACCTTGAGATACGAGTTTAATTCGTTCCGTGACCGAGCTCGTAAGTCAAAATGCTCGTATCTCAAATCAATTTTCCCCATTGAAATTAATTGAAATGAGATTAATTCGTGCCAGCCCTCAAAAAACCACCCCAATTTTTTGTTAAATGTTTTCAACATAAGAAAAATGTATTTATAATGAACAAATATTGTATACAAACAAAATAAAACCTAATACATAAAAGAGAATCTCAAGAAATAAACAGCTGTTGGCGAAGCCGATTAGCGTAATGTTTTTTTCTTTCACTTTTGCTTAACTTAATTTTCTTCTTCACTAGTTTTTTTTTTTTTGCGCCACGCTTTCCTCACTTTCATTCTCAATGTGTTTCAACAGAAACCTATCCAAGGAGCTTTGTTTAGTCCTCCCCTTTAGAATGTCTCTGAAATGAGTTAGGGCAAGTGTCACCGCTGAAAGATGAGTTGCAATTTTTTCAGGGTTCCTTTTCAATAAAGTCAAGCGTTAGGCAAGTGTCATTAAATAGCACTACTGCACGATCAGTTGCAATTTTTTCAGGATAATTCTTTTCAATAAAGTCAAGCGTTAGGCAAGTGTCATTAAATAGTGCTGCTGCACGATCAGTTGCAATTTTTTCGGGGTGTTTCATTTCAATAAAGTCAAACGTTAGGCAAGTGTCATTAAATAGTGCTGCTGCACGATCAGTTGCAACTTTTTCAGGATTTTTCTTTTCAATAAAGTCAAGCGTTAGGCAAGTGTCATTAAATAGCGCTGCTGCACGATCAGTTGCAACTTTTTCAGGGTGTTTTTAGGTCTTTTAAGTTCGAAACTTTTTCCCACATTGCAAACACTTCCTTAATCTCACTTTATGAGGTAACCTCTTCCGCGAAACCAATCTCCTGCAGAACCTCTGTATGTTGCCGCGTCTATAGTTCCGTCAACTCCTCCGTCGTCAGTTCCTCAGAATGTGCGGCGACAAGCTCTTTGATGGCTCGTATTTTGAATTTTGGCTCGTAACTCAAGGCAAAAAATCGACCTAGTGACGGCTCGTATCTCAAAAAACTCATACGTTGGGGCACTCGTATCTCAACGTACGACTGTATATGAATAGGTTACTGAATACCATACTTATTATTTAGGAAGCAATAATTGATTATTTTATAATATTATTCACAAGATGATATAGATGTTTTATAAAGTAGATGACATTGCATTGTATTAAAATAAGGATCCACCCATATTGTGTGGACTTTGATGTGAGGATACATATGTTAAATTATGGTGAATTTTGATTTAGTACAGTGTTGAGAAAAAGTTGTTTTTTTTAAACAGCAAAAATATTTTGTTCCACATCTTGCAAGTACTGATATTAACTGTTCATTAACAATCAAGTATTGTCTTAAATGTCATTCCATTCTTATGCATATGTTGTCACTATGTAGACACCCTTCAAATAAAGTGTTATTCAAATTTGTCACATTATATTAATGTTCTCTATAAATGGTTACGTAATCTCTAAAAACAGCCAACTCTTATCAGTGAACACAAAATCAATCAAGATAAATATCAATATTGAATTGAATCAGGACATTGTGAATTGAAATTGAATTGAGACAGCCTGCTTCACTCCTGGTGCACCACACATAAAAAGGCACTGACTTACTGTAAAAATGCTGAGAAAAGCCAAGCAAAATGACACCTTTTATTGGCTAACTAAAAAGATTACAATATGCAAGCTTTCGAGGCAACTCAGGCCCCTTGTAAAAATGCTGCAAAACAACTCAAGATTCATAAAAAGTTGAGCTTTACAGAGATTTTAACCAAATGTACTAAGAAGTAATAGGCAGTGATCCAAATTACTAAAATCTCTTGAGAGTTACCGAACTATACACTAAAGGACTTTATTTTAGTAAATTTAAATTATTTTAGTTCATCAACACAATTAAAAGATGAAGAACCTTCTAGTCTAAGGGAGCTAAACTGTTAATCTGTTTTGAAGGTTCACAATTAAGAAGGGAAAATGCCAAGAGAGTGTGGTATGTCCCACTTCATAAAACCATCAGTTTCTTTTTCCCCATTATGATTCACTCTACTCTTCAAAAGTAGAATATCAAGACATTAAAATATTTTCCAACCTGTTGCACATTGCATTTCATGAATGGCTTTGGTCAATATAGACCAGAACTATCAGACATTTAGAGAACTACCAGTGGGTAGGAGACTTTACCCACAAGATACAAAAACGCATGCAATGAATTGACCGTAAAAGTCACATAATTTTTGATGAATATTTTATTTTCATTAAATTGGTTGGTTGTGCACTGTCCCAAAATTATAACAGTTGTCTTTATGTTGTTAGGTTTGTACTGATGCTTCATTCTGCGGTGGGTTGTCACCCTGCCCGGGATTGGTTCCTGCCTTGTGCCCTATGTTGGCTGGGATTGGCTCCAGCAGACCCCCGTGACCCTGTGTTTGGATTCAGCGGGTTGGAAAATGGATGGATGGATGATGCTTCATTTTTATGAATAAGCATAAAGTCCATCCTGACAAAAGTACTGTGACTTTTAACTTTAGTGATGTCAAAAAAAATAATAAAAAAAAAAAAAACAGATGTCCTTTTCATACACAGATTGATGGCTTCTGAATAAGAGAAGCTTCTTTGTTAGCCATTATACAGATGTCCAAGTACCTTTCAGGGATATATCAGATTAACAAATATAACATTACTTGACTAATGGCACAAGTTTCAAATTCTATAAACAAAGCCAAAATCAGCTATAGTTATACTCGTGAAATATTTTACCTTTGCAAGCATCCTGATGAGGATATAAATTGTCCTTAATTACTATGAGAGATTACATTTAAACAGGAATGTCTTAAAATGCTGATAAGGGTAAAATGAGCTGTCACTGGTGTGGTAGAGTAAGCGGAAATCCTGCAATTGAGTTCTTTGTTTACAGATTGTCTGTCTTTTACAGAAGCATTTACAATATGTTGTCAGCAACATTACACCCAAGATAAACCACCAACAGTGTGCCTTCACTTGCTCTGGCAATCACTTTAGTCCAATATCTGATTGATGTGGACAGGTCTACCTATTAAGAAGCACACAGATGTTGATTAACAGCATCAACTAATTTGAAAAGATATTGAATGAATCAGTATTTGTTCTCCCTTTTCACCTTGCAAATGTCACAAAATATAATGACTGCTTTTTTGTTACATAAAATTTAGTGTGAAATAAGGTTTAGGGAAGACCAAATGACAACTTCTATTATACTGAACTACAATTAATACTTAACCAAAACAATACTAAAAAGAAACATGACACAAAAAACACTAAGGAAGTTAATGTATTATTAACAGGGTAGTAAAAGCAAACAATAATAAAGAAAAATACATTAAATGCTTTGGAAGTAAAATGTGGATCATTGCATACATGTTACACAGGTAAACCATTTTCTACTCAAAAGATCAATTTCCAGGACAAGAGTGCAGGTCATGCTATTACTTATTTGGGAAAACACAAGCATAAAATATGGCAGTCACGTGCAAGTATCTGCCCTTAAACAGAAAACAAGTACTGAGGGGGGAGAGGAGGTTAAGTAAGTCAAGAGGGCAAATGTGGATTTGGAGTTTATTTGTGAAAACGTCACAAACCACACACACCACCAAATCTTTTAATTATATGACTGGTGAGCTTAGAGTTGGGAGGATTGATGTCAATGGTGATAAAAAGGTATGGAAGGTTAGGAAAGAAAGCCTAAGAAAGGAAGTTTATCCTGTTTGGTAATAGTGGGGAAGTGCTCAAGGCATACCACCAGTGCAACAGGAGGAAGATAAGTTGTGTTAGTAAAGAACAGTGAGGCAGATATGCTTTTATTTTAATGCATGAGACATTGACCCTTCTGATACACTTCCCTTCCTTGCATTATTGCACTGGCATGCAAAAGTATTCAGTCCCCTTGAAAGTCATCGTAATTTTCTGCATGATACACATATCTAACCATTAATTATTGTTAGCGTTAACTATCATGTTGCAACAATGTATTTCCAAAGTTAAAATAAACCATTCTCTGTAGATATTTCTCTCTATAAGAATAAAAACTACGGGGTTTGCCCCCTGCTCGCTTTAAACTAAGTCGGAGACTTGTAGATCGTCTAATTTGTGTTGCCATCATGGAAAAGTAGTGTTTCTTCCCACTGAAGAGGTGAATCTGCATGAATTAAAAGATTTGTTGTTTGGTGAAAGTGAAATCCACATACCCGAGCGGCAGAGATGTGGAGTGGCTGGCATGTAGCACAGGCCGGTGGGGGTTGGCAAGTAAAGCGAGCAGGGGGCAAAGCTCCCTAGTAACTAAAGAAGAAAAACTCAAATGTTAGCATTTGCATAAGTATTCAAGCCCTACACATTCATACTTTATCGAGAACCCTTTTGCTGCTATAACATCCTTAATTGTTTTAGAGTATGTATGTACCAGTTTTGCACATTAACCAGGAGTGATTCTTCCTGGCAGAATTTATAGAGATTCTATAGGTTGGTAAGATGGCACTTCTGGACAGGAGTTTTCAAACAGTGCCACAGATTCACAATAGGGTTATGATCAGAGTTTGACTTGGCCGTTCCAAAACATTCACCTTTCTGTTTCTGAGCCATTCCAGTAACATTTGGCCTTATGCTTAGGGATGCTTAAGGTCGTTGTCTCGTTGAAAGAACCACCTTCTCCCAAGCTGTAGGTTCATAGCAAACTGGAACAAGTTCTCCTGCCATATTGGGTGGTATTTGTGTCTATCCATTGTCCCTTCAAATCTGACAAGATTCCCAGTCCCAGCATATGAAAATAATCCCTATACATGTATGCTGCCACCACCACATTTCACTATACGTATGATATTTCTTGAGGAATGGCAAGTGTTCGTTTTATGCCACACATACCCCTTTGAAATCTGACCCCAAAAAAAATCTATTTTGGTCTCATCTAACCAGAAAACCTTCTCCAACATCTTAATTGGGTCTTTCTCAAGCTTTGTAGCAAATGCCATACATGCATTTATATGGACCTTCTTAAGAAATGGCTTCTTTCTTGCTCCCTTCCCATAGAGGCCTATTTCATGAAGAGCTCTTGAAGTTGTGAAACCATGCATCTTTACTCCAGTTTCAGTAGAAAAGTACTGTACACTTCTGAGAGTAACTGTTGTATTTTTTAGTAGCCTCTCTCACCAGTCGACATCTTGTTCAGATGATTAGTTCTGAGTGACAGCCTACTCTAATAAGAGTCAGGGTGCAGTGATGAACATTCCATTTTCTGATGATGGATTCAAACTCGTCAGTATTTGTGTAGCCAGTTCTGCCTTGTGCATTTCATTGACTTTGTTTTTCACATCAGCAGAATGCACCTTTGTCTTCATTTTTGCAGCGATTGTCCAAGAAAGACTATGGCCCTTTGAATGGGTACTGTTTATATCCAGAAAGATATAAAGGACTCGCAAGTAGTACCTAATTATGTTCAATAATGGTCAAATGATTGTCACCTTTGTGTCATTTGTGATTAATTTGTCATTTGTGTAAAAATGAAGCTTCCAAAGCACAGAGGTTTTAACTTTTGAGTTTTTCTTCTTCAGTTAAATAGAATAGAAAATGGTTTATATTGACTTTTGGAAAAGTATTTTTACAGCATAAGAGTGCACATTAAAAGTACTGAATGGATAAACTATGTTTACAACTCTGTTGTCATGCGGAAAATTTTGATGACTTTGAAGGAGACTGAATACTTTGCATGCCACTCTATTTTATTAATAAACTGTGTTTTTAATATATTCCCTTTGACTCGTTTGGTTTTATTTTGGGGTTGGGAACTGCAAATAAGTATTTTTTCAAACCACATCTTAATAAATTTTGGTTATAGAAGAAAGTCACAACTGTTAGGAACCAAAACACTGTTCTATATACATTTTAACCTGCTGCCTAAAGTGTGCCAAAACTTTCAAATATTCTAAAAGGGTAAGAAATAAAAACCGGCATCTGAGGTGAAAAAACACTTTTAGAAGTATAACTTGTATTAATTACAAAATATAATTAAATCGCTGGATACACAGGTGCCTCATAGTAGTTGAAATAAACAAATTTCACTTTCAACTGTGAAGAAAAGACTTTGAGCTACAGTTTTGACTGGTCAAGAGGCAGAAAGAAAACCACTGCTAAAATTGCAAATGTCAAACTACATGATGTACTTATGGTTTATACCTCGTGCTGGGTACAAGGGAGTCATGGCAAAAATAATTGTCAGAGGTGGAGAAGCACGCAGGAAAATATTTCTAAGCACACGCCAGGACGGCCGTGAATTTCAATGAGGAAAGTTTGGAATTATCTGGTTTACTGCATGAATCGGTCATAAAAAGTGATCTGATCTTCATCTAAGTCACAGGTACTCATACATAATGAGCTTAAGCCAATGACGCACAAAAAATTCTACTCTTTCATGTCTTTATTTTACAAACACATTCAATATTCACAGTGGTAGTGGAAAAAGTGAACCTTGGAATTTAATAACTGGTTGACCCTCCTTTGGCAGCAATGACCTCAACCAGGCGCTTCCTGTAACTGCACATCAAACCTGCACATTGTGCGGGGGTAATTTTAGCCCATTCTTCCCTGCAGAACTTCCTTAACTCTTCCAAATTCTCTTGTTGTCTTCTGTGTATGGTTCTCTTCAAGTTTTTCCAAAGCATCTTAATAGGGCTGAGATCTGGGCTCTAACTGGGCCACTCCAAAAGGCAGAGTTTGTTCTTCTGAAGCCATTGTGCTGTGGATTTGCTGCGATGTTTAGGATCATTGTCCTGTTGCATCACCCAGCATCTTCTGAGCTTAAGTTGACGAACAGACACCCTCACATTATCATGGAGAATTTGTTGATAAACTTGTGAATTCATTTTCCCCTCAATGATGGAAAGCTGTCCAGGCCCTGATACAGCAAAGCAGGCCCAAATCATGATGTTCCCTCCACCATACTTTACTGTAGGGATGATGTTTTGGTATTGATATGCAGTGCCCTTTTCATGCCAAATGAAGTTCTGCTTGTTCCTCCCAAATAGTTCAATTTTGGTTTCATCACTGCACAAAACATTTTCCCAGTACCATTGTGGAGTGTCCAAGTGCTCTTTCGCAAACTTCAGGCGTTCAGCAATGTTCTTTTTGATAGCAGTGGCTTCCTTTTTGATGTCCTGCCATGAGCTCCTTTCTTGTTCAATGTTCTGCGTATAGTTGACTCATGAACAGAGATGTTAGCCAGTTCTAATGACTTCTTTAAGTCCTTTACTGTCACTCTAGGGTTCTTCTTTACTTCATTGCTGACTTTGCGTTGTGCTCTTGGGGTCATCTTGGCAGGGTGCCCACTTCTAGGCAGAGTAGCCACAATAACAAATTGTCTCCATTTATAGACAACTTGCCTAACAGTAGACTGATGAATATCTAAAAATCTATGAGATGACTTTGTAACCCTTTCCAGCCTTATGTAGATTAACAATTCTCGATCGTAGCTCTTCAGACAGCTCTTTTGTGAGCGGTATGATTCCCATCTGGATGTGCTTCTTGTCAAAAGCTCAGACTTAAACTTTATGGTGTTTTTTATCAAAGTAATTCTAGGCCACAACTCTGAACAAGTTTCATTAAATGGACTCCAGGTATGCTAAATTCTGACTGCAATGAGCTTTTTAAAAAGTCATTAGCTTAGGGTTCACTTACTTTTTCCAACCTTCAGTTTCACAGTTTGAATGATTTATTCAATATGGTCAAATATTCTCTGAAAATCTGTGTATCTTTAGTTATAGAAGACTGTTCATTATTGTGACTGACATGAAGATATGACCATGTTTTATATGGGAATTAGACATAAATACAGATAAAGTAAAGTATGTGAACCCCTAGGAATTGACTGTAGGTCTCCTGTTATGAAGATATCTTTGCCCCGTGGAATTTATTTGTCCCTCCTGATTTCGCGCAAGCACACTAAGTTGTGATGGTCACCGATCTCCTTGTGTTCACAAGTCTTAAATTCCTTTTCTCTTTTGATTTAACACATACTCCGTGCAAAATGCCAGCCTGTCTGTCAGTAAACATGTATGAGCAGTCACCTGCCCAATGTTTCGTCATACACAGTGATGTGATGAAGTCTGCGTTTTAAGGTTGTAGGTGTATTACTGTCACTCTACTGAGCTGCTCTTTGACTGACAGTGGAGAGTAAACTTTGTTACAATGGTAAATGACACTTCGTTAGTTGTTACTTCAGTTTTGCCGTGAACACAATATGTTCTGTTACCAAAAAGTTTTCAACGGGAACTCATCAACAAAGAAACAAGGAAAATGATTTAGTAAAAACAGTAATAATTATAATTAATGATTTATTACTTGACACCCAAGTACTCTGTACAAAGACATTTTAAAATAAAGGTACCAATCCACTTTCAAGCCATAAATGCAGACTTGCTCTTAAAAACATTTACTCAGTTTTTTCTGGGGGAAAAAAAAAAAAAAAAAAAAGATTCCATGGGAAAGGCATTGTTGTGGAACTCAAACTTATTCTCTGTCATGTGAGTGATTAAAACCGTGTGAATGGGGGAGGATCTCATATTTCAAAAGGAGAAACAAATATTATTCCTAATACTATGCACTTTAACTTTTATGCACTTTGAGATGTACCTGGGTCAGATATGAACAAAATGGTTTTTTTTTTTGTTTCAAATGAGGAAAAAAATTATTTCTACTATCTCAGATTCTGTTCAGTTATAGTTTTTTTGTTAATTTTTTTTTATACATTTTTTGAAGTGCCTGTGTCATATTTAAAAGACAGAGAAACACTTAATAATCAATACTTGTTTTTGAATACATTTATTTGTGTTGATTTAAAATTTGTCATTACCTGCTGCTTATCGGCCGCTGAACATGTCTGGCCCAGTAAAATTTCTTGGTGTGAAAATCTGTCACAAATGAATTTGTAATTTAATAGCCCTGCACTAGAGTCTATGCAACATTTTCTTGATACCTAAAACCAATGTATACTGTTCCTGCTGAAACCGTTGGTATAAGAGAAACGGACACTAATTACTGCTCAGAAAAACAAATATTATAGATATTCTTCTGTGTGATACCTCTATTTAGATACACTTTAATAACTGCAATTTTTCAGCCTAGAAATAGTTCAATTCTTTTTATGTGTGAAAATTGCCATTTGTACGATTTTTAGTTCTGCCCTCTTATTTAACACAGGACTAAATTACCAAGAGTTTTGCAGTTTAGGTTATGGCTTCAGTTGAGGATACTGTGCAAAGAAAATTGTACCTATTTAATTTCAGGAAACAATTTCTAGATATCCCTGCAGAGAGTACTTAAGCATTTTTAAGGGAAAAATAAATTTTTACCAAGAAAATGGCTCATTTCAACCTATTGGTGTTTTCTTATGTTAACATACATTTCTCGGTGATTATTCTGAAAATCTACCAAAAGCATGCATGTCTGTAATGCAGATAAAGAAACAAACTGAAATTGCTTATTAGTCTACATTGGTAAGGCAATCCAAGCATTCACATGAACAAGCAATTGTAACTGCAATGGAATGGAGATTCTTACAGAAAGTAATTTATCTGGTGTAGCAAAACATAACTTAATTTGCCACTTTCCTGCAAAGACTAGTGTGCATGTAGAAAAGAACTGAAAATCTCATACTGACCTTTAAGTATTTTGCACACTGCACTTTTCTGGTGAAGTGCGCATGCGCGGGGCACGGAGCAATGCTTCAAAGCAGATGCTTCAAAGGCCGCCTGACGCGTCACACAAGACAGAGAGGGCAGGACCTATAAAATATCACGCGGCAGATCCAATCGGATTTCGGTAAATGAGGTAAGACCTAAAACAGAAAACACGAAAAATCCAATCGGGTACTGAGACGCGGAGACCAGCTAACCCATTGTTGTGCAAGTGTTCAGATTTGCGATTAAGAAGCTTGGCCCGGTAAAGTGTAAAGTAAAAGTAGATTTATTTTTGCGCACATTACATCAGTTGCTGGGAAGAATCTGCTGATTGCCCACTGTTGTCACAGAAAATTAAACACATATTATGGACAGCAAAGCCAGTATTACTGTCAGAGAAAATTACAGGCATTTTACGGAAAAAATTTAATAGATAATTTCTGTATTATCTATATCTGTCATTTATTTATTGACTATATTTATGTATCTAGATTGCATAAGACCATACATTGTATCAATGTTCATATTGCTTACTACACATCAATATTGCTGCTACTTCTTTGTCTCGTCTTTGCACAATGTCTTGTCTTGTTTATGTTTTCATAAAAAATTTGAATATTAATTTTAAATTATTTTTTAAATTTAATTTTAATTTTTTATTTGCACTTCATGTGTTATACCGTGGACCCTGAGCTTCGCAATTTTGCCCATCTGTATACTTGTATATTGTTGAGATGACAATAAAGTTCGCTTTGACTTAATTTCTACAAAAAAATCCATTCAGTATATTTTTGTGTGACATCATTATACTGGGTAGTTGCGCTTAGTGAAGCACTATTTCCAAATAGTGAGGGCGTCCTTGGTCAATTTCATTTAATGTCGAAGCAGACAATATTTTCCTTGTCAAAATCATTTGAAAGATCTAGGCACAAGATTATTTTTAGTTTCAAGTCACTGTGCAAAATGTTCTCTCATCCAGAAACAGTAGTGCTCTTTACTCTGACCTCAGAAACAGTTTGTGGCATAGCCTTGCAGCTTTCACTGTCATTATTAATCAAAGCAGAAGCAGCAAAGGAAATGAGTCAACACACTTCTTTCAATGGCACTAACTAATTCACAAACTAAATGTCAAAAGATTACAAAAAACATGCAAAGTGAAAACATGAGAAAATATGTGAGGAAAAAAAAATTTAGAACTAGTTGAGCAAATAATATAAAATGTTGGAAATTAAATACTAGAGTTTCCACTAGACCAGTGGTTGTCACAGTGTGGTTCATGGACAACAAATGGTCTCCAAGTGTGAGTAAAATGGTCTGCAAGCTAACAATCACAAGGGCAAAATGACCTGTAAATCACTCAGATACACTGACTGGTTATGACTTAAGTAATTAATTTTAACAATTAAAACTGCCAACCAATATTGGCACAACTATAATCAACATATTTGGGTGCATGAGAAATGGGTTTACAAACATCGTCATGGAACACACCTAATGTCGCTCTCTATTATACAACATTTCTTCAAACTCTGTCCACCTCCATTGCAGCCAAACTCGATCACTGCATAGATCTTATCTAAACACACTATGATGTCAGCCTGGACAAGCCACGTCTGGTCAAGGCAGTACTTAAACTCCAAGCCACTGGTAATGTACACATCAATGCTGACAGGCTGTCTGCTGTTAAAACTGCCATTATGGCTAACAGGTTATTATGGATCAATGGTGTAAAACTGGGACTTAAAAATGCAAATCAAACAATGTTTGATTTGAATCTTCCATAAAACATTCTAACTGCTTTTCATAAAAAGAGTTTGGGAAATGTAGTACAGAATTATTTTAACAGGTCACTGTCAGACTCAAATGGTCCACTGATAGGTAAGGCTTTAGCAAAGTGGTCCAAAACAGTCAGTCCAAAACACTGCTCTAAACAAATTACTGGAGTGCAGTGATGAGAAAATTGGGGTTTAAAACTATTCATTCATTGCAGCGCGACTGTATTGAATTTTATAAGTTGCCAACAGTTTTCTCTGACAGTAATAATGGCTTTGCTGTCCGTAACATGCGTTTAATTTTTTCTGTGACAACAGTGGGCAATCAGCAGATTCTCCCCAGCAACTGATGTAATGTGCGCAAAAATAAATCTACTTTTACTTTACACTTTACCGGGTCAAGCTTTCTTAATCGCAAATCTGACATCCTCAGAGTGAACACTTGCACAACAATGGGGAAGCTGTTCTCCGCATCTCAGTACCCGATTGGATTTTTCGTGTTTTCTGTTTTAGGTCTTACCTCATTTACCGAAATCCGATTGGATCTGCTGCGCGATATTTTATAGGTCCCGCCCTCTCTGTCTTGTGTGACGCGTCAGGCGGCCTTTGAAGCATCACACCATGCCCTGTGCATGCGCACTTCACCAGAAGACACACACACACGGACACTGGACGCACACAGGAGTTTTTATTAAGGAGGATATTATATATAATTTTCATTACCTTGTGGTATAGTGGGTCCACAGCTCTCAGCAAAGGCCAGTTTTAAATAAATAAACACTGCGTTCGTGGCTTAGCAAGGGGGTGTGGTAGTTGTGTGGCTGAAGCAGTTCTAAGGGCGATTTGCGGTGTGGCCGTTTCTCACCCAAGTGCACAGGTGAGAGACTGCCCGCATCCGTGATTGTTCCTGGGACTGCTAATTTGCCGCAGCTGCTATGCCCTCTTGATATATAGAAGTGCGAGTCGGCTAGGAAGAGGAGAAGAAAAAGAAAGGAAAGAGAGAAAGAAAGACGGGGGTTGCTGGAGAGCACGAAGCAGGGGAGAGAGAGAGAGAGAGCCGGTGCGGGAGAGCGAGTGAGCTAGTGCAGGCTCGCATGCAGCTGTACGGGAAGCCTGGGCGTTGGGCCGACACCCGGGAGTAGTAGTAGTGGTCGTTCCCGCTGAGTGATAATGTAGCGGGAGTGACCAGTGAAGTAGGACGACTGGCTGCGTGAGGCCGGGAAGGCAGCGGGAGTCGGGAGGCTTGGTGGGTGAAGTCCTTGACGTAAGCGTCCTGGTCGTCAAGGATACCAAGTCTTGGGCCTGGGATGAGTGCGCGACTGAAGCCAGGATCGGGAGGCCTCCAGACTGGTCGAGAGGAGTGAAGGTCAGCTGCAGAGACAGCGTCTCGCCTGCTGCAGGGCCCAAACGGGAGAAGCTGGAGAGACACTAGGGTAAAAGAAGCACCGGGCTCTGAATTGTATTTTAAAAGGACTGCTTCCAGCATTGTTTTAACCTCGTTTTTAAGGATTGTTTTTCTATTGTTTTTTTTAACCTCCATGTGTTTCACTCGCTTTTAATGGATTATTTATTTACTGAAGACTATTTGAGACACTGCACTTTATTTATTTGAACACTGTTTTGTTGATTGTTTTAAATAAAAGCACCTTGTACTTTTATGCCCCATCCCCTTGCTACATTGTGCCTCACTGCTAAGCTCATCGGTAACATTACTGATGGTGTAGGGTTCAAGGGCTCCCGGACTGCAGACGGGGGTATGCAGCAAACCCGCATCGTCACATACCTTACATATTTAACCATTTAGATAGACAATAAAAAATGATAATTCAGTGTCTCAAATTCACACCTTATTCAACAAACAAGATAAATTTAGTATTAAACTTTAACAATGTCAGCTTTTTCTTGTAGCCCACTGGGAAAAAACACAGAAGCTCAATGCTTGCTCATATTGGATATTATTGGCAGATGAGAAGAATCAGCCTAGCTTGGTCAAACTAACAAAAAAAATGCTTGGACTTTTCTTTATCACTCTTTGACATTTCAGCTACTTTGCAGTTTCCTGTTTTGTTTCCTTTCTAGTTTTGGGAAGATCTCATTCTGAAATTAGATCGCACTACAGTCATACACATATGGCAGGGGTTTCATATCACACAACTCCTAAGCTGCAAAACAGGAAATCATATTACACTGCTTGTGTCAATTGTAAGTGAAAGCAAACTTAATAATGCATCTACCTTTAGTCTTCTTTCTCCCCATTCACCTCTCTACTGCTACTTCTGAAATGGCATCTCTTTAAGACTTGTGAAATTTTTCATTGCCCTTTACATTTGAACATGTATCTCTCAATGCAGTTTTCTTTACAGTCACTTAAACATATTCCAGTATTACATTTTGAACCACACTGAACTTGAAAACAGAATGATGTCTAAAAGTAATAAATGAAAAGAAAAGACAGTAGTCTTTAAATACAAACGGTTCTCCATAATGGAATGAAGAAACTTTAGTTATCTTGTCAAATATATACTTGGGGGCCAATTTGGAAGTTCACGTTGCATGAAATTAATTGCCCAATCAAGGACACAACCTTCTGAGCAGAGACTGGCCTGGCATAAGTCTCCTAAGAGAGCAAATGATAGCCAAGGATGGCAGCGATTCCTTGTTTTAATGCTTCTGAAGAAACCACCAATACCCCATAAGCATAACAAACCAAGACTAGATGATCAAACACTTTAAAACAAAATGATCTCCATTTTCAAAGAAAGTAGGGCTTCCGTAAAATATTGCAGGAAATGTGTGTGTATATTATATATATTGTGGGAAATAGCCCGGACACAGACAGACGGACATCATTTAAAGTCCAACGCACTTTTATTTACACAGAATATGAAGTGCACAAACCCAGTGCCGCAGCACCAATCACCCCAACAGTCCAGGCCAACGCACAATCTGCCTCGTCTCTTCAGGCCACCTCTTCCTCTCCCAGACCTCGTCCTCTTCCACCCGACTCCAGCCCTGAATGAAGGGAGGCGGCCCCTTTTATGTTCCCCCGAATGTGTTTCAGGTGTGCTCCGGCAATCTTCCACCAACGCCCCAGTGTGGCGGAAGTGCCGGCTGTATCCCTGGAAGCACTCCGGGTGTCCCTGCTCCTCTTCCCGCCAGCACTTCCTGGTGTGGCGGAAGTGCTGAGGTTCAGGGCTCTCCAGGTATTGGGGTGCCCCCTGGTGGTGACCACGGGCCCCTACAGGGTTGAGCTTCAGTCCCGGCTGGGTACCACCCCCAGCCGCGTGCCACAATATATTATATACTAGCAAAATACCCGCGCTTCGCAGCGGAGAAGTAGTGTGTTAAAGAGGTTATGAAAAAGTAAAGGAAACATTTTAAAAATAACGTAACATGATTGTCAATGTAATTGTGTTGTCATTGTTATGAGTGTTGCTGTCATATATATATACATATACACATATACACACACATATACAGATATATTATATATACATATACACATATATTTTTTATATATATATTTTTTATATATATATTTTTTATATATATATATATATATATATATATATATATATATATACACATACATACATACATACATACATATACACACATAGATGCACTTACAATAACATAGAAATCTACATAATATAAACAACATTAACATCATTATCATATGAGAATATGAAGTAATATATAAGCAGCACATTTCATATAAATATAAATTATTAAACAGTAAAATCTTCTTCTATAATTTGCTACCGTGGCTTTTCGTTGGTCTGTCCAGGATTTTAAATCACCTGTAGCTTGCAAACCGTTTCACCTATTGACTTGAAATCTGGTACACATATAATACGTCACGTCTGCTATCCGCTTTATGGGTGATGATTGTATTACTCTTTTTATGTTTATTTTATTTTAGAATCAACTCCTATCTGCGCACACCAGGGCGGCCGTGGGCAGATGCGTATGGTGTATTCACTCCATGTTATCGTGCATTGCGCTGTCACTGGTATTTTGATAAAAGAATTTGAACAATATATAAGAAGCGTATAAATTATTAAACAGTAAAACATTAACATTTAAGAAGTAAAGTTACATTGAGTACTACTGCAGTGCCTTCGGGTATACCTCATTTTTTGTTTGCCCATTACATGCTTAAATGTATACATTTTTTGGTGTACCTACCCGAGAACACGCGACATATAACCGAGCGTGGGAGAAGCATGGATTTTAAACACGCGTTGAGTTCATCTGCTGGTCTCCCTCGTGGAATAACTGGTAATGTTTGACTAAAATGTACAGCGAGTAAAACAACATCACCTCCTTTTTTTTTTTTTAACGATCTCTGAGATCTTGCTTTTTTCGGTTCAAGGCTTCATAAGCTCTTTTATGTGCCATGGTGTACTTAATAAGTACTAATTATCCCAAACCATCATCTTTGAATGTTGCAAGACTTTCGCCTTGTATGTAGATCAGGGTAATTACATTCATTGCATTCCTAGTCTGAATCACAATCTGATTGTATGGGTGGTTACCTGGCACTGTAGGGTTGCCACCCGTCCTTTAAAATACGGAATCGTGCTGCGTTTGAGAATGAAATTGCGCGTCCCGTTTTGAATCAATACTGGACGGGATTTATCCCGTATTTTTTTTATCATTTTTTTTTTAAAGCAGCGTGTCATGCAAATCATCTCACACGCATTTTATGAAGATGCCTCCTTTCCTACTTTTGATTGGGTAATACTTGATGTCATCGTTAGTTTGATTGGTCTTTTTAACTGTCCAGTGAGGAGGGCGTGTCTTTTAAGTACAGTCTGCAAAGTGTTGGCACTGAGATGTGGCGTCAGCGCCATAGTTGAAGCCCCTAACGTTGCGGTCAGCAAGTCGGCTAACATCCGCCATGTGCCGTCTTTCAGTTGCGAGAAGCAGATCATAGAATGGTTGAAACTGTTGCCCTTAACGTTGCGCCACGGCGTGTGGTTCGTTTATACCTCGTGTCTTCTCATTAAACTTTTATCTCGCGAATATGTTATTGCAATCCGCAGCGGGAGCGTTTCTATAAAGTTAATTTAAACTTACGTTTTACACCGTGCTTTGTTTCCCTTATGAACATGCTTGTATGCTTAACTCGCTCCGTTCTCAATTGTTTAATTAATTTTTTGCTCTTCGCTGTTTCCGGCTGTTCCTCCATTTCCCCCTACTTTGTTCTTTTATCTTGCGAATATGTTATTGCAATCCTTAACGGGAGCGTTTCAATAAACTGATTGAAAATAGTTTTGCATTTACCTTTTTAGTAAAAGGCGAGCTTTTAAGCCTGAGAAATCACCCCGTAAATGCACACGTTTAATTGCACATGTGTTAATATGTGTGGTTACACAGTATTAAAAGACAGTGAACAACGTCAGTTACCTTTGTTCCCGCGTTTGATAAAAGGTGAGCTTTTAAGCCTGAGAAATCACCCCGTAAATGCACACGTTTAATTGCACATGTGTTAATATGTATGCTTACACAGTATTAAAAGACAGTCAAAAATTAACGTCATTTACCTTTGTTCCCGCGTGTGACTCGTGCTGTAAATCTCTTCCTTGTTTTTAGTTCACGTGATTACATAGGAGGCGTGATGACGCGATACGTGACTCCGCCTCCTCCATTAGAGTGTATGGACAAAAAATATGTTCCAGTTATGACCATTACGCTTTGAATTTCGAAATGAAACCTGCCTAACTTTTGTAAGTAAGCTGTAAGGAATGAGCCTGCCAAATTTCAGCCTTCCACCTACACGGGAAGTTGGAGAATTAGTGATGAGTCAGTCAGTCAGTCAGTCAGTGAGTGAGTCAGTCAGTGAGGGCTTTGCCTTTTATTATTATAGATATATATATATATATATATATATATATATATATATACATACATATATACATACACACACACACACACACACACACACACACACAGTGGAAAGAAGAATGGTCTCAAATGCCAAGCTCTGTATTTCCTAACCTTAAAAAAAAGATTACAAGAGAAGACTCCATGCTGTTATACTGGCAAAGGGAGGTTGTACAAAGTATTAAATGTGTTTTGTTAAAAATATTTATTTCTTTATGAGGGCTTTGTTTATCTTTGAATGAGCTTGTTTCAATTAAAAGTCAGATGTTTCTAATTCTTTCAGTGCAAGATTACGGTTCTTCAAAGTGTTTTTTTTTTTTTCTAACCCTTCTTTCTACTTTTTGAAAGGGGTGCCAATAAGAGTGGAGGGGACTACAGTGTATATCTATATCTATTACACATCATCATCCCACACACACACACACACACAGTATATTCTTCTGTACAATTCAAACTGTATATGCAAAGATGTACAGTATGTTGAGCTTTACAAAAAAGGGAAATCTTTACTAAAATGACAAAGAGCTAAGCAACCATCGAACAGAATTCATGCTATGGGCAATACTTTCAGGATTCTTCAGCTCTTCACATTAAAATATTAAGTGAATAGCCAACTTTTATTTATTACAGAGAAATGGAATCCATATCATATCTAAGAGAAGCAGAGTGATGCAAAAGAAATGTATTGCTTAGCTGTTACAAATAGTAAACAAATGGAATACTCTAATGTAAATACCATTAAAACTTAGACTGCTAAAATCATACTATTATGTGGTCTTGATTAATTAATTTAAATATTTTTTCCAAACTGCTTTAACTGATTTATCATTAAAGACTGAATTATTCTAACACTATTTTTTAAGTCCCATCTCAATCTCATCAGCCAAATGTACAGTTGTATATTTAATATCCATTTTAGAATATATTACTAATTAAAAATGAACATTTAAAGCATACCAAAAGCTTAACAGTACTTTTTCATTATCATTTGTATGGGTAGGCTACACAACACATGCCACTCTGAAAATGTAATGCTGGAAAAGATTGCGTATTAAGTTAAAAATGAAATTCCCCAATATTGGACAAAAGCACGTTTTTGATGCACAACAGCATTTGGAGTCTTACATACCAATGCCTTTAGATTGAATTGCTTTTGATTCAGCCATGTACACCAACACTGTTACTGTGCACCTAAACTATTAAGATTAAGACACTGGAGGGTGTGCAGGGGGAAGCCACTTGAATTCATTGAGAATATGCCTGTATATCTACAGGGGAAATTATAAGACTGTTTCATTAATTTAGTTTAATTGAGGTTGTATGTACATATGCATATCTAATTTTTCAGGATAAAATTATTTAGCCTACATACGGTCTGTGCAGTCTTGACAATTTAAAAATTAAGTGAATGAAAAACTATTATATTTGAACTATTAGTGATGCATCACTTACTGGTAATTTTTATTTGCCACTTACACTGAAAAAAGTTAATTATAAATAAGGTGCAATTTGAGATGATACTGGAAAAATACATCTGAAGTAAGTGATCTTAAAATAACTAGCCTCAGAACTTGCAGTAAGATATGACAGTAAATAAAGAAATTGCAGATTAACTATTTTAATAATGTGCCACTTGACTGTAAACAAGCTATAGCCGAGGGTCCCAAGTTCAATTCTGAGGACTCAATTTTAGCTTTAAATGGGACACCAACTTCTAACTTAAACTGTAAAATAACAGCTTGCATAATCATGTGTTTTGGGTTTTTTTTATTTTTTATATTGCAATGCAGCAATCATTTCTGTATATTGCATGGAAATGTTTATCATTATTTTTGGTATTTATCACTTTTATGATGATTTTCATTGTTTTTCCAGATTTTCTGGTTATTTAAGTCACTATTTACTAATTAGCACATTAGCAAGTTAATAACAAAGTGTTTAGCATTCAGTCTTGTTTTTTCCCTGGTTCCTCTTCTGCTTGTCGTTAATTTCAGTCTTTTTCATTTTACCTCAACTCTATCACAGATTACTCATCATCTTATCAACAACTCTTGAATCTCCACTAAAGAAACCTTTCAGCTTTTGTATCAGTGCTGAGAGATGCTTTAGTTCTAAGCACTTAAGGAAGGGAACCAGACTGAATTATTTGCCTAGTAGAGTTATCTTGGAATATTAGATTCAGATATAAATATATGCACTTTTAAGTTTATAGCTACTGTATGCATGAATCCTCTTTAATAAAACCCCTGTGTGCGTCCAGTGTCCGTGTCTTATGGTGAAGTGCGCATGCGCGGGACACGGTGCGATGCTTCAAAGGCCGCCTGACGCTTCACACAAGACAGAGAGGGCGGGACTTATAAAATATCACGCGGCCAATCCAATTTTGGATTTCGGTAAATGAGGCAAGACCTAAAACATAAGGCACAAAAAATCCAATCGGGTACTGAGACGTGGAGACCAGCTTCCCCAGAGAGGTAGGATTAGTGTTTGTTGTTGTGCAAGTGTTCACTCTGAGGATGTCAGCTTGGCCCGGTAAAGTGTCAGTCGTTTAAGGGGTTTTCCTAAATATATGAATTGTCATGATATTACAATAGGATGACTTTTAAAAGTAGGTTTATTTTTGCGCACATAAAATCTGTTGCTGGGGAGACGCCACACTTACAATAATCAGCTGCATGCCAGCACAGATTAAAATACTTGCTAGGGTACTGCATAGTACTTGCTGGAGAGACGCAACAGGCACGATTATCAGCTGCACGCCACACATTACATCAGTTGCTGGGGAGAATCTGTGAATTGCCCAATGTTGTGACAGAAAATTAAACGCATATTACGGACATCAAAGTCAGTATTGCTGTCAGAGAAAATTACAGGCACACAATACAGTGACGCATATTACAGCCACATACAAGCCAGTAAATATACAGCCATTTAATATAGACTGTTCCTACTAATGTTTATGCACTACTGTTCTAGCGCCCGTTATTGTAACGGGCTTAATGTCTAGTAGTAGAATGATTTTTTACTTGCATATCATCTCAAAAGTGCGACAATAACACAATAACAAATAAAGAAAACCTTTAAACTGTATTTGCTTTTCTTGTAATGTTTCCTTTTCTTCCCCTCGCAGCACTTCTGTGAAACAAGACACGCTTATGACTCATACACCATTACTCAAAACACACACATGAAAGCTACAGCTTAAATGAACATAACCCTTGAAAAAAATTGCCCTTTGGAAAAACAGGTATCCCTTTCTGCCTAAAGAAACTTATTCAAAGACAAAGTATTTTGACAACTTATTCTATAATATCCGCTTGTCCTACTTTCAGAAACTGTTATATTTATCCCTGACAAAAATAATTTTTTTGTTGTTAAGTACTTGGAATTGTGTATTATGGTGTTGTGCATGTGCAGACATTAACAGCGGGTCATTTTCCTCTGTAGGCTCATATTTAAAATGACACTTAAGAGTCCTTACAAATTACAAAAACTAAAGGGTACAGTACATTCGTCTCGACTAAATGGTTTCCTCTTTGCCAAATGTTTTATAACATCCGCCACTCCCACAACATTTCTTCATCACATAAACTAAACTGTGTAGTACTGAAAGCTTTGCTTTTAATCTGGAAAAATTTCCAAACATCAGAAAAAACTTTGTTGGCATTTAAGGTCTATAAGGAGATATGGTATACCTGAACTTCAACCAACAAAGTATTAAATACTGTGTAAACAAAATTTACACAAGGACTTGCGGGTGATGTGTACAAAATTCAGGGCAGCAGAAAAACAGTGCATGTAATATACGTGGTATATGAAAAATGAAAGAACTCTCAAATTGCAAGAGATGCAAATTCTTTCACAATGGATAGCTTTTCTTCGGTTTGCGAGGTCAAAATATGCACATTCATTATCCTCATCTCTACATTATATTCATTGTACTTTCAGATGAGCATTCAATGGTTATCAACTTTAATGCACACAAGCTCGCCCCTACAACTAAAGAGTTCTGGACTAGCTGGAGTGAGTCAAGCGGTATGCCACATTAAATGGCTGCCTTCATGAGAACAAACCGCCGATTGCCTCTAAGCCGCGAAGATTATGTAAATAAAGGCTATGACTGAGCATCACTGAAAAAGGCAAGTAATGAGATATGGCCTTTATATATACCAGGCTTAATAGATTGTTAGAATTTTAAGGTTGGTATAAAATAATGCGTACAGGTTTGCAAGAACATAAATTATAAATGATTGTGATCTTTTCAGTTAGTATTCTAAAGTCCACTTCAACTATCATTGCATTTGCTACCTTGTAATGATTAGACAAAAACATGATAATTAATAAGTAATCAGTTGTTTGGTTTTAGCATGATGCAACTATTGCTTCGTTTCTGTAAATCTTATGTGACCAGTCATCAAGGTACTATGTAAAGGAGAGTTTCAGCATCTCAGGCCCTTTAATTGGTTCTTTTCCTTTTGAAACTTGCCAACAGCAAAGGTACATTTGCTCTTTTGCCACCTATAACTCTCTCTATCGGGGCAAATCCTGGCTCTGTAGCAGTTCAAGGCTAACTACCCAATTCAAAATTTGCTCTGTGACATTGATTCAAACTGTTCAGGTTGTACAATTTCATCTCTTCAGCGTCTGGTGTTTGGTATGTCTGGTCTCTTTACAAATAAGCTTATACAGGTTTAGTTTGTTGTAGTTCTAGAAGCATGCAGACCATTCACTACTGAGATAGAGGTGAGTATTGCAGAATGTATAAGTAAACAAGGTCAAAAGCTAAAGGGTACAGTTTATGGGGCATTTCTTCTTGTTACTGATCATAAAGAACCTAAGAGGCCAGTGTCATGCCTTTCATAACAGGAACACAAATTGTGTTCATTAAAAGCATTTTTTACAACAGTGCACACTGTTTCTTTCACTGATTGACTGTTATATTAGAAAGCCACAAGAAACTGACTTGAAGTATTAAGATGAAGAACTCTGGTTAAGGGAAAGAAATCCTATTCCAGCAAGGCAATTATTCAATGCAAAATACTGCCACATTTATGAACAAGAGTTACTGTAGTCTGTCTAGACTGCTAAATAATTAAATAAGTTATTAACGTCTGCCTGGGGCAATTAACTTGTAGTGACTGAATCTGCACAAGTTTCAGGGAACTGGTATAGTTCCTAATCTTCATCTTAATATTGGTAGTTCTGCAACAGACAATATACAGTGAATAAAAAAAAAAGGAAAATATAATGTGATAACATTTGCTCTTAAAATAATTTTCAATAAAAAAAAAAAAGTTTATTTAAATGACAGATTAAAAAAATGTGGAATCTATTTACTCAGCTTTACTTTCTAGCTTTGGTATTTTATTGCTTAATGAGTAGCTCATTATACTTGAACAATACCTTATGTAAAATTAAAAATGTCAAGGATAGCTATCTTTCTCAATAATGTTTATTTCACTATGTTGTACTGCTTCAGCAATGACAACAGCCAAGCACTGAGTGTATATGACCAATTTTCTCAGCTTTAAAAATATGCAGAGACTTATGAACTTCCTATTCTTAAAAAAATAATAATAATTTAACCATATTGAATAATATTTTCAGCTTCTCCACTAAAAGGTTTTATAACTATTACTTTTAGAAAGAAAAAAAATATATATATATATTATATATATATATATTATATACTCATTTAATTTTGATTGTATTTTGCCAACAATTCTAAGAAAACATTAAAGTATGAATATTATTGTACTTATTCTACATACAGGACAATAAAGTTGACTTGAAACAGAAATGGAGACAAGCCAACGCATCTTTTTCCAATATATCTCCATTCTCACTCCATTTTAAATTTTTATATTCAATAGCAGAGATAATGAGAACTTTTATATCTAAAAAAAGTCATAGGATTTAAATGACAGGAATGTGTTCTGGAAACTTTGAAAGCAACAACAGAAAAAAAAAATAAACATACTTAGAATTCATATAAGAACCAACAAAAAAGATTTAATACCAATAATTAAATAAAATTAGTTTTTCAGTTTGTATGTAACTACTATTAATAACTATCATGAATTGATTCTCCTGTGCCATAAAAAAAAATGAATTGGGCATAAACCATCAACTGTCTGGCAACGTCGGCTTTTATACCATCTTGTACATAATGCAGTCTAAACTCTTTGTGTATTCTGAGAGGATCAATGAGCATTTTTTGTGCCTTGTCTCATTTTCAAAGTCATTTTTCCCCATCAAAACAACTTCACAAATGGGAGAAAATAACTGGATTGAAATAAAATTGTTGATAAATGAGGACAAGAAGAGAGAAATATGCCCAGATGGTTGAAATGCAGGAAGATTGGTTACACTGAGATGAACTAAATGAAAGGAGAAAGGCTACAGCACTCTCTTGAACCAGCACAGGTTTGCATATGGTTCCTGGATAGGACAAATGTTATGCTGTGTCTTATTACTGAAGGCAGGGAGGACGGAAGCTGACAGACTTTAGTTAGAGATGTGTACTCAAGTTCAGCTTAACACAATCACCCACACATATACATTTTTTATCCCTAAATATTGGTATATGGAAGTTTTGTTTCTTAGTAGCTATCTACTGTAATACATGCACCATGCTACCAAACTTCAGCTTCTTAGCTAAACAGTAAATAGAAAATAAAAATGCTTGTCATAAAACAAATATCTTAACATTCTATTGCAATTGTGGCCCGTTTCTTTAAGCAATATGCATTACAGACACATATTTTGTGTACATGTTTCATATTTTAAGAGTAGTTTAGCATTTTTATGGACACTGAACAATAAGCCTACAAAATTTCATTTCTTTAAAAAAAAAAAAAAAAAAAAGATAACATCTGTGGTCTGTAGTTTAATTATACAAATACCCACACTTTTTTTTTTTAATATTCTATATACACACACACACACACACACACACACACACACACAGAGAGAGATTTGGAATGACTTAACTCACCAAGAAATTTGTTGCATTCTAAAATACTACTGTCTTATTCTCCTATATCCCAAACCCTTTTAACTGTAATATTCAATTACCACCACCGTTTCTCAATGTATTAAATTCAAATATCTACTGTTAGTACTGTGATCTGATGCAGAGGTGAAATGTACCAAATTATTGAAGGAGGAGGAGGGAGAAAAAAAAAACAAAAAAAAAAAACCCATGCACATTCAGTATTCAGCTGATGGAGAAAATCTGAAAAAGTTCCTGGTTACATATGCCACAGTTTCTGTTGCTCTGTTCTGATGATCGTAGAGGACATTGTCAAACAGCACCTCCTACTCTATAGGGAATGAGCGACGTGTCATACTCCGTTACATTGTAGGGGCGAGGATGCCATCTTTAGAGGATTGTACTGGCTGGTTTACAATGAGGAACATGTAGTGACATACATAAATATTTCCGTTATATACGAGAGCATAACAAATACATTAAAGAAGAATAAAAGTACTAGAATGAACTGATTCAGGAATATGATAAAAAGCTAAAGCCCACTAATGAGATGAATGTACCAAAATGAAAGCTTGCATTCTAAGTCGGATTATATTCATTACACAGAATAACAATACTACTAATATTTAAAGTAATATGTAGAACATTGCAAAAAAGGTCTATCCTGTCTTTATAACAACAATGTTTCTCACAACTATGATTTATTAATTGTCTCTGTCAAAACAGAGCAACAGACAACATGTGAGGAGAATTAATGTAAAAATTGTGACCTGAGGTTTGATAATTTGCAGATTATTTTGCCCCTGCTTATATACTGATACAGAACTATGTAAATGATCAACAAAAGTTCCACCAGAACACTAACAAATTAACATATGTTCCAGATGCTATGCATTGGCTGTCTCTGCCACAAAGCTCTAAGAAACTCACTTTCAGTATGAGTTCAAGATTTTATTTGCTTTAATTACAGACATTTGGGAAATGGGAAAAAGTATGCCATATACACAACTGAGTACACTACGTTTTACACAAAAATATTCATTTTGTTAAGTCAGGTCAGGGTTGCTCTTACCTCAAAAGAAAAGCTATGCTTGGGACAAACAATTACACATTGTTTATGGCTGAGGCTACTTAGAAAAGAATATTATATGGCAATAAATAATTTGAAAATTAAGTGAGGCTTTAAGGACTGTGGAAGACTTCAATTAGTAGGGGTGTTTTCTTGCCACAAAGTGTAATGACATCAAAATAAAAGACATAATCTGATTGTTTGAAATTCACATATTTTTAAATGCTGTATCAGCTTACTGAATAAAAAAAGGTTAAAAGTATTTACCAATTTTTGTTTTTCAGGCACATAAACCTTTAAGTACTACTTCATAAGCATTCACCAATATTCCAAGAAACAAGCACATACATTTGTATTTGGGAAGGGGAATACCACAGAAGATAATGCCCATAATGACATGTCAATCAAGGAACTTTTCTTTTGAAGTAAAAATGATTACCTACTGAGAAATACAGATTAGAGTTTTGATTTATTGACAAAAAAAAAAAACACCAAAAAAACAATTGTTTCTAAGGACAGAAAATTCAGTTTATGCACATATATGGCACAGAATGCCAGCATCAGACAGGGTAATTTTAAGTCAATTCTAGAGATGAGTTTGTATTATCAATATACAGACTGACCATGTCCACTTCAACAAACAAAGTGTGTGTGTGTGTATATATATATATATATATATATATATAAAAATATACACATATTTAATATACAGGTGCTGGTCATAAAATTAGAATATCATGACAAAGTTGATTTATTTCAGTAATTCCATTCAAAAAGTGAAACTTGTATATTAGATTCATTCATTACACACAGACTGATGTATTTCAAATGTTTATTTCTTTTAATGTTGATGATTATAACTGACAACTAATGAAAGTCCCAAATTCAGTATCTCGGAAAATTAGAATATCAATTAAGACCAATGCAAAAAAAGGATTTTTAGAAATGTTGGCCAACTGAAAGGTATGAACATGAAAAGTATGAGCATGTACAGCACTCAATATTTGGTTGGGGCTCCTTTGGCCTGGATTACTGCAGCAATGTGGCGTGGCATGGAGTCGATCAGTCTGTGGCACTGCTCAGGTGTTATGAGAGCCCATGTTGCTCTGATAGTGGCCTTCAGCTCTTCTGAATTGTTGAGTCTGGCGTATTACATCTTCCTCTTCACAATACACCATAGATTTTCTATCGGGTTAAGGTCAGGCGAGTTTGCTGGCCAATCAAGAACAGGGATACCATGGTCCTTAAACCAGGTACTGGTAGCTTTGGCACTGTGTGCAGGTGCCAGGTCCTGTTGGAAAATGAAATCTGCATCTCCATAAAGTTCGTCAGCAGCAGGAAGCATGAAGTGCTCTAAAACTTCCTGGTAGACAGCTGCGTTGACCTTGGACCTCAGAAAACACAATGGACCAACACCAGCAGATGACATGGCACCCCAAACCATCACTGACTGTGGAAACTTTACACTGGACCTCACGCAACGTGGATTCTGTGCCTCTCCTCTCTTCCTCCAGACTCTGGGACCTTGATTTCAAAAGGAAATGCAAAATTTACTTTCATCAGAGAACATAACTTTGGACCACTCAGCAGCAGTCCAGTCCTTTTTGTCTTTAGCCCAGACGAGACGCTTCTGACGCTGTCTCTTGTTCAAGAGTGGCTTGACACAAGGAATGCGACAGCTGAAACCCATGTCTTGCATACGTCTGTGTGTGGTGGTTCTTTAAGCACTGACTCCAGCTGCAGTCCACTCTTTGTGAATCTCCCCCACATTTTTGAATGGGTTTTGTTTCACAATCCTCTCCAGGGTGCGGTTATCCCTATTGCTTGTACACTTTTTTCTACCACATCTTGTCCTTCCCTTCGCCTCTCTATTAATGTGCTTGGACACAGAGCTCTGTGAACAGCCAGCCTCTTTAGCAATGACCTTTTGTGTCTTGCCCTCCTTGTGCAAGGTGTCAATGGTCGTCTTTTGGACAACTGTCAAGTCAGCAGTCTTCCCCATGATTGTGTAGCCTACAGAACTAGACTCAGAGACCATTTAAAGGCTTTTGCAGGTGTTTTGAGTTAATTAGCTGATTAGAGTGTGGCACCAGGTGTCTTCAATATTGAACCTTTTCACAATATTCTAATTTTCCGAGATACTGAATTTGGGACTTTCATTAGCTGTCAGTTATAATCATCAACATTAAAAGAAATAAACATTTGAAATACATCAGTCTGTGTGTAATGAATGAATCTAATATACAAGTTTCACTTTTTGAATGGAATTACTGAAATAAATCAACTTTGTCATGATATTCTAATTTTATAACCAGCACCTGTATATGTGTAAAAATCCGTTTTTATTGGGTTTTCTTTGAAATACACTGTGTTTCCACTCACAACCATGTATTTTAAACCTACTATTATCTATTTACATTGCAAAATGTTGTTTATGGAGGTGTGCCCATTTGACTGGCTATACTTGGATATATAAAATATCATTTTCATATAATTTTTAGATAGCAACCTTCATAAGGAGCACTGCTCAAAATAAATTGAAAAGATGTCAAATACAGTACATAGAAAATTTTTATTGACAATGAAGTATGCATCAAAATGTACACAGAAATACTGAGAAAAAAAAAAAGAATATTACTGTTTGATATTGTCAAAAACACAGTGCTTAAAGCTTTGTTTTTAAATCCTATTGCAATAAAGTGTAAGCACAGAAGAAAATGCTTATTTTATTTCCAAATTATGCTCACACATATTATGCTTACTATTTTAAGCAAACATTCATGGGCAATTAAACACAATATTGTCTGTTTGATATCAAATCAAGAAGTGGACCCAACCTGACATTTTTTTCCCCCAAACAGATTCCAAAGTACATTTATGTTCAGATGTTTTGTACATTTGAATAGCTAGGTCTATCCCTATGCCCTTTGGAAGTCACAGGTGGGGATGTATTAAAAGTGGCAATAAGGTCAATAAAGAGAAGTCTCGCATAACTGTTTTTATTTTCCAGATGGGCCATGAAGTGGATGGGGGTGGACTGTTTCTGATTCGGCAACATTGGTGGAGCAGTTGGGGTATTATGCAAACTGAAGTGGATCGAACATTATAGGGAGTTTGGATGTTATAAGGTCCTTGACAGGCCTTTCAAAACACTTCATAACGATGGGGGTGACAGCTATAGGGTGATAGTCATTGACAGCTTAAATTTACAAAGGTGGCTCAATATTAACAAAAAGCAGAGTCATATTCGGATACTTCTGAAACGGATACAGCCTTCAGACAAGCCTGAAATGCTAAAATTATTTAGGCAGTTAGAATAACACAAAGAAGTGGGATTGATAGTGGGAAAAACATCTAAAATTGTCTTTAATTAAAATAAACACTACTGATTATTGATTTACGCAAACCCAGAAGACTTGTACACAAGGACTGTCACCAGAGGTCATAGAGTCAGTTTCTTTGCCATACATCTACAGTATATCAGAATAGACAAAATGGACCACTACACATTTGTCATTCAACTAAATGTGTTCTCCTCTTTAATGGCTAGTTAAAAACAATAAGTGCTGAGAAATGTTTCTAAAAGTACCATAATCACTTGACTATTAAATATAAGTGCTTAATGAACAGTAGACAGATTACTAGTTTAATTCTAAATTGAAAATATTCTCTTCAGGCAATATACACTTTCATAAGCAAAATATCTCAGAGATAGTTTAACTGGACACAGATGAATGGTAAAGTAAAAAAATTTAAAAAGACAAAGCCCCTTAGTACCGCAAACATCTCTTTGCTTCCTTTTACTGCTTTTAAAAATAAGAAACAATGAGCATTAAAAAAATAAATAAATAAATAAAAAATAAACCAGTGACAAGCAGCAACAAGGCCAAAAACAACCCCTCCCTTTCCTTTATGCTTTTGCGAACTTTCAGACATTCTTAAGATGACAATAATATTTGATATCTGCTTTTTTCCTTGTTGCTGAAAATGTAGTAACAGCTTTTATTTAGGGCAGCAGTAACCAGAATAACTATTAGTTCAAAGCAAGTTTTATTAAGACAACTTTTAATAATAGTAAACTCAAAGCCTGGCCAACACTAGTCTGTGTAAAGGACAGTGGTAGATCCCCGCTACAATAAATAACCGTGCTGTTCCTGTTTCAAGCTGAATAAAGCTGGTTTTGCCAAAGTACTGAGACTCAGCCTTGTGTTTTCAGGTGCAAGACAGGGACTCACATGTCACAATCCTAAGTAAGGATGTCTGGGAACTTGGTGACCCATCCAAGGCTGGCTTCTGCCTTGCATCCAGTGCATGCTAAATATGCACCTGCTCCCCGTAGCCCTGAACTGGATAAGCCAGTTAGAAAACAGATGAATGCTTGCTTATTACAGTTAGAGGATGAATGCAAAGCCTCCCATACCTTTATCAGGGCTATGTATGGTGCTGTATTAAAAAGTGATTAACCTCCCTATTATTTCTACCTCACTTATTTAAATACATGACACTAAAATAAAAACAAGTGCAAATGCCCCCTGATTGGTCATATCATCATGCTGAACTAAATCCACGATGGGATAAAAGGAGTAATAACCTGAATGTTTTTTTTTTCTTTTCTGTGAATGAGCAATGGAATTTTCTCACTTTATTAAGCAGTGCAGGGATGTTAAACAGAAGCTGAAATACAGTGGAATCAAAGAATGCTGCATAGCTTTGCGCTGCTCTGCTAAAAGGTTGAAACTGACATAAGAAGCAAGACTGCAAGGCCCAAAGAAGTAACGTGAGTACACACCATTTGTTCACTGATGAACTTAAAGTGGGAGTCAGATACACTGACCCTGAGAATGGACAGATAACAAATTACTAGCACCATCCCTGGTGTATGAACAGGAAACAAGTCACAATGACTCTAGGAATGGACAGATAAGCTATGCTGTCCTTGGTATATAGACAGGAAATAAGTCATCAAATAGAGAATATATTGGTTATTACTGTAAAAAATAATTTAACCAGTGTAACCTAAGTTTTAACCAATTAAGGTAAAAACGTAGATGCAGAAATTTTTAAATAGGGGTATGCACAGGCATCCCTTACAAAGAAAGTCAATTCAACTCTGTGCAGTGAGAGTACAACCACTGTTATACAGTACTAGAAGCTTCCATCAACCAGCTGAGACTTCAGGAGCAGGAGAGAAAGTTAAAAGGCTAATGCCACTCTGTCACCCTCTGATTTCCACTGAGAAGTATATTTAAACAGTAAAGCTAATGCAAGAACTTGCAGGCTATTGCGTTTGTTGAGGAGTTAATCGGAGCTCTTCAGAAATGTGCATATTGACTTATATTTTAGGTTTATTTGCTAAGGATGTCAAGAGTTCTCACTCAAATTCTCATTTCTATCTCCTGGTGGTATGCCGTTACTGTGGAAATGAGACCACAGATTTTCCTAAACATCAAAATGACCTCTTAAAAAACAATTTCACTTAGAGCGACACTTGAGATGAATTTTGGATGTTGTGTAGTTAATACATAAGAATGCTTTTTATATTTTGTTCAGATGCCAAGCTCATTACTCATATATAAATCAATTTAAGCATAAAAGAAACACTCAAGAATTATAAACCATATACTTTATTAGGTTTGCCTGTCATAACATAATCAATTGGTACTAAAAGAGCTTATGAGAGTGTGTCCGTTTGTGTGCATGTGTAACTTAGAAGGTTAATTGGAAAGAAATGGTTTTAAAAGATTAAGTATAGCTCTTTGATAGATGAGGTTCTTAAACATCAAAGCCTGTGTAGATATTCTAAAATACACATCATACAGGTACATTATAAACATGCTCTACTCCATCCTGCGTTTGCTGTAGTCCTTGAAATTATGCAGATGGCATAGTTTGGCTCATTAATTGTTTCATGCATCCATTTTTTAACCCACTCTTTTTAATACATATGGAGGTATGTGGAGTCAGAGTTTCTACCGGAAGCCTTGGGCACAATCCAATCCTGGATGAGTTGCCAGTGTGTCTCAGAACACACTCAAGTACAAACTCACATTAACTCAACCCAGACCAGTTTAGAATTACCAATAAGCTCTTCAGTTGCATTTGTGAAAGGACCATGTGATACACTTCGGATCCCTTGTTGAGTCCATGATCCCAACAAATTCATTCAATTTAGAGGATAAATAAGGTGACCAGTTTGCTATTAAATCAAAGTAGGTGGCATGTAAACAAGTGTGTGGTAGAAGATTAGGCTAAACATGAATGTTGAACTCAAACATGCAGTTGCACCACTTGAATAATTTGGTGTGGTTATTAATTGTAATAAGGGATTTGCAATGTGTGTTCCATAAACTCAAAAAGATGCTTGGCAGATACCTTAGACTTGCGGTTAAACAAGGCTAATGCAGGGCTGCATACAATGTTTCCAGTATTTCCAGTAGTTGTTTATAACAGATGAGCAGATGTGGATAACATTCAAACTGGTACTTACTGCTGAGCACTGCAAAGTGAGGATTTAGCACCGAGCGTTGCAAATCTCTAACACAGGAATAACAATCATATTTGGGATGGTGGTGTTTTTGGGGTGGAGTGTTGGGGGTGGTCAAAACAGTGTCACCTATGGAGTGTCTGCCTCACTGATCAACCAACACATGAAAAATGACCCCTGCTCCCTTTTAGTTTAGTGAGTTGTGGGTGCGTGGCACATACTACACTTTCTGTGTAGCAGTTTGTAAGTGGCTAAATTCTGGGGGAGAGTGGATGGGAGGGTCCACTCTGTCTGTATCAAATCAAGTAGAGAGGCCTTGTGGCCAGGACAATGTACTTTATAACACAGGGTTTCAGACTAACTCTGCACTTGAGGCCTGCTGTATGATCTAATCAAGCCACATAAAACAGTTCAAATATTTGAATATACATGAAATACATGTAAATAGTTCTACTTTAGCTATGTACATGCACCACATAACAGTTTTCACTATATATTACAACACATTAAAGTACTTTGTCAGTTCCCAGAATTTTCCTGTTGTAGATTATACATGAAAGAGAACAGCCATACAATACATACTGTGTAAGTGGCAGATAATATAGTCATCAATGCAGCTAGCTCTGCAGATAATAAAGACCTTGTATTTAATTCCTAAGCAGCCGCTGACTCATCACAGAAGCCATAATTAAAATGAAATGTCTGCTTTCCCAACATGTTGCAACAACGGACAGTCATTTTCCAAAACCTACAAAACATAGAAAACCCTGCAATGTGTATAACACTAAAAAATACTTTGCCGATTAAAACATAAAAAACACATTTGCAAGGAAACAGCAACTTATCACCAGAGACTGTTTAACGGCCAACAAGTAAAAAATCAATTGATAGTAATTTTTAGCAGCACAGCTCCAAGTGGGAACAATTTTGTCCACACCTTGGCTAGACACTGAGGAGAGGTGTGAGAAAAGGAGCCAAGCTTGCACCATAAAAACACAACAGTCAGAAACCCTGAAAGCTTTGTGTGCTGAAACAATTCATATAAGCTTCAATAGGGTTGCCAGGCTCAAGTAGTTCAGTCAGTTACTAAGACGTTTAGAAGTTTCAAATGACACAAAGTTGGATCCCCATGAGGAAATCTTCTGAAATACAGCTTGGCAAACTAATGACCAAATAAAAGGAAAACCTCAAATTATGCAGATGAGTAGTTTATAGTGATACAGATCCCCAGATCTTTAGCACACTTCAATTAAGATATCCAAGTGTGCCATATGATGAACTGGGGACCTGATCCTGTCTTGTTAGAGACTGACTCTTCATGATCCTCAAGGAGATAATTTGCTTAGAAAACTAATGGACTGATGGATAATAAAAGTACTCTTTAAGACTTACATCAATAAATTGATACATTAAAGTGACCATAGGGCTTGTCTGAAAAGAATGCATTTATAAACTAGTTGCCATTTTTCACAATAAAAAAAGGTCACCTAAGTGATTTTAAGTGAACAACAGTACACGGATATTATTATGAATGTAAAAACAAAAATAGAAAAATAAAACATCTGGAATTAAAACTACATTCTACAGTTTATCCATGTAAAAACAGTTCTCTTAAATTTAACAAGAGAAAAACAGACTATTAACAATTCACTCATCCCGATTATAAAAGATATGTCACATTACGTGACTTTTCCAATGATTTTCAGTCATAGGCTTCATTTATATAACCTTACAAAGTCTGAAGCAATCGTTGGCATGCTCCCATAAAGCTGGCTGCATAACGTGACATGACCAGTTACTTATTCCAACTCGCTCTGATAAAATCTAATAGATCTGATTTTGTCTTTAGTTGTAGGGGCGGGCTGTGTGCACGGTTGGCAGTCACTTGGTAAATTAGACATGCCCAGCGATTTTCAGTTGTTCAAATTTACATTTTTTGGCGATGAGATCAGCAACTGTATTTGGCAAGTTTGACATAACTAATGGCTAAAGTCGAGTAATGCAACATTGGCTTAACTTTATCTGGTTTCCATAAAAATATGTATAATGCTGAAAAGAACAGATGACATTTAAAAAATCATTATTATTTCCACTCTCTTCCACATTAGTAGGAAAGTACACAATTGTGCATTGATATGAACTGAAAATGATCAGATATTAATGAAGTGTTTACTGAAGGCTTGAAGATGTATGTTATTACATTACTCAAAGGGCCAGGATATACAGTACTTAATGCTACACAATGCATACAATTACAAATGCTGCTGCTACACAAGCAGTGTACTGTCTATACTTTCAAGCATACTTTATATAAATCTGTAGGATTCCACCAGGTGTCAGTGCAAGACATCATCATGGGGAGAAAACTTCTGGTTTACTGCCCTGTAAGTTGAGGGAAGAAAGATGTTGAAGATAAATTTTTTTAGCATTCTGATACTGTCGCAAAGGGGTAATTCCATGTCAAATCATCACACTTTTCAAACTCATCATCAAAGATTTAAACAAAATTTGGCATGCTGATTTGGTCATATGAGTAACCCATGGAACTGAAATTGCACGTGTCTTGGATCAATGTTAAAGCAGATTTAATCTAACAAAGTATGAAGTTATGGAGGGGATTATGACTTTGACTGGCTATATCTCCCTAAATATAAGTTGCACAGAAATGGTGCTCATATCGTTGTAGTGTTCTTTTACAGCTATATATTTTGCATGAATACTATGCTATCCCCAAAATGAAAAATTACCATGTTATGAATAATTATAATGTTAAAAACTGAAGAGTGAAAAAACTTATATTTTAAAATTGGTAAATTTTTTTTACTAGGGCTAGCTTATAATGTCATGAACATCTCCACAAAATTTGGTCTGTGACAATGAGGTTGAAAAGTATGATGATTTGACATGGAATTACACAAAGAAACATGGCAATAGTGACACAGAAGATGGTATATGAGACCTTTAAATGTATTGTTTCATTACGATAGGGAATATTCAATGCTTGTATTGCCTATGCCAAAAATAGATGCAGAAATTCACCAAGAATACTTTTGTATGTCTGCATTTAAGCTTGATGATTTGCTTCACCGCATCAAATATCAAAACAAGCACAATGATCCTGTTGGAGCTGCAATGTGGCTTGCCATCACACTGCTCTTTCCTGCAACTGCCGATTCCCCACTACTTTTCTTGGATGTTTTCCGCTTTGCACGGACATATCTGTCTCGAATTTGCTTCCATTTCATCTTTCACGTTTCCACACCCACTTTCAACGAGCTGGCGATTTGATGCCAGCTGTTCTGACAGGCAAATCTGTCACTATGGAGATGTTAAAATTAAACAACAATGCTGACATCACATAACAAAACTTGAACACACACACACACACACACACACACAGAGCACCAAAATTTTTGCAGGTACTGCAATTCACACATACGTCACGTTGATTTCTAACGACATGCTCAGAGGACGCGTCAGAAGAGTGCTGGCCATGATGCACGCACATAATCATTCTGAGCACCAAGTATAAACCCAGACTTATGCAACAACATTCCGAAACCCACACAAAGTAATTCAATTAACTGAAGTAAATTACACAGCCTAATGAAACATGGTAAGCCACTTTCAATGATTAGTATTTACAATGCCACTGAAATGCTCCAAGTTTGAAATCTTAATCAGTGGGATAGAAACAAACCAGTACAATCACAAGAAAAAAAAAAGTGTATTTCTGTTTAATACACACACAAAGGAAGAAAAAAAAAAAAATCAAACTCTAACAGACGGACCAAAAAAAGAAAAAAAAAAAAAAAAAAAGAACCACCTTAGAACTTTTGCAAGAAATGGCAAATAAAGTAGGCTGTCAATACAGGACTAAAAAAAAAAAAATTGTCTCAAATATATTTGTACCATGTAACCTTCACAAACTGCAGAGTACCATCTGCTAGTTATTACAGTGATAATTTACTTGGTTTCCATGAAACACTGTAAAGAATGTGTGCTTTGAATAGAGCTGATAGATGGGCTTAGGCCGCTCTGCTGTGTCTATGTATGTTTTGTCCCAGACGTGTTAGCTTTTAAGCCCCATTCACCTAAACGTCTTAGTACAGACATCTCTGGATACTCAATTTGAAACAGATTTTCTTATTCACAAGACTATTTTTTTTACAGTAACAATGTAGCTAAATTTATTTTTTACCATTCATGTTGAATTTGTTAAACGTGAAGGCATAAAAGTCTGATGAATCACTTTAAAATGTCACAGTAATAGGAAATGAGAAAAAGTATAAATGCAAAATGACCAATGCTAGCATAAAAACACAATCCATATTGCTCCATGAAAGGAAAAAAGCAACTGCAAGGAGTTCCCCGTCTAGCTATTAACATTAGTAAAAACACTAATTCATTAAATATCCAAATATGTAAGAATTTAGAAACAAAATGATTTATTGCATAATGGTAATATCAAATGTGATACTAATTTTAAAGATTTTCATTTCTATCTCAACATACAGAAAAGAAAATTGGCTCTTCAATAAGGGATACACTGTAACCTCAATTCAGTCTTTTGTCATAGAGTTTTAGAACTAAGCAACTCTTTTAGGACAGCATAAGCTGCAGTTTTGCTCTATCCTTGCTATTTGTGGCACAATCTACCTCTTTGTGCACCACTGAAACTAGACCACGGCACAGTCCTTAAGGCATGCTCAATCTACTGCCAGCATATCAACTGCAGTTCCCTTTCTAACCTCATCCTACATTTATATTAATTAGGTGAGCATCTCATTTCCTGTGTAATCAATTACTTCAAACACCTTTTAGCTACATGTTTCTAATGTCTTTCTTTAGAATAATAATGTATAATAACTGCAATCGCGCAGTCATTTTTCGTGTAATGTAAATACAGAGTACAAATTTGTTCACTTTATGCTTACAGAGGAAGCCTTACATAATTCCTTTCTTCTGCCTTTCATTTCCAGGTAACAGACCATTTTTTTTTCTTGTTTACATTTAACGTACCTCAAGCAGCAGGAGACATGAGGGGTTGTATCAACTGCTTGTGCATACGTGAGCCTCCCCCAGAGTTTTGAGTACTTTTTACTGTGGAATGAGTCTGTTGGTCTAGTAAAAGAGGGAATATACAAGTTGAAGTAACATCTCTTAAAA
Organism: Erpetoichthys calabaricus; assembly: GCF_900747795.2. Lineage (NCBI taxonomy): Eukaryota > Metazoa > Chordata > Cladistia > Polypteriformes > Polypteridae > Erpetoichthys > Erpetoichthys calabaricus. The sequence goes on along the minus strand of NC_041397.2, from coordinate 260,062,664 downwards.
AAAAAAACAAAAAAAAAAAAAACGCAAACTCATCCATAATTGAAGCTGAACACAGAATGTTTCTCTGTTTTCAGACAGGCGAGTTTCCAAATTCAGAAATGGCTTTCAATAGGAAATTTTTTAAATCTCAAACTTTGTACTGCAATGAAATGAAATCTGTCCCGACTAATTTCTTCAAAAATAAGTGTGCTAAATTTCAACAAAATTGGTCCAAATGGAGACAAGTTGTTTCATGTAGGCAGACAGACAGACATAAGTGGCTATAGCAGTACAGTAATCCCTCACTTATCGCGGGAGATAGGTTCCAAGGCCGACCGCGATAACTGAATTTCCGTGAAGTAGGGACACCATATTTATTTAATTATTTAACGTGTATTTGGACGTTTTTAAACCCTCCCTGTATTGTTTACAACCCACCCTTTACTCTATTAATAACAGGGACAACTGCTAAGCAATATGAAATCGGTAGATAAGTTTACACTTACTGTATAGCAAAGTACACGTAGCAGCTTGTAGGCGGTCATGACGTCGTCGACCTTGTTGCAAAGATTCCTAAAGCAGATTCCATCCAGACTACTGCCTTATCACGTCCACTTGCAACTCGTTTTGCACCCTGGTTAAAGGACACTGCGGCCGTAGATCTTATATGCTTTTCCTCCTTTTTAAATAAAGAATCATGGACTCATTGATGCTGTAATGGTGTCCTGCAGCGGTGTAGCTGTTCCCTTCCTTCAACATATCCAAAACTTTTACCTTTTCTGCAATCATTTGCATCTTCTGTTGGCACTTGGACACGGCCCCTGAAGCAGTAGCACGTTAATGCTGAATGAGTGAGATGAGTCTTCCTGGTTAATGCAACACTCCGTCGCTGAGCCAATCAGCAGCACACAGGAACTTAACTGCGTTCTCTGATTGGGTAGCTTCTCAGCCATTAGCCAATAGCATCTCTTGTATGAAATCAACTGGGCAAACCAACCGAGGAAGCAAGTGCCAGAAGTAAAAAGACCCATTGTCCGCAGAAACCCGCGAAGCAGCGAAAAATCCGCGTTATATATTTAGATATGCTTACATATAAAATCCGCGAAGTCGTGAATCCGCGAAAAGTGAACCGCGAAGTAGCGAGGGATTACTGTATGTGCTTTTCGCATTATACAGTATGCTAACATGTAAAATCCATTCGTTCAAAGGAAACAACTGGTAACGAAGATGGCATGAAAGCCAGAACATTAGTAGCAACTTAACATACAGTGGGTTTGAATAAATGTCGACAAACAAACAACTAGTTTACTCATCTTGTGTTGTCATCTTTTGTTGGTCTCTCTCTCTATTTAAAAAAAAAAAAAAAACAAACCACCATAAGTAATTTGACTTTTTTAATAAACAGAATGCTGCCAGTTGTTGCCTGATGATTTGCATCGAGAAATTAATGGTAATATGCAGGTGGACAATACTTTTGGTTTTTCAGAAATGGAAGGCTGTACATTTCAGATATATTGTCACGTGTGGTGCACATAGTAGAATGAAGTTGCACGCTTGACAGAATACATTGTGGTGGGATGATTGTTGTTGAGTTAATGATGTTAAATATAATATCATAAATGGCTAATGCCTGGCAACACTGCATAAGCCAGTTTTAGACACATTTCTCAGAAAAAGATGTAATGCGAAAAAAAGGAGAGGAAAAGCAACTATTATGAATGCAATCCGGCTAAATATAATCAACGATGAAAGAACGAGACGTAGTATAAGATAAACGCTATAATTAAAGTCAAAGTGAACTTTACTGTCATCTCAACCATATAGAAGTATACAGACAGACAAAATTGCGAAGCTCAGGGTCCACAATGTAACAACATGAAGTGCAAATAATAAATTAAAAATAGAATTAAAACACAAACAAGACATTGTGCAAAGACAAAGAAGTAGCAGCAATACTGACGTGTAGAAAGCAATATGAACATTGATGCAATGTATGGTATTTGCAATCTAGATACACAAATATAGTCAATAGAAATGTAATAAAATAAATAAATAAATAATACAGAAATTATCAGTGGATGCTAATAGTTGTTTAAGACATGTGTAAACAATGACAGGTCAGAATGTTTCAAAGCAGAAGGATATCAAGAATGTCAAAATACTTAAAGGTCAGTGTGAGATTTTCAGTTCTTTTTTTACATGCACACTCATCTTTGCAGGAAAGTGACTTATATGTATAAAAGTTCTGTTTTGGAGGTGGTTGAGGCAGTGTGGAAGATCCACACTGGCTGCAGGTTTTTATTCCAACCCAATTGCTTAATAAAAAGCACTTATTGCTCAAGTAACACTCCTGCTTCATTTTATTTGTCTCGCTCATTAAGATTTCAAACCCTTATTGCTTATTTTAGTCTTAAACAGCTTTATTCTTAGTTTTTAATTGCTCCTTATCAGCAATAATATGCAAATGACAAAAGAGACCGGCATTTCTCCATTTAGCTTGTTTCCATTTGTATATATTTATCGTGCACTATTTGGTTTAATTAAATACTTGGAAGGAAAGTGAAGAGAAAAAAAGTGAAGCACTGAGAATTACTCATCAGTTTTAGACTTCAGATCATTTGGATGATATCCTTAGAAAGGAAAAATAAGTGTAGGATATGAGAATTACTTGACATGGCAAAGTTAAAGCACTAACAAGCTATGAAATTAAACGATTGACAAGGATTGTTTTTTAATTAAGCAACTGGGTTGGAACAAAAACCTGTAACCACTGCGGCCCTCCAGGACTGACTTTGCCCACCCCTGCTCTAGGCTCAGCGGAAAAAACGCAGGTATTGTGACTAAAGTCCACCTCCTGCTTAGCAACAATGGTTGAAATGGAGGAAGAAGTGGATAGTGCTGTCCGCAATAATTTAGCGCCAAAAAAGGTAAAAATGTGATGTCCATTGTTTGAAAATGGTTTGGCTTCAGGCAGAATGATATAGAACAAAAGAATGTTATATGCAAACTTTGCAAGAGAGAAGTAGGAAAAAAAGACTTAACACATCAAACCTACTCAGTCATTTTAAAACAAAACACGTTACAAAGTATGAAGAATGTATTAAACTTCGCAAGGCGTCTGCTCAAAATGTAGCAAAGCACAGTGCCGCAGAACCACACTGACATCAACGTTCTCTCGTTGCATACTGTATAAAAAGACAAGCCCCAGTTGAAAGAAAATAACAGCTGCCATAATATACCGCATTGCAAAAAATGTTTCCTATTGCTACTGTAAAAAAGAAAAATGGAATTCAGAAGATACTAAGAAAGATTTATCCCAAATATGGCCTTTCCCTAGTTGGAAGCACTTTGCCAAAGAAGCACTGTCCAACCTATATGATGAGGAGAAAGAGAAAATTTTCAGCTTCAGAGCACAAGCCACTTTTCCACCACATCCAATCTGTGCACTAGCCATACCATGCAGCTATAAATGAGCATAACTGTCCATTTTATTGAGAACTGGGAGATGAAAACCTTCTGTTTTCAGACAGGCTATGTGCCAGATGATCATACTGGAGAAACAATTGCACTGGAACTCAGATGTGCTTAAAGTGTGCAAAATAAACGATGTGCAACAAGTTTGCATTACCACAGACAACGTGCTAATGTGATTAAAGCTGGTGATTTGAACAAATGGAACAAACTACAGTGCTTTGGTCAGCAGCTGCATCTAGCAATTGGTAAGTGGTTTGTGTGTATCTGTTTGCGTGCATGTGAAGTCACTTGAATGCTTGATCTTGCCATGGTTTATTTGTTTAGAAAACATAGCTTAAAAATAAAATTGTCCTACTATGTTCTTTTTAAGTTTTTTATGGCAAATCTATTAAACTAAAGCACCTAGTCCTACACTAACTAAGTACAGTCAGAAAATTGGCTTTCTTGCATTAATGTTTATATGTGTTTCTTGCGATAATGTAAATATTTTGTTTATGCCTGTCCTATTATAAAGTAAATCATATGAAGTTATTACTGTGCAATTAGATACAAATAATTGAATATAATATAAATGTGCGACTTTTTGAGTAAAACTGGACAGGAAAAAATATCAATGCATATTATATATCAACAACTATATAATGAAACTTGTGCTCATGAATTCTTCTATATTTGGCTTAATCACAAGTCAGTTATGTTGCATAAAGCAACACTTGTTTCAGATCAATTTTAATAGGGATGCCTCGATCAGGATTCTTAAGGCTGATACGGATCACAGATTTCATGGTACTTGAATGGCTGATTCCGATTTTTTTCCTTTATTCCTTTAAAAAACTTTTAAACGCTAATCTCATGCATAACCACACAAATAGAAGGTTTATGTTAAAGTGTATTTTTTAATCATTAAAATTATAGACCACAGGTTTTAACTTTTCATTGTTTTTTTAACAAAATGAAATTTTGTAGGCTTATTGTTCAGTGACCATAAAATACTAAAATAAATAAAACTTCCTTAAAATGCATACTTTAACTAATAAAATATGTACAAAAAATTTATCCATAATACATATGGCATATGGCATGACAGTACATAAAATGCTTCTCAGAATTAGAAGCGGTCATATTGTTCTGTTGTTTGTCTAATGTACCTATATGAAACAAGATTTAAAAAAAAAAAGTTTCAAAAAGAAAAAAAAAAATATACAGTACATACATATTCTCACACAATAAATTGATATTGACAATTAAACACTGCTTAAATGTAAATATACATACGCTTATGCATTATGATCATTTTAAATCATTAATCGCACTACAGCTTTCTAAAATACATTTAACATATTTATACAGGTGTGTTTCCCCCCCCCCCCCCAGTGTATTAACTTGACATTTGCAATTCTTACCAAAGCTTATGCTGTATGACACACATCAACTAATAATAAACACAGTACAAATCTTTATATATAAAAAAAACCCTATTGTTTATTAGGCAGCAATTTCAAATTGGTCTTTATCGTTCTTTTTCCAATTAAAATTGTAAGCTGCTGCATTTTAAACAAGCACGCTGTCCAAACTCAAGCAGTGTCCATTTGAAATTATAGGACAAAACAAAGATCTGAATTCCTTAAAGTAGCTTTTCTTGCCGTTTGTCTAGTTGCTGAGAATGACTTTTCTGATTACATTTTTTTCAGTTTGCTACTCCACTTTCTTTAACGTAAAGGCTAATTTTATCTCATTAACTGATAAAACAAGCTTTCACTCGCTGCTCTTTGTTTACACTGCAGGAAGTTTGCTGTAAAAGAAATCAGCCTTTTTTTGTGAAAAATCAGCCAATTTTGATTGGTGGTTGAACAATTGGAGCATCCTTAAATTTTAATTTTGAATGAATCAAAGGCAACTACTTAAATAATTATAGGAGGGGATGATGCATCTGTTGCTCCGGATGTTAATCATTTTCTTTAAAACCTTTGCTGTACACAGTTTTAATTGGAGCCTTCTTTTCGATAAATAAAATGTAATAGCTTCTTTTATCTGAATTTTCCTTCAAAAGTCTGCTAGACGCAGACCAGCGTTATACTGTGAACAGGTAATAATGGTTATCTATGTCTTTCGGCTGCTAGCTTACTTTTCATATACTCTACATAATGAGCTATGTGGTTAAATTTTAAATGACTGCATAAAGTCTGCTGTAGTGCTGCAACAATTTGCACAGTATACAGCTGTGCTCTTAATCACAATTAATAAACAATCAACTGTGAAGCCTTACATCAAACTATTATGTGTTTCTCAACAAACAGTTTAATCCATAAGAATTTAAGTGCATTTACACTGACAGATATTGAGCATTTAGACATATGATCCTCTCTGAACATTTCTCCTTTATTTGCTTAACTATAATTGGCACCAGAAAACAGGTTTCATTTAAGTAGTAGTCCAATTACTGGCTGAAAATAGCCTCTAATCTGCAGTCCTCGGTTTAAGTACTTATTCCAGCCTTATTTAATGCAGCAGCTGCATACCAAACTTGAGATAGGGGAGTCCCCTCCACCATGTAAACCACCACATAAAAATTTAAAATACATTTTCAAAACAGTCAATAACCCTAGAGTGCTCAACGCATTTAACACAAGTTAGGGCACAGGCCACTTATTTGATTACAGTTTACAGACCAACTACCATGACAGAAAACATGTAGTTTTATACAACACATTTTCATAAACATGTATACATTTTCATTAAATTAGTAGTCACCAAAAATTCTCTAACATACTGTAAAACTTTGTTCGATAATCAGCAATTCTCAAAAATCAAACCATACTAATCAAACAATAAGAGCACCAAACAGCAGCATCTCAAAAAAAGCCAGAATGACAAGACAATTAAACCAGGATGAAATGTTATAGCAATTCACAATAGATCTGTCTGAAAGTGTGAAAAAGAGAAAAATCAAAACTCCTAGCTTTACTTGTCAGTTCCTAAATCACTCAAGTTACCTCACACCGTTATATACAGAAACATTACTTGTATTATCCACACCCACACAGATGGAAAAAGAATGAATTACAGTGGTGTGAAAAACTATTTGCCCCCTTCCTGATTTCTTATTCTTTTGCATGTTTGTCACACAAAATGTTTCTGATCATCAAACACATTTAACCATTAGTCAAATATAACACAAGTAAACACAAAATGCAGTTTGTAAATGGTGGTTTTTATTATTTAGGGAGAAAAAAAAATCCAAACCTACATGGCCCTGTGTGAAAAAGTAATTGCCCCCTGAACCTAATAACTGGTTGGGCCACCCTTAGCAGCAATAACTGCAATCAAGCGTTTGCGATAACTTGCAATGAGTCTTTTACAGCGCTCTGGAGGAATTTTGGCCCACTCATCTTTGCAAAATTGTTGTAATTCAGCTTTATTTGAGGGTTTTCTAGCATGAACCGCCTTTTTAAGGTCATGCCATAGCATCTCAATTGGATTCAGGTCAGGACTTTGACTAGGCCACTCCAAAGTCTTCATTTTGTTTTTCTTCAGCCATTCAGAGGTGGATTTGCTGATGTGTTTTGGGTCATTGTCCTGTTGCAGCACCCAAGATCGCTTCAGCTTGAGTTGACGAACAGATGGCCAGACATTCTCCTTCAGGATTTTTTGGTAGACAGTAGAATTCATGGTTCCATCTATCACAGCAAGCCTTCCAGGTCCTGAAGCAGCAAAACAACCCCAGACCATCACACTACCACCACCATATTTTACTTTTGGTATGATGTTCTTTTTCTGAAATGCTGTGTTCCTTTTACGCCAGATGTAACGGGACATTTGCCTTCCAAAAAGTTCAACTTTTGACTCATCAGTCCACAAGGTATTTTCCCAAAAGTCTTGGCAATCATTGAGATGTTTCTTAGCAAAATTGAGACGAGCCCTAATGTTCTTTTTGCTTAACAGTGGTTTGCGTCTTGGAAATCTGCCATGCAGGCCGTTTTTGCCCAGTCTCTTTCTTATGGTGGAGTCGTGAACACTGACCTTAATTGAGACAAGTGAGGCCTGCAGTTCTTTAGACGTTGTCCTGGGGTCTTTTGTGACCTCTCGGATGAGTGGTCTCTGCGCTCTTGGGGTAATTTTGGTCGGCCGGCCACTCCTGGGAAGGTTCACCACTGTTCCATGTTTTTGCCATTTGTGGATAATGGCTCTCACTGTGGTTCGCTGGAGTCCCAAAGCTTTAGAAATGGCTTTATAACCTTTACCAGACTGATAGATCTCAATTACTTCTGTTCTCATTTGTTCCTGAATTTCTTTGGATCTTGGCATGATGTCTAGCTTTTGAGATGCTTTTGGTCTACTTCTCTGTGTCAGGCAGCTCCTATTTAAGTGATTTCTTGATTGAAACAGGTGTGGCAGTAATCAGGCCTGGGGGTGGCTACGGAAATTGAACTCAGGTGTGATACACCACAGTTAGGTTATTTTTTAACAAGGGGGCAATTACTTTTTCACACAGGGCCATGTAGGTTTGGATTTTTTTTCTCCCTAAATAATAAACACCATCATTGAAAAACTGCATTTTGTGTTTACTTGTGTTATATTTAACTAATGGTTAAATGTGTTTGATGATCAGAAACATTTTGTGTGACAAACATGCAAAAGAATAAGAAATCAGGAAGGGGGCAAATAGTTTTTCACACCACTGTATGCTCATAATGACCACTGCGGCAGCAACAGAAGGCAAAATATGTGAATGAAGACACCTTTTATTTCACCAAGCACCTGAAAGCAATTTTAATCACCAGTTTCATAGTTTGGCTTTGTGAGTAGTTCCAGATAGCTTTCAATACAACACAACAGACAGAAAGGCTCATTACTATAAACCAAGTATTAGACAAGGAATGCCAACACTTGAAAGCATAGCAGAACTGACTCACGCCAATTTGCATTTCTAAAATAATTTATCCAAGATTTAAAACTAAGCAAATATGAGACAATCTAGTCCCCGAGTTTTAGCGTGTAGATGATCAGTCTGACCTGTGAGTTACCGGTATAGAAAAAGAGTAATTTTGTCAGGTTTGATGAGGTAACACGTGACTTAGAAGAAAGCAAGCCATACTGATTATGCCAGGCATACACAGTGTTATATCTGACATGGTTTTAAGCCATTTACTGGAATAACCCAAAATACACATACGCACACAATGGTGAATTACATAGCCCTTATTCTATCCTTTGTATTTTCAGACTATACTGCTGGGCAAGATTAAGGAATGAAGCTCTATTTTTTGTTGACATTTTGAGAAGCCTGTGGCCATCATATTTTTATGAATGGGTAAAACTATCACTTTTAACTCTACTGTGCAGTGTGAGTTGTCGCTTGCCCATGCTTTCTTTTAAAAAAAAAAACAAAAAAAACAAATTGCAGTGTATGCATTACTAAATTACTAAAAGACTCCCTTGTCTCTACTGAGGTGGGATATTCCAAAGCAAAACCGACAAAAGTGGCAAAAGAAGTTAACAAAAAGATTTCAACTCTCATCCATCAATTATTATTTGATCCATTTAACCACTTTTATAAGCTATTTATCCAGATTAGAGTCAAGAGGAGCAGATGTGCTTATTATCCTGGCACAAGGAAGGAACCAATACTGATTTGTAACTAGCTCATCACAGGGAACATTAACACACTACCAAAAACTTACACGCACATGTTATCAGAATACTCGGAGCAAACCTCACACAGACACTGAAAGAATATGCTGGGTGTAGCACTGTAATGCAGCAGCATTAACCATTGCACAATATTGAAATATCAATTATTTCACCTGCTTAATTTCATTCACATGAACGAGTCAAAACCTTTTCCATTAGCAAGGGTAGATCTACTACAGAACTCAATTATTGTAGATCAACAAAATTTTGAGTGTCCTATTATATAAAGAAAATTTGGAGGCATCATTTGACTAAACAGCATGTGTCTAAACTATGAGAAGACCAAAAACCCAAAAGAAAGCCCATAAAACAAAGGGGCATGAGTAAAACTGAACCTATAGCTAAGGTATTGTTATATAACAATGCTTCTGACGATAAATGCATGAGGTTAAAACCCCAAAGTAGTAATAAGGAAAATTATGTTTTGTTAATGAAATCACTCACAAAATTTAAATAAAATGTAGAGTACTGGTTATTTTGTATTTTAGAACTCGTGTTTGTACATGCCATGCTTTCCTTTGCTGCAATTATGCAAGTTACCTTTTCTTTATACGCTCATAAATAAAATGGTTAGTTTGCCACTAGATAAAAATTAGACACTGTGAGGCTCATCATTCTTCATTTATTAATATTGTTAATGGCTCAATTTTGAAACTTAAGGCAGCATTTTAAGAAGTTAGAATTAGAATCACAAATCTGAGGTTCTCTCTCAAACATCTGAGGTTACCATTTCACTTTAAGATAATCAATCACCTTGTCTGAACTGTACCTCACATGATAAGGATTAAATAATGCTTTAAATGAAGCCCTGCAGGCTAATGATGCTCTGATCAACTGGTTGCCGATCTAATCAGTTGATTTTCACTATAAAAGACTTAGTTTTTGACACAAAGACTTGTCAGATTTTGTCGGCATCTGCTTTTCTAAGCTTCACAGAAATTAAGTTGAACCAGCACAGGTTTTTTTTTTTTTTTTTTTTATGCAAACTTCCTGTAACCCCTCCTTTAATCGCCACCTTATCGTGGTGGAGGGGTTTGCGTGTCCCAATGATCCTAGGAGCTCTGTTGTCCGGGGCTTTATGCCCCTGGTAGGGCCACCCAAGGCAAACTGGTCCTAGGTGAGGGATGAGACAAAGAGCGGTTAAAACAAACCTCCTATGATGGAAAACAATTTTGGACGGCGTTTTCCCTTGCCCGGATGCGGGTCACCGGGGCCCCACTCTGGAGCCAGGCCTGGAGGTGGGGCTCGATGGCGAGCGCCTGGTGGCCGGGCCTGTACCCATGGGGCTCGGCCGGGCACAGCCCGAAGAGGCAACGTGGGTCCCCCTTCCCATGGGCTCACCACCTATGGGAGGGGCCAAGGAGGTCGGGTGCAGTGTGAGTTGGGTGGTGGCCGAAGGCGGGGACCTTGGCGGTCCGATCCTCGGCTACAGAAGCTGGCTCTTGGGACGTGGAATGTCACCTCTCTGAAGGGGAAGGAGCCTGAGCTAGTGCGCGAAGTTGAGAGGTTCCGGCTAGATATAGTCGGACTCACCTCGACGCACAGCTTGGACTCTGGAACCAATCTCCTTGAGAGGGGCTGGACTCTGCGCCACTCTGGAGTTGCCCCCGGTGAGAGGCACTGAGCGGGTGTGGGTATACTTATTGCCCCCCGACTTGGAGCCTGTACATTGGGGTTTACCCCGGTGGACGAGAGGGTAGCCTCCCTTCGCCTTCGGGTGGGGGGACGGGTCCTAACTGTTGTTTGTGCGTATGCACCGAACAGCAGTTCAGAGTACCCACCCTTTTTGGAGTCCCTGGAGGGGGTGCTAGAGGGCATACCTTCTGGGGACTCCCTCGTTCTGCTGGGAGACTTCAATGCTCACGTGGGCAATGACCGTGAGACCTGGAAGGGCGTGATTGGGAGGAATGGCCCCCCCGATCTGAACCCGAGCGGTGTTTTGTTATTGGACTTCTGTGCTCGTCACGGATTGTCCATAACGAACACCATGTTCAAGCATAGGGGTGTTCATATGTGCACTTGGCACCAAGACACCCTAGGCCTCAGTTCGATGATCGACTTTGTGGTCGTGTCGTCGGACTTGCGGCCACATGTCTTGGACACTTGAGTGAAGAGAGGGGCGGAGCTGTCAACTGATCACCACCTGGTGGTGAGTTGGCTTCGATGGTGGGGGAGGATGCCGGTCAGGCGTGGTAGGCCTAAACGTGTTGTGAGGGTCTGCTGGGAACGTCTGGCAGAGCCCCCTGTCAGAAGTAGCTTCAACTCCCACCTCCGGCAGAACTTCGACCACATCCCGAGAGAGGTGGGGGACATTGAGTCCGAATGGGCCATGTTCCGTGCCTCTATTGTTGAGGCAGCTGACCGGAGCTGTGGCCGTAAGGTGGTCGGTGCCTGTCGTGGCGGCAATCCCCGAACCCGTTGGTGGACACCGGCGGTGAAGGATGCCGTCAAGCTGAAGAAGGAGTCCTACCGGTCCCTTTTATTCTGTGGGACCCTGGAGACAGCTGATAGGTACCTGCAGGTCAAGCGGAATGCGGCTTTGGTGGTTGCTGAGGCAAAAACTCGGGCATGGGAGGAGTTTGGGGAGGCCATGGAGAACGACTTTCGGACGGCTTCGAGGAGATTCTGGTCCACCATCCGGCGTCTCAGGAAGGGGAAGCAGTGCAGTTTCAACACTGTATATGGTGGGGATGGTGCGCTGCTGACCTCGACTCGGGACGTTGTGGGTCGGTGGGGGGAGTACTTCGAAGACCTCCTCAATCCCATTAACATGCCTTCCAATGAGGAAGCAGAGCCTGGGGACTCAGAGGTGGGCTCCCCCATCTCTGGGACTGAGGTCACCGAGGTGGTCAAAAATCTCCTTGGTGGCAGGGCCCCAGGGGTGGATGAGATACGCCCGGAGTTCCTCAAGGCTCTGGATGTTGTAGGACTGTCTTGGTTGACACGCCTCTGCAACATCGCATGGACATCAGGGACAGTGCCTCTGGATTGGCAGACCGGGGTGGTGGTCCCCCTCTTTAAGAAGGGGGATCGGAGGGTGTGTTCCAACTACAGAGGGATCACACTCCTCAGCCTCCCTGGAAAAGTCTATTCAGGGGTCCTGGAGAGGAGGGTCCGTCGGATAATCGAGCCTCGGATTCAGGAGGAACAGTGTGGTTTTCGTCCTGGTCGCGGAACAGTGGACCAGCTCTATACCCTTAGCAGGGTCCTGGAGGGTGCATGGGAGTTTGCCCAACCAGTCTACATGTGTTTTGTGGACTTGGAAAAGGCATTCGACCGTGTCCCTCGGGGAATCCTGTGGGGGGTACTCCGAGAGTATGGGGTACCGGCCCCCTTGATAAGGGCTGTTCGGTCCCTGTACGATCGTTGCCAGAGCCTGGTCCGCATTGCCGGCAGTAAGTCGAACCCGTTTCCAGTGAGAGTTGGACTCCGCCAGGGCTGCCCTTTGTCACCGATTCTGTTCATAACTTTTATGGACAGAATTTCTAGGCGCAGCCAGGGCGTTGAGGGGGGCCGGTTTGGTGGGCTCAGGATTGGGTCACTGCTTTTTGCAGATGATGTTGTCCTGTTTGCTTCATCAGGCCGTGATCTTCAGCTCTCTCTGGATCGGTTCGCAGCCGAGTGTGAAGCGGCTGGGATGAGAATCAGCACCTCCAAATCCGAGACCATGGTCCTCAGCCGGGAAAGGGTGGAGTGCCCTCTCAGGGTTGGTAGCGAGATCCTGCCCCAAGTGGAGGAGTTCAAGTATCTCGGGGACTTGTTCACGAGTGAGGGAAGAATGGAGCGTGAGATCGACAGGCGGATCAGTGCGGCATCCGCAGTAATGCGGGCGTTGCATCGGTCTGTCGTGGTGAAAAAGGAGCTGAGCCACAAGGCGAAGCTCTCAATTTACCAGTCGATCTATGTTCCTACCCTCACCTATGGTCATGAGCTATGGGTAGTGACCGAAAGAACGAGATCGCGAATACAAGCGGCTGAAATGAGTTTCCTCCGCAGGGTGTCTGGGCTTTCCCTTAAAGATAGGGTGAGAAGCTCAGTCATCCGGGAGGGGCTCAGAGTAGAGCCACTGCTCCTCCGCATCGAGAGGAGTCAGATGAGGTGGCTCGGGCATCTGATCAGGATGCCTCCTGGACGCCTCCCTGGTGAGGTGTTCCGGGCACGTCTAACCGGGAGGAGGCCCCGGGGAAGATCCAGGACACGTTGGAGGGACTATGTCTCTCGACTGGCCTGGGAACACCTTGGGATTCTCCCGGAAGAGCTAGAAGAAGTGGCCGGGGAGAGGGAAGTCTGGGCATCTCTGCTCAAGCTGCTGCCCCCGCGACCCGACCTCGGATAAGCGGGAGACAATGGATGGATGGATGGATGAAACTTCCTGTAAAAAGAAAGCAGTAAGGCAGACTTTACTAGCTACTTTAATCAGTAAGCAAAATGATAACTGTTTACTTTTCGGTATGTAATTTATTGCACAGAGGATTAAATAAGATAACTTGCACCAAGGAAGTACAAAACAGGCAAAATAGCTTTCAAATACAGACAGAGATAAGAACACTATGAGAACAATAAAATACTATTCCCAGGCATTAAAGGGAACATCTTGGTAACACTGCCTGCTGTGAACACACTATTTGAATACTATTTGCAAATTTCAAAAGACTGGCTCCAAAATACTTAAAACAAAACAAACAAGAGTTTAGAATTGTATGGTATTGATTTACAGAGCATGACAAGTAAAACTACTACATTTAAGATAAAAAAACAAGTCTATATGACATTCTCAAAACCACTTACCATACATATTCACGTTTAAGTTCTGCCACGGAGAAGCCAGGGCTTGATTTTACCGTAGAATTTCCAGCATTTTATAATGTTGGTAGTATAAGAAAACTCATGCTATTGGTCCAAGAGATTATGATATGCTAGTGCCCATCTGAGAGAGTAACCACAGAGCACACTGCCTTTTTTTTCCTCTATGTTTTGTGCCTACGTGACCACACGGTAATACCCAAACTATTCCGAAGAAACGATTGCACTGTATTGTGTTTTTTGTATATCACACCCTCATACACCTTTATCATAAGAGCATCCCTTATCTACGATGGAGCGTTCGACCAGAAGAAAATGTGAAGCTGGTTTTAAATTAAAAGTCGTTGGAGTGGCAAAAGAAATTGGTAACTGCACTCCTACAACAAAATTCGATATGTCTGAGAAACTGGTGCAAGATTAGAAGAAGCAAGAAGATGTAAAAAACAAAAAAATTAAAGTGTCGCATTTTTGAATGGGAGCATAAGTCAGGGTCTGATTTTATGATCGAATTTTCGGGTTTCAAGACTCGACTTACTCTGGACAAGGAAAACTGCACCTAGACAATAACCATGAGTTTGAATCCACTTGCCACTCACAAACTTATACTGTTCAGCCACAATATTAAAAATTACCTGTCTAATATTGTGCAGGCTCTTTTGTGCTACCAAAACAGCCGTGACCCATCTAGGCATGGACTCCAAAAGAACTCTGTTGGAGTCCTGTGATATCTGGCACCAAGATGTTAGCAGTAGATCTTTTAAGTGCTGTAAGTTGCAAGGTGGGGCCTCCATGGATCAGATTTGATTTTCCAGTATATCCCACAAATGCATGATGGAACTGAGATCTGGGGAATTTGGAACCCAAGTCCACACCTTGAACTCTATTGTGCTCCTCAAACCATTCCTGAATAATTCATTTTTGCAGAGTGGCAGGGTGCATTATTCAGCTGAAAGAGGCCACTTCCATCAGGGTATGTCTTTGCAATGAAGAAGTGTACGTCGTCTGCAACAATTCTTATGTAGGTGGTATGCGTCATAGGATATTCCAACATGAAAGTCAGGATCCAAAGTTTCCCAACAGAACATTTCCTCAAGTATCACACTCACTCCACTGGCTTGCTTTCTTCCCAAAGTGTACACTGCTACCATCTCTTCCTCAAGTAAACAACACATACACGCACCAGCAATCCACATGATCTAAAAGAAACGCAACTCAACAGATTAGGTCACCTTCTTTCATTGCTACACGGTTCTGTGCTGATGCTCCGGTGCCCATTGTAGGAACTTTCAGCGGTGGACAGGGGTTAGCATGGACACTCCAACTAGTCCACAGCTAGAGTCCCGTACTAGCAAGATACAATGCACTGTATGTTCTGACACTTTTCTCTCACGGAAAAATGATGTTTTCAGCAATTTGTGCTACAGTAGCACTTCTGTGGATTTGGACCAGACAGGCCAGTTTTTGCTTCCCAGGTACATCAATTAGCCTTGGGCACCCATGATCCTTATCACCAGTTCACGGATTATCCTTCGTTTGACCACTTTTGATAGGTACTAACCATTGAATACGAGGAACATCCTACAAGACCTGCCGCTTTAGAGATGATCTGGCCCAATTGTCTAATTGACTGCCACTCACAGCAGTGCCTGAGCTATTCCAGCAGCTCCGTATATGACTTTATTTTTCTACCTTTTTCTCTATTTCACTGTTAACTCCTATCACTTTCTTTTATGTGGACTCGTTCCCAGGACACTTTTTACTACTTGTGAATTTCCCCTTGGGATTAATAAAATATCTATCTAGCCATCACAACTTGACCCTTGACAAAGTCGCTGAGATCCTTACACTTGTCCATTTTTCCTTCTTCCAACACATCACCTACAATACCTAACTGTTCACTTGCTACTTAATATATTCCTCCCCTTGACAAGTGTCACTGTAATGAGATAATTAATGTTATTCACTTCACCTGTCCATGGTTTTAATGTTGTGGCTGATTGCGTACATACAGGTAAATAATTATTCTGAAAAAAAATACCACAATCTATATACAGGGTGAGTCAAGATTATGTTAACATTTGAATGGCGGAAACAATTTATTCACAAAACATACTTCATATGTGCAAGATGATTACAGGAATGTCTCAACCTGTTTGCCATCATGCTCAACACACAAAAACCAACGAGCAACAGTACCATTTATAGCCCGGACACATATTTCACGGGGAATAGATGATACCACAGTCCATAATCTGTCCTTCAGGTCATCGATATCATGAACTTTCCTGCTTTACAGATACTCCTTCACCATACCCCATAACCAGAAATCACAGGGTGTCAAATCAGGGGAGTATGAAGGCCATGGCAAATTAATACATACTACTACTACTACTACTACTACTTCACTGTCCTCCAATAAATGTATTTCTGCTGACACTGGTTATTAAGACATACTAATAGAGGATGGAAATAAGCATGCAGTGTATCAATACTATTCAAAGTATTACACCACTGGTAAAAAATTAGAACAAGGATTTTGTTTGTGTCATGTATGTGTGTGGGAATCTCTGTAGCAAAGTAAACATATGTATGAACTGTAAAAGCAGGGGGGGGAGGGGGGGGGAGGAGAGAATTAAACCCGATCACAAAATACTATTTATGAGGAACAGGTGGAATACAACTGCTGGGGAAAAAATCTAATTCATCGGGAACCTGCTAACTTCAAATCCACATAAAAAACGCTCTACATCTGAATGTGGATGAAGTGTTTGAAAAGGGTGCTACCCACTGCCTTAGTAGTCTTAACTTGTCGACTTAAATGCTCATCATAGGAATAATGGAGAAACCTGGAGTGGCATAACTGGGAAGAACTGCCTGTCGGATCTGAACAAAAACTGTGATTTGTTATTTGATTTCCGCACTACTCATGGATTGTTCATAACAGAACACCACTGCCATACAACCTGGGGCCAGAGGCCAATGACAGACTTTGTGGTTGTATTGTCTGATCTGTGCCCACATGCTTTACGCATTCAGGTAAAATGGGGGGGACAGAGCAATTAAATGATCTCCACTTGATAGTAAGTTGGATTTAAAGCAAGAGGAGTAGGCCAGATAGACCACTGAAGCCCAGAAGTGCAGTTAGGATGGCCTGTTAGTCTGGCTAAGGCTTCCATTTATGAGGAATTCACCGCCCGTCTCTGAAAGAACTTCTCCATGTGCAGAATGAGATCTGGAGCTCAAACAAACCCTTTCAAAAAACTACATTTTGGAAGCAGCTGGTAAATCTGTGGTCATAAGGCAGTCAGGGAATCTCTTAGCGGCAATCCTGGGACCCGATGGTAGATGCCAGAGCTGACTGCTGTGGTCAGACCGAAGAAGGTAGCCTTCAAGGAAACGCAGTCCATGGCATCCCCAACTCACTTGAGAAATACCAACAGTTCAGACGACTATTGTAAAAGTGGTTGCGAAAGCAAAAGCTCAAACACAGAAGCAGTTTGGAGAGTCCACGGACAAAGTCTACTGGATGGCCTCAAGGCTATTCTGGCAAAACATTCTACTCCTCAGAAGGGGAAGGTATGGCCTTACCCAGACTGTTTTCAGCCGGGATGAAGAGGTGAAAACTATTGAGCTGTGGAAAGCTCATCACTGGGGTGGTCCAATGACTCAATAGTGACAAAGTGCTGGGTTGGATGAGATCCGACTGGAGCTGTTGAAAGCACTGGACATTGTCAGAATAGTGTTGTTAATGTGTCTATTGAATGTTATATGGAAGGTGGATAAAGTGCCATTGGACTGACAGACTACTGTGGTGGACCCATCTCTCTCTCTCATCTATCTATATCTAGATCTATAAATAATATCCAATGTCTGTATGTCTGTCTACTTTTCACGCAAGAACTACTTAATTGATTTAAATAGTTTTTTTCATATAATTTGCTTGAACATTCCGGTTGATGGGCGGCACGGTGGCACAGTGGGTAGCACTGCTGCCTCGCAGTTGGGAGACCTGGGTTCACTTCCCGGGTCCTCCCTGTGTGGAGTTTGCATGTTCTCCCCGTGTCTGCGTGGGTTTCCTCTGGGTACTCCGGTTTCCTCCCACAGTCCAAAGACATGCAGGTTAGGTGGATCGGTGATTCTAAATTGGCCCTAGTGTGTGCTTGGTGTGTGGGTGTGTTTGTGTGTGTCCTGCGGTTGGTTGGCACCCTGCCCGGGATTGGTTCCTGCCTTGTGCCCTGTGTTGGCTGGGATTGGCTCCAGCAGACCCCCCGTGACCATGTGTTCGGATTCAGCGGGATGGAAAATGGATGGATGGATGGATTCCGGTTGATTTTGCGAGTATATAGTTCGGTCGCAACACTGATTTATTCGTACAAATCCAAGAGACGGGCTGCAGAACTAGGGGAGGGGGAGGCGGGACTAGGGAACCGGGCGGGGCCCTCCTCACTCATGCGCTAGAGTCCGTTCAAATCGCTCTACCTCTCGCCATGTGTTCAAGCGTACCTCCACTTAGCTAGCGATACCCGTTTGCTCAGCAGACATGATCATCTAGAGATTGTTAAAGAGTAACATTTGACTTTTTTTGAGAGAGATCACAGCTACGTGTGTTTTAGAGGGTACCTGCTCATTGGCAGAGACATCACGGCCACATGTTCTTCTCCCCATGTGGAGGATGCTCTCCCATCAGAGCTGAACACGATCAGATACAGTAGCAACGTTTGATGGAGCGTACCTACCTTCCACTTGGCCAGAGACACCTTGCCAACTTTTTACATTTTTGGCAAAGAGATCATAGCTACATTCTTGTCCCTGATAACAAAACCAAAAATACTGCATATCAAGAGGTCCTTGGATATGAAAGCTATCAATATAAATTCTTCTCAATATAAATTATTACATAATTTTTTTACATTTTTTTTTTAATTGACTTTTAAAATTTGTCCTGTTTCACTACTATGCGGGTAGAACTGCAGGGGACAGCTAGTATTTAATAAAGTTGACTAGAGGCTGTGTTCCAACTACAGAGAGATTACACTATTCAGCATACCAGATAAAGCCTATGTCAAGGCGCTGGAGGGGAGATTCTGTCTGATGGTTGAGCATAAGATGGAACAATGTTGATTCCATCTTGTTGTATAACTGTAGACTCGTTCTTCTCCCTGTCGCAGTTGATGGAGGGTGCGTGGGAGTATGATAACCCTGTCTACATTCGTTTGTACATTTGGAATTAGCATATCACCACGTCATTTGGCAAGTGTTGTGGGACATTGCTGCAGGAATGTGAGGCAACAGGATCACTCATGCATGCTATTCATTCTATATATGAACGCAGGGTGAGCGGTTTCCAGATACTTGGTTTTAAGTTAAATTTCTTCACTTTGGGTTTCAAACTCCATCAAGGCTGTGATTTATCAACGGTCTGGTTTATGTTTCTATTGACAGGAAATCAAGGCTCAGCCAAGGATGTGATCGTGTCCAGTTGGGAGGGCTAGTGCTAGCATTTTTGCTTTATGTCGTTTTATTTACCTCATTAGACCAAGACCTTCAAGCACACACTCCATTGATTCACTGCAGAGTTTGAAGTAGCAGCGATTAGGATCAGCACCTCCAAGTTTGAAGTCATGAGTCTTTAGACAGAGTAATCCACTCTTTTCTAAGAGGAGGGTGGAAATCTGCCCTTAGTGAAAGAGTTCAAGTACCTTGGGACCTTGTTCATGAGTGATGGATGAAGAGAATACAAGATCAACAAGCAGACTAGAGAAGCATCTATTATGTGGACACTGTACTGGTCCATGGTGGTGAAGCAGAAGCTTATTCTAAGGACAAATCTCTCGGTTTACCAGTTGATCTACTGTTTATCCCTATCCACATATCAATGTCATGAGCGGTGGATAATGACGAAAAGAATGAGAGTGGGGATACAAGTGGCAGAAATGCTGCTGGATGATACTCCGTGAAAGGGTGAATACTTGAGCAATTCGGTAGAGCTTCTGAGTAGAGTCGCTAATCCTTCAGATCGAGATAAACGAGTGGAGGTGGTTTGGACATGTCATAAGGATGACCCCACCCCCAAAGTGGCTCCCTCTAGAGTTGCACCAACCCTGAAAGAGGTAGAATTGTAGATGGGGCTTGTGCAGTTTGGGTTGATCTGCTTAGCCTGCTGCCACCATGGCCCTAACCAGGAGAAGTGATTTCACAAGATTAAATGAGAGAAGAGTAGACATTTCATTCATATCTGTTTAAAACAAAACTGTTCTTCATATGATCACAACACCATAATTAGATTTGCTTACATATTTCTAGTTCCTATTTTCATTCTCTATATGCATATTGCATAACACTTGGGCCCTAGTTTGATTTCTAGCTGAGAGGCTGTCT
This sequence comes from Erpetoichthys calabaricus, assembly GCF_900747795.2. NCBI lineage: Eukaryota > Metazoa > Chordata > Cladistia > Polypteriformes > Polypteridae > Erpetoichthys > Erpetoichthys calabaricus. The sequence continues at coordinate 260,042,339 of NC_041397.2, read as the reverse complement.
CATTCATGTTTGCAACTTCAAGTCACGTCAAGTCAAGTCAAGTCAACTCATGATGACTGATGAGGAGGTGCAGGTCCAAGGTTATGGAGTAGGTTAATCAAGTATATTGACCTTGCTTAGAAGCAGGAAAAGGTTGCTATATAGTATTGTAGTAAGAGTATATAGTAGTATAAATGCGGTTATTTGCAATATACCCCACAGTCATAACAGACTCACTAACATACTTCACAGAAAGCTACTGATGGGCATCAATGTACTTCTCACTAATTCTTCTTCTGACAAAGTGGTACCTCTGGGAGGCAAAGACTTCAAATTTGGACTCTTCTGTCCATAGGACTTACTGCCACTGGTTATCCTAGCTTTTTGTTTTGCTTTTTCCAGTACTGCAAACTGGATGGATTAAAAGCCAGAAGTCTGTATGACCATCAGCATCAAGTGACTCCGTGAAAAACCCGAACTACAAAGAGGACTATTTCATTTATGTTAGGTAGAATGCCCAAAGGGGACTGGGCGGTCTCGTGGCCTGGAACCCCTACAGATTTTATTTTTTTCTCCAGCCTTCTGGAGTTTTTTTTTGTTTTTTCTGTCCACCCTGGCCATCGGACCTTACTCCTTTCTATGTTAATTAATGTTGTCTTATTTTGTCTTTTATTTTTCTTCTCTTCATTATGTAAAGCACTTTGAGCTACTTTTTGTATGAAAATGTGCTATATAAATAAATGTTGTTGTTGTTGCAATTTCTTGTGTTTACTGCCTTTCCACAAGAATGTTTTCTTAGTTGCAACATGGTGTACAAGACCACTGCTTGTTCAGATTTCTTTACATGGCTGAGGCATTTGCTTTAGTTCCAGATGACTCTGCTAGATACTGAGCAAGCACTTCACTGGATGTTCTTCTCTCTCTGTCAAGGAAGTGTCCTTTAATGACTGTTTCTTCAGAGACTGACATTTTTTTGGGTTTACCACTGCTCTGTAGTTATTTAAGGTTATATATTATTATTTCATGAGCAAATAAAACATCTAATGCCCAGATAACTAACTGTAAAAATACATTTTCTTGGTGCCCAGATAACTGTAAAAATACATTTCCTTGGGTGGCCCCTGGTTTTAGTAATGTGCAGAGATGTAAAGGAAAAAAAAAACAAGTTCCAAGTTGTAAGTTAAATAAAGAAATCCTGAATAATTGAATATTATTAATATTATATATTATATACTGAATATTATTAAATTAGGCTGAATAATTGTGTTATTCATGTGAAAACTGTCTAGAGTTCACCTTCAAATACACTATAAACTAAATAAAACCCACTAGATCATAGGCTGAAATTCCATCTCTTTATACACTGTGTGACCCCGAGCATGGCACTTAACTCATGAGCCTCCAAATATAATCACATAAAAGCAAATTAAAATTGCCATTTTAATGTCATTTTGGTTAAAACCACCAAATTTGTGGTGCTGAGGCAAGCAGTGTGATGTATTGGGAATAAATGTATAGTCACTTTATTTTTCTGTGCCCTACTGGAAAAAAACAAAAAGGAAGTAAACAGTTATACATTGGTTAAATACTTCTAAAGTGCCTTAGGGTGATCCCTGTTGTAGAATAAAGATGTCATAGAAACTAAAAAGTTTGCTTTCCTTACTTGTGTGGCACTGCTCAAAAAATATTTAACCATGTAAGACATGTAAGAAATAAGGAAATATATCAATTTATTTTGATAAAGGTTACTTTGTTCAAGATGGGAACCTTGGACTAATTTAACATAAAATACTGAGGTTATAAACTGCATGTTAACAGTCATCTTAATGCTCTGATACAGTAAGCTCCATGAATGACATATGGCCTTCCACAATTGTGTGCATATTTTATTAATTTTACAAATGCAAATTGTGTTCAATTTAAAAGGCACTATAAAATCTAACCAATATCCAAAATTGCATCCCTTTTGTTGTCAGTTTTAAAACTGCAGCATTATTTTATTGCGGGCGGCACGGTGGCGCAGTGGGTAGCGCTGCTGCCTCGCAGTTGGGAGACCTGGGGACCTGGGTTCGCTTCCCGGGTCCTCCCTGCGTGGAGTTTGCATGTTCTCCCCGTGTCTGCGTGGGTTTCCTCCGGGCGCTCCGGTTTCCTCCCACAGTCCAAAGACATGCAGGTTAGGTGGATTGGTGATTCTAAATTGGCCCTAGTGTGTGCTTGTGTATGGGTGTGTTTGTGTGTGTCCTGCGGTGGGTTGGCACCCTGCCCGGGATTGGTTCCTGCCTTGTGCCCTGTGTTGGCTGGGATTGGCTCCAGCAGACCCCCGTGACCCTGTGTTCGGATTCAGCGGGTTGGAAAATGGATGGATGGATGGATTATTTTATTGCAGGGCTTAATAAACTGCATCATTTAATATCAGGGCCGAAGGCTTTACTATGTTAATGTTTCTTCATGTGATCTGAGCGAGTTCAATGTGCATCTTGCCACTGTGTACAGCGCCTTTCACGTTGACCCCTCAGATGGTTCAAGATCACAAACATTTATCTACGGCAAATTAAATAAAAATGTTACACATATAAATCAAACGTGGTTACCAATAAAATTCGCATTACACTCTCCATCCCTCAATGGTGAATACCGTCGATTTACAAAACATTTCCTTGCATCACAGGCTGTGACTCTGCGGCAATGACACAGTCGGGCATAAAGCAGCCAGGTCACATATCCACCCAATCGGCTTAAAGCCGGGCACATGCCGTTACTGATCTCAACCTTAATTTTGCTTTCGTCACTAGAATTCATTAGGAGACGCGTGTTCTGTTTTATGAATCATTCCTAAATCCCCGCTTTCGGGGGCCGCGATCGCATAAAATTAAAGCTTTGTGGAACTGGGGATCGTCCGTGTAAAGCCCGAGGCCTGTTAATAATTAATAAGAACAAACTGCTACCGCTTTTAGCTGGCCGGGGGGGGGTAGGGGGTGCAAGAGTTCGGTGGGGATCTGCAAAAACTGAATGCATAAACGATTAATAACATCCTGTTTATAACCCACCGAATGCGCATTTCATTCTTTTCATTTAAAAAAAAAAAAAACTTTAACTGTTAACGCTCACATTTCCATGCGCTGTATTGATTTTTAAAGAATTCTTCATGTAGCGTGCGCGCCAGGAGGGGCACTGCTTTTCGATACAGTGGATGACTAACTCACCACCACCCCCAGCAATTCTACAACTCCTCTTTTTCCAAACAGAAAAATCCAAAGCAAACCACTGAATTACAACACACACATGAAAAGATAAATCAGACTTACCTCATTGTCAGAGGTCCATACTCAAACGTCTTAAAAGATATAAACGGAAGTATCCGTATGTTACTTCTTGGAAAAAACACCCATATATCCCCTTCTCTCTGGCTGCTTATCTTTTTTCCCCTTTGGTCTTCCCCTTTTTCTCCGAGAGCCGCTGTACTGCGAGCGTAACCTAACCGGCGGGCCGCAGCCACCCACTTTGTTATTCTTTTTTTTTCTTTATCAAAAACTGACACAAATACAACCACTCAGCACGTAAAATTTCATTTTGGAGGCGGGAGGGGGTGGGCTCTATAGTGTATGCTTGACCTATTATATATCAATCCTGAATGTCGTCAAAAATAAATCTGCCGTCTTGAATGTATCAGGATTAAGTGTGTGAAAGTGATTGAAAAGAGTACAAACCAATTGGAGTGGGAATGTACCATGACGTTTAAAAAAAAAACCAGACATACCCTGTGAGATTGTAACCAATCAAATAAGAGGATTTTTTTGCAATTGTCCAATAGCAAAGATTGGGGAAGAGGATTGCCTTTTATTGTGGTTGGCGGGGAAGGAACGCAGGTCTGTCAGGTTGGTATTACTGTATTGCGTTAGGTCTCGGCATAGTTTCTAAAAGCGTAGGTGTTTATCAAAGTATCGCTGTTAAGGCGTGCAAATGAAATTTGTATTAAGAAAGAGACCTGTCACAGAAAATAAGCAAGCGATTAATGAATGCGTCTGTTTCGTGAAGATTGTCTTCGTAGCTGTCGTTTAATTTTCCGGTCCATTTTTCTGTCCCTAATAAATGTATTTTTTTAGTCTTTGCGTATATGACTGCTAATGCTGAGCTCGGTTGGAGAGTTTATTTGTATTTCTTAATGTTCATTTTAGTTTATTATGTTCCCCCACAAGCAGTTAGGTTCCCTTTCTTCCGCATAGAGGCATGCTAGTCATGGAAATGATGAGTTTTATGGAAAGCGCACAGTAACAGATTCACCAGGTAATTTATTCTTGAAACTACCGGGTTAATCAAATAAATCATTAGATTAAAACCTCAGCTATAGGAAGTTATAGTAATTTCGGGTTACTGTACCTTTAATTATGGTCAAGAGAAATTACAATAGCCAAGGACAAATGAGCAAAACAACTAAGGATATGCCTCCTTCTAATGGAACTTGAAAGACCCATTCAGTAATCATTGACATTTGCTTGTTGGGCAAGCTCGAATTGAGACATGTTATTGTAGCTTATTATGAATGCAAAGAGGCCATATATGTCCATCCATCCATTATCCAGCCCGCTGCTGGAGCCAAACCCAGCCAACACAGGGCGCAAGGCAGGAAACAAACCCCAGGCAGGGCGCCAGCCCACCGGAGGGCCATATATGTCTTGCATGAAAATATACTATATAAATAAATGTTGTTGCGGTAGTAGTTGTGGATCCTCACTCGCCCCCTGGAAGGCTGCAGTTCCTGGTGGTTTTCGTTCCAACCATTTTCCCATTTAGAAGGAAACCTTCACTGATAATGAAACTTGTTATTTAACTATATCTCTTGTTAGTGTTTTAATTCATCCAAAATAAATTTTAATTACATTTGTAGAATTTTCTTTTAGGAGAACATTCTCCACATGTTATGTGGACCAGAAGTGGTTTGTACTTCAAAGTCCTCACCGTTATTTCTAAACATTTTATTAACACAGATACTTCGATTAACAATCAACTGTAAATGGAACCAAGATAGCTAGAGAGTTGGTGGTTTCATTGTTATTTTCATGTCATTATTAATCATTGCTGGTTAAGAAAACAATTATAACCTAATTCGAGCTGCTTAAAAGTAAAATAAATAATTAAGGGCTCTGATTCATAACAAGTGAGTTAACAAAAGTTAACTCCCCTAAAACATATTGCTATAGCAGCAAATAAATGGGTTCTAAATAAAAAAAATTGGCTGAAGTTTAAACCTGCAACCACTGTGGCACTCTGGGACAGTGAGTGATGCCCCCTGCTATACAATGAAATTAAAATGTTTCTTGACTGAATGAAAGAATTAACAAGAATATAGTTAAATATCAAGTTTCATTATCAGCAATGACTCTCTTCTAATTGCAAAACTGGTTGGAACAAAAACTTGCAGGCATTGTGCTCTTCATGACCATGAGTGAAAATCCCTGGACTCAATGGTCAGAATAGATCTAACTCTTAAGCTTTTCTTTGTCAAATAACACCACAACATCTATATGGAGAAGTTGATAATCTCAGGAAACTGATGCAAATTTGCTGAAAATGTCAGTTAAAAAAAAATCAGTTTGATGTTTGCTCATGAATCATGATGACATGATAATCTTAGAAAACAATTAAAGATGAAAGTTTAACAAGGCATAATTCTTAACACTGCTGTCTTACATCTCAGTGGTCTTGGGTTCAGAGTTTAGCTGAGAACACTGAGTGGTATTTGCAGATGTATCATTGTCAGCGTGGGTCTTCTACTTATATTTCAGCATAGATCTAGAGACATGTAGGTTTTAAGTTGATTAATAACTTTAAACAAGCCTTCTATGAATGAGTATAGCTGTGCCCTGTGACAAACTGGCACCTTGATCAGGGCTGATTCCTGTTCTGTCCCCATTGCTTTCTGAGACAGGTGTACTGCAACCTCAGATTTCGTGCATTTTTAGATTGCTGCTAAAAAGTATACATTGTCCATTTGCATTTACCACATGTGGCTTAAGCAAGTTTTGAAAATGCAAAGAAGATTACATGCAAAGAGAGTCTGATTGATCAGAGCCAATGGTATTTGAAATTTATTGAGAAGGATTTGTGTTGTGTACATTACTCTACCAATATGAGAACACTAACATAATGTCATAGATGATGTGAAAGAATTTGCCTAGAGAACTAGTTTCCATAGAGATTTATTGTTCATAACCAACTGCAGACGAAAGCTCTTAGATGAAAGGTCACGTATTATGCAAGCATTCCTTGAGCATGCAGGAGGGTATGTGGCAAAAGATACTTTGGAGTGATTAAACGTAAATAGTTATTTAGCATTTTTTGGAGTAGCACCAGATTAAATAAAATTATGCAACAATAAATCTTACGACTTCCTGTACTGTACTGTTTTTTGTGTGTACTTATCTGGAAAAATTCAAACCCCTCCTACAAAACCCAATGGAAAAGTGACTCCTTACATTATTTAAAACTGGACAAAAGTCATATTCTTCCTATGAAGAATGGTGCCAAGCTTATTCAGAATGTGGCAAGAATTTATTAATGCTGTCTGAAAATGACCTGGATTGTCACTGCCTTTGGTTACTTTTATTTAGATATTATAACATATTGCACATGAGAACCTACAATATTTTATAATGGGTGTTTGGTTTATATGGCCCCCTGCACTAGTTAGGTGTTGGGCTTTAAACGTTGACTATGTTGTAATGTATGATCATTTTTTGGAATATTTTGCAGTTTTGTTTGAAATTGTGTTGTGCTTAATGTGGTATGATTTTATGATTAATAAAATGAAATTAAATAAAAAAGGAACTTGCTTGTCCAAATGTAGACTGTTATGCGAGGGCCATACTGGACATAGCTTTTCATGTGTGTATCACAATCTCTATAGTAAAGTGTAGTGATGGCATCCTCGTATTGTAAAGGTACTTTGCAGCAGCAAAGACCAGGATATTTGGTCAGGATAGAGGATAAGAATAAATAAAGCTATAGGCAATTTTTTGATGAGAACCTACTTCGTTGTATAAAAGGCACTGGAGTAGGGTAATAAGTTACATTCTTTTAGAATGTTAAAGCCAAATATCTACACCGTAATGGTTTCAGAGCAGGATTTGTTTTTTTTCCAATTTGATGACATAACAACAACAACAACATTTAGTAATATAGCACATTTTCATACAAGTGGTGTAGCTGAAAGCACTTTACAAGATGAAGGAAGAAACATTTATAAAAAATAAAAATAACATTAGGCAATACTAAATAACAAAGAATAAAAAAAACTCCAGAGGGTTGGAGAAAAAAAAATCAAAATCTGCAGGGGTTCCAAAGCCACGAGACCACCCAGCCCCCACTGGGCATTCTACCTAACATAAATCAGCCCTCATGGTTTTCAGGCTTAAACCCAAGTCCTGTGTTCTCAGTAGCTAGTTTAGAATGTGTTTTGTCAAAAGTTCAAATACAACATGTCAATAGTTTTTTTGTTTTGTAATTGTACAAGAAAAATTAATTTGCTATATGAATAACAATAATATTTAACATTTATTTTTGACATACTGCAGGTGTTGGAACCACTCTTGTGCTTACCTGTTGTTTTTGTAATTATTTTCTAGAATTTGATATAGTCATAGCACACTGCTGCTTCAGCATGAAGGGTTTATTCTGCCATATGAATGAAGATGTGAAGTTTGTCCTTCAGGATGCAGTAAGTATAAAAGAAGAGCAGAAAGAGACAGTTCTTCAGCAACATTTAAGGTACAAGCTACCATAGTAGTTAGCAATAAAGTATGAATTCTTAATGGTGATTGTTTTATATATTTCATTCCTGGGCTGGTACCTTGTAGATCTGTATTCTAAGTTTGAATGCAGTGCCTTGCCATCTCTGATGTGGAGGTTGCATATTCTCCCCATATTTACATTGGTTTTCCTTTGTGCTGTATATTCCTCCTATACCCTCAAGTACATCTAGGTTATTGGGTACATGTGGATGTGAGCATGAGTGGGCACAGCAATGTCAGGGTTGTTTCCAGTCTTGCACCCAGTGATGCTGACGTATGTTCAAATAAATGATGTATTTCTCAGTACCCTTTTTAGGAATTATATGTTTAAATTACATCTAAAATCAGTCAATTCAATCTACTAACCTCTGCAAAATAACAAATCATCAAAGAACTATGGTAATGGATTACCTGATTTGATTTTCCCTGACACTGTAACTTTGACGTTTTGCATTTTTTTTGCCTTACAGATATAGTACGGTTAAATTATAATTTCTTCTTGGATAGACTTGCTAAGGCGTCATTAAAAGTCTCAGGATTGCTAAATATACGTTGAAACTGGCATGAGATTGTCATTTTTGTGATTCTTGCCACAGAACTGCTCAAAAATGGATGAATGCCTCAAAACTAATAAAAATGAGACCTGCCTTTTTATTGGTCAGAATCCATGAATATGACTCCTAACAGTCTAACATCAAAATCAAATGGCACCCTTTTGGCATGAAAACATTCACAATGGGCCAAGGCTTTTTAACCTTTAAAATTTTAAAAGGTCCCAAACAGAGGAGAGGGAAACCATAAACCTTTGTCCTAAAGCGCAACAAAAGTAAAGTTACTGTAATATCTAAAGAATTCAAAAAAGAGAATCACAAAAAAAGCAGGCAGATAAAATGAACAAAAAAGGTTTAGGGTGTAAAGTGAACAAATCTAAGATTAACAAAACCAAAGAACACTACGTTTGACAAGTGCAGGGGTCAATAATCAGGAAATCGAATAATGAAAACAAATAAAATGGAAATTAAAAATTACTATATACAGTAAATGTACGTGTGTGTATAGATAGATCGATAGATATCTCTCTATTATAAAAAAAGTCTTGAGACAAGACAAGACTATTTCCAAGAGATTTTTTCAAGTCCCACGAGACAAGACTATTCCCAAGAGATTTTATCAAGTCCCCTTCTCCTCTCAACCATTTACGGTTAACGGGCCACACCCACGGTCCTCTCACCTCTAATTCGTGTGAATGCTTTTATGAGACACAGTTCCTGCGCTCTCAGCTCGTATAAATTTTGACATTTTCCTCACTTTAAGTTCCTAATAAAATAAGACTTATTATGTCTAAATCTTAATGAAGAATTTCATCCTGAAGGGTTATCAACAGAAGAAATGAGTACATGGGCAATCCTAGCACAGAGAAACGATGAAGTTCAAACGAATTTACGTGAAAATTGTCGATCGGTTACACGGAAGATTGGTTAAATGCATATCAATAGACTATGCTGAAACAGTTGGTGGTGATTGTGCAGATGATGAAAACATCAACTACAATATCCTGTGGAATATCTTCAACCGTTAACGTAGTCCGGTCTACCACTGGCCGAATTACTGTTGAAAGAAGGATGTATTGTAATGTTATTGTGTGATTTATGTAGGACTGATGGGCTATGCAATAGGACAAGATTAGTTGTATTCAAAATTGGTTGAACAATTCTGACATGTAAAATTTTAACAGGCGACAAGAAAGGTAATGTAGTACATCTTCCGTGGAAAACATTAGACATCAATTAAGATCTTGATATGCCATTCGAATTAAAACATTTACAGTTTCCCATTAGAATAGGTTTTGCTATGACAATTAACAAATCACAGGGACAAACATTCGAAAAAGGCGATTTATTTATTAGAGAGAAAGACACGATATTCACTCACGGGCAGTTAGTTATACGTTGCATTGTCATGATGTAACTCCAAACACGGAATCAAAATTCAAAGTGATATTGATGAAAAGTTAATTCCAGATATTGATTTTACTGTAGTTTTACAGTAAAAGTGTAAGTTTAAAAAGTATTTGCATGTTAATTTCAAAGCCAAACAGAACAAAAACGTATAACGCAACAGATACCTTTAACGCAACATGAAACATGATTTTCTTTCAATTTATTACGTTTTACTCTTTTTTAGTATGATTAATTACTTGCTGTAATATAAAACAGTTAGGTCTATTATGCATATGTAACAATTCCCATAAAAGTAACATTCTGTTTAAATTGTACATCCGCTTCCCCAAACACAAGCAGCAGGGCCGTAAAGTGTTTTTTTTAGGACAAAGCCTAACGTAAAATGATCAAATAAGGCTTGAACTTTGAAGATTAGAGTTGCAGAGGAGTACATACTGTATATTACTTCTGCACATCTTTTGCTGTTTAGCATCACTAATCTTTGTACCAACTAGTGGAATGTTATAGTGGAGTACAGTATAAGCATAGGAAAAGTTCTGTAGTTCTCAACCGAAATTTGATCTCTTGCTAAAATATAGTGTATTTAAGAAGTAAATAATAAGATTGCGCACACTTTCTTTTAGCCTTTTCCATGGTAAAATCTACCCCACAATACCTTACATATAGAGCAAAATATTTCAGTTTGGCATGTTTTTTTTGTATGTTTAATGCCAGTATTGCTTTAGGATTCAAGTTTGCTTTATAATCAAACAGTACTAGTATGAATACAAAAAATATGCTTTAGTGAGAAAGAAGGAAAGCATTTAAATGGTAACAACATGAAAAAGTCATTTTAATTTGGATTTGTAAAGCATCTGTTTATTTTTCACAGGCTCTGTTATTGGCTAGAGGTCTCCTTTTTAAAATAACACAGCATACTTAAATAATTTCAGTCAGTTCAGGGCTCTGGAAAATGTAACCTATATGGCTGCACCCAGCACAATGCTGGGACCAATCCCAGATTGGATGCCAGTCGATCCCAAAGCCCATACATATATATACCCATTCGAAAAGAAAAACTAGAATATCTGGAGAAATCCCTGTGCAGATACAGGGAGAACATGTAAACGCCACAAACATTTTTTAACTCTACAGTTTTTAATTAACTGGAATTCAAACTTGGAATGCTGTATCTCTGAAGCAGTAATTCTAAGCACTTCACCACTGTTCTACTCTTTCTCTTCTAAAACAGTAAAACAAATGATGGGCAGCCTGGTGTAACATTGGCTAGCACTGTTACATCACAACTCTTGGTATCTCCTGCCCCCGAATTCTTCCCACATCTTTGTGTGTTTTCTCTGTGTATTCTGCTTTCCATCCACAGCTCAAAGACATAGATGTTAGATGTCAGGTTCATACATGACTCTGACTCTGATGTGTGTTCTAGACAAAGAGGTGTTTTGTCCCTGAGGTGGGTTTTGGCTTTTTGCCTAGTTTTGCAGACAAAGTAAAGTAATAGGCATATTCAGAAAATGCAGAAATAGATAGACATTTACTACTTAAGTAAAGATTTTAGGCTGTTGCACCATACAGACTTGAATGCATATATAATGTAAATATGTTTATAGAAATGTGTTTTCCCTATTAGCAATGTGTCCAAAGTAAACATTTTCTATATTTTGTGACCAGGAACTTCCTTTGGCCTTGAGTGAATACTATGTGAAAATGCAAGTTAAAGCATGTGCCTTAAGCCCACTGGATCTAGAGGTATTTAACAAGATTATGTTAATTTGGCAGTATTATTTTAATCAGAAAATGTAATCTAATTTATTTAACCCATACTTCTCACTTTGCAAGAGTAAGCTATTACTATAACAACCATTTGTAGTGATCATAATCATAGCAGAGTTTACAAAGCATTTACAATATTGCTATTAAGGTGGCAAGGAAATAATAGATTTAGGCGAAACAGATTTGAAAACCTAAAGACATATTTTGAGTGCAGTAAAAAGACGTGACATTAAATTTAACCTGAAATGCAAACTGTATCACGCTGAACATTTTTTCATTTTCAAAGTCTAACATGCCCGAATTTGAAGAAAAATTATTTATTCTTATTTATGTCTTAGTTTTGCTGAATTTGGCAGACGTAATTTATACTTAAATGTAAAACTTATAGAATTATAATTTAGGTATTGTCTGGTATTTTTTGAAATACCACAATCTCACAGAAACTCTGCATTTTTAAGATTTACATTAAAAGGAAGCCGTACTTTAAGAAATCTTTATCTTTTACCAAGATGTATATTATATAGTCATTTACAAAAATAAGGTGTTTTTGACATTTTTGTTAAAAAAATAAATGTTCAGTTTGGAAATGTTTTATTGAAAAAAAAGCATAGTAATTGTTTTTTAACGTTTTCTTTTTTACATGATAATCCTCAATGTGTTACAGCAAGAAGAGAGAATGGTAATGTGGAGGCAACAAGCGTAGACCTCGGCCATAGCTTTTTTTCATTCGACAACACTAATATATATACATATTTTTTCTTTTGATCCAAGTTGCTGACAGACCTAAATATTCTAAAAGATTCAGTTCCAGTTGGAAGAGAAATAGCAGGAGTTGTACTTGAAGGTAAGTTCATATAATATATAATAAAAATAAATTAATTAATCATGAGGGCACTTTTGAACTGTATGTCCAGGGCAGGGTGCTGTCTTGTCCCTAACCTGCTAAGCTGATGGGTAACTCTATTACTTGGCATTGGATTAAACATATTTGATAAAAAATGATTTTATTTAAGTACCTAGTAGATTTAACATTACTAAATAATACATAGTCTCAAACTCAGAAGTAGATGTCATTTTAATAGTATGTTTTTGTAGAGGAAGAGAATAGTAACCTAATCATTTACTATAGCAGTTATATTGCAAAGACTTCATTAGACACTAGAAGAAAAGAAAGCCATTGTTTAACTAGAAACGTTTTGCTTCATGCAGTGAGAAAAAAAAATTACCACAAAGCCTTTACATCTTTGAAAAGAATTAAAAGTAGTACAGGATATGTAAATACATTCTTTAGATGGCATCTCTTTTAGTTAATTTGTGGAGTAACTCTAACTAGTCTGAAAGTGGTATTCTTTAAAGGCTGATTTAAGCATTTCATTCAAAGATAATCAAGTACTTTGTTTTGCTGACTAGTTTTAATGTAATTTACATTTTCGCCAACATTAAGCCTACCCTTGTGAAATTAACCTTGTCATTAGAAGACTAATCCATTATTTCTGAATTTCTGATAAAAATGCCTTTGTTTTGTTTGCAGGAAGCAGTTAAGTAGGGACTACTTCCCATTCATTCTCATAATATTTAAATATGTACTGTATTATATGGGCATTAACTATAGTCATCATGTTTTAGTTATTATAGTAATGAACATGACTTTAGTTTCACAAACCCAAAGAAGGATGCAAAATTACTTTTTTCAGATTAATTTTCTGCATTGAAGAATGCTGTTTCAGCAGCAGTGCTGTTTGTATAATTAATTCTGTGCTTCTTTTAAAGCATCACATGACGTATCTTAGAGAGATTTGCATCATGTGTGGAAGTTGGCCCGGACACAGACAGGCAGACATGTTCATGTCACCCAACACACGTTTATTTTCCATTTTTACAGTGCTGACAAACCCCACAGTCCCCAAAGTCCTGGCCACACAACACAATGCCTTTCTCTTCAGGCCGCCTCCTTGTCCTCCTCCGACGTCGTCCTACTTCCACCCGACTCTTGTCTCTGTCTGAAGGGAGGCGGCCCCTTTAATAACGCACCCGGATGTGCTCCAGGTGCTCCCCGGCAATCTTCCACCGGCACTCCCCAGTGTGGCAGAAGTTCCGGCTGCGCACCCCCAAAGCACTCCAGGTGTCCCCTCTTTTCTTCCCCCCAGCACTTCCGGGTGTGGCGGAAGCGCTGGGGTCCAGGGTCCCCAAGGCATTGGGGCGCCCCCTGGCGGTGACCACGGGCCCCTACAGGGTAAAGCTTCCAAGCTCTGTACCCGTGGCCCCGAAAGCAACCAGGGCGGTCGCCCCCTCGTGGTCTGGAGGAGGCACAAGCCCTCCTCCGGTCCTCCTGGGCGTCCCGGCTGGGTACCACCCCCATCCGGGCACCACACATGTTTCAAAGCATTTCAAGCTGTGCCACACATAATTTATGTCAAGCATATGTGGATGTTTTGAAAAACCATCCATCCATCCATTTTCCAACCCGCTGAATCCGAACACAGGGTCACGGGGGTCTGCTGGAGCCAATCCCAGCCAACACAGGGCACAAGGCAGGAACCAATCCCGGGCAGGGTGCCAACCTACCGCAGGACACACACAGACACACCAAGCACACACTAGGGCCAATTTAGAATCACCAATCCACCTAACCAGCATGTCTTTGGACTGTGGGAGGAAACCGGAGCGCCCGGAGGAAACCCACGCAGACACGGGGAGAACATGCAAACTCCACGCAGGGAGGACCCGGGAAGCGAACCCAGGTCCCCAGGTCACCCAACTGCGAGGCAGCAGCGCTACCCACTGCGCCACCGTGCCGCCCTTTGAAAAACTAACCAAATGCATTTTATTTTTGAATAAACTAGGGGGCTTTGCCCCCTGCTCGCTTCTAGCCAATCCCCTGGCCTGCGCTACGCGCCTGCCACTTCGTGTCTCTGCCACTCGCGCATGTGGATTTCACTTTCACCAAACAACAAATCTTTTAATTCTTGCAGATATGCCTCTTCCTTGGGAAAAAACACTACTTTTCCTTGATGGCAACACGAATTAGACGATCTACAAGTCTCTGACTTAAAGTTTAAATCTGAACAATATATTCAATCTCTTTTCGCTGTTCCATTATTTCACCGAGTAATAATTTCCATTTGTTTGCTCTGATGCGATCTTTACTATCATTTTTTGGAGACTTTCGAATTTTAGTACTTTCATTATCTCTAACCTGCTCTGCATGTGTCGCGCCAACGTTTTTGAACCTCTTTATGACGTTCTACTTTTTCATCTACTCTGTCTTTTTTTTCCGGCCCTGGCTGTGGTTAAATCTCTTGGCACAAAATCTTGTCTTGCAGGACATGAAATTATCTCTCAGGAAAAGTCTTGTTTTCTACCCAGGCTAAAAAGTCTCATCTCGTCCCAGGATTTTTTTATATAATAGAGAGATGTGTGGAGCAACTTGTTTTGTCACTGTTGTAGAGTAATCACAGATAACGATAAGCTGGTTAGAAAATGGGTTACTGAATGGACAGACAACTGCAGCCATATTTATTACATTCAAAAAAAAAGGTGAAGGTCTTTAATGTATGGTGTTCTATTAAAAATAGAAATTAATTTTTGGTATAATTTCACCTCTACAAATGTATGATATTTCAAGCTTTAAGTTGGTCCTAGTGTGTGTGTGTATATGTAGTTGCCCTATGATTGACTGGCACCTTGTCCAGGATTTGTTCCTGCCTTGTGCCCTATGCTAGCTGGGATAGGCTGTAGCACCTGCCACTACCCTGGTCTGAATCAAGCGGGTACATAAGTGACATGAAATGAAATTGAAATAATAGGCAAATATGTGCATTCTTCCTCTGAAACAGAAGCTATGCTTTAGGGCACCTATTTCTGTGCATTTTTCTGTTGGTCAAAATATTCATAGTCATAGTTTAGCTAGGTACGAAATGCATACAGTGCATCTGGAAAGTATTCACAGCGCATCACTTTTTCCACATTTTGTTATGTTACAGCCTTATTCTAAAATGGATTAAATTCATTTTTTCCTCAGAATTCTACACACAACACCCCATAATGACAATGTGAAAAAAGTTTACTTGAGGTGTTTGCAAATTTATTAAAAATAAAAAAACTGAGAAATCACATGTACATAAGTATTCACAGCCTTTGCTCAATACTCTCTCTCGCGCTGCCTGTGTGTGTGTGTGTCTCTCTCTCTTGTGTGTGTTGCGCTCTCTCGCTCTGTCTCTCTTGCTCGCTGCACAGGAAATGCACAGGGAGAGACTGAACACGTACAAACCGAAAGGGAAACTGGCTTGTTAGTATATCGAGTGTGTGGTCGTGAACAGATGCAAAAGTTTGGCGAACTTTTTTGGTCGTAAACTGATTTGTACGTGTTCTGAGACATACGTGAACCGAGGTTCCACTGTATATAGTGTATGTATATAATATATATATATATATATATATATATATATATATATATATATATATATATATATATATATATTGTAAAAGGCGCTCTATAGCGCCCGACCCGGCACAGACTCAGGCAGAGGCACGTACTTAATAAACAGTCTTTTATTTCTTCTTCAGCCGTGGGGCACGCCTTCCCCATGTCCCACAGGCCCAACACAGTCCCAAAAGCACTTAAATACAGAACACTCACAAACCACAATTCTTCTCTCCACCTCAGCACCACCACTCCTCCTCAGGCTTAGTCCTCCTCCTCCCGACTCTGGCTGTCCCGAGTGGTGGTGGCTGGCCTTTTTATACCCCACCCGGACGTAGTCCAGGTGCTTGGTCACCTGGGCCTAATTGCATTTCCGGGTGGGGCTGAGGAATTGACCAGCCGGACTGGAAAGTCCATGCAGCTCCCCCTGGCGGCCATCCAAGCCCCCAACCAGGCTGTGGAAGACTCCATGTCCCATGGAGCCATGTGCCAGGCTGGAGAATCATCATCCGCCAGGGAGGCTGCCACCAAGCGTCCCGGGGAGGTATTGAGCTGCCCGTGGTGGCTCCCCCGGAACAGATGCAGCAGAGGCGTCCCTGCCGGGCATGGAACCCGACTGTCCTTTACAATATATATATAATGCGTATATACAGTGCATCCGGAAAGTATTCACAGCGCATCACTTTTTCCACATTTTGTTATGTTACAGCCTTATTCCAAAATGGATTAAATTCATTTTTTTCCTCAGAATTCTACACACAACACCCCATAATTACAACATGAAAAAAGTTTACTTGAGGTTTTTGCAAATTTATTAAAAATAAAAAAAATGAGTATTTACAGCCTTTGCTGAATACTTTGTTGATGCACCTTTGGCAGAAAATACAGCCTCAAGTCTTTTTGAATATGATGCCACAAGCTTGGCACACCTATCCTTGGCCAGTTTCACCCATTCCTCTTTGCAGCACCTCTCAAGGTCCATCAGGTTGGATGGGAAGCATCGGTGTACAGCCATTTTAAGATCTCTCCAGAGATGTTCAATCGGATTTAAGTCTGGGCTCTGGCTGGGCCACTCAAGGACATTCACAGAGTTGTCCTGAAGCCACTCCTTTGATACCTTGGCTGTGTGCTTAGGGTCGTTGTCCTTCTGAAAGATGAACCGTCGCTCCAGTCTGAGGTCAAGAGCGCTCTGGAGCAGGTTTTCATCCAGGATGTCTCTGTACATTGCTGCAGTCATCTTTCCGTTTATCCTGACTAGTCTCCCAGTCCCTGCCACTGAAAAACATTCCCACAGCATGATGCTGCTACCACCAGGCTTCACTGTAGGGATGGTATTGGCCTGGTGATGAGCGGTGCCTGGTTTCCTCCAAATGTGACGCCTGGCATTCACACCAAAGAGTTCAATCTTTGTCTTATCAGACCAGAGAATTTTCTTTCTCATGGTCTGAGAGTCCTTCAGGTGCTTTTTGGCAAACTCCAGGCGGGCTGCCATGTGCCTTTTACTAAGGAGTGGCTTCCGTTTGGCCACGCTACCATACAGGCCTGATTGGTGGATTGCTGCAGAGATGGTTGTCCTTCTGGAAGGTTCTCCTGACTCCACAGAGGACCTCTGGAGCTCTGACAGAGTGACCATCGGGTTCTTGGTCACCTCCCTGACTAAGGCCCTTCTCCCCCTATCGCTCAGTTTAGATGGCCAGCCAGCTCTAGGAAGAGTCCTGGTGGTTTTGAACTTCTTCCACTTACGGATGATGGAGGCCACTGTGCTCATTGGGACCTTCAAAGCAGCAGAAATTTTTCTGTAACCTTCCCCAGATTTGTGCCTCGAGACAATCCTGTCTCGGAGGTCTACAGACAATTCTTTTGACTTCATGCTTGATTTGTGCTCTGACATGAACTGTCAACTGTGGGACCTTATATAGACAGGTGTGTGCCTTTCCAAATCATGTCCAATCAACTGAATTTACCACAGGTGGACTTCAATTAAGCTGCAGAAACATCTCAAGGATGATCAGGGGAAACAGGATGCACCTGAGCTCAATTTTGAGCTTCATGGCAAAGGCTGTGAATACTTATGTACATGTGCTTTCTCAATTTTTTTATTTTTAATACATTTGCAAAAACCTCAAGTAAACTGTTTTCATGATGTCATTATGGGGTGTTGTGTGTAGAATTCTGAGGAAAAAAATGAATTTAATCCATTTTGGAATAAGGCTGTAACATAACAAAATGTGGAAAAAGTGATCCGTCGCAATATATATATATATATAAATCCAATGTCTGTCCACTTTTCACGAGAGAACTACTTAAAGGATTTAAATTGGGTTTTTTTCTATAATTGGCTTGAACATTCTGGTTGATTTTGCGACTTCTCTCATCTCACTAGGAATCATAGTTCGCATGCAGCAGCGATTTATTTGCTCTAATCTGAGTCACAGGCTGCAGCCCGAGGGGAGGGGGAACCGTGACATCAGGAGTGGTTAATTGGGCAGGGCCCTCCTCCCTGTCCTGTTTCACTACTACGCAGGCAGAGCTGCGGGGGATGGCTAGTATATAATATGTATGAGATCAAATGAAATGCTAACAGACCTGAAAAAAACTGATATCTTTATTACCCCAGCAACTTCCTCCTAACACATTTTCAATCAGCCTCCTGCAAACTCGTCACTCTGAAGAGGCAAAAATTAAACAAATTGTGTGCCTGTTTGTTAATCATTATTTTAAGTAACTGGAAGACAGACAGTCATTTTATTGATCTGATGCAAGTTTTATCGTGTATGTGAAATTTGACAGTTCTGACTCTCCTATCTGTTCCTGAACCACTTTTCCAACAGGCCAAAAAGCCCTAGATTCTAGAATGATGTTTGGATTGTGACAACTGCTTCCAGTTGTAGTTCCTGTTTTATTTTATTTTTTTCCATGTGTTGCAATTGTAGAATAGGTAGATCTTCCAGATCGTGGCTATGTCTATAGTGTTTGTGAGTTAAAAGTTCAGAGCCCGAGCACTGTAAATAACTTGAGAAAGTACAGAATCTGGCTTTCCCATTAGGAGGAAGTTTGGTATCAATAGATTCAAATGACCACTATCTAATCATAACATAGCCTAATGACTTTGAATTTAATATTCCTGTTCATTTCCATTAATGCTCTCCACAAGACTTTGAACCCCTGTCTTGTCTTATATTCCAGAATATATTCCAAATGGGGAGCACTAGGATTGGGAGATAAGGGTTAAATATGAATTTAATTGTTTTTTTGCCATTAGAGCTTCTGGTTGAGGGAATATTTCTCATTGCCATTTAGCTCTGACTGTCCTGCTCAGAAATTCATTCCATAATCAGAAATCAGCTCAAAGGGTTTTCCCCTGCATATCAAGAATCATCTTAGTGCCATTAAACAATCAATATTTTACCATAGCAGGAGAAGATCAATGTGAATATTTTGTTTTAAAAAATTTGAATGAAATGCCCATTCTTTTTTTACTTCTGTGACCCATATTTATTAAAAAGGTCTGAAACAGTCTACTACTTCAGAGAAAAGGTAGAATTTTGAAAGGAGGAAGATCTCTGTCTGGGAGGACTGTGGTTTAGCATTTCTGGCATTCTGTATGTTTGTGCTGGTGCTGCTTTACAGCTTTTTTTGTGTATTATTCAGTAATGCTAGTGTAACTTAGAAAATACAATTTTTTGACCTGGATTGTTTAATTGCTCATCAAAGTCAAAAAAAAATTTATTTGGTAATCGGGTCCTTGGCATCCAGTTCTCTGGGATACTTAGCTTCAGTATTTAAATGCTCAATCTGATGCAGGTACATACCAGATCTACTGAGTATTATGTCTGAATTGTTTTATGGCTCTAATATAATAATATAAAGATGAAAGTTATTTAACTATAGTAAGTTTAAATTCCTTATTAAAAGTTTCTGTTCTAAGTTCACTTTATTTCTCTCTTATCTACAGTCCTTGTAGTATTAGATAGGGTGTTGTCTCTGTCAGATGGCTGAGACGATAAAGGGGACGTTAGTTTCAGTGATTATTTGTTCCTTTAGGTGCCTGAAGTGATTATATATAAGTGATATCATCAGCTGGATCATTTTCAGACTCCACAGATCATCTTGCTTTTAGATCTGTGACAGTCTGGATTTCAGCTACTCCTGTTCCAGCACATACCTTATTTCTTTATGAATCTCACTGAGTCCAGTTCAGATTCATAATCATGTCTGAGTGCTAGTGAGTACAGGATGAGCATGAATCTTTGAAAACACCGCAGCTGTTTAGAAGCAACACTTGGCCTTGCTGTCAGGAATGGCATTTCCACTTTAAGTGTTTTCTGTTCTGAAATATGCAAATGTGAAATACGCTTGTCTATATGCTGTGCATAAAATGTGTATACAACTTTTCTTGGTTTTGTATATGCCAATTTCCAGGCTCTGCTGTTCTGCTTTACTGGGGTTTTGTAAAAGTGTCTCAATGTAAGCACTGTTCTGCACTGATACTTGTAACTCAGTTCCTCACTTTGACAGGTCACATTTGTTCACGTGATTCTTGATTCCTAAACTTTTTCTGAGCAAGGCAGTGGCCATTATTACCACAGTTGGATTTGGCTGACAAGTTGGCCATAAGTTCATGCATGTTAATTGTTAGCTTTCTTGATTAAACTCATCCCAGTGATAGCAGAGCTGTTAACTTGTTAACCAGTTACTTTGTCTCAAATAATATGATAAACTATGGAGACAATTGTTCTCTGCAGACACCCTTATACTATTCTGTTGCTGCCTTTGGTCTGTAACACGTCGCTGCAGTATATAAATTGCACAGGAACAGTTACATGTGGCACTAAATGGAAGTATTACTTGCCACTGGTAGCTTATTTACTTTTCATTATAAAAAACCTAAGAAGCAGTCTTTGTTCAGGGAGCAAGCAAACTTGGTGTCATATTTTTAATGTCACTTCCACTGTCTTCTCTGAAGCACATAAATAATAATCCAAGAAATGTAGGGCCAAGATTAGGTCCTGCTAGAAGATTTTTCTGATTTGCATCCTGATATTTAAAGGATAGTTTGAATACAAGTCATTCTTCCCATCGTGTTGCACCTTGTGCTGAGATATATATCATGTTCCTTTTGCTTCATTGACAATCATAGGAGTAAATCCAACAATAGATCCTGCTTTCTTCAGTTTATCAGTTTTAATTGTATAATCATCTACTTTTAAGGGATTTTTAGGTAATCTTCATTCTGTATATTGTAGCAGAGAAATCTGTACTTCTTTAGGTGTGTGTAAGTGGAGCATGTTGTGAACACAGTGAAGAGGGCTAACAAACCACATAAATAATTTATATTTAACCCTCATTCTTTTCTGCTCCAGCAAGATGATTTCCCTTTCATATTGTTTGGATCTGGTCACCTTCCTTTACTGTCAGAACCTTTCACTTTCATGGAGCAGATAAGCATCATGTGTCTATACTGAAGCAAAGTGATATGTCATTTCTGTGTGAAGCTGGTGCCACATTGTACTTGATGATCTCTAAAGTGTCCGTGCAAGGTATTTTCCTTCAACTGCAGGGTCAGTAAAATAAATTATCTAGCTCAGCTGGGGTGTTGAGATGACGATAAGTAAACCTTTTAAAGAGATGAGCCTGCATTTGTTTATGTGAATTAAGAGATAAACCTTCCAAATGTGGATATTTACTCTTGTAGAGAGAAAATGGGATGTGAGTGTTCTGTCATTTCCAGGAAGACCAAGCTGGTGGTGTAGTACAAAGGATATATTTCTATTTTCCCAATTCTGTCACTGAAGGAGCTGGGGCAGACTGATTTCTGATTTCAGACTTTTATATGTTGTTCAGATTTACCTACAACATCTGTAAGTTGGAGCATATTCACACATAGGTATTAGGTATCAATTTTCTGCCTGCATTTCTCTTAATTACTGATGACAAAGTTATGCATTTAAAATTAAATCTACAACACCATAAAGTGAACATAAAATGAAAGAATCTGAATACTTTCTGAATCCACTCTATGCCCCTTTTCCAGTACAGTATTCCAGTGAATACCAGTCTAATATGAACAACTAACCACTTGACTAAAAAAAGCTTTTCTTTTAGTAAGATTTGTAGTTGTAACAGATTTTATTGTATACAGTTTAAAATAAGTGCCCATTATTAACATGATAAATTATTACATTCTTGTATACATTTTAAGGTGCTTTGCCACATACTCCTGTAGAAAATATGTGTAATTAGAAAATTTTTGTTATAAATACCGTAACTTAACTTTCTCAAACCCATGTAATCCAATATAGAATCTTCAGATAGTAGAACCCACTCATGCACATTCCCACCCACATTTATACTCACACAGGATCAGCTTGGAATCAGTCCCATGTATTTAGGAATGTTATAGGAAAACCACATTAACTGAATGAAATAATCATTACTTTATACATTACCTTCAAATAGTAAGTACTACCTTAAAGTAATAGACATCAATGTTTAAAAAATTGATTGTTCCTAGAACTTCATCAGGTACACCAAAATATTTTAATGCTCACTAGCTCTGTATCAGGAATTTGTGTTCATAATACATTGTTTTAGCTGTTAAATGAGTTAAAAAGATAAAGGTGGAGAATGAAATATTTTCCTGTAATGTGCTTATGGTTCAGTTTACTTCTAATGTTTTTTTTTTTGTGTGAACATTTAAGTCAAGGTAGATGGTTTTTGGGTATTTTTGTCTCTAAGAACAATAAATGTCAGCAAATTAAAAACACATGTGTTAAAGGTAAACAGATGCTAGGTGTTAATTACATTGACACCATGTGCAGAAACTTCTTCATCGGAAAACCTTAAACAGCAATTCATTCAAAGCTGTAATAATTACAGTACTTGCAGTTGAAAACTTATTTTATAGCAAAGGAAATCAGACGTTAAGTCACTGTTCAGCATAACAGTATTAATTGTTTTGGAATCTGCATGAGGAATGAAGAAAAATTATTTATGAGAATAGGTTAAGAAGTGGGTTTATAAACATTAAAGTCAGATGTCTGCATTTTAATACCAAGATTGCTTGATTTAATACTGGAAAATATCACTTTTTTAATAGTAGCATTCATTTTTTTTGCAGAGTACCCACATTTTCATATTTATAATGAAATATTTAAAAATTTTAACCATGTCCCACAATGACTGTTTGATAAAGTTGCCATTGAAAAGTCAAAGCATGAGCTGTTAGCCTATTTTGTTATTTATTTGTACAATGCTGTATGAGCATATTAAAGTATTTCTATATGGTGTGCATTACTAGGGTGTTGTACCGTGTTAGCCATTATGAATGTAGAGAAAAGCCAAGCAAAATGACACCTTTTATTGGCTAACTAAAAAGATTACAATATGCAAGCTGTCGAGGCAACTCAGGCCCCTTCTTGCCTGTACATCTTGCCTGAAGAAGGGGCCTGAGTTGCCTCGAAAGCTTGCATATTGTAATCTTTTTAGTTAGCCAATAAAAGGTGTCATTTTGCTTGGCTTTTCTCTATATAGTGTGCATTGAAATTAATCTACAATTATGCATTCATCAAATGCTTTAATTCAAAGTACTGTAATATAAAAAACATAAATGCACAAATAATATCAGAAGTCAAAGACTACAAAAGAAAAACAAAAATGGCTTTCGTTTACTAGTTCATAATGTTGTATTCATTTATACATATTGCCATAATAAAACAAAGAACAAATTCAATATTGAATACAGAAACATAATTTAACGTGTGTGTAGAATTTTTAAATGAGACCTCAACTAACTAACCTAACCTTCTGCATTGTGAAGAATTTAGAGTAATATGCAAGTGTTGTAATGTTGAATCTATCAATGGCAATGGCAAATCTATTTTAAGGTTCCACTCCAAGATCACAAAGGATAACATGATCACTATTTTGGGAATTTTGAGAATTCTACAGATATTAATGGGTCTATAAGTTAAGGGGGAGTTATATTGTGTGTTAATTTTTCTAGATATCATACATACTCCTGAGTTTTAGCCATGGAATAAATCAAGTATTGCAGTAGTTAATTCTGCTTCAGATAAATAAAGCAACATTTGTATAACTATCAGAATTGGATATGAAAAAATCATGAGAAGGAATATATAATAAAAAAACTTACTGACAAAAACATTAGAAAATACCTTACAATACATCCAAAGATCCATACCTATTCATGACAGGAATAAACAGCTATTCACAAAGATTAGCACTTAATTAGTACAAAGTGTGTTTTGAAGAATACAAGGACAAAATTGTCCTTATATGGCTCAGTAGGAATTAGGTTTCATTATTGACTGTAGTTTAATTGCTGACTACTTATGAATGCAGGGAGATCTTTTCAAAAAGGCTATTTAAATAGCAATGAATTACTCCGTAATCAAGAGACTGGTAACAGTAACTTCTCTACATCCCCTGTATCACTGCAATATCTAAGTCGATTAACCTGTAATCTGGTGCCACAAACATTTCTAAAATCCTTAATTTGGCATGACATTCATTCATTTATTTTCTTACCCTGCTGTAGTCTTTGCATTAAGGGAACCAGACCTTGTGCCAAAAGCATTGGGCACAATGCATAAGTTAATGAATGGCACTGAAGTCTTACTACCCCAGCTATATGCACTCATACTAAGCTACTTTAGAGCTGTCAGATAATCTAATGTGAACTATCTGTGGGAGGTGGGAGGAAGGTGAAGTTCCTGGAGTAAACTTGCTTAAACATTTGTTTATCCTTAGAAAACAATGTTTCCAGGGCAAGATCCAACCTGTGAATGTTGTAATCATGTTCCAGCCTCACTAGGCTACATGCTTTGGGCCTGCACCAAATTAACATCATTCTGGACCAAAATAATTAAATGCCTATCAGACAGCCTTGGAGTCACACTCCCTCCTAACCCATTAAGAGCTGTGTTTGGTGTACTCCCAGATGGGCTTAAAGTGGAGAAGAACAAACAAACTGTGATTGCCTTTACTACACTATTAGCATGTAGACTTACCTTGCTCGATCCTAACTCTCCTCTTTTAAGTCAGTGGGTAACGGATGTTACATACTATTTGAAACTGGAAAAAATCAAATTCTCACTGTGCAGAACTTTTTCAAAACCTGGAAGGATCTAATCAATAATATTTTAGAATAAGCTTTTAAAGCACTGAGGAAGCAGATTCTCTCCCCCTTTTTTCTTTTTTTGTTGTTCTACATTTATCGTTATTCACTTATTAAGTCGTCTATTTACTTATTTTTACTAGCTTTAAGTTTTACTCTGCTGGCTTAGCTCTCTTTCTCAGGGGTGGGGGTTGATTTGTTTTTGATCTTATTTTTGTAAAAATGTATTTATTTGTATGGAATGTTGTGTGATTTCAATTAAATCAATAAAATAAAAATAAAGAAAACAATCTTTCCATTATTCAAGTTAAAAGAAAATAAAAGTAACCTCACATAAAATTGGTACAGGAGTGTTCTCTAAATGAAAAAAATTGTAACAAAATTACAATTGTATTGCTTGTAATAATTTTGAACATTTTTCTTTTTGCAGTTGGATCGAAAGTAACATTTTTTCAACCTGATGATGACGTAGTTGGTAAGTGTTTAAATGAATGACACAAATAAGTATTGTGGAAGATAATACAGTATGCTTGAAACTGAAGTAGAATGTTGTTGGGGGTATTCGTGGTAGCCAGAAATGCTAAAGCTGGACATTTTTATTATATGCTTGTCAGAATTCTCTATTTAAGACAACAAGATTAGGATACCTTACAGCTTTCTAAAGCTATATTTTTACAGTGGGAGTTCAGGAAGATTAAGGGAATTGCTCTGGGTCACAAGTAGGAACTGAAATGGCAATCCCACATGTTTAAAATCCAGTGCCTTGGCCAGAACACCATACTGCCAGACTAATCCTTTTAATAGCTGACTGCCCAGTCACATGATTTTAAGAAATATTACTGTATCAAGCAACCAGTTATACTAGATCTTTTGCCCTACATATACTTATCTGACACTTTATTAGGTACACATGTTCAACTGCTTGTTAATGTAACTGTCTAATCTGCCAAACACATGGCAGCAACTCAATGCATTTAGGCATGTAGACATTGTCAAAACAACCTGCTGAAGTTCAAACTGAGCAACAGAATGGGGAAGAAAGGTGATTTAACTGATTTCGAATGTGGCATGGTTGGTGGTGCCAGACAGCCTGGTCTGAGTATTTCAGAAATTGCTGATCTACTAGGATTTTCACGTATAACCCATCTCTAGGGTTTACAAAGAATGGTCTGAAAAAGGAAAAATATCCCACGAGCGACAGTTCTCTGTGCAAAAATGACTTGTTGATGTCAGAGGAGAATGGCCAGACTGGTTCACGCTGCTAGAAAGACAACTGTAACTCAAATAACCACTCATTACAACCAAGGTATGCAAAGTAGCATCTCTGAACTCGCAACACATTGAACCTTAAAGCATATGGGCTACAGTAGCAGTAGACCACACCGGGTGCCACTTCTGTCAGCCAAGAACAGGCAACTAAGTCAACAATTCACACAAGCTCACCAAAATTGGACAATAGAACATTGGGAAACTGTTGCCTCTTTTGACGAGTCTCAGTTTCTGTTGCAACATTCAGATGGTAGGTCAGAATTTAGTGTCAACAACATGAAAGCATGGATCCATCCCACCTTCTATCAACAGTTCAGGCTTGTGGTTGGTGGTGCAATGGTGTGAGAAATATTTTCTTGGCACACTTTGGGCCTCTTAGTACCTATCAGGCCTTGTTTAAATACCACAGCCTCCCTGAGTATTTTTGTTGACCATGTATATCCCTTCATGACTGCAGTGTACACAGCAGGATAATGTGCCATGTCACAAAGCTCAAATCATCTCAAACTGGTTTCTTGACCATGACAATGAGTTCACTGTGCTCAAATGGCCTCTACAGTCACCAGATTCCAATCCAATAGAGTACCTTTGGGATGTTAGTGGAAGAGGAGATTCACATCACGCATGTGCCACAGACAAATCTCCAGCAACTATGATGCTTTCATATCAATATGGATGAAAATCCCTGTGGAACGTTTCTAGCACCTTGTTGAAACTATGCCACGAAGAATTACAGCAGTTCTGAAGGGAAAAGGGGGTCCAACCCAGTACTGGCAAAGTGTATATGTTAGTAGTCTATGGGAGTTTGTCAGTTTTGTGTACATGTGTTTTGTTTAATTATGGCCATCAACCCTGCAATACCTTTATAGGAAGCACTTAATAGGATATTGCAATTACAGGTGCCTATATTAGTACTATTATTGTAATATTAATGGAGTAGGTACTGTGCCCACATTATTCCTGTTTAAGCTATTCATTTTTTAGTTAGTCAAAGGACTTTAGTCTTCTCTCATTTCCTATTGTTAATTTTACTGAACTGGACAATAACATGTACAGTATTTAAGTCTTAAAGAAGTTTCTTGAAAAAAGTAGTTTGCCTTGTTCAGGATAGAGCTGAGTAGTTGTCCACTGTGGAGGAAATGAAATACCTTAGATTTTGTTTACTAGTGAGAGTATTAGGCATCACGAATTTAGCCCACATATGAATGTACAATGTATTAGTGACAGTACTATTGCTATTGTGCTAGATGGTGATGTTGGTGAAGGAATAGCCAAGTCTTCTAAAGGAACAATTTTGTCAGTCAATAAGAATTCACATCATTTCTTATAGCTATGAAATGTATCTAATGAGCGGAAACCAAAATTAGATTGATGATGTCACCAATTGAAATTAGGTTCCTCATCAGATTAGAGCTACTGTTGAGAATATACAGATGGGGTAGTTTGGTCTTTGAATGAGATTGAATTTATGAACATTCAGCAGAGTTCCATGATATACAGTATGGATTACCTAGCGGCAGGATATGAACACACTGGAGGCACTATATCTTTCAGTTGGCCTGACACTACCTAAAAAGCTTAGATTGTGCAGAAGTTGTCTGACAGTAATTAATGCAAATGTAGTAGATGCTTGGTAATACTATACAGTATATACTGTAAATGACCATAAAGAAATTAAATGGTTGTTATATTACTCTGAAAAACATCAATATCTGTATTTTTTATACATTCTAAATATTTAAAATTCTTTGTATCTCTATAGGAATTTTACCTTTGGATGCCAAATTTTCTGGACTTTCCGATGTTATTTTGGTCCACGAGCATCATTTAGGTACCTTCATACTTATTTGTTATAGGCTTACACTGCTAGTATGCAAGACTGGGTCAGAGAAGTTGAGCATGTTTAAATATGAGTAGAAAAGTGCAGGCATCTACTGAACACGCATCCAAAAGAAAACATGAATGTTTAATTTCCAGAATTTTCCAAAATTGGAGAATAACTTACAATTATAGGTTAAAAACAATCTTTATGTAACATTATATACAGTGGTGTGAAAAACTATTTGCCCCCTTCCTGATTTCTTATTCTTTTGCATGTTTGTCACACAAAATGTTTCTGATCATCAAACACATTTAACCATTAGTCAAATATAACACAAGTAAACACAAAATGCAGTTTTTAAATGATGGTTTTTATTATTTAGGGAGAAAAAAAATCCAAACCTACATGGCCCTGTGTGAAAAAGTAATTGCCCCCTTGTTAAAAAATAACCTAACTGTGGTGTATCACACCTGAGTTCAATTTCCGTAGCCACCCCCCAGGCCTGATTACTGCCACACCTGTTTCAATCAAGAAATCACTTAAATAGGAGCTGCCTGACACAGAGAAGTAGACCAAAAGCACCTCAAAAGCTAGACATCATGCCAAGATCCAAAGAAATTCAGGAACAAATGAGAACAGAAGTAATTGAGATCTATCAGTCTGGTAAAGGTTATAAAGCCATTTCTAAAGCTTTGGGACTCCAGCGAACCACAGTGAGAGCCATTATCCACAAATGGCAAAAACATGGAACAGTGGTGAACCTTCCCAGGAGTGGCCGGCCGACCAAAATTACCCCAAGAGCACAGAGACGACTCATCCGAAAGGTAACAAAAAGACCCCAGGACAATGTCTAAAGAACTGCAGGCCTCACTTGCCTCAATTAAGGTCAGTGTTCACGACTCCACCATAAGAAAGAGACTGGGCAAAAACGGCCTGCATGGCAGATTTCCAAGACGCAAACCACTGTTAAGCAAAAAGAACATTAGGGCTCGTCTCAATTTTGCTAAGAAACATCTCAATGATTGCCAAGACTTTTGGGAAAATACCTTGTGGACTGATGAGTCAAAAGTTGAACTTTTTGGAAGGCAAATGTCCCGTTACATCTGGCGTAAAAGGAACACAGCATTTCAGAAAAAGAACATCATACCAACAGTAAAATATGGTGGTGGTAGTGTGATGGTCTGGGGTTGTTTTGCTGCTTCAGGACCTGGAAGGCTTGCTGTGATAGATGGAACCATGAATTCTACTGTCTACCAAAAAATCCTGAAGGAGAATGTCTGGCCATCTGTTCGTCAACTCAAGCTGAAGCGATCTTGGGTGCTGCAACAGGACAATGACCCAAAACACACCAGCAAATCCACCTCTGAATGGCTGAAGAAAAACAAAATGAAGACTTTGGAGTGGCCTAGTCAAAGTCCTGACCTGAATCCAATTGAGATGCTATGGCATGACCTTAAAAAGGTGGTTCATGCTAGAAAACCCTCAAATAAAGCTGAATTACAACAATTTTGCAAAGATGAGTGGGCCAAAATTCCTCCAGAGCGCTGTAAAAGACTCATTGCAAGTTATCGCAAACGCTTGATTGCAGTTATTGCTGCTAAGGGTGGCCCAACCAGTTATTAGGTTCAGGGGGCAATTACTTTTTCACACAGGGCCATGTAGGTTTGGATTTTTTTTCTCCCTAAATAATAAAAACCACCATTTACAAACTGCATTTTGTGTTTACTTGTGTTATATTTGACTAATGGTTAAATGTGTTTGATGATCAGAAACATTTTGTGTGACAAACATGCAAAAGAATAAGAAATCAGGAAGGGGGCAAATAGTTTTTCACACCACTGTAATTTTTAAATTTTTATAATAGCTTTTTAAAGAAAATTACAAATTTATATTTATGTATAATTAGTCTTGTGAGCAGAGGGGCATTTAAAACAGTAAACATTAATTAGGTCAAAAACAGAACAAGAAGAAAAAGTCAAGTTGGTATGTTAAGAAAGATTCCATAACATGAAGGTCTTGTTATTTAACTTAGGAGTTTTATATTCCTGTGTATTTTCTTCTATTTCATTGAACTGGCACCCACTTCAGGGATATACACAGGGATTTATGCAAGCCTGAACTGCATCAACAGGACAAAAAACGTCTGATTTGACAGATGAACGTTTTTTTGTAGCTAATAGATATATGGTGTCCTTTTTTGTTTCAGATATTTAGGTAGTAAGTTTACAATTTATAACAACATTCTGAAACCTCTTTATTGAAGCTGGGAGTCATTAGGGCTGGAGTTTGCCTGGTGATAATTCGGCTTCATGTAAATATTGTGGTGGAAGCTGGAAAATAGAGAAAATGTATAAGGATCTTAGTGACTTTGACAAGGGCCAGGTTGGGATACATAGTAAATGGTGTACTGTACTTTATATGGCAATTAAATTGCAAAAACATTTAGCCTATACAGTACATGTCTATAAAATATAAAAAATCTAAACCAAGCACACAGCTTATAGAGAAATGGGGCCCATTATGAACTGTAAAGTACATTGTGCTCCCATCCACTGGAATGAGATTTAAATTTATGGAGAAAGACCATGTATTTTTACTGGCAGAAGTACACAATGATATCCTAGGTTCTTCTCTATAAGCCGGACTCATGTATAAGCCGGAGACCAAAAATCATACGAATTTTTAAAATAAAATCGTATCATAGATAAGCCGGACTCATGGATAAGCCGAACGTACTATAACCTATAACTAATAGAAGGGAGGGAGGTCAGTGGTCTCACTCGCACCCATTTAATTTCTTTAAGGGGGGAGAGAGTGTGAGATATTGGCGTCTCTCTCACTCCCCGCATGGCGCGGTTGGAGCGGCCGGAGCGCATTCTTTCTGCTCTGGGCGTCGCCAAGTCAACACGCGCGCGTAGCGGTCATTTAAATTGTGATTTTATATGTAAGCATATTTAAATATATATCGCGCATTTTTGCTGGTTCGCGGATTTCTGCGGACAATGGGTCTTTTAATTTCTGGTACATGCTTCCTCAGTTGGTTTGCCCAGTTGATTTCATACAAGGGACGCTATTGGCAGATGGCTGAGAAGCTACCCAACGTACTTTTCTCTCTCTCTTGCGCTGACTTTCTCTGATCCTGACGTAGGGGGATTGAGCAGGGGGGCTGTTTGCACACCTAGACGATACGGACGCTCGTCTAAAAAATGCTGAAAGATTATCTTCACGTTGCTATCTTTTGTAAAGCTGATTCCTGAAAAGACATGCTGCACAGTGCTTCGCATACTTAAAAGCTCAAAGGGCACATATTGATTTTTTTATCTGTCTCTCTCTATCTCTCTCTAACTCTCTCTCTCTCTCTCTCTTTGTCTGCTCCTGACGGAGGGGGTGTGAGCTGCCGCCTTCAACAGCTTTGTGCCGCGGTGCTTCGCATACTTAAAAGCCAAACAGACATATTGATTTGTTTGCTTCACTCCTTTGAAGAGGAAGATATGTTTGCATTCTTTTAATTGTGAGACGGAACTGTCATCTCTGTCTTGTCATGGAGCACAGTTTAAACTTTTGAAAAAGAGACAAATGTTTGTTTGCAGTGTTTGAATAACGTTCCTGTCTCTCTACAACCTCCTGTGTTTCTGCGCAAATCTGTTACCCAAGCATGACAATATAAAAATAACCATATAAACATATGGTTTCTACTTCGCGGATTTTCTTATTTCGCGGGTGGCTCTGGAACGCCACCCCCGCGATGGATGTATAAGCCGGACTTATGTATAAGCCGATATTCTATTTTTTCATTTTCACAACTTTTTTCCTTAGATAAGCCGCGGCTTATAGACAAGAACTTAGGGTAATTAAAATATGAATACAGTTATGCTGCTGTATTCTTTATTTAGATTGTGTTTAAAATATTTAATGTGCATAAACTCTGTAGAAAACCTTACATGAAAAACTACAGCTGTCAGTTTTTCTATTACATGTGAAAAAGTGACTGATTAAATGATAAAATTCCAAACATAGGGCAAATATGACAGAAGGATTGAGTATCATCTCTTTGAGGGTTTCTACTAGATATCAACGTATGAAAATATTTTATAATTTTCAAACTTACAATCCAAATAAAATCACTGCAGCCACAGTGGTTTCAAACTGTATTTAATAAAGTACAATACCTTATAGTCTGCCTCCCTGGATTGAGATTTAAATTTATGAAAACAAGTCAACATATTTTTATTACTACATGTGCCCTTAACTAATTTCAGTTTGAAATCAATAAGGCTGCTATATTATATATATTATTTAGATTGGTACTGAAAAGTTACATGCAACACTCAACTCAGTCTATCAAACTAAGAGTGCACATCAATGAAATAATATGTACATTTCAAATTCTTAAACATGAAAAAATGACATCATGACAGGCAGCAAATACATAGTAGTAAGCAAGTAGTTAAAATGTCTCTAAATATCAGCAGATAATGTAGTCTGTAGTTATCATTATAATCATGTAGTTATCAGTATAATTTGTGACAGCGAAGTGGTGAAAAAAAGCCTACTGTTTTGTAAATTAAGTGCATTAGCAGGCAAAAGGATTTTGGATCATATTAACATTAAACACATACAATCTGCAGAACCAGCATATAGAACCAAATTGTATCCCTAAGGTAAATGTAATTTATTACTTTCCACCATTGCTTGGCAGTATAGTGTACATAATCACAACAGAATGTTCATTAAACAGTTATATTTCATTTGGTGTTAAGCAGTGTTAGGAGTATTATGGCTAATTGTGAGTCCAAGACCAGGTGAATAAAAAATAAAAGCCAATATTACATTCCAATACCATCTAAAGAAGAAACTATCCGCAATAAGGTCTGAACAAGACACATACAAAATTTGGAAGCGTTTTTCAACTGAATGAAGAAGGACATCATTTTGCCTTATTTGCTCTGTTTTGTCTCTCCTTCTTTTAGTACTGAAACCAGAGAAAGTGAACTGGGTGGAAGCTGCAGGTACAATTCGCGATGGACTGTGTGCATACACTGCTTTACATGCGCTTTCCCATGTGTCATCTGGAAAAACAGTTCTAGTCCTGGATGGTGCAAGTGTAAGTACATTTGATATTATGAATCAACGTTTTTTTTTAATTGTTTTTTAGCCATCTGAAAGAAACATAAAAAATAAAGCAAAGTTTATTCTGTATATTTCTGAAAAATGTATAACATTAAGGTTGTCTTCCACTAAATTCTTTGCAATGCGGTAATTAGTAC
This sequence comes from Erpetoichthys calabaricus, assembly GCF_900747795.2. Classification (NCBI taxonomy): domain Eukaryota; kingdom Metazoa; phylum Chordata; class Cladistia; order Polypteriformes; family Polypteridae; genus Erpetoichthys; species Erpetoichthys calabaricus. The sequence continues at coordinate 260,008,922 of NC_041397.2, read as the reverse complement.
ATAAGTACTGATTTCTTGGCATTTTTCTATAAAATAATTCATCTTAATTTTATTGCTTTTATGTTGTTTTTCTTTGTTATGGGATATGTAGCAGAATTATTTTCAAGAGCAGACAAATAATATCTCTTTAAGACTAAGAGTACACAGGTGTCTTCTTCTAAATTAATTTACAAGCATTAATTTACAAATTTGATAAAACATTTGATCTAAATATCAAACATTGACAGACACACTGGATCTTCAATAATAACTCCTACAGAGTGTGAGCAGTGGAGCATATGGCAAATACATAAGTGTAGAGACTTAAATAAGTTAATGATAACCATTTCTGATTTTTTGTTATGATGGCAATCGCTGTTTGTGATATAAAATGCATTATTCCTACATTTTCACATACTGTATAGTGCACTGCAAACTGTTGCAATGTTACAGAGGTTCCTTACATACTGCAGAATTAAAAGAAAATCTGATTTTTGTGTTCACTGTATCAATAGTATACAATGACCAAAATTACTGTATTACTCTTGTCAATTTTTGCCATACTCCTGCAGAAACAGTGATTAAAGTAAACCAAGAGCATTGCATTAACAAAATTTCATTGCTGAACACAAAAATGTGTGTGTGTGTGTGTGTGCGTGCATATATATAAATATATATATATAAATATATATATATATATATATATATATATATATATATATATATATTCACGGCATTCGTAGTCTGTGTCACAATCTGATTATATGGGTGGTTACCTACCAGGTAACGCTTTGTGGTTGGCCAGCAAGCCTGCTAACATCCGCCACGGTGCCCTCAGTTGTGAGAAGCAGATCATAGAATGGTTGAAATAGTTTACTGTCAAATAATGCACAGAGTACGCGACACGTGTTTCGCCCTAATTCTGGGCTCATCAGGCGTACACACTCTAATGCACTCCCTCTTGGGAATCGAACCTCGGACGTCAGCGCCAGAGGCGATGCCCCTAACGTTGCGCCATGGCGTGTGGTTCGTTTATTTGACAGCATGTAGATCGGGGTAATTACATTCACGGCATTCATAGTCTGTGTCACAACGCCTGATGAGCCCAGAATTAGGGCGAAACACGTGTCACGTACTCTGTGCATTATTTGACAATAAACTATTTCAACCATTCTATGATCTGCTTCTCACAACTGAGGGCACCGTGGCGGATGTTAGCAGGCTTGCTGGCCAACCACAAAGCGTTACCTGGTAGGTAACCACCCATATAATCAGATTGTGACACAGACTACGAATGCCGTGAATGTAATTACCCTGATCTACATGCTGTCAAATAAACGAACCACACGCCATGGCGCAACGTTAGGGGCATCGCCTCTGGCGCTGACGTCCGAGGTTCGATTCCCGAGAGGGAGTGCATTAGAGTGTGTACGCCTGATGAGCCCAGAATTAGGGCGAAACACGTGTCGCGTACTCTGTGCATTATTTGACAGTAAACTATTTCAACCATATATATATATATATATATATATATATAATATATATATATATATATAGACGATGGGAAACTTCACGGCAATCCGTGACGCACACAGCCATTAAATAAAACCTTATGACCAATACCCCCCCCCCCCGACCTAGCTACCCCCACCAAACCCCCCCCCCCACCTAATTGTGCTATATATTGCCTTTGATTCTTGTATGTCTAAGCATTATCCTCTGATGAAGGCTCCTGGTAGGGGCTGAAAGCTCAGGAATAAAAACTACTTTATGATACGTGATTCATTTTTTCTCCCTTTGTGGATCTCCAGCTGCTATTATACAAACCGTATCACAGACCTTCGCTTCCATTCGTACAACCTTCGGGCAAGAAGCCCTCCAATGTATTAGACGATGGGAAACTTCGACAATCCGTGAAGCACACAGCTAATAAATAAAACGCTACGACCAATACCCCCCCCCCCCGACCCAGCTCCCCCCACCAAACCCCCCCACCTAATTTTGCTATACAGTGATCCCTCGCTATATCGCGCTTCGCCTTTCGCGGCTTCACTCCATCGCGGATTTTATATGTAAGCATATTTAAATATATATCGCGGATTTTTCGCTGCTTCGCGGGTTTCTGCGGACAATAGGTCTTTTAATTTCTGGTACATGCTTCCTCAGTTGGTTTGCCCAGTTGATTTCATACAAGGGACGCTATTGGCAGATGGCTGAAAAGCTATCCAGCTAACTTTCTCTCTCTCTCTCTCTCTTGCGCTGACGTAGGGGGGTGTGAGCAGGGGGGCTGTGTGCAGCTGCTTCCTGAAGGACAGGCTGCACGGAGCTTCGCATACTTAAAAGCTCAAAGGGCACGTATTGATTTTTTTTATCTGTCTCTTGCTATCTCTCTCTCTCTCTCTCTCTCTCTCTTCCTGCTCCTGACAGAGGGGGTGTGAGCTGCCGCCTTCAACAGCTTTGTACCGGCGGTGCTTCGCATACTTAAAAGCCGTATTGATTTTTTTTTTGACTGCTTGCTTTGCACTCCTTTGAAAAGGAAGATATGTTTGCATTCTTTTAATTGTGAGACAGAACTGTCATCTCTGTCTTGTCATGGAGCACAGTTTAAACTTTTGAAAAAGAGACAAATGTTTGTTTGCAGTGTTTGAATAACGTTCCTGTCTCTCTACAACCTCCTGTGTTTCTGCGCAAATCTGTGACCCAAGCATGACAATATAAAAATAACCATATAAACGTATGGTTTCTACTTCGCGGATTTTCCTACTTCGCGGGTGGCTCTGGAACGCAACCCCCGCGATGGAGGAGGGATTACTGTATATTGCCTTTTGATTCTTATATATACTAGGGGGCTTCACTCGCCCACCCCCAGGTTTGGTTTTACCTGATATACAATTTAAAGAGATTGTTATTTTCATGGGAATTGTTACACATGCATTATTTTCACTTTTACTTTAAAACTTCTGTAAAAACAATACTTGTCCTTTATTTCCGGCCCCGGGCGTGGTTAAATCTCTTTCTCGCAGGACATATAACGTGCTCGCATTGTGAAGGGGGTGTGGCTGAACGCACGCTAAGGAGATGCTGTCGGATCATCTGTTTTCTTTCTGCTGCTGGCGAGCTGCCTGTTCTGCTTGTCTCGCTGGACAATAATTTCAAATCCTGTACAGCAGCTGTTCTTTTGCCACTTTGTGTCTCTGCCGCTCACGTTGGGAAGGGGACCGGGGGTTTAGGGTGTCTGAACACATGCTAAGGAGAAGCGGTTGGATCATCTGCTGGCTTTCTGCTGCTGGCGAGCTGCGTGTTTTGCTTGTCGCTTGGTGCTGTTTTAAGAGCTAGGAGCACATGAAGCGTGTCTGCCAAAAGCAACAACTGCTAGGTTAGATGTCCGTGGACTTGTTTTAAATGATGTCTCACTGCCTTGTCTCGTGTGACATTGTAAAAACAATACCTTATACCTTTATTTCCGGCCCCGGGCGTGGTTAAATCGCAGGATGTGTAACGCTGCTCACGTTGTGAAGGGGGACGGCTGAACGCATGCTAAGGAGATGCTATCTGATCATCTGCTGTCTTTCTGCTGCTGCTGTCGCGCTGCCTGTTGATCATTTTAAAGCCTGTACAGCAGCTGTCCTTTTGCCACTTCATGTCTCTGCCGCTCGCGTTGTGAAGGTGGGGGGCTGAACACACACTAAAGAGAAGCGGTCGGATCATCTGCTGGCTTGTTGCTGCTTGCGAGCTGCCTTTTCTGCTTGTCACACTGCCCGATCATTTCAAAGCCTGTACAGCAGCTGTCCTTTTGCCACTTCGTGTCTCTGCCGCTCGCATTGTGAAGTGGGGGGGGGGGGGGGGGGGGTAAGGTGGTTGAACACACGCAAGGAGAAGCGGTCAGATAATCTGCTGGCTTTCTGCTGCTGATGAGCTGCATGTTTTGCTTGTCACTTGTCGTTGTTTTAAGGGCTGGGAGCAACTAAAAGTGTCTCTCACAGGACTTCAAATTGTCTACTGAGAAGATCATGTTTTGTCTCCCTAGTCTCCCTCCCAAACATTTTTTTTTTATAATAGGTATAATATATATATTCTTTTTTTTTTGTCTTAATCACAATCTGATTATCAGGTGGTTACACTTGTGGTTGGTCAGCCAGCCGGCAAACATCCACCATGTCCTCTCAGCAGCTCATAGATATGTGATACAGTGGTGTGAAAAACTATTTGCCCCCTTCCTGATTTCTTATTCTTTTGCATGTTTGTCACACAAAATGTTTCTGATCATCAAACACATTTAACCATTAGTCAAATATAACACAAGTAAACACAAAATGCAGTTTGTAAATGGTGGTTTTTATTATTTAGGGAGAAAAAAAAATCCAAACCTACATGGCCCTGTGTGAAAAAGTAATTGCCCCCTTGTTAAAAAATAACCTAACTGTGGTGTATCACACCTGAGTTCAATTTCCGTAGCCACCCCCAGGCCTGATTACTGCCACACCTGTTTCAATCAAGAAATCACTTAAATAGGAGCTGCCTGACACAGAGAAGTAGACCAAAAGCACCTCAAAAGCTAGACATCATGCCAAGATCCAAAGAAATTCAGGAACAAATGAGAACAGAAGTAATTGAGATCTATCAGTCTGGCAAAGGTTATAAAGCCATTTCTAAAGCTTTGGGACTCCAGCGAACCACAGTGAGAGCCATTATCCACAAATGGCAAAAACATGGAACAGTGGTGAACCTTCCCAGGAGTGGCCGGCCGACCAAAATTACCCCAAGAGCGCAGAGACGACTCATCCGAGAGGTCACAAAAGACCCCAGGACAACGTCTAAAGAACTGCAGGCCTCACTTGCCTCAATTAAGGTCAGTGTTCACGACTCCACCATAAGAAAGAGACTGGGCAAAAACGGCCTGCATGGCAGATTTCCAAGACGCAAACCACTGTTAAGCAAAAAGAACATTAGGGCTCGTCTCAATTTTGCTAAGAAACATCTCAATAATTGCCAAGACTTTTGGGAAAATACCTTGTGGACTGATGAGTCAAAAGTTGAACTTTTTGGAAGGCAAATGTCCCGTTACATCTGGCGTAAAAGGAACACAGCATTTCAGAAAAAGAACATCATACCAACAGTAAAATATGGTGGTGGTAGTGTGATGGTCTGGGGTTGTTTTGCTGCTTCAGGACCTGGAAGGCTTGCTGTGATAAATGGAACCATGAATTCTACTGTCTACCAAAAAATCCTGAAGGAGAATGTCCGGCCATCTGTTCGTCAACTCAAGCTGAAGCGATCTTGGGTGCTGCAACAGGACAATGACCCAAAACACACCAGCAAATCCACCTCTGAATGGCTGAAGAAAAACAAAATGAAGACTTTGGAGTGGCCTAGTCAAAGTCCTGACCTGAATCCAATTGAGATGCTATGGCATGACCTTAAAAAGGCGGTTCATGCTAGAAAACCCTCAAATAAAGCTGAATTACAACAATTTTGCAAAGATGAGTGGGCCAAAATTCCTCCAGAGCGCTGTAAAAGACTCATTACAAGTTATCGCAAACGTTTGATTTCAGTTATTGCTGCTAAGGGTGGCCCAACCAGTTATTAGGTTCAGGGGGCAATTACTTTTTCACACAGGGCCATGTAGGTTTGGATTTTTTTTTCTCCCTAAATAATAAAAACCACCATTTACAAACTGAATTTTGTGTTTACTTGTGTTATATTTGACTAATGGTTAAATGTGTTTGATGATCAGAAACATTTTGTGTGACAAACATGCAAAAGAATAAGAAATCAGGAAGGGGGCAAATAGTTTTTCACACCACTGTACATAATACAAAGTGTTACATGTGTTTCACCTTTATTGGAGCTTGTAAGGTGTATGTACATTTGCATCACTTTACGGGGATCGAACCTTGAATGTCAGCACCTGAGGCGATGCCTCTGACGCTGCACCACGGCAGCTGGTTCGCTTATTTGGCAGGGTGAAGATCGGAGCGTTACATTTTTTTCTTTTAATGATAAAATAAAATAATAATAATCAGATTGTGATTCAGACTCTCTTTCTTTCCCTCTCTTTCTCTGTCTCTCTTCCTCCAGATGATCATTGTCCACTGCCTTCCAACTCTGACTGCCCATACAGGAAGAATTCCCTCATTTATGCCAGACCCAGAAGTACTTCCACTGCCACTGTACTACCAGTCAGAGGCACTTCTGGGTCAGGAGGAACTTCCCTGAATCGAGAAAGATCAGTCCCCACAGCGCCCCCTGAAGACACGGATTAAACCCCACAGGGCTTGTGCTACTGGACCACAAATCCCAGCCTACCCTGTGGCACTGTCATCCAATAAGACTGCCACCTACTGTGTTGGGAGAAAAACAGTTTGCATAATCCTCCCTCCATTTTTCCAACAAACTGGTGGACTCTTATTTATTTCATAGCCCATGAACGCCTGATGTCCCTTGCTATATACATGCTATATACATCTATATATGTATGTGTATATGTGTCTGTGTGTATATATATATATATATATATATATATATATATATATATATATATATGTCTGTGTGTGTGTGTGTATATATATATATATATATATATATATATATATATATATATATATGTAGTAAGAAGACACTATATAGCGCCTGACTTGACACAGAGGCACAGGTAAAATAAAGCAAACTATTTATTTTTCTTCAGCTGGAGGGCACGTCTTCCCCGTAATTCCTCCAGCCACAACACAGTCCCCAACACAGTACAGTACACCAAGCACTCTTCTTCTCCTCTTTTCCACCACCACTCCTCCTTAGCAAGCTTTGTCCACCTCCACCTGACTCTGGCCGCTGAGTGGTGGTCGCTGGCTTCCTTTTATTGGGTACCCGGAAGTGCTCCACATGTTTGATTATCGACATCCGGCTGCACTTCCGGGTAAGGTGAAACCAGTGCCCAAAAGGGGCCAGCCGCTCCTGCTGCAGCACCCCCTGGCGCCTGCGGAACCCCACCGAGCTACACAGAACTCCAACCCCCATGAAGCCCTGGGGAGTCTGAGGCACTGCTGCAACCCAGGGAGGCTGCCATCTAGCGTCCAGAGGGAGATACTGGGCTTCCCACCCTTGTCCCCCTGGCAGATGTGGTGAAGGGGCATCCCGGCCAGGCATGGGCTCCGGCCATCCATCACAATATATATATATACACACACACATATATACAGTATACTGTATATAGTAGTATGTAGGGGACTTCTCAGAACACAACTTCAGCACAACTGTCCTGAGTTAAAATTTTATTAAGCAAAATAGTTTCTTACTAGCTGCTTACCTTTAGCAATTCTCCTTCTCTCTTCTCTTTCCTCTCCTTCACTCCTCCCAGATGTACTTTGCCTGACTCAACTCCCAATGCTGACTCATCTGGGAGAGGCGAAGGGCTTCTTTTTTTCAGCTGGACCTGGTAGTACTTCTGGCACATCAGCACTGTAACCAGAAAGCTTCCATGTCTGGTGATACTTCCCCCTAACAGGGTGTCACAGTGCAAGGTCAGCCATTGTACAATGCCCCTGGAGCAATTTTCTCCATTGGGCCCAAGGGCCCAACAGAGTAGGTATGTGTGTTTATATATAAAATAAGAAGACTACAAGAGCATGCTGTGCCAAATGAATGTTATTTTACACCCAAAATGTTGAAAAAACAGAAAGGCATCTACATTTTATAATATTTAATTGTCCTAAATTAAAAAAAAATGGTTTTAAAGACCTTCAATTATTTCTTAATTTCTTATGTTGAAACTTTCTATACAGTCTACAGTCAGTTTCTAACACTAACAAAAAATAGCATGTTATAAAAATTCTTTCTTTGTTTAACTCTTGAGACCTATGCCTGCAGTGAACACAAGTCTAGTAACGGCCCTGAATAGTATGCCAGTCATTTGCAAGGCACCCTAGTTGCTCACAGGTGGCCAATTTAGGGTTGCCAACATAGAATCTACTAAAAGACAGTTTCCAGGTCATTTTTTGAAGCTAGTCACTTAAAAGTGTGAGACAGAGGTACTAGCAACAGTGCACAAAACCCACATGGACACAGGGAGAAAGTGTAAACACCATATGAGTAGTGACAAGCCTAGGTATCAAACTTGGATCCCTGCACTGCTTTCCCAGCATTAGTAAACCCCGTGTTGCTTCTGATTAATAACACTGGTCAACAAGCATTTTGCTACTGGGATTCTTTCACCTGTACTTCAACAAATTTCACTTGCTGACTCCAAATCTGAAAACCGTTTTCGTCCAGCACGTCCCGTTTTTTAGTTATGATGTTCCAGGTCTTGGACAACTAGGGTGACTGGACAGTAAAGGCGATGCATTTCAGCATTTAAGAAGTAAGTCTGGTCTCGAGAAAAGTGAAGCCAGAATTAAGGAAGGTGTTTTTGTTGGCCCTGAAATAAATGAACTGATGCTTGACGATGAGTTCAAAAGGAAACTGAAGCCAACTGAATCAGCACCCTCACTTGTGCAGGTCTATTAGCTTACAGGAGCCAGAATGTCATTGAAGACGCATTTTTTACATTCTCATCTCGTCTTTTTTCCACCAAATCTAAGCGAGGTCAGAGATGAGCATGGGGAAAGATTTCATCAAGATGTAAAGGTGATGGAAAACTGATATCAGGGAAAGTTCACTCTGAGCCTGATGGGTTGGTTCATGCAAAGATAGACGGATGTGCAGTACAAGCGCAAAAGCGAGTGCCTCCAACATTTTTGGGCACGCTGACCTCACTTTTATATTGAGTTAAATTGACATAAATATACTTTAACATGTCTCTGGTATCGTCTTCTGGTTTGTTTTCAGAATAAACACATCAAAACAATTTTGGTGGGACATAGTCCAAACTCCAGATATCATGTTCATATATTATATTGATATTCAAAATTGTCAAAACGTCAATGATGTGTATCTCAAAAACCTGATGTGTTAACTTAATTCTGATTTTATATATGAAATCAGTGTAAAAAAACTAATAAAGAGATGCTCTGAAGTTCCCAGAAGCAAACAAAAAATATTTTTTTGTAGACCAGTGTAATAAAGGGATTTTTTTTTTTTTTTGCAACATACTCCCAGCTACTGTAAATCTGTAATGAACTAAACAGTCTTAGGAATGGGATAAATGGATTTTTTTTCTCTCTGGTAAACTGAATACACACTAAGTACTATTGATTTCATAATCAGTTAACCTATTCAAGTAATGTTCCATTGTTAAAATCCTGACTAATAGCACATTATACAGTACTAGTGTTAATCCCAACTTTCAGATTTTTTTCTTTTTTTTTTTTAAGCTCTCAGCCTTTATCTTGAAACAAGTTGTGTTTCTGCTGACCTGAATCTTCACCCTTTGCTGGCAACGCTTGCCTTATAATCATTGACTACTTTTGCTCAATGTCAACACAGCCACTATTTATTTTTTTTCTTGCAGCCACTTGGCATAGTTACCATTCAGTTAGCTCATCACAGAGGGGCCAAAGTGCTTGCCACAGCCTTGAGTATTGAAGATAAGCAGTACTTGGAGCAGCTACGACCTACCATAGGTAATCATTTGTAATATTATGCTTGTGGTTCTTGTTTATAGTGAATAACAATTATACTGAATGACTAACAGCAGATGATAATATTTTGTAATGACAGCTACAGTGATGTAGTAACAATCAAAGCAAAGTTATATAACTTGACTAGCCGTTCCCTGCGGCTCCACCCATGTAGTAGTGAAACAGGACAAACTTTAAAAGTCAATTAAACAAAATGTAATTCTAGCCAAGTGGAAGGTAGGTACACTGCAGCGTCAAATGTTGGCACTGTATCTGATCGTGTTCAGCTGTTGACGGGAGAGCGTCTCCCACATGGAGAGAAAAGCAATTGGCCATGATATCTCAGCTACCCTCTAAAACACATGTAGCTACACTCTAAAACACATGTAGCTCTGATCTTCTCTTAAAAAATGTCAAACGTTACTCCTTAACAATCTGTAGATGATAATGTCTGCTGAACAAACAGGTATCACTAGATAAGCGGAGGCAAGGTACGCTCTAACACGTGGTGAGAGGTACAGCGACTCGAACGGATGCTGGTGTGTGAATGAGGACGCCCCTGTCCCCTTTCCCTTGGCCCGCTGCCTCTCTCTCGAATTCACAGAAATAAATTGGTAAAGCAAGCAAACTATGATACTTACCACAATGAGGGAAGTCACAAAATTAACTGGAATGTTCAAGCAAGTTATAGAAAAAAAAAATCTAAATCCATTAAGTAGTTCTCTCGTGAAAAGTGGACAGACGGACAGACGTTGGATTTTATATATCTATATATATAGATATACAATGTATATATAGATATATATTATAGATGATGGGTAATAAAAAATTAAAGCCAAAGTTATTTTGCATTCAGTTAGTTAATTATTTTGTATGGATTGTTCTGTATTTTAAATGTATTTTATGACAATGAGTTGCTGTGCTTGTACTTTTTTATAATAAAACAGTTTTCCTTAAAGAAGCAGAAATAGAAAAAATATATCTAGTAAATGTATTTATCACTGGGTTTAGTGCAAGGGCAACAACATAAACTAAAAAGTTGAAAGGTGCATAATAAAAAATCATGGTATATTTTGTATTTTTTTAAACCCGCCAACTTCATTCCCATAGCAATTTTCTCTTACTCTTCTTACCTTCAATTCAAGTTTTTATATGGCCAACATTAATTTGATGTACAAATGTAAGTGTTCAACAACAGACTCGTATACAGATTTTTATTTTATCTTTAAGTTCAGCAGTAAGATCATAGAAACGTAATTATGCATTGGCTCTTTTAGAACAGTGCTTCTCTGAATTATAATCAAGATGTTCAGCCCCAAACAGAAGTGCTGGAATAAACAGAAGTAAAAAAGTAACAATATGGACAGGACAATTAACTTTGAACAGTATATTATCGAGTATTTTAAATTCAGCCAACCATTTGTGGGAGGTAAAGCAGATCCCTTGACATACTGAAATCATTCACACCAGTTTTCTTAATTTGGGTCATGTTTACAGTATGCCAAGCTGGGTAACGGCAGTCTTTTGGAGAATGAGCTGGTGCACTGTCGCTTGCCCTTTCTTTCATCTGCCTGTTGCCCCCGGCCCCTCAAGATCTGCTTCTGTTGCATGGCAGTATCTGTTATACAGCAATGACATGATGGAAGAAGCCAGTGACATAAAATGAGAATCTGCGATAGTGGCGTCACTTGAGCATTTACATTTCTTGCCTTTACAACAACATGTAGCTGCACCTAGTGTTGTGCTGTTTTCTGACCTTTGCTATGTTGTTTTTGTTTTTCTTTTTCTGCTTTAGATTCCTGGTTTTGTCTTTTTTCCTATCTTTTGAACATGCTTTCTATCATGTGCTTTTGGATAACGTTTGTCTGTTTTTGTTTTGCTTTTTCCAAGATATGTCCTCCTGCCTATATTAAGGAATCTGTTTTCTGTATTACAAATGTGTATAAATAACTAATTTTTAGCTCACCAACATGTCTTAATCGTCAAAAGGAAGGAAGAAGGAGCAGAAATGTAGAATGCGTAGATCCACCTACACTTGTCAGGGGCATACTCACCCTTTCTTCAGGAATGTGGAACAAAGTATTGGTGGGCCAGCTTGAGTACAGAGCACCTTAGTATAATTATTCAGTGAATCTCTTTTTTGCTTATATTTATTATATCCAGTTGTTGGTGTGTTGTCTCTGATTATTTCAGGTGATCTTGCCATATGCCTTTTCCTGCATGATTATTACTATAATCTGTATGGAGTAATCCTGCTTTTTCATGTGGCTTTGGCTAATTGTTTTGAAGTGTTTAGTTAGCCACACTTTACAGAGCTGAGTGATGTTCAATGTTTCTTTGGCCCTCGTTTGCCTTCAGAAGAGCTGATACTTCTGGGTTTTAATGTGCTTCCACTTCTGTGACCCTTCACACCAAGATAACAATACAGGATTGTTTCAAATTGGATTTGAATATGGAAGTGTAGTAGATATTCCATTTGTTTTTATAAAAACAAACCTTTTTCTCAAACTTCCTACTGAGAATGATGGACTGTGAGGTTAGAGTCACATTCTAATCTGTCTAAACATTTGAACACCTCCAGGTCAAGTTGCTTGGTTCACTTAACTTTGGAAATAAACTAACACAACAGCAGCAGGATTGAAACTTAAATGTGTCATATTTGTGCACAATTACTGTGTATCTGCCAGATGTAATAGACTGACTGAAAAATGATGACAAATGAATGCAACATGGAGAGAATTTTGGGCACCCTGTCATTTATGAATCATCTTTTGCTAAAAATCAAATGTTCTAAATGTTTTTTCTGTTGATGTTTTGGAGATTTTGTTCCCGTTTTCCTTGCAGAACTATTAATTATTCTCTGTTATGCTGGGTGTGTTTGAGATCTCCCAATAGATTTTCAGTAATATTCGAGCCTGAGGACTTTGAATGCCATTATTCCTGTAATTACTTCATTATTGACTTTATGGTATGTTTTGAATCACTGTCTCGGAGAAGTATGCAATCTCTTTCACCTTCCATTTCTTCAGCAGCTCTGGGGTCTGTTGGTATTTAGTACACCCAGACAATATATTTCTAATGCCACTGGCAACCACACAGTACCAAGGCAGAACAGATCATCCTCAGTGTTAATGGATAGCAAATGTGTACTTTTGTTTAATCGGTCTGCAGCACTTTATTCCAGAAAAGTGGTGGCCTAACTAAGTATTGTTTTGTATACTTTCTGCATTGACTTTGGCAATCTAAGTTTTAAGAGCACCTTTCTTCTGCCAACTCTTCAATGCCAACCGCTCACTGTGGTAACCTGTGTAGACCACTACCTGCATTTCAGCTAAACCTTCTGCACTGATATTTGGTTTTATTTTTATATGTGTGACTAGTTTACCAGTATAGATTTACCAAAACACTGTCAACAACAGTCCAGTTTTAAAGACAAAAAAGTAAATCATAAGACACAAACTTTTAGTTGGTTGGCATACTAAAACTCTTAATTTGGCACATGTTTATGTTTTTTGTTTTTTTGTGTTGTGGGCGAACTTAATTTGGATTTTTATAAATTAAACCTGCAGTTTTTGTGATACTTCTAAAAATATATCTACGACTTGGAATAATCTCTTTAGAAATAAAATATTACTTCATTATAACAGTCTTTTTTTACCCATGTTCTAACTTCATTTCTCTAAGCAAAAAACTTAAGTACTATTTTAGAAAAATACCAGGTGTTAAACAACATATTGAACCTTGATCCACAAGTGAACTTTTTTTTTTTTAATTCTCATTGTCACATAATAACATTTCCCAGTTTGTGGAGTGCTACTACATTTGTGTGTATGGGAAATCCTGACCATGTTTTGAGCTGTTCTGATGTTCTTTTCTTCTGGTTTACCTCTGAATTCTCAAAGGCATTCGAGAGTCTGTAGCTGGTAAGTACTGTATTCTCTGTGCTTGGCATGCTTCCATTCTGACATTTTTCATTTGCACACATTATATATATGGGACCACTGTTAGAAAATGAATGTACTTTTCTCTTCTTTTCTGAGATTTTGGTTGATTTGTTTTTTGTTTTTTTGTTTTTTACTTTTAAGCTTTGTACACCAGTAAAAATGTGCCTGTCTGTTACGTTTAACATTTGGGCAAAATTGAGTGGAAGGGGTCCTTAAGCTGCATTATTTACTATTCACAATAAACAAAATGTAAAGTGTTTTTTTTGTTAAAAGCAGAACTCTGAATCAGAGTTTATAAAAAATATTTTTAAAGATAAATTTGTTCTGCTGGAGTAAAAAACATAATTTTATCTTTTTTTTTATTTTAACCTTTTGAAGGATAATGTACATAATATTGCCTTCTCCATCTTAGTCAATCAATAATCTTGTGCGTATTGATGCTAGTATTTCCACTGAAGCCATCAAATTCATGTGTTACTGTTTACACCAGATCAGATTTGTTATGGCCTTTCATTTTTTTTAATCTGGATAAGATTATTATATATTTTTTCATGTTAAAGAAAGAACATATATTCATTTTTCTTTGATTGTCAGAATAAGATATGATCTTTAAACCAGTAACCCACCACTACATACTGTATAAGATGTTACATCACAATACGTCCTTATATCATTTTCATTATGCTTCTTGGACATTGATGCCTCCCATTTCACGTTGATGATTAATGTTCCTGTTATGATGTTCAGTATTCTATTTTTTCAAAACTGATCAGTTTGGAAGATCCCAGTGTTTCTGAACTGGATTGACACTTCTTTAACAATTATCCTTAGAAATTAGAGTAATAATAGTTCTAAATTAATCATGAAAAATGACATGCATTTTAAATGTGCTTACTTTTGTAGACTGAAAATAAAGCTTGTATTAGACCATTACTGTACCCTGTGCTGGTTTTTACCATGGCAAAGCACTTAGGCTGCATAAACTGTATGTGTGGCCAATTCATATTTGGGTGTTAAATTGTAGTTATTAGATCGAGCCCTGTGGTTGTCCCCTACAGAGAGCGTATTTTTCATTTCTAAAAAAAAAAAAAAAAACCAGTAAAATATATAAAGACAGGTTTGGCCTCTAAGTTCTTTTTCAAAAGAAAGTAATGTTTGTCATAAAATATTGAGGGGAAAGGTTAGAGGTAGAGAAGCCTCTTGACAGGTTTTGTGGGAATTAGGGATGGGCGAAGTGTAAAATTCTGAGATCAAACATTTGTTATCTTTTAACACTTGTTATCGCTGATTGATGAAGTTATCACTAGAATAGGGAGTCACCATTTTTAACCTTAGTGAGCCAACATTTCTGTTTTACAATTCCTACAATTTACAATTTGGCCACAGGATGTCCTTGTTGTTAATAGTCCTACAGTTTTACAACGTACAAAAGTATTCTGTTTAATATACAAAAGTGCAGATGGACAAATTAATAGCTAAGAAGAAATCAACGTTGCTATTTCTTTGGCTTCATATGAAATATGTGTGGTAAGCCAAAAGATTTAACCAAAGTTATTTGTTGCTCAAGCAGGTAGGTTGTTGTTGCAACAGGTAAACAAATGACAAACCTGTGTAGTCACTTGTGTACAGCGGATCCAGCGAATTCCGCAAGCTTTGTCAATGGTACTAGCAAAAGCGCTAAAGGCTTGTCTCGCCAGCCATTAATTATTGCTGCTTTTGGATTTAGAAAAAAAACACAAAATTATAACAGGTTTAGGTTTCTTTATTTAGTCATGTTTACACAAGAAAACATGAAACAGGGTAGAGCAACATACCGCTGTTGTTTTATTCACATACATTTAAATAAGTTATGTTTGTTTTATACATTGTCTCCAAACTGTGGTTGCAAAGCATAGTTTTTTTTTTTTTTTGCTAAGCCACAAACATCAGCCTTCCAGCCTGTCTGCAACGGTAAACTTAGAGTACAAGTCATAGCCTGGAGTAAAATTAAGTGTTACCACTTTCAGTTGTAATATTCTTTGGGTGCCGTGATGGTGATGTGTGACCCCCATCCATTGCACCACTGCACTGAGTTAACCTACCTTCCAAACCCCCCATAATCTCCTTTCAAAGCCCCTCACAATTTCACAGAGTCACAGAGCTGATCAAAGATCAGTGAACCTTCTGGCTTAATGATTGAGGGTTTATTGTAAAACAAAATGAATTAAGTGTTCACTTACCACAGATGTCGTCTTTAACCATAACACCACTGTGACACGCTTTTTGTCAGGTATACATTTTTCAAAATCACATGGCTTTCTTTCTCAGAAGATGCTGAAGTCTTTCATAAACATAGGAAAATGTGATGCAAGCCATAAGGGGACCACACAGCTACTTGTGGTCATTGAAGAAATTTGCAAAAATTTCTAGAATCTTGTTTTTGCTTTGTTATTCTTGGGTAGTTAGTGTTGCTTGATGTAGTGAAAACATTAATTTATATGATTTTAGCAACATAGCAAAATATGAAAAAAGGAAGGGGTCTGAATACTGTCTGAATCCACTGTATGTACCATGTAATGTAGACTTGCAGCATATTATTAATAAAAATGTATAGTTTTGTTAGAATCATGTATCTTGAATCTTTTTTGGACCATGGACTGATAATCTTGGCAGAGATGGCAAAAAAGGTAGATTAAGCAAAGTACAGATATATCCTGAATTGTTTAGCCAGAAAGCTGAAATTGGAGAAACAACAACATTACAGAGTTCTTGCAAAATTCAGCCAAAGCTTTCCAGAGTTCCTTGCAGGATAGTTCCAGAACATATGTCCTAGTGAGGCTGTTGCTTGACACTACACAGTTAGGGTCCAATCCCTTATATATTGTGGCGTCTTGACAGATGTGTGATGTACAATTTAATAATGAATTACACCATGATTTCCTCAGATTGATGAAAAGGGTATTGTATACTTGAATTGTCTTCCATTTTTGTGTGTAATGTTAATTTGAGTCGTTTCTTTCCCATGATTGTTTCACATTATATGACAGCACATACCATGGAAGTAGTGGATACAGTCTTGAAATATTAATGGGTAAAATATTTTGGAAAATTAGAGAAGCCTATTCCTTCTGACAAAATTTATAACCCATAAATAAAATATTGCATTGATTTGATTGTGTTATTTGAAAAAACTTAAAGAAATATCTTATAAGGGTTATTTTTATGAATCTTAGTCATATTTCAGTGATAATCATAATTAATTTTATTCCATCACTATGTTTTAAAAAGGTGGAGAAAAGATTTACATAAATTGGATGCTTACTCATTCATCTAACCTACATTTACATTTTAGAAAAGTGCTATCAAAATGCACCATATGTTTTGTGCTGTCACACTGTTTTTGAAAAGCCTTCATTTGCATGCTATAAGTGCAGCACTAAGTGATTTGACAGCTACTTTTTGTCTTCAACAGCAAGGGTAATTAACATGTCTGATGGAAAAGTTGACCTTGTGGAAAGCTGTTTGGAGGAAACTGGAGGTTTAGGAGTAGATATCATTCTTGACGTTGGAGGTAAGACTCTAACTAAAATAATGTTTTGCCACTGTTCAATTCAGTGATCAGTGACTCAAACCCTTAATTGTTTCAGAAATTTAATGTATGCCGGCACAGCATTCTCCTAGGGTGCAAAATAAATGGATAATTTCACCTTTTTAATTTTGAAACCATTCAAGTTTTTTTTTCCTTTCTGTTATTGTCGGTCATGTATGCCAAAGGCATAAGATTTACTTTAAAAAACACACACACACAAAACATTGAAGTCTTAATTATATTGTTTATTGTTGCCTGATGAACTCCCTTCACCCGTGGCCAACTGGAACAGTCCCATGACATTATGAGAATCATGGGCATATACAGTATACTCTAGTTCTGTTTTGTAAGCCAACTTTTTCAAATTTGTGAAAAACATTTATAGACGGAGAAAAGACGACTCTGGGATGCTGGCCTTAGAGGCAGAGTTTGAAAGAAAAACCCGTATGTGAAGCAGAAGATGACTGGAAAAGTGTATTATGCTCTGCATCCTGGAGTCGTCTTTTCTCTTTTGCAGATGACACTGATATTTTTTTGCGTATTTAATGAAGAAGCCAACTGAGGATCTATAAGACCTTTCTTCCTCAATCTACAGACTCTGATGTCCTTATCCTCTTATGCAGTAGTGCGTTTGGGCCTTCCACTTCTGTTTCTGTCCTGGTTAGACCCAGTTTGCCCTCTTCTCTCAAGACACTAGTAGACAACTCTTTATATGTGTGTGTGTTACGATGCATGTGTTTGGGCACGATAATTGTAAAAAAATGAATCACTCAGTACTAATGAAACTAGGCAGAGGTCATAGCATTGAAAAATATTAGAAGCCTATTGATTTCAGCAGTATCACTCCAGCAGATTTGGCTCTAAAAGGATGATGATTTTTCATACTTTGCATACATTGGCTTGCAAAATTTTACTATTAAAATCACAGTTTTAAATAGGGAAAAAATCACATGCTTGACTTCTGTACAGTCTTCTAAAGGCTATTAAATCAATCCATTTGATAATGTTTTACTTTATCTGTGCATTCATTGTCTAAACCTGCTTAATCCAAGGCCTGGCTGGACTATAGCCTGTCTTGGCCGAATTAGGGGCATTACAGAGTGGCAGTTTATCACAGAGCACACTGGCACACACACCCACATTCTACAGAGTTGCTCCTCTGACAGCTTTGAGTAGGACAACAAGCTTCATAACACCCATTTCTTGCATGGTTTTGGCTGCCCTTTCAAGCTACACACACATAAATCTTGCTAGAATGTCCTATTTTATTATTCAGCATGTCTAATAATAGTTCACTGTGAGTTATTGAGATAGAGTTTAATAAATGCATCTTGAAACTGGAATTGTTTTAGCATAAAGGCTGAGAATAACTTTGTTATCCCAGTTTAGTAAGGCCGTACCCAAGCATCTTGTACTTGTAATGCTTATGTATGTTTTGCCCAGCTGTTAACTCTAATTGGCAGATTTTTTTTCCAAATGATATCTCTTCTTTGTCATTTTTGCAAACATTCATCTATTTTCACAAGACCTTTAACTGCTTTGATTTTATTTTTTGTTTTGGATTTTGTTGAAATTGTGTGACATTTAATTTCTTCATTTTTGAGGACTGATTGAGGTCATTTATGTGAGGTAGAATGCCTAGAGGGGGCTGGGTGGTCTCATGGCCTGGAACCCCTGCAGATTTTATTTTTTTTCCAGCCGTCTGGAATTTGTTTTGTTTTTTCTGTCCTCCCTGGCCATCGGACTATATAATTAGTGTTCTCTTATTTAAATTTTTATTTTGCCTTTTTTTTCTTCTCTTTCTTCATCATGTAAAGCACTTTGTGCTACATTATTGCATGAAAATGTGCTATATAAATAAACGTTGTTGTTGTTGTTGTTGTGCATGATGCTGATGACCCTGCTTTGGATTAAGCAGATATGAGAATGTTACAGTATTTCCTCATAGAATGTACCTTTTGGAATATTTTAACAGTGAAACTTCGTCATACAAAAGATGGCTCTACCTCACAGAAGTGTTTTCCGCACAAACACGATATCATCACACTCCTAGCTATTGGTGGTCAGTGGGTCACTTCAGAGAAGAATCTCCAGGTATTCTTTACTTACGTGCTCATGCTGAACTAATAATGCTGATTACAATTTTATTATAGCTTGGTACTGAAATGCATATAAGTTTATTTTTATCAATGCTACAACCTTAAATGACAGGTTTGGTTTGCATAATATGCATATGCTGGAATTAGGTGTTGAATTTATTTGAAAGCAGACACCAGTGGACATTTGACAGTAAAAAGAAGATACAGAAATTGGAAGAAAGATAATATATTTAAATTATTAGTAACCAGTAACGGCACACTGGATGATAACGTGCAGTGAATACGCTTGATGGAGAGCGTTCTAGCTATTCTCCCATGATCAGCGTCTCTTTGTCGTCGCTAGATGGCATTTTGTTGTGTCTCATTTGCCTTTGCAATTCTGGCACGTTTGACCACTGATTGCCGACGTCGATTAGCCTGTTCCTCAGTCACATTTGCTCTTGCAATTCTCTTTTGCTCAGTGCCAGCCTGTCTTTGTTGAATGGTCTGTTCTTTGCTCTCAGTTGCTCGAGCAATTCTCTTTTGCTCTGTGTCATCCTGTCGTAAATGCTGAGTGCGCTCTTCATCGTTTTCATCCTCTTTCTCTGTATGTTTAGCATTCATTTGCTCAGAGGTTGATGCGCTTGTTGCTTCCCGAGTAGCTCTTCTTTTCTCCACTCTAGCGGCCCGCTTCTTCTCTTCTTTCGTTGGCATATTTTCGAGTTAAAACTGATTAAGTCAGTGTTTGTGTTCCAATTACTTAGTACGTTTTCCCTGATTTTTCAACCAAGCTGGCACTTATGTCTTCAATCTGACTGAAGAATGATTTAAGATATGAAGAGGTAGGGGCAGTGACGGCGAAGGTGGTAGGGATGGCTGCTGCCGGGAGTTGATTCTACAATAAAATAAACTAAAAATAAAAAGAGGAATAATCTTGGAGGTCAATCATCACCCCGAAAGCGGATGGTGGACGTCACGTAGTATATGTGTACCAAATTTCAGGTCAATAGGTCAAACAGTGTGCGAGCTACAGGTGATTTAAAATCCTGGACAGCCATGGTAGCGTATTATATAAGAAGATTATGGCATTGTAAAGGGATGTTATGCTACTAGTATATACTGTATAACTCTGTATCCGTTATACAAAATGTCATCATTATTTATCTTCTCCCATGTTTAAAGGGCCCTGTATTTGCATTTGTTTATTTTTTTTTCATCTGAGATCGGAATTGCTTAAGTATACGCCAAAAAAATGTATGTAATGCACATTTGTTTAATCGGCAGTGTCTTTAATTCAGTTGCTATCTGAAGTACTTCATTATACACCAGGACCGAGTTGTTGGAATGTAAGACCCTACAAATGTTTTTAACTGATTTTATGTTACTGAATTATTAAAAAACTAAGATATTTATCTTAGATCAGTCCCTTAAAATAAAAACAAAATAATCAATATTGTTGGGCCCATTATTATGACTAACATAGTTCATATGTTTATCAGCATTGTGCTCTAAAGTGGACTGGCATGAACACAACTGCTCACACACTCCCAATCGCTTGGTTGGCTCCATCACAGTATTGTCTGCATGAGGCCATCGACATTTCATGAAACATATGGTACTAGCCAACCCTCGGCGTACCATACGCCGCATAATCAGGCCGCTTTTTAAATGATTTTTAAGCACAGGGAAAAAATTAACATTTGAAAAATCCGGAGGAGAGGGGAAGGACGGCCATTACGCCCCATCCGTCATGCTAGTCTGCTGATTTCTCGTTCAGTAACCTGTGAGTAGTGATGGGCGGGGTGAAGCCTCACGAAGCATCAACACGTTTGAAGCAATTGTGTCGGAAATCGTATCGAAGCTTCGAAGCATTTGACACTCACCTCTCTCGTGACACCTCCTGGCCATTTTCATTAACGTTACAGAAACTTATGATACACTTCAATGACGTCTGTTAAAAGTCGTATTGCTTTTATTTTTTCGTAGCTACAGACTGACAACGAAGAGAAGGGTTCATCAGCAGCTTGTAGTGTGTGATGTCTAAAAAATATAAATATAACTAACGCCGACAGGCAGAATGCACTATACGATAGCAAGAGTTAAACAAAATTAAACGCCTCACCTCATGCATTCCCGGCTCTTTCAATTAGTATTTACTTTTGCACTGTATCATTATAATCGCTCCTGTTATTAGTATTATAATTAACCCTGATCTTTTCTTGAGATCACATTTATTAGCCTTAAATGTTTTCTTTGGTCTGTCTTAATTAAAACGGAGTAGACAGAAAATAAAGGTTTATCCCTGTACTTTGCCATGATATAGGTAAGCACATTTGAGAAAGAAAATGTGAAATCCTTAAATCACAGATGTCATTATTCGATCAAGTATTAAAATCTGCAGTGCTTCGAAAGCTCGACACAGTGTCGAAACCTGAGTATCGAGCGGCCCATCACTACCTGTGAGTCACATAGAGTTTCCATTGTTGTTTGCGGTTCTGGCCGCTTTCCGCGTACTGAGTTGTTCCGGAGTCACAGTTGAGAAACAGTTTTTTAATGTCTTTTAAGCACAGGGGAAAAAATGAACATGTGGCCCGGTGCATTCTTTAACTGCCTTGTGGCGCTGTAGTAGTACGGCTGCTTTGCAGTAAGGAGGCAGTGGAAGATTGTGGGTTCGCTTCCCGGTTCCTCCCTGTGTGGATAGCAAATTATCCGCGACAAACAAACTGTTTTACACACTGCAAACCAATCCGCGCCGCTTTTTCAATGTTTTTTAAGCAGAGGGAAAAAAATGAACATTTGCAAAATCCGTAACGCTGCTTTCAGTAAGTACAATGCACACGCGTTTAATTTGCCAGCCGTCTTTTCTGGTTTGGGCCGCTTTTGCAGTGTTACCTCTTGTGTATATTATATCTTGAAATCCTTCGAGTTGCTAATTAACTAACTAACACCCACCCACTCAGCTTGTGTGAAAAAAATGCGCCCGTTCTTTCATCATTTTGTTGCAGCAAAATACATTGTGTTTCCACTCAGCGCAGAGGCGCGCATTCATTTCGGATTATTACATCCTGCTAGACTAATCTGCTACACGGCTGCGTTTGAAAAACCGACTTATCCCGGATGAGTTTCAACGGCATTAATGATTAGGAATCTGGTTGGAACAAAACCCTGCATCCACAGGGGTTCACCAGGACCGAGTTTGAGAAACACTGCTGAACACAGACGAAACCGACTCAGGTGAGGAGTTGGAGCGGGCAAAGTGGTTGCAGCTATTGATTATTCAGTGTTGTTTGCCTGGGTGTCTGATCTGCTCAACAGGATCATAAATAAAAGGAAAACAATGTGAAGGCAATGTCACAGGTGATCCTGTGGTATAGCGGGTCCACAGCTCCCCTTCAAAAGCTCATTTTTGAATAAATAATCATCGCACTCACAGTGTAGCGAGGGGCATGGAAGTGTGGCTGAAATGATTTCCGGGTAGACTCGTGCTTCGGGCATTTCTCCCCTGTGCAGTGTGTGAGCAAGTGAGGAGAGAGAGAGAAAGCCGGTACGTTAGAGTGAGCGAGAGCAAGCTCGAAGGCAATGTGTTCCTGTGGTATAGCGGGTCCATAGCTCACATTCAAAAGGCCATTTTTAATCAGGCGACTGACAGTAGTGGAGTCAGGCACAGAGAAGGTCAGCTGCAGAGAGAGCGTCTCGACTGTTGCAGGGCCTGAAGCAGGTGAGACGCTAATGAAAAAGAGGCACAGGGTTTATTGGTTTTTAAAGACTGCTTCCTTCATTGTGTTTTAACTTCAGTTTTAAAGGATTGCGCGGCTCTCTCTCGCGCTGCCTGTGTGTGCCTCTGTCTCTCTCTGGCGCTGCCTCTGTGTGAACTAAGGTTCCACTGAGGTTGACAAATGAAAAGTCAACGTGGCTCAGAGCTGCAAGTGGACTGTGGCACAGACAAACAGAAATGACGGCATGTTTTCCGAGGCGTTGCGTCTGAGTTGGTGGGCGTGGCTCTGTGATTTTTTTCGTCGTATCCAATGGTCTAAGAGTTGGTGGGCGTGGCTCCTTCCTGCGTGCGCCATTGGCGTCTTACTTGTCGGCGGTTTAGTGAATCCACGCCCCTTCCGGCGTGCTTTCCATGGGTGGCTACTTGTCTCCCGGCTTAGTGAATTATATATATAGATGGTATGCAGCATAATATTTGACAAGAGAAGATAAACTTCAGTCAAGAACATCTGTAACCACTTAAGGAATCCATACAGAGCACTGAAACTGCTGCTTATTTAGGCCAGCTACACTTATTAATTCATTCATTTGTATTCCATTTTGGGAACATAGTTAAGTAAAATCCAGTAAAGGGTCACTGGGATCTAATTTTATTGATTGAAACTGCTACTGTTGGTTTTCCTTATTTTCTCTTGTCAGTTTGGGAAAAGAATGAGGCAGCAGGGTGGTATATGTTAGTGACAATTACTTGCATTTAACAGTATAAATTGGCTTTATAGGAACACAGAGATAGTGTGTCAATGCTGCCTTATTACTAAAGATCCTAGGATTCAATCCTGGCCAGGCCACTGCGTGCATAGATTTGGCTCTGTGGCTCTATAGACTTTTCTTAAACGTTGGTAAGATGTGACTGTTTGGTTATTTCATGTCTCTGAACTGGCCTGGTGTGCCTGTACAGTCGATGTCTGTGCTTGTGCCCTGTCCTAATACTACTGTGCACAGACTCGGCTCCCCACAACCCTAAATGTTTTTCAAGTTATTTAATGGATGGAAATTGTAGCATTAAATTGCCCATAAGCTAGAAATGATGTTTGAAATATTAATGGTGCAATGAAAGCTTCTGGTAAGTCAACATCACAATTTTACTTTCTTTAATACATCTGAGCTATTTCTGTACAAGACAGATACATTCTAATAGAGACTTAAACTTTTGTGTTCAAATGGAGGGTCTCAAATTTTTGTATACAGTAAGTAAAATTACTAATTCAAATGATCATTTGTTACATTTTTTTATTTGGTTAGTAACTTGTATCCAGCAGGGGGCGTTAGCTCCCTTGTTGGAATGATTGCTTTTGTAATGGCGATGTGTTACATAACCTGAATCTATATAGATATAATATAAAAAGGCGATGCCCCTCCCTTAGTGATACAGCGGTAAGAAATCACATAGGAGAAATAACTTACGCTGCATAACAGACGAAGTAAGCCCATAGCAAGAACCCAGTTTGAGAGTGGGGCCCACAGTGTAGAGTCTGCCATTTTTGCCGCTGCGTTGGAAGGATTTTCAGGATCGGATGACGTTATCTCCTGTCCGTCCATCGGCTTCAAAGGTGTGCCGGGCAATGTTCCACGGCGTTCTACTCTTTCTTCACATGCAGGCCCCCACTTAGGTGAATCATGCCATTCCAAACAAGACAAAGAGGATACAATTTCATGCTGAGTCTGACTGCCCATTTCACAGTTGTCCCTAACTTGTCTCGTCTTAAAATGCTTGCCTAGCAGTTTTAAATGATGAGCCTCTGTGCTAAATCTGTGTCCACTGTGCATGTAAGTAGAAAGAAAAGTAGATTTATAAAATATTTTTGTACAGAGAACAGTGACATTAAACTTACGTTACGTAAGTCAGTTATAATTGCCACTGGTCTTGAATTTTATGATAATAAGTAATATGTTATGGGACATAAGATACCAACCAAATTAATGACTGAAAATAATCCACTTTATTCTTTACACTTCCATGTAATCCTGTTATGCAGTGGAGTGTTAGATATTTCAGTTTATTCAAGGCACGAAAGTGAAGTTGCCAAATAAACAACTTATTTTGTACATTGTTGTATGAAGTCTGAGTAATACTGTGTTGCTCTTTCATTTTCATAAACAGTCTAAAGATAATGCCATTTCATTTATTCAACCATATTCATTTGGTGGACAAGGTATTGGTGTGTAAACTGGAATTGTTAGTGTCTTGGGAGTTATCCTGTTCATTATTTTGGTTCACCTACCCCACATAATTATAGCTAACTTGTGTGTGTGTGTGTGTGAATACCAAGTATATACTGTATGCTTTATATTGTTACACATGTATGGCTTAAGCAAATCGAGCCTTTTGTATAGCTGATTTATAGCGCCCCATGTTTATGTCTTTACCCACACATGGACAGCTGACTTAAGTAAAATTAGACATCGGTGTAGTGGCTTTATAGCACCTCCCGTGTACAGCTTTACCAGTAAATGGACAAGCAAAGAGACTTACTAGCTTGGCATGAGCAGACCAAATGGTTGTCTTAAGACCTGAGCTACACCTGTGCCAACTACCAAAGCAGATGCCCACTAGCCATGCTACTACCAGTTGAGGGTGTCCCTTCTGAGCCGGTGACCCCTATGGGAATATGGCAATCACCTTCACTAGGTGCTCTTAACACAATGCCTCAATCCAATCGAGCAGTAACACACAGTAAAACCAGCAGTAAGAAATGTAAAACAAAAAATTAAAAAAAGTGTTTTAAACTATTGAAGGATACAGGGGACATTACCGGTACATAACTGCGTAAGCCTTTTTTTTCAGTCCATTGTCTTCATGTTTCAGTAGGATACAGAAATCTTCTCAAGATGGTAGTAGAGAAAAGCCAAGCAAAATGACACCTTTTATTGGCTAACTAGAAAGTTCTAGTTAGCCAATAAAAGGTGTCATTTTGCTTGGCTTTTCTCTACATTCATAATGGCTAACATGGTACAACACCCTAGTACTACAAGATGGTAGTGAAATTCTTCTTCTTTCTGGGTGACATGCTTCCCAAACTTTAAGGTCTCTCTCCACGTGGATTTAGCAATAATTACGTAAATGATGTGTTTATATTACAAAATGGTGTTCTTTTCCCAGGCTGATGCCCACAGTAATCTTATTTACCCCAAACTCATTACAGATTTACAGCAGTTGATACCATTTAAAGATTTCAACACAAGTTAAAATTGCAGCTTGCACGATCACTTCTATACACAATCTCCAGTACTGTGTGGTGCAGGTTCATTCACCACCATTGACTGTCTGGCCTACCTGTAGGAATGGGCAACTGTACTATGCACTTGTAATTTTGTAGTCTTCTTTGTGTACAATTACCAGCTAAATAAATATTTTTTTTTACTATTTATTACATTTTGTATTGAATTAATTTGAAATATGGACTGCTGAAATAAGAGGCAGGGCAGCACAGTGGTTACTATTACTGCTTGACACGTTCCCATCCCGTCCAGCTTTTGTCTCAGTGAAATGTATATGTTCTGCTTGTGTCTGAGTGGGTTTCCCTCCTGCACCCCCAGAGAGGCGTGGGTATGTGTGAATAGACCCTGCTATTAACTGGGACCCCATTCAGCAGAACCGGAGTAGACGAGTTTGAGAATGTTATGTCATTTTATGTTATAACTATCGAAATGTGTCCTTATGGTCATAGCGCTATATGAAAAAATAAGATTGGAAAATCTTATTTCCCAGAACAAGACAGGATTTTGCTAAAAGAAACAGTACCGCCCTCATAAAGCAAAACACAATTGTTTTCCCAAGAAAATGATGGGAATCCTCCTTTTCAGTGTTCATCAGCTCAACATTTAAGTAACAATAGCTGCAATTTTACAGCAGTTTCTAAATATTTCAGATTTCACTTGAATATGTGAAATAGTTAGAAGACAGCTCTAACCTACAATATGAAATTTTAAAAGCTCAGATCTTCTTATTAACTTAAAGTGCTCTGTGTTTTATGACTTTTAAGCTGGATCCTCCAGATAGCCGTACTCTGTTCCACAAGGGAGCTACAGTGTCATTCCTTAATGATGAGGTGTGGAATCTGTCAAGTGCACAACAAGGAAAGTATCTTCATATCCTTTTTTTCTAACAATATATATATAAAGGTAGAGTTTTATTTATAATAGAGAATTAAGATAGACATAAACTGATTTAAAATAAGGGTAGTCACAACATAAGCAGTCCTTGCAAGTGAAAATTGGAAACAGCATTGTGTTGCTTTTTTATTTAGCGCGGGAAGTGCTCGTGTTATACTATAAAGTTAGTGGCTGAAACAATGAAAACTTGTAGTGGTAGGAGGGGTATGAAAGTAAGGCCTCTTTGAATAAGTAATAGGGTTATTATACTGGCAAGCCTGTAGCAGAGCAGACAGTGTGCGTTGACAGCAGGAGTCGAGTATAATAGGCGAGTTCCAGAGAATCTTCACATGTACAGTGAGAGGGAGCAGTAGATGTAGAGTCCGATATTTATTTTTTACTGCCTTGTCCATAGTACCTGTGGCTTTAGGCCTATGCAGTGGACTGGCTTGGCCTCTGGCTTGCTCCTAAGTGCTACCAGGATAAGCTCCGGCTGCCCTTTACCTGACCTCATCGAAGGCAGTTTGAGAATATTATATAGCATTACATGCCAGACCTGACTGCATAATTCCACCAAAGAAGCATTTTGTCTGTATTTTTTAGCTTAGGTTTAGGTAAACTTGTGTCCTTAAGGAGAAAGGTGAGCGCTAACTCCAAGAATTGCAGTTGTTTAATATTGAACCTTTGGTTTTTCTTCTTCTAAGTGTCCATTTCATAAAGGATTCTGAAAAGTAAATCTATTTGGAAAACCACAAGCTGTAGGACAGCCTCTATGACCAAAGTGTAATTTGGGCAAATCTGATGAAGCCCTTTCTAAAATATACAGTATATAAAGGAGAGTCACATACAGAAAGAACCGTGATGAGCTTGTCAAATTGATTTTTACAAAAATGGAAAGGTTCAATGTGGCAAGGCCTGTCTGCCATACCTAGAAGGTGTAGTCCTTAACAGATTATCCACATATCATGAAGGATATAATGCAGAAGTTATCCATTGGGGTTTTCAGGTAAGCTCTTCATTGTTATAATCTATTCTTATTTATGTCACTGGTTTCTTGAATAAGAATCAAAATCAATCAAATCAATCAAAGGTTTTTAATCAAAAAGTTAAAACCTTTTGTTTACAAAAACTAACAGAATATTTCACCGGTGTTCTATTTCCATTAGTTTGGCATTGTTTTAGTTTAACACTTTTGATTAGATGCTGTAGAACTTTCTGTGCACCATGGGTATAAATCTCACAGAGCTCACAAGAGGTACTCTTCAGCTGCCAGACAATACAAAATTAACAGAGTTTACGATTCTTGTACACTCCGCTAATCTTGAGTTTAGTCTAATTCTATGTACAGTTCCAGCCCGTTTTCATTGCTGCTGAGATTACTGTCCCACTACTGGAAAGAAATAGTTCTAGGAAAAGAGAGAAGAGGATCTCAGCCGGCATGAGGCCTATAGAAGCTTCAAGGACATCACCACTCAAGACTTTTGGAAGAGAGTAAGAAACCATTTTGGCAGTAGGAGAGATTGTGCACCCGCTAGAGTGGGAAAGCAGGCAATACTAGTGGGGACAGTAAACCCCATGATGCTAGTGAGCACAGGCAACCAGAATATGTCCTTCTGTTAAGAAAGGGAATGCAAGCAGGTAGAAGACCTCCTGGCCAACACATGGCACCACTTGGCCACCAGTGAAATAAGCTGGGTCCAGGCTACACATTCAACATCGAGGTCAGTGTGGACAATTCTCTCCAACCTAACTGCAAGTGGGCTTACCAATGATTTTGGACTTTCAAAGAAGGTTTGTTGAAAGCTAGAATTGGGATAAAGACTGGAGTGAAATATCATCTGGTTGAAAGATGAGATCAAGCTTGAAAGGAGAGTTTTGTTTGAGTGTTTTTTAGAGGTGGGCAAGTGGAAGACACAGGGGTCAAAAGCCATACTGATAGATCTGGAGGCTGCAGGATTGATGATTTTCTCTGGTTAGTTGTACTTTGGGTCATCCCTTGTTCTTGTATGTTTTATTCTGTTAATAGAAGCATTGGTTTGATGCTTTTGGCCTTCTTGAAATTTGAGTTGTAATGACAGCCTTCAATGACCACAGTATCTTGAGAAAATGGCAAATATGTAGTAGTCCAATATTTTATCTGAATGAAAATCAAAATAATGTTGAAATAAAACAGTAATACAAAGTTACACTAAAATATTATTAACAAAAAATGAGACACCAGTTACATTTTTGGTAGAGTTCTGCAGCCTCTCGTTGCTCACTAATTCAATGAGGTTAATCATAAGTAGGGCACTTGTTTATCTTTACAATAGTCTGATTTGTTTCAAAGAAGTTGAAATAAAATGTAAAAAGCATAATTCTGGTTATATGAGGCTTTGCTTTCTTTCTGTGTGGTTTTGTTCCTTCCAGGCCCCAACTGGATGATCCCATTCCTTTATATGAAGCCACAGTTTCTATGGAAATGGTGCAGAAGAAGAACATCAGGAAAAGACTTGTCATTCAGCTCTGAGATTACAGTCGTCTGCCAAGACGTGGAGTCCTAGATAAGAGGTTAATATGGGCACTGTTCAACAGAAAAAACACGTCAAAACATCATGACTTCTTAACAAAACGTTTACAGCCCTTTGTGCTGATGTCATGATCATACAGGTGTACATGAGTTATTCATATAGAAGGTTTAATTGTAATTATGTACAGCAATTTCATTTTAGTTCCCAAAATTGTATACACATTTTATCTCTGCTGGTTTTCATTCTGTTAGAGGTACATGCTATACATGACATACAAAAGATGCAATCGCAAGAATTGTATTTCTATTAGAAATGGCTGATTGCCTTTGTGATACGTTAAGCCTGTTAAATATGTTGATTTACTTTTCTGGTAGCTCAACACACTGAGCAGTTTTCATGAAGCTAGTTGATAATTAAACAATTGCAGTTTTTTCATAAATATCACTGGGCTCCTGAATACTTTTAGGTATATCTTAAGGCTTCTGGCCCATATGTAAAAGAACTCGTCACTCTGTCAGCACTTACAGTGGGTACGGAAAGTATTCAGACCCCCTTCAATTTTTCACTCTTTGTCATATTGCAGCCATTTGCTAAAATCATTTAAATTAATTTTTTCCCTCATTAATGTACACACAGCACCCCATATTGACAGACAAAAAAAAGAATTTTTGAAATTGTTGCAGATTTTTTAAAAAAGAAAAACTGAAATATCACATGGTCCTAAGTATTCAGACCCTTTGCTCAGTATTTAGTAGAAGCACCCTTTTGAGCTAATACAGCCACGAGTCTTCTTGGGAAAGATGCAACAAGTTTTTCACACCTGGATTTGGGGATCCTCTGCCATTCCTCCTTGCAGATCCTCTCCAGTTCTGTCAGGTTGGATGGTAAACGTTGGTGGACAGCCATTTTTAGGTCTCTCCAGAGATGCTCAATTGGGTTTAAGTCAGGGCTCTGGCTGGGCCATTCAAGAACAGTCACAGAGTTGTTGTGAAGTCACTCCTTCGTTATTTTAGCTGTGTGCTTAGGGTCATTGTCTTGTTGGAAGGTAAACCTTCGGCCCAGTCTGAGGTCATTAGCACTCTGGAGAAGGTTTTTGTCCAGGATATCCCTATACTTGGCCGCATTCATCTTTCCCTCGATTGCAACCAGTCGTCCTGTCCCTGCAGCTGAAAAACACCCCCACAGCATGATGCTGCCACCGCCGTGCTTCACTGTGGGGACTGTATTGGACAAGTGATGAGCAGTGCCTGGTTGTCTCCACACATACCTCTTAGAATTAAGGCCAAAAAGTTCTATCTTGGTCTCATCAGACCAGAGAATCTTATTTCTCACCATCTCAGAGTCCTTCAGGTGTCTTTTAGCAAACTCCATGCGGGAGTTGGCCTTAATTCTAAGCGGTACGTGTGGAGACAACCAGGCACTGCTCATCACTTGTCCAATACAGTCCCCACAGTGAAGCACGGCGGTGGCAGCATCATGCTGTGGGGGTGTTTTTCAGCTGCAGGGTCAGGACGACTGGTTGCAATCGAGGGAAAGATGAATGTGGCCAAGTACAGGGATATCCTGGACAAAAACCTTCTCCAGAGTGCTAAAGACCTCAGACTGGGCTGAAGGTTTACCTTCCAACAAGACAATGACCCTAAGCACACAGCTAAAATAACGAAGGAGTGGCTTCACAACAACTCTGTGACTGTTCTTGAATGGCCCAGCCAGAGCCCTGACTTAAACCCAATTGAGCATCTCTGGAGAGATCTAAAAATGGCTGTCCACCAACGTTTACCATCCAACCTGACAGAACTGGAGAGGATCTGCAAGGAGGAATGGCAGAGGATCCCCAAATCCAGGTGTGAAAAACTTGTTGCATCTTTCCCAAGAAGACTCATGGCTGTATTAGCTCAAAAGGGTGCTTCTACTAAATACTGAGCAAAGGGTCTGAATACTTAGGACCATGTGATATTTCAGTTTTTCTTTTTTAATAAATCTGCAACAATTTCAAAAATTCTTTTTTTTGTCTGTCAATATGGGTTGCTGTGTGTACATTAATGAGGAAAAAAATTAATTTAAATGATTTTAGCAAATGGCTGCAATATAACAAAGAGTGAAAAATTGAAGGGGGTCTGAATACTTTCCGTACCCACTGTAGATTCAGGGCAGAAAAGTGTGACACATAAAGCACTTGTCCACTCAACAAAGACAAAAAAGTTGGGCTGATGAAAAATTCATGAAAGTGATGGACAAGGAAGGTGAAGAACTTCAACATTTGAGCAAGGTGTTTCTACGAATAACTGATGCCAAAATTAAGAAAGGCATTTTTGTTGTTCCACAAATCAGACGTGCCATCGCTGACCAGCGGTTTGAGGATCTGCTAGTGGAGCAGGAGGAACGTGGCACTGGACGTCAGTCAACTACACAGCACCAAACTACAGCACATCCAGCTGGCCGACACCATACTTCAGGCATACAAAACTATGAAGCACAACATGTCACTGAAGATTCACATTTGGACTTCTTCCCGGCTAATTTTGGTAGAGTCAGTGACGCACATGGTGAAAGGTAACAATGGAAAAGTGATATCGGGGCAAGTGGAATCCATCAGCTGTGGAGTACAAATGAGAATGTGCAGCTTTAGCTCAATTGAACTAACGCAATGTGTCAGCATCACGAAGCAGTTAAATACGCTGAATTCAATTCAAGTCAATTTCATGTTTCTCCTACATGACAATCTGAAATAATATTTGTGTTTAGCTTGAAGCTCTCTGTTATAATCACATTTTTTTTTCGGGAACCAAAACATCTTACAAAATGTCCAGTGTGTTAAAATCTTAAATATTTATGTTAGAAGAGATCCATGAAAAATTCAAGATGGCTTGCTTGGAGCTTATTGCTACTTTCTTCACTTAACCAGCACTTTGGACAAAAGTAAAAAGAAGGCATTTAAGGTTGAACTAAGGAGACCACAGGAGCATTCCCAATGCTGGAGTTGGGACAGAACAGGAAGGTGGGGGCACAAAATATTGAATTCTTCTTTTTCCAGGACAGACGCCTATTCATTTTCCAGAGGTTACATCCTGCAGGTTTGTTGCCTCCGACGGTTTTAATGGGCTTAATTGTTCCTTTATTAAGTAATGGACTGCCAAAAACAAGCTGCTGCTGTGACATTCAATAGTCCTGTCAAAGAATCGACTTACTTAGGGAGAGAGCTAATAAAAACTCAGCAGTGTCCTGAACTCTTTGGCTTCACACACATTCATTCCCTTTATGTTCAGTCAGATGTTTTTATTGGTGGGTGGGTTGGACCCCTTTAAATGTGCCTACGACGGCTTCTTTCAAGTGCGCGTCTAGTTGCTTATCAAATGAGATTGGGTTTGTAAAATGCGCAAAGCGCTCCCTGGATGACATTTCTCTCTGTTCGCCTGTAGGTTGCCTGCACATAATATGTGGCAAAAATTCTTTGAGATGTTGCGTTAAATAATATTAGATGTAGCCTTTCATGTGAGGTTCAACTGTATTGTAGTTGCTGTGCTTAATGAATTAATTTCATCAATCTAAAGTGGTCTCTTGATGACCTGCTCTAAGTAGCACCGATTGAAAACGTCATGACATGTACAGCTAACAGAGGCACTCAAAGAGAGGCATTTTTAAATTCTGAAATCCACCATCGCCTTAGCTAAGAACAGCAGAGATCACTGAGCACCGTTCATCTTTTTCCAATTACCCTGGTCCAGTCTGGACACTCGGATGCACTTCTTGCATAATGCATTTGAAATGAGCTTTTCCGATCTCCGATTTAAGAACGTAACAAATTTGAGAAATGAGAGAAGACAATTGACTACCGAGCTTGTTTGTTTAGTAAATAGCTAAGCTGTCCTAATGTCTCATTCAGATAATTCTTAATATAACCCAAAACCGTCACTGTCCTGGCATTTCTACTGTTATGTTGCCCATATCTACTAATTGCGACACATTTTGTTTGCATTTTTGATTTCCTTTAACCAGAAAAATGTAACTGTTTTATAAACGACATTCTGGCTGTAATCACTGTGTCAAGCCCATCTTCTGCCATTTTTGAATCATTCTATCCATGCTTAACATCCTTCATACATTCTCAGACCTGCTTAATCCAATTCAGGGGCGTGAGAAGCCACCGCCCATCCTAGTAGCTCTAACAGGAAGTCAATAAGCAATGCTGGACAGAGTGCCAGGCCCTGGCAGGGTCGACACACATGCTGCGGCCAATCTATCCACCACATGAAGAAATCCTGCACAGACTCCAAGGGAACATGCAAACTCCACATAGTGGACAACCAGGCACAGGACCTCGTTAGGCAGCAACACTAGAGACTGCAGCGCGGTGCCGTCCTTCTTGTCCGTTTATAGGACTCTTTCAGTTTTCATTACAATGTCCAACATTCCTTTGTGAATCTGCTTACAGTACGGTGATCAGTCAGTCAGAACCAGAAAGTGGGGCAGTGGTGAGTTCATCGTGACCGCACAGTACAGCGGAGATGTGTGTGGAATTTTATTTGAAATTGTATTGCAAAATAAATGGTGAACTATTGAATAGGTGCAATATGTGTACATTTTACAATGAATGCTTGCTCTTAACAACTGATTGGATTCATTTTTGTAAAGAATGAATGACATTCCTTTCAAGTACTCCTCTATTGGCAGCCAGCACTTCTCGTCTCGTTCACGCTATACCACCCAAACCCCAAGCACCCCTCTTTCTGCATATTCTTTACATCATGGACCCATAATTCAGGTTCTTCCTAAAAATAATCCTGTGCCTCCAATTAGAGTCTGCTGTTTGTATAACACAGTAAACCAAAGAAGAGAAAACAGGATCACTTTTTAATGGCAATGTTAAGTATCTTTACATTGAGAAGCAGCAACCACCCAGCCTCCATATTACAAATGTTCAGCAATAAATAAAGTGATGCTTACATCATTCTATGTTTAAAATTGCAGCAGGTCTTAATTTAGGAATGACAGTTAACTGATGTGTATTCAATGGAGCCATGGATGCTTTTTTTTTGTGCGTCTGTAAAAGTCACAAATTGTCCCCATTTGTTAAGGCAGTGCTGTTGTCTTTGACAAGATAAGCAAGTAGGTTGAAATCCAGCAGGTCTCCAGAAGACCTGGCAGTGAAGTAACATCAGTGCGCTGTAATGAAGCCCAAAGCAGCGGCCAGGTTGTCATGGAGACCTCAAACAGCCTCCATTTGCGGGGCTCTGCTTGCCGGCCTTTTCTTACAGCCGTGTGTGTCTCCAAATGTTTTATTGCAGTCTGTTAAACTGGCACTTGGAGGATTACTACAGGCCCTTACATATTACCTCCACAGTATTTTAATAATATAAAAAGTGCTTATACAACTTATTCACCATTACAGAGCATTGAGTCATTGTGAGTTTAATATGGCTGTTTGACACTGATCAACATAAACGTGAAAACAGATTTCTGCAAAGTGGTCTAAATGAGTTACAAAGATAAAACACAAAAGAGATAATTACGTAAGCATTCTGCCCCTTTAATATGACACACCTAAATCCTCACCAATGTAACTAATTGGAGTTCGAAGTCACATAAAGATACAAATAACAGCTATCTGAGCTGTAATAACTGTGTTTAGTGTGATAGCCACCATCATTACTTACTAAAAACTCAGATTTCACTACTATCTAGCTGGTATACTGTGTTAGAAAGTAATAATAATAAAAACAGGGTTTCAAATTACCACAACTTGAATACTGAAGAATGCTTTGTGCCTGTATAGTCAAAAATGTATAATAACCTACACACGCCACATTTGGCTGGCAGGGGTGCTATGGGGCCTTCTGCTTCTGATGCCACTGGGTTTGTTTTTTCTCAAGTAGTTGAATTACTATTTATGCATGATAAAAAGACCTGAGAAACTGTTGCGCATATATTAAAAAATATTAATGGACATTTCTCTGCTTGTAAAGGACATGCATAACAATATTAGAATGTTTATTATGTTATAAAAATAACAAAATGAAAATTTTAATTCAGGATTTGGTATTTGTATTTCATTACCATCAAAATGTGGGAGGGTCAGCTGTTATTGACTACTGTTAGGTGTGCTTATGCTTGGTAAAATGATGTTATTCTATATGTACCTTCATGACTAACATGGTTCTGATTAGCAACATGAAAATGTTTCAGGGCCATTCAGCCCAACATAGCTTATTAATTCTCATTCAACTAAATACCAGAACTGCAATTTGAGGACACCAATTGCGACGCTATCTATCTATCTATCTATCTATCTATCTATCTATCTATCTATCTATCTATCTATCTATCTATCTATCTATCTATCTATCTATCTATCTATCTATCTATCCCCTTGATATCTTACCGTATGTGTCTACTGTTCTGTGAGTGAAGAAGTGAGATGCCATGTGCGACTAATCCTGCGCATCTAGTAGTTCAAAGCTGAGCATCAGTGGATGAGAGACAAAGAGATGCAACATAAAATATAAAGGTGGAAAAAAATTGGTGATGCATTCTTTACAGTGACAAAAACAAAAGGAAAGTCAAAGAGTTCTCATCTGATGACACACCAAATAATTATCAAAAAAGCAGCAAATAGAAGTATTTACAAAACAAATCTTCTTGGTTTCAAACCAAAATCAAGAAGAGAGAAAAAGTTTATGATATTTATCACTCTCAACACAGAGAAATCCGCTGTCTATTTGCTGTTGCTCTTCTCCATGCGTCTCCTAGCAAGTGCAGGTACAAAGAGCCACTCTAGCACAGCTAAGAGAGCACCATGGCCAATCCCCCTGCATCGCTCTGGGCGTTATGCCAGCCACATGCCATGTTACCTCTCCGGGAACTCCACTCTTTAAATACCCACGGGCAGATGGGCATGCCCTCACCCTTTCTTCTCTCCCTGTGGTATTGTTTAAGTTTTCCTGGACTTCAGATACTCTTAGGGCTCCCTTCTCATTAATAAAATTTCATTCATTCACTTTCCCTAATGCAAGCTGGCAGTGTAGCAGTTGACAGATGACATCTACTGTATGTCCCCAGTTCCTGTTAAGTAGCTTACTTGGAAGTAGGAGATGCCATCTAGCACACCAATTCCCTTCATCATTTTTAAACACTATTTAATCTCATTTTACTCAAACTGAAAAGACTCGAGTGCTTCAATCCCTTCTGATGGCTTATACACCTCAGGCCTCGAGTATGTTTAGTAAATCAACTATCCTTTTTCTAGGGCTGATGTGTTTTTTGAAACATGGGCTGTGCACAATACATCAGACAAAGCTGCACAAGTACTTGGTGCATTTTAAGACCACCACCTCTTGGTTTGTATTTGACATAGTATTTTTAAATGGCGGAGTCCACTGCAGCTCTACTAAGTACTTCTCATAATGTGCAGTTCAAGCTTCCGGCCTCCCAGCGTGTAATCACCTAATGCTCTGACTTGATTTTTATGTACACTAAACCTCATTTTCCACATCTCTGCCCAGCTCTCAGTCCAGTGCTGGTCCTTCTGTAGTGATTGTGCCGACTGTGTGTCATAAGTTGTAAAGTAAAGGCATTTCAAAATTTCAAGGTAAGAATTTATATTTCATATGGCATTCTGCTCTAAGGATGTTGTTACGAAGGAATTCCTTTCTTGCCACCTGAAGAAGCAAGTGAACAGTACCATACAATTTTCTGTTTATTCATTTTTTATGAACAGTTCCATTGTTTATGGATGATCTTTACTGCAATATAAAATGATTTTTTTTTTTTATTAAAAAAATAACAATTTGGCAACCTGGATGCACGTAATCATCATATTCTCTTTCAGGTCTGACCAACAGCCAGCCTGTATCTAAAAGAATCACTATGCTTGTACATTTATTTACAAGTAATCCATTCAAAATTTTTTTCTTTGTTTTTTGTCCGGCACCTCCTGACTCACTGGTACAAGAAAACCCTTGCATAGGATATACTGCTGAACACGTGAGTTATGTAAAAACATCAAGCTTTTTGGGGTTCCCCCTATTTTTACACCATTTCTGGAGCATATGTTGTGCAGGAAATGCTCCCCTTGATAAAAAGTAAATCAATTAGCATCTTCAACAAAAATGATCAGAAGGACTTGAAGTTGTGCATGCCACTGACCCCAGAGGTTCCCATCCTAATGGGATACGAGAGGTCAAAGGTACTCCTTTTCACAAAACTATATAGGCATGTGAAGTGTCATTTTATGCTATTTCAAGATTGTTGATTATGAATGTGATAATGTTTTTTGATATTACATTCTTTACTGGTGGTCGACTCCCAGTCCTCTAACAGCCACTCCCAGAACATAAAAAATGATAACCGACATGCTTATGTTTGAAAGTTATCATTTTAGACTATATCACGGTCAGTGATTATGTATTTTGTTATATTATTGATTTTTTTCTGTTATAATTGAGAATATTTAGACTTTAAACATTTCAATTGACACACACTTTTTAATATTTCAAATATCTGATTCAACTATTTTTGTTTATTATGTACTTCTGCCTTATAAAGGAAATCATTACATTTCTTGTGAATACTCTGAACTAGGGTGTCTTATGCTGTATTGCACTCATTAGTGACAAGAAACGAATGTAGCTAGTCTGTCGTATAGTATTTTGTAACGTTTCTTTATGAACCCAGTGCCATCTTTAGCTTCAGTCCTGGGTGAGCCTAAGGCCAGCAGTCAGGTTCAGTTATGTAAAACGCGGTGAGTGTTACAATACCTGCTGGGCTGAGCCCTGAGAGTTGTGCCCGGTTTTGATTGCAGTTAGATGAAGAGTTTCTGGATGTTTGTCCATGAAGAATATTCTTAAACAGACAAAACGTCAATGGAGAAACAAGATGGCAGTCTTGAATGAAGAGCAGACATTAATTAAGTTTCTGGAATGGCAAACACCATCTGAGAATTCACCAGAGCACACCAACCTTACTCAACAGTTATGAAAAAGTCAATGTTCTTGCTTTAGTTTTTTTTAATACATTTCAAACAGTGATCATGTTACTTGAGTGAAAGTTAAAAAATTACTCTTTTTGTAAAAAATAGAATCCCTCGTCCTTCTAAGGTCCTGCAAAAGCAGTTAATACCTTAAAATTATCTAGGCTGCCAAAGTAGTCTACCTCCCATTAAAAACTGGCCCTCCAACTCCTTAACGTATAAAGCCACTTTTAAAGCACACAGTAGAGTACTGGGTTTTACTGCTTCAAGTATCTTAACAGTAAATCAGAAAGCATTGCACATGGGGAAAAAGCGGCTTACATTCAGCATACAGACACGCTGGCAGAAGACAAGCAGGTATTTTTCTTCTTGGCCGCAGAGTCACTGATTGTCACTGAGTTGTTAACATTTCTGCTGAGTATTTGAGGAGATGCAGTTCCTCTTCCCGTAAATGCTGAATCAGATCCAATTGTTCTTTCAGATCGCCTCTATTGTGAAGCCTCATAAGATCAATCTAAACAGATGATAGAACATATAACCATTTACCAAAATCATCATAAAACTGTAATTTTTAAATTTAAGAGATAACAAAGCAAATATTGTTAAAAGCAAAAGGGAGCTACATTTGTGC
Organism: Erpetoichthys calabaricus; assembly: GCF_900747795.2. Lineage (NCBI taxonomy): Eukaryota > Metazoa > Chordata > Cladistia > Polypteriformes > Polypteridae > Erpetoichthys > Erpetoichthys calabaricus. Next base: position 259,969,830 of record NC_041397.2, on the reverse strand, counting down.
AGAGAATAATGTGATGTGAATAAAATGAATGTCTTTTGTTAACTTCATGTAACTTGCTTAATCATGGTACGCGGGACGTTTTAAAGGTTTGCCTTGATTCAGTACTACAAATATTTATCAAACCATCCATTAATGGCCCCTCATCATCCAATTCTGGGCAGCCTGGAGCACAAATGCAGCTATCTGATAATCCAAACATGTGAGGCTATGCAGTTATGTTGGTGACTGCTGTCATACGCACTGTGTGACAAACTATTTACCTTGTGGTATATAAAAATATAATAAAACATAAGCATTTCCACCTTTGCTCTCACTATTAGTTAAACTGCCAGGATTTTATCATTTTTGCAAGGACATATCCCACAGAATTTTGTTTATTTTTTCAGGGCATAGTGTGGTGGATCCTACAAGTTGTGACTGTTTTTCCCCATTAGGTTTATATTCATAACCTTTTAAGATGTTAGGGATGGACACCAAACGACAGTAGACCACCGTAAAGTCACAGTTCAGAGTTCGCGGCCTGAGTTGTTTGTGGATTTTTCCTTAAAACCTAACTAATAATTGTTAGCGGAAACCGCAAATATCCTCCACAATTTTTTTATGGCTTTTTTCATGGCAATACTGTACCGCAGAGAGAACACAAAGCAACCGTAGAGGAAAAGGCAGCTTGCGATTGTGAAAGTAGCCAATCTGAGAGCGTTATTCATTTCTCCTTGCTGCTGATTGGCTGCTGCTCTGTGATGCATCTCCGGCAGATGCAGCCCAGCATTCCTGTATCATAACAGTTTACCGCGTGTAGCTATCTCGAGTGTTTCGCTGAGCGTTCTTGTGTTTTTCGTTTTGTTCTTCTTAAAGCCCTAAGATGCCACCCAAATGCCCTGCACCTTCTGAGGCTTCTGGCAATGAACCTAAGCGCCAGGAGAAGGTTGAACTACTGAATTTGCTCCTGGAACTAAAAAGTTATGCCTCAGTAACCACCCGAGGAGCTGTAAATCCTCTGCTTTGCTGTGCAGTCATTGTCTTCATTACATAACTTCATCGTACTGCACAGCTAATTCATCATCCTCAATCAATATCATTCATTATTGGCGAGTACTGGTACATTTTACTGTATTTTTATTAAATTAAATTATTATGTACTGTATTTACCCTACTTATACCAAAGAAAACACACTTGCCTTAATTACAGTACATATAAGGTTAACATCTGTATTTTACATTCTAGCACATAGAGAGGGAGACATAGCAGTACAGTACTGTACAGTTGACGGGTTTACCTTTACATTTTTTTTAGGGTAATGTATTAAGCTGAGGCTGAGTTTGAAATGAAATTGAAGTGTTTTGGGGGCATATTTAGGGTTTAAACTATGAAAATAAGCCTTTTTCTGACGATATCCAAAATTTGCGGTTTTTCACAATTCATGGGTGGTCCAGGAGTGTAACCGGGGGGTCATCTGTATTCAGATTGAGACTATGACAGAACCATTTTGTTGAATTTTCTCTTTAATTTTTATTGTAAGTATTTTGTTAGTTTTTCCCATAAAGGTGGGATATACAGTAAGCCCCCATGAGCCTCCATATTTGGTAGCTCTTTTCATAAATGCAGACTATGGCAATAAAATTTAACGAGAAGCATCAAGGTCAAGTGTGAAGTGAGCTCAAGTGAGTATTCTAGAAAAGTCAATCTGGAAATTTACAAAGTCGCATCAACACGTTTCATGGGAATGTACCAGCTGTGCAGTAACTATTCGTCTAGATGTAATTATGTGCCATCCACATGTCAGACAGATTAAAGCGAAGGAGGCAGTGAATGTGCACTAAGCAAGAAGCAAAACCGAGCGCCTCAGATCTTTAACAGGTGGCAAACCCTGAGTTCTACCTACTTTTGGGAAGAGCAAAGTGTACAGTGTATTTTGAGTCTCTTCTATTTCATATTTGGATTTGTTGTTTTTCATTTTCTCTTGCTTAGTTTAATTTGTCTCTGCTCTGTGTCTTTGTGATAAGCTCCATGTGCTATTACAAATATGGCATATTTTAATTAACAAAACTGCACTCAACAAAAAAACAATACTTAAAGGAGGGTTGACTACAAAAGCGTTTTGTACATGTTGTTAGAGGTGCTCAGACTGTTCATATTTCCTTTTAATGTTTTTCAGTTATTACTGGTCTTCTTTCTGTTCTTGCTGCTCTGCAGTAGCACTTGGCGTGCCTTGGAATGGACGTTTTGACTTACTAAAGGAAAGCAGGATTTGGGATTAATAAATATTGTATTAAATAACTAATTATTGTTTAATATTTGTTAAGCTTCTTTCATGTCTTCAATATTTTATACACCTGCTGGTCATGATACAATAATATTAATCAATGCCTAATACCCACAATCCTGCTAATTAGACCTATCACAGTCAACCTTAATTTATTTATTCTAAAGCATTTAAGTTTTTACTCAATGGCATGACACATAATGTACATGAAGAGAGACATGTACATTGTACAGTTGGACATACCAAGGTTACTAACACAGTTTCACTGGTTATATAAAAGTATACATTTGAAACACTTTAGCCCAGTGATGAATGGTGATATACTTTAAGTGAAGTGTAACAGACATATTTACCTGTAGTTTATTTTAGTAGTATACAAGATATTTGCGAGGAAATTTTAAAAGTGGGACGTGCAGGCAGGAAAAATGTAAACAAAATTGTGGTCTATAAATAATTTGGTTAAAACAAATCCAAAGATTTCCAAGGCCTACGTGCATAAGGATCTCTTACATAGATCTTCTTATAGAATAAAGAAGCCATCAGATTAAAATAGAGTACAATTAACTACAGCAGTTTAAATAATCTGTTTAAAATGACAGCCAGCAGTCTGTGAGGTGCTTGAACAGGGCTGAAAAAACATGGATTAACATAATGTGAATGAATACTTATAAAATAAGGTTTATGGTTTGTATCCAGGGAATGTTGTGTTAAATTGTTTTTGCTTGAAGATTTACTGAAACTCTGAGTAGTTTTAATCAACAAGTTATTCAACAAAAGTGTTGCAAGAAACGCTACTGGGGGTCCTTTATAGCAACGGCAATACGCCGGCACAATGCCTCACTGGGGCTGCTCTCTTCACATTAGCCAAGTCGAGAGGTTTTTTTATTTGTAATACTTGTGTGTATTTGAGGGGGGTTGTTGTTTCGCATAATTCTTGAGCTTCTGTAAAAGCTAAATTTCCCCTTGGGACAAATAAAGGGCTGTCTGTCTATGCAGGCACTTTACCAGTTGTTCTTAAACATTCTCACTACACTAAACTTGTAGCTGTAGTGTTTTTTCTTCCTGATCTTTAAAGGGGTATACAGGTGAAGACTGACTTTTACCAGCAGAAAGGTTCATACAATTATAGGCATTCTAATTCTACAGGCACATCTGTTTCGGAAATAATCAAATATCAAGGATGACTACTCTCTCTTGCAAGCAAAAGACCAGGGGGGTATTTTTCGTATGTGGATTACTCGTTTAGCCGGATGTAATTGTTGACGATTTGGCCTGATCCTGGATCTGTCAGTTTTTCGAAACTCTTGCTGGAAGTGTTGTCATAGCAACACATCCTAATCCTCAAACCTGCTCGGAGCAGGTTTGTTCTACGTAAACAAGGATTAGTTTACACACGTGATCAGTGACGGTGCGTGGAAGTCATCCAGTCATGGCTTCGCCGTTCATGAATGAGCAACCAAATGATATTGGTGCACAAATTATACAAAGAGAATTTCATATAGAGAGGGTTTTGCGCGATCGGCAAGATCCTTTATTGCTCCCGGAGGAAATTCTTTTCGAAAGATACCGCTTTAGCCGAGGGGGAATATTGTACCTCAAAGATTTATTAGCACCTTATATTCGAAGTCAAACTCGGCGAAGTCGGGCTCTCACAACCACACAGACAGTATGCATTGCTTTGAGGTTTTTTGCAAGCGGCACACTTTTTATATACTGTAGGCGATGCGGAAAATCTAACTAAAAGTGCAGTTTGCCAGGCAATTCGTAAAGTCTGTTTGGCTCTGAAATATTTCCTTTGGGTTTTCATTGTGTTTCCTGGACACCTGCGTGTGCAGACAATAAAAGAGGCGTTTCATGCCATTGCAGGTAGGTATTACACAGGCAAAAACACCCACAGTTCCATAAAGAATCTCACAATCAGCCTAACATTCTCATTACCAGGATTTCAAAATGTGATTGGGGCACATGGGACTGATCAGAGTGGAGTTTGATCAAACATTATTTAGAAAATGTACCTCTCCTCCTGATGCATAATCAGACACAGTGTCTTTATCAAATATTTGACCTTCGTCAATATCTCGTTGGTCAGACACAGGTTCAAGGGATATGATATTCCCTGAAACTGACCCAACAAAAAAGAGGGCTATATGGAACATACCTATGGCACACATGGAGGACAAATATATGCAATGACCATCCTTTACCTGAAATGAAGTGACCACTGCATGCTGCCACTGGTTCTGAGGAGGAGCTTCCCCCTGGAATGCCCTCAGAAACAGGGCGATGGGCATTTTGCTGGAGAGCCAACTCTTCTGCAGGGGTTAGGTCTGGACCGCATGGACCTCCACCTGTTTTTTGCTTGTCTGCCTTCTTATTAGCTTTAAGATTAATGTTTTTTATATTATATATGATTATTTATGTCAACAATTCTTTAAATAGTTATATACCAATATTTACTAGTTTGAAGTATATTCTTGTACTTCACTTTAACCTGTTCCCATGTTCTCCTTGTGCTCACGTTTGATCTGGAATTATGACATAATAAATAATAATTAATCTGACACATAGGAAATGAAATGCTGCATTCAGTAAGTACAATGCACACTACTTAGCGTTTAATTTGTCGGCCACTTTTTGCCAGCTGTCTTTTCTGGTCTGGGCTGCTTTTGCAGTGTTACCCCTTGTGCATATTAAATCTTGAAATTCTTCATGCCCTTCGAAAAAAAGGTCTTGCGCCGCGCATGTGAAAAAAAAAAAATGCGCCCGTTCTTTCGTCATTTTGTTACAGCCTATCAGAGACTTGCTGATCATGTTTTCTAGACTCAATATATATGGGCTTTTCACTCAGCACGGGCGCACGCATTCATCTCGTATGATTAGATCCAGCTCGACTAATCTAATACACGGCTGCATTTGAAAAATCCAGTTTGAAAAAACTGGATGAGTTTCACTGGCATTAACTTATCCAAGATGAGGCACCTGATCTCGGATGATTTAAGCGACGTACGAAAAATACCCCCCAGAGGCTTAACATAAACCTTTTCACCTTGGCTCACCTTCCTCCTGCACTGCTCCACTCCCATAATCAACAATAGCTAATCAAAACCTCCAGTTTTTATTTTTTCGCTTAGGTTCTCTTTTTGTTTTTATTTCTAAGTGTTCATTTCTATCAAAAAAAAACATTCATCTAGAAAGAATACCTTAAAACCAATGGCTGTCAACTGCATAACTACATAAAATGATTTCAATAATTTTAAAGGCCTGTGTATGACACGATCCACTGGGAAATTTAAACTGGATGGCACAAAGCTGCATTTAGGAGTTAATGATTAGCAAATGTGGAAGTAAAAGTCCCTTACATTACCAGTTATCCAGTTATTATTTGTGTAAGTGTACACCAGTGACTGTGTGTATGTATCGATGGGATGTTATACCATGGTATTTTACTTGAGTTTAAAAGTTTTATCAGGAGGGAGAAATCACACCTTACAATTAACCTTCACCCAATTCAAACCCAGACATTCTCACCAGATTTATGTAGTCCGTCATTTCTACTTACTTTCTGCAAACTCTTATTGTTTGCATGCAGCAGATAGTTACAAACAGACTGTGCCAGCCTGAAGCTCATTCTCTCATTTTCAACGGAAACTGGGCCTCCAAGCAGAACCTGCTTCCAGGTGGAACTGTAAGTAACACAATTCAGTGGAAAAAGAAGTCAATACAGGGCTGGGCAAAGCAGTAAATGAAGTTAGCTCAATCATACATCACACAACAGAAGGAGCAGATTACAACAAAGGACTACACCTCACTTTCCAAATCTGAAGACTTCTGTAACCAATCAAAAGTGTTGATAAGCTCTAAACAACATTGTACCAAATTTGCTGTTTTTTATGACTGTTAAGAAGTTGAATTTTTCACTTATGTGAGTAAATCTTTATTTCTTGAAGTGCATTTCATTGCAAGTCCTATTACAAAGTTATCTGCATTACAACTCCAAAAAATATGGTAACAAAAGTTTTCTTTGGCATATTTTTATTTTAACTTAATAAAGCCATTAGGTTCAGGACACATTAATATTTCAAAATTTTATGATTCTAAATGCTTTCATTGCATTCAATAACAAGGCACCAAAACATTTACTTAACTCATGCTTTAAAACTACACCTTGAAGAAATAGCAAGGTACAATCAAGACAGTGTGTAAGCAAAACACGTTTAGATGAACTGGTTTAAACAGATTTGGGAAGTGATGGATAGCCATCTTAAATTGCTGGGTGTATATTCCACAAGACATTTTTCTTGCAAAGCCTTTATAAGATTGTTTTCTGCCATTCTGTCAGTGCTGCCTCAGTCCCTTGTGGCCCTGAATTGTACTAAGTGAGCCTGATTAAAAATATATGCCTTGTACACCATGTGAATTTTAAACTTAGAGGTCTATTTACTTACAAAAAAACATAGCAATTGAATAAGAAAAATCAAATTAAATTCCTGTACATAAACAAGCTCTGCCACTGCTTGATGATGACAAGTTAGCTAGACATTAGTGCCCTGTGACCCTGAACTGGAAAAGCAGATTGAGAAAATGGATAAATGGATGCACACAAATAGCATTTTTATTATACCTTGGCATATTTCATGCATCACCAATTACTAAGCCACAATGATTTTGAAAAAAGTGGCATGCGTCTATTAACACATTTTATGTAATCCTGATTTATCAAAATTCTCTCTTGACTTGACAGATCATGTTTTTCTGGCATATGTCTGGATGGCAGATAAATACCAACACTGAAGTTGTGGTTGTGAAAATCAGTTAATGATTGCCATTTACACTAAGTGAGACCATGGAAACATATAAGTAAAGTTACATGTACATGCTCTATTTACTCAGTTTATTTGTATCCCTACATAGCTCATCACAAGTTCACAAAAATGAATACATTACCATCATTATTCTAGCATTTCACATTTTTTTTAATACTCTGTTGGTTTTAAACCCTAAGTCTGTCAAAGCTGAAGAAATCTAATTTTTACGATTAATCAAAAAATACAAGACTTGTTAAACACAATCCCCCAGATACAGTGATTCCTTCTCTCCGTAGAGGTCTATGCTGTGCTTCTGCTGCTGGTTGGTATGTGTCACTTCATTACTAATGTACTGTATATTATCAGAATGTATCACCATTTGTTTTTGTTTTGGATGCATCACAACCTCGCCTCTTCTGTACGGTGTCCCTTGCCCAGATTTATTCCTCCTACACAGCTGTTTCGGTTTCAGATTATCACTTCGGTTTAATCTCCACTTTATGTCATTGACAATCCGCATCTGTTTGTTAGATTTGCTTCATCAAACACTGGGCTTTATGCTTGCAAAGATGTCACATTTTTTAAACTGGGAAGGGGTCTATTACTGTTTCATTCTTTAAGGACATGCAAGTATTTTATTGTACTGCTTCAGTTTTTGCAAAAGGAATATTTGCAACTCCAAAATATGCCTTTTTCTATTAACATAGTAATCCAGAAGACATAAAATAACGGTCTATGACAAATATTACACAATACTCGAAGTGAAAATTTTACATGACCTTTACTACAGTTAACAGGTCCACTTGATTTTTCTGTTTTGTTCTGTTGTGCTTAATTAAATCTGTATGTATCCATTAATCAGTTTCTCTGTTTGCACCTTGTTTTTAGTTCGAGTAAGAACACATCCTAGCAGCTTCATTAGTGTGCAACAATTTTGTAATGATTTTGGTGTCAGTTTTCCATTTGGTTTTGACACCTAGAGAGCCCCAGAACACATACTGTATATATGCACGTTGGTAATGGTGCAGTTTTTCACAAAATAGTTTGATGCAGTTAACTTGCACAATCTCTGCAACCTACAATTTATACATGCTTAGTAGTTCAGTAAGAGTCATCCACTTGCCCCTTCATCTATTATCAAACCTGCCTAATCCAGTTCAGAGCTGCTAGGTTTATCCTTCCAAAATCAAGCACAAGGCAGCAACCAGTCCTGGATAACATGCCAGTACATCCTAACTCACACGGGGCTAATTCCAACTGCTCACATCTTTGGGGTACAAGAACAAAACCTCCATAGAGACAGGGCCTGTTCTGTGATTTAAACAAAAAGCAGGAGTTTTGAGGCATTCGTTTTATCCACTGAGCTAACATACCATTCCAATGAAATTCAACCCTTGGTGATTCACAAATGAATTATGTCCTTTGTTCAGTTTTACTTTACAAAAAAAAAAAAAAGCTATTCAGTCTCAAAATGTGGTCACACTTTAGTGAATGGGGACAATCCAACATCCAAAATCAGGGCCTTGCTTGCTAAGCCAAAACTGTTGTGGAAAACCATCTGCTACTACAGCAAATATACAACTTTTAAGTATTCTGGGGCAAAAACAAGGGTGCCTGAGGAGCTGTAAGGCGTTATCTCAACACTCTGACTTATGTTTTGCTCTTCAAAAAAAAGAGATGAAATGTTTTACTGTGTCAGTCAGTCAGTCAGTCAGTCATCGTCTAACCCACTATATCCTAACTACAGGGTCACGGGGGTCTGCTGGTGCCAATCCCAGCCAACACAGGGTGCAAGGCAGGAACAAATCCACGGGCAAGGCACCCGCCCACTGCGGGACACACACACCCCAAGCACACACTAGGGACAATTTAGGATCGCCAATGCACCTAACCTGCATGTCTTTGGACTGTGGGAGGAAACCGAAGTACCCGGAGGAAATGTTTTGCTATGTTGCCTGATTTAAACATAATCAACATTCAGTAATCAAAACTGCAATAACACATTTGTGATTTATGGGACTTTGCAGACAAATACAGTGGACACACACCTATCACAATTTCAGCTTATTTGATGTAAAAATATCAAATAATAGTGTCATATCACTTTCACCTATATTAAAAATGAGTAGTTACAAGTTTTTACATGGATAACAAGTTTCTTGTAATATTTTTTTCATATGTTATCAACAGGGATAAAAGTACAAACCCTCGGGTTGTAACTGTAGTCACATTTAACCGTACAAATTCCAAATCGTATAAAAATGGAACTCCCAGAAGGTTTCTTTGCTGTACTTTCTACTACATGCTGGGATTTTTTGGCTGTATTTAAACACAGGTGTCAACAACGTTCTTTCAGGTGAGGGGACGCTGGCGCACGCATGTTGTTGCCGCTCCTCCCTGTAAACAACACTTTTCGCAAAATTCGCCTAATTCTACACTTTCTTACGTTTGTTTTATTTCTTTTATTGTACGTATAGTTCGTGGATACAGCTGACTCGAATTGTATGGATTTGGCTTATATTTACAGATTTTATGGACTTTACTTTGACTGGGAACAGCTGAGTCTGTGGATCACGGGACGAGAACCTACAAGCATTTCTTTGTGCCTGGCAATCTAGGACCTTGGGATGATCTGTCTCCGTGATTATATTAAATTCGCTTTGCTGATCTGCTCCCGTTTCATCCTACAATACTCTACGACTGGGAACTGATCTGATATTCATACTAATCTGGCTTTTGGCTCCGGGGCGATCACGCCTGAAATTACCAAGTGTTACAGTTTGTGGCTGTGTATTGGAACCTCCAACTCCTGCTACCTCCTCATGCTATGCTTTCTGCAGCTTTACTATCGCCGCTCACCTACTCTACCACACCCGCCTGTCCTACCGGTTCCGCTGTGCTGTGCTGCTTCTCCACTGCTATTCAGATAAGTATTGCCCAGTATCATGCTAAAATACTCTCATGACAAACTCTTTCTTATTAAACAGTTTGTCCAGAGCAAATGGTCTGACTGCAACATCCTAAAGGACGCCGGTATTTTGCAGCGCCCGAAATATATACATCGCGGGTCAGGTCGCCGCCACCGCCGGGCTGCGAATGAAAAGACCACCGGCAGCATTTGCTCAGGAATACGCCGTCCTTCTCATTACCCTGGAAATAGAATTGTCGGTGTGCCAAATTTGCATTATGTGGAAATAAACCCTGATTGCGGCTCTGTGCAGAAAGAAGCCTCATTAACTAACATTGCACTGTTTAACTCGAGGTCTCTTAATGGCAAAGCATTGGTGCTGTCAGAACTCATCACTGACACCAAACTTGATATTCTGTGTTTAACGGAGACTTGGCAAAAACCGAATGAATTTGCGTCTCTCACAGAGGCGACTCCAATTGGTTTCACTTTCCACACAGAGCCTCGCAGCTCAAGACAAGGTGGTGGGCTTGCAGTAATTGTCAGAGCAGACTTAAACATTAAAAGAATCCCAATTGACTGCCCATTGTCTTTTGAGTGCCTGGCTCTTAAACTAATAACGGAATCAGGTCCTGTCTCACTCATTGTTCTCTATCGTCCCCCAAAATACAATGCATCCTTCTTATCCGATCTGATTGAACTTTTGACCCACCTAAGCTCTTACTCTCAGAGAATTATGCTTCTTGGTGATTTCAACATCCATATTGACATTACTACATCTAAACTGAGAAATGAATTCCTGTCCGTACTGGACTGTTTTGACTTGACACATCATGTTGATTTTCCAACCCATTCTGGCGGTCATATATTGGACCTGATCTGCACTTCTGGACTATCTGTTGCCAACATTTACAGCACTGATTTGGGACTCTCTGACCATAAAGCAGTATTTTTCACTGTCTCATTACCTATCCCACCTCTTACCTGTAAACGACAAATTTCTTACAGAAACCTTAAAAATATCTGTCCCTCTATCCTTTCTGGATCCATTTCTGATCTTTTACTGTCTGCACCTATTCCACCAACACTAGATAGTTTTGTTGACCACTATAACTCAGCCCTTCACTCAGCATTAGATAAAACAGCTCCTTTAAAACATAAGGAGGTTTCCTTTAAGCGCTCAGCTCCTTGGTATCCATATTACTAACCGAGAATGCTAAACCGGATGATGGACGCAGGCACATCCGGCAATGGGCCGTAGCTGCAAAAAGACGTACTGCGCAGGTGCAAAAAGAGTCCGCGAGGGTCGGCTGAGGAGCCGAGAAAGGCGGATAGAAGAGGGCGAGAGAGGCGGATGAGGGGCTGCGAGAGGCGGACAAGACCACAGAAAAAAGGAGTGAGCACAGGAAAACCGGATGATGGACGCAGGCACATCCGGCAATGGGCCGTAGCTGCAAAAAGACGTACTGCGCAGGCGCAAAAAGAGTCCGCGAGGGTCGGCTGAGGAGCCGAGAAAGGCGGATAGAAGAGGGCGAGAGAGGCGGATGAGGGCCGCGAGAGGCGGACAAGACCACAGAAAAAAGGAGTGAGCACAGGAAAAATTGAGAAATGAGGCGCAAAGAGCACCGAAAAAAGGAAACGGCACATAAAAAAGTATTCAAACGCAAGCAAAGCACGAAACACATTGCACACGAAACTAGACCCAAAAAAAAAAAAAAGAGGCTCGCGCACAACAGCAAGGCACCCCCCCCCCCCCCCCCCCCCCACAGGCACCGGACGGGACACACACCAAGAGGGGGATTCAACAAGCCCATGGAACACAAAAAAAAGAACACAAAACCACCCCACAGACCCTACAAGCGAGGGACGGGACACACACAAAGAGGGATTCAACAAGACACAGGAACACAAAAAGAAAGAAGACGGTCGCGCGACAACAATCCTCAGCCACCCCCTCCCCCCCCACACACACACACCCACATCCATAAGAAGTGACACCCAAAGCCACATATTCTAAAGTGAACATCAACACCTTCACACTAGACAGCATAGGTGTCAGCATTGGTGGATCTCCTTACAATAAAGCACTATTAACCGTTCAACTGCAGAAAAGGCACCATATTAACAGTGAGTGCAATTCTCCTTATTACTTATCCATATTTCTAAAAGAAAAAATGTCTCGACTCCAAAAACGCAAAGCTCAACTAAAGCTTCTAACTAACGATGTACCTAAAAGTAAAAACTTTATGAACTGCATTAGATCCTACAATGGTTCATTTGCTTTTGCATCTACCGGAGTAAATATCAGGCCACCAAAAGGCAATGGCCCATACTACTTTCGCATATGTGCACAAATACTGCATCGCATTGGAACAGTGCACCCTGAAACAAATCAACAACGCAAATATGCACAAATCTACATCCTAGATCCACATTACGCAAACTATCAATCAAAGTGCTGCATCGCAACAGGCACGGATTCAAAACGAAACACCTCCCGTCTCAGACATACGTTAATGGCAGCGAAGGCTACAACGGGCTTCTCACACAGCACAGGCAAATCGATTACAGCTCCAAAACAACACGTCCCAAATACTACACATGCAATAACGCGCCTCTCAAACGGCACAAGAAAAACATACACCAGTAAAATTCATTCGGATTAATGAATGTCATTTGCAATCATTGTCATTCAGTTCACTTCCCTGAAGAAACAACTGGAAATACAAGTTATACATTTACACGTTGTTGTCAAAAGGGTCAAATTAGACTGCCTTCTTTACATTCATATACTGAATATCTACAGAGGCTTATAACTGACGATGTACCTGAAAGTGAAATCTTTATCAACTACATTAGATCCTACAAATCGGTATCCACTATGAACATTAACGGTGGCACTGCACGTGACATCCGTCTTGAAAAAATGTTGTTTATTGATGATGTTCAATGGCATGAAGTCACTTACTCAACACCATTCATAAACTTCTACAAACGTTTATGAATAATAATATTCGATTTGAAGGAAAGGTACTTTTATGAGGAGGAGATTTTAGACAGTGATTAGCTATTCTTCCAGATGCCATGCACTCAGCTATTGTTCAGTGCACCTTAAAATACGCAGACAATTGGCATTACTTTCAAAACATACAGTTAGTAAAAAAGATACGATGTCCAGAACCAGATCATAACAATTGCTTATTACAACTGAGAGATGGTACACTCACCAATACAGATGGACTTCAGCCACATATTATTACAATTCCTCAAGCCTTTATCTGCGACAACTTAGTTACAGAGACATTTCGAACAGCAATCTCATTAGACCAAATGCCCCTTTTAACACAACGCACTATATTATGTCCAAAAAATATTAATATGGAAAACATTAATACCCAGGTCATTCCATTACTTCCTGGAGAGACACAACTCTTTCTAAGCTCTGACAAACTTGACTCTGATCACAACAATAACCATCTTAAATGACCTTACAAGTTCTGAGCTGGAATTACCTTTTACACTTAAACGGCGTGTACAAAGAAATTTTCAAATAAACCTTTACACTGTGCCACACACTTTATTGTTTGCTTTCTATTTGCATCATCTACACCGTCACACTATTCTATATCTCATTCATACATCACGCTCTTTGTCATTCCCAACACCAGGGGTTGGCGAGCGAAGCGAGCAGGGGGCAGAGCCCCCTAGTAACTCAGAATTGCGATCTATGAAAGCAGCTGGCCGACGCCTTGAGAGAATGTCACGTAAGACTGGCCTCACCGTGCACATCCAGGCTTTCTCTGACCACCAAAGAGCTTACAGAGAAGCACTAACTTCTGCCAAGAACACCCATTATGGCAGAATAATAGAAAGTGGCCATGATAACCCAAGGGTTTTGTTCTCTGTAGTTAATAAACTACTCGAACCCGCATCTGGTCCAACTACCTCTTCTACTGAAGTCTGTGAGGAATTCCTCCACTTTTTCCGTAACAAAATTAAAGATCTAAATAATTCAGCTAACATAAATACATCATCTGTTTATATCTCTCCCTGTTTTCCCACTCCATCCAGCTCCTTCTCTAAGTTCTCACCAGTCACCTCTGCGTTTGTTAATAACCTGCTTTGTAAGATGAGGCCGACTACTTGTGTACTGGACCCCATCCCCACCACACTACTTAAATCCTGCCTTCATGCCATAATCCCGACTGTTACAACAATAATAAACTCATCCCTTGACACTGGCTCCGTGCCACTCACTTTTAAAATTGCTTCTGTAACCCCAATGTTAAAAAAGTCTGGCCTTGATGCTGACAATCTTAACAATTTTCGGCCTATTTCCCACTTACCTTTCCTGTCAAAAGTTCTTGAGCGTGTTGTAGCTTCCCAACTCACCAATTACCTAACCTCTAATAATTTGATGGAACCCTTTCAGTCTGGATTCAGGGCGCGGCACAGCTGTGAAACTGCTCTGCTACGGGTAACCAATGATTTGCTTATGGCAGCAGACTCTGGACAAACCAGCATATTAATTCTGTTAGACCTCAGTGCAGCATTTGACACAGTCAGACATGACATCCTACTGTCCAGAATGGAGAACATGCTGGGTATCTCTGGCACTGCCCTCCAGTGGTTCAAGTCCTATCTGAGTGATAGGCAAGAGTTTGTTAGTCTTGGCAACAGCAGATCCAACTCCGTGCCAGTCACACAAGGAGTCCCTCAGGGCTCTGTCCTTGGTCCTCTGCTTTTCTGTATTTATATGCTTCCCCTTGGCCATATTATCCGTAGTTATGGATTGGGTTATCATTTTTATGCAGATGATACCCAGCTCTACTTCAATGTTAAAAGTGGAACTTCATCAGAGCTTTCTCAGCTCACAACCTTCCTTAGTGAAATTAAAACCTGGATGGAGCAGAACTCTTTAAAATTAAATTGCAATAAAACTGAACTCCTGCAAATTGGCACTAAAATGCAACTTAATAAAATGAGCTCCTTCCCAGTCCATCTTGGCAGTGATCTCATCAGACCTGCCTCTACTGTAAAAAATCTTGGTGTCATTTTTGATTCCTCCCTCACTTATTCCACCCACATAAATCACATTAAGAAACTTTCTTACTTTCACCTCCGTAACATATCCCGTGTTCGCTCCTTCCTCTCCTTCTCTAATGCTGAGAAACTTGTCCATGCTTTTATCACATCCCGCATCGATTATTGTAATTCCCTACTGGCAGGTGCCCCTTCTAATCTTATATCACAGCTCCAGCTTATTCAAAACTCAGCTGCAATAGTCCTTACTCGAACCAGCAGCAGCGAGCACATCACACCGATCCTGCTCCGTCTTCACTGGCTCCCTGTGTCCTACAGAATCGAATATAAAATCCTACTAATAACCTACAAAGCTTTAAATAACCTCGCACCAAACTACATCAGTGACCTCCTCCATCACTATGTGCCTGCCCGCCTACTAAGGTCCTCTGATTCTGGTAATCTTGTTGTGCCCCTCACTAATCTACACTCCATGGGTGACAGGGCCTTCAGCTGTATAGCGCCCAGACTCTGGAATGACCTACCAAAATTAATCAGGTCAGCTGACTCCATGAATTCCTTTAAAAAACAACTCAAAACTCATCTGTTCAGGAAGGCTTTTAGCTCTATTTGACTTTATTACCTTTCTCTCAGTTTACATCTCTGTCAAGATGCCAATGTAACCTGTATGTGTGTGCTGGACCAGGGGTAGGCGGCGTCGGTCATGGAGTGCCACAGTGTGTGCGGGTTTTTGTTCCAGCTCAGTTCCTTGGCGAGAACTCGGTTATTGCTGATGAAGCACATATTGCTTGAGTGACATTTTGATGCTTCATTTTGGTGGTCTCGCTTGTTGGGGTTCTCCAACCTTGATTGCTTGTTTCAATCTTGAACTGCTGCATTCAGTGTTTTAATTGCTCCTTATTAGCAATAAGATGTAAAACAGGGGTAGGCAATGTCGGTCCTGGTGAGCCGCAGTGGCTACAGGTTTTCATTCAACCCAATTGCTTAATTAGAAACCAATCATTGCCAATCTCAGACCTTATTTAATTTTATGGCTTGTTAGTCTGTGCAATGTAAGGCTTTTATATCGTAGATTGTTTTCCTTTCCAAGGATATCATCCAAATGATTTGAAGCCTAAAACAGATCATTTTCAGTCTGTCACATTTTTCTATTAAGTGTTTTATTAAATCAAACCGTGCATGATGAACACACACAGATGTAATTGGAAAAAAGCTAGCTGGAGAACTGCTGGCTGCTTTGTCTTTTACATCTTATTGCTAATAAGGAACAATTGGGACACTGAATGCAGCAGTTTAGGATTGAGATGGGCAATTGGGGTTGGAGAACCTTGGCAGGCGAGACCACTAGAATGAGGCATTGGAATGTCACTTGGGCAATGTGTGCTTCGTCAGCAGTGGTTGAGTTCTCGTTGGGGGGCTGGGTTGGAGCAGAGACCTGCACATGCTGTGGCACTCCAGGACCGACGTTGCCTACCCCTGTGCTAGACCATCAATTATGTTGTCTGTTTTTTTCAGAATTTACTGTCTTAATCTTCTTTATTTATTTATCTGGTTTGTACAATGCTATATACTGTATATTCTGCCGTTCTTTATTATATTTTGTAAGTGCCTTGAGCATGGGAAAGGCGCTATATAAATAAAATGTATTATTATTATTATTATTATAAATGTAGCTTGCATGTATATAAACATAAACCTATTTAGCTTAAAAAAAGCATTTTATTCAAAGTTGGATAATATTATGTTAAATAAAATGCAAACCATGATATTATAAGCCATGCAGGACAATACCCTTTCCAGGTATAAACAACTAGATAGAGACTGCATGAAAGCAGAAAACCAAAGGTTAGATACAAGGTACTTTTATTTAAAAGTTCTTGCTAAAATAAAATCATTAGACAAAGATTAACTTGGTTTACCAAATTAAATTTTGTAAAAAGCATTAGAATGTGGTGATAAAAAGCGTTATCTACAGTACCTTGCGGCTGCTACTGTCACTTTGGTTTAACATATGACTGCGACTCTTTTGGAATGAACAGGCCATTGATTCCATTCAGCCTTCAGTTCTTTTATCCAAACCAAGCCCAAGTGACACAAATGGGAAAAGGCTGGGACTGCTTGGACCAATAGGAGTGTTTCTGACTGTTCATTTCTTTCCCAAAGTGGACTAAAGACCCCTGCTCTGGTCATGTGCTTCATTCCTATGACATAACGGCTGTATGTTTTAACAAATTACTCAGCATCAAAGACATCAAAGTGGTATTTTTCTTTCATGTTTGACAGCTGTCTCTCCATCACTGTTTTTAGAGTGTGTGCAAAACATTTGCCAATTTTTCACAAAGAGCAAGTCCTATGCAAAATACATCTTTCAATATATTTCAAATTTCCAATAACCGGTTTTGTAATTTGAACAGCAGCTCTACTCTGCACGGTATACTGTACTCACCACAAAGTGATTTTATAAACAGGAGGTCAAAGAAGTGATCATTTGTAATATAGGGAATTGAAGCATAACAACTAGTTTAAGTTATTGCTATACATTTTCCTTGTCAGGTCACATGGTATGCCTTTTCTGGATTAAAAATGTATGAATTTTTTTTATAGTTTGTCTTTTTAATGCACAGAATCCACATGGAACCATAATATGTGCAGCAAATCTTAATGTAACAATATTATTTTAAAGCTGTTTGCTTTTCTGCATTATAACTATTGAGAATTATAGATTCTTCATGAGTATAATCTTAGCACATAAAAACAGTAACTTCTGCTCCAACATGCCACTATCTAGTGTGTTTTTTTTTCCTCAAAGACAAATTGAGTTTGCAGCTCTTTTAACACTAGAATCTCTGAAGCCTACGAAAAAACTTGTAAAACACGTGTTTATTTGATATTTGGACTTCACACATTATACACTTCACGTCATTATTAATATAACATGGAAAAAGTTTCTGCTTTAGGTATGTTTTCAGCATTTGTTGCCTCGCATTTCCTTTCATCCTACACTTACCCAGATCTTTGTAGACACGGAACACACATGAAATGCACGTATTCCAAGTAACGATATACTGTATTATTTATCCTATACAACTCCAGGCACCTCACATGCACATAAGGAGCCTTGGCTTGAGCTGGGAGAACTTTTTGCCAGAATTGAGCTTGCTGCTTGTGCTGATCGACGTATTTACAAAACAAAAGACGCTGATGAGGAGAGGTGCGAAGGAATTTAAGGTGGCTCAGGATTATGAGTTTTTTCATAGGCTTCAGGGATTCTGGTGTTAAGTAGTAGAGATATGTTTCAAAATACTTACTAGTCATCTGGCCCAAGGCATAGCAACTTCAGAGCAGTCATCAATCTCCAGGATGGACCATCACATCCAAAAGTCAAGTTCCTGCCACAGAGAACCAGAATTTGAGGTTTACAAACTGTATCATACACATTCAACTTACAAACTAATAAAAAAGAACCCAGTCTGTGAAGCCACTGTAAAACAAGTAGGGTTACAAAGATCGCAACATCCAAGTACTGTGCATTATCCAGTCCACCCACCAGCAAGTCGATACTTCAACAGTATTCTAGGCATTAGCTCTAACAACTGTGATAGTGTGCCCTTGTAGTCCCAAAAATGTCTTTGAATTTTTGAAACTATAGTAGTGAAAAGTCAAGCAAAATGACACCTTTTATTGGCTAACTAAAAAGATTATAATATGCAAGCTTTTGAGGCAACTCAGGCAAGATGTAATGTACCTCTTGCCTGAAGAAGGGGCGTGAGTTGCCTCAGAAGCTTGCATATTGTAATCTTTTTAGTTAGCCAATAAAAGGTCATTTTGCTTGACTTTTCTCTACATTCATAATGGCTAACATGGTACAACACCCTAGTTCTACTGAAACTATAGTATATAAACTACTCCCCAGAGTCTTTAATCTTCTTTAGGCAATAAAAATATAAGACTGTTTTATTTATATGAAAATCTCTGGGCCACTACAGTTCTGCATGCAACTTGTCTACAATGTGTTGGATCATCTTTCACATGCCCTACTAAGTAATACAATGTATACACTCTCAATAATGCACTGTGCTGTAGCAGAATGTTCTCTGCTTTGTTCTCAGCAAGATAAAGTAGTTTTGCACTTCTATTTTGAGATGTGCCTGTTAGGCAAGCCAGTGATGAGCTCTGAAAAGTCCAGAACTATTTGCTCTTTTAGAAGTTGCCACAATAATTGCAAAAAAGAAAGCAGCTCTTATGCCAGTAATGCTTAGACCACAAGATGTTATGGTGATCAGAATGTTGAGCTCTTTTTGATCTTCGCTAACTGCCAAAATATGAGAAGAGTCACAGTCTCTGGCTGTAAGTGCTAAATTTGAAAAAGAAAAAAAAAATGGTAGTCATAGTTGTGTGATTTTCATTTTTTGAAAATGTAGTCAACTTAAGACCATCTCTGTAAACAGAAGTGATTTGGATATGATGCTATGCTGTGCCTGTTTTATAGAAATGCAAAGACCTGCTCTGAAAAATGGAATGGAGGGAAACACTGACTCAGCCTCATTGTGTTCAGGAAAAACTTGGCATTAAAGTTATTAGTGCTACTACCACCCAGAGGGAATCAACTTAACATTTTTGGAAGTATTAATGAATTATTTTCTGCTAATTTCAAGAAGACTACAAAATTCAATCAAATGAGAAGAAAAAGGAACTTGCTAGTCTCACGGGGCCAGACATAATTCTCAAATGAGAATACATGACTGGAGACAATCTGTGAAAAAAATTGTAGTGAGTAGCATCAAAAAAAGCACTGCAAAGGCTACACTCAGAGGGCTTCTTCCTAAAACACCCGCCTGTCAGTCCTACCGGCTGCACACTAGGCTAAACTGTCAGGATTCCAGGAGAGAGCAAAAGAAGCTGAATAAAAGACTTGACACATTATGGAAATAAAGGACATTTGGGATTTCAGTAGCACAAGGTAATTAAAGCTTAATAATTAATTTACATGCTGTAATGACCGAAGAGAGAGACACACACACACACATATGTAGACCACCGCAGCTCCATGAGAAGTGCTTCAGTTTGCTATGATATCTTTCTGTCATTGTGTCTATTGCACAACTACATGACATAGCAACAGCAAACAGAACTGAAATAAATTAGACAGTAGTGTTAGTTTACTTTAGTTACTCGTTTGGATTTTTAATCAGAAGATGGGCTCTGCAGACTTGCCCATGCTTTACTTTAGACAGATTTGTTAATTCTGGTGTTTTGAGTACTGAACTCTATCTCCTATGGCTCTTCATTATCAATTCTCTCAACAGAAGTCCTTTTGCTATGGTGTGACACACAGTTTATTTCAAATTCATATTTTGCAGTTCACATTTTCACAAGCACAGCTGCCAATTCTTTCAAAATCAAATCGACTCCAGCAGAGAGCACACACACAGCACTTGTGACAACGTATCGTTCACGTTTACCACCCATTCGTTGAGGTCTTTGAATGTCAATTTGTAATTTGACGTTACAGGAAGGTTTTTTGCTTGCAACTGGTTATGTTTGCCTTTAATCTATGCAATGTGCTCTCTGCACAAGTAACACACACTTAAATGTTTAATAGGGTTTTTGCTTAGGAGACTTTTCAAATGGTCCTCATAATCAGAAGCTTGCTGTCTGTCTGATTAGGTTAACAACAGCACCACTGCTCTTTGCAATTTGAAATCACTTCCCCTACTTTGAGTGCCACCTTTATGAGGCATTGGATTGGTTTAGAAATGTGACACTTGGCAAGTCATCTAATCTCTCTCACCTACTATTAAGCAAAATTCATTCATCGTTGCCTCCATACATATTATATATTTATTACACGTCTGGCTTTAGCAAGACTAGGAACTTGCTGATGCGATCAAAAGCTCTGTTTCTTTTTTCTTTGGCTACTCAATTTTCTTACTAAAACTAACATTATGGCTGTGAAGTTTTAATCAGTTTCAGTCCTAAACGTACAACTTTTACATGATGTCCAATGAGATCTCAGTCCTAACGCACACACCAATGCTGTTGATGCCTTAAAATCATTTTACTATTAAATTTGCCAAGAATACTAAATGTCACAAATTCTGAATACCTAAAAGACTGATAAATGTTTTATGCTCAATGCTCATGTAGTGAACGTTACTAAAACTGACCATTTGCATTTGATAAAGCCTTGTTCATAACTTTGCAAATTATAAATGCAGTAAAGAACTACTGGTCTGCTGGAAGTTAACCAGTAGATACATTTTGTAAACGGATCAGGAGTTGGGATGGAAAGCAAAAACATTTACTTAGTAACAAGCAAAGCATCAAACCAGGGGATCAAAACAACAGAAATCATAGCCTGAAATGAGTTAACGTCAAAACCATGTACAGTATATCAAAGCACAATACAAAACCAAAGATCATTAAGAATAACCTCATCATGACCAAAGTCCTTATTAACATGAGAAACCACTAACTATCCTGCAAATGTGTCTTTTTAGGAATCCAGAATCCTGGACAATGTTAACAATGAAGCCAAAATTGTATATGACCTTCTCACATCACACAATGCAACTTCCTGTCATGATGTCCTTGTCACCCAACGTTGTTGCTAGAAACAACTCTAAACAAAAGGACATCTCCCATTACCCAAAAGGGAAAAAAATGAGGTCATAAAAAGTAACAATGACACAAAATATTCGCATGGATCAAAATATTACTAATGATTACGTGAATTAAAAAATTTACAGCAAATATCAGAACACTATCCAGACTTTCCTAACAACTACAGTTCATCCCCAACCAACAGGGCAAGGTAAAGCATGAAAATCCCTATGCTGGAAACCATCACATTTAGTTGTGGACGTACCAATGACCATGACGACCAACCTCCAGACAAAGCTACACAGAATACAACTGAAAAGGGGAGCATTCTTCAAAAATATGACATTCCAAGCAAACATTTAATACACGTTAAGTCTTAACCAGAGCTGAATGAATAATGTGCTAATATAAAGTGTGAACTGAGGCCAAAAGTGGACTGTATTATTCAATAGAACTCTCTAAAGATGCAGACACTTCTGTGTTTATTCACAAGAAATGTCATGCTACAGTATCTTACTCAGCCAGCAATAAGACTCTACACAGTAGTTAGATTTTAGTTTATCTAAAACATGCAAATGTCTCCCACAATGGCTCTACAAGCTGAGCCACATTCTTATGTAGTCAGGTCAGACTCTATTTCATATAGTATGGAGGTAATCCAAGCACTCTTCTGCAATTTCCAAAATGATTCTGTTATTACCAGTTTTTCACTACCAAAAGTAACTTTACATGTTCATAGCACACACTGTTTGTATGGATATAAACTGAGTGAAACTGAATGTGATGTCAGAGCTGTACATCTGATAGATCTCCACTGGCAGCATGACAGATTTTTTAAAAAAAGTATTTTTGTCTTAAATCTATATCCAAATGCACTAACACAATTTGAATTCATTTCAATTATTCAAGCAAATCTTTTTTTTTTTTTTTTTTTTTTAACACAAGCGCTAAAGGAAAATAACTTACAGATAACCACATGGTTTAAGTCTACTGTTTGTACCAATAGATCACTGCTAGTTGTAACACAAAAGAAAAAGCAGAAATTAGCTTAAGAATTGCCTGTTGTCTTTAGTTGCTTGCTTAACGGAAAATAGGCTTTACTTTGCTGACATGCAGGGCATGTTCTGCATGCTGAAGTTGCCTTATGTGATGGATTGTACTGACAGCTCTGTGAATCTTGAACAATATGCAGTGTTTGCCCTTAAAACTTCATTTTTGGTTGCCGCTAAGAGACCCAGAGGTACTTTTTCCCTTTGTAAGGATTTTTGCTGTTTTTCCAGCTGCCAAGGAGAAAAGCATGGCGTGAGTAAAAGCAATGTAGTTCAGCTGCATGTGAAGTGGTGGCAGGCATAGCATGGCACAGCAGAGCAGAAGCGGTGACCAATAATGAAATAGTTAACCATCTTTGTATCTGTTAATAATAAATAAATAAGTGAATTCCTCTGTAAGGAAGAAAGGAAAAGTAGTTAATTAAGGTATACAGCATTTGCTTAGAAACATGGACACGAATAACTCTTGTAGAGATTTACAAAATTTCAGCCAGGTGTTTTAATTATGCAAGTAGCAGTAGGGAGATACCATGAAAGTTTAGTAGTAATGAGGATATCTTTATAGTAAATACATGGACTTGGAGATGTACATAAGATATTTAAACAGGCAATATAGCTTATTTAAGTTTGTATTTAACGGGCGGCACGGTGGCGCAGTGGGTAGCGCTGCTGCCTCGCAGTTGGGAGATCTGGGGACCTGGGTTCGCTTCCCGGGTCCGCCCTGCGTGGAGTTTGCATGTTCTCCCCGTGTCTGCGTGGGTTTCCTCCGGGTACTCCGGTTTCCTCCCACAGTCCAAAGACATGCAGGTTAGGTGGATTGGCGATTCTACATTGGCCCTAGTGTGTGCTTGGTGTGTGGGTGTGTTTGTGTGTGTCCTGCGGTGGGTTGGCACCCTGCCCAGGATTGGTTCCCTGCCTTGTGCCCTGTGTTGGCTGGGATTGGCTCCAGCAGACCCCCGTGACCCTGTGTTTGGATTCAGCGGGTTGGAAAATGGATGGATGGAAGTTTGTATTTAATATATATCTAGTATTTCATTTTAAAAGGACTTATCAGTTAGCCACCAACACTAAACAGGATTTCAGCATAAGGCTAATGCAAATCCTGCATGATGCTGGATTATATGGAGTCTTGCTTTGGAAAGGTCTGCTCCCAGAAGGATACATAGATCTGTGGGAGATGCCAGCTGATCCAGCACCTTGAAGTAAAGGTGACTGAACTTGAGGAGGAGGTGGCTAGCCTGCATTGCAGTAAAGAATATCCAGATCTTGCCCAGGTGTCCTTTGGGGAAATAGTGTGCACCTCCAAAGTGGCATAAGAGAAGACTCTAGGCCGGAGAGGTGATAGGTAAGGATGAGGAGCCCCAAAAGGTCACCTTAAAACCAGTACCCATAAAGAGATAGAGCAAACCTAAGCTTCATATCCCATAACTAATGGCACAAAGTCTCAAATATTGTGTTGTGTCCTAGTGTCAAGCACTGGAGTTAGATCCATCACATAAATAGGTATTAATGCTCCAAAAGGTTTCACTGATCAGGTCAGTCCCCCTTAGCCTGCCTGGAAACTGCCCTCACCTCAGCAGGTTTTAATCCAGATCACTGGCCTACTTCAGGCCTTGCACATCCAAAAGGGATTTTAGCCTTAATAGTAAACTTAAATGTCCCAAAAATATCTCTAATCTCCACAAGAGGAGGATGACCTAAAACCTAGGCTTATACAGTCAAGGGCAAAAAAAGAATATTTATAAATGAAAGGGTTTAGTTTCAAACATTTTACAAATACAACGAAAAGCTCACAAGAGAAGAAAAGAGGCACCAAGGAGTTGCTGAAAGGCAACCCAAATGCAAATTAGTCCCAATAAGTAAATCCAGTAATAGAATCCAATAAACGAAGCAAAGTAAATTAAAAAAAAAAAAAAGTCAAATAAGAAACATAGTACTCACTATCACTCCAACAAGCCATGTTTGAGTTCTCCCCTAGCCTTGATCTATATAGACAGAGGGAGAGCTCAGACATGGCGATGTTAAGGTGGCCCTGTCTCTTGGGGCCCCACCCACAAAGAACATGGCACATAAGTAGATTTAAAGCAACATTGCATAAAGAGAAAATGCATAAAAATAAAATGCATAACTCAGACACCTGAAAAACTAACAATAAAACACAAACACATTTAATAGCATAACACTCGGGCACAAAGGTGGGGGACCTCCCTAGAAGGGTGAATAGGCTCCTGGCCAGAACAAAGATGGAAAGAATTGTCATTGTCCACACTGGAACTAATGACATGTAGTACATAATGGCAGGCTGAATACACTGTAATCAAAATCTTAAAGAGCTAGGTGCCAAGTTCTCTGCAGTTCTGCCTATCACATGCCAGTCCAGGTAAAATCAAGGAGATTAGAATGCTTAACAAGTAGCTCAGACCTTGGTGTAGGATAGAACAGCATACAGGAAGAAATTAAACAGAATTCCATGGTGTATAAATAAAGAGCTGAAAAGGAAGTTGCAAAAGAAAAAATAAATGTATAAAGCATACATGGCAAATAATCCCTGTACCTGCCTTAGGGTTTACGAGAGCATGCGAGCAATAACTAAAAGGAATACAGTGAACCCTCGTTTATCACGGTTAATCCGTTCCAGACTCTACCGCGATAAATTAATTTTCACGAAGTAGGATTCTTTATTTACAAAACGAATATTTTCGCAGTTAGAGTATAGAAAACCTGTTTACGACCTTCTAAATACATTTTTTAACATTATTAGAGCCCTCTAGACATGAAATAACACCCTTTAGTCACCATTACACTCGTATTACCCAATACATTAGACAAAATAAGAGAAAATAAGACATATTAGACGTTACAAATATATTTTTATTATTGTACTGTACATTTAATTACACACACACACAGTTCTTACACACAACCACTAACCTATGAAGGCACGAGCTCAGTAGGAGAGTCTTCAGGTTGTAAGCTGGAGCGCTGATCGCACCCTCAGAGGACACAGACGCCCCTGGGAAAACCCCTGAAACAGCTGACAGTCTACCTTCACGTTGCTCCTTACCCTTCTTACTTGCGCTATAATGCGCGATAAACCTCTCACGCGGTACTCCGCTTACTTAAAAGTATTGTGCAGCGCCTCTCAGCTTTGGAATTGGTTGTTTTGTTTCTCTCTCTGTCTCTCAGACATTCTCTGCTCCTGGCGGAACTGTCATCTCTGACTTGTCATGGAGCACGTTTAAACTTTTGAAAAGAGACAAATGTTTGTTTGCAGTGCTTTGAATAAATTTCTTTTTTTTCTACAACCTCCTGTGTCTCTGTGCAAATCTGTGACCCAAGCGTGACAAGGTGGTGCAGTATCTTCAGCAGGTGCGTCGTTGTCTTCTTCCGCTGAAGGACTACTAGGAGTAGGCAGTGGGTGTCTGGGCGTGCGGCTGAAGAACATCTTGATAGGCAGTTGCTGGCGCTGTCTTTTCATATGCGTGAGGAGACTTTTGTAGGGTATTGCCATCTTTGATCATATCCAAGACTTTCACCTTCTCCTGGATGGTAAGCATCTTCCTCCGGCGCTTAGTTTCATTGTCAGAAGGCTTAGAAAAAGCAGCACGTTTAGGAGCCATCGTGGGGCTTAGATAAAAGTTCTCAGAAAGCACATGTGTAGTGACGTAAGCGTGTATGAGAAAAAATCGCGATAGAGTGAAGCCGCAAAAGTCGAAGCGTGATATAGCGAGGGATCACTGTATTAGGAAAGCCAAAATGTAGTTATTGGGGAAGAGTTACAGAAAAGGCAAAGTATGACACAAAAAGGTTCTTTCAGTACTTTAGTAAGGAAAGATTAGTCAAGGAGGAAGTGTATCAAAAACAATAAGGGACAACTAAAATATAGACAGAGAAATAGGAAATGCTCTGAGTTTTGCACGGGTGAAGAAGTCAGCAACCTCCCAGCAATAACAGAGATTATCAAGAACATACTGATTTGGAAACTGAAAAGGAGAAAATGTTTTAGATTAAATAGTCTGAATCTAGCAAATATTATTCCTTTATATAAAAAGGTGAATGGTCAAGTAAGCTTAACATGTATCATGAATAAATTGATTGAAACAGTTATTAAAGAAAACCAGACATTGCATGTCAAGAAAAGGTGTACTAGTGAGTATAGTCTGTACTGGCAAGTCTGTGTGAGGATCAGGAAGTGGATAAGGAAAGCACACCTGGTACAAACAATAGCATAAAGATTTAGAGCAACCACAACCAAAGGAGAGAATCAGAAACGAAGCTGAAGAACAAAGTGAGGTCACGACCAAAATTAAACTCAAACAAATACCCACTGGAATAAAGTTTTTACCAAGTTGGTCAGTGGGATGTTCAAAATGACGACTAATTATATTGTCCTGTTAATGATGACACGAGTCAAGACCTCCCAAGGTCCCCCCCTGACAACCTCAGATGTGAGTACCAACTAATCTAAAAACAAAATGGCACTGTGGAATTTTGAAAACAATGACGTTAATAATTTTAATCTTTTGAAAAAGGCTTCCTAGATGAATCTTCAACATGCCAGAAGATTTTCCATGTTAAAAATAATTAACAGGGAAGCTTTCTTTTGTAAAGGAAAAGTGTATTTCCTTCAAAAAATCAAAATGAAACTGAGTTTAAGAAACAGCACAATTTCAGATGAGGAAGGACATCTTTCACTAATACACTGGTTTCTATGAGGAAGCAACAAAAGCATATAATCAGAGAAGTAGAAAATGATTATTAATCTGGATTTTCAGAAAGCTTTTGACAAGTCACCACATGAGAGGCTAACAATCAAAATAAAAGAGTGGGAATTCAAGAGCGACTAAACTGATTTCAGGACTGAAGAAGTTGAACCTTTTCAGTTTAAGCAAATGAATATTAAGAGGTAACGTGGGAGAGGTTTGTGAAATTAAAAAATTTAGTATGGTGAGCACCAGTTACTACTTTAAATTAAGTTCCTCAACAAGAAAACTGAGAGATACACGGAAACTTCATAGATTTTGCACAAACATTACAAAGTTTTCTTCATACACACATAGACACGTGTGGCTGAGAGGGATACTTGAGGGCAGGGCTATACAATCACAAAATCAGGCCAGATTTTCAAACCAAGAAAATTAGCTGGGTCTAACATTTTCAGCTGCTGGTAAGTGACAGGTGATAAATTTTAAAGCAACATAATTGAATGTATTATAAAACAAGTAATACGTACTCATTGTTTCCCTTTTAAATTTTGTCACATCAAACACAGGCAAATCAAAAAGTGCATTCAAAAATAAAAAGCTATAACTGAACAGAATCTGAGGTAGTAGCAATACTTTTTTCTAATTCTGAAATAAAAAAATAAACATTTTTGTCATATCTGACTTAGGCAAATCCATCCATCCATCCATCATCCAACCTGCTATATCCTAACTACAGGGTCACGGGGGTCTGCTGGAGCCAATCCCAGTCAACACAGGGTGCAAGGCAGGAAACAAACCCCGGGCAGGGTGCCAGCCCACCGCAGGGCTCACATGCACACACAATTTAGAATCGCCAATGCACCTAACCTGCATGTCTTTGGACTGTGGGAGGAAACCCATGCAGACACGGGGAGAACATGCAAACTCCACGCAGGGAGGACCTGGGAAGCGAAACCGGGTCTCCTAACTGCGAGGCAGCAGCGCTACCCATTGCGCCACCGTGCCGCCCCTTAGGCAAATCTCAGTGCATAAAAGAAAAATAGTGAACAGTATTAGCAATAACATGTGTTTCCGCTTTGAAATAAAACAAACATTTTGTTCACATTTGACCCAGGCTCATCACAAGTGTATTTAACAGAATAAAAAAGAAAGAACTATCAATGCTATCAAAACTATCAATGCACAAACCCATAACAACTAATAACAATGACTAACACACATGAATACAACGTCTACTGCACTCTGAGGGACCACAGGTTCATTTTTCATCACCACATGTGTGATTAGCAGTGCCCTTTTCATGAAAAACATGTTGTGTTTTGATCAGGTTTGAGGTACTGTAAAGGTATATAGTGTCCTACCGTTGCACGTTTTGTTTATTTGGTGAAAAAAAAATGTTTAAAATTTGAAATTGACAAGTCGTCAAGTATAATAATAATTCTTCACATTTTTATAGCGCTTTACTCACTACTCAAAACACTTTGCAAAATCCTCCCTGGGAGGACCCAGGATGCAAACTCATGATCTTCTTATTGCGAAGCGGCACCTGCATAGGTGTGCTGTACCGCATAATATTGTGCTTGATAGTTTAAAGTTACAAACACAGAATTTCCAAAATCAAAGAATATCAGCCACAGGATAATAATGAGCTCTAAATTCTACCAAAAAGTTGTTATGTAGTCCTGCAAAGCAATCAGTGCTTAATTTGACTGTGTTTTACAGAAAATTCCAGACTTTTTGCATGTTTTTATCAAATGGAGTCTTTCTCATTTGTTTGTTGCTTTGAGTGTCAAAGGCTAATCATCGTCCCTGTAATAGCCATGAATCCATAAGATCAAAGCATGTGAGTGGAGGGCCAACCAATCGTATGAAGAGAAATGCGAAGACAGTGCTTGTCAGTAACGAGGCTCTCATTGGAGTAAAAAATTAAATCATTTTGCAAAAACCCATGTTTGAACTCACTTGATGAAACTGGAATATGACTCAGCACACAACTGATTATAGAATCGTTTAATTTGTAGTCGATGCCATGACCAGCTGTCGAGGCTGAGGTCCATCGCCAAAAAAAAATAAAAAATTATGGTATCATAGACTACTACTGCCACCACTTCTAGACACACAACATCGCGCTGCACTGTAGGTTGAATGTTGCTAGGCTACACATTCATGGTCTGTAATACTTTAGGAAGTTATGTAGGAATTTCTGATGGCGCGCAAAATGTGATTTTTCTTGGTTTTTCTCTGCATTTCTAACAGGATTACAGGCTAGGCTAGTGGAAAACTCGAAATTTGTTCAACTAACTCAATGTGTTCCTCTTAGGAATCTGGAATTAGAATTGCATTACAAAATGAAATTGACATTTAAGGGGGACTTTTAAAATGGACACTGTCATAATAAAAAAAAAAAAAAAAAAAATCAGTAGATCAGTCATAACGTACAAAATAAGCATGTTTAAGGAGGTAAGATAGGGCTACACAAAGGGAGCACTTGAGCAAGACTGACTTGACACCACTCCTCCCATTCACTCTCATTCTCCTGCCTTCACCCTATTTGGCACACTAACACTGACAAACTCATTTGGGGACACCTTACCATCGCCAGATAGCTTACAATATGCTAAAGTACTTGGTATGTACCTATCAGTTGTCACAGACCCCGGCCGGGACCGAGGAAGCAAGCATAGGCAGAACTACCTCCCCCGGGCCGCTAAATGGCAGCCCCCATGGGCTGCAGCGGTGCTTCGGACTTCTGCAGGGCTTCATGGGAGATGGAGTTGTCTACAGCCCTGTTGGTATCTGGGGGCACCACCAGGGGGTGCTGCAGCTGCTCCTGAGCCCATAGGAGCGATCCTTTCACCACACCTGGAAGTGCTGCCAGAAGTAGGTCATCAAGTACCTGGAGCACTTCCCGGTACCACATAAAAGGAGCCAGCAGACAGTACTCAGGGAGCCAGAGTCGGGTGGAAGGTGGACAAAGTTTGCCGAAGAGGAATGGAGCAGAGGAGAAAAGAAGAGTACAGAGGGTCCTCGGGTTACAACGTTTTGAGCTTACAACGCTTACTCCCATAAAAACTTTAAAAAAATTGAGACGTGAGTGTTTCGGCTTACACCGTTAGCGTCGTACTTACAGACTATGTGGGTGAACTAGTTTGGTTGCGCGCAGCGGAAGAATACACAGTAACGTGGTGTGTGAGTGAGGGAGTTGGCAAACTAGTGTGGTTGTGCGCTGCACAAGTGTTCTGTTTGTGTTGCTTTGTTTGGCGACTTTTTGGCCCTTATCATGTCTCCTAAACGAACGTCAGAGCCTTCAGATGGTAGTACTTCCAAGAAGAGGAAAGCCATCATGATGGAAGTGAAATCAGACATTATAAAGAGATCAGAAGGAATAAAGGTAAGGAATTTTTTTTGTCATTTTTTCTGTTACTACAGTACAGTGTAAAGTACAGTATATTTATGTCCTTTTCCTTTTTATGTGGCTTAGTTGTGTTTTTATGTTCTAGATTATGATTTTGCAAATGTGTTAGGATAGGTAAGTGACTTAGGCTAAGGTGTGTTTCAACTTATACCAAAATTCGGGTTACTTCACTGTTGTAGGAATGGGACTGTGTCGTAACCTGAGGACCCCATGTATTGCATTTAAGGTGCTGTTTGTGCTTAGTGGGAGTGTGTTGTGGCTTGTGGGAACAGGGAAGACATTGCCCACAAGTGAAGAAACAAAATAAAAAGCATTTCTGTTTTTATAAGTGCCTCCTGCGTCTGTCTGGGTCGGGCTGGGTGGCTGGCACACCCTCTACACTTGTCACATAGTATAGTAAAACAATACAGTAAATGGAGAAAAATGTAAAAAGTGCACAAAGAAATGACTCACTACTTATTTTATAGCAGACTTTTCTATAAGCACTGTACTAAACTAACAGCCAGGCACTCACGAGTATCCCCACATCTTTTGAGGGCCTTTCCAATGGGGATTCTGTAAAGTAGGAGATAGAGAGAGAGAGAGACCAGATTTAATCAAGAAGTCTGGTTTCAGAGACGATTTTGCGTATAGATGGGAGCCTAACTAGCCACTTCTAGCTTCTTCCTCCACCAGAAATGTTATGTTTCATGTCACAACTGTCAGTTTCTACTGCCAGGGTCTATGATGCCTGGATCTGTCCCACTTGTGTCCTATGGCCCTACTGGACATTTGTAGGATTTTGCCACTGTCTGTCCATTTTAATTATCTTATGCACTTTGAAAAGCCCTCTGTGACTGTGTACTCTGTGAAGGCTTCTATAATTACAATAAATCACTGACAATCATGATGTAAAAGCCATTTGAACAAAATGAAAACACAAATCTTCTGTGGCTATAGTAAAGCTGCTTCTCTCTATCATACTGTATGAGATATTACACAAGCACATCAATGACAGAGTGCTTTACTTACTCTAAAAAGTTGTTTTCTTTCAGGTAACAAAACTTTTGGGTCACTAGATTGTCCTTATTGGTCATGCAGGACTGAAGAACATCTGCAAAATAAAGAGTGACTTTATTATACTGTTTACACTCTAAAAACAAAAACAAATTATTTTTGAACACTTATTAGGTATGAAGGTAGACATGCAGTCACAGATTTCCTGTGAAACAGTGAAGGTGTACAGGGATAACAATATGAAAATATAAAGCTCATCATTATATACTTGTATTGAAATACACAGGCTTCTGTCGTAGTTGAGCTTTATTCAGCTACTCACTCAAAGCTACTAAACTAGCTGTCTTGCTATTCTTTTTCACAGTTCAGTGGTAAAGACAGAAGGATATATTGATTTGTGTCATTGAAACCATTGTGTAATTCTAAACAGTAATAATACTCATTTTTATATGACCTCCCGTTTAACCTTTTAACTGAGACAATATAAATTGAGTATTGCAGTCAGGTTTAGAAGTTTAATCTTAGTGCAAAGATTTGTCTGCAAGTGAACACCTGTAATCAGAACATTAGTTTAATATGTCACTGTCCTCTGTACAAATATATTTTATAAATCTACTTTTCTTTCTACTCACATGCTAAGTTGACACAGATTTAGCACAGAGGTTAAGCAAAGGATAAGAATAGACAGATAAAGACAGCTGGGGAAACGTGCACTATTTTTGATCTGTCAGAGACAGCATCAAATTGTATCCTCTTTGTCTTGTTTGGAATTGTATTATTCACCTAAGTGGGGTCCTGCACATGAAGAAAGAGTATAAAGCCTTGGAAC
The DNA here is from genome assembly GCF_900747795.2 of Erpetoichthys calabaricus. Taxonomy (NCBI): domain Eukaryota; kingdom Metazoa; phylum Chordata; class Cladistia; order Polypteriformes; family Polypteridae; genus Erpetoichthys; species Erpetoichthys calabaricus. The sequence continues at coordinate 259,937,212 of NC_041397.2, read as the reverse complement.
ATTGCCGGCACACCTTTGAAGCCGATGGACGGACAGAAGATAACGTCATTCAATCCTGAAAATCTTTCCAACGCAGCAGCAAAAATGGCAGACTCTACACATCGGGCCCCCACTCCCGAACAGGGTTCTTGCCATTGGCTTCCTTTGTCTGTTATGCAGCATAAGCCGTCATTAAAGAAAGCCAAGTTATTTCTCCTATGTGATTTCTTTCTGCTGTATCACTAAGGGAGGCCATCACCTTTTTATATTATATCTATATAGTCTTCGGGTTATGTAACATGCCTCAATTACAAAATAACTAATTCCAACAAGAACTGGTTATTGACTTTCGCACCAAACAGCCTCTATACCCGGTTACTATTCAGTGAGTGGATGTGCTGGTGGTGATCTGTTACAAGTACATGGTCCACATTGATGATAGGCTGGACTGGTCTAGTTATTTTCTATGCTGTAGTGTGCTAGGCTCTCCAAATCAACAAGCTAATTAAGAAGGCAGGCTCAGTTTTGGGACACACTCTTGATCCACTAGAGGCAGCAGTAATAATAATAATAATAATAATAATTCATTACATTTATATAGCGCTTTTCTCAGTATTCAAAGCGCTATCCACACAAGGAGGAACCGGGAAGCGAATCCACAATCTTCCACAGTCTCCTTACTGCAAAGCAGCAGCACTACCACTGCTAGAAGGAATAATGAATATAAAACTGAAGACAATTATAGAAAATTCTGCACATCCTCTCTATGACAAAATACCATTGAATACTTTTATCCAGCAAATTATTCAGCAGAAATGTGTCAAGAAACACTCTTGGTGCTCCTTTATACCAAAATGGCAATATGGCTATAACAAGCCACACTATGACTGCTCTCTTATTATTAGCAAAGACAATAGATTTTTTGCAATTCTCAAGCGTGTTGTTGTTTTTTATGTTTCTGTATCCATAAAAGCTAAATTTTTCACTGACTCAAATAAAGAATTATGGGTCTGCCAGTCTAACTATGAACCTAGTTAAGCTGAAAACACAAATGAAGAGTTTTGCTTTTTATTTTTCTCATGATGTATTAATCTTTTTTCCTTATTCACTGTAAATAAACTGGAGAAAGCACAGCAAATTAACCATGGCTGTTATTGAATTCACTTTGCGCTTGCATATTACTGTGGGTAACAGCATTTTCCATTAAGAGTTTCTCTCATTTTGGGTGTCTTACTACAAATTTACTTTACTTTCCTAAACTATGTTTCACCTGATACACAATTAAATATGAGTGATGTATATAAAACAGAGCTTTTAGTACAAAATCTTTGAAAAGAGGTTGGCTTTAAACCATTACATTTTTCAAAAGATGAAATAATACATCCTGTTTCAACATTATATTTACAATTTGATATATTTGAAGTTCCTTCTCTCTCCAAAAGGATTGTTCAATGAATATATGTTGTTTTTCACTAATGATGAGTATAATGATCGAATTTGTACTGGCTGTACAGTACTGATTATTAGCCAAGTATACTAAAATAAACAATATGCCTTGCAAAAACATTTTAGACTGGGGGCCACATTTATAAAGAAATTGTTGGTATTATAAAAGAAAACTTAAAGATGAACATCCATATATTTACGGCAACCCTAATCCATGCCTACACCATTTTTCAAATAAACTGAGAAATGACGACACCCTCAATTAAGTTGGAAAATGCAGCCAAACCAGATAAATGACAACTAACAATAATAACCTAATAATTCACATCACCTTATTACACCTTAAAAGTGATGAATATGCTTAACAGACTATGTTTTAGTTCCCTTTTATGAGGGGCAATACTGCATATTTGCAAGTTTTGGTTATTCCTCAGTTTATATCAGCTACCTGTTATCACTTCTTAGGGTACTGACTGACTGGCAAGTAACATCTCGGCCAAGTTTCACTTTGTCATGTCCACTGTAATGGAAGCCATTAAGGGCAAGTTTATAATTCACACTCAAAACACATACACACACGCATCATGGCTGCCATGCATCCCCAGCGTTCATTTGGCGCATCTTCTGAGCATGTCCTCAGAAATTAACATGCCACATGAACTAGTTGCACTACCAGCAAAAAATCGGAGGGCGCAGTTTGTTCAAGTTGAAACGCAACATCAGAGTCTCTGTTTACTATCAACATGTGACAAAAAGCCGCTTTATAGATCCTACACCTAGATCGGTGTGCATGCTTTAATGTTTGATAAATGGTTCGATGTGGTGAAGCAAAATGCTGACATACTGTACAACTGCCTTCGTGGTGCTTTTATATTCAAGTGTCGCATATTCCCCATCGTATTTGAGCCACAGAGAAAAAAAATTAGGGACACAATAAAAAGGTCTATTTTGTGATTAAAGTGGAAATTTCGTCTTTAATCTTGAAATTTCCACTTTAATTTCATTTAATTCATTATATTTATATAGCGCTTTTCTCAGTACTCAAAGCGCTATCCACACAGGGAGGAACCGGGAAGCGAACCCACAATCTTCCGGTCTCCTTACTGCAAAGCAGCAGCACTACCACTGCGCCACCTGTGAGGACAAAATAGTTAATTTTGTCATTAAAGTAAACCATCGTAAACGTCATCTTAAAACCGACCCAGTTGTTAATCGCTACGCGCTTCTGGGGCTTCCTCTTGAACCGACAGCAGCGGCAAGCAGCAATTGCCACACAGAACACATTAAATGTATGATATTCCAGCTCTCTGCACATTTAGAATCCATAGATTTATACTTGATATCACTTTCATGATGAAATGCGTAAAAGTATGTATATTACATTTTACAGATTTTAAAAATTAAAATTTTTTTTGCTGAAAATTTGTAAGCATTGTAGTAGAAAAGTTATCGCACAGAAAGTTCTGTTAATATGCATCACAGTCAGTTTTCATATAGATGTCTATTTCAAATATGTCATGGCTAGTGAAATGCATCCATGAACTGTCAAATGTGTCCAGAGTGTTTTAAACTTGCATGAAATGTTTTCTTGCCACAGTCTGCAACAAAGCAGTAATCCAGAAGTAAATACATTTGTACAGGCACTTTATAAAGTGTACAATCATTATATAAAAAAGACTGGACTAAAATAACATTAATTAATTTATACTATATGTACAAGGCTGATGATTTGAAGTATATAGTGAAAATTCTCATTCAGTTGTATTTGAACTTCTATTTTAATCAGGGCGTTAACTTTAAATATACAGGTGCTGGTCATAAAATTAGAATATCATGACAAAGTTGATTTATTTCAGTAATTCCATTTAAAAAGTGAAACTTGTACAGTATATTAGATTCATTCATTACACACAGACTGATGTATTTCAAATGTTTATTTCTTTTAATGTTGATGATTATAACTGACAACTAATGAAAGTCCCAAATTCAGTATCTCGGAAAATTAGAATATCAATTAAGACCAATGCAAAAAAAGGATTTTTAGAAATGTTGGCCAACTGAAAGGTATGAACATGAAAAGTATGAGTATGTACAGCACTCAATATTTAGTTGGGGCTCCTTTGGCCTGGATTACTGCAGCAATGCGGCGTGGCATGGAGTCGATCAGTCTGTGGCACTGCTCAGGTGTTATGAGAGCCCATGTTGCTCTGATAGTGGCCTTCAGCTCTTCTGAATTGTTCGGTCTGGCATATTGCATCTTCCTCTTCACAATACCCCATAGATTTTCTATCGGGTTAAGGTCAGGCGAGTTTGCTGGCCAATCAAGAACAGGGATACCATGGTCCTTAAACCAGGTACTGGTAGCTTTGGCACTGTGTGCAGGTGCCAGGTCCTGTTGGAAAATGAAATCTGCATCTCCATAATGTTCGTCAGCAGCAGGAAGCATGAAGCTTCCTGGTAGACGGCTGCGTTGACCTTGGACCTCAGAAAACACAATGGACCAACACCAGCAGATGACATGGCACCCCAAACCATCACTGACTGTGGAAACTTTACACTGGACCTCACGCAACGTGGATTCTGTGCCTCTCCTCTCTTCCTCCAGACTCTGGGACCTTGATTTCAAAAGGAAATGCAAAATTTACTTTCATCAGAGAACATAACTTTGGACCACTCAGCAGCAGTCCAGTCCTTTTTGTCTTTAGCCCAGACGAGACGCTTCTGACGCTGTCTCTTGTTCAAGAGTGACTTGACACAAGGAATGCGACAGCTGAAACCCATGTCTTGCATACGTCTGTGTGTGGTGGTTCTTTAAGCACTGACTCCAGCTGCAGTCCACTCTTTGTGAATCTCCCCCACATTTTTGAATGGGTTTTGTTTCACAATCCTCTCCAGGGTGCGGTTATCCCTATTGCTTGTACACTTTTTTCTACCACATCTTGTCCTTCCCTTCATCTCTCTATTAATGTGCTTGGACACAGAGCTCTGTGAACAGCCAGCCTCTTTGTCAATGGTCGTCTTTTGGACAACTGTCAAGTCAGCAGTCTTCCCCGTGATTGTGTAGCCTACAGAACTAGACTGAGAGACCATTTAAAGGCTTTTGCAGGTGTTTTGAGTTAATTAGCTGATTAGAGTGTGGCACCAGGTGTCTTCAATATTGAAACTTTTCACAATATTCTAATTTTCCGAGATACTGAATTTGGGACTTTCATTAGTTGTCAGTTATAATCATCAACATTAAAAGAAATAAACATTTGAAATACATCAGTCTGTGTGTAATGAATGAATCTAATATACTGTACAAGTTTCACTTTTTAAATGGAATTACTGAAATAAATCAACTTTGTCATGATATTCTAATTTTATGACCAGCACCTGTATATTTAGTTAAGAAAATTTGGAAAAAATATCACTGAAGAGGCTTACTAAAATCCTGCCAAAGGAACTGCAACTTAATGTTATCCAGTAGTCAGTTTCGTTTATAAGGAATACACAGTTGCTGCCCTAGAAAATGACCTTGGGTTTTGACAATTTTGTTTGTGTAAAAATTTTATAAATGATTTGATTTTAACTACTGCAATTTAGAGTAAATTTCAAAGCCAAATGAATCATGTTGCTCACACTGATCTAGGTAAATCTCATCAGCAATGCAAAACTGGAATAATTACTACTACAAAAATATTTTATAATTGTAGTCAAACATTGTGTAACCATCTCCAATAATATTAAACGTCATAGTTTACATAAATGGTAGAATGACAACAAAAAATACATCATTAAATATTTTGCCTCTTTTTCTAATTAACACAGAGCTGTGCAAATAAGTTGCTAGTCAAAGGTTAGTTATATCAGAAAAATCTGTAATTTATTGCAAGATTATGATGATGAGCTTTATATTTTAACATTTTATGTCACTGCACACTTTAACTGCATACCTACCTTGCTTCCTAGAACTTTACTGTACATTGTCCTTCATAGTGTCATATAATATCTGCATTATACTACCTCACATGCCGAGTACACATACTGTTATCCCACCAAGTTTGGGCTTCACCCTTGCTTCTACCATTTATGTTTAGTGGGTCTGTCCATCAAATGGAGAAGATTATGACTATACCCCTCATAGATTAAGGAACCAATTTAGCAAATTAAGTTATATTTGTTCAGCTCAATATAAGGCACCTGCAACTGTTTTCTTAGCATGCTACACCTGGAATAAGGGAGCCTATGTTAAGCACTGTCTCGGTCAATAACTTGATACAAGATGACCAGAGTTAATGGCAGAATTATGAGCTTTTTTTGACACTGCCCAAAATGAATTATTACTAGGGTCACAAACACTCCAAAATCAAGTTTCCTTTTAAACCAGGTTCAGTCTATGCAAATCATGACTCTTAAAAAATTAGGAGAATACTGATAATATGAAGAGTGATGTGTCCTTTAATGGACTTCTGTTAACTACATCACTACAAATTTATATATTGTGAGGGATGGCCGGCCGAATATTCCGGTCCACACCTCCAGGCCGCTAGATGGAGTCCTCCCAGCAGCATGGAAGGTCCCGAAATTCCAGCAGGGCATTATGGGCGGTGTAGTTTTTATAAACAACCCTGCTGGATACCATGGTGACCACCAGGAGCCACTGTAGGGAGGCTTACAGAGTGCTACGTGCCCTATAACCCGGAAGTGCATCATGATCACATGACCAGAAGAAACGACGTGCTTCCGGGTTGAAGGAAAGGACTTTTAATCTGACCCGGAAGTGATAAGGAATCATGGACTGAAGGATTGGAACCACTTCCGGATCAGGGAATATAAAAGGACGATGGGAAATCCCAGAAGTTGAGCTGAGTTGGGAGGAAGGGTGGCTAAGTGTCTGGGAGTGGAGGATTGAGTATTGTGATTATTGTATTGATTGGTTATTGAGTATAGTGGAGTGGTGGTGCTTTGTGCACTTTACTATTTTAATAAAATATTCATCTTTGGATTTTACCTGGTGTCTGATGTGTGGTCTGAGGGTTCAAGAGGTCACGGAGACCTTAAACTGTCACAATATATATATTATAAATATATATTGTTGACGATGAAAAAAAACGTCAATAATATTATTAGGTCAATTTAATTCTATTACCACTACAACATTGTTACAAAAAGAATAATGCAAGATGAAAATATAGTTAACAAAAATGAATATTAAACGACAAACAAATAATACTACAGATTTTTCATGATAAAACTGTCACTTAATTTTACCGAGCACACCAGAAATGTTCAGAGCGTCATCTGGATGATAACATACATACAAGACCGCAGGATTGTTACAGTCTGCTTTATATATAAGATTGTAGCTAATTGTTGGAAAGGTGTTCATTGGAAGGTGCTTTGTGGAACAAAAACTCTTCATTGTATTTATATTCTTACATTGTGGACTGTATTGCTGCGTCTGCGGCTCTCTGGCGCCGTCTTGTGGTTACTAAGTGCCAACTGGATGATAACATACATACAAGACCACAAGATTAATATTACAGTCTGCTTTATATATAAAATATATATATATTATACACACAGTATATATATGAAAAACTAAACAAACAACAATAGTTCAGTGCAAGTTATAGACTATAAATAACATATTTATAACTGCTTATAAAAATTACTCATAAATGTCATGCCTATGATATGAACAGTGAGGTTGATGACAATGAAGAGAAGGGCAAATTGTTTGTATTTTAACAATGTAATGACTATGCAATATGGGCAATTGGCATGTTTAAAATTTTCTGTCTCTTCTTTATCGTTTTGTATGAAACCAAAATGAGCTAAAACTGCAGAAGTTACCTTTGGCTTTGATCTTTACTATAACTCATTTATATTACTTTTACTCTCTGAGGCAGTTGTTCCAAAAAAACTGTAAATCTAGCTAAGGATATAAAGTGTACAATCACTGACACATATGTGTAGTTTAGTGTTATAATGTTTGTTACACGTTTATTCTTTATTCTGTATGCCTCCACTCTGATTCATTCTTAAGATGTTACCATCCAAGAAAAAAAAATACTACCAGTAAATAAGATTTTATAAGAATAAGGGAAATGTCACTGCATTGAGCTAGTAAACCATCTACCACCATAGGTCTAGTGGCATCCTTTTCTAAAATTGCTACAGTATATAACCCACCGATTAGGAAGCTGAAGTCTGTCCCAGCAGCAATGGACAAAAGGCAAGAACTGGCCCTGAACAGAATAACATAAGCCCAGTTGTGCTGCAGAGGTAAAACAAAATGGATGTCCTTAGGAGAAAAATACAGCCACTCTTAATTTGTCAAAAAACACATGGTGATGGCCATTCAAGAGAGAAAAAGGCCTTCTACTCACCTTCAGTTACATATACAACACTGTGAGGGTTTCTCTTCAGAACAAAGCCATACTCCAGAAGCAGTCGCTGGCTGTCATGAGGTCCATAACATATAAATACTTGTTCATATCTTTGCCATCTTGATTCTGCTTTGATCTCATAACATCTGGTATTTAAATTGAATGCAGCAGTTACCTGCAAGAATGAAAAAAGTTTTTTTTTTTTATAATTTTTCTTATGTGCCACAGACTGCACAGTGCTGCAGCACACAGTTAATGGTCCTTGGTTTGAACATCCAACCTGGGCACAGGAAGTAGTTTGCACTTCTTTCCCATGTCTGTGTGAGTTTTTTTTCTGTACGCTTACATTTTACTCCACTATTCCAAAGACCTATGTCTTTATCTTGACTTGTAATTCTAATTTAACCCTTCGTGAGTGAGAGTATGCAGGAATTTGCCCTGTGATGTTTGCTTCCTTCGGAAACTGCTGACATAGGCTTCAAACTCCATGACTCTCAACTGGATTAAGCATATTTGATAATGGATAAGTGTCCTGACAGGACAAAGTAGACTCGTTATTGTTTTTTATCCATTTGCATGTAGAATTAAAGCAAAAATATGTTGTAAAAGTTACACAGTAGTTCTGACTTCCAAAGGAGGTCTATATAGCAAACAAAATCAGACACACCAAGTACCAAAACTATACACCCTTTTGCTGGAATTTCACCTTCTGTTGATGTACTGTAAATGTTACATCAATACAAATTCAGTATAAATCATCTCAAACCTTTTCCAGCTTTAACAGGATCTTGTAATCAGCAATGTTTAAGGGAAAATCAACTGAGTTCATTTAAGTAATATATTCATCAAAAGCTCACTAACTAGGCTGCACCAGGGTGTACACCTTTTACACTGTTAAAACATATAGGAAGGTAATCAGTACTCAGTCAACATATATTTAAATGATCCCTACGGGTCCTCTTAGCACGGTGCAGGGATGACATTAGTCCACCTGAGAGTAAAAACATATATGTTGCACAAAGATACAGATACAGAAAGGGATTACATGCTGACCGTGTGTATTAAAATTAAGCTGCAGACCAGTTATTTAAACCACAGACCACTTTTCTAAAAGCTACAGATGCACTGGTGTGTCATGCTACATTCACAATTCTTCACCTGTAAATTGCATGGCTACCAGTACAATCCCTACTAACAACTCTGTTCATCCATCCATATTCTAAATGTGCTTATCCAGGGTAGGCCCAGGGGCAGCTGGAGCCTATCTGTGGAAACAACACCTGAACAAGGCACTAGTCCATCACAGGGTGAACACAGACATTCACTTCTGCCGATTTAGTAATGCAAGCTCACCTAACTTGCATGTCTTTGGTCTGTGAGAGGAAAGCTCATGCGGACAAAGGTAGAACATGCAAACTCCATGCAGGGAACACCCAGGACGTGAACCCTGGTCTCCATCCTGGAAGGCATCTGCATTACCACTGCCCCACTGTGCAGCCCAACTCTGTTCATTTGTTTAAAATTAAAAAGAGAAAAAGAATTATCTGTAAAGAGCCTAGAGAATGATCTAATTAGAGAAAATAAAATTACAGCTATTATATCTGCATTTGTACCTTTCTTTTCTAGCCTCCTGGACACCATCTTCAGCAATGCAATTTTCCTTAACCATAAAACATCACAGCAATCATTTTCCTATAGTACTACACACCATGTAATTATGTGAAGTGCGTATACAAATAAAGTAGTTGTTTGTTTCAACTTCAGTTTAATTACAGATATAATGAACAATCTTTGTCATGAGCTAGAGTAAGATTTGGAAATACTACCAAGTCATAACCTAACACAGGACATTTCCAGTTCTACTTCTCCTTATGGCCTACACGTCTCTATTTTGATAGGGCTAAACTAAAGTACACCCATTGATAGGATGCACATGCCCACAGGGTTTAGCTCTCTTGCATAACCAACTGAGCTGTTACACTGCTGTATATCTCAAATTACAAAATTTCAACAAGATAGCGAGGGAGATAATTTTTTAACCGCTGTGATGAACAAAATGTACTTTCTCTGTAAATCAAGTAAAAGAGAAAATGGTATTTTAAGTCCTCTTCTTGAATAAAAAATGTGACATCTTTCACAATACAACATTACCAGTTTCATACAGTTGGGAATTCAAGGATTAATGTGAAAAAAAAAACAAACAAAAAAACCAAACATTCTCACCTGAGTTGTTGAACTATGATTCAACAAGTCCAAATAGGGAGCTAAGGCATATACATCCACATCTCTAGAAAGAAACTTGCTTTGGGTATTTTTCATGTACACAGTGCGGGTATTAACACTAGACCAGGCCCACCTCAGGGCATCAAGAGTGAAGATATCATCAATTTTTTCAGTAAATAAAGGTTGTAGAGAGTGAAAGAACTTTCGGGATGAGAGGTAAAGCTCCTCAACAACAACTCTCTGATCCTTTGCTTTTCCACGCAGAGGTTCAGGAAGCAGGTCTGTAATGTTGGCTGGTAAATAAGCCGCGCAATCAAATGTCTTTGGGAGACTATCTATGTAGGGCTTCCAGTCAGACTGTGTCCCAAAGTGAAGTTCAGCAATTAAAAACACACAGAGGGCCAATAAGGGTGATACAGGAGGCTTCCATCTACCAGGGAAAGAACATAAAAAGTGGCACATTAAAAGTATGCTGCTACAAATTATTAGTAAGAAGGTGGTTGAAGTATTTTGGCATTAATTTGCCTGGTAACAGTGGAGATGAAAAAAGCAGTGTCATGTAGCAAGATATGGGTTACTATTATGACATCTGATGATACATTTAATCCGTCTATCTATTTTACAGTTTTTTTTTTCTCATACTGGAGGGGTTCCGCAGACATAGGGCAGGAACCATTGTGGATGGGACCGCATTCCATCAGAAGTTGCACTAACTCACAAAGTTTAACAATGGTCGTGGGAGGTGTAGTGCTAAAGTAATGGTTGGTCCCTCCTGGTATAAGCACCTTTCCCCCCCCAAGACCCTGAACTAGCTATGGATGCTAGAAGATGGATGGATGCGCGAAAGGGTTGTTTAAAATTGTAACAAAAAATTATGTTTTACTGTGTTATAAATGACATCAAAAACATCATCACTGAGCAGGAAAGTGATTTTACCTTTTAATATAGTCACCCATGTAACTCTTAAGCACTGTTGAAGTTGTTAGTAGGCAGCTCTCTGGTAAAGAGATAATGAGGTCACCAGCCTGCAAGGAAAGACCACACAACATTTTTAAACATTTTTCTTTAAAATTAAAAACACAAAATTATATCAAGGTGCCTTTACTGGGGCCTCACCAAAATCGTATAAACATTTTGAGTTCTGGACCTCACAAAATACTGTGCTTCCAAGTTTATATCCATTCCTTTCTTAACCATGCTATAAACTGCCTTTATTGAAATCTGAACATGGTAACCCAGACTGTTTTTTTGATTAACTCTTTATTGAAAGGCACAAAAGGCCAATATATTACGGTAACTAAAAGCAATTATTTTTACATACAGTGGAACCTTGGGTCACGACCATAATTCGTTCCAAAACTCTGGTCATAACACGATTTGGTTGTGACCCAAAGTAATTTCCCCCATAGGGTTGTATGTAAATACAATTAATCCTTTCCGGACCGTACGAACTATATGTAAATATATATATATATATATATATATATATATATATATATATATATATATATATATACGCTCGCTCGCGCTCTCTCTCTCTCTCGCTCATTCGCTCACGCTCTCTCTCACTCTCTCACACGCTCACACGCTCTCTCTCTCTCGCGCGCTCTCTCTCGCTTGCTCGCTGCACAGGGAATGCACAGGGAGAGACTGAACACATGCAGAAATCATCGGCGCGTACAAACGGGAAGGGAAACTGGCTAGTTCTTCAGCCAAGTATGTGGTCGTGAACAGTAGGAATAGTGTAGAATGGGCAAAAATTGCAGTACATACGTGCAAACCTAAAAGACAGGCCTCTAGCATAGTACAGTTGTTTTCAAGGTGTGGTTCACAGACCACCTACCTGTTTACATTGTGGGTCACATAGGCTACAAAGTGATATTTAATTTGCTCCTTTATGTATTTACACAATTTTAACATACTTACTGTTGACTTACATAAAACTCTTTGTTATCAGTTTACGTTAGAGCATGAGCATGTTATTGCTGAACCAAGATATTGTCATGCATTCAAAGGCATTGTAGTTTCTAGCAACAATATACAAAATTGTCAGTTTAGCTCTTCCTTAATATGGCAGTATTTGTTGTTTTATTAAAATAATGATGTTCCCCAACCTCTGAACTCCTGTGGGAACCTCCCCACTAGTAGGGTCAGAGGGAACACCTCTAAAACAAAAAATACAAGATATCCATCCAATCTTCTAATTGATGCTAAACATTTCTTTTCCTACTTCTCCACAGAGATTACAGTCACTCTCTCTCCCCATGCCTTTTGCAGAGCACTGATCACCCCTCTCTCGCTCCAGGCTATTAATGAGTCCCAACTCATTTTCTCATGGTCCTTTGAGGACCCTTGGGTATTCCAGGGGTGTATGAACCCCCTTGGAATAAACCATTCCAGAAGGATAGACCTGTTTGGTAGGAAAACATTCATGGGCAGATACAGAGTGTACCCTTGCTTAAGTTTTTATCTGCATGCCATTGAAAAAATTAATACAATTTTTGTTAATCCGCTATAATAAACATTAATTTAATTCCAGTAATTCCACTTTTAATCTACATTTTACACCACTTTACCCCTGAGTGACAAAGGAATATTTACTTATTTATCGCTATCGGGCTATTGCCGGACCACCATGCTCCTAAATGAACTTTCCTGCTGTTACAAATGCAGGAAATCCATTAAACAATGCTAATTAAGTATTCAGTCTGACTTTCTTGGCAGCAATAACTATTTTTACTTCTATTCTGCTACATACTGCTTGTGAATTTCCCCCTGGGATTAATAAAGTATCTATCTATCTATCTATCTATCTACTCCCTGTCCCATTCTTATTTCCCTTGATGTCCTTTTAAACTTTGTCTATTTCTCCTATCCAACCATTTTCTTTTCACTGTGCTAACCTCTCATAAATCCACCTAAAATCATCCTACAGAGTTTACGCCTGTCAAATGTAATCCTTTAATCCCACATGTAACACACCCTTTCTGCGTCATCATTGCTTTAACTTTGCCTGACAGTAATTTATCTTCGAGGCCAAGAGGCTATTACAGCCTGTGGAAACTTTAAAACTCAAATCCAGATAGGTTTCAATATTTTGTTAATTTGGTTCTTGCACATATTGTGGTGTTGTTTTATTCTTTTCAGATGTTTTAAAATATATGGAATAAATTCCTTTAATTAGTTTTGTGGTATGGAGTCATTTTTTTTTTCTTAAGAATGTGTTGCATCTAGATGTTGTTATGATTTTTTTGTGCCTTTTCCTTAGTGTTTTTTGGTGATCTGTGTAGCTAAACTGGGGCTTTCACACACTGGGAATCAGATTTTAAATATCACTTTTTCTTCATCTGACTTGAATCATATTCCTGCAGTATCACTTAATTGTGCTAGGAGTGTCAGCTATTGCCAAGGCAATGCTCCCAGAATTCCACTGGAGTGCTCAATGCATAGTCTCACAAGTACAACCTACACATTTTGGTCCATTCCATTCTCATTTATTTGTCTTATATCAGTGTTCTGACTTTCTTTTCATTCAGTTGTTTCCTGGTTCTTGTCCTATGTTTCTGGCTTAGCAAAAGACTTGTTAATCTTTTTGGTATTGACCCCTGCTTGTATTATTTTCAACATTGTTTAATCACCTGATCCTTTTAAATAAAATCTTTTTCACATACTCTTAGAAACAGGTGCATAGCCATTTTGAGCTAGATGTTTGTTTATGTTTGTGCTTCTTACTAATCGGGACTCGTAGGATATGACTTCACTGTTGTGTTGGTATAGAGGCCAACTTCACGCACTTCTTGGTTGTCAAAGATTCTGGCTACTCTAAACAAACGTTTATGGTGGTAGATAGTGTTTGAAAAGATTCCTTGGTCCAGGATATTTACTGTCTCTTTGTTTTCTTGTTTTGGTTAATGTTTTTTGGATTGGTTTATGTTTAACTTTGACATCATTTGAATTTTGTCCCTGAATTTGTCTTTCCTTACCTCCTGGTCCATACTGCTAAACCTAGCCTGTTCTAACCAGATACAAGAAAATGTTAGTGTTGTAACCTAAATATACCAATACAAGTGAAAACTTTGAACACTTCTACAGCAAAATGCCCAGGATGGGGTGAACAGCCAGTTCACCTAGGTCTTCAGGAGTGTGACTGTGTTTGACTTTGTCTTCTGAATTTGTTTTTTTGTTATAAACGACCATTTAAGTTTTGATCTAATTTTTGATCTATTTTAAATACCTTCAATTTGTTTGATAATATTAATAGTGACCTTGATGAATATGTATGGACCTTATTCAAAAATCAATATGTTTAATTAAAAAATTACTTTTTTTTAGATACCATTGCCCCACTTTGTGGAATTTATTTCCCCAATGCAGTTAAACCAAATAACTGTAGAATAATTTGGCTGTGTGAGTATAAATAACCTTATTTGCTGGAAGGTCATTCTTTCTGGTGGTAGTAATTTATAATATGGCAACAACATCTCAACTTGGTACCTTTCAGTAAAAAAAATTAAAGGTTAGTAAATCTGGAAAATTTACCTGAAAAGTTCCTTGAAGTGCAGTCATAAAATACATCAAGCACTGTGATGAAACTGACTCTCCTATGGATTGTCAAAGGAAATGCAGTCTAAGAGTGACTGCTGAGGAGCACAAGTAACACCAGCCTACATGTTAGAGCCGGTCCACGGAAATAACTACTGAAGAGCCAAATAAGAAATGACTTGCTTGGGTCAAGAAACACAAGTGGTGGACATCAGACCAGTGGAAATCTGCCTTTTGGTTTGAGGAGTCCAAGTATTAGACTTTTGGTTACATCTGCCATGTCTCTGTGTGATGCAGGTAAAGTAAACAGATGATGTCAGTATGGGTAGCTCCTATAGGCACGTGGGGGGGGAATGGTGTGAGGCTCTGGGGGGTGATTTATTTAGAACTGAAGGCATACTTAACCAGCATGATTACCAGAGCAGTCTGCAGCAACACACCATCTCATCTGATTTGCAATTAGTGTTATCATCATTTGTTTTTCATCTGGACAACGCAACAAAACATACCTCAAGGTCGTGTAAGAGCAGAAGAATGATGGAGTGCTGTTTTAGGTGACCTGGTTTGGGATGACTTTGACAGGATAGTGAAGGAAAAGCAGCTAATAAGTATTCAGCATATGTTGAAACTCCTTAAGACTGTTAGAAAATCATCCAAGGTGTCTGTCTCATAAAGATGCTTGAGACACTGCAAGTACACAAACTGTCCACCACACTTTTATATCACTGCATATTTTCATATGTGTTCTTTTATAGTTTTAGCATTTGTATTATTCTAAAATGTAGAAAATAATAAAAATAATGGAAAAATCTTTGTGAGCAGATGTATCCAAACATTTCCTGCCCGTAGCTTAGAAATTGGTAAAATGTTCCTTGTTCCACGACACTTTTGGGAACAACAGGCTTGAGAATATTTATGGATTCAGACATTTTCTGCTTATTTTTCCTAAATTAATCTGGAAAGATTGACAAAATTCAATGTGTTCTATTAATCATTGGTAAAACCTCAAAATTAAGTACCCTACAATTCTTTATTGCATCAAAATGAAAATACTTTTCCTAGCCACAAATGTGTTTATTTCGCTTAAACATGTATTACCTGCAATTCCTTTGTGGTCATCAAACCTCTTCCAGTATCTAAAATACAGAAAAATATATTTAATACATGATAAATCATTTTGACTTATTGTCCAATGTTTGTATGAATTTTCCAATATTTTGTTCAAGACTGTAGAATGTTGATGGATATTCAAAAGGTCACCTTCTTTACCAAGTGACAATTTTCACACAGTGATACAAAGTATCATACAAAGTATGGGATTGCAAGGTCTTTCATTTACGGTTGTATAATTAGATTCTAGGAGTAAAAGGATTTAATTTAATTTAATCACTAAGTTTTCCTTGTGATGAAAAGTTTTATTTTGCTGTAGCAGTACTGACTTCCAAAGTTTCAGCAGAGAAGTTCACAACAACAATCCAACATCCACTTAATCCAGTTCAGAACTGCGGGGGCCAGAACCAATAAGGCACTAATAAACTCTGGATGAAACACCAGGCCAAAACACAGCACATTCCCACACAAAAACGTACAGTAAATTAACCTAACATGCATGCCTTGGGGATATGCTGAGGACTACTGGCATGGTAAAAACATGAAAACTCCTCAGCAACAGCCACTGGCTGGGATTGGACCCCAACACTCTGGAGTTATGTGGCAGCAGTGCTAAAGAGTTACACACCATGCGGCCTGGGCACATTGATAAAAACACAAAACTTCTGGACCAGTGCACCCATGTGCATGTCCACAGATCATACTGGGATCTGTAGTCCAACTGGGCCACCCTTCTAGGTTAGGGAGACCTGCCCCTAATTTAAGAGTCTTCCACTTGAACCAGAGGTGCCTAATTCGGGCAACGTCCTCAAACTGGAAGTGCTCCTGGGCTCAGGATAAAAGAGGCTGCCTACCTCATTCAGGGAGTTAGAGTCAAGAGAAGAGTAGGGTGACACTCATCTAGTGAGGAATGTTGGAAGGAGAAGGAAAAGAGATACATTTGTTTTGTATTTATAACAAGTAGCCTGAACAAAGGCGCAATGTTTAATTAAATAAGCCCATTTCAAACTGGAACTTGTGTGTGTTCAGTTGTGTCTTGTGTTTGGGACTCCAAGGCGTCCCCTAATGGTAAAAATGTACATGTATAGATTAAGCATTAAAGTGTGAACAAATGTTAAAAATAAACACATTCATAACACAATGAGCAACAAGCAAACTAATGCCACAGTTAGTTAGTTAGCTGCTGAGTTAGTGTCATGCAGATGTTTTTTTAGAAATCTCTCAGATACTGTAATCTGGGCCCAATAGACCGCTCTACCTTAGAGACCTACTTTGAGAAGAGACCCTGTTCCTACAGATTCTAAACACAATTTAGAGTAAGGGGAAGGGGAAAGCAAAACATGAAACAATATAAAGAAAGGGACTGGAAAAAATACAAAAAAACATACCAAACAAAATAAACACAGGGATGAGGCAATGATACAGAATGCATCCTGCAAAAGGATAGTCTTGACGCAAGGTGAGGTCAGTATATCCTCTGGCCCTTTGGGACATAGAAGTAGACTAAGCACACTTGAGAACAGATGGATTGATAAAGTCAAACTCAAACTGTCATGCAAAAAAAAAAAAAAACTTTAGGTTTTAATCTTTTACCTGGAAAGCTGGCTGGCAAAAGATGACAAGATGTGAATCCCCTCAATTTCAACCATCTTCGCAGCTGAACATATTCTAGTCTATAACTCAGGTTAACTAAAGAATAAAGAAATACAACATTTTTGTTAAAGAATGTGATGGCACACAACACTTCTGCTTCTTCTGCAGAGGTCTGTAGTTATAGTTTGTGCCCTGTTGGAAGATGATTGGATGTTAACTCAGCTGCTGCTCATTCGAACAGTAATCAGGTGTCTCAACACATATGAGAGAAGAGTTAAATATCAGTGAGTAGGAAAGGTTTAGCAAAAAGGAAAAGAATAATAGGGGAAAATATTGGAAAAATAACAATGGAATTTTTTTTTCCAAAAAGAGGGAAATCAGACATACATTTGCTAGGCACAAACGTTTGTGACATCTCCATGATTTCCTCTCTACCATCAGACCAGTCCATATTTCTAAGTGGACTTGTACAAATATAATGTCTATTGTAGCCATGCATTTTCTAAACCTACTTTCAGGTGCTAGAACTTTTCCCATCTCTGAGCATAAAAGGATATACAAATCCTGGCCTGGATAATGTCATGTCACAGAATGGCAAGTGGTTCCTTAGAGAAAACCCTTTGAAAAACTGAAAGAACATGTAAAATTAAACCAAATCAGGGGTCTGTACTGCATAAATTACCAACATAACTTGCTGCACCAGTATACAAAGACCATCTTAAAAGTCACACTAGAAAAATTCAATCCACTTATCTATCTAACCATCCACTTCTTGAACCTGTTTAACCTATTTGGGTCATCACTGTAAATTGCCATTGTTTGTTTGGCATTTTTCAAACATTTTAATAACATTTTACAAGTGTTTTCCAGGTGATTTTCAAGAGTTTTCAAAGAAGTGTTTTGCAGAAAAAACATATTTGACATTTCCTGTCACCATGTTGTGGGGTTGTGAGGTGTTCTATGGTTGTGAGATTGTTGTGTCCGAATGACTTCAATGACTTAAGTGCTGTTAACTCTGGTGATTGCAGTACTGCAGAAGAGGTGTCATCAGTGTTTTGTGCATAGATATTGGGTTCACCCTATTCTGCCACAAAGAGTGTCTCAAGGACAATTCTGTATCCACTATGAAGAACTCAAGACAGTTTCCTGAAAAATTCCAGGATTACACACGGATGTCAAGAAGCACTCAGGTACAGTGATATCATAAAGATACTATTGCATATTTACAAAAGTGTATTCCTACAACTGAGAAAAATGATTGCTTTATTTCACAAAGATATTTCCTTCTGTGGTCGGTGCAACATCGTGCACCCTCTTGCTCCGTCAACATTACCATTTTCTTCTAGTTTCAATGAGCTGCTTCACTTTTTGCACATCCAGGAAGAGACAGTGACCTCCTGTAAAACACTGCAAAAACACCCTTTGTTTTTGTTTTTTATTTATCCAGCTTTTTGCTAGCATTACCATTTATTTTAATGGAGCAAGCATTTTGGGAGAACCACTCAAACTGCAGCAGGGGTTTTCTAAACCACTCATTGTGAAAATGCTTAGACGTGAACAGTGTCATTGAGAATAATGGCAAATAACTTTACAAGTGGTTTAGGAGCATTCTGGTCTACTGCTAAAACACTTAGGTATGAAAGGTCCCTTTCATGGGGACTCATATCACATCCTGGCAGCACTGGCTGCCAGTTCACCACAGGAACATTAACTCAATTAGACAAGACCAATGTAGGATCACCGATTAACCAAGCACTCAAGTTTTTGACATTGACAAACAAAACTCCCAACATCCATTTTGTGATACAGTAAATGATTACTTATTATTTTCAAGTGGCAAAACAGTGGTACAGTGAACACCTCCAGAGTCCTGAGTTCTGATATTCGCCTGGGAACTCCAATCCAGGTGGTTTCATAGTGTGGTGAGAGCAGCAATGCACTGTAATCAACGCATGCTCCAAACCTCTTCCTCCTCCTCCTAGCTGTGCAGTTACCCATTCTCTCCATGTCCGCATGTGTTTTCCTCCCAAATGCAAAACATGTACTGTATGTGCCTGGTTAATCAATAATTCTAAATAGTCAAGTGTGTCAGTATGGTATGGATTAGTTAGCTTCAGAGTGGCTGCAGAACCCCAAAATCTTATTCCTGGATTAGGTGGATTTGGTTTAATACAAAATAAGTCCCCAAAAAAGAAAGGACAGAAAAAGCATGACTTTGTAGAAATGAAAAAAAATGTGTTTTCATATCATAGCACACTACATACAACAATGACAGTATGTAATGGTCACACTTTGGGTGCATCAACTCATCAAAGCACTTTTCTGCAGAAGCTTACCTCCTGTGCCTACATGTGTCTGTTTGTCTTTCTTCTTCCTTTTCCTGCCAGTCCTCCCCAGGTTTTTTTTCATTCTTGGAAGTTCTAAAGAAATCAAAAAAATAAAACACATTTTACATCATTCTTCCATAAACTCCTTTACAGGACATGTTAAGATTTCTGCACCTTTTCACTTTTTAATTACTTGTAGTACAATATGTAGTAATGCTGCGGACTCAGAGCTCCAGAAAAGTTTGAAACCCGCAAAGCTTACTAACTGTGTGGAGTTCACATTTTCATCCTGTGTCTGTATGAAGTCTCCTAACATAACCCAAACCTATGCATCTTAGTTTTATCAGTGACTTTAAATTGGCCCAGCCTGAGTGTGTGTAAATATGTTTGCCGAAAATAGACTGGTGCCCAGTATAGTCTTGTTTCCTGCATTGCACCAGATGTTTGTTATTTTTTTATTTTGTCTGGGTAACCTGTGTGTGAGTGGTCCCTGAGTTGGACCAGTATCTAACCCAAAGTTGGTTTCTGCATTGTGCTCAATGCTGCCAAGATGGAGTCTACGACCAGCAAACAGTGAATTGAACAAGCTTTATATTGATTAGAAATATGAATGGAAGGATACGTAGAAGTAAGTCACCATATAATGCATGTGAGACTTCCACCTTTAAATCTCTGCAACAGATGATAGTTTGAAAATGGATGTCTGAGCTGGATTCAGCTGTTTGCTCTTGTCAAAAAATCTACGATCAGTCTGTGAAAGGTGCCAATTCAATTAAGTCAAGTTAAGGAGATTCCCAGAAACTGAGCGACTGAGGCCAGTGAAGCTGTAAATTCAAGTCACAGATTTTGGTTCTCATGACCACAATTAGGGGCTCACCTCTAGCATTCTAAATTTAAGTCATGCCACTTTCAAAAGATAGAAAAAAAAGGCAATGATGCCTGCCACAAGGGCCTGATATTGATACTGACAGTGCAGATATAATCACTGAAATCAGACAGTATATCAGAATCTATACTAATAAAAGGCAAAGCCCTCACTGACTCACTCATCACTAATTCTCCAACTTCCCATGTAGGTAGAAGGCTGAAATTTGGCAGGCTCATTCCTTACAGCTTACTTACAAAAGTTAAGTAGGTTTCATTTCGAAATTCTACGCGTAACGGTCATAAATGGTCGACAACGTCCGGCATGTTAAACTTTCTTATTTATGGCCACATCTTCACAAAATTTGGTAGGCAGCTTCCCTGCGCTAACCGAAACTGATGTATGTACTTATTTCGGTGGTATGACGCCACTGTTGGCCGAAATTCTGCGCGTAACGGTCATAGCGGTCGACAACATCCGCCATGTTAAACTTTCTTATTTATGGCCCCATCTTCACGAAATTTGGTAGGCAACTTCCCTGCGCTAACCAAAACTGATGTACATACTTATTTCGGTGGTAGGACACCACTATCGGCCGCCATATTGAACTTTCCAACAGTCTTTGTTACTTATGGGCTCATCTTCAAGAAATTTGGTACGCGGATTCCCAACGCTAACTGAATCCTACTTATGTACATATATATGTCCATAGCCTGTAGCTCGGTCGCCTTGTGAGGTGGCGTTGGGTCCCCCATCCCCACGCCTCCCACGTAGTTGGCTGCCTGCCTATATAAGGCCATCTGTCGCTCCGGTCTCTTCATTCCCTTCCTTGCTTCGCAACGGTATTCACGTCTCCCTGCTGATAACTGCAGCCTTTTTATTTAATCCATGGCTTCTCCGCTGTTTTATTGTTCGTTTATTACGATTATAGTTATGGTGTAGGTATTTTAGATTTAGTTTACATTGTTCAGGTACCCATTTCCTTTATCGTTCCAACCGTACCCCCATTAACATGTCTATCAAGGTGATCACCATCAATCAAAGAACTGTCACTTACCAAGTGGTTTCCATGCCCGGAGATGGCGCCTGTCTTTTCCATTCTCTGTGTTACATATTGCACAGCCATATCAGGCTCACTCTTGATATCCGGAAGAACATTGTGTCTTATGTATTGAATGACTGGGACAGGTTCAAGGTGTGGACTGATGACGGTACAGGAGATAATTATACTACACAGGAGCACTATAAGAGTGAAATGCTTAAGCCCTTCACTTATGGTTCTGCATATGAGTTGATGGCTGCTGCTGAACTGTTCGGTTGTCGCTTTCAAGTGTATTGAAATGGCCAAATATTTTACACCTTTGGACAACCGCCAATGCCTCTTACAAAGCCTTCTTCAAAATGTTTACCCCAATCTACGAAATCTCCACGAAAACGATGTCATGGTTGAGGGAGAGAGCTATCCTGACACCAAGAAATAACATGACTACGACAATAAACCACATTTTACTTAAAAAACTATCTTCACAACTGAAAACATATCAGTCTGTGGGTTCAGTTGTAGAAGTGGAAGACACGGTGCATTATCCGGTAGAGTTTCTCCACACTCTGAATCCTCCAGGCACTCCTGAGCATAATCTAATTTTGAAGGTTGGGGCACCAATAATGTTACTGAGAAACTTACAGTCACCGAAACTTTGTAACGGCACGAGACTTCAGGTCACGTGTCTGCAAAAGAACCTAATTGAGGCAACTATTTTTACTGGCAGTGGCTCAGGGGAGAGAGTTGTTATTCCTCGCATCCCCGTTATACCCTCTGATCTCCCATTTCAATTCAAACGTCTCCAATTTCCAGTAAGTCTCTGCTTCGCAATGACAATTAATAAGTCTCAGGGACAGACCCTACAAAAGGTTGGCATTGATTTGAGGTAAGATTGCTTTTCACATGGCCAACTGTACGTTGCATGCTCAAGAGTAAGCTCAGCTCACAGCTTGGTCATATTACAACCGGAGGGCCGAACTGACAATGTGGTATACAAACAGATCTTTAACAAATCTTTATTGGTATATTTTCCCTCTGTTTAAAAAGGTTTACTTTTCTTCTTAATAAAAATTTTAAGACAGTACTTCACTGCTGCAAAGTGCAGGTATTTTGCTAGTTTACAATAAATCCACAGAGTCATTTGTCTAATCTTACAGTGAAAAGTCACATTTTCACTTAGAAAGGAACCAAAAAAAAATCACTTTTGATATCTTGTGTTCCAGATCATCAGTAGGACACCTCTTGTTAATAAAATAAAATTTTCTGTCACAATATGTAATAGCACATTAATAGTGGTTAGTAATGTGGACTCTTGGCCCAGTCACTGTCAGCATAGAGTTTGCACATTCTCCACGTGGCTACATGGGTTTTCCTTTCATATGTGACTGAAATGTGAGTCAGTGCAGGTTTGTGTGTGTGTGTGTGTAAGTGTGCCCTGTAATGGACTGGTACCTAATCTAAAGCACAGACCACTAGTGACATTGAGCTGGATTAAGTGGGTTCACTTATGGATGGGTGGATTATGATGTACTTATGCTGTCTAACTTTTACAAGCAGTGGAGGTTTTTGCAAGAAGAAAGAGTACTGCAGATCACAACATTGGGTTCCCAGCTGAATTCCCAGAAATGGAGGTTTTACAATATTATTGTATCATTCAATTCTACAAACCTGTTTTCTCCATTTCAGGGTCACAGGAAGTTGCTTCTCCAAAAAAAAAAAAAAAACTGAGAAAGGTTCTGGCTCAACACAAGCCAGCACTGGAAAAAACAATCCACAAGATAAACAAATGGTTTATGCTCTTATTTATAAGAAACACAATTCTATGGGTGCATAAAATTTGACAAAAAAATGAATTTGGCAAATGCGTGTTGGATGTACAGAATGGAAATGCAAAAATAAAGACATACTGGACAGGCTGCAATTTGGATATAGATAGCAGCATCTAGAGCAGCGTGGTTAGCGTAACCATATATCCCGAGTTTAAATCCCACATCATTGTCTGTGTGAAGTTTACTTCATTCCCTTTGTGTGTGTGTATTCACTTTCTTTATCTGTTTTCTAAACCAGTTTATTTTAATTCAGGATTGGGTGAAAGTGGAGGAGCTGGAAAGTCAGCAATCACCATATCTTTGACTGAAAACATATAAAGACATATGGACATGGTGCAAAATACACTCTGACAGCTACCAAACTGGGACATGAAAGCAAGAATGAGAAGCAGTGAATAAACACAAAAAACTGTGCTATTGTTAGAACAATTTTGATTTGTTTTTGCTTATTGGTACCAAGACAAATTATATGAATATGGATGTATAGCCAAATCTTATTACATGAATTAAATGAATCATCTAGACACTATTTTGTACCTTTCTTTGGAAACTTTTGTATTTCTCAATTACAGATTCCGAAACATAAATGTAGGAAATGTCTTTGAATAGGAGAGATCATTTAGATTTACAAATTCTGGCACAAGGTGAGGTAGGAGATACATTATAATTGGAAGCAACTTTAATTTACAGGAAATAATGTACAGGAAAATATGGACTTTCATTCAATGTATGCTAACCAAGCATACATTTATTTCTGAATCAGCTTATTCCTATCAGCATTTCGCACATGGTAAGAACAAATCCTGGAAGATTCAAAAATATGGGTTTTCAAATTTGGACGACACTGATAGCGGGACAATCAAAATATTACAGAACTGAACTAAGTCATAACCTTAGATCTTCAAATCAGTGTCTGCTTATAAGTCCAAGAGTTAAACTTAAAAGAAGTGGTGAGGCAGCCTTCTGCTGTTATACACCTAAAATCTGGAATACTTTACCAACAGAAATTTGCCAGGCTAAAACAGTGTATTTTAAAAAATTACTAAAAAACATTACTTAATTACCTATCTTAAGCATGGCTTTCTCATGGCTACATTTTAGTGTATCCTTTTCTTTCTTCATCTTGTAATGCACTTTGAGCTATGCCATATCTATGAAAATGTGGTATATAAATAAATGCTATTGTTGTTGTTGTTGAATATGGAATGACAAAGACAGATGAAAATGAGCTTATTGGTTTGTGGCGGTTTCTGTACAGAAGAATATGCACCATTTAATTTCTGCCCCTTTCCAAAAATACTTTTAAATTATATATTTTATTACTTTAAAGAATTACCAAAAACTACCCCAGGCTATTTAAATGCAATTCTTTTTATATAAAGTGTAAGGTATGATAAATTGATAGAAAATATAGTAAATAGCTTTCTTTACTTGGTAAATATCACATACATATTGTATGTCTAAATTTTAAAATGTTAGACGTGATAAACTAGTAAAAACACAAAGACAATAAAAATAAGAATGAACTTCGGCTCTTTTCTTGACAGTTTGTAATGGTAAACTCTGAATCTCTCCTTTACTTAATGGTTTAGCTACTGTAGTTCTTGTATGTAAATAATTCTTTGTGTTAGTAATAATACTACTGCATTTTAAAATTGGTAAAACATAAACGTATTGTATTTTGACAGCAGCTACCAACAACGTAGACAAATAATGCATCAGGAGTAACGAAGTGGTATATTTCATTTACAATTTTTTACGTATGCGGACTACAATACACTGTACTGCACTAGCTACTCCTACTCAGAGGATAGTACAGCGACCATTACATCCTCCACACAGAAGACGGCAGTAAAACTGAAATTCTGAAACAAGAGGCAGGTCATTGTCCTGTACGTCATCAACGTGAGTCGACTGAACTGTATGCATGCGAGGACAGCAGGGATTCGGCAGTTAGCACGTTTTAGAGAAGTTGACATTACATAGATATAGAGGTGCATCTATGTGCATTTAAATAAACGTCCCGAACATCGGACTTAACTTACCACGCATGCCATGCTTTATAAGTCAGGATTCTTTCAGTTTTTCAGTTCCAGAAACGTTCCACAATCTCCTCATAAAATTCAAAAGCATAGCAATGTCTTCTTGAAGCGCTTTTTTCTGGAAACTTTACAGTAAATCCGATTCGAAGTGGTATGGCCCAAATTACCCTGTAATAATGTATTGGACAGTTTCTTACCAGAAAAAAATACAAGTCTATGACGTAGGATTACACGCTCGACTTCTATAATTGTGTGGGTTTATCCAACTCGGGGGTGGGGTTTACGAAGGAACGCCCCATCATGTGACTTTCCCGTGCAGAAATTGTTTACTTGGTCGGGCCCCAGCCGCCGAGTGTTTGAGCGCCGACTTTTATTTATTTGGCTTTGCGTTAGGGATATGCATGATGGAACAGAAACGAAGTGTGTTTACATTGAGAAATAGCATATATTGTTCCAGTTCAGGAAGGCATGGAGCCTGAGTCACTAACGAAGCATGGATTGGTCAAGTTAGGCCTTTTCACGGTACACGCATACAGTGTTACAGGAAGTCATTGTATAAAAAGACCGACTTTTACCATGTTTCACTTATCCAGATGGACGACAAAGGCAGTTTTTACTTGTAATGACGCTAACTGAAATTTAGATTGCGGTCTGGGCAGTAATGAGACGCCACCTGCTTCTTGTACCTTCTAAAAAAATTACCTTGGCTGATTACGGTCACGTGGTTGTTTACAACTCCAAACCCGAATTCTCTGCGTGCTCCTGCACTTTAGCCCGCCGTTGTAGTTACGTCGGTTGCACAGTACAGTAGGCAGATCGTCTTATTTGGACGACTCGTTTCTAAACTGTTCATTTCTTTTCGAGAACTGTTTTCGGCTTTGCAATATGAGCTGCCCCAAAGTAGCAATGGTGACGGGCGCCAACAAGGGCATCGGCCTGGCTATAGTAAGGGCTCTGTGTCGCCAGTTTGCTGGGCACGTATATCTAACTGCCCGAGATGAAGGCCGTGGCATGGCCGCGGTGCAGACCCTGGAGAATGAGGGACTCAGTCCCCATTTCCACCAGCTGGATATCACCGACCTGAGCAGCATCAGGAAAATCCACGACTTCATGCGAGACAAGTACGGCGGAGTCGATGTGCTTGTCAACAACGCAGCGGTAGCCTTCAAAGGTACAATAATTCAGTTTTACTGCAAATTTTACGGTTGTAATTCTAGTGAAAGAGTCGCCTTCAAGTTAACTACAGCGACATTACCCCAAAACATCAAGTCGCGGTTGTGAAGTCATAGCTTCCTTAGTTAATACTACTCGGTCAATCAACGTGATATCAACACAGGCCTACCTACTAACTGATTGCTTCATACTTTATGGAGATAGTGTTGCTCACAAAAAGTGTGCCAGATTTTAGGTTTGTATATTCATTATTTTATTTTTCGTAATACAGTGGCTTTTAAAAAGGGGCGTGGTACTGAAAAAAAGGACTATCCCATACATCAGAAGTGGATTTTTCTTTAGTATTAGATGCCTTTTACGTCTAAAATAGTTGGTCCACAGCTGCATATTTGCCAATTTATGGCTTTCTGAAGATTGTATAAAAATGTCGTTTTCGCGCTGTAGACAAACTTTGGCCTTCAATTACTCATTTTATGGTTCTTCTATAGCAAAGTGGTGCCCTTATGAAAGAAGTTGAACTTAATAATGCAAAAAGCATTTCAAATGGAAATAAATCATTTCACATCTGTGTTTCAATACAATACTGGCAATGTATGACAAAGTCAACCATAAAATGAAGTATATCACCTGAAATAGCATAATTTCATTATTAAATACACAATATAAACGTGAAACCTTCATCCAAACTATATTTACCAAAGTTTCAAACAGAAATGTAAAGAACAGAAGCTTATCATTTATAATTACATATTGGTGTAATACCATTTTTAAAATGTATCAATGAATTCATACATGTATTTTATGTGTAAATATAGCTTTTTTCTGCCAAACCCAATTCTACAATTTTAATAAACTGCAAAAGAAATAGTGTCTACTTAGAGTTTTAACAATGCAGACATCATTTTCTGCTTCATTTGGAAGTTTATACTTCTTGCCCAATGATGTAAGATGTGCATCATATACTACTATATACAGTGCATCCGGAAAGTATTCACAGCGCATCACTTTTTCCACATTTTGTTATGTTACAGCCTTATTCCAAAATGGATTAAATTCATTTTTTTCCTCAGAATTCTACACACAACACCCCATAATGACAACGTGAAAAAGTTTACTTGAGGTTTTTGCAAATTTATTAAAAATAAAAAAACTGTCAAATCACATGTACGTAAGTATTCACAGCCTTTGCTCAATACTTTGTCGATGCACCTTTGGCAGCAATTACAGCCTCAAGTCTTTTTGAATATGATGCCACAAGCTTGGCACACCTATCCTTGGCCAGTTTCGCCCATTCCTCTTTGCGGCACCTCTCAAGCTCCATCAGGTTGGATGAGAAGCGTCGGTGCACAGGCATTTTAAGATCTCTCCAGAGATGTTCAATCGGATTCAAGTGAACTGGTCAGTTCAGCAGTCTCTACCATGCAAAATGCAGTTGTGAATGTTTGTTTTTTTTTGCTTTCCATGTAGACTACATTTATACCATAATGACCCTACAATGAGAAAATGCTCTTTCAAAGTCATAGGTTATTAACAGGAGTGAAGAGATCCTAGCTAAAATATATTATTTGAGAGACTCTGACATAATTACTGTTGGGCAAGTGTGGGCTCATAGACTGCCATTGCTTTTGTATATATTTTAAAAACAGAATGGATGCTGATTGAAGCCAAGCACTGTCTACCCTAAACAGCCCACCCACTTTAAACTGCAATATTTTCCCATATCCACTTTCATTTTTTTATAAGGGCATGTAGGAGGAAGCCTTGATGTCCAGTGGTTGAACATGAAGGCCTGACACAGGGGCATGAGTCCAAAACTTTGGCACTAACCACTTGCATCACCATGCACTCTTATTAATCTAAATACCAAAATACAATCTAGCTTATACACTCAAAAAGTATTTAAACAAAAATAATAATATAAAAAGGATGTAAAGGAAAATATCTAACACAGAAAAAAGATTCCACATGAATGTTGATTTCCCATGCATATGATACTTTAAACAATGTGCTACTAAAATGAGTATTTACTGCCCATTAACAGTAATTAAGGGAGTATCTGTATTTGTTATTTTGAACTTTCTTCAGGAAAATCAAATTATAACATTTATCTTGCATTAAACAATATAAGCATCATTGATTCTGCTCATTACCCATCACTGGGAGTTTTCAGTTTTACCTATTTTGTGGACAGTAAGCAGTGTTATTGGCATGACTGATGTACTACATCAAGGCACATTGCACATACTCTTTTGTCTTCAGATTTTTCAGATCCATCTTGAATAATTTTTTACATTCACATGCTTTAAAGCATGAAATATTTGCATCACCCTTGCTTGAATGATGTAATTATTAATTGAAATGTTCACAGTTTACTAACTGGGTATCTTTTTGTCCAGCAAATCTGCACAAATTTGGAAAGCCTTCTCCTGCGTGTCTCTATGCCTACACATGCCATTTTGCAATTGTGCCATTTCTAAATGTTCTGTTACAAACTCTTCTGTCTGATGAATGCTAATCTGTGCTTCAGAGTCTTGGGTTCAAATCCCAGCACATTTATTGTCGGTGTGGATTTTGCATGTTCTTCTGTTGTCTTTCTAGGTTTTTCTTCAGGTACTCCTGGTTCACTCCTGAAAAGACATGCTTGTTGGATTAATTGGCAACTCTAAGATGGCCCTCATGTGCCAGTCAATAATGCTGCCTCCTCCTTCTAAGATGGTTTTCGCTACAGGTCTGATGATGATGTGATCTAAATCAAGATCCTGTCTCAGTCAGTTCTAGGGGAAGCAAATTTATTGGATCTACATTTGTGTTTTGACCTTCTACTCACTAACACTACTAAAATTCCCCACATGCTCAGTGCTTTAAGTAACTGGTCATTAATAGAGTTTTATGCCTGCTTGACTGTTGGTATATGTCTGTGAGCACACAGGATGGAAATTTCTTCACACAGTCAGCATGCATTTCTGAGGGAATCACACTACCGTTAAAGACATACCCAGAACATTTTCACTAATCCTCTGCCTCATGGTCATCCAATGCTTAAACCCTCATGGTGCTTTTTGAAGTAACCCAAGGCACATTGACTCCAACTTGCTGACCATAAATTTGGTCCAAATATTTTAAATACTGCCAACTCAATAGAAACCACATCCATTTTCTGAAGAAGGAGCTGGAAAAGAATGATGTAGAAAAAGGCAGCAAAGGTGGAAAACTGAGAGATCAGAGAGAAATTACAAGCAATGCTGCCGTTTGGTTATGCTGTTGATATGTAATGCACAAGGCTGCCTGTGGTCATTGATTCCTCTTCACTATGGAAAGGTGATCTATAAGATACTTGTATGTACTTTATTTTTGTTATAGGCATGCAATTGACCTCATATTTCTCTAAAATAGCCAATAAAAGGCTGCAAATACTTATTTTTTACGAGAGAGGCAGGTATGACATAATGGTGCAGTAATTAGGGCTCTTACCTCGCAGCTATAGAGTCCTCAGTTTTAATCACAGCCCAGTTACAGTATGTGTAGTTTGTAAATTTCCTACATGTCCGCATGTTGTTCCTTCTGTTTTTTTGTTCTTGGTAATTTGATTCTACTGTGATATCCAAAAGATGTATAGGTTTGGTTGACTGACGATGTCAAATTGCCGAATGTGAGTGTGTGTGCATGCATGTTCTCCACTGGACTGACAATTCCTCTTGCCTTACACCCAGTACACTCTGGGCTCCCAAACCCTGAATTGAATATGTAGGATTATAAAGTTAAAATGTACTGTATTCATATACATGAGTGAAAAAGTCACCGTAATTGCAAGATTTAGTTGTGTTATGTGTGACATAATGGAATTGTAAGTAGCACTCTCCCTCACACTGCATAGAGTCCAGGTTTGATAGACAAATGGAGGGTTGTCTGTTTGCATTTTTTACATTAGAGAGTTTACATGAGATTTCTTTTTCAAATGCATTTTCACTTCACTGAGATTCCCAAAACATGCAGTCAGGTGATTTGGTGGATTCAAGTGCACATCTCACACTGTATGTTGCCACACATGTGTGAGCAGGGGACAGCTTCAGAGCTTGTATATTGCTTGCAATAAATACCACTCTGAGTCCTGGGTTGGCACTGTCATTCACACCCTTCCTTGTTTTGCTCTCGGAATGGAAGATCGAAGGCTCGAGTAATAGTAATGTCACCTCCACTTCTGCCAACAATCATGCCTCTTCTCTGCCTCTTCCTCCTGGAATCTTTCAGATTGAAATATAAAATAATCCTAGTTTATAGTGTGTTTTTTATGGCAAGGCTTGAAAATTGCCTGCTCAATAACTAGTTCTTACCTTCTGTGTAACAATGTCAAAACCGAAATGTGCACAAACGCTCTTCATAAATGTGGATAGAGCATTTTATGTCTATATCTTTACAGCACGGGTAAGGTTACAAGTATATCATTAATGGTAATGTGGGAATGTAATGTATTTTTATGCAATTACTAATAAAATTGATTTTGTTGTGTTCTATTAGATGGTGCAGACAGAAAATTACCAGTACTTGCCCTCATGACAGCAATGATGTATTGTCAGGAAAAATGTTGCAGTATTCTGTTGTATCAGTTCCTCCCATTTCTAGTCATGGTATTAATAATGGTTACATCAGATTATCAATGATTAAATGAGATGCTGATTGCATTGCATACACCATACCAAAATGTTTTTAAATTTTGTAATTCTGATCATGAAAGATGAAAACCAAGACCAAAAAAAAAACACAAATGTACCTACTGTATATTATTACTTGTTAATACTGTATTATACACACCCATTATTTAAGAATGAACAATTAAATTCATACCATTTGCTCAACAATTTGTGCCTGCAACCAGGGTTTGCATGAATTGTTTTGTGAGTTCTGATATCATCAGTGCTCTTTAAAGATAGAAACTAGCCAGTAAACAATCTGAGCAACTAATAAACTGAATCATTTATTTAAAAATTATAAAATAACTAGAAACTTCTAATCAAATTTAAATGGGGGTGTGCAATTTACGATATGCACCAATCATAAATGAATGTAAAATGGTGTGACAAAAAAAACTGCTTACATAGAAAAGTATTTTCATATAGTTTGGGTCTGAAAGTAGCAAGGGGAATGCCCCCATTAATCATTCACTTAAGAGTGAATTTGTCTATATAAGAAATATAATGTGTTTAAAATAAAAAGCAAAAAGGATACATGAACACATATTAATTAATAGTATAAACAGTACCCCATAGTATCTCTACAGAGACTGAGAAACCCCAATGAAACTCTTAAATACAAAAATCCTGCATTTCTTTTTCAAGAAAAGTGTAAAATGATTGATTATGGAGATAACATACAATAAAGTAACAGACAAGAAAAACTCAAACAATATCTGTTTGCTGTGTTAGATCTCCCTACTCTAATTACCCCATTTGTCTTGTGGAGTGACTATCCACCTCCAAAATACCAGAAAATGTCTCCATCAGAGTCTCATCACTTGTCTTCTCTGCCAGTGAGCTCTCATGTAACTCTGAATACATTAACTGAATGTAAACACAGCATTTAAGTCCCACCATTTAACCGTGTACAACCTGCTGGTCTACCAGGTTAAAGCTCACTCTGTCAAGTTGTTATCTCACTGCTCCTCTGAACACTAAGTGGCCTTTAAAAGGGGAAGTAGGTAAGCACCTTTGCCTTCCACTTACCGTCTTATCTGCTGTTGCTGTGGGTAAATTCACCCATACTTCCCTAAACGGGCCAGCCAACCTACCAGAAAGGTACTCGAGGAGTTAACCATTGTGATGTTTAGCAAACCTGGAATTGTCTTACCCTTTTATCTCAAAGTATTTAGCTTATTTTATGCAAAATATAAATTTAATGTCAACATTTCACAAGGCTAGTTTATCTGAGATATTCTGTATTTTTTATCATTAGTGGCAGACACCACACCATTTGGAAATCAAGCAGAAGAAACACTGAGAACAAACTTCTTTGCAACAAGGGACATATGCAGAGAGTTTCTACCTATAATTAAACCTTCAGGTAAGATAACTGCTGTGCATCTTCAAAGTACTATATATCAAAGATCTAGAGAAAGACAGGGTGAGGAACATATAGTTGTTATACTGTAAGTACAAACAATGTTTACATAAACCTGTTTAATCCACTAATACTAGTCAGAGTTAAATTAGTAGAGTTACAGCATATTGATTCCATATTTTGGTATATCTAGATCTGATTTACTTCATTTTTGGCATTTCCGTAAGTGTTTTTCTCATTGTTTATTTTATTGTTGTGATGGTGATATAATTTCAATGTCATTTTAGATGTTTTTTCACCATCATTTTATGGAGTTTTCTGATTGCTGTGGCAATGGTGCTTATGGCCAATCAAGTGGGCATGACCATTGACAGCCAGGAGTGGTGGTGTCACCCAGCATAACATGATGGCTCTTTATTTTACCTTATCCATACATAGCTTTGAAGACAAAACATATAAAACAGTATTAGTTTGGGAAAACAAGACCATTTTTAAGACGTGCTTTGAATTATTTGAGTATGGTTTCTGGTTTGGCACTTTGGGTTTAATGTTTTTTTGGTTTGGTTAGTTCTTCTGGTATTTTTAAAGCTCATCCAAGCATAAAGGCCTTCTTGCCTGTGTTTTGTTTCAATTCAAGGTTAAGAAATATAAGTTGTGCAATCTCTCTACCCTTTTCAGAGGTCACGACATACAAAACATGAAGTTATTAATGCAGTTTTACACAACGATCAAAAAGTGGTTTGCTTAGAACACATACATTTCATTTACTCACACTTGGTCAGCCTTGCAGCATGAACTAATTTGTGTTTGTGTGTAGAGTAAATATGGAAAAGCAAGAAGAGAAAATGCAATTTACTCACTGTTAGTAGCATAAGTAACAGAAAAACTACAGTAAATCTGTTCACCAGTGTCCTCCACTATGTATCATATAACATGTTAATTTGGGAAGCTGCCTTCCTTTAATTTATAATCTGGTGTGCATTTACATTCAGCTGATGTGTTTCATCCAAAGTGACTTACATTTTGTAGCCATGTCATTCATCTGAAGTTAATTCAACAAACCCATTATACTACTTTTGAGGGTCTGTACCATCAACTACACTACCTAGTAACTTACTTCATCTGTCTATAGTTCTCTGTATATAAAAAACAACTCTGTAACGTGTATGCAACGTTTAACCTCAATTGGCTACCACCTGTGCCCATGTCCTTGTTTGTTTGAAAGGAACAACTAGCATCCATATTATTAACTCCCTTCATAACTGTAAACTCTTCTATTATGTCTCCTATTAATCTTTGCTTATGTAAAACTGAAAATATTTAACTCCTCCACTATCGCCTCATAGCTCAGTATGATCATAGTAGCCCATATTTTGTAATATTGGAATATGGAGACCAAAAGTATATAAAACATTCCAAATGAGGCCAGTTGATATTGTACTACAGTAGTCTGTGGAAAACATGCAAGGACAAAATAAATTGTACTTTCTACACAATACAATAAGTGTACTGTAAAGAAAAAAAAACTTTCATCAACTTGTAATTGACACAGCATGCTGTATATCCCAACATCCTATCAACCTTAATTGCTTCTGTACACTGTAATTATGAGAGTGGTATGCTCACTAGGACTCCCAAATCTGACACATATCTGCCCAAATCTGAATTCTTTCTAGGTCAATCTATAATGATTCTGCTGAGTTTATGGTATTTGCCATTCCACCTAGTTTCATGTTGCTAAAATGTTGAAGGAATCTCTTGGTGCTGCCGTTTTCTATTGTGACCAATACATTGAAAATACAATACTGTAATTACACAATAATCATTTCCTTCTAATTTCTTATTTTATTTTGGCTCACAGATCTTATCAATAGCACTAGACTTCTTTTGACTTATGTGTATTCCACAACAACTTTATTTCCTTAATTTCTTTCTTAATCCCTTACTCATTCATTATGGGTTTCTTTTCTGTTAGGTATTGCTTTTAAACTTTAGGATGAACTTGCCCTGAATTGTATGTAAATTACTTTTAAATCTATTCCACAGCTCCATAATAACCTCCAAACTTAGCAGTTCCAGTACTTAGTAGTGCTTATTGACATAACAGTACTTACTAAAACATTGTCACATCTGTTTAAAATGCCTTAATTTATGTTTTAGTTTTTGATGATTTTATACACAGAAACAACAGTTAATTATAAAATGTTTAATATGCTATTAAGTAATCTCTTTTTTAAAATTTTATCTGGATTATTACAAAATATTAAGTACTGAAAGGTTCTCCCTCTCAATGTTATTATTACATAAATATTACAACACAAGGGGATGCTTATGTAACACCTGGGAGTGGCAGATAGATGGTCATTTCTCGAGGGTGGGACTGGACCGTGTGTCTGCCTGGGGTATTGCCAACAAAGATCCTGAGCTGTTTCGTCATCTGGTGGATTCAGCGCATGTTCCCTGACCTGACACAATCCATTATAATATCTGAATTCCTGTTCCTGTGCTCCACTGTTTATTGGGTTTAGCCAAGTTAATATTTGGGTAATTAAAATCCTCCATTATTATAAGAATTTAAATTATAGTTAACTGCGTAAAATATATATAATATTATATAATAATTTATATAATTGTTATTGGATTCCCCCTCTTTACAAGCATGATATGTTACTAAAAACATGAATTCTTATAATTTTGAAAACATAATCACTATTCAATAGGAAAACAATTTATGCATTCCTGAGTCCCAGAATTGATACCCATTTTGATAAAATAATACCAAATTCCACAAAACACTATCACTTCAATAGTTAAAATATAATAATCAATGCAAAATCTACAGATGTATTTTTCCCCTTCATTAAAAACTCAATAATATGACTTCTTACCTACTCCCATTAAGCTTGTTTGTAGCAACCATACCATGCAAGCATACAATTACATAACAAACCAAGCAAGCACATGCTCATTGTTTATGTGCACAGCATTTGTCATTTAAATAAGCAGCCACAAAACAGCAACAGTACAGTAAAGTCAAGAATAAATGGCATCACTATCACACTAGCCAATGAAATACAGAATATAAAAGTAGTGGCAGTGATATCATTGCTGTGGACTGGTTAGTGATTGCCGGGGAAAGGACATTGGAAAAGAAAAAGATAGAGTAAGTGGTGCTGAGTTCTTTGAACTAAATTGCTGTGGCATGTTGTACCTCTTTATCCTCCACTGTAATGAGAAGACAAGAGGCAAGAAGTTGAAGTTGAGTACCCAGGTGTGGCAGCAACAAGTGGATTAGCTGCCCAACAGAACAATAAGATGCTGAACTGTATTGCTTCTTCGACTTTTCTTTTGTATACTCATACAAAATAATCTAAAATGCCACATTGGTTCTCATAACTGAAGATGCCTTGTAACTCGAAAAAGAGTATGATTTCTCAGGCGATACCAGTGTATCTGTCAAGCCTTTATCAAAATCATTCGTCTTTGGTAACCCATTATTGCAAAATCAATAACTTATTATGAGATATTCAAAATGGGTTATCTTTGAGCACCTCTTTTTCATTCACACTGACATATAACATTCTAAACATTTCTCCCCGTTGCACAAATTTAATTAAAATGTAAAAAGAGAGTAAGTCTATGGTAGTTGGTAAATGGTAGAAATACCTCATTTATAAGTCACTCACAGTTTCCACTTCTGAGTTCTTCTATATCTTTGAACACTGTGCCTCTTCTTCCTCAACTGTGTTGTGTGTTTGTGTTTAAATGGTTCAAGACACCCATTTACATCTGATTCTGGAGTCAATTACAGTAAATGCTGTAAGTGGCCCACATAGTACACCAGTGTCCATTTCATATTTTAAAGAGTAGAAAACCAGTAGTGATCCTGAGGTCTCGTATCTGAACACACCAATACTGTATGCACTTAGGCAGCAAGTAGAGGACGTGGGCCCTGTAGTCTTCCTTAGACCTGATGGGTGAAAATCCATCCGTGTGCCCAGCTACATATAATTGAAATAATTTTCTAGTGGCTTTCTCAAACTTTAAACAAGAAATGGAGACTTCACTTCTCAAGGCAATAGTGAACCATAGAAAGAGAGAAAGTGACCTCTGGTAGCTTCCTGCAGTCCACATTAGATGCCTGAGATAAGGCTTCTTAGACCACAGAAGGCAATCTTCCTTATCTTGTAAGGCACCATCTACTTTTGGGGATCAGCCAAACTTACAGTATATGTTATCACAAAACATAATATAAAATATAAATAATATTCAAAAATCTTCAAATGTTTGCATATCTGAATTTGACAAAATGTTTGTAGTATTTCTTTAGCTATACTGTGTAGAAGATGTCATTTTGAGAGCACTGTGATCTTCTGGCTGTGGTATTCAGAATTTTTCACCTGAATTCCAACTTTTGACTCACTGTGACCTAAAATATGTCAATTAACCATCTGTCCTTCAATTGAAAAGATATATTGTATATGTAAACATTTTACTGTCTTAATCTTCTTTATTTATTTATCTGGTTTGTACAATGCTATATACTGCATACCCTGCCGTTCTATCTTAAACTCTGTGAAGTGCCTTGAGCATGGGAAAGGCGCTATATAAATAAAATGTTTTATTATTATTATTATTACCTTTACCTTGTATGCAACCCTGGATTAAAGTGTCTGGCATATGGTTGTTTTCAATAAGTTTTTTTTTTTGTTTTGCTTTCCAGGAAGAGTCGTGAATATTGCAAGCATTGCTGGCTCAATGGCCCTGAGGCAGTGCAGTCAAGCTTTAAAAGAGAAGTTTCGAAGTGAAGATATCACTGAGGAAGAACTGGTGGAATTAATGGAAAGTTTTGTTGAAGATGCCAAGAAAGGAGTGCACACTCAAAAAGGCTGGCCAAACTGGGCATATGGTGTCTCTAAAATTGGTGTGATAGTTTTGTCCAGGATACAGGCTAAAGAAGTGAGCCACAAAAGAGGACAAGACAAAATTCTTCTCAATTCTTGCTGTCCAGGCTGGGTAAAAACAGACATGGCTGGTCCCCATGCAACCAAGACCCCAGATGAGGGAGCCATCACCCCTGTCTATTTGGCATTGTTATCTGAGGAGGACATTGAGCCTCATGGGCAATTTGTCTGTGAGAAGAAAACCCAGAGTTGGTAAAATATGAAAAAAGAGAAAAAAGGGGTTTTTTTTTGCACTGCAAACTTATTTTGTTTGAAAATCTTTAATTTTTGGAATTATTGAGAATTGTGAATTGAATGAGTGAGTGACACAATGCACATCCTGTACAGTATCTACTCAGTGTTTTGCATTCTCTTTAAAAAATAGAAAGCCTTTTCTGCCATTTACTTAAAAAGTTCAAATAAATTGAATCAGATTTTATTTAGAATGCATGTAATATTTTATTAAGTGTATACTGTAATGCCAAACAATATGGGTTTACTTATTGCCGCTTCTCCATGAGACCTGAAATTGTTATCTCTCCTTATTCTAATTCAGAGTTAATTAAAAAGTACAATTCAAAAATAAACAAATTATTTAAAAAAAAAAGTTACAATGGTTTTGAGTGAACTTCACAGTTTTGATGTTTTCCAAAGGATATATTGAACTCTAGCATTACTGTTAGGACTATACCAGACAAAAATAAATTATTGTACTGATGAGGACACAAATATACAGGGCATACTAAAGGCTAGACTGCAAAAAAGAACAGGAAAACAAAAACATTTGCATTGTTAACATTTTGTAAATTGGGGCTTATAACTGTTTCATGGGATTTAGATATCTGTATACACAGCAGTATCAAATACCAGTACAACTAGTGTGACATTTAGGTGTAATCACCATCTTGTCCCTAAAGAACATATCACTTTTTACATGTGTTCTCTGGAAATTACTGAACTGCAGGGCTTCTGAAAGCATTCAATCTGCCACTAGCATTACCAACGCCCCACTCCCCCCCCCCCCCCCCCCCCCCCCCCCCCCCCCCCCCCCCCCCCCCCCCCATGGTGCATATAATGAGGTAAACAAAGCAAAGATGAAAATAACTGCTTGTTTTAACACCAGCTTTCATTATTCCTAATATGAGTAGTTAAAAGAGGCCGATGAAATAACACAGTTGTATGATTGCTGGATATAGCCTGGGAAGTGAAATTTCAATTCCATCCATAGGGAAGCTTTCAGTTGTACAGGTTGCACCAGTTTTTCTTATAATCTCAGGACTTTCTTTGTTTCAAAGAGTCTTCCAATTAAGAGAAACATTCCTAAAGAAATTAATACTTACCTAACTAGCACCGTTGATTTAGTCTCTCAAACTCTGGCAGCATGAGGAGGCTAGTGTCCATCCAGTATTTCCATACATGTACGAAAAGTCTGCCTCTATTATCTATATGCTCCTTTTTATAGTTTGATAATATGGTGCTTAAATAACATACTTTATGCTTTTAATCTTATAGGAAAGTATGTACAGTACCTACAGAAAGTATTCAGAGTCCTTCAGTTTTTACACAATTTGTTATGTTGCAGCCTCATGTTAAAATACAAGTAACACCAGAATGACAAAGCAAAAACAAGATTTTAGAAATTTTTGCAAATTTATTTAAAAGACAGAAGTGAAATATCCCATTGACACACATATACAGACCCTTTGCTATGAAATCACATATGATAGTAACCTATCAACAAAAACTGGGAACTTTGGGACATCCCTAATTTCCTTAAACAGTCCTTGGTCATGTGATGCTTTTAATCAGCAAATATTTTTTCTAATGATATGGATAAATATGTGTGTGAATAAACTGAGATGGGCTGGTGCTCTTACTTTCCTGAGGCTCTAGTTTGATGAACAAATAAGCAAAGTCATGAATAACAAAGAAAACACTTTCATTATGCATTGTACTGAATATGGATTTGTATTTTTTGATAGCTTCAAAAGGATTTAAAACCAGTAAGATCCTTTGCTCATTTCTGTCTAGTTTTGAAGGATATTTAGGATTTCAATTTTTTTTTTTTTTTAATTTCTACTGTGTACATATGTATTGTTATTTGTATGCTCATGCCTTCGTCATGGACCTGAAGATGGTCTCATGCAATCCCATATTGTTGCTAGAAGCACATGCACACTTCCTTTAAAGCGCCTGTTTTACATAGAAGGTGTAAGAGATTAGACAGACTATGATAAAGAGTTATGGCACCAGCCAGTGACCCCATATAACTGAAAAGCAGAAAACAAGCAATAATTGCAAGGAATGTCTTTTCAGACAGGAGTTCCACAGTGAACTGATTTCAAAATGGCTGAACTTCTGGTTATATGTTCGTCTGGAAGGAAGAGGTAGGTCCAGGTGGATGGACACCTGAAGTAACATCACAGATGTTACAGTTGTCAATCATCTGGTCTGCAGAGGGAGGAAGAGAACAGGCATTAGAACACAGTATCCACGCCTGGAGCGACGGGTAATTACAATCACCAGAGCTCTTAAACTGTCCCCTATGTGCACACGTGTGACAAGACTCCTGCCCAGTCCAGACCCACCGCGTCAGGCAGCCCGAACTGCTAGGTCATGAATATGAGAGAGGGCATTGGTGTTGGCATGGAGAGAACCTTTACAATGGAGGACTTTGAACCAAAAAGGCTGAAGGTCTAAGAACCACCTGGTGACAGATGGATTCGACTTCTTATGAACTGCTATCCACTGAAGGGGTGGATGGTCCGTCATTAGAGTGAACTCACAGCCCACAAAGTAGTACCTCTGTTGGTTAATAGTTCACTTTATCTCCAGAGCTTCTCTTTCCACTACTGCATACCTGGTCTCCTGATCCAGTAGTTTCTGCCTCACGAACATGATGGAGGTATTCAACACTATCAACACTTTGGCTCAGCATGGCATCGAAACTCGTGTTCAAAGCATCATCAGGAGTCATCAATACAGGTGCTAATATAAGGGCCTGTTTTAAGTCACAGAATGTGGCTTCTGTTTTAGCATTCCATACCACCATGTTAGGGTCTGCTTCTTTGTCAGAAAGGGTGCCACCCTCTCTGAGAAGTGAGGGACAAACAGGCAGTAGTATCCTACTAAACCTACGGAGGCTTGGACCTGCCACTTGGTCTTCGGACCAAGTAATCTACTCGCCTAATAATGTAATATAGTTAAAATAATTATAGCAGATTCAACTTAGTCATCATATTCATATTTTTCAGGTTTTTTTGAGTTTAATGTAATATCCTATATACAAAAATATTTATTTTTGGAATATGTGAAATTTGCTTTGTGCTCGACTTCAGGTTGCTTCACCAGGCAATTGGGTACTGCGATATTCTAGGCATACCTTTTCTCCAGTGGGTGCATGTGCAGCCTGAACTTTACAGTTGCAACTTTATGTACCTTAGTTTTGATTTTTTGTGACACAATTTAAAACTTCTATGAACTTATACTTTTCACTCTTTTGGATAGTCATCATCATTATTATAATTACTTATCTACAAATATGATTTAGCACTTTGATCACTGAATAAAAATTGGAAGTTTCTGAATTATTCATTTGCATTTCTATTTTCAATATTGAGTTTTGTTGTTGATCTGAGAAATCTTTTAACACTGTGATTTGGTGGTTATACTCTATGGCAATATTTTGATAGATCTTCAAATTTGTGTGATTTCTTTATCGTATTATTTACCTGACATTTTATCATCACTGTTGCTAACAGCCTAACATTGTACAATACAGTGTTCTTCCCTTGCAAGATTCAGTGGAGTTCTTCTCCTTCCTTGTCACTAATACCTACCTTCCATGCAGTTCCAGTGATCTTTTCTCTGAACCTCTGCTACCTGCATATCTGCTACTGGCTTCACCTAACACTGCTCATCTGAGGTCAGATACAAACCACATCTGCATTGACTTTCCCAACTCCATGAGCTGAACCGATCCAAGCCAGGATCCATTGTGCAACCATGTACCCATGAGTAACAGGTTTAGGCAGAGGAACAGGTCTGGTAAATTCTGCTCTGTAACTATTTGATCATGTCTCTCTTTCTCTGTTATTCACATACACACACAACCTTCTGCACAATTTCTCAGGATGGCTCTGTCCCTTCTGACAGCTGTTCTCTCTCTCATTCTAACCCACCGGAATGGTTCTACTAGAATTTTTATGCCCAGAAACACAACTATTCGAAAGACAAATCAGCCCTGTACAAGGAATAATGGTTAATTTCATTAGATTTGGAAGAAGTGTAAACCAGTATATCAAGAAAGTGTATGGATTCCAATGTCTGAAACAAGCAGAACATTTTTCAGTGTCTTTCTGAAATTCATATTGGAAAATATTTTTGCCAGTCACTTACAATCCAGTAAAACAGCATTATTTCTTGCCATGGACATGATGCTTCCTGAAATATTTTGTATCATATGCATAACTGTTCCCGACGATGAGCTGACGTTTTGTCTAGAGTTGCTACCTGTCTTGCAAACTGCTGAGACTGAATCCAGTTCCCCATTACCCTGAAATGGAAAAAAGCTAATGTCGTTAATTGGGAAGGGATGTGTACAGGCGCATACAAAACCCTTTACTCATAGTATTATAGTGACAGTTCACCTCTAAATTGCAAATGTCCAAATCAATGCTGTAATTCAAAAAGCTAACTTTTATAAGATAACTTTACAGTCAGGATTACTCACTTGAGAGTAGATGCAGAGGACGCACAGCAGCCACAAGCGTGATAAACGGTGTATTAAAAAAGTGATGTTTTAACAGTTATTGCATTTGAAATTAAACAAATTACCTCTGCAGTTAAAATAATAAATAACCGAGTATACGAAGTTCGGAATCACCAGCATCCGACGTACAATGTAGGTGCTCTCTCTAAACAAAAGGAACGCGATGAAAGAGACAACAGTTAGGGCATGTCATAAAACTCTGTCTGATCTACTTTGCCGAATTGAATTAATTCTTAACTCAGTAATAAACTGGAAAGTATTACAAAATGCGTTAAGTACTGTATGATATCGATAACAAGATGCTAATCACATTTCGTTGAAGATTATTTAGCCTAAGCCAAACCTCTAAATTAAACCGTTCATTTTTCGTTTTTTTAAATAGGTGTACATATTTCGCACGCCCCATTCCTGTTCCTGGTGGCTTACCAGGAAGTTGTGGGTTTAAAATTAATCAGCTGAGCGGCTGCTTTCTCGCTTTGGGTCACGGACACGTCGCTAGTTGTGTACAGTGAACCGCTGGGTTCTTCCACGGCTGTTCAGTTTTGGGAGCGGGGAGGATATCCGATAAAGGAGAAACGGACGTGCAGAGGGCCGTTCCCGGTGATGCTGTGAAACGTTGCATGAAATGAACTTTGCGGAGCAGGTGGGTGCGTCGCCTCTTTTATCCTCGCCTGGGTTTGCCTGCTAATATCCATGGTGAGCAGGAGGGAGACGAGCGTGAGAGAGCCCGAAAAGTACCATGTAAGTGCTGAGTGAGCACGGGGAGATAATGGGCAACCGGCGGGCGCTCGGGGCATCGCAGTTGGTATTCTGCCTCCATTTGTGAGCTGTATGAATATTACACGAGATATATCTAATAGGTGATTAATCTTTTATATGAAAATGGCGTTTCAGTCTATAATATACTCTCGATACATACATAATGTGTAGAATGAATTGAATACAAAGTCTGTACATGGTTTACCACATTTAAATGGGCAATATCTAAAATATTAATGATTTAGTTTACAGCAATATATCTGTATGAGGCATGTATTGAGGCAATGTATTATTTCACAATGTCAGTTCACACATTTATGTCTAATATGCGATACTGCGTATAGTTAATATTAAAACGATTCCAATGTATGTCAGTCAGTCATCTTCCAACCCGCAATATCCAAACACAGGGTCACGGGGGTCTGCTGGAGCCAATCCCAGCCAACACAGGGCGCAAGGCAGGAACAAATCCCGGGCAGGGTGCTAGTCCACCGCAGGGTACACACACACACAGCACAATTTTAGGATAGGCAATGCGCCTAACCTGCATGTCTTTGGACTGTGGGAGGAAACCAGAGCACTCAGAGGAAACCCACGCAGACACGGGGAGAACATGCAAACTCCACTCAGGGAGCACCCGGGAAGCGAACACAGGTCTACTAACTGCGAGGCAGCAGTGCTACCACTGCGCTACTGTGCCGCCCTTCTAATGTATGTACTTTTTTATTTTAAGAGATTCAAAAATTAAATTAGCATGTCATCCTTAAAATATTCTTAAATCACCTTAATCCTGTTCTTGAAGGGGTGAAGGCTTGAAAATTCTTGCTAGATATTAGGAATTTCATATGTCTAAAATACAATTTAGACATGGTGTACAGTCTCTTGAATTATTTAATATTTATGTATGTATGTATGTAAACAATGCTTTATAAAACTATACTATGTTAAAATGATTTTAGAAAATATGTATACTGTAAATATATCATAGTTTGAATTTCACAGTTTTATGTTTTGAACAATATGTTATATAGCTGCTTCCATCCAGGCATTTAAATACATGTATTATATATGTTAAACTATAGTGGATTTTTTTTCTTTATATAAAAAAATAATAATACTACAGCCAATAGTGAATTAATATACAATATTCAAGTGATTGCAATGTAAGTGCTGTGTATAACCGGAGTCATTACTTATTTCTCCCTATTTTTATACTAGTCAAGTCATTTCCAAATTGAAATCCTTGGCTCTTTTGTACTGTAATTGCTACAGCTTGTACGTAATAAACCTAACAAGCA
Organism: Erpetoichthys calabaricus; assembly: GCF_900747795.2. Lineage (NCBI taxonomy): Eukaryota > Metazoa > Chordata > Cladistia > Polypteriformes > Polypteridae > Erpetoichthys > Erpetoichthys calabaricus. Next base: position 259,892,845 of record NC_041397.2, on the reverse strand, counting down.
TTTATACATCATTGTTACTTTATGATTACTGAGTGTATTCCTTTTATCTTATTCTGTTTATTCTGGTTATCTTGCCACATCCCCATAGACATGTGTATTAGGTTAATAGAAGATTGGGAATGGCTTGGAAAAATGGGTAAGTGGGTCCTGTAATGGAATGACACCTTGTTCAGAGGTGGTCCCAACTTCTCTGGCCCTCTGAAACCTTGACATGGACTAAGCAAGTCTGAGAATGAATATGTTTGTGTGTGTGTGTGTGTGTGTGTGTGTGTGTGTGTGTGTGTGTGTGTATATATATGTGCACCGTTGTGAAAAGGGGAGCTGAACACACCCCAAGGAAACGCAGTTGCTCCTTCGAAACCCCTCTTAAACGGTGATACAATGGGAAACAAATAACAGTTGTTTTTTTTTACCTCCTCTTTGCTCGATCAGCTGCAGGCTTGCTGCTGCTCCTGTGCAGCGTGATCTGCATTTCGTGCGGCGTTTCAAACATTTTAAAGTCCCTGCTTTGTCTCTCTTCTCCCCCAGACATCATCAAACACTATTCGATCTTTTTTGGCTGTTCTGTTATTTCACCGAGTAATATTTTCTGTTTGTTTGCGCTAATGTGATCTTTACTCTACAGCTACGCACCATTGTGAAGAGGGGGGCTGAGCGCACCCCAAGGAAACGCATTCACTCCTCCGAAACCCCTCTTAAATGGTGATACAATGGGAAACAAATAACAGTTGTTTTTTTACCTCCTCTTTGCTCAATCAGCTACTGGCTTGCTGCTGCTCCTGTGCCGCGTGATCTGCATTTTGTGCAGCGCTTCAAACGTTTAAAAGTCACTGCCTTGTCTCTCTTCTCCCCCCAGACACCCTCAAACTATTGTTTTTTTTTTGCTCTCACCTGTCAGACCATGTCCTATTGATGACCTATCGGTCAGACATTCATTTTAAAGGATAACTTTGATATTTTTCTATCCAAAGTAATTTGTTCGCTGTCATGATATATATTTGCCACATAAAATTCTGTTTTAAACTGAAGACCCCCTCACAATAGAGGCAATTTACTGCTGTCAATTCATCTGTTTAATCAGGTTGAAGTTTACAAAGTTAAGCATGGATATTTTAACATAGGCAGAGTGCGCTGCCATTGCTGCCTTAAAGTGCCAGGTTCTACAAATAATCAGCATGTATTTAAAAATTGATTGGCATCAAGATCATGAATTTACTCATTCAAAAACATTGTGCATAGTTCTTTAATTAGTATATCACCAGCAAGAGAGACCCATTATGAATTTGTCATGCGTGTTAAATACATGAAAAGGCTAAAGTAGCTTGGTGCTTTAAAAAAATGTAAGGCTTTTATTAAAAACTAGTCATTTAGCCCGTTACAATAACGGGCGCTAGAACAGTAGTGCATAAACATTAGTAGGAACAGTCTATATTAAATGGCAAGGGACTTTGACCTCATTCTTTTTGTTGGTCGTATTTTTCTTTCTTTCAGCCTTTCTTTTGTTGATGTTTACTTGCTGAGCTGACCGTTCTTCGTGGGCTGCCGTCGTGTATTGTGTGTCTTTAATTTTCTGTAACAGTAATACTGTCTTGTATGGCTCTATTCAGTAAGGGCGCGCACAAAAAGACGAGCTTCAAAAGGGCGACCTCAATTGAGTGCGGCGCGCCCTTATTGAAGGATACCATCTTGTACGTCCGCTGGCTTGTACGTCCGTAATATACCTTTAATTTTCTCTGGCGGTAATACAGGCGTGCGCGTCGGTAATATGCCTTTAATCTCCTCTGACAGTAATACTGGCTTGTATGTGGCTGTAATATGCATCAATGTATTGTGTACTTTTAATTTCCTCTCGCAGTAATACTGGTTTGTATTTCCGTAAAATGCCTCTAACTTTCTCTGACAGTAATATCGCGCACTCACCGTGCCCCGCGCATGCGCACTTCATCAGAAGACACCCACACACGGACACCTGGATGCACATAGGGATTTTATATATATATATATATATATAGATACCATGCAGTTTAATCAGTTTGGATCAGTTTTATTATTACGTGTACAAAGTACAATGAGACTCCTATGTGCCATTTTCTCTACTGTCTCATTTGGTGTGTGTATTGCTTTGTGACCTATGTAAAATACTATGCAGATTGAAATGGGGGAATTAACTTCTTGACTACTGCAAATACATAAACGAGCCAAAAACTTAACCTTACCTTGAGAAAATGGAACCAAGAATCTGTGATAAAATTATTATTTGAAATTTCCTTCCATTATCACAAAGATGCCTCATAAATGTGAAAGGCACATTTTCTTAAAACAATTGCTGTTCCAAAGTGCACATATTTGTAAACTGTAAGAAGAGATTAAGTATTTTTAAAAGTTATAAAAACAATGCTTCACTTTAGAACACAATTTTATTTGGTAAATTAATATATATCATGTTTGTGAATAAATAACTTTGACTTGAAAAATATCAAACTTAACCTTTTAATGTAGCACACTGCATATTTCCTAGTTAAGGTGTGGTCTGCAGCTGGCCTGTGTTGGAGACACTTGGAATGCAGCATACATTAATAAAAACAGTTGTTGTCCCAACTCCAACAGGTTTTCCCATGTTGTTTTCCTTTTCCTCTGTTACCAATTGGTCACATCTTATTTTTGTCTTCAGAAGATTAAAATTAAATTAAAATTAAATTACTGTAATAGTTTACATTTAGTCACCAGTAGTGACTATTCATTTTGAGCAGTGGTTAGCACTTCCTCAGAACTAGGCCCTAAGTTCAGATCCCAGCCCATGTATTGTCTGTATAGAGTCTGAACATTCTCCCTGTGAGTGTGTTTTCCTATGGACAGTAAAGTGTTTCTCCCTCTTCTAAACACCATGTATGTTTCAGCAGCCCAAAGAAGAAGAAGAAATTGACCCTATAGGAATGTCTGTGTGAATGTGTTCGGGTTGACCTGTTACATAATATATGCATGGTTCATATACAGTAAATGCATACATAGATGTTTTGTTTCTTTATTTTATATTCTTATTTTTCTCTTTTTTTAAAATAATTTGCTTCTTTTTCTGTATTTTTTATAAAACCTTTTCAGCTGTATTCAGTGTATAAATTATGTCCCTGAGTATTCAAGCCACATGTCTCAAGTTTTTAAACCTGCCTTTAAATAATGCCATTAGCGACTTTCAAATCCACATGCTGGCAGAAATCCTAACACTCAGAGAGCCCCAGATGCTTAAGCAAACAGAAATAGAGAGGTCACAGGCAGAGGTGATACACTGGCTGGAAGTAGTAGCTTATTATTATCATAGGATCAGCATACAAAGACCTCCAGTCTATCACAAGATATTCACTTAACTGACCCCTTTGATTTAAGTGGGTAATTGAAACTGAAGATTTTTTTTGTTATTGTTAATGTGCTAAATTAGACAGTGTTGTGTGGTTCAAACTTACACTGAACTTAAGTTCTGTCTAGTAAAAATATCCACATAAAAACTTCCAGGGCAGTCATTTTACATCTTATCTTTAGAGAATTTTTTATCTAATATATTTATTAAAATTGGTTTTCATATATGGGCTGCATTTTTGCATTAATTGAACATGTGCGTAGATATAGGTATGATATGTATTTGTAGGCATAGATACATGTGAATTTTCTTAATTTGAATTTTAAAGCAGTGACATTACATAGAACCCTATCTGACATTTGAATTTTCTTCTAAAGTAAGCATAACAGATAAATACACAAAAGTGCTGAATCAGCATTTTATGCTCAAGCACATGCCATGCAAACCAAATACTAATTAGTTAACTAAATAGTTACCTGTTATTTTTTATCTAAAGTGAGGAAAAAAGGGAAAAAACATTAACAAAGAAAGACCACAAATTATGATTGACTAAACTAAGTCCAAGAACCCCAATAACAACTGAAAAAATAAGGACAGAATAATCCAGATCATGCCAAAAAATTGAGAACAAAATTCCAAAGTCCAAATCCGAAGACCAAGAACCAAATCCTTAAATCATGAAGTTATGATAACAAAGATCTTGACTAGAGAGTTACATCACAAACAAGCTTTTACAGTTGAATAAGGGCGCACGTTAATGCCAAATCAATTAACAAACAATCTTGTATTTGCCCTTTGGTGACTACACTAATAGCTATAGGCACTTACTTGGAGTTGAATGCCCTCATCCCCCACTTAGGCTCTAAACATAATTGGAAAAGGGGAAGCCAATATAATAATAGAGTCATCATTTTAAAACTAAGAACAAAAAACATGAAAAGAAGAGGAGGTGCTTTGGCAGAATTCCAGCAAAACCATGACAAGGATGGATTATAAACACCTATAACACCAAGTGAAGATAACTGCTATCCATAAGAATTTCCACATAAATTTTTCTGGGGTCCCATGGCCAACTTCATGGAGAAATTAACCTAGAAATTCCCTCTCCTGAGGATCAAAGACCACTGAAATGCTCCCTTCTGAATTTTGTGAGATTGAAGTCCCAACATATTCCACGTGACTCCAAGGAAGTTTATTTCTCACAATCTTAAATCTTGGGCTGCTGTTAAGGAGTTTTTTTTTATATACTTTCTGGGCTGAGGCATTTTGCTATGATTTTATTGAGTGGTGGATCTGAGGCTAGGGATCTCTGGCACTGGTTCGAATTTTGTAAATTCCAGAAATGACTCTGTTACATTGGGCCCTTGAGCAAGGCCCTTGACCTGCAATTGCATAGTCCTGGGTGTGATATTAATCTGCATCCAGCCCTGCAAGCAGGTCCTCCAACTTGCAGGAAAGACTTGGGGGCTGGTGGCAGTATTGGTGCTCCTGTCACTGTTAATAACCTCACACTGTTCCAGTGTGGTGCTGAGGTTGTCACCTGCTGCACTGTGGTCCCAATCCAGGTGGTTCAGCGTGTGGTGGGTGTGGGCTATCAGTGCATTCTCCCAACCTCTTACTGAGGACCAGCCACAGGGGGAAAAAACGCACAAAAACCCAACCCTACAAAAGACTAACCCCTTATATCTTTGGCGGATTTGTTTTGTTGTTAGGAATGACAATCATATGTATAAAAGAGGAGAATTTACAGATTGAAATAACCTCTTTCTGGACAAGCCAGTGTGATGGACAGCCGGCAGCTCAACCCAGCCGGGATGCCCCTGGAATAGAAGGATGGGGGAAGGCAGTGACTTGCCGACACTGCTTCCCCCAAGACGCTAGATGGCAGCTTCCCTGGAGTGCAGTGGTACCCCGGATTCCCATCAGGGCACTATGGGACATGGAGTTCGGATACACCGCCCTGCTGGGTGCCGTGGGTGCCACCAGGTGGAGCTGTCAAAAGACAAGGGGATTTCGGTTGTAGCGGGGCCACATAAGTGTTAAATGTCAGTACTGAGTGTGTCTCGTTTCATTGTCCCGTTTACTGTTTGTGCATCAGTTTATGCCGTCCCCGAAAAAGGGGACGGATGATGGAAGGAGACCACAGCCACAAACCTGGAAAACACCTGTTTACAATCATTCAATCACAGCCGTCACAGGATTATTTAAGCCAGCAGGAGGAGAAGGAAGAGAGAGGAGAGAAGGAGATTTTGTTTCACCATTACGACCACGAGCAACCTGTACCTGTTTTCCATATTGCGCTTATCCACCCAGTTTGTTTTTCCATCTGCCGGATTTATTTCAAGGACCTCACCACGAGATACCCCGGGGTAGGACTTAATCATCCACCACATACACGAGGATTCACGGTGAGGCTGTTCCATTTTTTCCGGGGAGAATCAAACATTGCAATTTCACTAATTCAGTCATCCGCTTTCAGGACAGTTTCTTTATTACCGGACTCACGTACTCATTCATTTTCAGTTTGTCATTCATTGTCGTTATTCGTGTTGTGTGTTTATTTGTTACAGGGACAAGGGAGGGTTTTTGTTGTGTGTATATATATATATATATATATATATATATATATATATATATATATATATATATATTTGGTGGTGTCTTGTTATTGCTGGGGTAGAGGGATATTTATATTTATATATGTTTCTATTTTTTGCATGTCTTGTTTTACTTAATACATATAACCCGTTTGAATTTTACATCCTGTTGTTGTGTGCTTATATTTTTCACCGTCGATTGTGGGGAAAAGTTCAATTGGTAAGAAGTACGGCTTGATAGTAAGATTATTCCTCAGTAAATTATCCAGGCCACTGGTCTTGGAGGTGTAGCTGCCGGCTGGGTAAAAGGGGTCGGCCGTTACATAAAGTGGTGCCCTCTCTGAGGAATCTAAATAAATATCTATCGCTGTCTGCCTTTAAACAATTTCCCCAATTAATATGTCTATAGTGCGTGCCGAGCAGGACGACACCATTGCTTCGCCGCGGTGTGATGATGGAGTAGCCGGGGCGCGGCACGTCACGGTCAGAGCGTGTTCAGCGGTGCAGGAGGTGGTGGATTCATTGCAGACGCTGTACCTCGAAGATCACCATGGACCTGAGGAGGAATGCCTGGAGGATGTATCGCCTCCGTGGGAAGATCTGGCGCAACAACTAACCCGGCTGGATGAGAAAGTCCGCGAGGTTGCTGAAAGTGCGCTCGGGCGCGAAGATGCCTTGCGGGCTCGCATCAGCAGCTCCCAGGAGGAATTAAAAGAATATCTCAATGAGCAAGTTCAACTCCTGGGGTGGGAAATCGTGTTGTGCCTCCAGAGGCGGGATCAACGCTGGCAAGAAACTCTTCAGGGGGAGGTCCGAAGGAGTCTCCAGACGTTACGTCAGTCACCCCGTCATTCAACGCCGTACGGGTCTCATGGGGGGGGGGTGAATACATCAGTCGGCCCTCTGTTCCTGGGGTGCGCCTTTCCTTTCCCAAGTTGGGGGCCCCTTATAACATCGATGATGTCCTCAACTTTGTGGAAGAAGGGGAGGCGTATCTGGCTGTTAACCCTTTAACCCCAGAAGAGCTTATGGGGGTGATAGGGGCATCCCTCTCGGGGCCGGTGCGGAGCTGGTGGCTGACGGCCAAGAAGAATATTAAAGACTGGGGATCCTTTCGTCGATCTTTCCTCGCGGCTTTTCTTCCGGAAGACTATGAATCTGAACTGGAGGACAAGCTGCGATCCATGGTGCAACTGCCTTCACAATCCATCCGGGACTTCGCCTATGAATATCGGGCTTTGTGTTTGAAGTGGCGGCCGGCTATGTCTGAAGAAGAGGTGGTCTGCCGCATTCTTAATGCCTGCAACCCGCGGTTAGCTGGGGGTCTCAGGGGGGTTGTGGGGTCGGTGGAAGACCTGGTGAAGGTGGGCTCGCAAGTGGAACGGGACTGGGGAAACTCAAAAACGTACTGGAATAAAGTACAAGCCAGTACACGAGAAACCCAGCCCCTAAAACCCCAGCGAGCCAAACCTTGCCGGTCGGAAGCCGATCTCGCCATCATACAAGCGAGTACGTCCCTCCTGATCGTCCCAGTGAAGCTGCGGGGGTGGCAGGTAGATGCGGTGGTGGATACAGGAAGCCATCACACCTTAATCCGCTCAAGCATGTGGAAGAAGATTAGCCGACCGACAGACAACTTAACATCTGCCCCGTCTGTCCGATTTGTATTGGCAGATGGGAGTGAACACAGAGCCCTGGGCAAAGTCCCCTTGAGGTACAGTGTACTTTCCACCACCTGGGAGATGGATACGTATGTCCTGGATGACCGGCACCTGTCTGTCCCGTTACTCCTTGGGCTGGACTCTTTAACCACCATGAGGATGACCATCCATCTCAGTCCCAGGGGGTATACGGTGCCAGGGGAAGGGGTATGCGACTTCATTCATAAATCCAAAGAAGATCTGGGCTCGGAATTCATTGGCTTCTACGCGGCAGTGAGGAGTGACGTAAGCACCTCGGCGGCAGCCCCTGTGGAGGAACAGCCCGAAGAGGTACGGCCGGTGCTGAAGAAGTGGGCCGAGGTGTGGACTGAGAAATTAGGAGTCGCCCGTGGAGTTACCCACGTGATCCACACCTCGGACGAAGTTCCAATAAGGCACCGAGCCTACCGCGTTTCTCCACTAAAAAAGGGCATAATTAAAGAACATCTTGATCAAATGCTCGCCGAGGGAATAATCGAACCATCTTCCTCCTCCTGGGCGTCCCCTGTGGTCCTCGTAAAGAAGACGGATGACACCTATCGTTTCTGCGTGGACTACAGGGGGGTTAACGGGAAGACGAGCCTAGACGCATATCCCATGCCCCTGGTTCATGAGATTCTGGAGTCACTGCATGGAGCTGCAGTTTTCAGCACACTAGACCTCCGCAGTGGCTATTGGCAGGTGCCGATGGACGAGGGGAGTAAGAAGAAGACGGCAGTCATCACCCCTGAAGGCTTGTTCCAGTTCAAAGTCATGCCTTTTGGGCTTAAAAATGCTGGGGCCACCTTCCAGCGGCTCATGGAGCAAGTCCTGAGGGGGTTGATAGGCAAGATCTGCTTTGTATACATCGACGACGTCATTATTTACTCCCCTTCTATTAAACAGCATCTCCAGGACCTGGACACCATCTTCCAACGATTACATCAAGCGCACCTTACGCTGAACACGAAGAAGTGTACCTTAATTCAACCCCACATACGCTTCCTCGGGCACATTCTTTCATCTGAGGGGGTCACTGTAGACCCCGAGAAGACCTTAGCCATCCGAGACTACCCCCACGCCCACGGATTTGAAATCTTTGCAACGTTTCCTTGGGTTAGTGGGGTGGTATCACAAGTTCATTCCCCGGATGGCTGATATAGCGGCTCCCTTGAACAACCTAAGAAAAAAAGATGTCCCGTGGGAGTGGACAGCAGAGTGCCAGGACGCGGTCGAGCAACTAAAGAGCCACCTTCAAGAGCCGCCCGTTCTGGCCCAGCCAGATCCGCAGCTCACTTTCCAGGTACAAACCGATGCCAGCAACCTGGGGCTTGGCGCCGTGCTCACTCAGAAAATCCATCAGGCTGAACACGTCATCGCTTATGCCTCTCGAGCCTTGCACGGCGCCGAGCTCAATTATTCGACAGCTGAAAAAGAGTGTTTGGCTGTCGTGTGGGCTCTGGAAAAATGGAGACACTATTTGGAGGGGGTTGAATTTGAAGTGTACACCGACCATCACGCTCTGACCTGGGTATTTAATCACCCGAAGACCTCCTCCCGTCTAACCAGGTGGGTATTACGCCTCCAGAACTTCACTTTCAAGGTGACCTATCGGAAGGGCTGTGGCAATATTGTGCCTGATGCTCTGTCCAGGGTGTCAGAGCCACCGGGGATGGTGTGTTTGGCAGAGGCAAAGAAAATGATCCTCCCTCTGCCAAGAAGCCTGGAAGACCTGGCTCAAGCACAAGCCACCAGTCCATTCTGCCAGAGCATCAGGGAGGGACTGGAACAGCAGCGTACCGACCGGGTACACTTCGTGGACCTCCAGGGGGTTCTGTACAGGACCACTCCATCCTCCCTTGGGGGTCTGCAACACCAACTAGTCGTCCCGGAAGGGCTCATCCCCGACTTTTTAACTTACTACCATGACAGTCCTTTAGGTGGTCACCTTGGAAGGACAAAAACTTTATTAAAGAACCTGGGGGTTGCGTGGTGGCCGTCTGTCCGGAAAGACGTTTGCCACCACGTGAAGAAGTGCATCACCTGCCAGCAGCTCAAAAACCCACCTGGTAAACCGGCAGGATTTCTGCAATCGACAATCGCGGATGGACCGGGGGAGACTTTGGGAGTCGACCTGATGGGGCCTTTTCCTGTTACCAGCTCGAGGAAGACCGTCCTGATGGTGGTGATTGATTATTTTTCAAAGTGGGTGGAGCTGTTTGCCTTAACGGATGCCAAAACTAACAAGATCTGCTCCACCCTGAAGAACGAAATCTTCACCCGCTGGGGGGTGCCGAAGAACATCGTCTCAGACCGGGGTCCGCAGTTCACGAGCTCTCTATTAGATGAACTTTATACAGCCTGGGGAGTGAAGAAAAACCTGACAACCGCTTACCATCCCCAGGCTAACATGACAGAGCGAGTGAACCGGACCCTGAAGAACATGATCGCCTCCTATGTGGGTGAACGCCATCAGGATTGGGATAAATGGCTCCCCGAGCTCCGGTTTGCCCTGAACACCGCTGTGCACGAAGCCACAGGTGAGACGCCTGCTTTGGTTGCGCTGGGCAGACAGCTAAAGGGCCCGCTTGACCGACTCCTTCCCAGAGCCCCTAATCCAGAAACCACCAGTTACAATAACCTATTTAAAATGGAGGAATTACGGCGGAGAATCCAACAGAGGTTGGTGAGTTCGACATCCAGACATGCCAAGTTATATAATGCCCGGCGTAAGGAAGCGCACTTTCAGCCGGGTGATTTGGTCTGGATTAGAGCTCACCATCTCTCGGATGCCAGCAAAAGGTTCTCCGCCAAGCTAGTGCCTAAATGGTTAGGTCCAGCAAAAATCATATCTCAAACAGCTCCAGTCAACTTCCAGTTTCAAAGGGGTATCGGCACTGACTCCAAGATAGACACAATCCATGTGGCCAATCTCAAGCCGTACTTCGGCCCTCCCTTGTCCAAGGTTGGGGGGGGGGAATGTAGCGGGGCCACATAAGTGTTAAATGTCAGTACTGAGTGTGTCTCGTTTCATTGTCCCGTTTACTGTTTGTGCATCAGTTTATGCTGATGATGGAAGGAGACCACAGCCACAAACCTGGAAAACACCTGTTTACAATCATTCAATCACAGCCGTCACAGGATTATTTAAGCCAGCAGGAGGAGAAGGAAGAGAGAGGAGAGAAGGAGATTTTGTTTCACCATTACGACCACGAGCAACCTGTACCTGTTTTCCATATTGCGCTTATCCACCCAGTTTGTTTTTCCATCTGCCGGATTTATTTCAAGGACCTCACCACGAGATACCCCGGGGTAGGACTTAATCATCCACCACATACACGAGGATTCACGGTGAGGCTGTTCCATTTTTTCCGGGGAGAATCAAACATTGCAATTTCACTAATTCAGTCATCCGCTTTCAGGACAGTTTCTTTATTACCGGACTCACGTACTCATTCATTTTCAGTTTGTCATTCATTGTCGTTATTCGTGTTGTGTGTTTATTTGTTACAGGGACAAGGGAGGGTTTTTGTTGTGTGTATATATATATATATATATATATATATATTTGGTGGTGTCTTGTTTTTGCTGGGGTAGAGGGATATTTATATTTATATATGTTTCTATTTTTTGCATGTCTTGTTTTACTTAATACATATAACCCGTTTGAATTTTACATCCTGTTGTTGTGTGCTTATATTTTTCACCGTCGATTGTGGGGAAAAGTTCAATTGGTAAGAAGTACGGCTTGATAGTAAGATTATTCCTCAGTAAATTATCCAGGCCACTGGTCTTGGAGGTGTAGCTGTCGGCTGGGTAAAAGGGGTCGGCCGTTACACGGTTTCCAATGTAGTACTCCCAAGTCATGGGGACGGAAGGACAGAAGTACGTCCGGGCTGAAGAAAAATGTGATCCCCCATCTGACCCGGAAGTGCTGACAAGTCACGTGAACAGAAGAGGAGAAGCACTTCTGGGCAAAGGACTATATAAAGGACTGATGGGAACCCAGCAAGCGAGCCGGAGTTGGAAGGGAGTGTGACAGAGTTGCTGGGAGTAGAAGAGGAGAATTGTTGTGTTTCAGTATTGTGTGATTATTATAGTTATTACCAGTTTATTGTGGTGGAAGTGCTTTGGGGCACTTTAAAGAAGAAAATTAAAATACTTCTTGGTGTTTTTAAACATGCGTCTGCATCTGTCTTTTGGGTTTCACGGGGCAACAGCACCCTCAAGCGTCCATTTATTGACACCAGAAACTTTAAAATAAATAAATAAATACTGTGGACAGATGAGACTAAGGTAGAGTTATTTGGTCACAACCAGAGGCACCATGCATGGCGAAAAAAACACACAGCATTCCAGGAGAAGAACTTGCTGCCTACTGTAAAATTTGATGGAGGGTCCAACATGTTATGGGGCTGTGTGGCTAGCACCGGTACTGGAAACCTTGCTAAAGTTGAGGGCCACATGAATTTCTTCCAGTATCAGCAGATTCTTGACAAGAATGTCAAAGTTGAAGTTATGTTAGGTTTGGATATTTCAGCACGACAATGATCCAAAACACCGTCCAAAATCTACCAAGGAATTCATTCAGAGGTACAAGTACAATGTTCTAGTTCCCAGTCCCCAGACCTGAACATCATTGAAAACGTATGGATTGATTTGAAGCTGGCAGTCCAAGCTCAGAAGCCATCAAACCTGACTGAAATGGAAGCATTTTGTATGGAAGAATGGTCCAAGATACCACCAGTCAGAATTCAGGGACTTGGTAGTGGCTGTAGGAGGTGTCTACAGGCTGTTATTTCAGCAAAAGGAGGCTCTACTAAATATTGATGAGATTATTCCTTTGGGGCGCCCATATTTATGCACCTAACAATTTTTGTTTAAATGCACATTAAATTGGTTCTGTTGGTCCAATAAATATATTTCACTACTGGAATGTTGCTAGCGGCACGGTGGCGCAGTGGGTAGCGCTGCTGCCTCGCAGTTGGGAGATCTGGGGACCCGGGTTCACTTCCCGGGTCCTCCCTGCGTGGAGTTTGCATGTTCTCCCCGTGTCTGCGTGGGTTTCCTCCGGGCGCTCCGGTTTCCTCCCACAGTCCAAAGACATGCAGGTTAGGTGGATTGGCGATTCTAAATTGGCCCTACTGTGTGCTTGGTGTGTGGGTGTGTTTGTGTGTGTCCTGCGGTGGGTTGGCACCCTGCCCGGGATTGGTTCCCTGCCTTGTGCCCTGTGTTGGCTGGGATTGGCTCCAGCAGACCCCCGTGACCCTGTTTTCGGATTCAGCGGGTTGGAAAATGGATGGATGGATGGAATGTTGCTATTTCCATAAGGTATAAAATATGTTAAAATGAAGTTGCTGCCTCAAAAGCTTAGCAAGTTATAAATTGATACAGTGATTTTTATCAGGAGTGTCCCAAACCTTTACATAGTACTGTATATTTTAAAGAGCTAAAACTCCAAATTATTTTTTTTAATATTGTATTTTTTGTGTTAGAAAAAAAAATGTTAGTGAGAGAGAAAAGGAATGACTTCTTCATAAGTATTCAGTTCCTATATTTTGAAAAACTTTGATTTAATTAAACAGGTGGAAAATAAGTACCTAACAAGGACATAATTGCCTTATAGTTGGCCTCCACCAATGAATCCATTAAAATAGCTACTACAGTCAATAAAAACCCTAAGATTAGAGTGGCTTGTGACTCTGAAAGACAGATGTGAAAATGAAGAGCATTCCAGACCAGTTATAGAAAAATACATAAAATATGAAAAATGAGCGGGGAGTATTGTCCCAGTGGACATTGTTGTTTGTCATAAAGTGGAAGCTATGTCAAACCACCCAGAAGTTGTCTAGAAAAATTAACTTCTGTAATCTTACAAAGAAGAAGTCACAGAGAGGCCAACAATCACTTTGAAGGAGCTACAAAGTTCAACAGCTAAGACCAGTATAAAAGTGTGCCAAAGTGGCAGTATCAACAGTATTGAATAACATTGACTTGTATGGCAGGGTGGCCTAAAAGAAAGCAGGCATGTCCAAAAGGCATGAGTGACTTGGTTGCATTGTAGGAAAAGGTTTAGATGATCAGTTGAGACCTAGATTGGGCTTTTTCACCAGCATTCAATAAGATCTGTCTGATGCAAATGTAAAACGCCTCAAAAAAATACCATACCTATAATGAAGTATAGTGGTGATGGTAGTATTATGCCATGGGGCAGTCTTTCATTAGCGGGACTAAGCATCTGCTTAAAATAAAAAGGAGAATGAATGGTGAAAATGCATGAAAATACTTGAGGAGAGCTTGTTTCAGTCTACTAAAAAAACTGAAGATGGAGTGAAAGTTCATCTTTCAGCAAGACTGTTATCCCAAACCTGGGTGTGAAGGAAAGGTGAATGTCCTACAATGACCCAGTCAAAGCCTTGATCTCAAACCAACTGAGAATCTGTGGCACTATCTGAAAATTGTAATTCAAAACTATTATCTGGCTAACCTTAATAACCTGGAGTAAATAAAGTAAAATTATATACCAAAATCACAGAAGATGTGCTAAGCAGGTACTCTACTTGATATATACAGACCTTATCCCTATAAACCTATGCTGTCATTGCCTCTATGGAATGTTCAAGTGTGGTAAATTCTTCTTACAAGTTTTTATAACCTAAAATCATGTCATATTATAGAATCTAATAATGTGATTCAATGTTTTGAAATACAACTAGCACAAATGCAAACATTTTACTCTAGGATTTGTTATTCAGTAGAATCTGAGAATTGGTCGTGGTTCTGAATAGTTTTGCAAGGTACTGCATATGAAATTAGGTGGTTTAACAAATAGACAAAAAGAAAAACTGTAAAAATAATGTAATTTATGTTTGGTTATATACTGTATGTGGATTTAGGAAAAATTTACTTTATATAAACCCATTATGTCAGAATGTTTAGCATAGCAAGAAATGATGAGTAGTGTGTTATGTGTCTGTTTTATTGAGAAATACAACGGTTTACATATACGTACTATAGAGCTGGTGCCAGTAAACAAAACAGCACAAGTAAATATCATACAGACTATTTGATAGAGTGTTGAACTGTAAGCCACAGAGCTCCTTCCTTCTTCACTCCTTCCATTGACTCACTATGAGATTATGCGCAGTTCATTTCAGCTGCCAACTCTCAATTTATTGAAATAAGGCAGTTGCACTATGTATTTGTTAAGTGATTTGGATAAAAGCATCAGCTTGATAATACATGTTTTATAAGTAAATACTATTTTTTTCTCTCAAGGCCTTCATTGCAACACATCTGATTCTTTTGGAATGATTGAGAGAACCTGCTTTTTCATTTTTAATTACAGTGGCAGGTAGAAGAAACTTTTCAGGTGTGTTCTTACCTAAAGCTCTTTAGTTCAGGTTTGCTGGACAGTTTTGTAAATAAGTGCATTAGTCTATATTCATGGAGTAGTTTTAGTACTTAAATTAAAGTTTATCTTTTTATTTTCACTTAAATTAAAGTTTGTTTATCTTTTTATTGTCAGGGGATAACATCCCTCAGAGCCATGGCTAGAACTCAGGCACTGCATTATCTGACCAAAATTTAAAAGAGAGTTCCATAGGTATAGAAAAGCGAGTTCTCTAGCTTGGGAAAGGGGCTGGGGGTTCTGTTTACTGCTATGGGTATAATAATAGTGTATAGCCAGAATCCTATGAGGCTTTTCTATACTGAACTGAAACATTTGAAAGTTCGAGTGAAATAAGGTGTTAAGTTTAGGAGAGTAATTCAGAGCTTAGGTTTATTCACTAAGGGTCAAGCTTAGTTTTTCTGTTGGGTAGGAGGTAGCAGGGAAGGTGAGGGTACCCTCATGTTAGCTGGTAAGGGTAGACAGTTTGCCAGGAACCTCATATTTATTTAAATCTACCATAAAGTCTTTTTTGTTTCTACTAATTTTTTTTTTTTTTTTTTTTTTTTTTTAAACGAAACAGCTGGAAGGGTGTCCACTGTGATGGCAGTAATAAAAACTAAAATGTAATCAATTGATGGTCAACAGCAAGGCGCGGAGGGGTTGGACTGCAACTCATAACGCTTGGATCTTTTTTTGGATTCCTAGCATGGAGTGCCTCCTTTGTGTAGTTGAAAGAAACAAACCTGAATCTGGATAAAACATACAAAGAATTAATGTGTCTACTCTCAATCAAAAGTCACAGAGTTAGATTTACTGTTTTTTTTTCTAAATTGCTCCTGGGATAACAAAAACTGTCCTGTTTTGAAATGTCTAATCACTGACTGGTTCATAACTATGAAATGAGAAGCAACATATCCTGTTCAAATCATTTAATGACTGTGGTGTTGAGTAGACCTAAATACTGTATACTTTGCAATAAAACCTTTGGACACTTTTACTCACCATTCCTAAACCAAACTGTATACAGTGTCACAAAAACCAGACATAAGAGTCATAAAAAGGTTTGGGGCAGCCATCCTTATATTGGTATCCTAGTTGCAAAATGTATAACAGCACTGATGTGCACAAAACCGAGTCCAAAACAGAACTAAGGGAATAAGGAAAAGGTGGAGGTGTTTAAAGGGGAAGACAGGAAGTGAGATCAAAGGGGTCGGGCTCATAGGGGTCTTTAACCATAGGCTCGAGCCTAGACGTGACATCACAGGGGCCGGAGCCGGCAAGGTCTTCTTCCATAGGCCCAGGCTCAGACCCAGAAGTGATATTAAGAGGGCCAGGTGGAATCTCCTGTGAATGGTCTGCAGGAAAGGGAGAAAAAGAGTCAGTGCACTCTGCCACATCCCAGTCTGATTCGGAATTGCCCTTACTCAAGCCATTTAGCTGCCTCCCATGCGCGCGTGTGTGACAACAGTGGTAAAGTTTAAATATTGTTGAATTTTATAAGAATCTGTTTTATCAACTGATTTTTGAGTCTACAAACAAGGGAACTGTATTTACATGAATTAGGGGTGTATCCTTTAGGGTTTACATATTATACAACTTGGACCCGAGTTCAATTCCCAGCTAGTCTTCCACCTCTGTTGAGTCTCTTTGTTTTCACTTGGTGTTTGTCTGATTTGGTCCATTGGTGGATGTGTGTACCTTGCAATGGACTGTTGTTTTTTCCAGGGCTAGCTCAGGGCTGAATGGATGATTGTTTTATTTTAAAGAAGACACAAGTCTTCATGGAAAATTTGCACCTGCAAGGCCTATTCACAGAACATTATATTTTTTATTTGCTAATTAAGAAGTACTGTTTTTATTAAAAATAGCAATCTGTAGTTGGATGGCGTAATGGGTAGTGCCGGAGACTCCTTTCCTCCTATATCACAATGATGCATAAAATGAATTGGTAACTCTATACATTTGCCATGTGAGTGGGTGTGATGGCTTTGCACCTATCCATGGTATGGTTCGGTCCTGCCTTGCACCCAGTGCTGTAAGGCTAGGCTCTGGCTTCCTGTTATACCAAATTGAACTAAGCAAGTTCAGAAATTAGGTGTCTGCATAGACTTTATGAAAGCGTCATGCCCTTATTACTGTAGATGTTTTTCAGTGCAGTTAGCCATTCTTGAAGTGAAGTTGTTGATTTATTCTTTTTGAACACTGCATTTTGATTTAGGTATACAATGATGGAGCAGTGAGAATTATACTGTCATTTCAATGTGTTGCTGGACAGTTCTTTAGCAACTGTGCAACACTGCCTTCGCTTCCTTTCAAATAGACTGTATTCTTTTAAACATTTCAGGCACAGTTACATTCCAACTGTCATTACATTGTTAGTTCACTGCTTTTTGTTTAGCACTGTGCCACTGTCCAGGAAGCTAAAGGCAAATCTTTAGTTGAGCATTTTCCACAAAATACCACTGTAAAACTTTCTTATTGATGTTTTTTTGAGTTTATCTTTTCTTCCAATCTTAGGTAAACAATTTGCGTTTCCTGCCCATTTTCAAATTTACATAAGGTTAGTGGTGTGTTGCATGCCTTCCTCTTCTCAGAATTCCACTGTGGCAGTTAAAAAAAATAAATAAATAAAAGTGAAAATTGTGTCCCTCTTATATTTGGCCTTGACCTCCTATTTTTATTTGCACTTTCAAAGTATCTGTGACTAGGATATAGATTAGTTTAACGATTACTTAGTAGTGCTAGTACTGTTGAAAATCCAAATGGAGGGACCTGTGTGTCTCAGAGTTGTTAAGATTTAATGTGTCCGAAACAAGTTTTGAAGCAACCGTTTTAAAAACAGGTGCCCAGTAGGTTTAACCCTTTAGTTGCAACTGTGATTCAAAATTATAGAGACTCACCCAGTACTTCTGCTTCTGGACCCACCAGAAACAGAACACTCCCAGAATATTGAAAACTACAGAATAATTAACATTGTAAATCGTAAACATTCCTCACCAATTTAGCCCCTTTTTGGCTTGGACACTTCATTCAGTTTCTATTAGAGAGCCTTTTAGACATGCCGCTAAAATTCCTGCGAACAAATGGGCGCAGAGGGCAAGGAATGTTTTGAAATGTTTTTACAGCTGATTTTTTTTAACGTATTATTTATTGATTTTAATTAGAAGCAGATAACATTCCATACAATCAAAACTTAACAAAGCAAAATTCAACCCCGATCCAAGAAGAGAAGAGAGCCAACAACCAAAGCTAATCTTTAAAAGCAGCAAAAAAGAAAAAGTATGTTTTTCCCCCGAAATGAAAGCATATTCTAAAATGGTATTGATTAGATCCTGCCATATTATAAAAACATTTTGAACGATCCTCTAAGTGAGAATATGATTTTTTTTTCCTGCTTCAAATAGTATAGAACATCAGTTACCCACTGACTTGAAAGTGGTGGGGTGGGATTTATGCTAGTAGAGGGGTAAAGGCAATTACAGCTTATTTGTCCTTCTCCAGTTTAAGCCCGTCTAGGAGTACACTAAACACAGCTCTTAATAGGTTCGGTGTGATTGTGACACCAAGGCTGTCTGATAGGCATTCAAAGGTTTTTTTCCGAAACATTGTTAATTTGAAGCACACTCAGAACTTGTGACCTGGTGAGGCTAGAGCTAGATTGCATGGTTCACAGGTTGAATCTTGCCCTGGAAACATTTTTGGGCAATTTCAAACAAGATAAATGTGCTCGATAGAAGATTTTAAGTTGAATGATTGAATACTTTGCGCATATGGAGCTAGAGTGTAATCTGTGCATGACTGCCTTTCCACTCCTTTTCTGAAATATTAAGTGACAGATTCTTTCCCCAGTATACCCTGGAATCTTTGAAAAGAAGGGACTTTAAAATGTTTTTATAAATTGCAGAGATGCTATCTGAGTCTTCAAGACTGATCGATATTTCTTCCGGAATAAAACTAGGTTGGAGGTGAGGAAGATTGGTCAGGTTCTGTTTAGCAAAGTTTCTAGTTTGAAAATAGTAGAAGAATTGTGTTGACAAGAGTTTATATTTATGCTTAATTTTTAGTAGAATGCAAAGACATTGTCTATATACAAGTCTCTGAGTGTTTTAATTGCAGACTTTTCCAAACATTAAATACTGCATATGTTTGAGAGGATGGAAAAAGGTGGTTGTCATATAGAGGTGCAACAAATAAAAGCTTTGCTATCATAAAGTGCTTCCTACATTGGTTCCATATTCTGAGAGAATGAAGGTCAATTGGATATTAGTGTATTGAGGATAATTTGTATTTACTGGGGAACAGAGCAGGGAATATAAAGAAGTATTGCAAGATTTTATTTTTATTGCATACCAGGCTTTTGTGTATTCATCGATTTGTGTCGATGTCCAGGGACCTTATGTATAAATGGTGCATATGCACAAAAATCTTACATACACCCATTTCCACGCTCACCTCAAGATGTATAAAAACTAAACTTGGTGTAAAGCAATGCTATTTTTCATGGTAGCCTCACTCCCTGCATTCGCAAGTTTCTGCTTGGTTTTGTATACTGGCGGCACCTAGCGTCAAACTGTAAAACCCAGCTACTGTTTCTGTGCAAACTCCCTTTTTTCAGATTCTTATCAGTGACGTAGGATTTATCAAATACACTGAAATTAACTGCATATCGTTTGCAAACTTAATTCACTTGATTGTAATCATTCTGTAGCAATACCATAGCTGCTTTAGCATTGTTAGAAGACATTGCAGATGGAAGAATTAGAAGAGACCACATATTTAAACATGATGATGACTGGCTTCTAAGTTGATTTTGATTTCCAAGAGGTATTCCTCTTGAAGCTGTGTGCTAAACTAGCACCAGCTTTACAAAGGCAGACTTTGAGGAAATGTGCTGTACCTGCTCCTCTGCAAGTTCTGTCCACTCTTGGGTTTTTAGCCACAGAAGCTTTTCAATGTGAACTTGCTGACTGATCAGGTATTTTACAAACATTACTGAGTCGCTCCTTGCCAGCTGTATAGGATGGTATTATCCGCTTGTCATCTATACATATAAGATTGCCTAACACTGGGATTGAACAGGCAAACATGAAGTGCAATATGCAGCAACTTCCGGTTTTCCAAATGTAATTGGAGTGGTCAGAAGAACGCACATTGCAATTGCAAAGTTGCTGGAGAAATTACATCAGCCAGGGATGAAGCACAAAAAGAATGAGCTGGCATTAAATCATCTATAAATAAAAACGGCAACTCTGCACAGTTGCAGGTGCTTTTTCCAACTAGTGTGGCAAAAGGCAAGCAGTCCTTTTAAGGATAGTGAGCCACGCAGCAGAGAATCTATCTGTTGTGGTGCTTGGTGCAGATGTTACACTATATAAATGTGCATTCAGAGAATTAATTTGCTTATGTAAATGGAAAGCATTTCCACTCTATTAATGTGCTGCTCCGTAGTTCACAGAAAGTGTGACACATTGTGCAAGCATAATGTGGCACACAATTGTGGTGTGCCTGTAGCTGAAGAGATGCGGCATGATAAACCTGATCCACCAAATGATCAGCCAAAACGGACAGAGTTACAGCTCATTTGAATGTAATTGGCAGAATGTGAAAATAGTCAATCAGATGCAGCATTTATTTTTAACCAATTAATTTATGATCAGTATAATATACAGTATTACAGCCCTTATTTTCCTTAGTTCATTAGCCACATCTCTTACAGCATCCATTATTGCATTTTGTGACACCAGAACAGCATCTGTCAGCACACACCCAAAGGGTCACCCAGCAGTTTCCAAGGCAGAGGTGTGTGAGCAGCCAGCACCTGAAGATGTGCTGGGCACTGCAGCACCATCACTGTGTGGATTTGCGTCCTTGGCGTGGGGGTCATCTTTTGTAATATTGTCTGAAACAGAATAAACAGACGGTGGGCTGCAACTCGTCTATTCACGTCGACTTTAAGATGCCAGCTGCAAAATGAATATGTAGGACACAGTAATTTAAGCTCCACGATTAGAGGGGCATGGTCAGAGATAACAATAGTTGTATTTAAAAGATTTGATAGTGGGCAAAAAATTATTGTCATTTAGGAAATGATCAGTTCTTGAGTAGCAATGATGTATGAGTGTTAAGAAGGAATATGCTCTTGGGTTAGGATTTAAAAACCTCCATGGGTCTGATAAGTTATGATCCGTTACAAACTGTGTAATTATCTGTGTATTATTAAATGTTATCACCACTGTAGCTGAGGATCTATCCAGGTCTGCATTTAAAACACAAAGTCTCCGGCCATTATAATTTTGTGAGTGTTCATATTAGAGATATATTTACATATATTTATTTAAATACATTTTGGAAGAAATCTCTGTCACCCACGTTAGGTGCATAGATATTAATCAAAATCACTTTAGTATTAGATAAAGCAAATGTTTATAACTCATATTGAAATAGTAGAACAATTGACTTCCTCAGTGAATGGAAAAGGAACAGCTGCAAAATCGGAATGCAAAGTGTTCACTGACAAACTGGCTGCACTGTAACATAGATATTGGGAATAACATCAGAATTGAAGGTTTTCTTGAGAAACGAGAAAATCCAAACGTAGTGAAATTCATAGCTGAGGTATTCTTTAAAGTAACTGGAGAGGACTTTAAATCTGACATTGAGGTCTCAGCAGCCTACCATATACATGTTTTTTGTCCGTTTCAACAAACTGCTGGCCAAAAAAAACTTGATGTCTCTTCTCGGATTGAAAGGGGAGATTATATTTGAAAATAACCACATTCGTATTTTCCCAGATTTCTCTGCTGGCTAATTTATATGTACATTTTGGTTATATTGGGACTGTTTAAGATCACACCCTAGGTTTATTGTATTTGGACTGTACCTTCACAAGATATCTCAGTTGTAACTTTCTCTACACCACTGTTTTGTTTTTGGGTTTGGGTTTGTTTCATTTTGGAGTTGCTATGTACCTTAACTAAACTAAAAGTTCAGAAGCAATGTCTCTATGACCAAATAGTGAACTTTGTGAGCTGGAATGTCAAGTGTCTCAATCATGAATTAAAGAGAAAGACAGTAATGTCTCACTTAACAGGTCTAAATTCCAAGATAGTATTTTTAAAGGCGACTCACTTGTTAAGCAAGGACCAGTTTCAGTTGCAAAGAGAGTAGACTGGCCAAATTTTTCACTCCAGCTATACAAAGAAAACTAGGGGTGTAAGAATCTTAATACAATGAACTATTTAATTTGTAGTGTCAGATGTAATATCTGATTCTGAAGGGCAAAATGTCGTGGTGATTGGCAATTTATCTAATTTTACAGCTGATTTATGTGCATGTTTCATTTTACAGTCTGTTTTTGTCAGGGGCGGAATGGTGGCTCTGAGGCTAGGGATCTGCACTGAAAATTGGAAGGTTGCCGGTTCGAATCCAATAAATGCCAAAAGGTTGGGCTGTGTTGGGCCCTTGAGCAAAGCCCCTTAACCTGCAATTGCTTCATCCTGGGTATGACATTAATCTGCATCCAGCCCTGCATCTAGGCCCTCCAGGGGCTTGATGGCAGAATTGGCAGTCCAGCCAACATTTAAAACCCCACACTGTTCCACTCCATCTGAACTAGTGTGGTGCTAAGGTGTCACCTGTTGCATGGCTGCACTCGGTCCTAATCTGGATCCTGTGCTGGTTTGTCGTGTGGTGGGTGCGGCAATGTGCTGTATCAGCGCGTGCTCCTAACCTCTCTCTTTTGTCATGACTCATGTGGATTTGGAGACTGTTCCAGCAGTATGGGATGCAAAGCAAGAACCAACTCCAAGTTAAGTGATGGTTTACCACTGGCCATGGTCTTGCACCCTCATTCAATTATAATGGTTATTCAGTTTAGTAGCATATTTGTTGAATTAAAACCTTTTGGACATAGAGGCAACATGGAAACCAAACACAGACAGCTTAGAAGCAGTCTCGGGGCCAAAGCTGCACTACATGGACACAAAAGCCTTCGTAGAAAATGTACTAGCCTCCTCTTGCTTTGCCTGTTTGCAGTGACTGAAAACAGACCACATTTTTTTTGTAATATTACATTTGTTTTTATTGCTTTGCAAAAATAAGTTTATAATCTTAGATAATAGTTAGTCATATAAGCAGTCCAAACTTCTGCTTCTTCTTACTTTGTAGGTGAACTGAATTTTCTTGAGCAGCACCATTAGGTTATTGCTTCAGTGAAGTGTATTTGTTTGTTTCGTTTGGCATCACCTCCAACCTTAGTATGGACCAGCAGTTGGCAGATGGAAAACTTCTGTATTGTGTAGTATTAATAAATTATACAGCACATTTTGTGGATACAGGCATAAAGGCTAGCAGGTGTAGAGGTTTTGCCTTATGTCATACTTTTCCAGTCTGAAGTTCCATTCACACCTGACAACTCTGCATTATTTAAAGTCATTTGCCCCTAAATCAGTGTTTCAAATTTTGGAAAATTAGTATGGTTTACTCTCTTTTGAATAGCAACAGGAACCGTCCAGTAAGTGGACAGACTGCATTAAGGTGTAAGGTTTCTTTTTTTAGTTATGTTTACACAAGAAAACATGAAATTTGCCTTCTCAGTTGAATCTAATAACAGACAGAATGAAATAAACAAATAGAAACAAGACCGGTTAAAGTAAGGCAGTTAGATAATGCATATTTACACCAAAAAAAGGTTACAGGATATATATCAAAACCTTAATCATTATCTCTGATATTTCTTATTGAAAAGTAGAATGGCACAAGGAAGAAAGGAATTTCTGGAGCAATTTGTGTGAGTTTTCAAAGCGACTATCCTTCCTGATTTACTGAAGTTTAGTTCTACATGTAATGGATGTCTGTCATCAGTTGAGATGATTTCCAGTTTCTTTATCATTGCCCTCTGACATACACTAGTCAAATCATCTGCATCAGCCCCAATAACTTTAGCTGCATACTTTGTAATCTGCTGGAGCTTTTTTGAGTTTTGGTTTGTCAGACTATTAAACCAGGCAATGAAACTGAAAGTGATCACAGACTGGATCAGACTGCGATAAAAGGACAACATGAGATCCTTGTCTACTTTAAATAGTTTGAGTTTATGGAGGAGAAATAAGTGCTGGTTGCATTTAGAGAATATTTTTTTTTTTGTATTAGTATTCCAGTTAAGATTGTTATCTAGGTAAGTTCCTAAGTATTTATATTTTGCTAATAGTTAAAAATTATTACTTACAGGAAAAACCTGTTGACTCCCTAGGTGTTTTGTTTATAGAGAAACCTTTCATTTGCATTAACACCATCATAGTGAGAGCCAGAGTAAAGGTTCTTCTTCTTCAGAAGCAATATTCTTAGTAGTAGTGTAGCAGCTGTTAACATACAGTAGTAGGATTTACATTTTTCAGAACCGCAGTTTTTTTTTTTTTGTTTTTTTTTTGAGCCCTACAAATTAATGTTTCCTAATTTGTCCTTTAAAATAAATTTGAGCGACATAATTCAGTCTATTGCTTACAATTATATTATACCTGAAAACTGATTCATGTGTGGTTTATTGAAAAACTGATAGACCATTACATTTATTGATTAGAAATGCACCACTTTCGATAGTTAACAATCAGTTCAGATTTTTTTTTTTTTTTTTTTTTTTTTTATCTTTATTTACCTTTTTTAAAATTGTGTTTGTTCTGCATTTCAACTAAGACCTCAAGTGTTTTACAAGGAAACCATAAAATGTAATATTTTAGTAATGATACATTTTTTTGACCAGAGTACAAAGCCTGACACTCACTTGACGAACATGGTACAACCGTCACATAACTGCTTTTGTACAAAGTAGTCCTATTTGGAGCATCTTTTGGTAATCTGAAAGCTGTTTGTTCCTCTGCCTGAAATCTATGTCAAAATGTTTCACATATTACAAAATTTTACACAGGTATACTAGTGCAGTGAGGAGCTAAGTAAAAATCCTTATTATGAGTGTCTGTGGCCAAAATGGAGGAAAGTATTCTAGACATTAATTAATATTTAGCACATACAGCTATAGTGTAACTGTAGTGCACGCAAGTATATATTACATCCATTTACTACTGATTGACTAAAACAAGTCAAATGGAGTAACCTTAAAGTTTAAAGAACCCAAAAAATGTGTTTTAACATTCTTTGCATAAAGTAATTCTGTCTTGTGTGTTGAGCCCTTAAGCCCTACATTGATAAGAAGTATAAAGTAAATTTAAATTAGGAAAAAAATTACATTTAAAATTAAAATTTTGCTTTTTTTCCCTATTTTAACAGAACAGCAATGCCAAAAATTAAAAACATTTGCCTTAGTGAAAAATCTCACTGAAGCATGGGTGTATAAAAGAATTTTATTCAACAATGACTATAATAAGGAATGCCTGCATTACAAATTCATTTTTATTGAGTGTTCTTTGTATTATTATGCATCTCAAAATCCAGAATAGACCACTGAAGGTAAAGGCTATCAAAAGACACTTAAAAGTCCACAGACCCTTTTAAGTAACTTCAAAAAGGCAAAATTACACCTAAAATTTTGAAACTTCTAATAGTAGGAAAGTGACTCAGGTCTGTAGCTGCCTAGTTTAGTAAAGGTCAAGATGATGTCAGTAACAAAAGGGAATATGTGCCTTGACTACAATGGTAGCCTGCTGGTCAGGTTTGACTAGGCTAGGTAATGTCAAATAGATGCAGGAAAATTGCTGTGCCCTTTTTTTAAGCATTGAAAGGTATTTTAAATATTTTCTGTTTTATATGTCATACTTTATACCTGAAGTGAAAAAGACATCTTATGAATAATAGTACTTTTTGTTCCTTATCTGCTTTTGTTTTAGTGTTAAAGAGTAAAACTTTAAGAAACAATATGTTGACATACTTAGTAATTACATAATATTTAGTAATTCACTGTTAATCCTCTTCCACATGTTACACAAACAAAAGACAGGTACACATGTCTGGTTTTATGCATTTGTCATACCCATAACTAAGGAAAAAAGGAAAGGTGGTTTGAGACTGCAACTAAGCAAGCCATACCTTGAAAAAATTCATGCAGTCACTGGTGCTATCTGGCAGCAGTTTAATTAGCTGTCAAATATGGCAAGCTTGTGATACTTTGGCAGTTGTGCTGAAGAGTCATTAGCAAAGTATGTAATGTTTTCCCCAGCTATCCCTAGTTGTGTAATCTGACATTCTCAAGGCAAAATATTTCAGTAACTGCCATTAGTGTGACCTGTTCACTGATTCAGAGTCATTTAGTATGCTGCTGGGCTCAAATATACTTTCAGGTTTATTTTCAGTATTTTTTTTTTTTTTTTTTGATAAGAGAGCAGGACCTGGTACATTTGGATATAATACCAACAATATATTTCTTGTACAACCCAAAATTGCACAAGGAATGCCTCAGTAAGCTTTAACATGCCCTTGTTTTTGACAGCACCCCAGCTTCGACTCCCTAAAAAGACAAGAGAAAACTCCCAAAAAAAATAATAAACCCTTGCAAGGGGAAAAAAATAGAAGAAATCTTGAGGAAAAAGCATATATCTCGTATATCAAGCATCACATACAATCATATGAAAAAGTTTGGGAACCCCTCTTAATTCTTTGGATTTTTTTTTGTCTTTGGCTGAGCTTTCAAAGTAGCAACTTCCTTTTAATTTATGACATGTCTTATGGAAACAGTAGTATTTCAGCAGTGACATTAAGTTTATTGGATTAACAGAAAATATGCAACATGCATCATAACAAAATTAGACAGGTGCATAAATTTGGGCACCCCAACAGAGATATTACATCAATACTTAGTTGAACCTCCTTTTGCAAATATAACAGCCTCTAGACACCTCCTATAGCCTTTGATGAGTGTCTGGATTCTGGATGGAGGTATTTTTGACCATTCTTCCATATAAAATCTCTCCAGTTCAGTTAAGTTTGATGGCTGCCGAGCATGGACAGCCTGCTTCAAATCATCCCATAGATTTTCGATGATATTCAAGTCAGGGGACTGTGACTGCCATTCCAGAACATTGTACTTCTCCCTCTGTATGAATGCCTTTATAGATTTCAAACTGTGTTTTGGGTCATTGTCTTGTTGGAATATCCAACTCCTGCATAACTTCAACTTTGTGACTGATACTTGAACATTATCCTGAAGAATTTGTTGATATTGGGTTGAATTCATCCGACCCTCCACTTTAACAAGGGCCCCAGTCCATGAACTAGCCACACATCCCCACAGCATGATGGAACCTCCACCAAATTTGACAGTAGGTAGCAGGTGTTTTTCTTGGAATGCGGTGTTCTTTTCCGCCATGCAAAGTGCTTTTTGTTATGACCAAATAACTCAATTTTTGTCTCATCAGTCCAAAGCACTTTGTTTCAAAAAGAATCTGGCTTGTCTAAATGAGCATTTGCATACAACAAGTGACTCTGTTTGTGGTGTGAGTGGAGAAAGGGCTTCTTTCTCTTCACCCTACCATACAGATATTCTTTGTGCAAATTGTACTGAATTGTAGAACGATGTACAGATTCACCATCTACAGCAAGATGTTCTTGCAGGTGTTTGGAGGTGATCTGTGGGTTGTCTGTAACCATTCTCACAATCATGCACATATGCCCCTCCTGTATTTTTCTTGGCCTGCCAGACCTGGGTTTAACAGCAACTGTGCCTGTAGCCTTCCATTTCCTGATTACATTACTTACAGTTGAAACTGACAGTTTAAACCTCTGAGATAGCTTTTTTGTAGCCTTCCCCTAAACCATGATACTCAACAATCTTTGTTTTCAGACCTTTTGAGAGTTGCTTTGAGGATCCCATGCTGTCACTCTTCAGAGGAGAGTCAAAAGGAAGCACAACTTGAAATTGACCACCTTAAATACCTTTTCTCATGATTGGACATGCCTGTCTATGAAGTTCAAGAGTTAACGAGCTAATCCAACCAATTTGGTTTTGCAAGTAATCAGTATTGAGCAGTGTGACAGATAGGGGCTGCTATCGCTCCCTTTAACCCTCGGATCAGATGCCAGACACCAGATAAAAGTCCAATAATAATATTTATTTAGACAATAATGTGCGCCAAGCACCCTCCACTCCACAATACTCATAAACTAAACAATACTCAATACAATAAACAATTCTCCACTCCCAGACGCGTTGTCACCCTTCCTCCCGACTCAGCTCCACCCTGGGATCTCCCACAGTCCTTTTTATAGTCCATGACCCGGAAGTGCTTCTGATCTCTCAGTCCATGTGATTATTCAGCACTTCCGGGTCAGGTAAAAACTCCTCATTTTTCTTCAGCCTGGAAGTACTTTATTTCTTCCGTCCTCGTGACATGGAAGTATTTCCGGGCTATACGAATAATACACACCCTTGATCCTCCCTGCAGCGTCCTCTGGTGGTCCCTATGGTATCCAGCAGGGCTGTGAAGGAAAACTCCAAGGTCCATGATGCCCTGTTGGAATTTGGGGCATCTCCACGCTGCATGAAGGGCTCCACCTGGCGGCTTGGGGGTATTGGCCAGGATAAGCTGCCGGCCATAGTACACAGCAGTTACATGCATTAAAATCAGCAAAATTACAAGGGTACCCAAATTTTTGCACAGCCAGTTTTTCACATTTAATTTAAATTCATACAACTAAATACTGCTTCACTAAAAATCTTTGTTCAGAAAACACCCCAGTACTCAGATGTTCCTATGAAATGAAAAACATACCACTGTTATCTTTTTTGTTGAAAGTAGAGTAAATTATTATGCAGGCTGAGAGGGGTTCCCAAACTTTTTCATATGACTGTATATGACCCAAAAAATTCGGTACCAGCAGTCCTAAAAGCATTAGCAGATTATTAGCAGAATAAATGGTCTACCCTCCAACTAACATTAGCAGGTGGAATCAACCCTGTTTAGATCCTTCCCAAGCTTCTTTTTCTGTTTCAAAGCATCCCCATACACATTAACAAATCTTCTTTTAAGAATGTGAAACATCCACACATCCAAAGGGCAACTCTGCAATGACCTAAAGCACAATGGGGCATGGCACTACCTATACTTAAGACCTGGATATCGACACAAATTGATGTATATACACAAGGCTGGACTGCAATGGAAATAAGATCTTGCAGTACTTTATATTTACTGCACTCTGTCCCAGTAAGTACAAATTATTGTCATTACACTAATAATCCAATTGCCATTCACTCACTCAGAATAGGAAGCTAATGTAAGAAGCACTTTAAGACAGAGAAACTCTTTATATGTTGCCCCTTTAAATGACAATCACTTTTTTCCACCCTCTCAAACAATGTTTGGAAAATTCCTGTGATTAAAACACTTGAACATAGATAATGTCTATAAATCCTATGAACAATTAAGTGTCAAACTTAACCTCATAAACACAATTCTTCCACTACTTTCAAGTTAGAGACTTTGTTAAACGGAACTTGTCTAATTTTCCTCACCTCCCACCTATTTCTGTTCCAGAAAAAATATTGATTATAACAAGCATTTTAAAGTCCCTTCCTTTCAAAGATTCCAGGGTACAATGAGGAAAGGGTCTTTTGCTTAATATTTCAAGAAAAGGAGAGGAAGGCAGCCATGCACAGCATACACTCTAGCTCTTTTTGCACAAAGCATTCAATCATTCAACTTAAAGTATTCTATAGCTCACGTTTATTTCATTTAAAATTGTCCAAAATGTTTCCAGGGCAAGATTCAATCTATGAACATTGCAGTCTAAATCTGGCCTCAATGAGCCACATTTTTTGGGCATGAACCAAATTAACAACATTTTAGGTATTCAAAGATTTTAGCCCATCAGACAGCCTTGGTGTCACAATCACTCTTAACCCATTAATAGCTGTGTTCAGTATACTCCAGGATGGGCTTAAAGTGGAAAAGGACAAACAAATCGTATTTGCCTTTACCTCACTACTAGCACCTAGGCTTATTTTGCTCAACTGGAAAAATCCCTGCCCACCTCTTATAAGTTAGTGGGTAACTGATGTTCTATACTCTTTGGAATAGGAAAAAATCAAATTCTCACTTAGATGATCTTTTCAAAACTTTTTTTAAAATATGGCAGGGTGTAAATAATAACATTTTAGAATAAGCTTCTATTTCAGGGAAAGGGACACTCTTTCTTTCTTGCTCCTTTTCTAGAGTAGCTTCAGTTGCTGGTTCATCTCTTTCTCTTGGGTGGGGGTTGAATTTTGGTTTGTTTGTTTAGTTTGACTTGATTGTATGGAATGTTATTTGCTTCCAATTAAAGTCAATAAAAAAAGTATACTTCACTTTAGAGCACAATTTCATGTGGCAGATTAATATATTGTATACAGTGGTTGTGAAAAATAAATTTAAAAAATACCTTGTGGTATGGCCTTTGTTAGAAAATATGCTATCTGGTAAGCTAGGGTGTAAACTCATAAGTAATAGGGCAGTTAAAGTTCATTGAATTATTTTCTTTTTTATCCTTTCTTCTTCGTCTTTTTCGTATTCTTTCAGTTGCTCCCGCTTGGGGTTTCCACGGCAGATCATCTTTTTCCATAATCGCCTATACATCTTGCTCTGTTACATCCACCACCTGCATGTCTTCTCTCACCACATCCATAAACCTCCTCTTAGGCCTTCTTCTTTTCCTTTTACCTGGCAGCTCCGTCCTTAGTATCCTTTTCCCAATATATCCAGCATCTCTCCTCTGCACATGTCCAAACCAGCGCAATCTCGCCTCTTTGGCGGGTTTGGAGACAAAGTCAACCTGAGCTAACCCTCTAATGTACTAATTTCCATTTACAGTGATCCCTCGTTATATCGCGCTTCGCCTTTCGCGGCTTCACTCTATCGCGGATTTTATATGTAAGCATATTTAAATATATATCGCGGATTTTTTGCTGGTTTGCGGATTTCTGCGGACAATGGATCTTTTAATTTCTGGTACATGCTTCCTCAGTTGGTTTGCCCAGTTGATTTCATACAAGGGACGCTATTGGCAGATGGCTGAGAAGCTACCCAGCTTACTTTTCTCTCTCTCTCTCTCTCTCTCTCTCTCTCTCTCTCTCTCTCTCTCTTGCGCTGACTTTTTCTGATCCTGACGTAGGGGGATTGAGCAGGGGGGCTGTTCGCACACCTAGACGATACGGACGCTCGTCTAAAAATGCTGAAAGATTATCTTCACGTTGGCTACCTTCTGTGCAGCTGCTTCATGAAGTGACATGCTGCACGGTGCTTCGCATACTTAAAAGCACGAAGGGCACGTATTGATTTTTTTTATCTCTCTCTCTCTCTCGCTCTCTGCTCCTGACGGAGGGGGTGTGAGCTGCCGCCTTCAACAGCTTTGTGCCGCGGTGCTTCGCATACTTAAACGCCAAACAGCCCTATTGATTTGTTTGCTCCTTTGAAGAGGAAGATATATTTGCATTCTTTTAACTATGAGACTGAACTGTCATCTCTGTCTTGTCATGGAGCACAGTTTAAACTTTTGAAAAAGAGACAAATGTTTGTTTGCAGTGTTTGAATAACGTTCCTGTCTCTCTACAACCTCCTGTGTTTCTGCGCAAATCTGTGACCAAGCATGACAATATAAAATAACCATATAAACATATGGTTTCTACTTCGCAGATTTTCTTATTCGCGGGTGGCTCTGGAACCGCAACCCCCGCGATGGAGGAGGGATTACTGTATGTCTATCCTTGTCACACCCAATCCAAATCTTAACATCATTAACTCTGCCACCTCCAGTTCTGTTTTCTGTTTCTTGGTCAGTGCCACAGTCTCCAACCCATTTAACATAGTTGGTTTCACTACCGTCCTGTAGACCTTCCCTTTCACTCTTGCTGATACCCATCTGTCACAGTTCACTCCTGACACTCTTCTTCACTCACTCCACCCTGCCTTCACTCTTTTCTTCACCTCTCTTCCACACACCCTATTACTCTGTACTGTTGCTCCTAGGTATTTTAAACTCATCCACCTTCGCCAAGTCTACTCCCTGCATCCTCACCACTCCTTTGACTTCCCTCTCTTCTACATATATGTATTCTGTCTTGTTTCTACTGTCTTTGTTCCTCTCCACTCTAGAGCATATCTCCACCTTTCTAGCATTTCCTCAACTTGCTCTCTACTCTTGCTACAGATCAAAATGTCATCAGCAAACATCATAGTCCACGGGAATTGTCAACCTGTCTATCACCATTGCAAATAAGAAAGGGCTCCGAGCCAATCCCTGATGTAATTCAACCTCCATCATGAATGCATCCATCACTCCTACAGCTGACCTCACCACTGTCACACTTCCCTTGTACATATCCTGTACAACTCTTACATACTTCTCTGCCACTCTCGACTTTCTCATACAATACCATAACTCCTCTCTAGGCATCCTGTCATATGCTTTCTACAGGTCCACAAAGACAAAATGCAGTTCCTCTTTGTCTTCTCTATACTTCTCCGTGAACACCCTCAGACCAAACATTGGCACTGTAGTGCTCTTTCCTGGCATGAAACCATATTGCTGCTCGCTAATCATCACCTCCCTTCTTAACCCTTTAACCGCCAACTCCCTAAATATTCCCCACGCCAGGCGAAATCTGAACAATTTTCATTTTTTTACTTTTTTACCTTTTTTTTACATTTTTTACATTTATTCAAGCAGTATTGACCACTAAATGTTGTGCAAGTTCTAGAAATGGGCAAACACATAATAAAACACAAAATGTACCTTTTCTCAGGCTTCTGGATTTATTGTCTACTACAAAACGGAACAGCAAAAGTAATTCAAAAGTCAAAAGTAGTTCAGTCAATCATAGTTTCATTCCCAGTATTTGAGTTTGCTGTGCCACAGGCCAAAGCAGGGGAACTGCACAAAGTCCTGGATTGCTGGGACACTTTGAGCAGAAGGTCTTGACGTCTCTACGCTGACCCTTCTTTGAACAGACACGACAGCGTTTTTCTAAAAGTCCAAAGTCCTTACATTCATCTGGCAACACTGCTGAAATACTACTCATAGGATCCTCTTTGCCAGTGTATACACGAAATCTATAAGTGTAACCTGAATTCTCAGCTAAGCAAAACATCTTGATACCAAACCGTGCCCTTTTCAATGGTAGATACTGTCGAAACTGTAAGCGGCCCTTCCACAACAATAAACTTTCATCAACTGCAACTGACGGTCCTGGCATGTAGGGCAACTGAAATGCTTCAAATAAATGATCAATCAAAGGACGTAGCTTGAACAAGCGGTCGCGGTTTGGATCTTTCTTATCTGGCTCATTTCTGTTGTCATTCAAATGAAAGAATTTCAGCAGCAAAGAGAATCGGTTACGTGTCATGACAGCTGCAAAAATAGGTGTTGCATACATAGACCAGTACATCTCAATATCTGGTTTTCTGATTATTCCCATCAACATCAAAATCCCAATGAATTTTTTCATTTTGTTTTCATCAGTGTCAAACCAAGCATGAACACGGGAATGTGGAGGTAAATTGGGATTTTTCTCAACAAACTGTGCTGCATACAGATTTGTCTGATGAACAAAATGTCTGATCAAATCAGGTGACACAAACAGCTCATAAAACTGCTCAGCAATGTAATTGTTTACATCAACAATAAAGCCACACGTTGCCTCAAACGGATGCAGAAAAGGTAGTTCACCTCGGGCAGCAGTCCAGTTGAGATGCTGGGGATACACCCACTCATCGCCGTCATCCGATGCGTCTTCATTCACAGTATCATGCAGTGCACGTTGCTGCTCATCATTGTCGCTAAAATCTTCTTCAGAACTGCTACAATCATGATCAGAACTGTCCAAAATCACCTGCAAAGCCTCACTTGAAGTCAGTTTACGTTTCGCCATATTCACAGCTGTCACTTCCGAATCACGTCACATGACCGGCCAAAACAACCACAGACTTGTCGAAATACAACGTAGTAATAATACCCACGCCAAACCGTCAGTTATACTACTTGCCAGGCATTCATATAACCACAGGCAAATGTGCCGGATAATTCCGGCAGTATGGCATTAGCAATAAAACAATAGTGCCGGATATATCCAGCAGAGGGCGGTTAAGGGGTTAACGTAGCTTTCAGTACTCTTTCCTATAACTTCATACTATGGCTCATCAGTTTTATCACTCTGTAGTTACTATAGCTCTTTACATCCCCTTTATTCTTAAATATCAGTACCAGTGCACTTCTTCTCTACTCCTCAGGCATGCCCTTATTTTCCAAGATTGCATCAAACAGTCCACTGCCATCTATCCTAAAGACTTACAAGCTTCCACAGGTACGTCGTCTGGACCAACAGCCTTCCCATTCTTCATCCTCTTCATAGCTGTTCTTACTTTTCTCCTTGCTAATCCTTCGTACTTCCTGGTTCACTATCTACGCATCACCCAACCTTCTTTCTCTCTCATTCTCTTCATTCATCAGCCTCTCAAAATATTCTTTCCATCTGCTCAAGATGCTCTCCTCACTTGTGAGTACGTTTTCATCTTTCATCCTTTATCACCCTAACCTGCTGCACATCTTTCCCAGCTTAGTCCCTCTGTCTAGCCAATCAATACAGGTCTTTTTCTCCTTCCTTAGTATCCAACCTCTCATACAGCTCATCATATGCCTTTTCTTTATTCTTCGCCACCTCTCTCTTCACCTTATGTCTTATCATCTTGTACTCCTGTCTATTTTCTGCATCTCTCTGACTATTCCACTTCTTCACCAACCTTTTCCTCTGTTATACTCTCCTGTAACTCCCCATTCAACCACCAGGTTTCGTTTTACTCCACCTTCTGTCCAGATGTCAGCCAAGCACCCTTTTCGCTGTCACCCTTAATATTTCTTTAGTAGTCGCCCAGCTGTCTGGTAACTCTTTAATGTCCCCTAATGCCTGTCCTACCTCCTCCTGGAATTCAACCTTGCAGTCTTTCTTTTTCAGCTTCCACCATTTGATCCTTGGCTCTGCCCTCACTCTCCCCCTCTTCTTGATCTCCAGCGTCATCCTATAGACCACCATCCTACGCTGCCAAACTACGCTTTCCCCTGCCACCACTTTGCAGTCTACAATCTCCTTTAGATTTACTCTCCTGCATAGGGTATAATCTACCTGTATGCATCTTCCTCCACTGTCTGTGACCCTATGTTCCTCCCTCTTCTTAAAATATGTATTTACCACAGCCATGTGCATACTTTTCACAAAATTCACAACCATCTGACCTTCTTCATTCCTATTCTTGACACCATATCCTATCCATCACCTCCTCATCTCCTCTGTTCCCTTCAAAAACATGTCCATTGAAATCTGCTCTCTCTCTCCCTTGAGTACACTCTCCACCACTTCATCCAACTCACTCAAGAAGTCTTCTTTCTCATCCATTGCCCTCCCTAACTGCATGGGGAAATGAACAAACAACATTCATCATCACACCTTCATTTTCCATCTTCTTAATTATCACTTTATCACTCTTTTCACCTCCAAAACACTCTTGACATACTGTTCCTTCAGGATAATCCATACCCCATTTCTTCTGCCATCCACACCATGATAGAACAATTTGAATCCACCTCCTGGCATTACTTTCCATTCAGTCTCTTGCACGCAGAATATATTAACCATTCTTCTCTCCATCACATCATCAAACTCTTTCCCCTTACCAGTCATACTACCAACATTCAAAGTTCCTACCCTCACTTCCACTCTCTTTACCTTTCTCATCTCCTCCTGCTTCTGGACACGCCTTTCCCATCTTCTTTTCCTTCTTCGGCCAACAGTAGCCCAATTTCTGCCAGCACCCTGTTGGCTAATGGTACTGGTGGCGGCTGTTGTTAACCCGGACTTCAGCCAATCCGGTATGTAAGTCTGTATTGTTGTCTGTATATTTATCTGTCAAAATTTTACACCGGAAGCCCTTCCTGACATATCCTGCCCCATTTATCCAGGCTTGGGACCGGCACAAAGAAACATACTTGTTTGTACATCCCCTGTGACTGGGTTTTCTTTGTTTATCATTTCCTTGTGCATTTTATTCACTAGAAGCCCCATTTCGTGTTTACTTTCCTCAAATACAGTATATACATGCACTAGCAAAATACCCGTGCTTCACAGCGGAGAAGTAGTGTGTTAAAGAGGTTATGAAAAAGTAAAGGAAACATTTTAAAAATAACATAACATGATTGTCAATGTGATTGTGTTGTCATTGTTATGAGTGTTGCTGTCATATATCTATACATATACACATATATTATATATAATATATATATATATATATATATATATATATACACACACACATATATTTTAATATATATATATATACATACATACATATACACACATACATGCACTTACAATAACATAGAAATCAATATAAACAACATTAACATCATTATCATATGAGAAAATGAAGTAATATATAAGAAGCACATTTCATATAATATAAATTATTAAACAGTAAAAATCTTCTTCTATAATTTGCTACCGTGGCTATTCGTTTGTCTGTCCAGGATTTTAAATCACCTGTAGCTCGCAAACCGTTTCACCTATTGACTTGAAATCTGGTACACATATAGTACGTCACGTCTGCTATCCGCTTTATGGGTGATGATTGTATTACTCTTTTTATCTTTATTTTATTATATTGTAGAATCAACTCCTATCTGCGCACACCAGGGTGGCCGTGGGCGGATGCATATGGTGTATTCACTCCATGTTATCGTGCATAGCGCTGTCACTGGTATTTTGATAAAAGAATTTGAACAACATATAGAAGCGTATAAATTATTTAAACAGTAAAACATTAACATTTAAGAAGTAAAGTTACATTGAGTACTACTGCAGTGCCTTCGGGTATACCTCATTTTTTCTTTGCCCATTACATGCTTAAATGTATACATTTTTTTGGTGTACCTACCCGAGAACACGCGACATATAACCGAGCATGGGAGAAGCATGGATTTTAAACACGCGTTGAGTTCATCTGCTGGTCTCCCTCGTGGAATAACTGGTAACGTTTGACTAAAATCTACAGCGAGTAAAACGACATTACCTCCTTTGTTTTTTTACGATCTCTGAGATCTTGCTTTTTTCGGTTCAAGGCTTCATAAGCTCTTTTATGTTCCATGGTGTACTTATCCCAAACCATCATCTTTGAATGTTGCAAGACTTTCGCCTTGTATGTAGATCGGGGTAATTACATTCATTGCATTCCTAGTCTGAATCACAATCTGATTGTAACATCCACTACGTGCCCTCTTTTAATTGCGAGAAGCAGATATATATAGCCAAATTCTCGCGCTTCGTTGCGGCGAAGTACTGCTTTTAATTTTTTATTAAGAAGAAAAGAAACCCTTTTTAAACGGATCGAAAATATACCAATAACAATTTGTTAAGGATCTGTTTTTTTGTGAAGCTCCCTTTTCACAGCTGTCGCGCTATGGCGTGTGTTTTGTTTATTTGACAGTATGTAGATCGTGGTAATTACATTAATGGCATTCGTTTTCTGAATCACAATCTGATTGTATGGGTGGTTACCTGCCAGGTCACGCTTGTGGTTTGTCAGCAAGTCGCCTTACGTCCGCCACATGCCCTCTTTCTGTTCCCAGAAGCAGATCATAGAATGGTTTTAATAGTTTACTTTCAAATAATGCAAAGAGTATGCGACATGTGTTTCTCCCTAATTCTGGGCTCATCAGGCATACACACTCTATCGTCCGCGCCAGAGGTGAAGCCCCTAGCGTTGCGCTACGGCGTGTGGTTCGTTTATACCTCGTGTCTTCTCATTAAACTTTTATCTCGCGAATATGTTATTGCAATCCGCAGCGGGAGCGTTTCTATAAACTTAATTTAAAGTTGCGTTTTACACCGTGCTTTTTTCCTCTTATGAAGATGCTTGTATGCTTCACTCGCTCGCTTCTTATTGTTTCGCTCCCTTCTCAATTGTTTAATGAATTTTTTGTTCTTCGCGGTTTGCGGCTCTTCCTTCATTTCTCCGTACTGCGTTCTTTTATCTCGCGAATATGTTATTGCAATCCGCAGCGGGAGCGTTTCTATAAACTTAATTTAAACTTACGTTTTACACCGTGCTTTATTTCCCTTATGAAGATGCTTGTATGGTTCACTCGCTCGCTTCTTATTGTTTCGCTCCCTTCTCAATTGTTTAATGAATTTTTTGTTCTTCGCTGTTTGCGCCTTGCGGTCAGCAAGTCGGCTAACATCCACCATGTGCCGTCTTTCAGTTGCGAGAAGCAGATCGTAGAATGGTTTAATAGTTTACTTTCAAATAATGCAAAGAGTATGCGACACGTGTTTCTCCCTAATTCTGGACTCATCAGGCGTACACACTCACTGCATCCCCTCTCGGGAATCGAATCTCGAACGTCATCGCCAGAGGTGAAGCCGCTAACGTTGCGCTACGGCGTGTGGTTCGTTTATACCTCGTGTCTTCTTATTAAACTTTTATCTCGCGAATATGTTATTGCAATCCGCAGCGGGAGCGTTTCTATAAACTTAATTTAAACTTACGTTTTACACCGTGCTTTTTTCCCTTATGAAGATGCTTGTATGCTTCACTCGCTCGCTTCTTATTGTTTTGCTCCCTTCTCAGTTGTTTAATGAATTTTTTGTTCTTTGCTGTTTGCGGCTCCTCCTTCATTTCTCCCTACTGCGTTCACAGTCTTTTCACGTGATTACGTGGGAGGCGTGATGACGTGACACTCAACTCCTCCTCCCACGGCCATCGAGCTGCCGTCCATTTACAGTATATTGTGAAAAAAGAGGTTCCAGTTATGACCATTACACGTTGAATTTCGAAATGAAACCTGCCTAACTTTTGTAAGTAAGCTGTAAGGAATCAGCCTGCCAAATTTCAGCCTTCCACCTACACGGGAAGTTGCACAATTAGTGATCAGTCAGTCAGTCAGTCAGTGAGGGCTTTGCCTTTTATTAATTAGTATAGATTACTGTGGCTTTTTCTGTAACACAAGGGTCACAAAGTATTTTCTCAAGAGTCCGTTTTATTTAAAATGATGCTTCTTTCTCCTGTTTAAAGAGGGTTCTTAATTGGACTTGGTTCCTGTCTATGACATTTAGTTGAAGAGCTAAAGGGAGTTTTATCAGTTTACCTAGCATCTAGGCATAGGAGCATGATGGGCTTCAATAAGAAAACAATGGTTTTCATTTTGAGTGTGACAAGATAAAATGCCTGAACTGTACTTGACACTGCTTTTGTAACCTGCTGTAATCCATCATATCGGCTGATAATTGTCAAAACAAGAAGCAAAGGTTGATAAGAGGGCATGGTAGAGACCATCTGTTCGTCAGATGTGCACTTGTGGTTAGTTCAATCGAATGTTGCCTTTTTAATACACACCCTGTGGTTTCTTCCAAGAAAAAATATAAGGGTGTGGGTTTTTGCCTTATGACATGTTTTTCTAGGTTATCTACTAGCCAAATAACAACCAATTAAAGCTGTACCTGAAACATACTTCTTCTTACTCTGTGTTTTAAGTACTTTTTGAAATCCTGTCCAACTGTTAATTTCTTAAAGGAATACACTGTACACTGCACCTGAGTTAAGTTCCTTATTCTCCATGCTTTAACGTGCATTTTTCCTGGTGACTCTCCATTCTTACCATAGTCCAATGACATGCTATTTAACTTTAAGAGATGAATAGAAGAGTGTCTGGGCAGTGGTGTGTATGTTTGAGGTAGTGTGCCATATGATTACTGACATCCCAGCACCCATTTAAAAACAAAAAATAAACATTGTGGTGCTAAGGTGTCACCCGCTGCATTTGGGTCCCAATCCTGGTGGTTTGTTTTGTAGTGGGTGCAGCAACATGCAATCAGTGCATGCTCCCAACCTCTGTCTCCTTTCATAACTGATGGAATTGTCACTGGCTTTCTGTGATCTTGACCAGAAAGATGAGCTGAGAAAATATATATCGACCTCAGGAAGCCCTGACTCCAACATTCTGAGGTGTTCCTCTGTGCATAATTGACTGAAGCATTGAATTAGGCAGACAGTGTGCCCTGGTGACTTAAGTAATTGGACTGTGTCAAGGGTCTTGCCAGTTCCAGGGTTCTAACAATATGATACAGGGATGGAGACAGATCTAACAAGCACCTTCTTTTGAAAGAAAAACCCAAAAGCAGTCTCAATACAATGATGCATTCCAGTGGGACTAGCCAAGTTCAAGTGCTTTATTGTGCTAGGGAGCCGTATTGTCTGTTTCAGTAAGAGATGCTACAAAATAAAAACTCCCAAGGATACGTGAGAAAGGCTGAGGCCATGAGTAACTAGTGAGAGACTAATACAAGCATTCAGGAATAGAAGAAAGCAGATTTTTTTCTTAACATAGGCAGAGATGTTTTTTTTTCCTTTCAGATACACCA
Source organism: Erpetoichthys calabaricus (assembly GCF_900747795.2). Lineage (NCBI taxonomy): Eukaryota > Metazoa > Chordata > Cladistia > Polypteriformes > Polypteridae > Erpetoichthys > Erpetoichthys calabaricus. The sequence goes on along the minus strand of NC_041397.2, from coordinate 259,852,443 downwards.
CAAGCTACCTTACACACCTTTCAGGGACAGCAGGCACCACTAAAGCATGCTGTGACATGAAGGTCTTGTAGCCACAGTAGTTTGATCTTCTGCAAAAGTAATTATTGTATAAGGCTAGACTTGGAGGAATCCCTAGGATACGAATTATAGGTTGTACACTGCTAACCCTAAAGTAAGTCTGACTGTCAGGAAAGAATAGATTCTGGCTTGAGGGAGATAGGTGCAAGAAGGGAAAGTGCATTGTTGCATTTGGGAAGTTTAGTAGGTGTGTAAGGCACTCTGACATCTGGAGCAAAAGATTTATGTAGTGATCCACAGTGCATCAAGATTTCTCTTGATTGGGCACTTTTAATTATCTATATATGTAAAAGACCTGACCATGGGGTACGCACGCACACAAGACAGAGCCCCGCCTGCCAACTCTAACCCTCCTCCTGCGTCATGAGATACTCACGACAGATCCCTGCCCTCCAACTCTAACCCTCCTCCTGCATCCACCCTCGCTCTCGAGGCATGAGCAGGCAGTGCGCATAGTGTACGCACGACAGAGCCCCGCCCGCCAACTCTAACCCTCCTCCCGCGTCCACCCTTGCTCTCAAGGCATGCGCACTGTCTGCTCATATGCCCGCCCCCAACTCCTCAACAAACACATCCTGAGTCGCTTTGGTCTGTGCTACAGTCCACATGCATCTCTGAGCCACATTGACTGTTCATTTTCCTAACATGGCCACCGCTTCACATGTATTTCATGGAAACAATTCTTCTTTCAAGGTTATACAAATTCCTGCATCATAGGTCAGTTTCTTTCTATCAGTCGGATATTTCTGGAAAAATGTCATTGACGAAACTGTTGCTTTCGAACTTCGCAACATGGCTGTAACCTTTGTTTGCCAACATTGCGATAACTTCGGCGACGTGCTGTCCGTTGTTCGTAGTCACGGAAGCATAGTCATACAGTCTGCTCAACAATACGCTGATTACATGAATTCTTCCAGAGTTTATGGTGGCGAGGCAGAAATTGTGGCGATGTCCCAAATACTTCCAGCTACTATCACCATTCACTTCTGAGAACGTCCTTCATTCCCCGAAGAATTTCTTAGCAGTCTTACTCCCACTGGCATGCCTCTGCATAAACTCAAAATTAAAATTGGTTCAGTTGACATGCTTCTCAAAAACCTCATGCCAGCAAGAAGTCTCTGTAATGGCACTAGACTGACTGTTACCAGCATTCATCGCAATGTACTAGAGTGTAAAACTATCGCAGCTGCTACCACACAAACTGTCCTTATTCCCCGGATTTCCCTGACCCCATCAGGTTCAAATTTACCTTTTACTTTTACACGCAGACAATTTCTTGTTAGATTAGCCTTTGCAATGACAATTAATAAGGCACAGGGTCAAACTTTCAAAAAGATATGCCTGTATCTGCCAAAACCAGTTTTCAGTCACGGACAATTGTATGTTGCTCTCTCCAGAGTTCCATCTTTTAATTCACTCACAGTCGTATCCTCAAACCCACCCCATTTGGACAATTGTGTCTTTCAGGAAGTGTTCACCCATCGATAAATAATTATGTGGCGTACACTACGCCGCGGGTCGGCTATCCTTGTTAATACTCCTCTGTGCTTGTTTTAGTAATGTTTGATATATATTTTTTTGATTATATAGTGGAGAAGTACACTATGGGAAATTGTCCTATTCAAACTGTAAAGGACAAGGATGCTCAATCAATGTCCATTACTCATATGATATGAGCTACATAATAAGTCACTTAGCCCAGCATGTGTCCAAACTACACAGATATAGAAACATTGTATTGAGTGTTTATAAGTCATTTTGGCTAAAAGCATAGGTCAAGTTTTAAAGAAAGGAAGAACAAAAAGTAGTTTGAGTTTAGCAGAGGCATCCTGGGTTTCACATTTCTCATTTCTAATCAAATTTCCTTGACCAGAGTATTTAACTTAGACTTAATTTTGCATATATTCTTGTCCATCAAAATACTGTTATGCATGAGCATGTGATTTTCATTTTCAGGGCTCTAAGAAGGTAAGCAATACCACCGCAAACCAGAAGCCGGCTGTCATTCTTCGTTATTTCCTCTTCCTCATCAACAGTCCAGGGGCTTTTAGACCAGAGGAGCACTGACATCACTTCCACTTCTGCCTCATCCAAAGCCTGTCTCTTCTTCTCAACCATCATAAAAGGAGTCAAGCCGACTAGAAGTCCCTGTTTATTTTGTACCTGAAGACTAACCTGAGCTCTAGGACCCTTCATTTTTATTTCCTACAGCTGTGGCTGAGGTTTTTGCATCCTTGTGTGCTATATATTTTTACTTTTTTCATCAACCTTCATTAAGTAGGCCTGTCACCTGACTCCCCAACTCTTTGTGGTCTTGAACCTATGTCTTTTTCTTTAAAATACCTAAATGTAGACTTGAAATAAACATTTTCTCCTTTTTATTTTCTTAGCTTTGCAAAGTCATGACCCCATTGCATTTCTTCATAGTTTGAGTAACAATGTGTTGTCAGTTGAACGGTTTCTTTCATTTCTTCATTTGATGGTAAATGTGTGCAAGGAAGTAAATGGTAAAACACAGATAAAGTAATATTTTAACAGCACTGGATCAAAGACTCTATGAATTCTACATCATTAGAAATAAACTGGTGTGGTAAGAAGTATACTGTAGCGGTGTAAAATATTATTGTGGATTTGAGTCAATAAATAAGCAAGCAGAAATCCATTGTGACTGAGTGTGAGTTTGTGCATGAGTATGACCTGTGGTGGACTGGCAGACAATCCAGGGTTGATGGGATGAACCAGTTGTTTTGCATAGAATCCTCACATGTCTAAGCAAGATAGAAAATGGATGGGTGGAATTTAAATGGTGCTTGTATGCGCATTGTCTTAATAATTGAAATCTCATTTTAATGCATGTAACAAACTTCAATTGGGGTGAAAATTAGGAATACTATAGTATAATGTAGTACAACTTCCTGTCTAGACTTTTCCAGGCACAACCAGCTTTGCAAAGTGTATTTTTAAAAACTTAATTACTTATTAAACATGTGCTTCATGTGGTAGCTGTTTGAGTAATGACTGTGCAATTCTTCTACAAAGACTTTCAAACCCTGATTGTGAGACATATTGGGTAGGATTAAAAGTATCCACCCCCAGACAATAATTCTTAATTCTTTTGCTTTGTGAGCTTTGGTTCATGAAATTTTAAAATCCTTCAACCCCTCTGCTTAATCTAATTGAAGGTCTTGGTGAATTTTGAAAGTTGTTGTTATAAACAGTTTCCAAACAAATATACAGTGCATCCGGAAAGTATTCACAGCGCATCACTTTTTCCACATTTTGTTATGTTACAGCCTTATTCCAAAATGGATTAAATTCATTTTTTTCCTCAGAATTCTACACACAACACCCCATAATGACAACGTGAAAAAAAGTTTACTTGAGGTTTTTGCAAATTTATTTGGGTGTGCTACACTTAAACTGCCAGGTCACTTGTTAAATCCCTTCCTTTGACTCCGTCCGTGAGTCACTTGACCTGCCAGACCTCTATCTGGGGCAATTTTATATTTTTAATATGTAGTTGAAAATGAGTACCAGCTAAATAAAAGTAATGATATTGAGCAATATGAACTTTGTTTACAAATTCAGCAAACTTATTTTTTTTTTATTTAAACTTGTAAACAAGTAGGTGAGAGAGCCATTCTTTGTATGTGTTATAGGCTTTGTGGCAAACATAATTATATGGTTATATTTCTGTGAGGCAACACATTTTTCCATTAACTCTACAAGTTTAGTTAAAATATATTGCCATTAATCATCTTTGATTCCAGATAATTTAGTCAGCTCTTCTTTTTATTTTAGAAACCTATGTTTTCCAGATTTTTGTTTATTATTTTTTTCAGACCATTACTTGGAAAATGAACAGTAACAATTTAATATATGTGATTTAGTTCAGGAATTTTTGAAACATGCCCACTCCAATTACTAATTTACATTTAGCTTATTGTCTTCTTATTAATATATAATTAACACTATTGTGGTTTACAAAACAAGCAATAATTATGGTTTCTTTCCTAGGACTTGATTATGCTTGCCTTAAATGACTGAAATGGACCCCGAAGAGTTGGAACTGCTAAATGACTACCGGTACAGGAACTATGCTTCTGTGATTGAAAAGGCACTGAGGAATTTTGAATCATCCAGTGAATGGGCTGACTTAATCTCTTCTCTAGGCAAGCTAAATAAGGTATGCAGTGGATTATCTCAATCACTATGCTCACCCATTTATTTATATCATTGTTCTGCTTTTTCCTGTTGCAGCTTAGGGGGCATGGAAAGGTTACTCGAGTGTGTTTAAGTGGTTTTAGGTGGGACAGTAGACTAGCACCGGGCATGTTTGCACACAAATTTACTTACTCATACCGAGTTGATAAAGAGTTACCCATATACATAGAGAAGGCTAACTAAAAGTCAAAGTCCTAAAAAAAGGTGGCAAAGCTATAATAACATCAAGTTACTCAAACCAGAATACTGTTAAACATAGTACTAAAATTAATCTGAAGATAAATATTGCTTAATTATATACAATACCAGTGCTGACTATCTGGATATACTGTATATCCATCATTCCTTTTCTAGCTCAGCAGGTCTTCCAGAAGCCTTATGTGATTTTAAATGACTCAGAGGGTAAAATATGCAATATAATTGTAATTAATTTTTTTTAAATAATAGATCATCCACAAGAAGGAAAATAAACTGACATCATAATTATGCTTTGGGGAATATGAAGTGGAGAAATCTGTTTATCTGTCCTGGGAGGTGAAATAACAATTGAGCTAGGTTACACACAAAGTCAACTGTCGATTGGTGCTCTGTAACAATAATGAGAGCTTTTAATGATATTCATTGAAAAAATAATTTTAAGTTACATAGTCAATGTGCCTTTACTTTAAATTATTCTAATCCCCTTTTTGTACCAAGTTTCATTAGTATATTGTGTAAAGTTTTTCTGATGTATAGATAGATCTATATCAAGGGCTGGGAATCGATTAAAAAATATTAACTAATTGCATGAATGTGTGTAATTAATGACGATTAATCACATCTAACATTAAAACATGTAATTATAAAATTCATAAATCATGAAGTAAATACACACTGAATCACAAAATTAATGTAGAATCAACACAAAGGAATAAAAAAAAAAAAATTAATGGCATAGTTTAAACCTAAACAATGACGTTTTAACGAAATACTACTTGAGCAAGCAGAATTTGAATGCCTTCCAAAAAGGCAAGTTGGAGAGAAGGCAATAAGAAAACAAGGCCAATGTGTTCTCAGATTGGCATAGCATATGAAACACAGACGTGTCAAAGTAGAAAATGATCGAAAAGACTGTTTGCTTTGAATGCACTGCTAAAAATTGATTTAATCAAAAGAATATGCAACTCTTTAATAGGTATACATTAAAACTTGTGTTAAAACTCTGCATATACTATATTCAACTGTTCATCATCATCAATGATTGCAAATTATACTCTAGTCTACACAATTACACAGTGTGTCTGCGAATGTCAATCTCTGAGCTGCTTTTTTTGCTGCCCCTTCAGACAGTTTAGCATGTCTAAGAGATTTAATGCTTTTGTGGTTGGTAGAATCGTGGTGTGCCTTGGGATTTTTAGGGTTTCAAAAATGTGCCACCACAGAAAACGTTTGGAAAACACTGCTCTACCTATACCTTTGCTCCTCACACATCAAAAAGATCTCTGTAGCTGCTATCTTTCTTAAAAACTGACAGTGTGCATTACTTGGTGGTTATGTTGCCATCCTGACCAAAGCACTGACTGAGGCATTTTCCTTGTTACTGGCCCGGGATGGAGCAATATTTTTTAACATGTTAAACAGGCCACATTATTTGCAAAAATTAACACATTAACTTTCCCAGGCCTTCATATATATGTGTTTTACTTCAACCTTCAACCAAATATTCTAATCTTTGGACAACAGTATACAATACAATACAATTTAATTTTGTATAGCCCAAAATCACACAAGGAGTGCAGCAATGGGCTTTAACAGGCCCTGCCTTTTGACAGCCCCCCCAGCCTTGACTCTGTAAGAATATAAGGAAAAATTCCCAAAAAAATTCCTAGTAGGGAAAAAATGGAAGGAACCTTGGGAAAGGCAGTTTAAAAAGAGACCCTTTCCAGTTAGGTTGGGCTTGCAGTGGGTGTCAAAAAAGGGTTAATTACAATACAATACACAGAACAGAACAAACGTAATCCTCAATACAATGTTATAGTGTAATAGAAATATTACAAGTACAGAGCAGAATTCACCAGTAAATGATATCACATAATACGATTTGGATTTGTTCAGAATCCTGGAGACCCTTGCCATCAAGCTACCTCCCCCAGTGGCCATTCCAAGCTGAATCCACTCTGGACCAGCCAATCCGATCAAAGGACCCTTCTACCCAATGATTCCTGCAATCCTTCTTCAGAGATGACTTTTCCTTAGACAGGCTGAACAACTTGGCAGTAGGGTAGGGGTACCAAGTGCCACATTAGAGAACCAAGAAGAGAAACCGAATAGGTTAGGGTTAGTACTTACGTTTTAGTGTTAATGACTAACAACAGAGATGCAGTATACACAGTTAATCAGCAGCTTTAGTCAGGATATGCTAAAATGAAGTAGTGAGTCTTCAGCCGGGATTTGAAAGCTGAGACGTAAGGAGCACCTCTTATAGTAGCAGGCAGAAAGTTCAGGGGCCCTGTAACTAAAAGCACAACCACCCACTGCTATTTTATTAATCCTTGGGATCATAAGCAGACCAGCATCTTGAGATCTTAATGTGCGCTCTGGTTTGTAAGTAATGATAAATTCAGATAAATAAGCCAGACCTTGGCCATTTAAGTCTTTATATATTAAAAGGAGGATTTTGAAATCTGCCGTAAACTGGGAGCCAGTGTAAGGATTTAAGAACTGGAGTTATGTGTTTGTATTTTGTTGTTCTTATAATAATTCTTGCAGTAGCATTTTGGATTAACTGGAAGCTGGATAAAGAACAATTTAAACATCCAGTCAACACCGCATTTCAGTAGTCAGTCAACTTAAAATAAATGCATGAATTAATTTCTCAGAATCCATGTTATTTAAAAATGCCTTAATTTCCCAACATTTTTAAATGGAAGAAACATGATTTAAACAACTTTGTAATGTGTTTTTTAAAAGACATGCTAGAGTCAAAGATAACTCCTAGATTGCAGGCTGATTCAGTAAAATTAATGGCGATTCCAACTGAGTTAAATATTGTTGCGATCAGCATCATTCCCTCCAATAATTATCATCTCTGTTTTATCTGTGTTTAAAGAAATGTAGTTCTCATCCATCTACTCCTTTAATTCATTAACACAACTAATAAAAGACAACATCGGACAAACTTCATTTGGTCTAAAAGAAAGGTATAACTGGATGTCATCTGCATATGAGTGAAAATTAACATTATGTTTTCTAATGATAAATCCCTGTGGAAGCATGTAAAGCGAAAACAGTAAAGGTCTTGTACTCAGCATTGCAGAACACCATATCTAGTGCTGGGCGGTATACCGGTTCATACCGAAAACCGTTTTTTATTTTTTTATGATATGGATTTTTCTTATACCGCAACACCGGTTTAAATTGCCTAAACGACGTTCGGAACGTGGCGCAGCAGGAAACTGTTTAAGTGGGGACCTTTTTCACTGCTACACCGCTAAACACAGATTTGTTGCACTAGGGCTCTTTTTCACTGCTACACCACCAAATAGTGGGCGGTAGAATAGGTATGCCGCGCAATGAAAATGGACAGAGATCCGAAAAAAATGAGTCACGTCTGTCGCCTGGAGATGCTTTAGTTTTAAAAGGTCAGATGTGTAAATACTGTTTCTATACTACTGGATAATACTGCAAGCCAAGTTGTACTTGTTTTATTTGTTTTCAATACTGTGTAATATTGTGACGACATGTTGACTTTATTCTCATACTTTGTCATTAAAGTAGAACATCATAAACTAAACTTCATCGTAAAATGAATATTTAATTTACTATATTTTCTCAAACCCCATCATAAGTTATATAGCACATTAAATGCTTTGTGTTAAGTGTTCCCCCGAGCTTCTTAAACTGACTTCCTCTGCACTAAGAGGAGGCACCGGCAGCGATCGCCACACAGAATCCATTCACATGATATTCATGCTCTCTGAACATTTAGAATGCCAAGATAAATACTTGATATAAATAAATACTTGATATAAATTCTAAATTTTCAGAGAGCAGGAATATCATACAGTAAATGGATTCTGTATGGTGATCGCTTAGTGCAGAGGAAGTCAGTTTAAGAAGCGTAGTGATTAACAACTGGGTCGGGGAACACAATACAAAGCATTTAATGTGCTACATTAACTTATGACGGGGTTTGAGAAAATCTAGTAAATTAAACAATGATTTTAGGATGAAGTTTAGTTTACGACATTCTACTTTAATTATAAAGTAAACTATGAGAATAGAGTGGAAATGTCGACTTTAATCTCGACGTATAGTTTTTTTTTTTCTTCCCTGTGTCCGTATTTTTTTTTTCTTCACTGTGGCCCTAATACGATTCCATAGGGCTATACCACAAATACAATTATAAATGCAAGTTGCAGTTGTATTATTTATGTATATAGCTTAGCTTGAAGCAAGGTCCATATTAATGCAGTTTGCCTAAATGATAGTTCAATTGGTAAAGATGTCATCACCAAGATTGCACTTGTTTTATTTTATTTTAATTTGGTGAATACTGTGTAATGCACCTGGGCTTTTGAAGCCTTGAAGTAATAGTGCAACTATCAGTAATAATACAATTATTTATTTTATTGTTATTATTTATTAGTTTAAATATTATGCAGTTTAATGATGGTAAAGTTGTTTAAAACGTCACTTTAACGTGTCAGTGGACAGAGATTGTTAACATTAACAGAAAGTGTAGTTGTTTTACAAAAAATATTTATTTATTCCTTTTCTAAGACATGTTCAGTGCAATACAACTTTTGACAAGCACTTCTGGATATTTTCCTAAGTCTAAATACCTCTTTGGATGGTTGAAAATATGTTGTCAAAATTATAATTTAAGGTTTTGCAAAATTTGTTAAATAAAAAGGTTCTATATTTTGGCTGCATCTGTCATGCAATGTGATTTCCTTCTCTTCATTAATGCCACACCCTTGAAAGTATCACTTTATGGGGCAATGCAAACCTGTATTAATACTTGTGTGCACATTAAAATGTTTTTTTTGTACAATCTACAATGCTCTTGACAGTGGAATAGGTTAGCCAGTAATTGCAGTGGAAAATGTGTTTAACATCCACTCATGCATGGGAAAAAAATACCGTCAAATCGTGAAACCGGGATAATTTAGAAAAATACCGTGGTATAGAATTTTGGTCATACCGCCCACCCCTAACCATATCTCATTTCTGTGTGTAATGATGGAGTACTGTCAGCACATTGTACATACTGGAATCAATTTGATAAATAAGAACTAAGGCAAGGACAGTGCCTGTAATTCCAACAGCATTTTCTAGCCTGTGCAGTAAAATAGAATGGTCAATGGTGTCAATGGTGCACTTAAGTCTAACAAGATAATTAGAGTGGAGTTTCCTTCATCAGAGGATTTCAGAATGTTGTTTACAATACGTGTTAGTGCCGTTTCTGTACTATGACCAGTGCGGAAGCCAAACTGGAATTTCTCAAATAAATTATGATGTATAAGGTGTGACTGAAGCTGATTGGTGACTACTTTTTCAAGTGCAGTATTTTAGAGAGAAAGGGTATATTTGAAATGGGTCTATAATTAAGTACATGTGGGTCTAGGTCTGACGTTTTAAGTAATGGTTTGATGACTAACACTTTTAGTGATCAGGTACTGTGCCATGCAATAATGAACTATTAATAGTTTTAAGAATAAGTGCTGCAAGAACATTCATTGTGCTGTTTACTAGTTTTGTTGGCACTGGATCTAGGGAACAAGTAGTAGGTTTCATTTTAGAAATAAACATTCTGCCATGTAGTCATTCATCCATTTTCTAAAGTGTTTATCTTGTTCAGAGTCAGAGGGTAGACAAGGGCATCTGGAGGAAAAAGCATGCAAACTCAACACAGACATTGACAGGGTCAGGATTCAGTCCCTCAGTATGCACATCAACTGGCAATCAAACCAGGGTTCAAGATCTGCAATAAATGTTGTCTATTTTTCATAATATACTGTTTTCCTTTGGTTGTTTAATGGGGGCTTGAGGTAAAACTGACAGCAGTAGTTTAAAAGCAGTGACTTGCCTTATTTATTGTTTGGACTACACTGCTACACCAAGGATTTTTTTGTCCACCCATCCAATAATAACACTGCTTTAGACAATATAAAGACACCATGTGCAAATCCCTCACAGGCAAGGGGTTTTACCCTGCTCTATAACTTTTGATCGCTGAAATATAATTTTAATAAAATATCTTCTTTCCTATAGGTATCTGATTGGTGGGTATGGTTTAAATGGAATAAAATGATTAAATAACATAATACCTATAATATGTTTATTTTTTAATTTTATTACACCAAACTATGACAGGTTGGCACCACATCCCAATCTTCTTTCTGCCTTTCACCTGATACAGTCATAACTGACTCCAGCTCCAAGACTTTGAACTGATGAAAGAGTAAAGATAATCAATGGACAATTTTAATTATAACAGATAAATGGATAGAAAGTTCTCAGTGTTCATTATTTTTTTTAAATTCTTTTGATTATTTTAGTATACTACTGTACTATTTTTATTGCTTGTTGCTAAACATATTCACTAACCTTGCAGCAATACACAGCATTATAAACAGCTTGATATGAGCTGTGTAAGTGTAGTTGACATTTATTTTCCAGGAGGAACTCCAAATCTAAATTTGATTTCTTTCCATCATGCTATGTAATACAATGTTGACTAACTAAAGAAAAAGAATAGCACGATTCGAGAGGAACAGTGATGTAACACATGGAGGCTGCTCTAAAATTAAAAAAATAAATAAATAAATAAAAGTCTGTATCACATACAGGAAGAGTGATTGACTTAACAACAGCTGCTGCCATAATAATGCATACAACCCCCATTCTTCAATGTTTCCTGTTTTGATGAACCCAGAAATGAATAATAAGTTAAAAATGAAAATGTTGGGGAAACCAGTCTGTGATCTATTCTCACAGGATTGTTCTTTCTTTATCTCTTATTGTAAAAAAAAAAAAAGAAAAGAAAACAGATTTGTCCAGTTTGGTGTACCTTTTTTTAATACTATTTTATAGCTCTTTCATTTTTTTTCATTGGAGCCAGCCCTGTCAGTCTTTGAAGTGGGGGGCTTTTTTACCTATATCCGGCTCGTCTTCTCAGGCAGAAGTTATCTGTTCAGCATACCCATGTTCATGCAGGCCAAAGTCACTTAAAGGATGAGCTTGGCTGTCCTCCTTTCAGGAGTTAAGTATTGCTGTTTATGTTTACCTGAAACCAAAGCCTCATTTCATGCTTTCTGTTTATTTACTAAAAACTCCCAGCACTTATACGATTGGATTTAAGTACAAGGGTGTCGAACTATGCATTAAAGCCCTTTCCAGTGATTTACCTTTCATAAGTTGTTTGCAAAATTTCACATGCATTTAGGTGTTTGAAGACTCCAGTTGTACACGTAGCAAAAAAGAAACCAAATAGAAACTGTTTACTAGGGCCACAACCTGCAGAACAGAAAAAAATAATCTTAATGGTCACATCCAATGACACAAGTAAGTCTGTTATTTATTTGTATTTTGATTAGCATGCCTTCCCTGCATATTTCATTTTCCTTGGCTGTTGTATGTAAAGTGCTTTATAAATAAAGTTGACTTGACTTGACTTGGATTCCATGATGATGTTGTGGGCTAGAGATTCCTTGAAACAAGTAGTATAAAGAAAATGGCAAATGAAAAGAAAACAACCAAACCAGTCAGAGGTGGATTATCAGAAAATGTACAAGTGAAAATCACAAGAGAAAAAAAACAGACAAGTCTGTTATAAAGAAGTGGAGTACATATAGCACAAGTGTTAATCTGTGTACAGTATGTCATCCTCTCAAACTGGGCAAGAGTGCACTAGTAAAGGAGGCCACCAAGATACCTGTGGTGATTCCAAATAAATTCTTCTATTACCTAGTTGAAATATAAGATACTGTGGAACCATCTGTTTCCCGAGTGCACATAATTCAATTCTAGCCTTCCTGGGGCTGCAGTCATTCAAAGCCTCTGAAAACAATTTAACATTTAATGTATCTTAAAAAATATATATATTTAAATGCAACATATGTTAAATTATTACAGCATCTGATATATTGTGACAGTCCATTTAGTAGTCTTAGTATGAGTATGGAAATAAATGTGCGTATGAGCCACTAAAAAATCATTCAATGATATTATGCTCAGCAATTGTCAATATTGTGTTAATTCTAAGACATGTACTTAGCACGCTTAATATTATTTCTTTATTTTGTTGTTTCAGATTATCAGGTTTAAAGTTATTTTACTCAACAAAAGAGAATTTAGACATTTTTGAAAAATATTATTTGTTTCAGTGTGACAGACATATCAAAGCTGACTTGGTGCTAAGTTGAACACCACATTAAATGCCATGGATAAAAAGGTTTTTTGATAGAAAGCTGTCTGTAACAACCAGCATTACTTAGAAGTAACATAGCTTTAGCTCACAGTGGTAGTTGTTTCTTTAAGCAGAATTTCTTCTACTTGTGCTCATCATAAGAAAAGATTAAAACAGTCACCAGTCAATGCAAGCAGCTTAAACCTACAGGAAAATATACTACTGTGTATTTAACACTTTGAGTAGGAGCATTTTTCATAAAATGTAAATTTCTTGCTCTCATTATACAGTAAGTATAGTCAAGCTTTGTTTATCTACTGTATGTGTGCTAGTGCACAATCTGCAGCGATAGCAGTTTAATACAATGCTACATTACTAAAGCAAGTAACTGTGGCCCTACCAAACTTCCAATTCTGAAAAATTGTCTTTCTTTGTCCTGGCAGTGATCCTTGTTGACCCACCTTAATGTTCTCCAAACCTAGCCCTGTTAATCTCCTATATCCATTCTTTGTAACTAAACCACTGAAAGCTGCATTATGCTTCCTGTTTAGCGGATTTTGGCAATCTTAAATCTGGTTGAGCCACTCAAGGGTTGTACCTGTAAAAATGTTATAGTATCAAATTTTCAAATGGTACTGGTCATGTCTAAAGCAATACGTGTTAGTTTTGCGCTAGGGCTTCTTCCTTTTGTTTTTTCTTCCCATTGCTTTATTTTTTGCTATTTATTGTAATTAGTGTTTGCCTATTGAACTTATTTATTCAGCATTGTTTTTTGTTCTTGTTTTTTTTATAAATTATTTGGGTTAACTCATTTGTGTGTGTGTTTCTGTAAATTAACTTATGGCCTTCAGGTGCATGATCATTAATACTGTAGTTACCTGAGGGCTAATTAAAATAAGACAGCTTTTGCCATAGTTGCTTTTGCTATAGCATAATCATAGTTGTCTTCAACTTTATTATTTGGTTCCCTTTTTGGTACTGACTTCTTGTTTGTTATTGGGATTTTAGGGAATGTTTGAAGTTCAGGTTTTTGACCATAGTAAGGTTTTGTTAACTTAGATCATTAATTAAATTGTTTTCTGTTATTTCAGTTTCAGTTTTTACATTTTTCTTCCTTAGAAATTTCTTTATAACATTCAGCTTAATTATTTCTTTATTTATTTAATTGTTTGAACTTTTTTATTATGAATTTTAATTGGGAGTAATGATGGCTGAACCCTTCAGCATTTGCTTTGCCTCAAGCTTGGACCTGAACTAGTTGTAAGTGGATTATAATTGTGCAGTGGCCTTTTAAGATTCCCTGAGTGCTTGAGAAATGTATCTGAACTATGCTGGATCAATTATTGTGGCTACAGATGTTACTTGTGCTGTGAGGCAGCAGTGCTAACTAGGGATGTCAAAAGAACCAATACTTTCAGTTTCAGTTGATACCAAAATTCCAAAAACAATACTAGCTTTTTTCAATTTCTGTATTATTGAATAACAATTGGAACATTAAAACAATCTAGACGAGAACAGGCCTTTCAGCCGAGCAAAACACACCAGTCCTATCCACATAATTCTTCCAAAAATAACATCAAGTCTAGTTTTGAAAGTCCCTAAAGCCATACTATCCACCACATTACTTGGTACCTTGTTCCATGTGTCTGTGGCTCTCTGTGTAAAGAAAAAAAAAATTCCTAATGTTTACACCAAATTTACCCTTAATAAATGATGATGAACTCTTTATTAAGTAGCAGTCTCAATTGACTATACTTATTCCCTTCATAGTTTTAAACACTTCACTTGTGTCTCCCCTTAATCTTCTTAAAACTAAGAAGGTTCATCCCTTTTAATCTTTCCTCATAATTCATCCCCTGTAGCCATGGAATCAGCCTACTTGTTCATTTCTTGATTTTTTTCCAGTGCTGTTATGTCCTTTTTGTAGCCTGGAATTGTATACACAGTACTCCAGATGTGGTTTTACCAGTGTGTTATAAAGTTTGAGTATACCTCCTTGGACTTGTACTCTGTACATCGTGCTGTATAACCTAGCATTCTGTTAACCTACTTAATGGCTTCTGAGTACTCTCTAGCAATTTAAGTCTACTGTAACTCCTAAATCCTTCTCATAAGGTGTAGTTTTGATTTTCAGACCACCCATTGTGTATTCAAACCAAACATTTTTACTTCCTATGTGTAATACTTTACATTTACTTACATTAAATTTCATCTCCCACAAATCTGCCCAAACCTGTATGCTGCCCAAGTCACTCTGTAATGATTCAACAGATTCCAGATTATCTATCTTGGCATCATCTGCAAACTTAATCAGCTTGTTACTTATATTCCTATCATTTATATATATTAAAAATATCAGTGGCCCTAGCACTGACCCCTGAGGAGCACCATTCTTAACTTCAGCCAATTCTGATAAGGTTCCTCACACCATAACCCTCTGTTTCCTGTGCCTAAGCCAATTTTACACCCACCTACAAACAAAATCTGACTCACACTTCTTTTAGCTTGATGCCCATCCTCTCATGTGGCACCTTATCAAATGTTTTCTAAAAGTCCAGATAAATAATACTATATGCTCTACTTTGATCATATCCTTTTGTTGCTTCCCCATAGAATTTCAGCATGTTGGTAAAACATGGCCTCCCTCTTTTGATCCCATGCTGACTGTTCAGTAAAATTCCTGTCCTTGCCATGTTGCTTGTCAGTTAATTTACCTGGATAATATTTAACATTTTCCAGTCCTTTAGAATTTTACCAGTGCATATTGACTACCTAAAAATATATGTCAAGGGTTTATATATGTACTCCCTAACCTCCTTCAGAACTTGCGGATAAATGTTATCAGTTCCTGCTTGTTTATTTGATTTCAGTCTATTTAATCTAAGCAATACTTCTACAATTTCCAAATTACTCAATGCCTCCTTAGTAGTCCCTTTTTACTGCTGGGAGGTCAGAGTTTGTCTGCCATTTCAATGTCTGTATTTTTAATTTTCCCTTTTGTATACCTAATGTAGTTAACCTCCTCCTGGACTGTTCTTTTACTTCTAAAATACTAAAAGAATCTCTTTGGGTCATCTTTCCCCTTGTCTGTTATATTCTTCTCCATCTGTCATTTAGCCTTCCTAATATCCTTCTTAATCGTTTCCCTCATGTTCTCATACGCCCCATGATTCACATTGGAGTTATTATTATTAGTCTTATACGCCTCATACAGCTGTTTTTTCCTCTGCCGATTCTTTTTCATCTCTTTATTAATCCATTTCTAACTACAAATTTAGTTGTGTACCTGTCCTGCATTATATGTAAAATGTTTTTAAACCTTTACCACTGCTCCTTAAAAATCTCAGCTCATAAAAGCATTATTCCAATGTAACCTCCTTAGACTTTGCCACATCTGTTCAAAATTTGCCCTACCAAAGTTAAATGTTCTTAAATGTGCTTAATCTTTGCATCTGAAATCTGAATTGTATTATATTATGGTCACTTGACCTTAGTGGTTCAGTCAAATCTATACCTTCAGTTCTATCCTGACTACTACAAAATAATAAAACTAGACATGCTTCACCCCATGTTGATGCCTCAAAATACTGTGTTAAAAAACAGTCACTGGATATTTGTAAAAATTCCTACTCTTGTTCTTTGCTATTTGCAAGGTTATCTCAGTTAATGTTTGGGTAGTTAAAGTCCCCCATGATTATAATATACCCCTGTAAGCTTGTGTTTTCAATATTACTAAACAGATATGCATTTAATTACCGTCTGCATTGGGAGGTCTACAACACTCTCCTAAAATAAGGCCTCTTTCCAAATGAAGCCCGATGTCCTCACTAAGATGGGGCTCATCGCTCTCATTGGTACTGCACTCATTTGTGACTGCACTTAGACAAATTACTCCAGATGGCACAGTAATAAATGAGAAAAATGTGACTAAGATCTACAGTATGTACAGTATAACCACATCAACACATGTTGAAAAGTAAAACAACAGAAGTCATGTCTAGAAATGCTTTGTCTTCAAGAAGAGAGAATTTCAGCACATTACTTCTGGAATCATACTTAGTATAATTTAAAAAAAAGGCAAAACACACACAACAGCTTTCGTTATTATCACTTTTGTCCTGTTATAGCTCATGAATATAATCATACACACTTTCTGAGTGCACTGATTTGACTGATCAGATGTGTGTTATAATCTTTCAACCTAATTGGAGACAAAATGAGGGTGCAATCAATCGCATTCTACTACCATGTCTAACACAATCTCTAAAAAGGTAAATTTTTTGATTGCATCAAACATGTCCACAGATGTGCATTTAAGCATCCATCTAAGTAAAAATCGAGGCATGTTTCAGACTAAGTGGCTACTTGGCTTGCCTACACTGGCTATGAAATGAGCTACTGCAATTGTTAATACCAAAATAAAGCTTATTTAGTACCTTGAATCACAAACCAGTGCTATTATGCCAGTTAGCAGGACATGCAAAACAACATATTTCATTGCTAAATATGGATCTGCAAATGCTGAATTTGTGTCATTCATTTAGTTGGTGAAGCCCATTTGTATTTTCCTTAAAATGTAACAAACATAGTGAAAACACATCATATTCATGTAAAGATGACAAGACTGACTTCATACAGGAAATTAAAGATTGGGCAAGTGGGGGAGAAAAAGGGAGGGACAGATTTGGAAAATTAAAGTTCCAATATTTTTAACTAGCTAATGAAGTAAACATAAATCTCACAAACCTAACAAAGTGATTGTCTGACAAACCAGATTTTAAAAGCATGTTTAGTAATAATGTTTGAGTTTTAATGATTATTAAGAAGTATTTTTCAGTTACTGGAAAGAAAATGCCAAGAGTATAAATTTGGAATGTTTATATTCCATCATAGACCGATTAGTCCATAATATCATCCTTAGTAAACCCTATGCTGAAATCCCCACAAGATTATAAAATTTCACCCATTTGTTGTTACTCTGCGGTACCCCCATGTTCATTGCACATTAAAGTTGAAGCCCTGTATTGTATTTTGAGATTTCTGGATGCCAATACTACTTTACTTAAATGATAGTTGGCTAACTCTTTAATGGGTATTCCAGTATTTTAAGGATGCTGTCAGTAGTGTGCAATGTGACATAGTGTTTGGCAAGCAATGTCACCTAGTGGTTAAGGCTTTGGGCACCAACCACTCAGGTTGTGTATTCAAATCCCATTACTAACTAACCATACCTCATATAACAAAAAGTGTAGAACAATAACCATAAACAAAATATAACAAATGGCCACAAACTGCCAATGAGTTAAAAAACAAAAAAAAAATCTATCAGTATGCTCGTAGAATTCCAGTCTTCAGGGAACTGATTTCACGTTCCACATATTTATATATACATATAAGTCGGCCAGCATGCAAAATTAGCCACATGGTGCATCAACATACACAGAGATGGCACGTCTTTTTTGTTTTCGATCTATCTGTGCAGATGCTGTGCATTGTTTTTTTCTTCCATCAAGAAGATAGAGACACCTGTTTTGATTTGTCAATACGCCATGAGGCTAATTGTATATGCATTCAGCCTGCATGCAAAATGAGTGCGTTAACTGACAGGATTTATCATTATACCCAGCTTCAGTACTCATAAAAATCTCATTATGGTCAGCAAATGTACCCTCAAATTAAAATACTGCAAGTTTTTTTTCTTCATTAAATCTAATTAATGCAAATCCATCTGGAGTACCAATTGGGTAGTGACATCACGTATACATGAAGAGCGATGTAAAATGTGATGTGGAGTACGCTTATAGTATGCATGCATAAATGTTATGTGCATGGCTGTTAAAGCTCTGTGATGTCACGCTGGCCTCAAAAAGAATCATGTGTGCAATGGGTGGAAAAAATATTTTTCTAAGCCAGTGGCAGAGTGACTTTCTTGGAAAAAAAATCAGTGAACAAGGTCACCAGTGAACATGGCATATTCACTTTGAAAAATGGTTTGGCGAAGTTCACCAGTCAACACTAATTAGAAGTTTGAGTTTTCCGGTTTTTGTTTTTTTTTTAATTTTAACTCTATTTAATTTATAAAATTAAATTTATTTAATTTTATAAAATTAAATACTTGAAGTTTTTTTGGAGGATTTAACTATTTTGGGTTAATTCACAAACGTATGGAGGTATGCATTTTTGGAAAATGCCATAGGTTGCAATAATGGGCTTTTTTTATTGATTCATTCAGATCAGAGAGCTTACAGAAAACCAAAATTAGAACACACTGCTCCTACTGAATTCTGACACAGAACCACTTTCATGAATATCTTTGATCACTCAGATATTGTTGTGATTGTTGGTTTCATCCTCTTAAAAATTCTATTTTTACATTTTAAAATAGTTTATGGGCTTTCATATTCAATGAAGTGTAGCTGAGTGCAGCTCTGCTTTAGATATTCATGCCTTGGATAACAGAAGAGGCAGACTTAGACAAACAACATGCAGCAGCTATATCTTTTGTATAGTTTTGGACATTGTAGCCTTAGCTTGCAGACCTTTCTCCAAAAAAAGACCAACAAAACTAATACAATTTAAAATCATGTACTATAGACATTTCTCAAAGCTGTGAATCTGTAAAATCTAGATGGAATTGGATCCTGCCAGTGATAGGTGTCAACAAGCATGTTTTAGCTATGTTAAACTTGAACCGTCATGGATCTCCATTTCACTATATTGCTGGAAACATGTCAGGCCTTCATAGATGCTGATCTATTAATTGCCTTTTTGAAGAAGCCAGATACTTGATTTTTCTGTCACTTTGCATATTTTGTTAACAGTGAAAAAAAGAATGCCTATAACAACATCAGGCATAAATAAGAAACAGGATGCCATCTGACACAGCACAATCACACCCTTTTTTACTATATGAAATAATGTCGCCTACTGTACATATCCTTAGAATGTGGGAGGAAAGCAGGAGTATGACAAGGACTTGCAAACAAAACTTAGATAATGGCCAGGCTGAAAATTTACCACATAGAAGTATTTTTCCAAGCACTATTCTTTCCAGTTTGAATTTACCTCTGATTATCAGCCCTTATGTTTTATTGTAAAGTCTGCTTTTAAAAGATTGTTTTTAAAAACAAAAAGTAATGTGTTTGGTCTAACTCCAGGGCAGCAAAGGTTCATATGACATTTTATGAAAGTGTTGTAAGTTCTAAAGTAAACATTCATGAGATTTATGTTAAGGGTGTGCGACTATTTGTTTGACTATTTCAGTGATGGGGCCCTTCATGGCCAAAGTTCAAAAAGCTGGTTGGTTCCCAAGGCAGTGTCTCTTTTCAAATGTTTAATTTTGTCTTTGCAGCCTAGAGCCTCTGCCTTTAAAACCCTAAGTGGTACCCACCCAATTAACCCAACAGCTAATGTGAAAGTTTGAAAACCCCAAAGTGGAGGTGTGATGAGGCATGCTAATTAAAATCCGTAGGCACTGAAAGTTGTTCTTGTGGTTTGATTGTGTTGTTAAAGGTTCAGAAAATTACTTCGTAGTTGTTTGCATGGCAACATAATCCATCAGATGTGTTCCTTATTCATACTGTATGTTTAATTTGTGCACCTGAGAACAGCTTAAAATGGAAAACAAGAGAACCTTTTAACTTCTATTTTCTCCACCTGAAACTGCCAGAGAGGACTATTTTTGCTTGAAAATCCCTGTTAGAGCAGAAGACTTTTCCTATTTCCTTTCACTCACTCTTTTTTTATTGATTCACAATGTTTAACATGCATCTTTAGTGCAAATATTGTCACAGTACAAACCAAACATTAAATAAGTAAAATGGACATGCTGATTACAGTCATATGTCAATTTCTTAGTAAGATTGTATTGGTGAAGATAGAGTACAGTAATAACTTTTTTTTTCTATCCTGTGCATTTTTGGAGTATGTACAGCATATAAAGCATTTGCCCATATTTCTATCCATTATGGAACCCAAATAATTCAGCTCAGGGTCAAAGGGAGCTGAAATTTACTGGTCCATTACATGGCACATAAGCCCACCAACCTGTCCACATTGGCTTATACTTGGGCAATTTATGTTCATTAACTAACTTAATAGTTGTATTAACAAAGGTTTTGGTTTCCCATCTCAAAGACAAACCATTAGAATAGCCCGGGTGAGGTGTGGTTTACCTTATGGGTCGAAACCTGGCAGTAGCTTCTGCCCACATGGCATAATAGAGGGGAAAATTTATTATGGCTGAATTCATATCCATTTTGAGTTGAAGTAACATCTAAAACAGAATACAATGCAAAAGCTTATGCTGTACTAAGTAAAATTACGCCTGTACCCCCTATCATACATCCTATAAACCTCCAGAAAAGCTATGTAAATGCTATATCTGGCAATGTAAAACAGTAAATTGTTTAATGAGAATCAGAATTCAATCTATCAATTATCTAACTTGTTTAATTCAATTTATTATCACAGGGAGCTCAACAGCATAATAGCCTTTATTGTCGTGGGTGATGTACAGGAGTACTACAGGGGAGAAAATGTAGTAAAAGGCATTGGCGGACGACATAAACTCCAAAGATATACAAAGGGCTGAGTACAAAGACAGGTTGAGAGAGATTGGGAGGGGGAGAAATGGAGAGAGCAAGACAGACAGAAAATAATGCAATCACTTGTTATACTATGGCGAACAAGTATACAAGCCACCTCACCTGATAGACACCTTCTAGTTTACTACATTGATTTCTTGTTTATCTCACCGCCCCTTTTCTTTATTTAATAAATCCTAGCAGGGTTTCTGGTAATGGGTAGAGGCATCAACTTAACATAATAACATAACATATCTGTAAAATTTTGTGGAGACCAGTTAAACAGTATTGATTCACAAACACATATACACTCACAAATACGTATTCAGCTTTGTATACAGTAGACCCCCGCAAAGACGCAGTTCAGGGTTCGCGGACTCAGTCGTTCGCGGATTTTTCCTTAGAACCTAACTATTAATTGTTAGCGGAAACCACAAATATCCTCCGCAATTTTTTATGGCTTTTTTCGTGGCAATACTGTGCCTTAGAGAGAACAGTAAACAACCGCTGAGGGAAATGCGGTTTGGGATGGTGAAAGTAGCCAGTCCGAGAACGTTATTCATTTCTTCTTGCTGCTGATTGACTGCTGCCCTGTGACACATCTCCAGGTGAGTGTCCTCGTGTTTTCCACCACTGAGGGAGATGCGGTTTGTGATGGTGAAAGTAGCCAATCCAAGAGCGTTATTCATTTCTCCTTTCTGCTGATTGACTGCTGCCCTGTGACTCATCTCGAGCTGAGTGTCCTCGTGTTTTCCGTTTTGTTATTGTATTCATTTTGTTATTCTTAAATGCACAAGATGTCGCCAAAACGTCCTGCTCCTTCTAAGGCTTCTGGCACTGAGCCTAAGTGCCATAAGAAGTTTAAAACACTCCAGGAGAAGGTTGAACTACTGGATTTGCTCCGGGAACTAAAAAGTTATGCTGCAGTAGCGCGTCACTATGGCATTAATGAAAGCTGTGTGCGCTAC
Source organism: Erpetoichthys calabaricus (assembly GCF_900747795.2). Taxonomy (NCBI): domain Eukaryota; kingdom Metazoa; phylum Chordata; class Cladistia; order Polypteriformes; family Polypteridae; genus Erpetoichthys; species Erpetoichthys calabaricus. Next base: position 259,830,196 of record NC_041397.2, on the reverse strand, counting down.
ATAAAGAAGAACGAAGCAGCAATCCGGAGTACCGTATCTGTAAGTTTCTGTGATAGTGCCAAAAAGGTAACGACCGTAAGGAATAAAAATATTGTCAGGATGGAATCTGCCTTGGCATTATGGATCACTGACTGCAGGAAGAAGAACATCCCCTTGGACGGTAACATCATCTGTGAGAAAGCACGGAAATTGTACCAGCAGTTCGCTACAGGAGACAATGTATAAGGTACTGAAGAACCGCAACCATGACCATCAACAGCACCGGAGCCTGAAGATTTTCAAGCAAGTAAGGGATGGTTTGATCGTTTTCAGAAGCGATTTAATATTAAAGGCATCTCTCTACACAGAGAGGCAGCGTCTCCTGAAAAAAAGTCATGGAGAAGTACCCCGAGACATTTAGGCACATCATAGAGGAGAAGGGATACACGCCCGAACAAGTTTTTAACATGGATGAGACTGTTTTGTTCTGGAAGAAGATGTCGTCCAGAACTTACATCATGAAGGATGAAGCCAAAGCTCCAGGGTTTAAGGCACAGAAGGACAGAGTGACACTTATTATGTGTGGCAGTGCTGCTGGTTACATGATGAAACCTGGCCTCATCTTCAAATCAGCGAACCCTAGGGCCCTTAAAAACAAAAATAAAAACCTGCTGCCTGTCTTTTGGAGCACAACCCTAAAGCCTGGATTACCAAAGTCCTTGCTTCAAACTGGTTTCACCAGTGCTTCATCTTTCAAGCCAAGGAATACCTCCACGACTTAGGAATGGACTTCAAGGTGTTGCTTATTATGGATAATGCTGGCGGCCACCCTTTGGATTTGTATTATGAGGGAGTTCAGACTGAGTTCCTCCCTGCCAACACCACCTCCCTCATCTAACTTATGGATCAAGGCATAATCCGTGCCTTCAAGGCTCTTTATACCCGGATTTCTTTCCAATATCTTGTGGATGCAATGGACACAGACAAGAATTTTACATTGCAGGGTTACTGGCATAACTTTACAATCGCGGCGTGCCTGTCAGTCATCCAAGCTGCTCTTAAGGAGATGAAAAAGGAAACCCTCAATGCCTGCTGGAAGAAGCTATGGCTTGTGTCCATGACAACAAGGGCTTATCACCCGAGAAAATTCAGCACGACGCCATTAACAAGGCCGCGGAACTGGCAAAGGTCCTGGGTGGTGAAGGTTTTGATTACATCACTCAAGATAAGATGAACAACCTTATCGATGACCACTCTGAACCCCTGACGGACGAGGATTTGTTGGAGTTAACAAATTCTGCCAGCGAATTGGAGGAGCAAGAGACAGATCCAGTGCAAGAGGAGGAGGAGGAGCAGGGCCTGACATTGGAACTTGATTATTCAGACATCGAAGGAGTTGCAAGGGATGATTGAAGCATGGGATCCCTATATGGTTTGGGCTCTCAGAGTTAATAATGGCATCGATGCTGCCATTCAGACATATAAAACGCTCCTCGCCACCATGAAGAAACAATAACAGCAACTTCCCATCACAATGTTCCTGAAACCTATAAAGAAAAGCCAGCACGAAACCCCACCAGAAGAAGACCCGTCCAAAGATACGACTCCTCCTGAAGCGCCTGAAGAAAAGGCGCCACCCTTTTTAGGTACTGTATTAAGGTAATAAATTAGGTATTGTATTAATGTATTAAGCTGAGTTTGCAATGAAATTATTGTGCTTTGGGGGCATACTGTATTTAGGGTTTAAACTATAAAAATAAGCATTTAAAAGGCATTTTTTAACCACATCCAAAAGTCATGGTTTTTCACAATTCGCGGGTGCTCTAGGAACGTAACCCCCGCGAATTTTGGGGGTGTACTGTATTAATTATCTGTTTAGTTTATTTTGACATCTTATATCATCTTCTGAGTAGGAGGAATTCCACTAGTTATCTCTTTAGTTTATGTTGGCATCTTATATCATCTTATGGGTAAGTGGAATGCCACAAAGACATCCAGTTTTTCGAGTTGTACAAATCCATCCCCAGATTTGACAGAGAACGGAAGAAATTCTTTTTGGGACTTAAAATGATTTCAATCAAATCTGATGCCAGGCATGCTTACACATTGTGTATATATTGCTGAGGCTGTCCGTTTCTTTTTCTTTAAACTTTTTACATTGCATTCAGAATTCAGTGTCACTGTGACACTCAGGAGTTTAATCCTTTGTTTAGAACAATGGCCTTTACTTAACTAATAACATAATCTGTTATCTTGCACTTATGGAGTACTGATACCTGTGGTTTAGTGCTACAATAGTTCCTACATATATGAATTCACATTTCTATGACATTTTTTTTTCTTTCAGTAATTCTAGAAGTCTCATTCATTATCATTTTCCTTTGCATCTACAGGCCTTACAGAGTAACTTGAAATATTCTCTGCTACCCAAGAGGCTTATCATTGGAAAGAGATTAGCTCAATGCTTGCACCCTGCTCTACCCAGTGGAGTTCACCTCAAAGCACTTGAAACATATGAGGTCATATTTAAAATCATTGGGACGAAATGGCTAGCCAAGGACTTGTTCATTTACAGGTAGGAATGGAACTTGTTTGAAAATGTGATTGTTTTCCCACCTTATAGCCAGTGCTTCCAGGATAGGCTGAGACCACCAGAAACACTGAATTGTATTAAGCTGGTTTGTGAATGTATGTATTTGAGCCTACTTCTAGTTAAAATAGTCGCCTATAATTAAAGTATAACGTCTTAAGTTGTGATGTCTGATAAACTCAGAATTTGATTTTTTAATTCAATAAAGACTAAAGTGATTTTGTACATATAAGTAATTACTTATAACTTATAATATCACAAATATGGGATGAAAAGCACTCATTAATGTGTTGTGAATTTAAGTTTAAACAGTGTCAATTGCTACAAGTGTGAGTTGTTGTAATCTGTTTTGTAATACTTGCTTGCATTTTAACTCACATTACCTATTTTCTTTGCATTTATGCTGCATGAAGAATTGAAAGGTTCTTCAAACTGTGTCTGAAATAGACTATTAATTGTTTTAGCGAACTGGTATTATATATTGATTGATTAAATTTTCATCTGCAGTTTGGAATTATATAATCAATATAAGTTGTTCATTTTAAACTGTGCCCATATGAGGTCTGTGTGTGTGTTTTATGTTAGTTTTTGTGATTTGTATTTCCTCTCTTCCAGTGCTGGTCTTTTCCCACTGCTTGGCCATGCAGCAATGTCTGTGAAACCAGCCCTGTTAGCCCTTTATGAGAAATACTATCTTCCACTTCAAGCATGTCTCCTCCCAAGCCTTCAGGCATTCATCACTGGGTTGTTACCTGGGTTAGAAGAAGGTTCAGAGGTCAATGAAAGGTGCCTATTTTATTTTATTTGGGTCTTGCTGTAAGGATCAGTGTTTTTTTGCAAGTGATTTTAGAATAACTAAAAATTCACTAAATATATTTAAGCAAGTTTTTATTTTGCATTTTATCCCAGCATTAAATAAAAAATGAGTGCTGGCAAGAAAAAATTATATTTTACTGGCAATAATTAGGCAACTCAAACATATGATAATTCATAAATAACTTGTGATTCATAGTCACCTTGTTATACTGTGTTAAGCATTATTAAATTTCACTTCATATAATTTAAAATGAATTCAGAGCAATGAGGCAATGGTTAGTGCTGCTGCCTTAAAACACCAGAATCTGGATATCAATGATATGTAGTTCATAAGAAAAGTGACGAATGAGTGGTGACCATTGAGTCCATCAAGCCCATTTGTTTAGCTAACAGCTAAGACGTTTCAATATCTTTTTCAAATACTTAAAGGCTGTCAAGGTTACTGCTTTAACTACAGTTTGTCTCAGTAATTTGTTAAAGATTCCCAGAACTCTTTGCTAAGAAGCGCTTCCAGACTTCAGTCTTAAATGCACTTCTGATTAAAGTTCAGGTTAATTGATGACTCTAAATTTTCCTATCATGGTTCATTATGGCATATGCATGCGTAAGCTTTTTTTTTTCTGGTTCTGAGTGCTTCTCCTTGTGATCCTAAACATATAATAAGTGGTAGCAATGAAACGAGTGGAAGTAATTGAGGTTCTCTTTGCATGAGTAGCACTCTCCTCATGAGCCATCCTCACTTACCACCTGGGACATAAATTTAGGGTTACATTTCTCACTGCAAGGATGTCTTTTCTCTGCAGCCAGTATGTTATGTTTGAACTCTGCTAAAAATGTATATTTAATGAAATCTAAAAGTAAAGTTTAGTGAGAAAAAATTCAAGCTTTCAAAGTATCTGATACAGGAATAATATAATGTGAGAAATTAAGTACAGCCCATTGATTTTTTTCTTTTTTTTAACATATGTGGACATAACAAGATCTGATCTTCATTTAGACAATATCTGTAGGTAAAAGTGATATAATAAAACAAACACCATCACCTATTTTTTGTAGTTATAATCCAAATCAGTGTAACCGGATCGGTCAAGGCTCGGGTTAACAATGGCCGCCAACAGGGTGGTGGCAGAAATTGAGCTACTGTTGGCTGAAGAAGGAAAAAAAAGGCCAAAAACGTGTCCGGAGGCAGGAGGAGAGGAAGAAGGTGAAGAGAGTGGGGAGAGAGTTTGCCGATATAATGGAGAGAAGGAAGGTTGATATATTGTGCGTGGAAGAGACTAAATGGAAGGGGAGTAAGACCAGGTGGATCGGAGGTGGATTCAAATTGTTCTATCATGATGTGGATTGGAGGAGGAATGGGGTAGGGATTCTTCTGAAGAAACAGTATGTCAAGAGTGTTTTGGAGGTGGAAAGAGTATCAGAAAGAAAAATGATTATGAAGCTGGAAATTGGAGGTGTGATGATGAATGTTGTTAGTGTATATGCCATGCAAGTTGGGTGTGCAATGGATGAGAAAAAGATTTCTGGAGTGAGTTGGATGAAGTGATGGGCGGTGTACCCAAGGGACAGAAAGTGGTGATTGGACATGTTGGTGATGGGTAGGTATGGTTGCAAGGAGAGGAATGAAGAAGGTCAGATGATAGTTGATTTTGTGAAAAGGATGGGCATGTCTGTGATGAATACATATTTTAAGAAGAGGGAGGAACATAGGGTGACATACAAGAGTGGAGGAAGATGCACACAGGTAGATTATATCCAATGCAGAGGAGTCAATCTGAAGGAGATTGATGACCACAAAGTGGTGGCAGGAGAAAGTGTAGTTCGGCAACATAGTATGGTGGTCTGTAGGATGACTTTGGAGATCAAGAAGAAGAGGAGGAGAGTGAGAGTAGAGCCAATGGATCAAGTGGTGTAAGTTGAAAAAAGGAAGACTGCAAGGTTGAGTTTAGGGAGGAGGTAAAACAGGCACTGGGTGGCAGTGAAGAGTTACCAGACAGATGGGCAACTATAGCAGAATTAGTAAGGATGACAGCAAGAAGGGTGCTTGGTGTGATATCTGGACAGAGGAAGGAGGAAAAGGAAACCTAATGGTGGAATTGGGAAGTACAGGAGAGTATACAGAAGAAGTCTGATAGTCGGAGAGATGCAGAAAGTAGACAAGAATACAAGGTGATAAGGAGCAAGGTGAAAAGAGAGGTGGCGAAGGCTAAAGAGGAAGCGTATGATGAGTTGTATGAGAGGCTGGACACTAAGGAGGGAGAAAAGGACCTGTACCGATTGGCTAGACGGAGGGACCAAGCTGGGAAAGATGTGCAGCAGGTTAGAATGATAAAGGATAAAGATGGAAACATACTCACAAGCATGGAGGGTGTGTTGAGCAGATGGAAAGAGTACTTTGAGAGGCTGATGAATGAAGAGAATGAAAGAGAAAAGGTTGGATGATGTGGAGATAGCGAATCAGGAAGTTCAATGAATTAGCAAGTAGGAATTAAGGACAGCTATGAAGAGGATGAAGAATGAAAAGGCAGTTGGTCCAGATGACATACCTGTGGAAGCTGGAGGTGTTTAGGAGAGATGGCAGTGGAGTTTTTAACCAGATGGTTTAATGGAATCTTGGAAAGTGAGGGGATGCCTGAGGAGTGGAGAAGAAGTGAAATGTTACCGATTTTTAAGAATAAGGGGGATGTGCAGAGCTATAGTAACTACAGGGGAATAAAATTGATGAGCCACAGCGTGAAGTTATGAGAAAGAGTAGTGGAAGCTAGGTTAAGAAGGGAGGTGATTAGTGAGCAGCAGTATGGTTGCATGCCAAGAATGAGCACAACAGATGCAATGTTTGCTCTGAGGGTGTTGATGGAGAAGTATAGAGAATGCCAGGAGTTGCATTGTGTCTTTGTGGACCTGGAGAAAGCATATGACAGGGTGCCTCGAGAGGTGTTGTGGTATTGTATGAGGAAGTCAGAAGTAGCAGAAAAGTATGTAAGAGTTGTACAGGATATGTATGAGGGAAGTGTGACAGTGGTGAGGACTGTGGTAGGAGTGATGGATACATTGAACGTGGAGGTGGGATTACATCAATGCAATGTTGTTGGACAGGTTGACAGACAAGATTAGAGAGGAGTCCCCATGGACTATGATGTTTGTTGATGATATTGTGATCTATAGCGAGAGTAGGGAATAGGTTAAGGAGACCCTGGAGAGGTGGAGATATGCTCTAGAGAGGAGAGGAATGAAGGTCAGTAGGAACAGGACAGAATGCATGTGTGTAAATGAGGGGAAGGTCAGTGGAATGGTGAGGATGCAGGGAGTAGAGTTGGCAAAGGTGGATGAGTTTAAATACTTGGGATCAACAGTACAGAGTAATGGGGTGTAACAGTGGGGGGCGCTAGTGCTCCCTTGAACCCTCAGGTACCACGCCAAACACCAGGTAAAAGTCCAAGACTTTTTATTTTTATAATAATAGTGTGCACTAAGCACCCTCCACTCCCCACTACACATACAAATATCAATAATCAATAATTAAGCACAATAACCACTCCTCCTCTCCCAGACACTTCGCCACCCTTCCTCCCAGCTCAGCTCAGCGTCTGGGCTTTCCCAGAGTCCTTTTATACCCCCTGACCCGGATGTGATTCCTGTCCAACAATCCCCAAGTCCTCATTACTTCCGGGTCAGAGTAAAAGTCCTTTTCTTCAACCTGGAAGATGACACACTTCCAGGTTATAGGGCACGTAAGTGTCTAACAGCCTCCCTACAGTGACTCCCGGTGGTCCCCAAGGTATCCAGCAGAGCTGTGTATACAAACTACAAGGTCCATAAGGCCCTGCTGAAATTCGGGGAACCTCCATGTTGTTGCGAGGGCTCCACCTGGCAGCCTGGAGGTGTGGGCTGGAATATTTAGCCGGCCATCCATCACAGGGGATTGTGGAAAAGAGGTGAAAAAGAGAGTGCAGGCAGGGTGGAATGGGTGGAGAAGAGTGTCAGGAGTAGTTTGTGACAGATGGGAATCAGCAAGAGTGAAAGGGAAGGTCTACATGATAGTATTGAGACCAGGTATGTTACATGGGTTGGAGATGGTGGCACTGACCAGAAAGCAGGAGACAGAGCTGGGGATGGCAAAGTTAAAGATGCTAAGAGTTGCATTAGGTGTGACGAGGATGGACAGGATTAGAAATGAGTACATTAGTGGGTCAGCTCAGGTTGGAATGTTGGGAGACAAAGTCAGAGAGGCGAAATTGAATTGGTTTGGGCATGTGCAGAGGAGAGATGCCTGGTATATTGGGAAAAGGATGTTAAGGATAGAGCTGCCAGACAATAGGAAAAGAGGAAGGCCTAAGAGAAGGTTTATGGATGTGGTAAGAGAGGACATGCAGGTGATGGGTTTTACAGATGCAGAAGACAGGAAGATATGGAAAAAGGTGATCCACTGTGGCAACCCCTAACGGGAGCAGCCAAAAGAAGAAGAAGAAGAGGAAGAGAGGATCTTGGAGGAAGCTGTTGTATTTAAACCTCAGACATTTATTTTAGTTTGCTGTTTGTTGTTCAAATGTGTATTATCACTTTGCCTAGATCGAAAAAGCTCTTGGAGGGTTTTAGAAAGAATGTCATAGATGTTTATGAGATATCCAAACAATCTAAAGTCTGCAGTTCCCCTTTGTGGAATATCATCTCCAAATGGTGAAGATTTCAAACTGCCAACTTGTCCAGGCCAGGCAGCCCTTGCAAGTTCAATCTAAGAGCAGAATGCAAGGTGCTGATAGAAGTCTCTAAGAACCCTAGAATTTCATAATGGGAACTTCAAGTAGTCCTTGCCCCTGTTGATGTCAAAGTGTATGAGTCTGCCATTAGAAAGATGCTGTACAAATTACACAGATCTACAGGAAGGATTTGCCAGGATGACATATTTGCTGTTTAAAATGAACATCAGAGCAAGACTAAACTTTGCCCATGAACACCTAGGCAATGACTAAGACTTCTGGAGCAATGTGCTTTGGACAGATGAGGCAAAGTTAGTCTTATTTGGTGACAGAAGACATGTTGGTGAAAACCAGAGATAGCATTTGAATTTGAACATTTGAACCCTATACCAACTGTAAAACATGGTGGTGGAGTTATGGTTTGGGGCTGCTTTTCAATGCACTATGAATTGTTCATTGTACCAAAGGGTGCTTGAGAGTAATTAAGTAATTAATTAATAAAATGTATTATTATTATTAATTTGAGGTATTGTGCCTCAAGATTGAAATTCAACCAAAAGTGGACCTTACAGCATGACAGAGACACTAAACATACCAGTAAATCCATCAGGGAATGGCTGAAAAGAGAGACACTAAACATACCAGTAAATCCATCAGGGAATGGCTGAAAAGAGAGAAATGGAGGGTTCTGGAATGACCAGGTCAAAACCCAGATTAGAATCTCATTGAGATGCTTTTGGGGTGGTTTTGTAATGGGCTCTACATGCAAGACACCAGCCAGTCATTGCAAAGCTGAAAGAATTCTGCATGAAGGAGTATGAAAAACTTTCTCACAGTCAATGTCAGAAACTGGTAGATAGGAAACTCTTACTTGAAGTTGTTTCTGCTAAAGGGGACAATACCAGCTATTAGAGCCAAAGGCATGCTTTTTCCCACAAATGGAAATGGCATATCTGTTTACTCTTTGTTAAATAAATTATTGCAAAGTCATATTTTTATTGCTTTTTTCCCCAATTGCATGTACATCATAATTATCTAAAAATGTTTAAAAAAATCAGGCGGTGTACTTACTTTTTTTTAACATGACTGTATCTTCAAAATGTTTTGTTTCATAAAGTATTTTAGTTTCTGTATATAATTCTGTAACAGATTTTTTTTTTACACTTCTCCAACTAAATTTCAAAAAATGCAAAAATTCATCATACTGTTTGTTGAAAGCATACTCAGTGGCTTTAAGCTTCATACCCTAAGTTTGTCTGTTCAGATCCCACTACTGATATTTAATGACTATAAGCAAGTCACTTCACCCACCTGTGCTACAATTTGAAAAAAAAAAAAAGTTAAATTTTGTAAGTTGCCTCTGGCAAAGGCATGAGGGGAAAATGTAATGTAAATGTATCTATGGTGTTTTTAGCATGGCGTAGTTTTTGCCATTATGTCTGATGTCATTGCAATGCCATTTTGGATGCTTCTTTCCTTGCAGACTGTCACTGCACATCCACAGCCGTGTTTCTTAACAGCTGTTTAGGGTTGTTTGTTGTTTTTGTGTTTTCTGCCCTATCCTCTTCTGGTGGAATCTCTGGAGGTGGGCCTGCCTAGTGCTATGATATTTGTTTCCACCATGCTTGTCTGATTACTACTGCTATGTTAAAGTACTTTTATCTTAACAACATACAATAAAGTAGATTTCCTTATGTTTGTCATTTCCCTTTTCCAAGGTCCCATGTTTTGCTTCAGAAGCTGTCCCTAGTGGTGGGACAGAATGTTTTTTATACAGCTTTGTGGGGCAGTGTCTTGATCAACCCACAGATTCGTCTACCTGCATCACTCTTTGTCGTCAGCCATATTGAAAAAGCGGTACCAGGAAAGAAGCAGAATTACCTTCTAGGAACAGGTTACAAACTAACAGTGAGTATAAATTAACCCAATAGAGTGAACAATATGTGGGTCTGTTTTTAAGTCTGAATTTTCCTGACCTGTAATTTTGTTGTTACATTGCCTCATTTAGGTGTATGATTAGTATAGAATAGCTGCTTTTATTAGGGACTGCCTTTCCCAGAAACTTTAGAAACTGCTTTAATTTGTCTGTTCAAGTGATAGCTTTAAAGTGTCCTCCAGTGCTTTTATTACCTTACATGTTTGAGGAAAGTCTGTAGGTCTCCATTCATGCTCGTTTAATTAAAAAAACAGTGAATTATAATTTCATTAGTATAGAAATACTGTCTGTTTTATTAATGGAGAATTTTTTAATTTTGTTTTTTTTTTATCTATGTATGGCACTCAATGAAAGTAAGAATTTCATTGTTCTACAGTATATAAACATGACAATTAAATTGACAATGACTAGGATCTCTTTTCAGATGGTGAGTACTGGATTGATATTCTATACCAGCAGCAATGCTCACCATATAACTATTCTGGTCTTATAGAAAATGGATTCAGTTAATCATTGCTTCATGACTGTTTTTATGTCTGTATATTCAGATCTGCATTCCACTCTGGGTTCATACAGCTGGTCACACTTTACAAAGCTATATCCCATTGTATACCCTGACAGCTTAACTTTATCATCAGTATAGCTGACTCTGGAAGACTGTTGTCCAGACATTATTGTTACTGTCACATGCACACCAGACAGAGTGGGGTAAGGCCTCAACCCCTGAAATTCATATTTAAAAGATGGACTAGGATTAGTAAGAACTCCAGTCAATTCCTGATATTTCTCATATAGATCGGTGCTGACTGTTCCCAAAACCCTGAGTTAGATTAAGCTAGCTAGACAGTGAATCAATTGATGTTATGAGGAGGCATGGCCAAGGTCGTTCTTGGCCACTTCAGAGAGAGAAAAGAAGCCTAATGGAAAAAGACTGGTAGTTTTTGCTGTGATCGAAAATCTTTTCTGGGAAAAGGATTTCTGAATTCACCAATTATAATGAAAATTGCTTGTCTAATCCTTTAGTTTGGGTAGACCTTAGATTGCCTGGGTTATGCTTCAAGTATAAAAGCAACACAGAATATGCAATTCCCCAATTCAATCAAACAAACAAATATCTAACCTTTATTTTATATTGTTAATTTCTACACAAGTCAAATGTCCTTTACAAGTACAGATACACAGTGCACCTGTTTATATAGATACTCTTTACAGTTGGTGCACAGGCAGTTAAGTATCTTGTTCAGGGTCGCACCTGTGGGTCAGAGGCAGAAATTACACTGAGAACTTTATGGTTAATATTCAAAATCATTAGCTACTGTACCACTCTGCCTGCAAAAAAGTCAAAGCAGTTGTGCTTGTGGTGCCATGTATTTGCATCCTCTTTTCATTTATCCCCCTTTCAACACAAGTGACCAAAAGTGGTAGCAAGTCATGATAGCTTGTAGCTAAGTAAAGTGATTCAGCCTTGTAAGACAAGTTACTAAAAATCTTAAATGCATAGCTTCTCTCCACATGCTATAAGCAGGTTCTTTTCTTACAAAATGCTATGCCACTATACCAACATGAATATGCAGAGGAAATTACCCTCATTGTGGGTAAACCTTCGTATAGCTACAAATATAGATCTAGCTACAGCTCTGGATTAGCTCCTAAGCACACGTTATATTAGTACCAGAAAGATGGTAGAAAACTATATTCAAATGTATTTATTGTGATGTTTAGTTAGGTCATTGTATTCTAGTATTCAGGCTTTTCATATGTTCAGGGGAATTTCTCATCTGCCTGGTACATTCCATCTCTATCCACACAGCCATTTAAAAAATGTTGAGCCATTGATTTTACAGAGGTTGGCTGAAAGCTTTAAATGCTGTAGTATCTTGATTAAATGTTAGAACAATTTTTGATAAGCTATGGAAAATTTGATTTATTGAATACAAATTAATAATGATTAATAACCCATAGGTTGGTCTGTCCCTTGCCCTCTTACTCTCTCTCATACTTCTCCTTTTGAAGCATTGAAGGTATTCCTCCTGATATATCTGTTAGCAGCTGGTGCCTTGTTTTTCCTTTTTACATGTACAAGTCTGTTTGTTTGTTATAACCAAAGAGGTATCCAAGATTCTAAGCCTGAGCATAGGACACTTGTGGAAACTTTGTTTTAAAGTAGATATATTTGAGATTTCCCAGGTGAAGATACATTGTATTGATTTTAGGGAGAAATAAAAGCTTGCTAAGTACATTTGTTCTTCTATACCACTCCTCTTTTGAATACTTTCCCACTGTTAAGACGTTCTGACAACTGAGACAGGAAAAATACTTCTGGGAGTTGCACAAACCTGGAATAAAACTGTCAAAAGACCAAATGACATCATTGTTAATCCAGTTTAATCCAATTAATATACGTGGGGGTCCAGACCTTATCTTGGTCAAAGGCAGCTCAAGACAGGAAAAAATGATGGACAGGGTGTCAGTACATCTTAGTCCATCACACACATACACCCAAGCTCACACTCTGATAAATATAGAGACTCTAATTTCCTAAGTATTGGTATTTGAGTTTGTAAGAGGAAATGAAGAGGGTCTGCAGAAAAACTCACAAATACACTGGAATAAAATGGAAATTTTAAACCTGCAGGATTCAAACCTAGGACACTAGATCTATGAAGCAGTAGCGCAAACTTCAGCACTACTAGACATAGTAGACAGTAGAAACACAAATGTCTCATGCATGTAGAGTCAAATTCGTTGTAGACCCATCATTGTAGCTTTCTGAAGTAGATGCAGACACAGCTGATGTGGTGTTAATCTTCCCTCATGATTATTGCCACAATTGGCTGTTGTGGTGTTTAAAGTGATCAAGAGTTTTCAGAGTTTCATCAGAGATGGTAATGGTATGGTATCAGTTACCTGGTCAAAAACACCTTGATATAGTAGCTTTAATTTTCCAGTTGGAGTTCTTTTGCAGTATGAGCAGAAAAGCATAGCCATCTGTATACTGAAAGTCTATGATTAACATTTTAGTGAAATTCTGGTTAAACTGGTATTGATCAGGGTGATGAATGGAGAGCTGCCAGAGAAAAGAAGCAAATTCACCTAGAGGTAGATTGTAAAAAGTACACGTAAACATATTATACTGTATATACAATATGATTGAAATATGTTGATAACTAAACAATGGTCAGTGTGGATCCAGAAAGAGAGAGGAGAGGCTTATAATAGTCCTAATAGCCTCACCTACACTCAGATTGTTAAAAAGGCTAAAAGAATATTCTGTTTTAAAGTGTTCTGCTTCCAAATACTGAACAGGGAATGTTATATTTAAGCTGTGTAATGCTATGACGTTTTTTCCCATTTATAAGTAGGACATAAAGGTGCTAGACAAAGACGAAAAAAATACTAAATTTACTTTGGGACTGAAACGTATAAAGAAACATTGAGAAGCTGAACCATTCTAATGAAGCCAACACAGACTAAACGGAAGATTATATACTGTATAAAGTATTTAAAATTATCAAAGGTCTAACTAAAGTATATGCCAGCTACAACATCATAATGAGTTCTTTAAAAAGTACATGGGAGTACCGTTGGAGGTTTATTGAGTGTACTTTGAACAAATCTTAGGTAGATCTGTAGTGACTTCCAATTCATTGCTGAATATAAATTGTAAGGAAGGTCTGTAAAATGTTTCATTGTTAATCATGAATTGTATCTCCAGGTAATGGATTTTCTAAACTGAGTGAAGGCTTTAAATGCCTATTCATTTCTAAGCACCTTTCATAATACTCAAGGTCACTGTACATACATAAGTTAACAACAGAAACTTATAACAATAAAACAAAGAAGATTAAAAAAAAATTAGAAATGATACAATCAATGAAAGTCTGCTTTTAAAGGATGCTGTAAGTCTTTAAGTTAGTTTTAAAAGCAGCATTTGTGGAAGAGTAAAGCGTGGGCGGTTTGAAGTACAAATTGAAGGAGATTTCAACACCACTATTGCTGCTTTTCCAAGTTTTTCATTGTTTGCATTACATATTTCTGACTTTTGGCATTACATTTTTTCCAAAAATCATAGAATAATCATCATTTTCTTTTTAATTAATTTGCCTTGGTTTCACATACTTGTTCTTGCTGTCAAAATTCAGAAGCATTCTGAGTCTTATGGCAGATTTTACATATATGAGGAAAAAATGCTAATATACAATCTGTATCGTGTTTTATAGATAAAAGCTCTGTGCTCAGCTGTTCAGGATTCCAACGTCCTTGTGCAAAGAAACATACTGGAAATTATTTTGTTCTTTTTTCCCTTTTACACTTGCATGGTAAGTATTTAAAAATGTGTTGCAATTTTAAATATATAATTATTGTACATTTATTGAATTTTTAAATCCTGTCTGGATTGTATTTTAAAGAATTATGAAGAAGGGTGTATTCCATTGAGCAGAGATGAGATGGTTGACATTGTTTCGGCAGCTACCCTGACTGTACTTAGAAGAGATATGTCACTGAACAGACGTCTTTATGCATGGTTTTTGGGTAAGCTCTGCTATGTATGCATGTTGTTGAATATCTTTTTATAAAGTTCCATCTTCAAAGTGTGAAATTTTGTTTCTCATCCAGGATACACATAGTAATTTGAACATAAACATAAAGTCAAAATGTTCTGTGAAAATACAGTAAAATATGTAAAATTAGGGTACATTTGCTTATAACAGAAACTCATACATTCTTACAATAATTTTTGAGCACACATTGTTTCATAGACCTTCACTGTGTTGAGGTACCTTTCATTATATTTATAGATTTTAATTGAATGATGATTTCTGTCAGGATTTCTTTCCTTTTAAAACAAAATATGCAAAATTTGTTTAGAAATGTTTTTTTCCCCAATAACAGCCTTGATCATGGAAAAGGCGCTATATAAATAAAATGTTTTATTATTATTAATAATAATAACAGTATTATTAAGTGAACATTAAACTGTGAATTTGGGAATTATGGTAGTTTTGTATTTAGGCAATAGTATGTATGGAGTTTTTTTTCGCTATAGTTGTGGTGAATTTAAATTGACCACCAATCAGAGAAAGGGGTAATATGAATGAGTACATTCAATAGTAGACTGGCAAAATCCCCAGGGTTGGTTCCTAACCTGACCTGTACCCAGTTCCACAACCTTGAATGGATAAACAGAGGTTATCCTGGCTTACTGGACTGGCTTGCTGCTGTAGAGCTCAGTATAAATATATTAAAGATGTATTCATTATTTTAAATAGACTCAAGAAAACATCAGTGATGTGTTTTCTTCTTTCAATTTTAGGAACAGATATTAAGGGTGGTATTGTTGCCCCAGATCCGTCAGTATCAGCTACTATTGAAGATCATGCTGCATTTTACTTCGACACATACTCAAGAAAGTTTTTGATACAGGTCAGTTGAACTCCTTGCTTTCACTTGTGTTTTTTGATATCCAGCATAGGTAAAAATTAAGGTGGAAGTTAAAATGTTCATAATTGAAGATGTACACATATGTATCATGCAAATGTTCGTAAGCCTAATCTTGTTTGCTTCTTATTTATTTTAAATTAAAAACATAATTTACACAGGGTCATTTTGGTAGTATTCTTTTTTTTTTTTTTAATTTTATTGATTTTCTTGAAATCAAATAACATTACATACACATAACTCAGTATTCTTGAGGAAAAGAAATTTAAATAAGAAGTTTGATAGACTGTGACAGTCCAGGTCAGCTCCATGCTCCCTGTCACGTTTAGGAGCCACTTGAACCCAAAACGTCGATAATCATGTACTGAGATGACACTAGCAAATGAGGACACACACTTGCAGCCAGGGATTAGTGCAAAAAGTGACAAGTGCTTTTATTAAAATAAAAAAAAAATAGTGTTCAGATAAATACTGCAGTGCATCATAATCTTCAACAAATAAATAATCCATAAAACCAAGGTTAAAATCCAGGCAGTTCCTTTTTAAAAAAAACATGAGGCCCAGTGCTTCCTTCCGAAAGCCGATGTCTCCCCAGCTTAACCTCTACAGATCCCGCAGCACGTGGGATGACCTACCAACAGGTAAAGTCAACCATCGATTCCTGGTTCCTGGCTTAGGTCCCAAATTCCAGGCCTTAGGCATCCCTGGGGCTCCACGCCAAGACACACTTACCTGTCTCCTTCCACCAATCCTTTGGCGTCCACGGAAGACATTGCATAACAGGCCACTCCTATTCTCCTGCATTGATGAACAGGAGCGCCCTTCTTCAGCCCCAAGAGGTTCATCCCTCACCACCTGCCTTTTGTTCCCCTGCGCTGTCTCTCTTCTCCCACTCCTGACTTTTGCCATTTATTTCTTTTCTTTCATTTCAACTTCTGTTCTCCCCTTACTGTTCTCATTTCTTTCCTTTTCTGTTTTTTTTCCCCTCTGCTGTGCAGTCTCCTCTTATATTGACTTGTCTAATTGGACACAGGTGTGATACGCAGCTCCCTTCAAGGTTAGAATGAGGCACCCGACTGACCCTCACATTTGCATGTTTCCCTTCGTAAAACAGGACATTTAAACAATATGAACCATACAATACAATAAAATCACCAAGGAAGGACTCCATTAAAAGCTCAGAATCTTAAAATGTCCTCTTCCGGCATAGACATCTACCAAAAATGAGATAAAGTTAATGTTTAACATATGGTATGTAATGCATATAACTTGAAAACATATACTTCATGCAGTAAAATTAATAAAAAAAATGTATACTTCCAATTTAATTCATTCATAAAATGTTTCTACCATTTTCATAAATGTAATGATTTCTGCTATGTAAAGTGTAAGTTTATTATGGCATATGAACATTAAATGCATTTAATGTGTACACTGTGGACACTAGAGGGCAGTGTTGTTCCTCAAACCCAACACAACTAACACAGGGCACAAGTTAAAAGCACAAACAGCTTATTTATATTTAGGACACTCTTCCCAAAGCATTTCCCAAGCACCACAGTCACAAATTAATAATAGGCACAGCACACAGTTGTTCTTCTTTCTCTGTCTGTTTCTCCTCTGTTCCTCCCAGCAAGTTTCATCCTCCTTCCACCTGACTCATCCCCGTGAAGTTGGTCAAGTCCTTTTATATTGACCAACCCAGAAGTGCTTCTGCTCTTCCACCCATGCGATCTGCAAGCACTTACAGGTTAGGCGGAAACCCCATGCCATACGGCTCCTCCACTTTCACAGCACTCCCTGGCAGCACCAATGATACCCAACAGGGCTGAGCTATAGTCCCATGGTGCCCTGTGGGGATCTGGGGCACCACTGCCATCCAGGGGAGCTGCCATCTAGCGTAATGGGAGAGGCAGTGCCCTAAAGAAGCTGCCTTCCCTCTTCCTTCCATCTCTTGGGCATCCTGGCTAGGTTGAGCTGCTGGCTGTCTCTTACAACTCCTACTATAATCCTTGATAAATACACAAAAATATAACAATCTTTTCTTGTAGTTAATTATCACAAGTAATGTAATTATTTTATTAACTTAAAGTTCATCCTAACTACAGTGCATTCATCCATGTTGTAGATCTTTGTAATCTATGTTTAGAGTTACCTGGAGTCAGAGTTTGTGCCAGCAGCATTTGGCACAAGGGAGATTTATGCATGTGTGTGACATGATTATTACTTCTTAACATAATATTCTGCTAGAATGTGCTTTGACTGCCCCAATGCTGTATTATGCAAAGTAGATGAAGTGGATGGATATGAAATTGAAGATTGTTGTGTTTCTTATGCAGTATTCTTTGAAATTAATAATGTTTTACAGTGGAGCTGTACACTTTCATCGTGGAAGTAGACTCCTTAGTGTTAGACCCGAGCGTTACTTGGGCTGCGAAAACCTTTCAAAAAGCTTTAGTCCAGAGTGTCACTTGGGCAACTGTATACTGTAGATGTGTCTTGTGTAAGCATTAGAACCAAGAATCACTTGGGCTGTAAAAGTGCTGTCAGTGCTGCCATTCTTTGGAGAAATTATGTCTCAGTGTAGGTTTTCAGTAATTATGAAATATCTGCACTTTACCAATGAAAACTTTGATGAGAATACCCATCCAGCACCCAAAATGAAGAAAATTTGGGAGGTATACCAGGCGATTATAGTAACATTTCTGAGCATTTACATTCTGGACCGAGATGTCAGCATCGATGAAAGTGTCATGGCTTATAAGGGCAGACCGACATGGATGCAGTACATTGCGTCAAAAAGAGCAAGATTTGGCATAAAGCTTTGAGCTTTGTGAATCTAAAACAGTATACATTTGGAATTTGGTTCTGTACACAGAGAAAGGGACAATGTTTGATCCAAAATACAGTCAGTACTGCATTGGTACATCATCAGCACGGACTTTTGATAGATACCCTGTTGGATGAAGGTTACTGTGTAACCATGGGCAATTTTTATATTTCGCCAGAACTATCTTGCTGCAAAGAAAGACTGAAGCATATGTAACGGTACGTCCTGTTATGGCATGCCTGAAAACTTTGGCAGAGCTAAATTACAGCGAGTCATGCTAGTAGCTTGGCAAAAAGTTAAAATGCTTATGCTGAAATGGAAGGACAAGAAAGATGTTTGTCATCTTAGCACTATACATAATGCAGCAACAGTCACTTTACACGCAAAAGGCAACAAGCAGGTTATGAACACTTGTGCTGTGGTCGACTACAATAGCACTGTGGATGGCGTAAATCGTGTGGATCAAGAATTGACTTTCTATCCTGTTATGCAGAGGCAACAAAAGAAATACTACAAGAAGAAATTTCGTCATCTGGTGGAACAGTGCATTTGGAATGAATTTATTTTATACAAACAAAAAGCTGGCGAAACCTTATCTCATGAAAACTTTCCATGCTAGCTTGTAGAACAAATCATTGCCACAAATCCACACTCCACACTACCGCTAAGTAGATGCGGTTGACCCAGCACATCGCAGATCAATCTAGAGCATCTAATTGGTAGACATTTTATTAATTATATTGTGAGATTTTTTAACTCTTTTGAAACTCTCCCCAACGGGGCAAAATGCGATTAATGTGTCTGTCGAGGGCTGTATAATATTAACAATAAGAGCAGCTCACTACTGAAAACGGCAAGTACAGGAGTCAGTCGGGATCGAACCGGGAACTCTTGATTACAAGTCAGCAGATCTTACCGCTACGCCACGGAAGCTGTTGTATCGTCCTTGAACCTTTTGTGAAAGTGTTTATATGATCTTTGGACTCCAGGCTTCACACGTTATATAGTTTATGCCAACATTTTGTCATTTACTACTAAAATATGAAAAACGTTTCTGTTTTAACAATGTGTTCACTCAGGTTATTGTAGAAACGGAACACACATGAAATGCATTTGTTCCAAATAACAATCTATTATTTCCACTCTAAAAATCCAGCACTTCACTCCCAGATAATCAAGGCATGAGCTGGGAGAACTTTGTGCATGGTCTGCGGTGGTGGGGGGATGGAATAGCAGGCTGCTTGTCTTTATCGGCACATTTATAGGACAAAAGACGCTGATGGAGAGGTGCGATGGGATTTAAGGTGGGCCGGATATACAAGTTTTTTCATAGGCTCTGGTAATTCTAGTGTTAAAGCTGTGGAAATTAGCTTTGACAAAGTAAATATGGTTCATGAAAA
The DNA here is from genome assembly GCF_900747795.2 of Erpetoichthys calabaricus. Taxonomy (NCBI): domain Eukaryota; kingdom Metazoa; phylum Chordata; class Cladistia; order Polypteriformes; family Polypteridae; genus Erpetoichthys; species Erpetoichthys calabaricus. The sequence continues at coordinate 259,810,509 of NC_041397.2, read as the reverse complement.
TGAATGGATGAAAAATACACAAATTCTCTGTGCATGCATCTTTCTTTAAAGCACTGTAATGTTCAAATGAACATGATTTTCAAATAGCCTGTCTTCTTGGTTAGATTAAATGCACATTAAGTGCATCAGTTCATTCTACAGTGATGATGTTGTTTCTCCCATCCAGATTTTCATATTCTGGGGAGGGAATAAAACGACTAGATAAGTTGCTACATTTGCCTAAGGAAACACTCAGCCATGTTTTATGTTGTATATAAAATACATTTTTAAAAAGCATTGTTTACATTAGTGATTGTTTGAAATATTTTCAAAAGGCTTTGCATTACTTTATGAAGAGCATTTAGTAGGTTTCATTTCTTACAGATTGTAACTCTTATAATATACCTATGATTGTGAACTTATTTTGGCTTGTCACGTTCTGCAACTAATTGCTTTAATGTTTAATGTTTTTGCAGGCATTAATCAATATAATGAAACAGCAAGTTGTAGAAACTGAATCTAACACTGGACCCCATACCTACCTGAAACCTTTTCGAATCATGATCAGCCTGTTAGACAAGCCAGAAATAGGTAAAGTAAATCATTCAGACTGAGACATTTTTATACAAAATATTAACTTCTGCATGATTCTCTGTATTGTGCCTTCCTCCCATAGTCTAAGGAATTAAACTAAGTCTCATTGATTTATCGAAAGAGCCCGTAGTATGTGTATGTGGCAGTGTTTGTGTGTGCCCATTGATGGGTAGGTTTTGTGCAGGTTGATTTTCTGCCTTAAGCTCATTAACTGCTTTGCCAGGCTTGTCATAGTGCATTTCCCATCATAAGCCAAAATTAAAATGTTTACCCTTTTTATCTACTATACCTACCAGGGAGCATGCTTAACTTTTGCCCAATCTTAACCCATAAGTACTCACACCATTTCTTATCTCTTAAGTACTTACTCACACTGAGTTGACTGCACCTTCAATTTCGTTGTTCCTTTGTAAAAGTGACAATGACAATAAAGATCTATCTAGCTATCTACTTTTTTAATGTAAGTTAATACCATATTACTGAACAGTATGACACAGTCTAGGACTACTTGAAAATAAACCTGATCCACTTCTCCAGTGTTCATTCGTCACTGGTCACACATTCATCCACTGCAGGATTTGCACTTGTATCACATTTCACTTCAGTTGCTGAATGTTCTTTGCAGACAGTCATTGCAAGAAGAACACCTCATTGTTGTCATACATACACAAGTACCCATGCGGTGTACCAAATGTACCATATGGAACTTGCAACTGTACATCCACTCATAAAACCGGCTGGGGGCACACTGGAGGGAAACCATTGCGACACTGTACTTGTGAATCAAGCTGAGAATAGTTGGCAGATGCTGCTGGTAGGTTCAAGTAAAAGGACTTTGGATAAAAATAACTGAGATTGATGTACAAAATACACCAATGTGAGTAGTTAAACAAAATAACCTTTGCTCTATCCCAGAAGTCAATTGTTATCAGGGACCATTGTTAATCAATTAATCTGACTGAACAATGAAATAATTGAATTTTAGTTAATACGAGATACATTTACAGTGCATCCAGAAAGTATTCACAGCGCATCACTTTTTCCACCTTTTGTTATGTTACAGTCTTATTCCAAAATGGATTAAATTCATTTTTTTCCTCAGAATTCTGCACACAACACCCCATAATGACAACATGAAAAAAGTTTACTTGAGGTTTTTGCAAATTTATTAAAAATAAAAAAACTGAGAAATCACATGTACATAAGTATTTACAGCCTTTGCTCAATACTTTGTCGATGCACCTTTGGCAGCAATTACAGCCTCAAGTCTTTTTGAATATGATGCCACAAGCTTGGCACACCCATCCTTGGCCAGTTTCGCCCATTCCTCTCTGCAGCACCTCTCAAGCTCCATCAGGTTGGATGGGAAGCGTCAGTGCACAGCCATTTTAAGATCTCTCCAGAGATGTTCAATCGGATTCAAGTCTGGGCTCTGGCTGGGCCACTCAAGGACATTCACAGAGTTGTTCTGAAGCCACTCCTTTGATATCTGGCTGTGTCTTAGGGTCGTTGTCCTGCTTAAAGATGAACCGTCGCCCCAGTCTGAGGTCAAGAGCACTCTGGAGCAGGTTTTCATCCAGGAAGTCTCTGTACATTGCTGCAGTCATCTTTCCCTTTATCCTGACTAGTCTCCCAGTTCCTGATGCTAAAAAACATCCCCACAGCATGATGCTACCACCACCATGCTTCACTGTAGGGATGGTGCCAGGTTTCCTCCAAACGTGATGCCTGGCATTCACACCAAAAAGTTCAATCTTTGTCTCATCAGTCCAGAGAATTTTCTTTCTCATGGTCTGAGAGTCCTTCAGGTGCCTTTTGGCAAACTCCAGGCAGGCTGCCATGTGCCTTTTACTAAGGAGTGGTTTCCGTCTGGCCACTCTACCATACAGGCCTGATTGGTGGATTTCTGCAGAGATGGTTGTCCTTCTGGAAGGTTCTCCTCTCTCCACAGGGGACCTCTGGAGCTCTGACAGAGTGACCATTGGGTTCTTGGTCACCTCCCTGACTAAGGCCCTTCTCCCCCGATCGCTCTGTTTAGATGGCCGGCCAGCTCTAGGAAGAGATATGGTGGTTTCGAACTTCTTCCATTTACGGATGATGGAGGCCACTGTGCTCATTGGGACCTTCAAAGTCTACAGACAATTCCTTTGACTTCATGCTTGGTTTGTGCTCTGACATGAACTGTCAACTGTGGGACCTTATATAGACAGGTGTGTGCCTTTCCAAATCATGTCCAGTCAACTGAATTTACCACAGGTGGGCTCCAATTAAGCTGCAGAAACATCTCAAGGATGATCAGGGGAAACAGAGTGAACCTGAGCTCAATTTCGAGCTTAACGGCAAAGGCTGTGAATACTTATGTACATGTGCTTTCTGAATTTTTTTTATTTTTAATAAATTTGCAAAAACCTCAAGTAAACCTTTTTTTCACGTTGTCATTATGGGGTGTTGTGTGTAGAATTCTGAGGAAAAAAATGAATTTAATCCATTTTGGAATAAGGCTGTAACATAACAAAATGTGGAAAAAGTGATGTGCTGTAAATACTTTCCGGATGCACTGTAAGTTGTGCCTATATTCATCAAATTACATCATACAGTAAATATGTAACCATCTTCATGGTTTTAATGATGAACACGTAAAGCAATACATTTTACAGAGTCAGTGTTCCAATTGTGATTGCTTTAACCTGATATTGCAAAATTTAGTGGGGAAAACAGCCCTCTTAACTAATCAAGCCAAAGGACAACTGTTCTCAATCAAGCAATTTAGAGAGTTCATCTTGTAACAGATTCACCAATATAATATAATTTTTTATGCAAATGGTACACTGAGCACAAGTTGCTTCATCCTTTGAATATGAACTTAGGTCTTGCCCTCCACAATTGAAAGAGAAAAATCAATCCATCAATTCAAAGAAGAATTCTATTGCGTATGTACGATAACTACTGAGACTTTTTACTGTGAGAGCTCTTCTAGTGACAGGCAGGCATAACTTAAGACACATCACACATGAAATATCCTAATAGACTGAGGTAAATTCCAAAAAATTCTGTATGTGTAAATTTATGAGATGTAATTATATATAATTATTTGTAGTAAAAATGAACAGGAAGATAGTGAAACAGTAGGTACCATTATCTTAACTCATGGATCTTGCTTTGATAACCAGCTAGAGCAGGCATGTCAAACACACAGCCCGCAGCCGCATGACAGATCCTAGTTAGCACTAAACTTGTACAAAATGATTACTATTATTTGGGATTTAATTATTCTGCATCTTCAGCGTTACTTATTGACTTTTCTTACTTCCGCCTTCTGACAAAAGCGTGTTTTCCCATGGCATTACGGTACCGGAAATGTCATCTGCTAGTATAGTTGCAGCTGCGCCGTCAGCTCCTTGATACCCTAGGCATGACCCTGATAAACCTCCCCCACCCCCCCACGAGCCTTGACCAAAGTTAATGAGCCGCGACGTCGCAACTGAAGTGCTAGGCTGCAGCAGCCGCCTGGCAGGCTACACTACTGGCTGGGCTGCTGAGACTGGCCACTGGGTAGAACTGACCATCACGAGTAGTAATAACTTGCATATTTTCATGTTTTTCTGCTCTAGTTTTATGTAATTTTGTGCTAGTATTGTAACAAACAGTTAGTGCAGACTACAGCTGAAGTGGACGTGAGAAGTTGGTGAGTTGTTTATTAACAAATTTTTGTGATTTTGAGTTTGTAAAATTAGTGTAGGTCAGGGGGCTTTTTGCATATCGGCTTATTTTACAATATAAACTTTGAAGTAAACTTAGTAAAGTAAAATTTGATTTTTGGAGTATTTGTTTTCCAACTTGAATTACTGAGCAATGAATTCAATGAGCATTTTCGTGATTTCAGTTCACACGAACAGGACTTTGCGCTGTTTACGTCACCATACTCTTACAATGTTGAGAATGCGCCTGAGAATATCCAAATGGAATTGATTGAACTGCAGTCAGATTCTATTCTGAAGGCAAAATACAATGAAGTTGGTGTGCCAGGCTTGTATGCTTACCTGCCACCTTCGTATGTGCAGATATGTAAGTTGGCATCGAGAGTACTGTCTATGTTCAGAAGCACTTACCTTTGTCAGCAATTGTTTTTGTTAATGAAAGCTACCAAAACCCCACATCGCTCAAGACTTACTGTGGGGCACCTTTCATCCCTCATAAAAGTTGCCGCTACACAAGATTTCAAGCCTGATATTGATGAACTGGTTACTAACGAGATGCCAAGTGTCAGGACAAAAGAAATAGATCTCAGACTGTAAGACTCCTATATAAGGACCTAGCAAAGAGGCTAAGACTCTAATTGTACGCTGTTGTCTGGAGATTGTATGGAAATAAATTGCTTTTCTTTAAACTTTAAGTGTTACATTTTTTAAAGTTTTCAGTATTGGAAAGAAAGCTACAGAAACTTTGTATAATAGTATTTGTTACAGTACGGCCCGCTGACACACGTATGGCAGTCGAAGCAGCCCACCAATGGTAGTGAGTTTGACATGCCTGAGCTAGAGGGTCTACTTTGTGGAACTACATGTTAATGAAGGTTTTGTCTGAGGTATCTGGTTTTCATTTCAATACAATACAATACATTTTTATTTTTGTACAGCACAAAATCACTCAGAGAGGGCTGCAGTGGGCTTTAACAGGCCCTGCCTTTTGCCTTCTGAAAAATGCAAAGCTTTTACGATTTATTAAAACTCTGAATAGAAAAATATATTTTTGTGTAATTGAAAGAAAGCAGTACAAGTGTTTTTGTAATATTCCTCCCAATTTGGCTTATTATGTAGGTCCTCAAATAACTGGAGATCTGCTTTTGGAATTTATAAGAGCATTTTATGCATATTGTAAAGATATACTGGGAGATGATTTTCTTCTGGCATCCAGTCATAGTGGAAGTTATATTTCAAGGTATGTGTTTAAGATTTGCTTCAAACTTAATTCAGTCACTGCAAGGTTTTAAACTTGAATTATCAGAGGTAATCATTTCTTTTATAATAATGCCCTGCTAAGTAGTGTTTTGCATGCAGTTTGTGCATATAGGTATTGTAAACATTAATCATTATAAACAATATTTACTTGCTCAACATATCTCAGCAAGTCAGTAGTATGGAACGAATCAGATATTTTCTTACTATTTTCTTTTAACTGAACTGCTGTCATCAGTTGTTTTGCTTGAATGCTTATTGTGGGAAGTCAAATATAAATTAATTGGTGATGTTTTGAGAACAGTAGTATTTTCTTGTTAACAGTCTAGTCCCTTAATTCATTCTATATAATTTAATTTAAAAAGGGAAAATTAAAACAATTAGACACCACTGCTAATAACCAAGCAGAAGTACCATCTTGGGTTTAATTATTATATGCATACTAATAACCAATATAGCAACATTGTTTAAAAGGAAGTGGTGAAAATAAGATAAGAAAAATAATAAATTGGAATATTTTTGAAAAATGAAATCCAACCCTATTTGGTATTTTTAAAGCAAGTCAATAAATATGTAAGAATGATAATAGTAGGTTTTCATGTCCAGGTCTCTGATTAATAATTCTTTGGATGGTGAAACACTATCCAGGAGCATTAGACACAGCTCACTTGGATGGTTTGGGTTCAAAGATTTATAAGGATGCACCAATTTTTTTTAATTGGTTGAGCAAGACATACAAAAACTGAGAATAATGTATTGATCAGAAGACAACAAACAAGTTTATGTAACATACATTCTAACTACAAAGTGGAGCATCTGAAATTGGAATATAGACTCTATAAGAAGTTAGGAGTTGTAGTGGGTCATCATTATCTAGAGATAATGAAAAAAGGATAGTAGAATAATTAGAATACATACATTTTCAATTTTGTGTGGAATTCAAGTCAAGAGAGGATGTGTTTTAACTATTGTGATGGACGACCGGCTATGGACTCCGGTCGCCACCCCCAGGCCGCTAGAAGGAGCCCTCCGGACAGCAGGATGGTGCCCCGACTTCCAGCAGGGCCTCATGGACTTTGTAGTTTATACACACAATCCTGCTAGATACCTTGGGGGCCACCGGGAGTCGCTTTAGGGGGGCTAGTGGGCTCTTGCGTGCCCTATAACCCGGGAGTGCGTCACAGTCACGTGACTGGAGGAAACGACGTGCTCCCGGGATGAAGAAGAGGACTATTTGCCCTGACCCGGAAGGAAACGGACTTGTGGGTTGTGCCAGGAACCATTTCCGGGTCAGGGGATATAAAAGGACTATGGGAAGCCCAGTACACTGACCTGAGCTGGGAGGTAGGGTGGCAAAGTGTCTGGGCGAGGAGGATTGTGTTGGTTTATAGAGAATAGTGGTTTATGAGTGTCGTGTGGAGAGTGCTTGGTGCACTGTGTGACAACAAAATAAATAAGTCTTGTACTTTTACCTCGTGTCTCGAGTGGTACCTGAGGGTGTCAGAGGTGGCTCCATGCCTCAACTGCTACACTATGTAAAATATATCTAGAATATTGTGTACAGTTTTGATCTCCATGTTAAAAAAAGGCCAAAAACATACCTAAACAAAGTCCAGAGAGAAGCTACTAAACTGTATAAAGAACTGTGGGAATTGAACCATGAGGTAAGACTGAAAGAGTTTAACATTTTTGGTTTAAACAAATAGAAATTAGGAGACATGATAGAAGTGTTTAAAAGACTATGATGGGAGTTAACATGATAGATGTCAATCTTCAGCTTCATGGGATAAACATTAGAAGTGGATTTATAGTAGAAAGTTTCAAAAGTGTTTATTTACAAAGAAAAAAACAAATGCTTGTAATTTCAATCTGTTATCTCCACTTGATATTTTAAAAAAGTAAGGATTGATGATCTAATATATTTTTGGCTAAATGGTCTGCTCACATTAAAAATTTATTAAGCTCCTATATATACTCTATATGTAAATGTTGTATTCTGTGTAGGAATAAAAAAATCATTATTCTGCCTGTACTGTTTTGCAGCAAGATTAAAGAAAATAAAACTGCTTCAGAGATCATCAAGACTGTTAACTTACTGATTGCATCATTAAGTACAGAGTACCTTTGGGACTACATGTCAAGATGCTTTGAATCCAGTGTCAGGTACTTTTTGTAGTTAAAGTATCAAAAACTGACAAAATTTGTAGTTACTGAACATTAATGTTTGAAATTTACCTGTGTGTATGATTTTGTGAAAGTCATTTTTCTTTTATTCTATTACAGGTGGTACCTCGCAATTCGACCTCCCGCAATTCGTCCGTCCCGTAATTCGACGGTCGAATTTGCTGGGAGGTCGACCCGCAATTCGACCTCTGCCCCGCAATTTGACCTGTACGCGCTCTGCGCAGCGTGCAGGTTGAGAGACGCAAAACGTCAAATGCGATGTAGAAAACATGTCCGCGCCGTCCTGGGAGAGTCGACTCGCGTTTTTGCTCCCTTCAGCCACTTTTCTAGTATTTTTGTGCTGCTCTTAAGAAAGGTGCCAGAATCGTGGATGTTGCAAAGGAGTATGGTGTTCCCAGGACAACTGTGTCAACTTTTTGGAAAAACAGGGAACAGATTCTGGGTGCAAAGGTTTCTGTGGGAGCAAAAAAAGTTGTGGACAAAAGCAGGTCTACAACTCATGGTTTTGAGTTGGTTGGTGAGCGATCTCGTTCTTGTAATTGCATCTCTTCTAATTGATTAACTAGCTGTTCATCAGATGTGTGTGTTAGCAGTCTATTTTCATCTTTCAGCCATGCCGTAGTAGCGACAGCAAATTCATTCCATTTCTTAGACTTTTCTGCGAATGTCTTTTTCTGTTTCTTAATCGTTCCCTCCTTATTTAAAGTAGATAGAAGCTTTTCGTGTAACTCCTCTATCTCTCTGTGCGTCGCACAAAAATCTTTGAATCTTTTTGCTACAATTAAGTGGGGTTTTTTCTTGGCCCTGCAACCAATTAATTGAATTCCCATAGACTTGTATGGGAAATGGTGTCTCGCAATTCGACCGTTTCACAATTCGACCCTAGTCCAGCAACGGATTAGGGTCGAATTGTGGGGTACCACCTGTATTGTAAAGCACTTTGGCCACAGCATTCCTATGTTGTTTTAAATGTGCTATATAAATAAATTGACATTGACATTTACCACAGTGATTGTTACTACAGTCTATGTGTCAATCACATTTTTCAAGTACATAGCATATATCTTGTGTTTCTGGAATACGTTCTGCAAATGCAGCAGCCTGTTTTGTGTGCAAAAGTTATTGTACATTTTGCATGCCTATGGGACAGTTTTTGAGCACATAATACATTTTATGCTTAAGTGATACAATTTAATGAAACGTGTAAATACTGAAACATTTTGCCATATTTTCAACAATTCTGTAAAATGCATGTTTATCTTAGGAGACAGACAGACAGACAGATGTTCTTTGTGATTGGATAACCGGAAATGAATATTCCTACTGGTTAAAAGAACCAAGTCCTGCTTTTCTCTCTCTCTCCCTTTTCACACAGATTCTTTTGAGACAACTGCAGTGCAAGAATACTCAAAAAAGTCATGTGACCAGAAGCTATTTGTAATATCTCTTGTGCATGCTTGAATTGAGCCTCAGTGCTTGCAAAGTTTGTTTGCATGTACACTGACTTTTGGAAGTAATTTAACTCCATATAATTCTTTAACTATGATATGTAGTTATGTGTGTCTAAAATGAATGGGTACAGAATTTAATTTCTGTAAAAACTTCATACCATGTGTGAAAAAGCGTGATGTGTGAAATACCTTTTAGCAGAAGGCAAAAGTGATACTAAAGGTGACAGTAAGTATTTTTCTATGTAGTTTACACTTTTTTTTATTTTATTTTGAGCAGAATGAGTAGTTCCAGAGATTCTGGTGCATCAGAGTTTACAGTCCTAAACCCTTCTGTATCAGAACTGTCAACTCTTATAATATTTCTCTTGGATGTCATTCCTTTGGTAAGACTTTTTTTTTCTGTATTGTTTATATATCAGGCTGACATCTACTCTTACAAATATGTTGTAATGTGGCAGGCTGTTTGGCTTAATGGCTAAGGAACATGAACATAAATATCTGTTATCTTTATGACCCCGTATAAATTAATTAACCTGCTTCTACTGTGTAGATGTAGTGTAGATTGTAGAAATAATTGCACTGCCTGGCACTGTAATGTAAAATAAAATATCACTTTATTTATTATACTCTTAAAAGTTTAAACTAGAATTAGAAGATTAAATATTTTTCAGATTCTTTTATTGATTATTCATTTTACTCATTATTCTTTTATTGTTCTTAAATGTTGTCATAATAATTTTTTGTAGCAGTATTTTAAATTAAACTATACTAAAAGTAAAATTTGGAACTTCACAACTTTTTTGTGCTCTCATTTGCTCTTTTTGATTAGAAGTACAGTTCCATGATAGTCTTCTTTCAATGCTCGTTATGGCCTTGTTGTGTAGGAAGGCAATCACTCTGACCATGTTGAGTCAGTTGAGTGGAGCCACCCTTCCAGGCTCTTAAATAGGCCCAAATATAGAGTGCTGTGTTCATGTACAATGGTAGTTTTTGAAGTTTCTATATGTGAATATTCAGTTGGATTTTTAGGAGAAAAGCGATGTTTGATTTTTTTTTTGTGCTTAAGATTAAGTTAAATTTGTTGAGTAAAAAAAGCAAACTTAATACATTATGACCTAACTAAAACTATTTCAAATTGTCCAGATTGTTTTTTTATTTTATATTATTGACTGAAGTGAAAGGTCAGCATTTATGTCCCAACTCGAAGAAATTTGGGTAAAATTATTTACTCTGAATTGTCCAACTGAGAGCTCCGACTTTGAAGGACATTCACATTAAAATTTCTGACTGTCAAACTTATTTCCTGTCTATCTGGTAGCGTGTGACACATGGCATCAGCTTGGTATTGCCAGTGGGATTTGCTCTAAAGGAAAAGATTGAGATAATAAATCTCTCCCGAGATCTCAAAGCAGAAATAAGTTACTTAAATATTATATTTATTGGACAAATAATTACATAGACTACAATTAAGAATTATCAACCTAAATTAACAAACATGGTAGGTAATAGTTAAAAAGAAACAAAAATAACAAGGCTGAGAACATATTATTTCAAGAGACTCTTCAGTACAAAAAGGAAACAAAAGTGAAAGACAAAAGAATGAGAGTGTAGTCAAAGCCACACATCAATAAACAGAATAATTAATACTGCACTTAAATACCCAAAAGCAGAATCATTACCCTTAAGTAGCAACTAAATCATTTACCAACAAGCAAAGTTGATACTAAGAAAACCAAACTAAACAATAAACTATAGGAAGCATTTAAAAGCCGGCTCAAAAAGATTGGGGATGAAGGCAATGCCAAAGTGAATAACAGTTTACTTCAGGTGATTGTAGCTTCATTAACTGCAACCTCTGAGGGTCACAGACTAATTGAAAAACCTGTCCCATTTGGCCCCTAACAAACATCACAATAATTAATAATAACAGACAATAGAATTTTGGCAGGCCAAGGACAAAACATAAACCAGATCATAATATTTTAGGTTGGTACCTTTTAGTGAAGTCTCCTACCAAGATTTGAGATATGTCAGTGGAATATGTTGTACTTTCCTTTTTTTTTGCCAACTTAGTCCAAATTCCATGAACCACATCCAGGTAAACAGCAACACCTGGAGCTTCAAAAACAGATAATGGGCATACCTTTTTGGAGAACAGCTATGTACAGAGTTAAAGGATATGTTCAGTATTTTCAAAGTTATTTCTTCACAAAAATGGTATATATGCATTTTCTGTGCAAAATTGTATTCTGAAGTTAAAGTTTTCTATAAATTTTAAAAAGTACATAGCCAGTCCTGGTGTTTTACATTGAATCCCATGGGGCATAGGGCATAAAGCATAAAAATGTGGTAGATGGCTAGGGCCCTTTCCTGGCCGGGATGCCTCCACACTGAGAGGACCAGGGTAGCAAGAGTGGCCAGAGCATTACCTCCCCCAGGGTGCTAGATGACAGCACCCCTGGGTTGCAGCAGTGCCTGGGACTCCCGCAGGGATCCGTGGGAATTGAAGTTTGGTGCAACCCTGTTGGGATCCTTTGGCACCGCCAGGGGGTTCTGCAGCAACTGCTAAGCCCTTATCGGCGGTTCTTCCGCCACACCTGGAAGTTCTGCCAGAAGAGCATCATCAAGCACCTGGAGCACTTCCAGGGGTGTTATAAAAGGAACCAGCAGACACTGTTTGGGGAGCCAGAGTCTGGAGGAGGGAGACAAAGCTTGCCATGGAGGAGAATGAAAAGAGAGAAAGAAAAGAAAAGAATAGAGAAAAAGAGCATTGTGCTGTGATTGTGCTGGACTGTGTTTGACTTGTGGAAAACGGAGAAGGCGTCCCCCACTAGGAAAAGAAAAATAAAACCCATGTGCTTTTACAAGTGTGCCTCGTGCATCTGTCTGTGTCCAGTTGGGTGGCTGGTACACCCCCTGGTGGTGTCACGATGTACAGAATGCATCATTTTTTCAAGGCAAGACAGTTGCCGAATATTGGATATGTATCTTCTGAATACACACACATTGCAAAATTAATTATATATACCATTTCTGAATTGGAAACATCAGTATTATGAGAGTCAGCCATTTTAAAGAAGATTAAATATACATGCTACCTTCAGAGTAATAACCTTTCACCCCAGGGCGTAGTTTTCTCTCTAAAGACAAATTCACAGTATAACTGTTTGTGCCACTTGGTTGGTTTTGTTCTGATTTACTTCCATATTTATGTCAGAACTCAAAAAAGCGAATAGATAACAGATCCTTACCTTGAGAAAAATTACACCAGGATTATGTAATAAAATGATTATTTCAAGATCCCTTTTGTCGCCAAAAGTATTTGTTGCAAACACAGAAGGCCTGTTTTCTTTTATTAAAACTCAAAAAGGATTTATTCCATTCTTATGCTTTTACTTTCTGTTGGAGCCTCATGCCCCCATAGGGTTAATTCTAAAACACCAGGACTATGGAAATACATGAAAAATACCAAACTTATCTTTTAAGTATTTATCAGTCTTGGGTATCTAGGACTCTGTAGAGTAAGCCTAAAACTGCTTTATTGATTATATGTATGAGCTGTGCCTTTTTATATCATTTATTTTAATCTTAATATTTTCACAGGAGTTATATTCAGAAATTCAGACTCAGTATCTCCCACAAATGCTGAATAATATGTTGCATTGTATCCTTGAACACATTGATGAACTCAGCCTGCCAGAACTAACCAATGGATTAAAAGCTTGCTTCAAAGTGCTAAACAAGATTCAAATGCCTGTTGCATACATGGACTTAGAATTAGATTCGGAGAGACATATTGAGCAGGAGCTTGCAGTTGTAAAAGAGGTACTGTATTCTTCTACTTTGCTAAGGTAAATGAATTCATAGCCATAAATTATACTACTCGAGCATACAGCTTTTCTGCAGTGTTAGTGACAGTTACTAAGCAAAATTTAAACAAGATGGAATCATTAAAAACACTGTAGTATATATGACACCATAAAGGAAAGAAAATTTTTGAAATGGATGCTTGCATACTCCGCTGAACAATGATGTTGTTTAAATGACAATTGGTTGCAAGGTTTTCATTCCTCTGGCTTAGAATATTAAGATTTAGTATCATGCCAAGGTGGAGAACTATAAGTGGCACAGTGTCATGCTGTGGCTCTATGTGTCCCTGTTTTTTTTTTTTTGTTTGTTTTTTTATATCCCACAAAATGAAAACTAAAATAACAAAAAATGAGAAAAAATTCCAAAAAGTAAAACCTCACTACTCCTTAACTGTAGTCTTTTTCATTTCAGAAATGTTGAAGTATTCATACTTTAATGTTTTCAAGGTTTGCACTACATATTTTGTATTACCCATGCAGTAATTAACAGTTGTTTTAGAGCTTATGCATCAAGATGCTTTTCTTTAGCAGTATACATTTCATTCTTAGCTTTTTCTCATATGATAGAGTATTCATTCTCAACAAGTAAGTTTTACTATTTTGCTATTTCTGATTCAAATGTAGTTTAATAATCTTTTCTATATTTATTGTTTTAATTACTTAGTATATGCAATATGAATCTTTTGCTTATGAAATATTTGTGCATCAGCTAAGTTTGTTAGTGAAAAGCTTTTTAACATGATATAAAACAAAAAAAATATTAGTATGTTCCAAGCCTTATTTTCAAAGATGATTTACAGTATTATTATAAATAAAAATATCTAGTTTTTATATTATCAGTACCTGTTTTGTAATATACTATAGGTAACTTATATTGTACTACAACAAGAATGAGTCGGAGACATCACAAAGGTTTGGGGCAGCCACCCGTATATTATGCTTGGCTGCAATTGCTCTTTTAAGTACACAATGTGAATCGTTCAGAGTCCAAAACAGAACTGCCTGTAGTGAGGCAAGATGGCAGTTTTATAGGCCTGAAAAGGAAATGACATCAGCGTAGCAGGAACTGGGAGTGGCGTCCTCGTGGTCGGAAGTGACGTCATCCTTGGGGCCGGCAGGAGGCGGGATTTCCCGGGAAAGGTCTGCAAGGGACTGAGAGAGATAGTCGGTACACTCCACTGCCCCCTGGCCTGGCGTAGAACTACAAGTGATTAGGCCCTTCAGCTGTTCCCCATGCGCACGTGTGTGACAGGGCCCCCCCCTTAGCCCAGACCCACTGGGTCGGGCGGACCTGTCCGAGAGGTCGTGGACTCGAGAGAGAGCATCACCCTTCCGGTAAACAAGCGAGAACATGTAAAGTTGGAGGTCAAGAAACCACCTAGTGACCCGCGCATTTGACTCCTTGTGAAGGGCCATCCACTGGAGGGGTGCATGGTCCGTCACCAGAGTAAATTCACGGCCCAAGAGGTAGTACCTCAACTGCGTAATCGCCCATTTTATCGCAAGAGCTTCCCGTTCCACTGCCACATACCTGGTCTCCCGATCCAGCAGTTTCCGGCTCAGGTACATGACGGGGTGTTCAACACCATTGACACTTTGGCTCAGCCCGGCCCCCAGGCCTGTGTCCGAAGCGTCCGTGTGGAGTATAAAAGGAAGTGCAAAGTCGGGTGCTTTCAATATGGGTGCTGACGTAAGGGCCTGTTTTAGGTCACAAAATGCAGCGGCCATCTTGTCAGTCCATACCACGTGGTTTGGGGCCCTCTTCTTTGTAAGGTCTGTCAAGGGTGCTGCTCTCTCGGAGAACCGGGGTACAAACCGGCGGTAGTACCCCGCCAATCCGAGAAAAGCCTGCACTTGTCGCTTGGTATTCGGATGGGGCCAGTTTAATATGGCATTAACTTTGGAACACTGTGGTTTGACAGCACCACGACCCACCAGGTAGCCCAATTATTTAGCTTCTTTTAACCCAAAGAAACAGTTCCTTGAGTTAATTCGAAGCCCGGCTTCAGCCAGTGTCTGCAATACCGTTTCCACCTGCCGCACATGATCCCTCCATGTGCTGGAATAGATGACAACGTCATCCAAATAGGCAGCACTAAAAACTTTATGGGGCCGGAGCACTCTGTCCACCAGACGCTGAAAAGTTGCCGGTGCCCCATGTAACCCGAATGGGAGGACCGTGCACTACCAGTGCCCACTAGGGGTGCTAAACGCGGTCTTAGCCTTCGCGGAGTCCGTTAAAGGAACCTGCCAGTACCCCTTTGTCATGTCAAGTGTGGTCAAAAACTTCGCTTGCCCAAGTCTCTCGAGGAGGTCGTCCACGTGAGGCATTGGGTAGGCGTCAAATTGGGAGACTTGATTAAGTTGACGGAAGTCGTTGCATAACCTCCAACTCCCGTCGGGCTTACTGACCAAGACGATCGGGCTGGACCAGGGACTATAACTTTCCTTAATCACACCTAGCTCCAGCATGCGCTTGATCTCAAGCTCCACTTCTGACTTCTTTGCTTCGGGAAGACAATATGGGCATTCTCGTACGACAACTCCGGGTTCTGTCACAATGTCGTGCGCAATCAGGAAGGTCCTTCCGGGCTGCTCACTTACTACCTCTGGAATGGACAAGATAGCTGTCTCAAGTTCCTGTCTCTGTTTAGCATTCAAGTCGGTACCAAAGTTAAGGCGGTCACTCTGAGCAAAGAAAGAGCGGGGCTGAGCGGAGGAGGGATCGGGGTCCCTCTCCTTCCACGGCTTCAGCAAATTAACATGATACACCCGCTCACTCGGCTAACGATTGGGTTGTTTCACCAAATAATCGACGAGCCCTTTCCTCTCCTTAACTTCATACGAGCCTTGCCAATGGGCAAGCAACTTCGAATGCGAGGTAGGGACCAACACCATGACGCGATCCCCCGGTCAAAACTCCCAGAGAACCGTGCCACGATCATAATAGTGGGCCTGTGCTGCTTGCGCCTCTTCCATGTGACTCTTTAAAATAGGTCGGATTTTTCCGAATCGATCGCGTAACTGTGTGATATACTCTAATATATTGACAGAGGGAAGAGCCTCTCCTTCCCATTCTTCTTTTAGTACATCCAATAACCCTCTGGGTTTTAATCCATACAACAGTTCAAAAGGGGAGAACCCCGTAGAGGCTTGAGGGACTTCCCGATAAGCAAAGAGTACGAGGGGGAGGAGCTGATCCCAGTTCCTCCTGTCCACGCTGACCACCTTGCGCAGCATTTGTTTGAGAGTTTGATTGAACCTCTCGACAAGACCTTCGGTTTGAAGATGGTACACCGCGGCCCGTAAGTGCTTTATTTTGAGTAACTTGGCCGTTTCCTTGAACGTCGCCGAGGTAAAGGGCGTCCCTTGATCCGTGAGGATTTCTTTAGGGATCCTGACACGTGCAAATACACCCACTAGTTCCTGTGTGATAGCTTTAGTAATGGCAGAGCGCAACGGAACTACCTCTGGATATCGGGTAGCGTAATCTACGAGGACTAACATATATTTATATCCTCATGCCGAGGGCTCCAGAGGTCCTATTATATTGACCCCAATACGCTCAAAGGGAACATCAATCAGGGGAAGGGGAACGAGAGGAGCGCGGTCCTTCCTAGGAATTTGCCGTAATTGACATTCTGGACAAGAAATGTAAAAACGCCGAACCTCATCATTTATTCCCGGCCAATACAATCTGAGCTTAATCCGCTCTAAAGTCTTTTCGGTGCCTAGATGGCCTCCCAGGAGATGGGCATGCGCCAACTCACAAACCTGCCGCCGGAAGGTTCGCGGGATTAGCAGCAACTTCCGCACTCCGCCCTCATGATCAGCTACACGATATAACAGATCGTTGTCAAGTACAAAGTGAGGGCCGCGAGGCATGGGCAGATGAGTGCGTTGGCCATTGACAAGCACGACTGCATTTTTAGCAAACTTCAGGGAGTCGTCATTCCATTGTTCTCTCCTGAAAGATGCCGGTGTTTCATTGAATTGAACTTGTAACTCGGAGAGAGGGTCCAGTCTGACCTCAAGGGGTGGGGAGTCCTCCCGGCTCGTCGAGGCCCGGGTTGATGACGTGTTTATGTGCGACGGCCCAGGAACCTCCCCGTCCTCCTCGGAGTCTTCTGTATCTCTTTCCTCCGGCTGGTTACACGGCGTGGAAACAGCCTGAGATGGGTTTGTTCCTTCTATGACAAGGCCTACAGAATTACGAGGAGTGGTTATTAGTACACTGCATTTGCTGTCAGACCAGTCTCGCCCTAGGATCACAGGAAAAGGTGGGTGTGGGTGAACCGCTACGGAGAACTTTTTTTACCACTCTCTCATAGCTGATGACACACAGGGCAGTTTTGTATGACCATGTTTCGCCATGTACACACCAGATATTGGTCTTTTTTCTCATTCCCTGTCGTGGTAGTACATAACGGCAATCAACAATGGAGATGTTGCTGCCAGTATCCAAAAGTGCTGTAACTTTAAAGCCATTTATTATTACCACTCCTGTATTACCAGTAGCCAGGGGGTTCGTAAGTGCACACAACCGTCGTCTCTCCTTCCACCCGCATCCCTCCGTGCTCCCGCACGAGCGGCCCACCCCGTGCCCCGGGGACAACGGGACAGGCTTCGGGTTATATGGAAGGGACTTATATAGTGGGACGTAATCCCTACGGAGTCCACTAGAGGACCATTCTGCTCTCACAGATTGTGAGGCTGGCTTAGGTCTTATTTGAGTTATTAGCTCATCCATGGAATGGAAGTTTCCCCAGACCAGCTGGGCAAAGTCATTGGGAAGACCTTGAAGCAAAAGAAAGCAGGCTACCTGCTGCACAATTTGTCTGGTGTTTAGCTCAAAGGGTCTCAGCCACTGAGCCACCAGTTCCCAGAGAGCATAAGCTTGCTCCCGAGTTGATCTCTCATGATCATATTCCCAAGTCTGTAGGGTTTTTACCTGCTGGTCTGGGGATAGCCCATATGTCTTTAGGACCTTGGTCCCAACGGGCGGCCCAGTCCTCTCCTCTGAGAGAACATAGTAAGCCCTTTTCGATTTCCCCCCAGGAACCAGCCCAAGTCGGTGGGTCTCCTCCACATTCTCCCTGTGTAGGATTAGGGGCTTGTTGTCCCTTGGTGGGAGCGAAGCCTGCACTGTGCCACTCCAGGCGGCTGAGCACGCCACCCACCCGGAAACACGGCCCTGGTACTCCCCTACCTGAGTACGTTCATGGTTCCTTCCCAGTTTCTTCTCGGAAAGCTGCATCCTGCCGACTACACCACTGCAACAAGAATGAGTCAGAGACATCGCAAAGGTTTGGGGCAGTCACCCGTATATTATGCTTGGCTGCAATTGCTCTTTTAATTACACGATGTGAATCGTTCAGAGTCCAAAACAGAACTGCCTGTAGTGAGGCAAGATGGCAGTTTTATAGGCCTGAAAAGGAAATGACGTCAGCGTAGCAGGAACTGGGAGTGGCGTCCTCGTGGTCAGAAGTGACGTCATCCTTGGGGCTGGCAAGAGGCGGGATTTCCCGGGAAAGGTCTGCAAGGGACTGAGAGACATAGTCAGTACACTCCACTGACCCCTGGCCTGGTGTAGAACTACAAGTGATTAGGCCCTTCAGCTGTTCCCCATGCGCACGTGTGTGACAGTACGTAGTATATACTCTGTATAAAAGGTGTATGTATGGGTTGGTAGGGTGACTTAGTGTTTTTCTTTTTAAATCCCACTTCATGTTGTTATCAGCATGGAGTTTGAATGCTTTCTCTCTGTGTCTACATGAGCTTTTCCCTCCTATACTTAAAGATGATTTTAACTGAGTTAGTGATGCCACATTGGCCCTGTGTATCTTCGTGGGTTTGTCTTTGGGTGAATCCAATCACGAGTTGACACCCTGTTCAAGGCAGGTTCTTATCTTGGGTCTGATGCCCTGAAGAACCACATCAATTAATATGATTAAGCAAAATCAAAAATACTATGTTTCATTCTTCCTGTTAACTCATTCTAGTGAGGTTGCAATGGCAGCATGCTTGGCAGAATGCGTGTCCTGATTGTATAAATATATGTAATATTTTTGAAATGGACTTAAGTGGCTAACAGTAATATTTGGTGTTCAAGTACAGGAAAGGGCTCTGAAAAACTACAGTAAATGCTGTGATAGCGTTTTCCATTATTCTGTGCAAATAGTATGAAAGATAACAACTATGTGCTTATTAAAACCAACATAATTTTATTTTTGAGTGTCAGCTACTTAAAACATACAAAAGCTCTGTATCATACCTTCAATTTTAACCCAAATTCTAATAAGTAGTCTTGATTGAATAGTGCTTGAATATAGCAATATTTAATTAAAATAAGCCACAACATAGTTTTAGCAATGAAAATAAAGTGTACATTATGCTGAAAAAGAGATGAGTAAATTAAAATCAAATACACAATAAAGAATGTTTAAAATATAGCAATGTTTATTTCTTCCAGAGCCTCAGTGCAGTAGTGCAGAAGGTGGAGGAAGAAGCAATCAAGGAGAATGAAAATGAGATTGGTGATGTAGAACTTATTCCAGACTCTCCATATCTTCCACTGCGTTCAGAGGATAGTGGCATTGGTTTAAGTGCATCTCCCTCACAGCATTTCCAGCTTGATAGTAATAATAGCGTGACAGGAGGAGGAATCTGCCCAGAGAGTGATAATGTGTGGAGGAAGGGAGGCAGTGTTGAGAGTATGACCCAATGTACTCAGAAGATTCTTGCTGCCTTCATTAATAGGTATGTTTTTTGCAGTCAAACATATTAGCTTCCTTTCAGTTTATGTTTTAGAAAACATTTTTGCCAAATCCTGATATTTAGCAGCTTTGACTGGTTACACTAGTGTGAAAGTTATACTACCATTGGAGTTGCCACAGTTTAGTAGGTGGGTGCCTCACAAGAAGATGATTCAAAGACATCTGTGTAAGAGTAGTGATATATGGAGTTGGTAGGGACGTAGCTGCATGCATGTGACCAACAAGATTACAGAAGCAAAAAAGTAAGATCCTGCTTCCTATAATAGGAACATGTGACTCAAAACTAACAAATGAGCACATTTTCTTTTAAATAAGTGAGGGCTCTGTGTGCCTGGCAAGCATCTCTTTGAACCTGTGGTCTATATGGAATTGTCACAAAGTCATGTCCACTCCAAAATTTCAATGACAAGACATCTCTCTCTTACTCCAGGGATGTCATTTTTCTTATTCTGCCTAAATTTATGACAAGGATCATTCACTAGTTTAAATGGACTAACATATAACTTTCTTTTTCAGTTCATACTCCTAATAATCTTTATAGCATCAGTAAAAATGGAACACTTGCCCCTTTCTAGACTATGAACTTTCTGCTGTTAATTAGTCCTTTTTTTCTGTACTGTTTTTGCCTTTATAACATTTTTCACAATTAACATTAACTTAGATATGAGTTGTGTCTCATTCCAGGCTTCATGTAGTTTACTCTTTGTAATTCTTAAGCCTTTCCTCAAAATAACCACTTGGCCATCTCTGCAGTAATTCTTGGTGTTAGAAATGGCCTGTAAAACTCTAAAACTGACAGTCCATGGTAGGCTTTAGCTTGATTTAAATGTTTTCCTGATCCGGTCATTGTGTAAAGGAGCAGGTTTTTCATACCTGCTTACAATCCTCTCTGTCTCATCTGTTAATATTAGTAATCAACTTCTTTTTAGCGTCTTGCTGCTAGCTTCCTTCCAGCATTCCATAGTCTGTCTGTCATGATGACTTCCACTTTCTGGACACCCTCTGCAATCATAAGAGTTAGCATCCCCTGTTGGCGCTTGTAGAAAAGCTTTCTAGTTATCACTTTGAGTTCTTCTATGTTCTGGTTAAATATTCCTTCCTTTAACCTTTGGCACCCATATAGTCTCACTTTCTTTAATAACACTTTGCTAGCAAAAAAAAAACATAAAACACAATAAACAAGTAGATTTAAACAAATTAATATACTGTATACAGTGCATCCGGAAAGTATTCACAGCGCAAGATTGATGTACAAAATACACCAATGCGAGTAGTTAAACAAAATAACCTTTGCTCTATCCCAGAAGTCAATTGTTATCAGGGACCATTTTTAATCAATTAATCTGACTGAACAACAATGAAATAATTGAATTTTAGTTAATACGAGATACATTTACAGTGCATCCAGAAAGTATTCACAGCGCATCACTTTTTCCACCTTTTGTTATGTTACAGTCTTATTCCAAAATGGATTAAATTCATTTTTTTCCTCAGAATTCTGCTCACAACACCCCATAATGACAACATGAAAAAAGTTTACTTGAGGTTTTTGCAAATTTATTAAAAATAAAAAAACTGAGAAATCACATGTACATAAATTTGCTGTATATATGTATATGTATTTATATATATATATATATATATATATATATATATACAGTGGTGTGAAAAACTATTTGCCCCCTTCCTGATTTCTTATTCTTCTGCATGTTTGTCACACAAAATGTTTCTGATCATCAAACACATTTAACCATTAGTCAAATATAACACAAGTAAACACAAAATGCAGTTTTTAAATGATGGTGTTTATTATTTAGGGAGAAAAAAAATCCAAACCTACATGGCCCTGTGTGAAAAAGTAATTGCCCCCTTGTTAAAAAATAACCTAACTGTGGTGTATCACACCTGAGTTCAATTTCCGTAGCCACCCCCAGGCCTGATTACTGCCACACCTGTTTCAATCAAGAAATCACTTAAATAGGAGCTGCCTGACACAGAGAAGTAGACCAAAAGCACCTCAAAAGCTAGACATCATGCCAAGATCCAAAGAAATTCAGGAACAAATGAGAACAGAAGTAATTGAGATCTATCAGTCTGGTAAAGGTTATAAAGCCATTTCTAAAGCTTTGGGACTCCAGCGAACCACAGTGAGAGCCATTATCCACAAATGGCAAAAACATGGAACAGTGGTGAACCTTCCCAGGAGTGGCCGGCTGACCAAAATTACCCCAAGAGCGCAGAGACGACTCATCCGAGAGGTCACAAAAGACCCCAGGACAACGTCTAAAGAACTGCAGGCCTCACTTGCCTCAATTAAGGTCAGTGTTCACGACTCCACCATAAGAAAGAGACTGGGCAAAAACGGCCTGCATGGCAGATTTCCAAGACGCAAACCACTGTTAAGCAAAAAAGAACATTAGGGCTCGTCTCAATTTTGCTAAGAAACATCTCAATGATTGCCAAGACTTTTGGGAAAATACCTTGTGGACTGATGAGACAAAAGTTAAACTTTTTGGAAGGCAAATGTCCCATTACATCTGGCGTAAAAGGAACACAGCATTTCAGAAAAAGAACATCATACCAACAGTAAAATATGGTGGTGGTAGTGTGATGGTCTGGGGTTGTTTTGCTGCTTCAGGACCTGGAAGGCTTGCTGTGATAGATGGAACCATGAATTCTACTGTCTACCAAAAAATCCTGAAGGAGAATGTCCGGCCATCTGTTTGTCAACTCAAGCTGAAGCGATCTTGGGTGCTGCAACAGGACAATGACCCAAAACACACCAGCAAATCCACCTCTGAATGGCTGAAGAAAAACAAAATGAAGAGTTTGGAGTGGCCTAGTCAAAGTCCTGACCTGAATCCAATTGAGATGCTATGGCATGACCTTAAAAAGGCGGTTCATGCTAGAAAACCCTCAAATAAAGCTGAATTACAACAATTTTGCAAAGATGAGTGGGCCAAAATTCCTCCAGAGCGCTGTAAAAGACTCATTGCAAGTTATCGCAAACGCTTGATTGCAGTTATTGCTGCTAAGGGTGGCCCAACCAGTTATTAGGTTCAGGGGGCAATTACTTTTTCACACAGGGCCATGTAGGTTTGGATTTTTTTTTCTCCCTAAATAATAAAAACCACCATTTACAAACTGCATTTTGTGTTTACTTGTGTTATATTTGACTAATGGTTAAATGTGTTTGATGATCAGAAACATTTTGTGTGACAAACATGCAAAAGAATAAGAAATCAGGAAGGGGGCAAATAGTTTTTCACACCACTGTATATATATATATATATATATATATATATATATATATATATATATATATATATATATATATATGTATGTTGTCACAAACTCTACTCTGAGTCATGTGGAATCCAGGGCCAGGTGGAATCTCCTGTGAATGGTCTGCAGGAAAGGGAGAAAAAGAGTCAGTGCACTCTGCCACATCCTGGTCTGATTCAGAATTGCCCCTACTTAAGCCCTTTAGCTGCCTCCCATGCGCATGTGTGTGACAATGTATATATGTATATGTATGTATGTATATATATATGTATATTAACTGTGCATAACAAAAATAATATAGACTGGCTGTTTACTCTATTTAGTGTTATTTTACTGTTATTTTTTTTAAACGTTATTCTCTAGAAGTGTATTTTGTTTTTAAAAGGTATTTGCTCTATCCTGTGGATGAAGACAAAAAACAGATTGATATTGGCGGCCGGAACAAGAAGACAGCTGTTGCCAAGAAAGGCTGGGACACTGGGCAGATTGCCATGCAAAAGCTGACAGATTTTTTTACAATTGGCAAGCCAATGCAGTTTATTCTAACTGATGAGAAAAAGGGGACCAGTGCAGACAGGGAGTGGAGTAGCCAAAACGAGTTATGCGACAGAAGAGATGTCTCTGAAGAAAGTCGCCAGGCATTCAGTGCAGCATGCCAACTTATGTTGGAGTGCAGCACTTTCCCAGTTTACCTTTCTGAGGAGGAAACCGATTCTTTGTACACTAGTGTGTTCCAAGAAACTGGTAAGACAACATCTTTTAATTTAAACAAATTACTGTGGCAATAGGTATTGTAGAGGTTAGTGCTTCAGCCACACTGTTACATATGTCTATTTTTAATTCAGTCAGGAGTTCACACATTTTCCCATGTCTTTGTCACTTTTCATGGGCTATTTCATTTTTCCTCTCTATAACAAATAATGTGCATATGTTTTAGATAAGAGGGGAATTTTTCCCTAAATGTGACAGTGCACAAAAGTGTTATACAGAGACCAAGGTTATTATAGTTTTGCCTTTTTATAGAAGTTTTTATTTCTATATTTTTTCTGACCTTACTTGGAAATTCAGTTTAGTTTTAGTTTTCCTTCATTGTGTATTTTTAGTTTTAGTTTAGTTTTTATTTCACAAAGACATTTCTTTTTTATTTTTATATCTATTAGTTTCAGTTTTAGTAGGAGTTTCGTTTTGTGTCACAATCGGACAGAACTGTACACTTAACGGATACAGGTTTAATGTTGGTGGAAGCTTACTACACTACATGGTTTACTATCTGGTTTTGTTTTTGTCTGATAAAAACAAGCATAATCAAAACTAGATATTGAATATGAACAATTTTATAATTTTTCAAATATTTTCTCACGAAAATCATGGGGGCTTAGGAAGAACAGGGCTCTTAGACTTGAATCAGTGTGCAGACCCCACCTAGCTGTATTGAGGGAAACATAGAAAAACAAGCATATAGTGTCAAAGGTTTGGGGCAGTGAGACTTGAAGAGCCCAACATAAAGGACATTAAATCCATAATGAGCAGAGCAAGAGCAGGTAATAGGAGTACGGACAAGCATAAAACAATACAGACGGCATCTGAGATTAAGAACAACATATACATTATCTAAACCTATTTATCCAAAGCAGGATAGCAGGAAACCTGGAGCCTACCACAGCAAGTTTGGATGTAAGACAGGAAAACTCCCTGATATGTAATATGTATGATAAGGCTGATGTTAAGAACAAAATGAATATGATATTTCAACTATCTATTTTGAAAGAGAGAGAAAAACATTGAAAAAAGGGAGACAAATATTTTAAAATATAATTCTGCTAATGGATTACTTTCACAATATCAGGTATTTTGAGTTGTGAATATGAACTAAAAAAGATAAATGAATAAATATAGAATAAATACAAAAACCCATTAATGTGTTTAGTTTTTCATCACTTGGCAGACTCTCTTCGCCTACCTACCTTTGTTTGTATCGCTTCATTGTTAAACGATGTTTTTAAAGCAAAAGTGATTGGTCAGCAACAATATGCTGATGTTGTATGATGACCTAGTCAGTATCTTGATTAGTGCCGTTTTATTTTCAAAAATCAGGAGTGCTCTCCCCTCGACTTTCTCGTATACTCTGATATGGGGATGGATATTTAAGGAGTAAACCACAAGATAATGTTTTTATTATGTACATTAAAGAACCATCAACAACAAATCAAATAAAATTAATAATATATTGAACAATTATTATAAAAGTAAAGTTGAATAAATCGGACTCTGCAGCTGCATGTATTAAAAATGTTTACACACACACACAGACATGTACAATTCCAAAAAATTGTATTTTTGGACTCTGGGAGGTCTATAACGTCAAGTTTCATCAAAATATCAAGGTTGAATTTTTTCATGATTACTATACTTTCTCTGTACTTCGTATATGATAAAGTAAAAACGATTTCGCCTATGCGAAGTGGCAGGTGAATTGTTGTCAACAAAAAGCAGTCACCTGAGAAATAAACTGAAACATTACTCACTCATGATTTTTCTGTCCATATGGTAAACGTTTTGTTGACCAGTACATTCCAGTGTTTTTCAGCCATTTGAATAACATCTTAATATACAACAAGGGCAAAGAAAGGCGGTACCTAAATCGCTTTCTATTTCACACACTTTACGTGCCCGCATTCAGTTTGCTCACCGCAAATGCTGTATGAACAGCTGCCCTCCATCACCAGCTGCCGTTCACTGGATGAAAATGTGCGGACTTCTGTTTTAGAGTTAAACCTTACAAGGGTTAAAGACTTAATGGCAAGAATATTCATTCAAAAACTAAAAATATTTTAGTAAATTATTATTATTTATTATTTTATTTTATTTCAGTTAGTTTTTCCAGCTACTTTAATAGTTTCGTTTAGTTTTAGTTTTTCATTTTGGTTTTGTTAATTATTTTATTTCAGTTTACAAAAATGTTTTTTTATATAATAGTTTCAATTTTGATTTTAGGTTTCATTAACTATAATAACCTTGATACAGACACAATATCACAGGAGAGCTTTGGCTATGATTACTGTTTAGGTCCTGGGTTCCTCAAGGACTGATGTGCTTGCCTTCTATCACTTGAATGAGAAATCACTGTGGATTCCAGTTATGTGCTACTGTCTGTAGTAAAAAATCAATACTAAACTTTCTAAATGTTTTGTCTAGTATATGTGTGTTGATTGTATAATATGGAAATATTTAAAACATGCAAAAGGCACACTACAATTGTTTGTAAGGTTGGTTTACTCTAGACACTGAAGCCTGTGAACTCGCATTTGTGCTTTATTCATTAATAAGTATAACTATCATGGGAAGGACATTAGAGTGAATTTTTGTCTACAGAATTTTAATTATAAAGGGTGTATGTGTGACACAAAATTTATATCACTAGCCGCACAAACCAATGCCGATTTTATGTTTACACAAAATTTGAATTTTTATATAATTTCAACAAATTATCTGAGAACTCAGCAATGGAATGAGCAATTTTTAGAAACTGGGTAAATGCATGGATGACCAGAACTTTATTATATAGTACACCATCACATTTTTAATCTTTGAACCCATGCTAAATATATTTCTTCAGTGAAAAAAGAAAGCAATATACCTTTTGACGTCTACTTTTATTCCCCCATTTCAAAGGCAAATATTGGTAAACTGGCAACTCTTAAGTTTGACACATAAAGGTGAGTGGGCTTTTACAAAGCCCCAGTCATAGTTGGTTCCTTGTGTGCGCCGGTTATTGCCAGAATAGACTCTGGCCCAATCCAGTTTGAACTTGATTAAATGCGTTCAGTAACTGATAGATGAATTTGCTTATGTCTTCAGTCTTCAAGAAAAATGTGAATAGGAATTTTTGCCTTCATTATGTGGGAAAAATGTGTTACATTTTACTGAATTGTTCCATCTAGGTAATGGTGAAGCAGGACTTACTGTCTGGCTCAAATCTTTGATGGCACTCTGTTGCTACGTTATGGATTATCACATTCAAAATGTAGCCATTTCTACCCTCCTGGAGCTGGTCAACCACTCCCAGTCATTGGCACTGGTTATAGAAGATAAGAAGAATCGATATAAAGACTCTGAAAATAATCCTTTCTATGGAAGGCTGCAAATGGTTACCATTCCGCCCATTGGTTCTGGAGATCTTAAGGTTATTGCAGGGAAAACTGACTTTTACCAGGTGCAGTACAGATTTAAACTTTCTTCTACCTGTTTTACATGTTTACATGTTAATGCAGAATTGTAATTAAATCAGCCCTTCTCTGTTGCATTGTGATGACTGGTATAATAGTAGAATTATATGAAACTGCTGACAAAAAAAAATCTCTTTATCAGACATTGAAGGCCTGTTAATATTTATAATATCAGTGTTGTAATAAAAAAGCAATGATTTGCTTTCCAATGAGAGTACTGCTTGAATGATGCATACCTTGTAAAAGTGACACTGAGCACCAAAATCAACCTTGTAAAGAGAAAGAACATGAAATTTTAGACCTCAGTATTGCTAACAGTGACACTTTATAAAGTTCCAATTTAATTAATACTGTTTTTCATTTTAATGCAACAGAGAGTTGCTCATGTGCTGTGGAATGAGCTTAACGTAGAAAACCAGGAACATCACATTACTTCTGTGGAGCTCTTCTACAAATTACACTGCCTAGCTCCCATGGCCAGCATCTGTGAAGATATAATTTGTCTTGCCCTGCTTCACAGAGATAAGGTAAATCTCACCTTATTAGGTCCATCTAACTAATAGCTTGTTCCTCTACCATGCCTAAATAAGAGATAGGACAAACAGTGCTAACCATCTTTTCAGGTTTTAATTTTTATTCTAGTCTTATAATAATAAGAGGTTACTTAAGAATACTTCAACAGGGCAAATGTATTTTTTTTTAAATATGCAT
Organism: Erpetoichthys calabaricus; assembly: GCF_900747795.2. Lineage (NCBI taxonomy): Eukaryota > Metazoa > Chordata > Cladistia > Polypteriformes > Polypteridae > Erpetoichthys > Erpetoichthys calabaricus. The sequence goes on along the minus strand of NC_041397.2, from coordinate 259,782,479 downwards.
TTTTTTCTTTACATAGGCTTACAGAATAGAAGCATTGTTTAGGTTCTCAGTATTGTGGCATTTAACAAGGGAAATTCAAGGCAACAGAACCACTTCACGCAATCGGTCTTTTGATCGGTAAGTTGCTTATCGTTTTTCATCCATCAATTATCTAACTTGCTTATACAACTTAAAAGTCATGGAGGCCAGAACATACCAAGGCAATATCAAATGTGAGGCAGGAACTAATACTTGATGAGACATTAGGCTATCTCAGGGCATACTCGCATTCAGTCACACTGGGTCAATTTAGAGTTGCCAATAAATCTACCGCACACATCTTTGAGATGTAAAGGAAACAGTGGACACGGAGAGATTTTGCAGACTATATGCAAACAATGAACAAACCCAACTGCCTGGAGCTGTGAGGCAGTAAAGTAAAGAGTTTTTGAGCAATAGTAAAGGAGCAGATGTAATCTTCTCCACATGCACAAGTGATATTTATGGAAATTGCAATAATAACACCAGTTTGTATGATTTAAAACAAAAACGTGCTTTTTTGACAAATTGGGTAGAATGGTTGCACAGTGGTTAGTTCTATTGCCTCACAGTCCCATCAGTCCAGGTTTGATTACCACTCTGTTTGAAGTGTATATTCTGTCCATGCGCATGTGGCTTATTTCTTGGTGTTTCATTTTCCTCCTTATTAGTGCAGCTGAAATATGACTCTAAAATAGACTAGTTACATTAAGTGTAATTCACAGGTTTCTATATATAAATAGTTGATTAACCCTTACCCAGTTTATACATTATATGGACTCCTTTAATGTTCCTTTCAGTAAAGACATCTGTTCATCTGTATTCCCATATTCATATCTGTATTCCCATTGTCAAGTGTCAAGTACATTGAAGCTGATTACTTTCTTTATATTTAATCAAACTGCATGCCTCTAGTCAAAGTTGCCCACAATATTCTAGGTGTTTGTGATTCAAGTAAATGCTGTTGTTTTTGTAATTTGCAGAATTGAAAGGGAAAGTTATATTTTATGTCTGTTCTTGATTATTATTAAAGAGAATATAGTTAAGTACAAAAATGGTGAATAAAAACAAGAATTACCTTTTTTCAAGGTTTATATCACCAGTTCATGCAAAAGAAAAATAAGTGAAAAGTGTCCAATTTTTGAAAATGATCCTGATGTACAGGTGCATCTCAATAAATTAGAATATCATTGAAAAGTTAATTTATTTCAGTAAGTCAATTCAAAAAGTGAAACTCATATATTATATAGATTTATTACGCACAGAGTGATATATTTCAAGCATATATTTCTTTTCATTTTGCTGATTATGGCCTACAAGTAATGAAAACTCAAAATTCAGTATTTCAGAAAATTAGAATATTACATAAGACCAATAAAAAATGATTTTTAATACAGAAATGTTGGTCAACTGAAAAGTATGTACATGTACTCACTCAATATTTGGTCAGAGCTCTTTTTTGCATGATGCTTTGATCGCAGCCTCTTGACAATACCCCATAGAGACTTAGATCAAGCACAGTGATACAATGGTCATTAAACTAGATATTGGTACTTTTGACAGTGTGGGCAGGTGCCAAGCCCTGCTGGAAAATGAAAGTCCATAGAAGAGCTACAAGACTGAATTGCAGGACTATGAACTTTAAGGAAAGATTGATAAAATTGAATCTTTTCAGTTTAAGCATTTGGAGGCTAAGATTATACATGACTTTAAGTGCTAGAAATTATGATAGGAATTAATACAGCAGATTTGCCCTGTTAAATAACAAATTAGTTCTTTATCAAGATGAAAGAACACAGATGGAAGTTAGTTAAGGGTAAATTTCACACAAATGTTACAAAGTTTTTCTTTATGTAGAAAACCATAGATAATGTGGAATAGATGAGTAAGTATTGAGGTGGATAGTAGTACTTTGGGGACCTACAAAATTTAGTGACTGTGAATGGCCTGTTACAGTCAGAAGTGTTCATATGTTCTTACATAGATTGATAGAGTTGAGGTTCAGCCAATACTTTATCAAAAGATTTAAAGGGAAAATAAATGCTGGCTAGGAAATCTCATGATTCATATGATTCACCAGCATTTGTGTGTTTGCTTATATCCCTTCAGCGATATCTTTCACAGGTAGCAAAACTTTACACCAACTGTTACAGACTGAAATCAAAGGCTTATTTTTGGATGCATACACCATCAGCACAGCACTGCCAGATCTAAACATTAGCGTGGAGAATTGCTCACGTACTGAAGTGGTTTTAGCTGCAGGTGGAAGACACATTTTACTTATGGTGCCATGCAGAGTTATATCGCGGTGCAGGAGTCTATTAGCCAGCGAAATAGCAGAGTGCCTGGCTTGAAACGTGGAACCTTTGAGTTATAAGGCAGCAGTTCTTACCTCTGACCATTCAAGAATACATATCAACTTCCTGTCAATTGACATTTAAGCTTGGGGTTTTAACTCATTGACAGAAACATGTAAATCAAATGATTTTTGTTTCTTTGGTTATATTCTTGAATAAAAGTGCTTGTGTTTATTTAATTTTTGGACTAAAGTCTTCACACATTATACATTTCACGTCATTATTAGTATAACATTGAAAATGTTCCTGCCATCCTACATTAACACAGATCATTGTAGACACGGAACACACATGAAATGTATGTATTCCAAAGAATGGTATATTATTTACCCTATACAACTCCAGGTGCCTCATTGCCAGATAAAGAGACTTCAGCTCTGAGAATTTTGCGATGGACTCGGTGGGGGGAGTTTGGGATGAGATAGCAGGATGCTTGCACTGATCGACACATTTTCAAAATAAAAGACGATGATGAAGAGAGTTGCAAAGGAATGGCCTGTGATTACAAGTTTTTTTGTAGGCTTCAGGGATTCTAGTGTTAAGCATTTCTTAGAACATTTGATACTTTAAGTGAGTAGCAACAGATTGTTCATTAAAATTGAGGAAATGCTGAATAAGAAGAAATTATGTATAGTACTATACACTAGCTCTTGCATAGGTGGTGATGCAGATATTTTCTGATTTTTGTGCTGTCGCTCATACTACACTGATTAAATAACGTTATTCATTTAACCCTGCTGTTTTATGCAATGATTTCCAGGTCCTTGTTCGTAGTTCTTGAGAGCCTCAATTGTCAAGATGGTGCCATTAGTGCCACAGCACAGGGCTGGCTAGTTCGTGCCTTTTCTCTTAACGATGTGGTACGAATCCTAGAGCCAGTGGTGCTTCTGCTGCTTCATCCTGGAACTCAGCGCTCTTCCATTCAGTGTGTAAAACAAAATTTAACAGTAGGTGAGTTTCTCCTTTAATGAGTAAAGTTTAGATGCTGTGTAGTCTTCATCTTCTTAACTAATTCTTTTACTTATGTTTTTGCTAAGGAAATTTAAAGATCCTGAACAGCAAACATGAAACTTTCTGTAAAAAACTGGAGAGTCCATGTGATGATGATTCAAGCTTGACAGATGACAGTATTTTAATCAGGATGACAACAGTGGACAGGGAAGCTCTCTGGACAGAAGTGGAAAGTATTCCAGAAACCATAAAAATTGGCACACCACTTCAGCAAAGAAAATGTACAGCAAGATCACAAATGGAAAAGAATGAAGAAAATGAAGAGGAAAGTGAGCATACAGAATCGGCAGACACCAGTATGGGCCACCCATCTTCAGACAACACAAGTTCCACTTCTGCTCCTTACTTACAGCATCCACTTTCAGAGAGCAGTGTTGATGAAGAAGATGGAAGTAGCAAAGTATTCTTAAAAAGAGCTGTGAATGAAGTCAGCCCTGTTTATAGGGCAGATTCTGAGAAAACACAGGCTTCAGAGTCATTTTCAAGTGATGAGGAAGACACAGAGCTGGAAGCTATGGCCCGTGCAAAGCTTTTGAAGCAACAAAAGGAGAAGAGAGAGATGATCAATTCTATGTTCAAGCATGTGCTGTTGTATTTTGAACCATATGACTCTAAAAAAGTTCTTTATGCTTTTTCAGTTTTAGAATCCGTTCTCAAGACAAACCCAAAGGAGTTTGTAGAGGCCATCTCTACTACAGCTCTGGACACGAGTTCTACAGCTCACTTGAACCTAATTTATAACTTACTTGCAAGGCACCAGGAAGCACTGCTTGGCCGTAATTTTTATGGGCAGTTGGAGGCTCAGTCACCAGTCTCATATCCCTATTCACTACTTATTGAGCTTTTTACCTACCTATGCTTAAGTTTTCTACGGTCATACTATCCATGTTATTTGGTAATTGGACACAAAGACCTCTTGGGCAACAGAGATGTTCAGGTGAAAAGTGTAGGGGTGCTAATACGACTTATGCGTCAGCTGGTATCTGTTGCCAAATCTCAGGATGTGAAAAGTCAGGACTTGATTCGAAAGTTGCTATCTCATTGTGAAGTGCAGGAGTATGTGCTCCTTTCTCTTTCAGCTTCTATGTACATTAACCAGAAGGGTGTTACACATGAAAGAAATAATGACCTCTTAGAAGATGGCTTATCGGAAGAAAGTCTCATCAACTTTGGCCAGGATCAGATCTGGAGTGAACATCCTCTTCAGATTGAGCTGCTGAAGCTACTGCAGGTCCTGATTGTTTTGGAGTACCACTTAGGAGGATCATGTGCTGAGGAACAAGATGGATCCTCCCCTTTGAGCAGAGAGTGGCAAAGTATTCTTCAATTCCAGCAATCCATCAATGCCCTACAGTATGTGAAATCACATCCAATAACTTCACAAGGGATTTTTGTCTCAGCAGTAATGAGGGCTCTTCAGCCTCAGTATGGCTATGGAATGCACCCGCCATGGGTCAGCTTGGTTACCTCTTCACTACCATATTTAGGGAAATCCCTTGGAATGACTGTGGCTCCTTTCATCTCTCAAATCTGCAAGAATTTGGATGACTTAGTAAAACAATATCAAAATGAATATTTGAATTTATCAAGGTACTATTTTAAGAAATCTTTATATGGTATAGTGTTTTACAAATTGGATAAATGTTTGTAATGTGTTGTTAACATTAACACAGCTGCCTAAACCTGTAGTGAACTAGTGTTTTATAACCAGTGCTCCACAATCAGCAATAGAGAATTCATCTAAGCTCACATCCTCACAAACACTGGTCAGTTTAAAAACAACAATTAGCCAAACATTCACGTCATTTGATTGTTGGAAGTTACATAGGCATGAAAGTCTTAATTGCCTTTGATCTTGTAGTAACATTAAAACCAACCTGAATATTGCAAGTTTTTATTTTTTAATATTAGGGCACAATTTTTAAAATGTGGCAATTCATGGTTCGTATTTTTAGTGTAATTTGGATTCAGTTAAAGAAAATTTGGGTGGCACAGTACTTTTATACTTACTGACATATATTTGGTATGCTTTTAAAAAGCAGCTGCAGGTTATGTACTTTGAAATGTTTTGTTTTTCCCTGTTATATCTTATCTTATAGATTCTTCTGTGAAATGTTCCATCTACATATTCAGTGGACTGCTTTTATGAAAGCACTAAACATTGGTGTTCTATACATAGACCCTGAAAATGAGAATAAATATAAAGGCAATTTAAGTTGTACATTGTTTCAACTAACTGTATGTTTAAATGTCTTTAATCTGAGGAATCTGACACCATTTGGTTTCTTCCGTTACCTCATTAGCTCTCTCTGTATTTCCTCATATTATGGTTATGTTCCAATTGACAATTTTTTATTATTTAGTAAAATAAATGTTCTTTTACAACCCTGTCCCATAGCAAAGTTCCAAATAAAAGCACAGCATTATTTAAGTTTGTACTAAATAAAAGCACATTATTTAAATTTATTGATGTTGATGTGTTATTTTTTGTAGCTCATCTGGAAGGAAAGAAAATATTGCACCAGATTATCCTTTGACACTGCTAGAAGGTCTTACTACAATTACTCATTTTTGTCTTTTAGAGAATGCAAGTTTACAGAGAAAGGTAAATTATAAATGGCACTTGCTTCTTTTTAAACCTGTTCTTGGCAGTCTTAGTTGTATCTCTTATTTTCATTTTGGTGGGAGGTGCCTACATGAAGTTTATTTTATATCAATACAAAACTAATAGTTACTGTGAATACATTGATATACAAAACTACATACTGGTTACCTTATTTATAATTAAAACAGACTGAGAATGGAGCAAGTAACAACACGGAAGATATTTTCAGTCTTGAAGATGAATACTGTGCACAGTAAACAAACAAAAAATCCTGTGCCCAAAATCTAATTCCACCAGTCGCCCCAAGCAGATTTAGACTGACCATCTAGCTTCACGTGAAGAAATTGATGGGGGAAAGGCTCATATTGAAATTTTTAAATGTCTACCTAGTTTATTCTTCTTTAGTCACATGTCCCTCCCTATATTAGTAAGTGTTAGTATGTATGTGAGTGGGCACTGGGTTGGCTGAAAAAAGTAAATGGATGGGCAGTTATTTGAAGTTTCTTTAGAAACGCCCAAAATGTTTTTTCTTTTCAGATGTTTTTTTCTCCTCCATTACAAAGACATGAATGTTAAGCTAATTGGTTATCCCAGATTGGAATGTATGGGTCAATGTGCATTATAATGACCTGTCACCTGTTTTAAATCATTTTGCAAATTTTCATATTTTATTTTGTTACCCATGAAATATTAATTATGTTTTGATATTTTTGCATTGTTTGGTAATACTGCTGTGGTGTAATTTCATTTTCAAGGAAACAGTGTGGTGTTTTTGACAACGGCCCTGTTGCAAATATGTGATGTGGTGTCCGCATGTGTACAACATCATTCTTATCACAACGGAAGAGGTTTTGATGAATGTATTACTATAGAGATACAGTAACTGTGCACTTGTGGTTTACTTGAAGAAAAAATAATATAATTTGTTTTTGAAAGTTGTATTGCACAAGTAATCCTTAGGTTCCAGTGATTAAAAAACAACCCAAAGATTTGTCAGGTTACTGGAGAATTAGTATCTTGGGAAATATTTTTCTTTAAAAATTGTTTATGATCAGTCATGCATTAATTAATTTTTTTGTATTTGAGTCATTAGCACCTCGGTATGAAGATTATAAGGATGTTTTTAATGAACCAAAGTTGCTAGAGATCTCACTTTATAGTAAGAATAACTGTACTGTTGTATTGTTTCATGGTGCCCATTTGCTAAAGGGGGAGAATTCGTGTCCTTTTGCTCCTTGTAGAATTATTTTAAAGAGAATCTAGCCAATGGATTTACTAGACCTTATTATACTTGTACATAATTTTTGGACCCAGTTATTTTTTTGTTGACAATAAGAATTGTATCTATTTACATTTGTTTATTTCGCTGACACCTTTGTCCAAGGTGACGTACAACGTTTGAGTTACAATTGGTTTCATTTCTTTTGTTTTTCCAATTGGAACACAGGCAGGTGATATGACTTGCTCATGGTTACACAGTGTCAGTAACAGGATTTGAGCCAAATAGCAGAGTTTGAAGGCCAAAGCTTTAACCACTATGCCACACTGTATCCTTAATTCTTATAGAGATTCCAGAGAATTGAGTAAAATTTTAGTGATAGTTGATAAATGTTTGTAAATGTGTGCATTTTATTCCCCTAAAAATGCTTATTATGTAAAGACATTTGTTAATGTATTTATTTAAGAGTTTGTTAGTTTAAACAGTTTTACAGGTCATTTATTTCAGGTAATTTGTCTCATATTTTTATCCAACTCCGATGCATTAATTAGAGTCAGGATAAATATTTATGGTGTTCAGTTAACTCTTCTCAGTCCAATTGAAGGAAATTGCTTCATCTAGGAAAGTTTTCTAGGAATGTATTCATGACTAAGGCTTCAGGAATGTCTCTTTTTGAATATCTGTTTGGCTGTTTAATATTGACTCAACCACTTCTTCAGTATCAAACCATGCTGAATATCTGAATCTTCAAAACATTTAAGAGAAACTGAACTGGCTAAAAAAAATGTGTTGAAGCCAAGAACCTCTGCAAAATCATACTCTCGTTGATGACACAGAGTCGCCCAGTTTTAGATCGGGGCAGAAGGCATAGCCTGCAATGTGAGACATCTACCTGAGATTGCTGTCCCATACACTAAGCCATATACCATCCTGAAAATGTTATTCTCGTTTTCTACAACTTGAATTTACTAAGTTCCTTTTCATGCTTCTTGATTAAAGCCTGTTTTATCCAGTATGCATTCCCTACATTCTGTTCTTCCTCATTTCCCTCCTCTTGTTAGCATCAATGAAGATATGGTATATAAAGTGTAACATGAACTACATTCCAAATGTTTGGATTTCTATAGTTATTAGCTCTTCTGTTGGGAAGGCTACAAATCAGATGCATGTTGGATACTGGCAAGGGACTGGCAAATGACCCCATCTATGCTTTTTTCCCAGCACTGAGAAGTGTGCCTAAAGTTTATACCTTGGGAGGAGGGTTCTGTTGTAAATCACTTTGGAAATCTATGTGGTTAAATTTAATTATTAACCATCAAATGATTATGTTTTAGTTTTGTTTTGATATTTTTTGTGTTTGATGACACACCATGGCACCATTTTATGTGCAAGGAGACTTGCAACAGACGCCATGTTGATGGCTACAATGCCAATGCTGGTAATGTGCTGGGATGTTGGCATGCATATGATGCCATCCCCATCATACTATTTAAGAAAGTGGCACACAAAGCTTCAGGTAAACTCTTACATTGAAGAGTTGTGAATCAACCAGTTATTGAATGAAATATTTGTTAGGGCCACTTGTTCACTTTACTTGACAAAATTTTCTCTCACACTTTTTGATTTTGGTGCTGGCCCAGTGGTTCAGAGGTCAGTGGGGCACACATAAAAATTAAACTAGCTGTGTCCCAGAAATGCAAATTATTGTTGTATAAATTAAGTAGTATATGCCCTCTACCTAGCTAGTAAAATGGTTATTTGACTGTATTTTATTTCTTATAAACAGACATAAAATTGTTTTTTGTTTGAATAATGCACTTTTTGGTGTATAATGAAACTGGCTGGTGGTAGGGGTTAGAATCTATCCTTACTGTGAAGAATACCAGTTTTTCTTCGATTTCTTTATTTTGTAATATTTACTTGCGTTTTACCTCTCTTGTGTACTTTGTTTAGTATAATAAAGGCTTCTATTTTTGATACCCTTTAAATCATTGAATTATTAAACTCATGAATTAAAATACTTTAAATATTAATCATTAAATATGCATTCTTTACACTAAGGTCAAGAGAGAGGAGTCCACTCAGATTCCAAGGGAAATTAAGCATTACTTCTCCATTATATTGCAGGGTAGACTAATGTACATAATTTTAGTGTAGTAGTAGAAGTGTAATAGTATTATTTCCATGTGTACAGAATAAGATTAAAAGGTGATGACAAGTACAAGTGGCATAGAAGAAAAGTTATTCAGTACTGATAATGATTCTTGAATCTAGACTTTTTAAAAGTTAAATAAAAAAAGTTTTTTAATAGTGATTAAACACGTAGGAAAACACTTACCTGTCACTGAATAATGTTACATCATTAATCATAACGATTGCTACCACAGGGAAGCTTCAAAGTGTGTTCAATGTAGTGGCATCCGAAGTGGTGATGTAGTAAACAAACGCAAGATGGTAAAGTAAATCAACTAGTTTAAAATCATTTTTAGCATGTGCAGTAAAGATATATTTGGAATTCACATGTTCAGGAATCTCAAAAAAGTTTAGCCAACCACCAAAGAAGTTATTACATTAAAAAATGTATAAATGCAAACTCACAATACTTAGTTACAAACAATCCAAACATTTGTCATAGTTTGCTAAACAGTTTGCTAAAAAAAGTCAGTATGAACCACAGTCAGCTAGTACAAGAATTCTCTTTGCTAAAATAATGTGCATTCAGTCTCTATATACATTCTGAAACCAGTTTAATCTCCCTTATATTGGCAGGCAAACCATTACAGTATGTTGGGATCATTACCTGGATTAAATTTAGATATCATTGGAACTTTAGAAAGGTTTGCATAAAGGAATGTTCTAAACCTCTATGTTTTCTCTCAGCCTTCTTCAAAGATTGACCCTGCCAGCCTTCGTAATGCCAGGAACTCCATCATGGAGGAACTGCCCAAGATCATGAATTCTATGTCACTGCTCTGGGGTGTCATTAGGAAAGAGGAATCTCAAAAGAAGCTCACAGATATTTCTCTAGGCATGAACAAAGGATCCTCGTCTTCAGTATACTTTAAAACAACCAAAGTAAGCATAACATTTCAAATAATATGATGAACTCCAAGTTAGACATACACTTTTTAAAGGGATTATTTTCAGTAAAAATTTTAAAAAAAAAACACATTTTTGGTTAAGCAATGTTAAATAACAGCTCTGACTTTTCAGATAAAAACTGAATATGTGTCGTGTGTAGTTTTGTAAAACAAATTGTATAGCTGGGCGACACGGTGGCCTAGTGGTAGCGCTGCTGCCTCGCAGTAAGAAGACCCGGGTTCGCTTCCCGTGTCCTCCCTGCATGGAGTTTGCATGTTCTCTCCGTGTCTGCGTGGGTTTCCTCCCACAGTCCAAAGACATGCAGGTTAGGTGTATTGGCGATTCTAAATTGGCCCTAGTGTGTGCTTGGTGTGTGTGTGTGTGTGTGTCCTGCGGTGGGTTGGTGCCCTGCCCGGGATTGGTTCCTGCCTTGCGCCCTCTGTTGGCTGGGATTAGCTCCAGCAGACCCCCCATGACCCTGTGTTCGGATTTAGTGGGTTGGAAAATGGATGGATGGAAATTGTATAGCTGCCATGTGATGGTAAGAGTGGGGAAATATAAATGAGAGTGTACTTAACTTTAGTAGTCATCTAGTATTGTGCTCATTGGTGGTCTTATTGATTTATTTACTTATTTAATTATATTTAATGTTTGTTGTACTTTTGGTTTGTTACTGATGCTTGTGCTTTTTTGCCTGTTTGTCTTTTAACTTTGTGTCTGAAGTACAACTTGATATATTTGATTTTAAATTTCTTACTTAAAGAAAACAGATGTTTACAATAAATAACATATATAAACAAAGCTATTATGCACACATTTCCTGAAAAATTCTTAAGACCTAGCTACACAGCATATATTTCTTAAAATGTGATCATATCCTTCAAATAATACTGCATATCTCCCAAGCCTTTACACTCTGCCTAATGCATTCTGTCTAAGTGACCTATTAACATGTTCCAGTACTTTTAGTTATAGCTGTCTGTCTGTCTGAGTTATGCAAAAAAGTAAATATGTTCCCTGACATGATTGCTTCTTTTCTAATATATGTGGCCATATCCAGATTTGATCTTCATTTAAACAGTATCTTTATATAAAGGTGATGGGGGAAAAAAAAGGAAAATTTGAATCTGCAATCATTTATTAAATGAAAAATGAATGTCATTTCTATAACCTGAGTTATGTGGATGAGTTCACATTGGTGTTTGCTTATCAAAAAGTCATAGTGTTATATGAACTTGAAAAAAATTAAAATGTAGAGAAAAATCAATACACCCGTGTTGAAAGTCAACCAATTTGTGTGAATGTTTGTTGAATTACCCATAAATAATAATTTCCAAATTGACCAAATTCAAAAAGAGAAGAAACTCAGCTTACACTCAGCCATTGTCAGAAAGTACAGAGTATTTATTAAAGTGAAGAATGGATAAAGGACTAGGTAGGAAGCTTGGTAGGATATTTTTTTCCACATTTGTCTAGCCTCTCTTCATTATCATCTGTACATATACCACATTCTGCTTTTTCAGTCCTTTAAATATATTTCAAATTCTTATGAAGGTTTTGTTTTTCTGTACATCTGGTATAAGTGATGAATATAATGATTTATTCATATGTTCTAAGTAATTCTTCAGAGTTTTTTCATATTGGTTTTGTCATTTTCCATTATTCAGATACTCCGGCAGAAGATACTTGATTTTTTGAATCCTCTCGCAGTACAGCACGGCTTAGCCCTTATGGCATCAGTTGCAAATGTATGGAACAACAGAGGAAGTCGGAAGAATCGAAATAAAAGCAAGGTAAAGTCAACCAGTTCTCCTTATTTAAAGAAAGGTTAAACAAGACCAGTCAAAATCGAATATTTCATTAGAGATATGTTTTTCTATGTAGGTACTTTTTCCTTTTCATGTTATTGGGTCTACTGTTGACAGTTATTTAACAGCAGGGATGATAAAAGTCTTAATTAGTGTTTACCATGTAGATTTATCCGTACACTGAATGAAATGCAGCCAGTGATGAAACTGGGTCCATCTACAGTATATCCTCTGTATATGGATTTCCTAATGTGCTCCTTAAACATGGCAATTTTGTTGCTTTTTCTGTTATTCATTTTATTTTTCCAAACCTCCTCAGTCAAATTCAGTGACAGGTTCCAGAGCTTTACACAAGACCCATTTGTGGACTGGACACCAGACTTTCACAAGACATACTCGTACAAACATGCCCTCTCACTCACACAGAGTCTCCAGCCTTAACTGCACATCTTTGGGATACAGGAGAAAAGGCCCCATAAACACTGGAAGAATATGCAAACTACGTTCAAGGAGTTGTAGTGCAGCAGCATTAATCACTATACTACTATTTTTGTACTTAAACTAGTCTTGTACACTATCAAGGATGTTACAATTCTTAACTGGATATTACAGATTAAGAAAATGGGTAGATGTATTACAAGTAACATATTTGCACATTTTTATATTGATTCTTTGAAGATTTACAGACAATTAAGCACACTTAATGCTGGTTATGACTTTTTTTGTCATTTTTAATTTTTTTTTCATTTGTGTGAACTTGGTGGTCACAACCCTAAAAACATAACTTCCATGGTGATAAAATGTCAGCTAATCTGTTTTTTTATTGCAAGTTCTTTTAAATACTTTTTGTTAAATCTTTGCAGCTCAATTTTAATTTGTGCCTGTGCATTTTGCATTAATTTTTCTTAGAGCATGTTACTTTTTAACAGGACACCTGGTCACATAGGAGCAGTTGAGCAAAGCACATTCTTATATATTTAACCAAAAAGGTTTTCTAATCTGGTCTTTTTACTTTCATGTATCCGAAATATAGGGAAAGTATTGTAATCGTCCAAAAATTCGATGTCGAGATTTTTATGTATCTCAATGTTTAAGACCTCCCTGATTTCCTCGTATATGGAAAGTATTGGAATCCTCCAAAAAGAAAATTTCGATATTTTGATGAATCTCCACGTTTTAGACCTCCCAGAGTCCAAAAAATACCATTTTTGGAATTGTGTGTGTGTGTGCGTGCGTGCGTGCGTGCGTGCGTGCGCAAATGTAAACTCAATAACATGAGTATGCTTTCACTTAGGTAAACCAAATTTTGCATACAAGTATTAGGTAGAAAACATAGATTTCTATCAACTTTTGGGCTATTTCTACTAACCAGTAGTGGTACTTTACCTTTTATTCATGCAACTGCAGAGTCCAATTGATTCAACTTTACTTTTATAATAACTATTCAGTATATTATTAATGTGATTTGATTTGTTGTTGATGGTTCTTTAGTGTACATAATTTAAAAATGTAATCATTGTCTTGTGGTTTACTCCTCAAATATCCATCCCCATATCTGAGTATATGAGAATGTCTAGGGGAGACCACTCCTGATTTTTTCGTTAGTGAATGGTCTTGTCAAATTATTTTTTTATCCTCTCTGGAATCAACAGATAGAATCTTTCCTTTCTCCATCACTCTGTTAAAAAGTCGTGTATTTTTTGTCTGCTGGTAACAAAAAATCTAGGATTGGGTAAAGCTTGGTTTTACTGTGATGATAATTTGCAATGCAGAAGAAAAATGAACTGAGATTAATAAAAAGTGAAGGTAACTTTAGTCAGTCTTTATGGCATCAAAGTTAGGTTTGTGGTCTATCTATCTATTATATTGTCAACTACCCTTGTGCAATACTATAGCATGGAAGCCAGAGACTGTCCCAAGGTCACTGGACATAAGTCAGGATCTAGTTGTTAGAGGAAATTCACTCACTCAGTATCCCACATATTCACACCCTGGACTGATGTATTGTCACCACTTAAGCTAACCAGCACCTCTTTGGGATGGGGAATAAAGACAAAGTAGTGGGAGCAAAACCTACCAGGTCAGAGAGAGAATTAGCAAAATCTTTTTCCCCGTGTGATAGGATAGAAAATCAAACCCAAATCTCTGGAGGTATTAACAAGTAGAGCCACCACAGTTCCATGTACACAGCCTTAATCCCATATTCATTATTTTAATGTTTCAACAAAAATTCTACCTCACCTTTTTAAATTTATTTGATTTCTTACTCAAACAGTTAATCTAGTTTTTACTCATTAGACCCAGAGCTTATCTCAGCAGTGCTGGGCAGGAACCAGTCTTGAATGCATCACCAGTACATTGAAGAGCATGCTCATTTATTTGTGACCAGTTTATCATTAGCAGTTACCTATTTCTCATGTCTTTGGAAAGAAGAGAGAAACAGAAGCATCCAGAAAAATGCCAAAACAAATACAGGGGGAATGGTCAAATTATATAGTGCCTTCATTCACAGATGTAATTTTATTTTTTTGTCTTCAAAATTAATATAGATTCTGCTCTCACCTAGCGAGTCACAACTGACAATTGTAGAGCTCATGAAATCGCTCAGCTCACTGAGGACGGACAGTATTCTACAGTTAATTAGAGAAGTTGTTAAAAAACCAGCCCAAATGAAATTAGAACAGGTATGTTGCAGAGACTGCTGTTCATATTTATTAATGTTTTTGTACTGAATTATTGTTAAAGTTTGTTATTATGTTACAAATGTTATACATTCAGATAAGTATTATTTACAAATCAAGTTAAATGTTAGCTGCCATAATTTGGGTTGTTCAAAATCAAAAATAACATCATATTCATAATTACTAACCTTGAAGTAGTCTAAGATGATACTCCACATATTTATGTTTGAAATTTATCATTTTTTTAACCTTCTGGGGTGGCTCTTAGATATATAGGACCACTAATAAAGAATCCTATATCAAAAATGTTGCCATATTTGTTTTCAGCAACCTCCAAATACTATTGAATGACTCTGTACCTGCCTATATTACTAATCCCCTTTTTTTTCAAAGTTTTGTGAAAGGATTAACTTTTACTCCTCGTATCCCATTAGGGGGTAAAACCCTGGGGTCAGTTGATGTGGCATGCACAGCTTCAAGTCATTCTTATTTTATATATACAGTATGGCGAATGGCATTACCTTTCACATTGTCAACTACAATGAGCCAGCAACATCGACCCCAACTGGACTTGTCACTTCACCCGCAGAGTACAGAGAAGACAGAAACAATCTGTCCGAGCTGAATGTAATGATCACCGCTCTTGGGGGAGGAGGGGTTGAAAATAAAACAGATCTAGAATAATATAAAGAAGGACATAAATGATATAAGGAAAGAAAAAATGGACATACACAAGACAAATGAGAAGCTGCATCAAGATATTAAAGACCAGGAAAAACACATCTAAGTTTGAGAATAAACTTAGAGCACTTGGCGCTCAGTTTGCAGATGTTAAGCAAACGTTCACGGCTCATATTAAAATAGGTGAACAACTGGCATCTACCGCTGACGGAAAAGCAACGGCTGAAAATTGCAAATGCAAAGTACTCGGAGACAGACAAGCTGCACTGGAAGATGGATGCATAAGAAATAATATTAGAATCGGAGGTCTCCCTGAGAATCATGAAAGTCCAAACCCAGTAAAATTCATAGCTGAACTCTTCTCTAAAATAATTGGAGAGGACTTCAAATCAGACACAGAGATTGCAGCAGCTTACCACATACTTGGATCGAATACCTCAAAACCTAGGACTGTCATCGTGCGTTTTGAAAAATTACAATTTAAACTACATACAATGTAGCTGCTAAACGTGCCACATTTTACAACATTAAACAGTGCCTATGAAAAGTCGAGATCAGATACAGTCTCTTGTATCCTGCCAAACTGAAAGTGGACATTCAAGGCAAGCTCTATATTTTTACTTCTACGGATGAAACAGAAAAAGAGCTAAGAAAATTGATCCCGACACTTTTTTGAAATACGATCGTGAGTCACATCTGGTCCTGGCATGGCAAAGAACATCTTACCAGCTGTTTGATCTGTTTGCAATGATACTGGTACCATAATTATGCATCTTATTTCCTTCTCCCCATTTTTTGTTTATGTTTTAATTACAATTATATATATCTTTCTTTTTTTTTTTTTTTTTTTAAGGAGATTTGTGATGTTTAACATCATACATCATTTATTGTATTAGTGCTTACTATGCTTATCCAGGGCTACAGTTTAACATCATTCCCTTTGTTTACTCTCTCAAGGCTGCTTAAGATTATATTTTATGCTTATAGTATTTGGACTGTATTGTCAATAAATACCTTTTTTTTAATCCTTATACGCCACGGCGGGTAAACTTTTGTTTTGGACGTGCTCTGTCTCTAGGTATGTCAGAGGACTAGGACTTTGTAAAGTGTGGTCTACCCTCATGTAGGGAGGCAAAATGGGAGGGCGGGGGAACTAGGGGGGGAGAGAAAGAGAGCACGATATTTCTAATCTATCCTTTTAATCCTTATAATTATAAGTGCCAATGTAACAATTGGCTTCATGGCCATAACTCCTGGAAAAATTGGAAATTAAGGTCAGAGCTGTGTTATCTTAAATTAAGACTACAAAATGACAACAAAAGTTCAGAAGCAGTGTCTCCATGACCAAACAGTTAACTTTGTGAGCTGAATTTTAAAAGTCTCAATCACGAATTAAAGAGAAAGAAAGTATTCCCTCACCTAACAGGTCTAAACGCTAAAATAGTGTTTTTACAGGAGACCCAATTATTAAGCAAGGATCAGTTTCGGCTGAACAGAGACTGGACTGGCCAAATATTCCATTCCAGCTTTACAAAGAAAACTAGAGGTGTGGGAATTCTTATACATAGAACAATCTCATTTGTAGTATCAGATGTAGTACTAGGGTGTTGTACTGTGTTAGACATTATGAATGTAGTGAAAAATCAAGCAAAATGACACCTTTTATTGGCTAACTAAAAAGATTACAATATGCAAGCTTTCGAGGCAAGATGTAATTACATTTGGGCTTCTAATCAGTTTTGTTAGGAACATAATTATGTCTTTCAATATGTTAATTGAAAATGGAAGAATTAAATTTATTGTCAATCTGTTCTACTTGAATATCTAGCAGTTATTTGTTAGTGCAAAAAAACACCAATCCTAATAACAATTATTATGTTTCATACATTGCTTTCTACCATAAAGGTACATGCCCTAGGTGTACAATCAATTCTTCTCTAGTACAGTAAAATGTAATAACTTCAACAAAGACAACAGGAAAAATATTCATGGTGCTTTATTTACATTTTTGCAAGCCAACAGCTATATTTCTTAAGGGAAGGTTTATGAGTTGGATTTCCTTGTGATAAGCAGATCATTTAAGGTACAACAAATCCACTAGAGACTATTAACAATGTTCATTTTGTTGTAATTGTGTTTGAGGCAGAAGTCTTCCTCACTTGTGGACATCCCAGTGTTGCAGTTTGGATACGCTTTTGTGCAGAGGTAAAACGTATTATTTGTTTTTACTTTTGTCTTTTATTTAAATTTTTACTAAACAATACCTTATTTTTAAACTGTTTTAATTTCGAACAGTTTTGTATTAGGAACTCAGTGCTGGCTGATGTTTAATTTCTTATGTTTTATTATGGATACAGAAGCACATCTGACATAATAAATAGATGAAAGTCAATAGATAGGATCTTGGATGATACATTTAGGAAAATAGGCACAGCTAAAGCAAACCAGATTCAGGATGCTTAGATATACAGTATATAATGTTGATGAAACTTGCAGAAACTGCACCATAGAGTTGTTTTCTTCTCTGTGTTCATTTAGTAGTGCTTGCTTTTAGAAGTGACGGTGGTGTTTTTAATGCAGTTGTTTAAGCTGTATTCACCAAGACACATATAATTTAGATTGCTTAAATTGGAATATCTGTTCTTGCTGTTTATTAAGCATAACATTCTCAAACACATTTTATCCCAGGACAGTTTGCATATAGTTCTGTCTAATTGCAGATCAAGTAATATTCTTTCACCCACGACTGGTGTGCTCTACCAATAATGTAAATTTTATTTAGCACTATGTAGTGAAAAACAATTGATTGCAAAGCGGTTCATGTATAAGAAAATGTGCTTGTATTTCTGCAGTTTATGGTAGTGACAGCAAACTTGTGAAGTAACATACCACTTCAGACTAAACAACCACATTACCTCACATGGTTTCTGTGTGTTCTAAAACACCGTAAATTTGGCAAATATTGATTAATCTCTCTCAGGCTTATAGTGCTCTTTCTGCATTGCTGAGTTTTGTAAAAATCCACCTTCTTTTGCACATTTCATTGCTAATAGCAAGCTTTATTTATGTTGTGCCTATGTATAATGAACACTGGTTACTTTAAAGGTCCATTAGTGTTGTTTTCATGGATTTTTTCACTTTATTATAAAGGGGCAGCACAGAGGTGCAGTGGTAGCTCTGCTGCCTACACTACCTGGGACCTCCCTGCATGGAGTATGCATGTTCTCCACGTTTCTGTGTGGGTTACTTCCAGGTGCTCCAGTCCAAAGACTTGCAGGTTAGGTGGATTGGTGTTCCCTAAATTGGCCCTAATGTGTGTGGTAGGGGTGTGTGTGTGGATATGTGTGTTTACCCTCTGATGGGCTGGTGCTCTGTCCAGAGTTTGTTCCTTCATTTGCGCCTTATGCTAGCTGGGATAGGCTCCAGCAGAACATCATGATCGTATTCATGATTAAGCTGGTTAGAAAATAACTGACTGACTGACTTTATTATATGCTTGGAAAACAATCTTCCTTGCCACCTGTTAGTATTTCCTGCTTTTTTGATAGGTTGTAGAACATACCATAGGGAGCCTTTCTTAAGTAATAATATCATCAATTGTGCAATATCCTTTGTATATGGATGTAACACCTAAACATTTACTCTAAACACCAAAATATAAATATATTAATATAAATATTGGTCAGCATCTGAGTGAAGTTAATATGAATGAATGAGAAATTTTACTGTATGCCAGCCATTCAAGTGCCTTGGGGTCAATGGTACAGACTAAAATGGCACCCATGTGGTTTATGGTCCAAAACTTAAATGCCAAAATCTAAAGTGCTTATTATCTAAGGATTTTGTGCTATTTGTTTTGAAATCATTTTAATACTATTAATAGCTGCCATCCCTTACACTACCATTGCACATATATTGCAGATATGTGTCAATGCCCACTGTAAATTGTGTCTCCAGTTGTTTAACACTGATGCACTGTGACGCTTTACTCTTACTATGTGATTTCTAGATGTTAGCAGACAACAGAGTGGCTTTTTTGTTTTTACTTATGTTCCATGTTAAGTCCTGTTGAAAGTCAACAAATCTGCCTCATTACGGCAAAATATTCAAAAGGTTAGAGCTTTACTTTTATAAATGGGTAGGTGTAGATCAGTGGCGACTGCTCTAAGACTACAAGGGAAGCTCCGCTTCCTCTACTATGTCAGAAAATAAATGCTCATATATGCACTGTCGTATTTATATTGGTTTTAATAAAAGTGCGCTAGAACGCGTTCAACTTCATGACTAGCTCGTTCAGAATCAGGTAGTTATTGTAGATTGTTTGACACGATTTTCTTGTCATACATTTCCGTGCAGCACAGCGCGTTAAACCCTCCTGAAGCCCAGCTTCACTGGAGCTCTATGGGCAAGCACAGAGGAGCTTTTTTCACTACAGAAAAGCTGGACGGTATTTGGATAAATGCACCAAAATCGTCACTTCCAGGGAAGCTTCTCTGGGAGTGAATGGAGCAGTGGGCGGGCCAGGATGCTGGGCTGCTGCATGATGATTGGAGGAGCTGTTTAAAGGGCAGAACCCCTTTTTTGATTGACAGCATGTCTTAAGTATACATCAGCACTACAGAGATTCGAGTTCAGTCCCATGCGGATTTGCAGGTGAAGTCGTACAGCAAACTGCTGCACTCTGTATTGTTTGCTGGTGATATAAACCATTTTTGTTTGTACAAATCATTCTTTAAATAAAAAAAAAAACATATTATAGCGCTCTTGACTTTGCTCCTTGTTTCAGCATTGTAAAGTTAGTTCGTTCATATAATTAAAGTAGCTCGTGGAAGGGGAAACTAGCCAGCTAGCAAGCTGTGCATAATGGCAGACGCAAACGATGCTAATATTGTTGACCTGCTTTTGGCAAAACCATTTAGTAGTCTTCCTTACGAGGAGAGACTCAGAATTAAACGGCAGGGCAGACCAACGCCCAAGATTGATCTGGTGCAAAAATCAGGAAAAAATAACAGGTCTTTTCAGCTCTCCTGGTATGACAAGGTGAACTGGCTGACTGGAAGTGCTGTGACAAAGAAAATGTACTGTTGGCCATGCCTCTTGACGAAACCTTCTCAGGGAATGGGATGTGTTTGGTCAAACGTGGGTTTTGGGGATCTGGGTAACTTTGACAGGGCATACAAAAGGCATGAAAAGTGCAAAGAACATGTGAGTTCATGTGCAAGGTTAAGTTGTCTGGGCAGGGGCAGGGTTGAACATGCAATCAATGAAGGTCTTCGCATTCAGGTGGCAAAACATAATGAAACAGTAAAAAAAAACAGGGCCTTCCTAAACCGTCTAATTGATGTGACTTCCTTGCTTGGCCGTCAGGAGCTGGCATTCAGGGGGCATGATGAGAGTAGTGAATCAGCAAATAAGGGGAATTACAGGGAATTTACAGAAACATTAGCTAAATATGACTCTGTCTTGGCCACACAATTTCAGTCATCAGCTGTGTTTTCTGGTATGTCCCACTCAATCCAAAATGACTTGATCTCTGCTCTCGCAGCCACTGTTTCTGATCATATAAAAGGTGAAATTCAGACTGCTCCTTTTTTTGCATGGCAGGTGGATGAAGCAACTGACATATCTTGCCATGCCCAACTGTCTGTCATTGTTAGATATGTGGATAGTGCAGGTAAAATTCAAGAGTGCTTCATTGGATTTTTGGATGTGTCAGAGGGTCGAGATGCTCAGTCTGTGTTTGAAGTTTTAAACGAGAACATGCGGGGCTACAGTTTTAGAGAAAAACTTGTGGCACAAACCTACGATGGGGCTGCTGTCTTTGCTTCATCTCTAAATGGCCTACAGGCCACAGTTAAAGTAATAGCCCCTAGTGCAGTGTTTGTGCATTGCTATGCACACAGACTGAACCTGGTGTTGTCCTAGGGTGCTAAATGCTTGCCTGAGTCAAGAATATTTTTTGCATCTCTCTCTGGGTTCACCACATTTTTTTCAAAGTCCACAAAAAGGATGTCTTTTCTTGAGTCTGCAGGGTCTTCAAGATTGCCCAGAAACGCTCCTATTGTGAATTTCCCATTGGGATTAATAAAGTATCTATCTATCTATCTATTCGATGGAATTTCATATCACGGATAGTGAGCACTGTGGCAAACAATTGTGATGGCCTCCTGGAGACTTTTGACAAGATTACCCAGGATGAGAGCATGGATGATGACACATTAGATGCTGCCAAAGGCTTCATAATGAAACTGGAGGATTTTGAGTTTGTGTTCATGTTGTACACATATGAACAAATATTCTCTGAGACAGATGTTGTCTTTGATATTGTCCAGCAAAGGACTATGGATGTTCTTTACTGCAAAAAAAGAACTGGGTCTCTCCTTGCTTTTGTCAAGGAGAAGAGGTCAGAGGAGGCTTATCAAGCAGTTTATGCACAAGCAGCAAATCTCACATCAGACCCTCGAGATGAACCTATTAGAAAGCGCCGTCTGTCACAATTACAGGATCCCCAGGACCGCTACAGAAATTTGTACATGGCCATCCTAGACAATCTCATGGAGCAGATTTCTCAGCGTTTTTCAAATTTGGAAAGCATGAGCTTCTTAGAATTAGTCAATCCAGGGAAATTTGATGAAATGAGACAAGTGTTTCCAGAGGAGGCATTTGAAAGTGTGCTGAAAAGTTATGGCCATTTCTTTGACTCTGGGAGACTGAGATCTGAACTTCAAGTACTATATTCAGATCATGACTTACAGGGGAGCAGGGGTAAGCTGTGTGATTTCTTGGTGTTTTTTAAAGACATGGAGTTGGATAGTGCAATGCCTCAGCTATACAAGCTGTTGTCGTTAGTGGCAACAATTGGCGCTACATCAGCAGGTGTAGAGAGGAGCTTCTCCTGTTTAAAATGGGTCAAGTCATACACCCGCAACACGATGGGCCAAGATCATTTGAGCAACCTTGCTCTCCTGGCTATTGAGAGGAAACTGGTTAAGTCCCTGGAAAAGACGGCCAATTGGTACGACAGGGTCACAAACCATTTTCTGCAAAAGGAACAGAGGGCAGAATTTACGTACAAATAACATAATGAATTTTATGATGAAGGCCTAATATGAGCTTCCCCTGTTTCAAAAGCTAGCAGCCGCCACTGGTGTAGATATATGCAAGTACCTCATTTTTGGTACTCACACTTAAGTTTAAATTCACACAATCAGGTACATATAATGCATTAAGATTAAACAGTAATAGCATGAGCAAATATGAAAGTAATGTTAACTTATCTTCTGATTTGTCCACTTTTTGGGACCTAATTCATCTGTAAGGAGGCAGAGAAGGTGGAATGTTGCTTAAATTAAAAAGAAAAATGTTTATATGCAGTCATGTGCCTTGGGTCTTTCAAATTTGTAAGGTTTCTGACTGCACTGCTTCATCTATTAAAATCCATCTGACAGAATATACAACACCCATTGAACAACCACTTACAACAAACTGAAGATGTTGTGATGCTGTATATTTTCTATTCCTTTACAGTATTTTCCCTTTTATTTTTTTTTTTATTTTTATTTTTTTTAACCCTCTCATGGTTAATGACAAATATGTTTGTGTTTGTAAATTGTCGTCCAGGCATATACAGTTTTATATTTCGAAACTCTACTATGTATGATAATCAGAATGTTTACAGTTGATGAGAAATGTATGTTTCCACTTTCATCTGGTTGAAATAACATCAAATTGCATCACTTTTAATACCTGCTCATTTAATTCTGAGTTACAAGGAGAGAGAGAGAGAATTCTGTCATTGATATTCTTAAGACAGGAGAAGTCATTTTATCATGTAAAAAGATTAGTCATCACATTGTATTAATGATTTTTGTATTTAATGGGTCTCTTTGTAATAATGGCAGTTAATTATTTTGGCATGTTGCCTATTTAAATCGTATGTTTCATGGTTTTGTCAGTTTGTGCACACTGTCTTGTCATATTTGCACTATTTGTACACGCTGTCATTTCGTCTCTCTGTGTGCTTGTACATGGTTAATATGACAGTAAAGTTTACTTTGGCTTTAACTGTTGACTTTGAGTCACCTGGAAGGAATAGTATGTTACAGTGCATATTCACACATTTAGATTGGAGCAATATACATTGCAAGCTAAATCAAAGAAATCGGTTATTTTATGTGGGTGATCACAGTATTATAAATTACATTATTGGTTATAGCATTCTTTGTTTTTTTTACTATGTTGCAACAATGGATTGTAAAAATACTGAAATTTTCTAAATATCACTTGAAATATCATCTTCTTAATATCCTAAATTGACCTAGACACATTTTAAAAACAAAGAAATGAAGAAGTGGGTGCAAGGGTCTTTTCTGACACCAGCAGGCATATTGGAGTTGTTGGGTGTGTGGAGAAGCTATGATGACTCCAGAAATCCAGCCTGAATGTGAGGAGACCATGTGGCTTTTTTGAACTGAGATCCTGTTAATGTTTGGAATACTATTTGGCAGAAAGCTTCATATATACTTCTTTTTCCCCCCACAGTATTTCTGCCACAGCTTTACAAGATAATTTTTCTTCCGTCATCAGCCTTCTAAAAGAATCAATGCAGTTAAATCTTGCACCTCCTGGGTATTTTCTGCTTTTTGGGTAAGTCCTCAGCAGTAAGATCATCATTTATCACTACTTGGACTGTCTTGAGCGAAGTATCTTGGTTTTTGGAAATGAACTTAAACATCAGTATGTCTGGACATGTAACATGTAGTCTGAACACTTAAATACAGTAAAATTATTGAATATAAATATTTGTCAACATCTGTAAGAATTTAGTTGAGAACCCATTATTTAGTTAGTATAGTGCCTGAGAAGTTTTACAGTCACCTCTCAGAGACACCTTAAAAATGATCCTGTTTGTGTAATGAGAACATTTTTACTTTTTAGACAGAAGGCTGAGGTATAGTGACTGATGAGCTTCTCTACATAAACAAAGAAGAACATTTATGAGCTGTTTCACATATGCTTATAATGTTTTAAATGACATCTTAAGCAGCGGCCCAAGTCACAGTTCTGTTATTTAGTGTCTCTAAAGAGGTCTTCTTAGGAATTTTCATATTGTATACTGTAGCCCAGTGAAATGTCTTTCTAAAATATTGAAGAATAACCAAGAACAGTCTAGAATAGAAATTGTTAAGCTGTTGAATAGAATATACAAATATTCATTATGTGTTTGCAGCATGATGGGATTTAATCTACTAGGCATCAACTGTATACTGTCCCAGAGCTGTTCTAAGAGACACTTATGCGTAACCATATTTCCATGGAATTCCGAACTCAAGAGACGCTCAGGGTTAACACCGAGGAGATTAAAAAAAATCTTTTGCAATAAAAAAAAAAAAAAAAAAGGTTTGCTTTTAACCATGCAGTTAGTTGAAAGTAAGGCAGTCTTGTGTACATTTGATTGTGGTAAGCAAATTCACAGTCATTCAAGGGTTGCTGGTGCTTTTCCATAACTGAAATGTATTATAATTTAGTTCTTGATTTATTTGACACTTTTCACTTATATACATGTTTTAGTGGTTACTTTAAATACAAAAGATTACAGTGTAGTATAACAAGATAACAAAATCCAGTACAAGATACCTGAAATTGTAGTAAAGCATACAGATATAAATATTATTGAGTAAAGATGATGGTAGATAGGAGAAGAGTGATGATAGGTGATGGCAAACAGCTTAATACAATTTGTTTGAGAATAAACACAGAAATTAACTAAAATGAAAGAAAGGGAAGGTGAACTTTCATGCACAATATGGAAGATACAGAGATATGGACAAATACTGTCAATGTTCCATAGGTGATAGGAAATAATAACTGCCTATAAAAACTTTAAATAGTGTTATTTCTATTTTGTTACAAGTAGACAGGCCGTTTTGATTTTAGTCACTGATATTAGTACACAAACTTAATCATTGAAAATGTCATCTTGTGCTCATATGCTTAATGAATCCATTAAAACATTGTATGAAGTACAGCACACCATATACTGAACAAACTCGTCACCTCCTGAGCGTTGCAGTCATGTTCTGTTTCTTTTTTTGGTCACCGCAGCACTACGAGACAGTTTACACATACTTTCTTAGCGTTTTTCTAGCCTTCTCCAATAATAACATCACACTAAAGCAAATGTCTTTAGCTCACATCACCACTAAACCAACTGGCTAATTGCATGTTAAGAAGAAAAACTGATGGCTATTCTGTTTTGAATGTACCTAAATGAGACATTGAAATCTCAGAGTGCTGTTGTCAATAACTGCCAGAGGATGATGACCTGATTAAATAACCTGCAGGTTTTGCTCCCTGGGTGTCCCACAATATTGGATTATTTTGCTCTACAAATTGACCTTCTTCTCCCTCTTAGATAGAAAGACCTTTATTTGTCCCCAGGGGGACATTTTGACTTTTAAATAAATACATAAATAGGTAGATAAATAAGTAAATTAATACATATATACAAACACTTTGATCTGAACACACACTGGAGTTATTATAAAGCAAGAAAAAATCAAAAGAAAGCAAAGTTAAGACTTGGTTGTCACAGTAAAAATGAGGCATTATGCAGACATATTGCTATTGGTATAAAGGAGCCCCAGTAGTGTTTCTTGAAACATTTCTGCTGAATAATTCGTTGGTTGAATGTACTTAGTGTTAGTGTGTCACAGTGAGGATATTGACCATTGTTCATAATGGCACTCAGTTTTGTTTTAGTTCTCTCCTTCGCTACTACCTCCAGAGGGTCCAGAGTATGTCTTATAACTGAGCTTGTCCTTTTAATTAGCCTGTTGATTCAGTCGGCCTCTCTCGAATTGATGTTACCAGCCCAGCACACCACAGCTTAGAAAATCACACTTGCCATTAAAGAGTTATAGAAGATGTGAAGGATGTCATTTCCCAGATCAAAGGAACATAGTCTCCTAAGGAAAAAGAGCCTGTTCTGCCCTTTCTCATGTAGTTGCTCAGTATTCAGAGACCAGTCCAACCTATTATTAATGTGGACCCCCCAAGTACTTGTAGGAGTGGACCACCTCTACATTCACTCCCTGAACAGTGACTTGGCATAGCATCTGTTTGATGCGGCAAATGTCAATATACTGTTCCTTGGTTTTGCTGATGTTAAGATGCAGACAATTAGCTTTGCCTCAAGGAACAAACTTTTCCACCTGTCTCCAATACTCTGTCTCATCTGCTTTATTAATGCACCCTATAAGTGCAGAATTATCCGAGAATTTCTCCAAATAACGACCTGGCATTATATTTATAGCCTAAGGTGTACAGAGTGATGAGAAAGGGAGACATGACTGTTCCTTGTGGTGCTCCAGTATTGCTCATATCCATATCAGAAACCCAGTCCTTGAGTCTCACAAATTGCAGTCTGCCCAACCGTCCATTATCCAGGACACTATAGGCTCATCCACCAGCATATCTCCGAGTTTACTCCTTAACAGGAATGGCTGAATGGTATTGAAGGCACGGCAGAAATGAAAAAACTTAATCCTCACAGTGCCGGCTTTGTCCAGGTGAAAATAAACCTTTTGGAGCACACATATAATTGCATCATCTGCTAAATCTTAGTCAGTCAGGCATACTGCAGTGGGTCCAGGATGGTTTTGCACAAGAGGACTCATAATCCAGGACTAGTCTCTCAAAGGTATTTATGATAAGAGAAGTAAGTGCTACTGGTCCTAAGTCATTAAATAGAGAGGCACCTGTCTTATTTGGAAGTGGAATAATGCTAGATGTTTTCCACAGCAGTGGCACTTTCTGAAGCCTTAGGGACAGATTGAGCAGGTGACAGATGACACCACAAAGTTGTCAAGCACAGGCCTTAAAAACTTGAAGACTAACTCCATCTAGTCCCACAGCTTTTCTTTGATGTAACTTCCTTAGCTGTTGCCTTAATTGATCTTCAGTTATGGAAAGTCCACACTGATGGTCAGAGGTGGACTTATCACTCGCCATTCCAGTTAACTTGGTAGGAGTAGCTGACGTAATAGGGATGGTGTGGGAAGATTGCTAATTGGAAGAAGGTGGAAATGGGAGGAAAAATCTGTTAAAAAAATTGGTTTAGGGCATTAGCTTTGTCCACATCCACTTCTACCACCTGAGTCCTGGATTGAGTTCAGTAATTATGCCCTGTATATTCCAGACAACCTGCATGTTGTTCTGCATGAAGGAGTTTGTTTTCTGCATTAGCTTTGTAAGTTTCCATTTCTTCAGTCAGCTTTTTCTTTAGCACATGCTGTACATCCTTACAAGCTTATTTGTCATGGGATTTGAATTCCCTCTTTTTCTCATGCAGGAGACCTGCTAGTTCCTTAGTAATCCAGCAATTGTTGTTTGGAAAGCAACACACAATCTTTTTGGGTACCACTGTGTCAACACAGAAGTTATAGTATAGTCTGTGATTCAGTGACAGAGTTCCTCAGTGTTGTCCTTGTTTGACTCACACATCATTTCCCAGTCTGTCATTTGGAACCAGTCATTCAATGCCATTTCAGCATCCACACTCCACTTCCTCATTATTCTAGTCATAAAAGTTTGCCATCTAATAACAGGCTTGTAGCTTGGAATAAGATGAATCAGGTTGTGATCAGATTTCCCTAATGAATCCAGCAGATTACACTTAAAGGCATCTTTAACATTTAAGTACTGAAGGTCCAGCTTGTTATTTCCTCGAGTGGAACAGTCACATACTGATAGAAATTTGTCATCATTTGTTCCAAAGTCACATGGTTGAAACCACCACATATTATAACTACCAGGTCAGAGTGAGTCATCATTAAAGTTATGGTGAAAATATTTATCATTTCTGTTGCTAGGTCCCCATTTGTTGAGGGAAAAATAAAACAATAAAGATGATGCAATTTATCTCTCTGTGTAAATAACATGGATGAATTCTGACAGCCATAATTTCAATATCTGAATTACAAACTGTAGTTTTAACTGTAATATGCTCCCTTTTACATCATTCATGTACATGATCCGTCCCCCTCCTGTCTTTTTCCACACCACACTAGGTCTCTGTCTGCTCAAATGAGATTAAATCCATCCAGTGTTAAAGCAGTGTCAGGTACAGTATATCAGGTTTAAGCCAGCTATCCATTAAGCACAAAATGCCACTATACGTGTATTCTTTATGATACACTATAAGTTCAGACAGTTCATACATCTTACAGCAATCGAACATTTCACACTACAATAGATGGTAGACCAGTTCTAAATCCTTTTTGCCTTACTTGTACACTCACTCAAGCATGGAGACCTCTCCATCTTTGAACAAACAGCTCTTGCGGTAAAGTGTAACTGAGCGGCTTAGGCACTCATTATTGCAGTGTAAGTAGCTGATTATGGGAGTATTTAATACACCCCACTTTCATTTTCTCAGTGTGTCTTTACTATTTTAGGTAGTGCAGACATAAGATAGCCTTTGGGTCCTCTTTGCAAGACCATCCAAGTTAGCAGTTTGTTTGTAGTCCAGTCTTGACAAGTCAGCACCTGGGTTTGTGTGCATTGCAGTCCGTCTGTAATTTTAAAATCACTTTATTTGATTTTTAGTGGCTACTACTAGTACAAAGCTTGAAGCCAGATCAGTTCGATTTTTAAAAAATACTAGTAACTAGTAAATAAGTTTAAAAAAAAAAAAAAGAAAGAAAAGAAAAACAGTGAGAAATGTGGAGCTTCTGTAAAAAGACTACTGCTTGCACGGCACCCGGAAGTAAACATTTTTATCTTATATGTAAATATCTAGACTGGAAGCATTTTCATCAATGTAATAGCTGTCATTCATTTATTTTATTTAATTTTAACATTAATACTATATAATTTTTTATTTGGTACTCTTTCCTAACAGAATTCTGAATGATGTTGTAACAAGGCTTTCCAATCTTGACAGTAAAAAAGATCAAAAGGATTTACAGGTACGTAGTAAATATGCTGCAATTCTGTAAGCTGCAAGAAAATGAGCTGTGTTTACCTAATGTACAGTTAGGTCCATAAATATTTGGACAAAGACAACTTTTTTCTAATTTTGGTTCTGTACATTACCACAATGAATTTTAAATGAAACAACTCAGATGCAGTTGAAGTGCAGACTTTCAGCTTTAATTCAGTGGGGTGAACAAAACGATTGCATAAAAATGTGAGACAACTAAAGCATTTTTTTAACACAATCCCTTCATTTCAGGGGCTCAAAAGTAATTGGATAAATTAAATAACTGGAAATAAAATGTTCATTTCTAATACTTGGTTGAAAACCCTTTGCTAGCAATGACAGCCTGAAGTCTTGAACTCGTGGACATCACCAGATGCTGGGTTTCCTCCTTTTTAATGCTCTGCCAGGCCATTACTGCAGTGACTTTCAGTTGCTGTTTGTTTGTGGGCCTTTCTGTCTGAAGTTTAGTCTTCAACAAGTGAAATGCATGCTCAATTGGGTTAAGATCAGGTGACTGACTTGGCCATTCAAAAATTTTCCACTTCTTTGCTTTAATAAACTCCTGGGTTGCTTTGGCTGTTTGTTTTGGGTCATTGTCCATCTGTATCATGAAACGCCGCCCAATCAATTTGACTGCATTGAGCTGGATTTGAGTAGACAGTATGTCTCTGAACACCTCAGAATTCATTCGGCTGCTTCTGTCCTGTGTCACATCATCAATAAACACTTGTGTCCCAATGCCACTGGCAGCCATAAACACCCAAGCCATCACACTGCATCCACCGTGTTTTACAGATGATGTGGTATGCCTTGGATAATGAGCTGTTCCACGCCTTCTCCATACTTTTTTCTTGCCATCATTCTGGTAGAGGTTGATCTTGGTTTCATCTGTCCAAAGAATGTTTTTTCATAACTGTGCTGGCTTTTTTAGATGTTCTTTAGCAAAGTCCAATCTAGCCTTTCTGTTCTTGAGGCTTATGAGTGGCTTGCACCTTGCAGTGCACCCTCTGTATTTACTTTCATGCAGTCTTCTCTTTATGGTAGACTTGGATATCAACACGCCTACTCCCTGGAGAGTGTTGTTCACTTGGTTGGCTGTTCTGAAGGGGTTTCTCTTCACCATGGAAATGATTCTGCGATCATCCACCACTGTTGTCTTCCGTGGACATCCAGGTCTTTTTGCGTTGCTGAGTTCACCAGTGCTTGCTTTCTTTCTCAGGATGTACCAAACTGTAGATTTTGCCACTCGTAATATTGTAGCAATTTCTCGGATGGGTTTTTTTCTGTTTTCGCAGCTAAGGATGGCTTCTTTCACCTGCATGGAGACCTCCTTTGACCGCATGTTGTCTGTTCACAGCAAAATCTTCCACATGCAAGCACCACACCTCAAATCAACTCCAGGCCTTTTATCTGCTTCATTGATAATGACATAATGACGGACTTGCCCACAAGTCCCACTTGCCCATGAAATAGCCTTTGAGTCAATTGTCAATTACTTTTGAGCCCCTGAAATGAAGGGATTGTGTTAAAAAATAATGCTTTAGTTGCCTCACATTTTTATGCAATCATTTTGTTCACCCCACTGAATTAAAGCTGAAAGTCTGCACTTCAACTGCATCTGAATTGTTTCATTTAAAATTCATTGTGTTAATGTACAGAACCAAAATTAGAAAAACGTTGTCTCTGTCCAAATATTTATGGATCTAACCGTATATTAGTATAATCTTTACTAGTCCACATTTTACTAATGTTTATCATGGGTACTAAATGTAACTGTTGTCTTTAATTTATTGATTTGATCTGTGGAAAAAGTCAACTCAACACCACTTTTTCCAAAGAAACTTTGCTAGATTACTTTGATATATTTGTTTTCTTTATTTAGTAAATGCTTTAGTAAATGATGTGAAGTAAATAGCCATATACAGTATGCAGTAAAAATGTATTTACACCTTTTAGTTATCTGCATTTTTGCGTATTTCTAGCAATAAATAAGCAAGCAAACTCTGCGTAATTAATATTATAGATAGGATCAGGAATGATCCACCCAAGAAAGTATTTTTTTTATGTTACTTACTCAATATTATTTGTAGTGAAGACTGAGAATAACCTTTTAATCTTGTATTTTCATGAAGAACAGAGATCAGAAAATTCAGATACATTGGGCTTCAATGGGCACAACAGCAAACAATATCGACATCCATGAAAAAATCTCAAATTACCAGTGCCGCATAATCCAAGTGTCTGACATTTAGTTATATGATCATGTAGTGTCATTTAAAATTATTACTTATATCTAAAATAAATCAGACTGTTTAAGCATTGATCAGTCTGAAGCAAGGGTTTATTGCTAGACACACACAAATGCCCTATACCCTGCAAGGGCCCTGCTGCAGCCACTAAGATGTTGTGTATTCGCTGCATTGAGCAGGTTGCTTTTGTCATTTCTCTGAAAGAACAAAATGATCTTAAAAATTACTGGTATGGCTAATTTTCAAACAAGATTTTATAGGCAGCTTTTGCTAGTACATACCACAGAAAGAGACTTATGAGTCTTAACATTGCTGCTGCATTATTTGTCATAATTTAATATAAAAGCCAAGAAAATAGACTAAAATACACAAACATGGGCTAAAACCAGCCTTCAAGATTTTAACACCCCAGAATTTCACCAAACCCTACACTCACAACTTCCAAGCACGTGTTTTGGCTTAAGTGTTGCTTAATAAACCACTACCGAAATATGCTCTCATGTATCGGAGAGGAATATGCTCAAATGGGATGTAGCTTTTAAATTGAAGACCCACATCTCCCATCATTCATTATCCAGTCATACCTACAGGTGGCGCATTGGTAGTGCTTCTGCTTTGCAGTAAGGAGACTGTGGCAGATTGTGGGTTCTCTTCCCGGTTCCTCCCTGTGTGGATAGCGCTTTGAGTACTGAGAAAAGCGCTATATAAATGTAATGAATTATTATTATTATTAACTTCTGTTTTTTCCCCCATCTTCAGTTTGTGATCTGTTGAATTGACCACCTACTTGATTCCCTTAGCTTTTAAGCTCTAATGTACACCTCTCTTAGACAAGCTCTGCAATGATAATATCAGATGAAGCACCCATAGTAGCCAATAGATTACATATTACTAGGCAGAAATGATGGCAGAACTGTGTCTTCAATTCAAACACTCGATCTGGTTTCAATGTATTTTACTCTCTGGTATGAAAGCACTTTCTGAAAGTGGTACATTTTAACAGAGGTCATTATAATGATATGGCAAATGTATGTGAAAGTGTCTCTATACAGTAGATGTGATCAAAAAGTTATTTTGAAGCTTGAGATTTCCTATTTATAAATATTTGCCAAGAAACTTGGCGGAGCTAGAATAAGTTGGAAAGAATAATATAAATTTGCAAATCTAGTGTATTGTCATTGTATAGACAATAATAAACAGGATACTTCTTCAAAGTATTAGTTCAGGAGTGTGATATTTATAACAGTTGTGTATTGTAATTTTTTTAAATTTCATTTTACCTTTTTAAACTATTTAAATTGTTGTGTAGATTAAGAATTTAAATTGTGAAAATGACTAAAATGTGTAAAAACTTAAAAGTATACACTTTCTTTTTTTATACGGCTCAGCTTCTTAAACATTGCTTTTTGCTACATTTAAAATAACTATGAAGCTCACAGATCAATGTACTTTTTTTCAGGACGTGACCCAAAAGGTTCTGGAGCTATTAGGCAATGTTGTAGGGTCTTCCTTAGAGCAAACAAGTTGGCTTAGTCGAAACCTGGAAGTGAAGGCTCAACCTCAAGTTACTATGGATGAAGAACATGACCCTGATGCAGATTTGTATGGTATTATTCTTTATCCCTTTCCAAATCATCTAGTGTGGAATTACAGTACACTGATCAGAAAGGAAAATGCAGATCTGGCCCATGGAACTTTTTAAAGCAACCCACTTCGTTACTATTCAAAATATGATATGCATGGCCAGCTATTGCCATTAGTTTTCTCAAAAACACTCTTTAGTGTGCATTTCATATACATACTGTATCCATATATAATTTAGCCAGCTCACATTTACATCTGTCATTAAAATGCATGTCCAGTGTCCACTTGCATTTACCTGCTCAGCACAGCGCACCATAGTTACTAACTGGTGCTGGGTGAAATCGGGCTACTGTTGGCAGAAGGAGAAGAGGGAATGCGTGTCCAGAGGCAGGAGTAGAGGAGGAAGGGTAAGAATTTTGAAAGCTGGCAGTATGACTAATAAAGGGGGGGGGTGTTATCCAGTAAGATGGAGATTAGGAAGGGTGATATATTGTTCATTCAAGAGACTAGATGGAAGATGAATAAGGCCAGGTGGATCGGAGAAGGGTTCAAATTATTCTACCATGATGCGGATGGGAGAAGGAATGGGGTAGGGGTTATCCTGAAGAAACAATATATCAAGATTGTTTTGGAGGTGAAAAGCATGTCGGACAGAGTGATGATTATGAACCTGCAAATTGAAGGTATGATGATGAATGTTTTTAGTGCATATGCCCGTCAAGTTGGGTGTGCAATGGATGAAAATGAAGATATCTGGAATGAGCTGGGTGAAGTGGTGGAGAGTATACCCAAGGCAAGAGATAGTTGTGGTTGGAGTGGATTTCAGTGGACATGTTGGTTAAGGGAACCGAGGGAATGAGGAGGTGATGGGTAGGTATGATGTCAAGGAGAGAAATGCAGGCCAGATTAGAGTGGATTTTGCAAAAAGGATGGACATGGCTGTGGTAAGTACATATTTTAAGAAGAGAAAGAAAAACAGGGTGGCATACAAGAGGGGAGGAGGACAAGGAAACCTGGTGGTGGAATGTACAGGAGAGTATACTGAGGAAGAATTTGGCAAAGGAGAAATGGGATAGTCAGAGAGATGAAGAAAGTAGACAGAAGCACAAGGAGATAAGGCATAAGGTATAGAGGGAAGTGGCAGAGGCTAAAGATAAGGCATATGATGAGTTGCATGAGAGGTTGGACACTAAGGAGGGAGAAAGGCATCTGTACTGATTGGCTAGGCAGAGGGACCGAGCTCAGAAAGATGAGTAGCAGGTTAGTGTGGTAAATAATAAAGATGGAAACTTACTCACAAATGAGGAGACTCTGTTGAATAGATGGAAAGAGTACTTTGAGAAGCTGTTTAATGAAGAGAATGAGAGAGAGAGAGAGAGAAGGTTGAGTGATGTGGAGATAGTGAATCAGGCAGTACAACGGATTAGCAAGGAGGAAGTAAGAACAGCTATGAAGAGGATGAAGAATGGAAAGGTCGTTGGTCCTTATGACACACCTGTGGAAATATGGAGGTGTTTAGGAGAGATGGCAGTGGAGTGTTTAACCAGATTGTTTAATGCAATTCTTGGAAAAGGTGAGAGGAATTCTGAGGAGTGGAGAAGTGTACTGGTACCGATTTTTAAGAATAAAGGGGATATGCAGAGCTGTAGTAAATACAGAGGGATAAAATTGATGAACCATAGCATGAAGTTATGGGAAAGAGTAGTGGAAGCTACTTTAAGAAGGGAGGTAATGATTAGCGAGCAGCAGTATGGTTTCATGCCAGGAAAGTGCACGACAGATACAATGTTTGCTCTGTGGGTGTTGGTGGAGAAGTATGGAGAAGGCCAGAAGAAGTTGCATTGTGTCTTTGTGGACTTGGTGAAAGTATATGACAGGGTGCCTAGAGAGGAGTTGTGGTATTGTATGTGGAAGTTGGGAGTGGCAGAGAAGTATGTAAGATTGGTGCATTGTATGTACAAGGGAAGTGTGACAGGTGTGAGGTCTGCAGTAGGAGTCACGGACGCATTTGAAGTGGAGATAGGATTGCATCAGGGATCGTCTCTTAGCCCTTTCTTTATTTGCAATGATGGTGGACAGGTTGACAGTGGAGATTAAACAGGAGTCCCCTTGCACTATGAAGTTTGTTGATGATATTGTGATCTTTAGGGAGAGTAGGGAGCAGGTTGAGGATACTCTGGAGAGGTAGAGATATGCTGTAGAGAGGAGAGGAATGAAGGTCAGTAGGAACAGGACAGAATATGTGTGTGTAAATGAGAGAGGTCAGTGGAATGGTGAGGATGCGGGGAGTAGAGCTGGCGAAGGTGGATGAGCTTAAATACTTGGTATCAACAGTACAGAATAAAGGGGATTGTGGAAGAAAGGTGAAGAAGAGAGTGCAAGCAGAATGGAGTGGGTGGATAAGAGTGTCAGGATTGATTTGTGCCAGACCGATGCCAGTAAGAGTGAAAGGGAAGGTGTACAAGATGCTAGTGAGACCAGCTATGTTATATGGGTTGGAGCTGGTGGCACTAACACAAAGACAGTAAATAGAGCTGGAGGTGTCAGAATTAAAGATGTTAAGATTTGCATTGAATGTGATGAGGATGTTTATGATTAGAAATTAGTACTTTAGAAGGTCAGCTCAGGTTGGATGGTTTGGAGACAACGACAGAGAGGCAAGATTACGCTGGTTTGGGTATGCACAGAGCATGAACGCTGGGTTTATTGGGAGATGGAGGTTAAGGATGGAGCTGCCAGGTAAGAGGAAAAGAGAAAGGCCTAAGAGGAGGTTTATGGGCAGGTGAGAGAGGACTTGTAAGTAGGGTGTGTGACAGAGCAAGATGCAGAGGATAGGTAGATATGGAAACAGATGATCTGCTGTGGCAACCCCTAACAGGAGCAGCTGAAAGACAAAGAAGAAAAATAATTAGAATGGAAACTCTTTGCTCTTAATGGTCCAACAAGAAAAAGCAAAAAAAGGTGCCATGCTAAACTGCTATGACAAATTTTAGTGTTTTAGCATAATGCCAAGGATGTGACAGTCTTGTATAGTTTATAGTAGCTTGACTTTGCACTCACTGCTGTTGTGCTCTGCTCACTTTTTTAAGGTGCACAGGTATCAAGGCTATCCACCTTTCTGTAGCTCTTCTGACTCTGCCCTACACAATTCTTTGGTGTAAACAGGTGTAGTTCACTTTGAGTATAAGCTTTTCCACCTAGACTCAGATTTGTGCAGGATCAGAAAAATCTAAAAAAGCCATTAATTTCAGAGAACTAGTGTCCCTTTGAATCACTGTATTAGTTTCTTCTTTCAGTTATTAGTTGATTTGTGTAACTTTCTCATACTTGTATTATTCCTTCTTATTGTCAGTCTGCTTTTCCTGTAGAGCATTGTAATTGCTACTGATCTAGTTCACCACACCAGACTTCTGTAATCTCAGAGACAGGCTGCTGTTATTTCTTGGGAAATTTCCAGATTCTTTTATGACAATGGAGAAATGTAGTAATTTAAATCTTTCCAGCACATCCTGGATTTATACTGATTTTCTTTTTCGGTGCACTGTATCTCATACACTTCCAACATGAAGCAGACGAAAGCATTTTCACTAAATGCTCAGATCACTTCAACTGACTCTGAATGATTCCATTTACCTTCACTTGTGAGTGAAACACCAGGGTACTGAAATGTCACAGATTTGGGCAAATGCTCTTCTCTAACGTGTCACAATTAATATTTGGAGGTTTTAATTCTCATTACCACTAGATACAGACTGCTCTAGTGCGTATCAGCAATCAACATAAGAGGAGGCCAAGAGAACAACAGCATCTACAAATTTGATATACTGTATATACTATTGGGTCATAGCCTAAAAATACTATTAGAATACTGTCATAGCCTAAAAATCATAAACAGTAGATGAGATGAGATGTGTCTTAAGTAAAGACCAATGGCTATTTTATATACAGGTTTGATTTAGTGTTAAGTATGCAAACAAATACACAAAATGCATTCAAGTTTGACCCACAGAGTGCTTGGAAAAGGGAAGTACCAAAAAATAATTTGGAGTGTGACAGGAAAGACTTTATAATTTATAAGAATTTATAAGACTGGTTCACGTGAACTCCTGTAACTCATGCAAATATTGAACAAGACAGATGTACATGCAGTGCTACGGTATATGCTGGAACTTAGTTCCACATAGCAGCCTCTGACTTTCATTCTCTTACTGACACCTCCCACACTTTTCCATGGCCAGTTTAGAATGCACAGTGCTCACCTTGGTTCTGAGGTTCTGCTGTTGGCTGGAGTCCCTTTTCCAGCACACTAGCCTAGTCTTCCCAGTGTATGCCCTTTGCTGAATATTTTGAGGCATTCCAAATTGGAAAAAATGTTATTTCTGCTTTTTCAAAACATGGTCACTCTCACCTCAGACTTCCAGTCAAATGCCATTGTCCCAGCTTTCTAGGCAACACTAAAGAAACACTTTGAGGCAGCACTCAATATCATAAACATATACATTTATGACTCATTTTCTTCATTCTGGGTGTGATTTATCATATCGTTTTACCCATCCTTCCATTCTTTGATAAAGTTTGATTTTGAAGTAAGTTTCTTAGTAAAATGTTTATATGGCATTGGTCTACTGGTATATAAATTGTTGCTTACAATAAATAAATTGTTTGTGTCTTCATTGTTCTAGATTCAGCTGTGCAGGTTCCAGCAGTGGTATCGTCTTCAGTACCATCTATCTACAGCATTCAAGCCTTGACTTTACTAGCCGAGGTATGTTTTGTATGTAATGGTTCTCATACTGGGTGGAACAAATGTTAGGGTTGCTGCCTCATGAAGCCACTCTCTGGGGTCAAAACCCACACCTACTTATTGTCAGTATGGATTTTTAACATTCTCCTTTTGTCTGTGTATTTTCTACTTGGTGCTCCAGTTTTTCTCCCATATCTGAAATGTACTTCCAGATTGACCCTGTATGAGTATGCATGTGTACATAAGTGAACCCTGTAAGTTTGCTGGCTCTTCTTCCCAGGTTGATTCCTGCCTTACACACAATGCTGATGGTAATAAACTGTGGCCACTTTCAACATAGGTCAGTATAAGTGGGTGAAAATATTATATTACACTTGCTGAAATTTATTTTTTTATTTTCAGTAATTTACAATTCTACTTTTAACCGCCCCAGAAGTATTTTTTTCTTTGTGCTTGTATTGAGTATAAGCTTTTAGCATATGATCCATTTAATAAGAAGATTCCATGCTTGAAATATATTTGTGCTGACCATTCAGCCACACTCTAGGCAATAGGGGTCCTGCTATAAAGCAAAGGTGAAGGCTGGACAAAAAGCTGGGAGCTAGTGCTTGCAATGAGTTATAATAGAAGGGGTGGGTATTTTCCCCATTAGTTTCTTCAATGCACAGAAGCATAGTCTTTTGGCTGGTGCAAAGTTTTGTCCATTAAGGTTAGTAATGGCTGAGCTATGACTGTTTGTTCTATGAGCGAGTGAACATCTCTGGATGTAATTTGCTTTTGATCATCTTTATCATTTGAGGTCTAGATCTGTGTTACAAAGAGTGGCCCTGCAAGTAGAACTTATTCTTTAGTTGAAGTTAAAGGTTGATGAATGTGGGCTTGCAGCTGCAGCTTATTCTAATACAGAAGCATATTAGGGCCACGGAGAAGAAAAAAAATACGGACACAATGGAGCAAAAAAAAGTGTATGTCGTTTGACTTTAATCTCGACGTTTATGTCAAGATCAAATTCGACATTTCCACTTTAAACCCGTTTTTTTTCTCACTAGTTTAACTTTGCCATGTCGGAAAATACATCTTAAAAATCAATGTTTAATTTACTAGATTTTCTCAAACCCCATGATAACTAATGTAGCACATTAAATGCTTCATATTAAGTGTTCCCCAACCCAGTTGTTAATTGCTACGTGCTTCTTAAACTAATTTCCTCTTGCACTAAGAGGAACTGCAGGAAGCGATCGCCACACAGAATACATTCAAGTCATGATTTTACTGCTCTCTGAACATTTAGAATGCTAAGATAAATACTTGATATCATTTTCATGATGAAATGCATTGCATTTTATTCCTAAAAAAACATGAAAAAATCATTGCATTTTTTATGCCATTAAAAATTACATTTTTATTAAATCTCAAAAGTTTACTACTCAAAAAAAATTAAAGGAACACTTTTTAATCAGAGTATAGCATCAAGTCAGTGAAACTTCTGGGATATTGATCTGGTCAGTTAAGTAGCAGAGGGGGTTATTAATCAGTTTCAGCTGCTTTGGTGTTATTGAAATTAACAACAGGTGCACTAGAGGGGCAACAATGAGATGACCCCTAAAACAGGAATGGTTTAACAGGTGGAGGCCACTTTCATCTTTCGCTCCTCATCTTTTCTGTTTTTTCACTAGTTTTGCATTTGGCTACGGTCAGTGTCACTGCTGGTAGCATGAGGCGATACCTGGATCCTACATAGGTTACACAGGTAGTCCAACTTCTCCAGGATGGCACATCAATACATGCCATTGCCAGAAGTTTGCTGTGTCTCCCAGCACAGTGTCAGGGGCATGGAGGAGATTCCAGGAGACAGGCAGTTACTCTAGGAGAGCTGGACAGGGCCATAGATGGTCCTTAACCCATCAGCTGGACCAGTATCTGCTTGTTTGGGCAAGGAAGAACAGGATGAGCACTGCCAGTGCCGCACTACAAAGTGACCTCCAGCAGGCCACTGGTGTGAATGTCTCTGACCAACAAAAAGAAACAGAATTCATGAGGGTGGCCTGAGGACTTGACATCTTCTAGTAGGCCCTGTGCTCACTACCTGGCACAATGGAGCTCAATTGGCATTTGCCATAGAATACCAGAATTGGCAGGTCCACCACTGGTGCCGTGTGCTTTTTACAAATGAGAGCAGGTTCACCCTGAGTACATGTGACAGACGTGAAAGGGTCTGGAGAAGCAGTGGAGAATGTTATGCTGTCTGTATCATTGTTCAGCATGACCAGTTTGGTGGTGGGTCAGTGATGGTCTGGGGAGGCATATCCATGGAGGAACGCACAGACCCCTACAGGCTAGACCATGGCATCTTGATTGCCATTAGTTATCAGGATGAAACCTTGGACCCATTGTCAAACCCTATGCTGGTGCAGTGGGTTCTTGGTTCCTCCTGGTGCACGACAATGCCTGGCCTCATGTGGCGAGAGTATGCAGGCAGTTCCTGGAGGATATAGGAATTAATACCATTAATAGAACACCTCTGAGACATTATGTTCTAGTCCATCCGACACCACCAGGTTGCGCCTCAGACGGTCCATGAGCTCAGTGATGCCCTGGCCCAGATCTGAGAGGAGATCCCCCAAGACAACATCTGTCGTCACATTACGAGCATGCCGCGACATTGTCAGGCATGCATATAAGCATGTGGGGGTCATACAAACTACTGAGTACGATTTTGAGTTGCTGCAATGAAATTTCAACGACAATGGACTAGCCTGCCACATCATTTTTTCACATTGATTTTCGGGGTGTCTTTGAATTCAGCCCTTTCTGTAGGTTGATATTTTTTCATTTCCATCAAACAATGTGGTATCCTTTCATTCCTTACCCAGTCCATATCAGTATAGATATCCAGCATGATTTTTTTCCCGTTGAGATCTGATGTGTTTTCAAACTTTGTGTTTCCTTTAATTTTGTTTGAGCTGTTTATAATAATGATACAAATAATAATAATGATGAATAAAATTAATAATATGGAATGAACAATAGTAACACAAATAATAATAACAGTAATAATAATACTAATGATTTCAAAACAATATATAATTCTAAAATTAATCCTTTGTGTGGTAAATCTTAAAGCACAGTCAAAGACACAATCCAACATCACAGCCAGGACAATAATAGCGTGTTACTTTTCGGATTTTCTTTCCAGATTTATCAGTTTTTGAACAGTACACTGCACAGGTGTGAATTGAATTCATTTTTTTTTCTGTTGGAGGTATATAATCAATAAAATGTTTACCAATAAGACACTCTTGATTGATCCATGATGTGCTGGGTCACCTGCGTCTCTTTAGCGGTAGTGTGGACGGTGGATCTGCAGGAGTGATTTGTTCTACAAGCTGGCATGTAAAGTTTGCATTAGATACAGTGTTGCCAGCTTTTTGTTTGTACAGTATAACACGAATGCATTCCAAATGTACTGTTCCTCCAAATGACGAAATATCTTTGTAGTATTTGTTTTGTTGCATCCGCATAATGGGATTGAAAGTCAATTCTTGATCCACATGATTTTCACTGTCTTCATGCTATTTTACTGAACCACAGCACAAGGCTTTATAACCTGCTTGTTGCCTTTTGCCTGTACAGTGACTGTAGCTGCATTATGTACAGTGCTAAGAAGACTAACATCTTTCATGTCCTTCTGTTTCAGTACAAGCACTTTACGTTTTTGCAGTATAAAAATTGTCCATGGTTACACAGTAACCTTGATCCAACAAAGCATCTATCAAAGTCAGCACTGATGACATAGCAACCCGTACTGATTGTATTTCGGATCAAACATTGGCCCTTTCCCTGTGTACAGAACCAACTTCCAAGTGTATCCCATTTTAGATTCACAAAGCTCGTAAAGCTTTATGCCAAATCTTGCTCTTTTTGACACAATGTACTATATCCATGACAGTCTGGCATTATAAGCCATGAGACTTTCATTGATGCTGACATCACGGTCCGGAATGTAAACACTCCAAAATTTTACAACAATTGCCTTTTATATCTCCCAGATTTTCTTCATTTTGGGTGCTGGATGGGTATTCTCATCAAAGTCTTCATTGTTGGTAAAGTGCAGATATTTCATAATTAGTGAAAACCTACACTCAGACACAATTTCTCCAAAGAATGGTAGCACTGACAGCACTTTTACATCCCAAGTGATTCTTGGTTCTAACACTTATGCAAGATGCATCTATACAGTTGCCCAAGTAACACTCGGGACTAAAGCTTTTAGCACGGTTTTCGCAGCCCGAGTAACATTTGGGGCTTACTCTAAGGAGGTTAAAGCATGTATTAAACTTGGGGGCACAGTGGCTTAGTGGTAGTGCCGCTGTCTCGCTGTAAGGGGTACCCAGGTGTACAATCAGTGTAGAGAACTTTTATGGCAGGTGTGACAAGACTCCACAAAAGCTGGATGTATGAATGGGTTTGTGTAAATGTTGGGTTCATGAGCTGGTGGTCAGAGACCCAAACACAGAATTCAGTGCATGTTCTTCTGAACAGGCTTTCTTTATTGCAGGCATGCTGTCTCTATCAAACATACTAAACCTGCAGTTTCTATCCTTTCTTTTTCTTTCTCCACATAACCAATCACCACACAATAAACGTTTTTGTGAAAGTAAAACTAGCCACAAACATAGGACACTGAGTGTTCAGAACTTTAAAGAAAAAAAACTTTGAAAAAATCTTCATTATACATGTTTAATTATGCCATCCATCCAGGGTTGTGCCCATCCCAGCAAGCATCGCGGACGAGGCAGGAACAATTCCTGAACTGTACGCAAGCTTATCGCAGGGTGAATTCGAGCACACACATACACTAAGGTCAATTTAGCATAACAAAACCCTACATCCTACATGCCTTTGAAAGGAAACTGAAGCACACAGAGTAATCCCACCAGAAAAACATGTAAACTCCAGGCAGGGAATATCTGGGACCCCCTTGCTGCAAAGCAGCAGTGCTACCACCATGCCACCCCCACATGTTTAAAACATGCTTTAATTCATCATGAAAATTATATGAAGTATTTATCTTAGCATTCTAAATGTTCAGAGAACTTGAAGTGAATGTATTCTGTTTGGTGATCTCTGCCTGCAGCTCCTCTCAGTGCAAGAGGAAGTCAGTTTAAGAAGCACTTAGCGATTAACAGCTGGGTCAGGGAACACTTAATGTGAAGAATTGTGACATTGTGGGTCCTGCTCCATGCTCCTACCTTTTTTCTGGAAGCACGTCGAACCCAACACCGTCAGTAATATAACCGAATGAGCTGTGAAATGAGGACAAATCACACTGGAGGCAAGGAGATGGTGTAAAAAGTGTACAAGTGCTTTTATTACAAACAAAACCAAAAACAGTGTCCAAATAAATAGTGCAGTGCTTCAAAGTTCCATAAATAAATAGTCCATAAAAAACCACAAGTGATAAGTGGAGGTTAAAATCCAAAATAAATACCTCCTTTTAAATGAGGTTAAAACAATGGGCTATCTTCTCTTTTGTGTTCAGTGCTGCTCGGATAGGCAATGACTTCCAGTGATGGACAGATGGGTAAATATATACATTATAAGATATCCATGTTCATTATATGCAAGGGGTGTCTGATATGAGGTGAGTCTACCTGGGAAGAAAGTGGTTCGACACAGTACTGTTTTAGGAATTTTTGTAGTCTCCTTGAAGGTGAACGT
Source organism: Erpetoichthys calabaricus (assembly GCF_900747795.2). Taxonomy (NCBI): domain Eukaryota; kingdom Metazoa; phylum Chordata; class Cladistia; order Polypteriformes; family Polypteridae; genus Erpetoichthys; species Erpetoichthys calabaricus. The sequence goes on along the minus strand of NC_041397.2, from coordinate 259,738,736 downwards.
ACTTCTCACATTTTGTATGCCCTCTGAAAAAATTCTTCTTAGTCAAACCACTGTACAGTCTCATCAATGTTAGCAACATCTGTGTCAAAAAGCGACCATGCAGCTATTTTTCATCTCAGGAAAGAGAAAGAAGTTAGAAGGCACCAAATCTGTCGAATAAGGAGTGCAAGGTAACAGTTAGTTGCATTCTTATAATGTTTCCACTATATAATGTGTGTGGTGAAGTATTGTCGTAATAAAACAGGAGTCTGAGAGACAATTTTATGAGAGGTTTTTCAGCAGTTCTTCAACTCCTGGATTAGGTTGTAAACCTGGCAGGAATTACAAAGACTGGCCTATTTAAGAATTTCATATAACTGACATTACTCCTTTATAGGTAGGCTCACTTCCCACCTGACACACATCCTAGATATGAAGTAGTATATATAAAATGATTTGAAAACCTATCTTATACATTTCATGCCTTGGAATGCTTTTACCTTTTTTCTTTTTCTTTAGATTTTGTCTCCCCTTCTTGATATGGTGTACCGTAGTGATGAAAAAGAAAAAGCAGTACCTCTCATCTCTCGACTTTTGTATTATGTTTTTCCCTACCTTAAAAACCATTGGTAAGTCACAAAACAGTTGAGGCACTTTAGCATATAAAGCAAGCAAGAGTATGTTTCAGTTTTTGTTTTTTAACTCCTGTTAAGTAAAGGTGCCTGTCTTCTAATGAATATTGATATATGTGTTAATAATAAAAAATTAAAAACCACTCATGAGGTTCAGTGCCTCCTTCTAAAACAAATGTAGAGGAGATGTCATTCTACAGGTGCAGTGAACCCTTTTTTCTAGCTCATGTCCCCAACACCATCCCTTGGCATCTGCCTCCTGTCCATAGTAGCACCGAGTCAGGCACACATTTAACTTCTGAACTGTCCATCTTTTTTCTCTCTTTCCTGTTCTTCCTCAATCTATCCTGCTCAGACTCCTTTTTTCCCCAAGGGTGCAGGTGCCTTAAATACAGATCTCAGAGCTGTAACGAGGAAAACTGAGAAACTGCGCATGTCTGCATGTGAATGCATGCTCTAACCAATTTCTTCAGTACCAGCACAGAACTACACTGTGACGCTACTGCACACACCAACACCTCTCCAAGCCTGAGCACACTGTTTTTAATAAAAACTGCACATCACCACAGACCCCTAAACATGCTTTTTGACATATCACTGAAATAAAAAATCAAAAAAGTTACATTATCAAATGTTATGAATATATAATGAAAGTAGTACAGTGGAACCTTGGTATGCGAGCATAATTTGTTCCGGAAACATGCTCTCAGTCCAAAGCAATCGTACATCAAAGTGAATTTCCCCATAAGAAATAATGGAAACTCAGATGATTCATTCCACAACCCAAAACTATTCATATAAAAATGATTAATACAAAATATAAAGTAAAAATACATAAAACAAATTAACCTGCACTTTACCTTTGTAAAGAATCATGGCTGGTGTGAGTGAGTTTCTAAACTCTTGTGGGATTCCACCCAATGGGATGACACGCGAAAGAGCATCCCAAAGCAATCGCAGTCTCCCAGCGCTGTAGCAGTTCACCGTAAAAGCGAATCTGAAAAGATCGCGGACATACTATAAGCGCCTACCGTTGATGGGTGATACAAGGAAAAGGGGACATTATAAATTCGCAGGGCACAGTACTACTTGGCCACGACCCTGCCTGACTGCTGTTTCTGTGTATAGGAGAGTGGCAGATCCCGCTACAATAAATAACCGCGCTGTTGCTGTTTCAAGTTGGATAAAACTGGTGTTGCTAAAGTACTGAGACTCAGCTTCATGTTTTGGGGTGCAAGACGGGGACTCGCACGTCACAGCACACACACACACACACACAGTCACAATGCTGTAGTAAACAGTATATGCAAGTACGGATGTTGACTATATGAGTGAGGCACACCGACTCAGATGGAGAATATTAGACAATTGCCCACAATCCCGCAGCAAGAGAGAGAACCATCAGCTCAGTAGTGATCACATGACGCTCAGCAGACAAAGCGTATACATACTACTCGTATTGCAAGACCTTGCTCGTTTATCAAGTCAAAATTTATTAAAAATTTTATCTCGTCTTGCAAAACTCTCACAAACCAAATTACTCGAAAACCGAGGTTCCACTGTAATAGCATTGTCTGATGTTTTTACAGAGAAGGTAGTAAAATGTGATGTTGGCTCATTTCTAAAAATTGCAGCTGATTGCTATAAAAAAAAAAGTGTCTCAGTGCTAAAAAATGCTGATTGTTTATAATTATTAATTAAATAATTACTGTATTTATTTTATTAAATGAGTTAATTAAACTATACTTATACAATAGTTTAAAAATTATTTATAAATACTGATTATAATTATTTGTAAATAAATAATTAAAATGTGGCTCATTTCTAAAAAGTTTATATTTTTTACTTCATCAAAGTGCCGCACTTACGGTTTTTTCAGTCTCACTAAGCAATTTCTGTACATGCATAAATGATCAAATGCTTGCTACAATAAACAGAACTGTTGCTGTATACCATTACATGTAACATGTACATGTCAGTTTCTTGTAGACAGACCAGTGGAACATGGTCAGCAAATTTTTAAAATTGTATGTACATTATATGCATACATATAAATGTGTACATATGTGTTTGTGCATGCATGTATACATATATAAATAGATAAAACAGTGCAGTATCTATCTATAATAGATACATTTATAGTACATAGTCAGTATATGTCTTTATCTACCTTTTAGATGTACATAGTGCAGTTTTGAAATACTCTTGCATTATACAATTCAGAAGTTTTTTTTGTTTATCTGTCATTCATCACTAACATCAGTAAGAAGTACAGTTTTTAGGAGATAGCTCAGAAAGTTTATTGCTGTGTCTCACTGCAACAATTAGATTCGTCTATGTGACATTTTTTTAATAGATGCAGCTGTATATGCTTTCAAAAAGTAAAAGTTTTGCCTTTCTTGATACGTAGCTATTTACTGTGCCATTATGTCTGTGTTTACAATTCCCTAGTGCTCACAATATTCTGAGCTTTCGAGCCAGTGCCCAGCTCCTTAGCAGCCTTAGTGGATATGCCTACACAAAGAGAGCCTGGAAGAAGGAGGTCTTTGAACTCTTCGTGGATCCTCAATTCTTCCAAATGGATGCTTCCTGTGTCACACAGTAAGATCTGCATTTTTGAATAATATTTGAATTGTCAAACTGTTTATATATAGGATGAGTCAAAATTATGTTAACATTTGAATGGTGGAAACAATTTATTCACAAAACATACTTCATATATGCAAGATGATTTGCAGGAATGTCTCAACCTGTTCGCCATCATGTTTAACACACAAAAACCAACGAGCAACAGTACCATTTAAAGCCCGGACACACATTTCGCAGGGAATCGATGATACCACAGTCCATATTCTGTCCTTCAGGTCATTGATATCACAAACTTTCCTGCTATACACGTGCTCTTTCACCATACCCCATAACCAGAAATCACAGGGTGTCAAATCAGGGGAGTGTGGAGGCCATGGCAATGGTCCACCATGACCTATCCATGAACCTGGAAAGGTGTGATCGAGATAAAAATAATCCATTAGTGTTAACATAATTTTGACTCACCTTGTATTACTAATAAGCCACTGTGAAGCCACCAGGGCACATAACACCGCCCTAACCCGGACAACTAAGGTAGGATACACCCGGGTTTATTTACAGTTTTTAAAGTGTACAAAACACCAACACCGCAAAACACCAATACACAGTCTCTTCATGCCGCCAGTCCATCTGCAACCACTCCTCCTCAGGCTTTGTCTTCTTCCTCCAGACTCTGGCCATTCAATGGAGTGAGGCGGCTCCTCTTACTCAGGTCCCGGACATGTTCCAGGTGGCTCATCTGTATTACCTGGAATCACTCCCAGGTGCTCTGGAGATTCTCCATGGGGCTCTGCAACTCCCCCTGGCGGCCCCCATGGAACCCAGCAGGGCTTCACTAAACTCCAGCTCCCAACATGCCCTGTGGGAATCCGTGGTTCCACAGCCGCCCAGGAGGACTAGCCTCTAGTGTTCCAGGGGAGGTATAACCTCACCAATACCCTGGTCCTTTCACTCTGTTGGTGTCCCGGACAGGCAGTGGCCGCCCATCACACCACCTTTAGTGAACTTTGTGCACACAATGTAAATTTTCTGCTAAGAAAAATTTGTGTGGTTTTAAAAAGACTTACCTTATGAAAGTGTCTTTAAATTAGTGTAAAATTAAAGAACAAGATTTAGTTTATGTCCTGTAATTTAGAAGTTCAAAAAGTGCCTTAGGCAGGCTATGTACCAGATATCAAAGTGGTGTGATTTTTTGGTTGAGCAAAGCCACATACAATGAATTTTAGCCTTGATATTCTGCAAATGAAATGCTGCAACACATCTAGCACAAACAACAAAGCTCGCTCTTGCATTAACATCGTTTTTTACTGGGTGTACTCCTGGGATTATGCTTATGGAATCAAATGAAGTAGTGGGAGAACTGTAAACGGATGGGGCTAGCTGGTGTTGACATCAAAACAGCTCCTAATGATTATGCTGACTATAGCTTGACATACTGTACAAGTAAGCTAGTTACATAAACTGTCAAAATGAATCATACCTGACACTTTGTACTAAGCTCCATGTCTGTAACAGTCAGCAGCATCTTCACCAATAACACTCGTCCTTCACTTTGATGTGATTTTTGAGTTTCCTCTACAAATCTAAGGTTTTAAAAGTGGACAAGAAGGACAGGGAACACTGCCAGGATCTGAAATATGAGGTGGGAACTTTGAGCAGACTGAGACATGGTTGGACAAGCAGAGGTTGATAAATGTAGAAGGTCATAATAAAAGCACAATACACAGAATCAAAAATAAGCCAGGAGTCAAAATGCAAAAGAATCGAGCTATGCAAGAAGCAAGAAACAAGGAAAACTTTACGAATGAATAATGTGGTTAAAGTTTATTTAAACTTTATTTTTATTAATTTAACTAAATGCACTTGTTGAGTGCCATGTAGTCCTTCAGTTTGCAGTTAATGATGCTGCCAACAGACAGGAGGAGCATATTAGGGAGAGCTGTTGGAGCACAATGATGACATGAAATCATACTTTTCAGTAGTAAGTATTGTTAAAGCTTTCTAGATATTCTTGATTTTGTACCAAAATTTTAAAAATTGTTTTTGGTCAATATCAAGTTTTAAAGACAGAAAATACACTACAGTAGACTTGCCTTCACCATGTTTGACAAGTGGACTGCTGACCGAATGAAAGGCTGTAAAATATTAACTGGTGATCAGTATCCAGGCAGCATGGTGGTGTACTGGTTAGTTTTGTGCGTGATAGTCCTTGAACTTGAGTTTGAGCTGTCATTAATATCAGAATATACTGTAGTTTGCATGTCCTTCCCATGTTGATGTGGTTTTCTTCTGAGAATTCGATTTGTTATGTGCAGTTGGGCTTCTGTAGCACACTAATGTGGGTGACTACATCAGTGACTGTTTCTGCAGGTATGGACTCCAGCTTTCCCATAGCGTAAGGAAACTGGAGACCTTAGTATATGAACACATCTGGAAGCTAAACAATATATTCTAGATATAGCTTATTTTTCTTGTGTGTTTTTTCTAAGGTAACAGCATAAAATATGATCTCTTTCCATACTTGATAAAGTACTTTCCATACTTTCCCCTTCTTGACTTAATAATATTACAAGAGTCTAAAGAAGCAATGTTTGCTTAATGGGAGTAGGTGAAGAATATGAGATAACAGTACAGTACACACCAAATACAAATTCATTGTAAATCAGTGCAACTATCAATGAATACTGAAAGGCTGTTTAAAATGTATGAGAAATTACATGATTTTCTGTTAATGACCTGAATCTATCCTCTGCTGTAGCACACATAAAGCTAAGTAATACAGCTGAACTAGCTGAGGGGATTATCATGCTGATTTTTGATAGGGATGTTTTCATTTACATAAATATAAAAAATGTACTTCAATGTTAATATGTTGCATTTAATTCTATGATAAAGAAGATGCCAGTTTTATCTTTCACAATAAGCAACCTTCTGCTTATTTCTGTCTTTTCAGTTGGAGATCCATCATTGACCACCTCTTGACCCATGAAAAAACAATGTTCAAAGATATTATGAGTGAGTAGATCAATTTTGTTTATATTTGTTTATTGGGCTTTTAAGCCAGTGTAAATTCTTGTTATATAATCATCCATCCATCCATTCTCTTCCGCTTAACCGAGGTCGGGTCGCAGGGGCAGCAGCTTGAGCAGAGATGCCCAGACTTCCCTCTCCCCGGCCATTACTTCCAACTCTTCTGGGGGAATCCCGAGGCGTTCCCAGGCCAGCCGAGAGACATAGTCCCTCCAGCGTGTCCTGGGTCTTCCCCTGGGCCTCCTCCCGGTTAGACGTGCCCGGAACACCTCACCAGGGAGGCATCCAGGAGGCATCCTGATCAGATGCCCGAGCCACCTCATCTGACTCCTCTCGATGCGGAGGAGCAGCGGCTCTACTCTGAGCCCCTCCCGGATGACTGAGCTTCTCACCCTATCTTTAAGAGAAAGCCCAGACACCCTATGGAGGAAACTCATTTCAGCTGCTTATATTCGCAATCTCGTTCTTTGGGTCACTACCCATAGCTCATGACCATAGGTGAGGGTAGGAACATAGATCGACTGGTAAACTGAGAGCTTCGCCTTGCAGCTCAGCTCCTTTTTCACCATGACAGACCGATGCAGAACCCGCATTACTGCGGATGCCGCACTGATCCGCCTGTCGATCTCACGCTCCATTCTTCCCTCACTCGTGAACAAGATCCCGAGATACTTGCTACCAACCCTGAGAGGGCACTCCACCCTTTTCTGGCTGAGGACCATGGTCTCGGATTTGGAGGTGCTGTTTCCCATCCCAGCCGCTTCACACTCAGCTGCGAACCGATCCAGAGAGAGCTGAAGATCACAGCCTGATGAAGCAAACAGGACAACATCATCTGCAAAAAGCAGTGACCCAATCCTGAATCCACCAAACTGGACCCCCTCAACGCCCTGGCTGCACCTAGAAATTCTGTCCATTAAAGTTATGAACAGAATTGGTGACAAAGGGCAGCCCTGGCGAAGTCCAACTCTCACTGGAAACGGGTTCGACTTACTGCCGGCAATGCGGACAAGCTCTGGCACTGATCGTACAGGGACCGAACAGCCCTTATCAGGGGGTCCGGTACCCCATACTCTCGGAGTACCCCCCACAGGATTCCCCGAGGGACACGGTCGAATGCCTTTTCCATGTTCACAAAACACATGTAGACTGGTTGGGCAAACTCCCATGCACCCTCCAGGACCCTGTTAAAGGGGGTGTAGAGCTGGTCCACTGTTCCGCGACCAGGACAAAAACCACACTGTTCCTCCTGAATCCGAGGCTCGACTATCCGACGGACCCTCCAGCAAACAACTATGAAAATTATTCTTTGCAATCATTTATTCAACATAAAATATCAAAAATTCAGCTTTGTGTTGCCGAATAAATAAGTACACTTGGAGCTTCAGTATCTAGTGTTGCCCTCTTTAGCAGAAATACTCATTCTTTTAGGCATTTTTTGTACACTCATGACTCAGTAAACAACATCCCAACTAACAACGTTGCTCTTTAGCAAAGAAGATAAAATAAATTAAATCAAATTGCGTCAAAATAGCACCATAAGCAGAACAGATCTAATGTCTTGTATCCAAATTCAGCATTGCATAAATGGCAACAAAAACAGAGGCATGCCATCACACACTTCTGCTGTGTGCTGGGTTTTCACCACTCACAGCATACAGAACATAGCAATGCAGATGAGGTGCCTTATATCCAAAGTTAGCGCAGTGAGTGACATCAGACACAAAGACAATGCTGTGCCTCCTTAATATACATCAATTTGCATAACAATGAAATTCACTAACAGTGCTCTAGTTGGAAGCATACAGTGCATCCGGAAAGTATTCACAGCACATCACTTTTTCCACATTTTGTTATGTTACAGCCTTATTCCAAAATGGATTAAATTCATTTTTTTCCTCAGAATTCTACACACAACACCCCATAATGACAACGTGAAAAAAGTTTACTTGAGGTTTTTGTAAATTTATTAAAAATAAAAAAAATTGAGAAAGCACATGTACATAAGTATTCACAGTCTTTGCCATGAAGCTCAAAATTGAGCTCAGGTGCATCCTGTTTCCCCTGATCATCCTTTAGATGTTTCTGCAGCTTAATTGGAGTCCACCTGTGGTAAATTCAGTTGATTGGACAGGATTTGGAAAGGCACACACCTGTCTATATAAGGTCCCACAGTTGACAGTTCATGTCAGAGCACAAACCAAGCATGAAGTCAAAGGAATTGTCTGTAGACCTCTAAGACAGGATTGTCTCGAGGCACATATCTAGGGAACGTTACAGAAAAATTTCTGCTGCTTTGAAGGTCCCAATGAGCACAGTGGCCTCCATCATCCGTAAGTGGAAGAAGTTCGAAACCACCTGGACTCTTCCTAGAGCTGGCCGGCCATCTAAACTGAGCGATTGGGGGAGAAGGGCCTTAGTCAGGGAGGTGACCAAGAACCCAATGGTCAGTCTGTCAGAGCTCCAGAGGTCCTCTGTGGAGAGAGGAGAACCTTCCAGAAGGACAACCATCTCTGCAGCAATCCACCAATCAGGCCTGTATGGTAGAGTGGCCAGACGGAAGCCACTCCTTAGTAAAAGGCACATGGCAGCCCGCTTGGAGTTTGCCAAAAGGCACCTGAAGGACTCTCAGACCATGAGAAAGAAAATTCTCTGGTCTGATGAGACAAAGATTGAACTCTTTGGTATGAATGCCAGGCGTCACGTTTGGAGGAAACCAGGCACCACTCATCACCAGGCCAATACCACCCCTACAGTGAAGCATGGTGGTGGCAGCATCATGCTGTGGGGATGTTTTTCAGTGGCAGGGACTGGGAGACTAGTCAGGATAAAGGGAAAGATGACTGCAGCAATGTACAGAGACATCCTGGATGAAAACCTGCTCCAGAGCGCTCTTGACCTCAGACTGGGGCGACGGTTCATCTTTCAGCAGGACAACGATCCTAAGCACACAGCCAAGATGTCAAAGGAGTGGCTTCAGGACAACTCTGTGAGTGTCCTTGAGTGGCCCAGCCAGAGCCCAGACTTGAATCCAATTGAACATCTCTGGAGAGATCTTAAAATGGCTGTGCACCGACGCTTCCCATCCATCCTGATGGAGCTTGAGAGGTGCTGCAAAGAGGAATGGGCGAAACTGGCCAAGGATAGGTGTGCCAAGTGTGGACGAAAAAGGCACACTGAAAAGCAGACAGATAATATTTTCTCAATTCTCTTTATTCATTCGGAGTCGCAGTAAGTAGAGATTCAAAAGAGTATAACTTATTGCCGCAAAGCTCAATTGAACCCTGATCAAAAGCCAGGAGGGGTTTTTTATACTTCAGCATCTCATGATTAATAAGACAGAAAGAACATCCTTATCAAAACAGTAAAGTTAAACAATATGTCTGTTGAGCTAAGCATTATCTGTGTTTTGGAAGCTAAGCACAGGAGAGACGCCTTTGCGTAAACCACATGTACTTTCTGCAGCCTTGTGACCTTGTCCCTGAAACATTCACTCTGAGAAAGGGAAAACAAGAAACAGCTTAGATTTTATTCATGTGGACACTATTTCTCCTGAACCCTGGAATAACATATTTTTGTTAGTTCATAAGCCAAAGCGTCTCTCACTGGCAAGTTACAAAATAGTTATTATAAAGATTCTAGTTTACTAAACACACAAAATACATGGTGCTGAGGAGAACATTCTTCTTCTACATTCCCCCCTTTTTTGAACCAACAAAAATATGGGTTACACAGGAGTAACAAGGGAGAGAGTAGGAGAAGGGGAAGGAGTGGAAGGAAAGGAGGAAGAAATGGGAAGCATGCATTCTTCGTGTAACATATAAGCCTTGGCCACGGAGGCAGTGAAATACTGGGACACAAGATATCTAATTAGGGGGACTACACAGCAGGCCACAAGTAACAGAATGATAAAAGCAACGGCCAGTGAAATAAAAACTGACCTGAGCCATCAGCCCCAGGGTCTAGAAATGCCAGAAGTGGTAGCTAATTCATTTGAAAGGGCAGTTAAACCTGGCAAAGCACGGGTGATTGATACATCGGGAGCCATATTATTAGGGATGCAAGTGCAGCATGCATCACCAAACATAGCACATACACCCCCCTTTTCAGCAAGGAGCATATCTAATGCTAATCGATTTTGCCAAGTCATAAGGGATGTTCTATCAAGCTGTTCATGTATCCCTTCAACAGCCTCTTTAGTAAAATTCAGGAAACGCTGTTGGTTGTAATATAAGTAATTAATCCAATCTACATTTTTATTTATTGTAACTTGGGGGAAAATAGACTCAAATCCGGCAGCAACTTGATCTCGCGCTTGAAATTTATCAGGGACTCCGCGAGGGACATCAATGGAATCAAAGTAAACGCCAGGGCCGTGAAGAGAGAATGTGGAGGGGTCAGCAGAGCGGGGTCGATGACGTCGGGCAGAGCTGGATGACACGCGAGGAGAATTCAAAGGGAGGAGGTGGAATGGCATAACAAGTTGGGTGAATGCACATGTGCCAGTCCAAACAGGGGGAAGAATATCAAGTAATTTTAATGTACTGCACATCCACCAAATATCAGCACGCGGAGTGGACTGTGTCAACAGGAAAAGTGATAATGTAGAATTAAATGAGGTGGAGTTAACCTGGAAAGTCTGGGAACAGAAGGAAGAAGGGATATGACCAACCTTAGTATCTCGGAAGGGGAAACTATAATTACTAGAGAAGCAGGTATAATTGCCTTCATGAGACTGGAACATCGGGGGAGTCATTTGAGGAGTGGGGGGGGGGAAGAGGAGAGAAAGTGTAATGCAGTTAGAGTCTTTTGGTGTGGATGGAGAGGTAAAAAGGGCAAGGAGACAAGGAAGACCAACAGGGTCAGAAATATTAGAAAGAGGGAAAGGGACAGTAGCCAAATGTGGCCTGGCCGTAGCACAGGCGTAGCAATCAGATTGATTTACTTACTTAGCCGAATATAATACCCACTGTAACCAACGATTCTGATCGCCATAGCCAGTTTCAATTGAAAAAGTTGATGAGAGGGTGGAAATATTCATAATCTTAACAGAAGAAAAGTCTGAACCAGAAGTTGGGGAGACAGGTGTGTGTACAGGAGAATGAGAGGTGTTAGTAACAGGATTGTCAATCTTAATTTGAAATCTCCCTAAAGGGTCTGTTCCAGATACATATGCCCCTAATATATAGGTTCCTGAGTCATGTAAAGAGGAGTTCTTCAAAATGATGATCAAGGGGTTACAATGGTTGTCAACACATTTATGAGAAGCATGTCATTTTATGATAGAAAATCGATTTTTCAAACCGTGTTTTTGGGCCTCAAAAGGTTGAGAACCCCAGTCCTCAGTTCCAGTGTTAGCAAAAACCCATTGCCAGGTGTCACAGTTACTCCCCCAATAATACTTCGAAACAGTCATACACACGTATTTGTCAGACCAGGTCCACTGGGCTTGTCGACCAGTCCCACAGTTGATAATAGAGCAGAAATCAACCTGCACTGATGTGGTGATTCCTAACGGGAAAGTCAAGGTGACCAGGGCAGTAGACAAGAGAAAAGAAAGCATAGTAGCACAGCAATCAAGGGTGCCATCTCTTGCAATGTGAGGAGTGAATCCAGGCGGGCAATCCTTCCATTTTCACTGCATGTGGTGTGGACAGAAGAACTTGGAACGGTCCTCTCCACCTCGGCTGATGCCAATGTTTCCTCCAAGTGTCACGGACGAGGATCCAAGTGCCTAAGGGAATCGGCGTGTCTTTAGATGGAAGACTAGTCCTCCAGGCCTGGTTAACCTGCTCGTGGACTTCTTTCAGAGAAGCTCGGAGACCTGTAAGACAAGAGAGAAGATCATTGTCCACAGTATGCAGGTTAACATTTCCCATTACCATGCCCACAGGCATGGTTCGTCCAGTCAGAATTTCAAACGGCGACAGTCCTAATTGCCGGTGTGTTCTTGCCCTCAATCTCATTAAGGCCAGAGGCAAAGTGTCCGGCCAGGATAAATTTGTCTGCTCACAGATTTTTGCTAATTTAGATTTTAGGGTGCCATTATCAGTTTGCAATTTCTGTGGTATGCCCCATCTAGGAATAATTTCTTTGATTAAAGCTTTGGCTACAGTTTTAGCATCAGCGTGTTTAGAAAGAAAAAGTTCTACCCATCGGGAGAACACATCAACAATTACTAGACAATAACGGTAACCTTTAGACGGAGTTAGTTCAATGAAATCCATTTGGAGGTGTTCAGACGGACCCATTGGATTAGGTGTAACGGCGGAACTTACCTGGACTTACCTGGGTGCCCTTTCTTACATTAGACTTTTGACATAATGCACAGCATCTGCAGAACTGCTCTGCATATGTAGAAAAGCCTGCAGCTTCCCAGTGTTTTTCAACATCCTGAATCATGGCGTCCCTTCCAGCATGGTCTAGACCATGAGCGATTTTTGCCATACCTGGGAAAGAAGCCTTTGGGAGGAAAGGTTTGTTAGTTTGCCTATGGGTCCAGACTCCATCAGAGAGGGACCCTTCTTTGGACCATTTTTTTTTTCTCTGTCCGTGGCTGCACTCTGTAAAGAAACAAGTTGATTATCGGGGTCCTGGTTATTTCTCTGTTGGAATAAAGAAATTGGTGTGTTATTATATGCAGCCTGTTTAGCAAAGTGATCAGCTAATTCGTTTCCTTTGCTGACAGGATCTTGTTTTCCTGTGTGAGCTTGACATTTAACGATCGCTAACTTTGATGGTTTAGTTATAGCTTCTAAGAGGGATTCAATCAGTTTTTGATGTTGGATCGGTTTGCCTGCGCTGGTCTTAAATCCTCTTAATTTCCATAAGGCTCCATGATCATGGCAGACTCCAAAAGCATATCTGGAATCCGTATAAATTGTTATTTTCCCTTCGGACAACTGACATGCTCGGGTGATAGCTATCAATTCAGCTGCCTGCGCGCTTAAATTTGATGAAATTCGGTTTGCTTCCAGCAGGTGGCCACCTTTCACTACTGCATAGCTGGTTGAGGGTGTTCCATTTTCCAATCGCAAAGAACATCCGTCCACAAAAATTAATTCTCCATTATCTAACGGTGTTTCGTGTAGGTCTGGTCTAGGCTTTACAACTTTAGCTATTTCATCATGACAGTCATATGGCTCTCCGTCTTCTTCAGTTGGAAGAAGAGTGGCTGGATTTAAGGTAGAGCATCTTTCAACAGTGACATTGGACAAAGTATAGAGTACATTTTGATAGTGTATTGCTCTTGCATTTGTGAGATGTGAGATTTTAGCCTGTACTAAAATAAAATGAACGGCGTGAGGTACCTTTACTGTTAGGGGGCTCATGAGCAATTTGTTTGTCTGTATGTGGTTGCGTTAAAACTGCATTCATTAATCCCCCCTTTTTCGTCCACGAACAGAGTGAATGGACGAGAATATAGTCAGTGAGAGTAATGCATTTTTTTTTTTTTTTTTTTAAATATTTGTTTATTTTTTTTAATCACATAGAGCCTTGTCAGCCTGCTATACCACTGCATGCAGCCAGATGGCAGTGTTAGCTAGATTTTGTAAAGGCTGTGCTCCTCCTGAAAAACTTACAAGCAAACAACTTCTCAGGCCGCAAGCTGGTACTACTTTTAAATTAGGAATTCATCTTACCGTGGTGCCATACATGCTAGCCTCCAGATCATGGAAAAGTCTGAGGCGGGACCGGGTCAGCGACAACAAGGAAACACTAATTTCCGTGGCGACCCAAATTCCAGCTGCAAACAAAGATAATCCATTTCGGGAAACACACAGCACAACTCCACAACAAGAAAACATTCCCATCAAAAGCTATGCAGCCACAGAGAAATATGCTGACTTAACCTGTTGTTTTGTGACCGGTCTTGGAAGGTTTTGAATGATGGTTAAACGGCCGCTAGAGAGAGCTCTTGTATCGCAAGAAATGTCATGACCTAAATATTTAACGATAGCTTGAAGTAACTGCAGTTTTTTCTTTTTTCTCTTTTCTTTTTTTTTTTTTCGACACTTTGTTATGGCCATTTTCACCTAAAAAGAATAGCAATTTTCTGAGTATCATGTGCACTTGTTGTTTATTTATTTTTCTTTTCTTTTTTCTTATCTACATACTGTATCAATTTATTATCTTTTTCCGGCCAAAACCATAAACACAAGGGGCTTCAGTATATCCCTGAGGCATGACGGTCCAGGTCCATCGGCGGTTTTGAAAGGTAAAAGCAAACCAGGATTGAGAATCAGGGTGCACGGGAATGGAAAAGAAAGCGTTAGCAAGGTCAATAACAGAGAAGTACCGGGCGGATGGGGGCATCATGGAAAGAATAGTGGAAGGATTAGGAACAATAGGTGTTCTAGGAAAAAACCGCAGAGTTAACTTGTCATAGGTCTGGAACAAAACGCCAGGACCCGTCAGCCTTTTTTACAGGAAAAAATGGGGGAGTTGACTGGAAAGTATGTAATTGGAATAATCGCTCCTCGCCTCACGAGATCAGAATGTACAGCGGCGATGCCAGCCTCTGCCTCTGGAGACAGAGGATCCTGGACACGGTACGGGCGGAAGGAAGATTTTGAGAAAATCACCAGTGGCTCAGTGTGCTATCCTTCCATAATCATGTTTCCCGTTGGGACCACAGTGCTAAGGAAACATGGGGAACCAAATCTCCTAAATAGAAAACGCTTTGTGAATATGTGAGGTGCACTGAAGCAACTGCTTTAGTAGACAACAAAAATACATGGAATGTGCAAAGTTTCAGGGCATGTGCTGGAGGAAAGAAAAGATTCTAACCAAGGTGTGTCCACTTCAGTAGGGAAATACTGGGCAGTACAAGGCAGGGTGTCCGGGACTTGTAAGAGAGGAAAATAGGCATGAGGGGAAAGAATGAAGGGCTTTCAAGAGGAAGGTGTGCGGGGAGATGTTCAGGGTCCAGGCTGTAAAAGAGGGCTTGGGGTGTGAAGTGTGGCACAGGAGCTTAGGAATGGAGCAGCAAAAATCCTTGTTCAGTTACAGAAATTGAGACTGACAATTAAGTCATAAGATCCCATCCCAGCAGTTTCACAGGGCACAAATGATTTAACAGAAAGCAACGAGTCAATAATGAAACTGTTAATGCTGAGCTGTAATTGCACATAACCTCCTTCAGCGCATGGCTCCTGTGTCCATTTCAAAGGCAGTTTCTTTGCCATTAAAGTCAATAAAAGATCAGTTTCAGCATGACGAGTAAGCAGAGGAAACTGGAAAAGTGGCTGGGGTCCCTGATAATTCTTAGGACCAAGGAATGTCATTAGGCTCAGGGAGAGGGGGTGACGGAGGCGCTTGTGTGGGCAGTTGCGTCTGAAATGTCCAAGTTCACCGCAGCAGCGGCAGGCATATGACGCTGGCGTCTGCTCCGAAGGGTTAGGCATCTGAGCAAAAGGATTATTAGGGTTTGATAAATGGAACCCGCGTCCTCTTCTGTGCCCTCGACCTCCAAAGAATTTTCCGCGTCCTCTCCCCCTAGCCAGGTCAGTTCTTCCAGTAAAGTAATTTATTTGTGTAGCCAAAAGTTTGGTCTGTGTCTCTGACTCTTTTAATTTAGTCTGTCTGTCAGCATGCTCTGCATGACGCTTGTCTTCCTCGAACGTTGCGGCCTTTTTGCAGGACGTGCAGACTTTGCTTTGAATGTCACTTCTCAGTCCCGAGATGAAAGGAGGCACTGCAGCACGAGTTCTATCGTTTGTATTGTCTAGCCCAGAGTGATTAGCCATCAGATCTTGCAATCGGTGAGCCGGCTGAAATTAGTGACCAGTTTGTGCCCTTTTTATATTTTTCTGCCAGGGCTCCTTTCAAAGGCTCTCACTGGGCGAGGAAAGGACCTTCATTCCAACACCAAGGGACACCGTTATGATCACCGTGATTTACAGTTGCCCATGTGGTGCTCAGCTGTCGACGGAGCACCTGTGTCCACTCTGCAGCATTTGTTTTATACATGTTATCCAGCTGCTGTAACAGCTCCACAAATTGCAGTCCACGGACTGCTCGTGCGCTGGGAGACTCTTTTAATTTCTGCCATTACAATCCAGTAGCACCTTGTGAATGATCTGAATTATCTTCCTCAGGGTCAAAATGTGAGGAAGGGTCATAATAATATTGTTGATCGTAAAAACCTGCTCCAGACGGTTCGTCTGTTAACAGGGGTGTTGTTGGAGGAGAGGGTGCAGGAGGTGGAAGCGGGGGAGTTTTGGTAAGGAGGGGGTGGACAGATTACGGGGTATAGGGGGTCTTTCTTTTCGGTCTGCTTTCTTTTACTTTCAGGCTTGGGCGCTGTCTCTATCTTCACTTTCTGCAACGCTAGCAATAATTCTTCCTTGTCTTTTTTGTGTTTTGACTTCAGCAGCCAGCAGGTTGTTACGCCTCTGCTTATTCCACTTCTTACATGCCTTTTAAAATCCAACCCAGTCTGCTTCTTTATTAACTGTTTAGGGGACCCGCCTTTAAATTCCGACGGTGTACTAGGAGCCTGGTGATTCTCTGAAAATAATCCTTCTAACATTAGGTTTTGAGGACCCTGGGGGACCTGTTTGACTGGCTTGCTATTTATTTCCCATAGTAAGCGGCAGGCCTTCAACAGAGAGCAACTCAATCCCCGATTATTTCTCGTTCCACTTGTCGTCCCCGGAAATCAACCAGTCGACAAGTGGAAAACACAACCTCCTCTCTTCCAATATTTCACACGTAATCTAACTGCCCCTTTCACCCCTATTCCTCTTAATATAGTGTGAGCTGCGAAGCTAATCCTACCCCCAAAAAGATACAGACGCCCCTGGAAAAAGCCCTAGGAAACTTAAACAGTCTACCTTCACATTTCTCCTTTTCCTTCTGGCCGGCTCTGTCGCGTAATCTGCCTCCCGCGCGCTACTCCCGCCTTGTCAAAAAGCTTGTGCCGACTTCTCTCTGTGGTTATAAATTGATTTTCTGCTTCTCTCTCTCTCTCTCTGACTTCTGGTGCTCCTGGCATGTATTCCTCCGAAGAAGAAGAAATCCTTGGTTGCTTTTAAATGACAAGCGGAGGTGTAAACTCTTTCAAGGAGCATGTTTGAAACAGTTTTAAAACATAAATGTTTGTTTGCAGTGTTTGAATAAAAATTCGAGTTTCTTCAACTTCCACTGGTCTTCTGTGCAATCTTGTAACCCAAGCATGACAAGTGGTACCAGGAGTGGTTGCACAGATGGATGCTTTAGCACAAGCGGAAGCCGAATACCTTTTCCAAGTCACCCAGAATGTTCCTATCCCATATGATTCAGATGATAATTTGCATTCCGAACGTCCTACGTCTAGTCTCCGGCCTCCGTCTGTCAGACGAAGAGACGCCAACAATATATTCAGCCTCGTGGAGCCTCTCCAATCCCTCAACAGTATGTTCTGCCTCCACCAGCACCTGCGCAAGTTACTAGACGTGTGCTTCCTCTCCCTCCACTTCCGGACAATGCTAAGAATGTCCTGTCGAAGATGGGCCCATCTGATGACCCAGAGCTATTTCTTTTGGCTTTTGAACAAGTGGCGACTGTGTTAGGATGGGACAAACGTCATTGGGCTGTTATCGTCACCCAGTTTTTGTCTGGTGATGCACTACTTTCATTACGAAATATACCTACCGACAAATTTGACGATTATGATTTTTTGAAAGATCAGCTTGTCTTGAAGAAAGCCATGACGTTTTTGTCAAAAGGTTTTGCACTTTACAACTGGAGGTTGGATATGGACAGATCTGTTCGTGCTCAGATACAAGATTTGATTCTTAAAGTGCAATGCTGGTTTGAGGGAGATAAAGTTGAACGCATCGTTGAAAAAGTTGTTATGAACGTACTGCTGTTTGGAATACCTGCACCCATCCGAAATGAATTTCTTCGTCACAATCTTGAATCTCTAGATATTATTTCACAACGTCTAGAAGGCTCCCAGACTGCTTTCAAAACAAGCGGTAGCTTCGGTACTCAGTATCCTGTGTTAAAACCTATAAGGGAACGCCCAGAGAATCCTCGTCAACTTGATCGTGTACCTCGTCATCCTTCAACAACTGATCTTCAGATGTCGTCGGCTAGACCACCAGGAAATGCAGTTGTTGCTACCACAAATGAGATGCCTGCTACCGGAGACAGAGGTCGTGGATGTTGTCGATTCGGTGCCGGCGAGCGAAGATGTTTCCGGTGTGACCAGCCTGGTCATTTAGTGAGAGATTGTCGTCTGTCTCCAGCCCGTTCAATGGAAATTGGCGTGGCAGAGGTTTGTTGCTCGAATATCCCAGATCCGTCGAAAAACAAAGATGGCTTATTTTTCACTATAAAGTTCGGGGGCCGACAGGTGACGGCGTTTTTGGACTCAGGCAATGACCTTTGTGTTGTCAGACGCGACTGTCTTGACGACAGTTACCATAGTAATACCGAGACTGTTAACATACGCTGTGTACATGGAGATGTTAAGAACTATGAGACATTATTTCTTCCTGTAACTTATAAGAGTCGTCACTTTAAAGTGTGGTCTGCTATTTCTGATTCATCCCCTTGGCCTTTGCTGATAGGCAGAAGGAATGCTCTTTTTCCTATATTGATGGCTGAACGACAGTCACTAATCGACTCACCTGTTAAACCCATTCGGGGGGAGGGAGACGGGAAACTGGTGGCAGTAGGGAACAATTTAGGTCCCAATTTAGATATTGAACCAGATCTCTCTAGTGAGTCGGAGGAAAACTCCCTGGAGAATTTCTCAAATTGTCAAGACCAAGACCCTTGCACGTCCTCTCAAATAGTAAATGTCTCAGAACCCAAACCGAGTTCTAGCGAGCAGCAGGATTTTGTGAGCTTGCAACGTGCTGATAGCTCGCTGGAGTATGCATTTAATCAGGCTTACACTGCCAGTGATTCCTATTACCAAGACCGATATAACGGGAGCCTAAAAACACCACACTTTCTGGTGAAAGATGGTTGTATTTTCAGAATGATTTCGGACCATCTATTGGAAGACTTTATTGAGCAATTAGTAGTACCTGAAGCACATAGGGAAATTCTTTTACAGCTGGCTCACTCTCATATCTTGGGAGGACACCTGAGGTCTGATAAAACAAGAGAGTGATTATCGAAACGATTTTATTGGCTAAATATGGGAAAAGATGTTGAACGGTTCTGCACTTCATGCCCTGACTGCCAAATCGTCTCTGCTCATAAGCCTCCTAGGGCTCCCCTTTGCCCTATGCCTATTTTGGATGTCCCCTTTCAGAGGGTGGGTTTAGATATTGTAGGACCTTTGCCGAAAACTAAAAATGGTTTCCAGTATTTGCTGGTGTTAGTTGATTATGCAACGCGATATCCAGAAGTAACTGCTTTGAAAAAGGCAAACTCATCGTCTGTAGCCAAGGCTCTCTCTGTGATGTTTACCCGTATTGGCATTCCTAAGGAAATTTTAACTGATCAAGGCACACCTTTCACTTCTCGTGTGATGAAACAATTATGTAAACGGTTCGCTATTAAGAAATTGTGCACCACCGTTTACCATCCACAAACTAATGGCTTGACTGAACGGTTTAACAAAACCTTAAAACAGATAATCAGAAGAGTTGCTCATAATGATCCCACAACTTGGGACACTGTCCTGCCTTTTGTTTTGTTCGCTGTTCGAGAATCGCCGCAGGCATCCACTGGTTTGAGTCCTTTCGAGCTGTTGTTTGGCAGACGCCCAAGAGGCATCCTAGATGTTGTTCGAGAGGAATGGATAGGTCATGAAACAACCTCTCTTGGGGAAGGTTTTACAGAGCGAATAGTTTCCTTACAAGAAAGAATTTCCAGACTTTCTTCTATTGCTGTAGAGCATCAACAACGAGAACAAGAAACAAAAAAACGTCTATACGATAGACGCAGTCAGCTTCGTGAATTCAAACCAGGCGATCGTGTTTTAGTATTAATACCGTCAGACCCACATAAATTCCTAGCTAAATGGCAAGGCCCAGCAGTTATCGAAGAGCGTATGGGACCAGTAAATTACAAGGTTAGAATTCCTGGTCGACGAAAACCATTTCAAATTTTGCACATTAATCTCTTAAAGAAATGGCACGACAGACAACAGGTTCACAATACCTTGACTGCTGTTTCTCAGACTGATGTTGTCATTGGCAACGATTTGACTGACCCACAAAAGACAGAATTATTAAACTTAATAGAACAGAACACTGATGTTTTTTCGGACTTACCAGGCGTCACTAATTTAGCAGAACATAAAATCACAACTGATGCCGGTGTTCGGGTGCAGATGCGTCCATTTCGAATTCCAGAAGCACGAAGGAACATTGTGCGCGAAGAAGTCAAGAAGATGCTGGAACTAGGTGTGATTCGTGAAAGCAAAAGTGACTGGTGCTCTCCAGTCGTGTTAGTCCCCAAGCCGGACGGTTCGGTTCGTTTTTGCATTGATTTTAGGCGCTTGAATAAGGTGTCTAAATTCGATGCTTACCCAATGCCCCGGGTGGACGAGCTCTTGGAAAAACTGGGTCAGGCGACCTATATTTCCACACTAGACCTCACAAAAGGTTATTGGCAGGTGCCTCTTGAGGCTAATAGTTGTGAGAAAACAGCATTTACGACTCCTGATGGACTTTATGAATTTACAAGACTCCCGTTTGGTCTTCATGGAGCCCCTTTAACTTTTCAGCGAATGATGGATCAAAGACTACGCCCACATTCTGAATATTCTGGGGCGTATCTTGATGATGTGGTTATTTTCAGCAATGATTGGCATTCACATTTACAACGCCTACAAGCTGTACTTGATAGCCTGAAACAAGCTGGATTAACTGCTAACCCTAAGAAATGTAAACTAGGTATGTCTGAGACTCATTATCTAGGTTACTCGATGGGCAGGGGTTTACTTCATCCACAACTAAGGAAAATAGAGGAGGTGCTTGCTTACCCACATCCTAAAACGCAAAAACAGGTGCGCGCTTTCCTGGGACTAGCTGGTTACTATAGAAGATTCATCCCTGAATTTGCAAATAGAGCTGCTCCTCTTTCAGAGCTTACTAAAGGAAGAAAAAACCGACCTATTATATGGACAGAACTTTGCAAACGTTCCTTTTCAGATTTAAAAAAAGCCTTGTCATCTTATCCAGTGCTACGAAATCCTGATTTCTCTAAAGATTTTATTCTACAAACAGACGCTAGTGCATTCGGAGTAGGAGCGGTCCTTTCCCAGGTATTTGAGGGTGAAGAACACCCTATCACGTACTTGAGTAGGAAATTACTCCCAAGAGAACGCAATTATTCAACTATTGAGAAAGAATGTTTAGCAATTAAATGGGCTATAGAAGCACTACACTATTACTTATGGGGACGGAAGTTCACATTAGTAACTGATCATGCTCCACTTCAATGGTTATACCGTCAAAAAGATACAAACTCCCATCTTATGAGATGGTTTTTGGGATTACAACCTTACAGTTTTGAAGTCAGACACCGACCTGGGTCTGAACACATAAATGCTGACGTGCTGTCACGTCTCTTTGAACCGGGTCTGGAGAATCGCTTGATTCACGGAAACGTGAATAAAGCTGAGGGAGGGAGGGGGGAAAAAGCCCTAGGAAACTTAAACAGTCTAACCTTCACATTTCTCCTTTTCCTTCTGGCCGGCTCTGTCGCGTAATCTGCCTCCCGCGCGCTACTCCGCCTTGTCAAAAAGCTTGTGCCGACTTCTCTCTGTGGTTATAAATTGATTTTCTGCTTCTCTCTCTCTCTCTGACTTCTGGTATTCCTGGCATGTATTCCTCCGAAGAAGAAGAAATCCTTGGTTGCTTTTAAATGACAAGCGGAGGTGTAAACTCTTTCAAGGAGCATGTTTGAAACAGTTTTAAAAGATAAATGTTTGTTTGCAGTGTTTGAATAAAAATTCGAGTTTCTTCAACTTCCACTGGTCTTCTGTGCAATCTTGTAACCCAAGCGTGACAATAGGAACGTGCCACTCGGTCCTTTCTACTCGAATTCCTAAGGGGTGACTTACTAGCATTCACACTGTGCCGTCACTCTCTATGAATCCCTAAAACCCTTCTAGGTCTATACGGTATGATTCTCTATTCTTTCAGCATGCTTTTATTTTTTATTCTCTTTTATTTTTTTTTCTCTTTTCCCCGTATACTTCTATTTCTTCCAGCACACCAGTCAAACCAACGGGAATCCCCCGAATCTACTCACCACGACTCCTTCTGCCTGCCTGGAAAAATCCCATCCAGTTGCTTTTCGTTTCGGTCAGGAGGAGGTCAGCGACTCCCCACACAGGAAAACGCCCGAGGTTGGCCAGTCCTAACTTTTACCGGAGCTGGTCCTCGATCCGCGGAAATCGGTCCACTTGGACAAACCCGCCCAGGGAGTCGTCTGCCCGTCTCCTGCCCCACGTTGGGCGCCAAAAACTGTGGACAAAAAAGGCACACTGAAAAGCAGACAGATAATATTTTCTCAATTCTCTTTATTTATTCATTCGGAGTCGCAGTAAGTAGAGATTCAAAAGAGTATAACTTATTGCCGCAAAGCTCAATTGAACCCTGATCAAAAGCCAGGAGGGGTTTTTTATACTTCAGCATCTCATGATTAATAAGACAGAAAGAACATCCTTATCAAAACAGTAAAGTTAAACAATATGTCTGTTGAGCTAAGCATTATCTGTGTTTTGGAAGCTAAGCACAGGAGAGACGCCTTTGCATAAACCACATGTACTTTCTGCAGCCTTGTGACCTTGTCCCTGAAACATTCACTCTGAGAAAGGGAAAACAAGAAACAGCTTAGATTTTATTCATGTGGACACTATTTCTCCTGAACCCTGGAATAACATATTTTTGTTAGTTCATAAGCCAAAGCGTCTCTCACTGGCAAGTTACAAAATAGTTATTATAAAGATTCTAATTTACTAAACACACAAAATACATGGTGCTGAGGAGAACATTCTTCTTCTACACAAGCTTGTGGCATCATATTCAAAAAGACTTGAGGCTGTAATTGTTGCCAAAGGTGCATCGACAAAGTATTGAGCAAAGGCTGTGAATACTTATGTATATGTGATTTCTCAGTTTTTAAATTTTTAATAAATTTGCAAAACCCTCAAGTAAACTGTTTTCACGTTGTCATTATGGGGTGTTGTGTGTAGAATTCTGAGGAAAAAAATGAATTTAATCCTTTTTGGAATAAGGCTGTAACATAACAAAATGTGGAAAAAGTGATGTGCTGTGAATACTTTCCAGATGCACTGTATGCCTTTATTAAGGGAGACACAACTATAAGTGTCTATCAGTCTCCTACATTGACTTGAAGAAATTTTTGCCCACAGCTCCTTACGGAACTCCTTCAGCTGAATATAAAAACTGCTTCAGCTGGTTAATTTTGCAAATGATATCAAACTAGGTGGAATGGCAGATAATGTAGAATCTTCTGGATCATTGCAGGGGGATTTCAGTAAAGGTTTGGACATATTTGTGACAGCTGAAATATATTGTAAGTAAAGGTAAAGTATTACACATAGGAAGTAAAATTCTTTTATTTGAATGCGCAGTGGGAGGTTTCAAACTTGAAAGTATCCTTTATGAGAAGGGCCTAGAGTAGTGAACTTGTCACTGTCTATATCTACACATTGTATAGAAGCAATCAAGAAGGCTAATAGGATGTTATTGTATACATCACAATGTGTAGAGCACAAGTCACAGGAGGTTAAGCTTAAGTTATGTAACGCCCTAAT
This sequence comes from Erpetoichthys calabaricus, assembly GCF_900747795.2. Lineage (NCBI taxonomy): Eukaryota > Metazoa > Chordata > Cladistia > Polypteriformes > Polypteridae > Erpetoichthys > Erpetoichthys calabaricus. The sequence goes on along the minus strand of NC_041397.2, from coordinate 259,714,766 downwards.
GAGGCCTCATTGGGAGTAGCATTGCTTTGCTGTGGTAGGGTCCTATGGTGAACCTGTTTTCCCTTTTAGAATCAATTTTACGTAGCTCTTAATAGAATGTCTTAAATCCCATCTATGGTCTTTGTATGTTTACTGTTACCAGCCTGGTCACTATACGATTGACTGCTATTGTTCTTAAATACTTCTCCCTCTCTTTAACATTTATAACCCTGAGTAATTAGATAGAGTACCAGAATTGGCAAGAGAGAAAGTTACTTTTTATTCATAGATCAATTTAAGGTTTCCAATTGTGCCCAAAACATAAGCAGAGTAAAAATATTGTCAAAATAATACAACCTAAATAATAAGTTATTTATTTTAGTACTTGGTGTACCAGTTGGCTATCTGTCTTAGTATGTTGATTTGTCTTTGCCCAGTATGGTTCAGCATGCCTCTGGAATGGAATGGCCTTAACACACCTCTTGGACAAGTGGGGGTCTGTGTAAGTCCTTTCATCTTGGCCACCAGCTTACATGTCATCCCTGATCTTTCATTTTGGCACCATGAATTCCCCTAGATTGTCTTCCTGGAAGGGAGTAGGATTTTCATTCTTCTAAAATGTGTCCTCCTTCCAGGAGCTCATTAATTTTACAACCAGGTTGATACAAATTACATAGCCCAGAGTAGCAGTTAACAAAAGTACTTATATGATGTAGCAGGATCATAAATGTTCTTGAAGAACAACTGGCTTATCCAGCTTCCCTTCCAGGTTAAAACTTTTAAAATTGCACATTGTTAGACATTAATTAATAAATAAAAGTAATATCAACCTGTATGCTAGATATCTCTCTGCGTTACAACTGTGTACAATAATGACAACACTATGTCCAGAGCAGAGCACCTAGGCTGACTTTGGACTAAGGTATATTATATGAGCTGTGAAGAAAGATAAAAGAAGTTGAACCTTTTCAGTTTGAGCAAATGGAGATTAAGGTGTGACAGTTTTTAAAATTTTGAAAATTAATTAGTAAGGTTAGCAGTTATTCAACAAGGAGACAGTTACAGAGAATGAAACTTGTTAAGGGTAGCAATTGCAAAAAAGTTATATGTTTTTCTTAAGACAGAGAACAATAGACATGTGGAATAAGTTACCAAGTAGTGTGGTAGAGTCATAGAGAGTAGTACTTTAGGGTCTTTCAAAACACATCTCAATGTTATTTTGGAAAAGTAGGTGAATAGGATACTCTAATGTTAAAACTGGCCACCTAACTGTTTTAGGGCATCCTGCAATATTTGTACATTACATGTTTGAGCTTGCAGCTGCAGTACAACATTATAATTGTCTGGTGCTGGGACTGTCACCTTTTACTGTATTTCCAGAGATCTCAACCACGCTGATGATTTATTCCTTTAGCAAACAGCATTCCTCCTCAAGGCAGGAATTGCACCAAATGCCAGAGGAGCATTCTAAACACATGAAGTGTACTGAGCCACTGATCAACACTCATAAAGGAACACTAGGCTGAAGTAGTAAGACTTTAGTCTGGATTGAAATGGTGAGAATGATGAAACAGCTCTTACTATAAACATAAAAAAGTAAAAATGTGTTTAAAGATTTAAACAGTGCAGAATGCATGAATGAAAAGGGGTATTTGGCCTTGAAAGCAAGCAAAATGATTCCTCTTCAAACCTGCATAAGTCAGTTCTGACAGGTGAAGCTGAGCCCTCATGTCTTCACAAAGTATTCTTTATCAGGGTTTTAGAAAACTTCTTGTTATTCAAGTAAACCCTCACAATTAGTTTGTATAATTACCATTTATCATCAACCAGGGTCAATAAGAATCCTGTAACTACTTAATTCCGATTATCCATTGTCATTCTTTCTTCACCAGGAGAGAGTTTATGATTTTCCATTAGGTCAGCAATATCACAGTTTTATTGTTTGTTTATTAACTTTTCTGCTTTTAAGCTTGTTAACTTTAATCATTTTATATGTGTAACATATCTTAAAATCATTTTCCTCCATGGCAACTAATTTAAATGTGCTTTCTTGTATAACATTATTAAAGTTCTGAGAAACAGTGCACAGGTTAGATAAAGTCATTTAATTATCTTCTTCATTGTCTTGAGAAATGCAAGTGTACACAAATGATTTATTGTCTTAATCCACATTTATATTCTAATAGTAGGATATCAAGGTCAGCGCAGTAGTTAACGCTGATGGCTCAAACCTCGATGTGACTGGGTTCAATTCCACGTCACTATCTGTATGGAGTCTGCATGCTCTCTCCAGATTTTCTCCCACATCTCAAAGTTATTATATGTGGTTAACTGAAAACTTTAAATCAGTCCAATATGAGTTCTGAAAACATAAAAATAAGTTTGACAGACAAGACAAAACTGTTCATTCCATCAAATCAGAGTGGTTAGTACAAGCTAGGTCATCCCAGAATTTCATCCAGCATATTTTTAAATGTTGTTAAGATTTCTGTAGAGATGCTCCGATCAATTGGCCACCGATCCAAACAGGCCAATTTTCACACAAAAAAAAAGACTCAAATTCTGTAACCCCGTCTTTAACAATGTACACAAGTAGCACCTTACCATTTCAGAGATACTTTGGTTTATGCATCAATCACAAAACTAGGGTGACTCCTGACATTCTGTTTACTAATAAAGAGATCATTAAAAATAGGTATACAGATAGGAAAATGCTAATTTTCCAAGACCACAAACTACATTCTTGTAGATGTATTTATGCAACAGAGTGTATGCATTGCAGCTTAATAAACTGTATATTAGCAAAAACAAAAACTCATTAAAAGTGTGATTTAAACATCTGTATCATTTATTCATAAGCAAAATGATAAAATAAACCTATGTAAGCATTTTATACAATCTGGTCACAATGTGTTAATAAAAAATGGACTCAGACTGGAATACTTAGTTTGTAATTTTCTTTCCTGTTTTTCTTTTCATTTGGGGCTATGACTCTACTTTAGACAAAGACACAAAAAATATATAACAGAAATTGAAACATTCTAGGGCCTGATGAGCCAGAGCCAGCTGTCTCACAAACAATAGAATTCCCATGCCTAGTGATTTGGTATCAGCTGCAGTGACATTTTTTTTTGGTATTTGGCACACTTTATTTATAATAAAATTTATAGTTCAGTGCTAATTCCTAATTCTTCCTCATTTCAGTGTCTTGCTAGCCTAGTTTTTATTGTGTGTATTTAACAATAATTGCAGTTGATGCTTATTTAAGGTAAATTGCACTTTGACATTCATTTATTTCCAGTGCACATAACTTCATTCTGGGTGTCATAGTAGCACAGTAGAGAGTGTTAATCACCCCACACATCCAGCATCTTGTTTAATACCCACACTTGGATGTTGTCTGTGTGAAGTAAGCACATTCTAGCTGGGTTTGTGTGTATATACTTCTGTTTTTCTCTCATATTACCAAATGTGTGAAAATTAAGTTGATTGGTGAATCCAGATTGGGCACTGGTGTGTGAGAATGAGGTCTATGATAGATTCATGCACTGTCCAGGGCTGCTTCCTGTTATACACAGAGTGCTTCCAGGATAGGTTCTGGATATCTACAAGCCTGAATTGAATTAAATGTGATTGAGAATGTTATGTTACAACTAAATTTTGTCTTTTCAAAGTGAATGCTAAATAGTGTGCACCTTTATTTACAGTATGTTTGTTTAGACTATAAGTTTGATTTTCCAAATGCCATCAGTTCTCTACATGGGGACAGTAGTGCCCATGACAGAGCATTCTTACAGGCAGCATTTGATGTGTACCTGTCTCTGCTGTTTGTGTTGTTGTTGTGCTGTTTGTGGCTGGCTTTCAAGAGGTAATTCTTTGGAACCAAAGCGGATATCAGTAAGAAATCAATTCTGTGTATTCATGAGAGCAAAGTTGTGGGCATACTGGCAGAAAACAGCTCAAGTTCAAATTAAAGGCATCAAGCCACATTTTTGGAACACATTTAAAATGTATAGGCTATATTATCTTGGAAGTTGCTCTGTTCATTATTTTGGTTTGCCTATGCTGGTAGTTATAATTAACTAGTGTATGAATGCTAAGTATAGCTACTTTATAGCACAGCTTTACTTGCAGTTGAACTGCTGCCCGAGACTTCATTGTAGCTGCTTTATAGAGGCCCACGTGTGTGGCTTCATCCACATGAGGACAACTGCTTTGAACAAAATGAGACTTTAATAGCTGCCTCAAGTGAAGAAACGTACAAGCTTGGAATTAATAGGCAAAATAGTTGTCTTCAGAGTTGAGCGATACTCAACACCTGTGCCACTTACCAAAGCAGATGCTTTCTCACCATGCTGTTACCAATTGAAGGCATTCCTTATCAGCTGCTAACCCCTGTGAAAACGTGGCAGTCATCATTGTTGTATAACACAATACAATGACAAAGCCAAACAATATAAAACCACTATTGCAATAAAGCAAAATGAGTAAAGAGTAAAATCAATATTAGCAAAATGTAGGAAATGTATTTAAAAGATTGTGTTAAGGATATTTTCTTTAAGGATACAAACATTGATGAGGATGAGTCCCTTCAAGCCTCCACAGGAATGCAGACATCGTGTGTGGGAGATGCTGAAGATACTCTCTCTTCTTCTTTTTCTGTGCAACATGCATCACAAATTTGAAGGCCGCTCTCCACATACATTTAGCAATAGTTACATACATCTTAAAACCACTGTCATGTTTACGATACAGAATTGTGTTCTTTTCACAGGCTGATTCCCATTCTAATGTTAATTACTCCAGGCTAATAAATAAGGTTACTTTTTGTACATTCTAAAGATATTAAGTAAAAGATGAAGACTCGGATCAGTTAAGGTTTATAGTTTAAGTAAATTCCAAAAAGTCTGCACTACATCAGTTAAAATTTGCAAAGTATCAAATATTTCAATAGGTTAAATTGTAGGATGCTTACGTACTTATCTAGGTGTTGTTATTTCTCTGCCAGGGTTTATTGCTGGTTGGAATACAAAAACTTGTTTTGACTTTTTTGTTCAATTTTGAGTCATAGAGAATGTTAATGTTACTTTTGCTTATTGACTGCTTTGTGTTTTGTGCGTGGCCTCCCAAAGGCAGGACCACCTGCCAATCATTGCCAGGAACAGCCTTCCACCCTATAAATCAGGAGGGTGTTGCACTGTCCCTGGTAATAAAGTCCGAATGTACTTGGATGTTTTGGGTGAGTTACTGAATTTCTACTGTGCTTATTGTGAATTATTATATTTTTGACCTGTTTGCTCTGTCTTTTGACCACTCTTCGGGTCACTTTTCGCTTGTTTTGAGACTTTGTTTGTACTGGATTGCCTTATTGTTTTAGGCAACTCTAACACTCCACAGAACATCATTCTTGTTGAAGAGCATTTTTGTGAGAATAAACCTTTTATTTTTATAAAGATTCAACTTGACCCTGTTTGTATCTAGCTGGGGTTTTTGCCTCTAGTGGGCATTTTCAGAATTGATTTTGGGACTTGTGTGCTCTAGAACTCACAGTCATATTAGGGCTTGTTTGAGAAGCTGCAAGCTAGTTAATCAGTCTTAATTTGTATTGCAATTTGTCTCAGAAGTCTCAATTAAAATAAGTTGTGTAAACAGTCTTTAATATGGCATGTTTTCATCACCATACACTGGACAAGCTCTCACTATGGATTCATTGTGGTTGTGTAAGCAATCACTTAACTTGCCATTGCATTGCTATATAAACAAAGAATTTAATTCCATTTTTTTTGTTTAGTACTCTTTGCTCAGTACAACCTCAGAGCATTTGCACATAATTACATCCATAGTTCGTTACCTTTAAATTATAAACCATATACTATAACATCCATGTATATAAACTCATGAACTGTATTAAATACAGCATGCAAAAGAAGAATTTTAGAGGTTAATATAAACAAATCATCGCAGTTTAAAATTAGTTTACATTAATAAGATATTGCAAATAGACAACAAGAGGGATGGAAGCAAAAACTGTAGTCATTAGCGTTTCTAGAGGACTTAAACCTTTAGGGGGTCTTCAGTCAGTTATCACAAACAAAATCACAGTGAAAGAAAGTCTGACAGAATCACTGTTCTGATGACCTAGATTAACTGTCCATCTTTCTCCTCTTAAGCCTTTTACAAAAATAATGTCTGGACAGAGTAATAAGAAGCAGTTAAATACCTTTAATGTGAATCCCAATGGTCATATTCCAGATGTCTATGGTGTTGTTTTCCATGCACAGGAATAATGCCATTTCAGGTATGAAACCTGGTACCCAGGCTCATTCTGGTCGTTCTAACAATATTATCCAGGCTAGTGTTCAAGACTGGGGAAAGGCACACTTCCTAAAGATGCAATAGTTGATCATTAGCAATTAATGAAATGAAGAATGTATATATTCCATTTTGGACACAAGGCCTGGTATGCAATGACAATGGTTATTTAGTTTATTAGTTAGCAATTATTGGAGTCACTAGTCTGCCGTAATCTAAATCACTTTAACTGGCTTGGAAAACTTCATCAACAGTTGGATTTGTGCATTACAATGTTAAAACTTAAGATTTTTGATTTCTTTCGGGCCATATCAAATCGATCAGAATGGGACACTGGAAATCCTCTCTCTGTCTGCAAAGACAATGTGCTGTGCGTAAGCTGAAATACATAAATGTGCACTAATAATATTGTCTTTTTGTGCAGGTATGAACAGCAGTTCACTAAAAATGGTTGCCAATAATGAGCAGAAGGCAATGTTACTCAAGCGCCAAGCTTTTGCAATTTATAGTGGAGAATTGGACCAGTACCATCTATTCCTGCCACTTATCCAAGGTAATAAAGAGGCTTCATTCAGTTTTAATCACATGTAATATGTTTTCACATGTCTTTAACTTTACAAGCAAGCAATTTCTATACCAATTATAAATTTAACGTTTTTCATCATGTTGATAATAATGTATTTAAATTCATACCAAACCCCTTTTATCAGTTTGACGTAAACACAGGGAAGATAGACTAATTGCCACTGAAAATGATGGATCATGTCATATTATTTAAAGTAGCTTTTAACAGTAGTAGTTAGTGATGATGTATATAAAAGCAGTAGTGGGACTGGACAGCCCTTTCGGTTCTGAAAAAGGAATTTGTCTGTGGGTAATTATATACAGTACCTTGTACAATAATTAGAGGCCAGTTTTTTTGTATCTAATTTTTCCTTAAGCTGTACCATCTTGTACAGTATAACTTGACTCAGCTATCTAAAGTTTCATACTCATTTTTAGTGCTCTTCCTTGCGACCTATTCTTCAGTCAGCGTGAGTGTGTCACACATCAGTGCTCATCCAACTGTAAGAATACAGCAAATATAAATAAGTCAAACATTTACTTTCATTTTAAGTTATGTTACCAAAAAGGAAAGTGTACTGTTTATACAATGCAGCACAGTAAGTTTTAATGAAAGATGCTGATAGAAATAAAAAGCCTAAAAAATTAAAAACCAGATGGGATAGATGGCAATTTCTGAGAGGATTAAATATGACTGAGAAAACCATTACAGGGAAAAAAGAGAACTGTGTTTTCTGTTTACTACAGTGTAATGATATGAAACAAGCAGGAACTATGACAAAATGATAAAATAAGTCTGATGCACTGGAATCATTTTGGTACTTACTGTTCTTACTGTAAGATGTGATATGTTTTAAGTTACTAAGATTTGGTTTGTTGGTTTCCTTGCCTTGAGTTTAGGGCTGTGTCGTTATCTGATCCCCACGCCTTAAACCTGGAATGAGCAGGATCAGTAAATATATGGATTGACATGTGTTAATTTCATCACTAAATTTTTTTTTAGATACAGTATGTAGTTGTCCTACATTTAGCCTTTTTTACCTCTTCTAATAATGGATTGGGTCAAAAATTGTTTCTTCTTCAAAAACAATGAATCCATCATCACAACGCAACACACCTTCCGGACGCACTTCAGCATTCCTCCTAACGGTGACGTCTCAAATCGGAAAACAATTCTTTTTTTATTCAGACAGGTACAACTCGGACTGTACGAACACTTGAATACAGTAATCCCTCCTCCATCGCGGGGGTTGCGTTCCAGAGCCACCCGCGAAATAGGAAAATCCGCGAAGTAGAAACCATATGTTTATATGGTTATTTTTAGAATGTCATGCTTGGGTCACAGATTTGCGCAGAAACACAGAAGGTTGTAGAGAGACAGGGACATTATTCAAACACTGCAAACAAACATTTGTCTCTTTTTCAAAAGTTTAAACTGTGCTCCATGACAAGACAGAGATGACAGTTCTTTCTCACAATTAAAAGAATGCAAACGTATCTTCCTTTTCAAAGGAGTGCAAAGCAAGCAGTCAAAAAAAAAATCAATAGGGCTTTTTGGCTTTTAAGTATGCGAAGCACCGCCGGTACAAAGCTGTTGAAGGCGGCAGCTCACACCTCCTCTGTCAGGAGCAGGAAGAGAGAGAGAGACAGAGCCACAGAAAAACAAAGTCAAAAATCAATACGTGCCCTTTGAGCTTTTAAGTATGCGAAGCTCCGTGCAGCATGTCCTTCAGGAAGCAGCTGCACACAGCCCCCCTGCTCACACCCCCCTACGTCAACGCAAGAGAGAGAGAAAGTAAGTTGGGTAGCTTCTCAGCCATCTGCCAATAGCGTCCCTTGTATGAAATCAACTGGGCAAACCAACTGAGGAAGCATGTACCAGAAATTAAAAGACCCATTGTCCGCAGAAACCCGCGAAGCAGCGAAAAATCCGCGATATATATTTAAATATGCTTACATATAAAATCCGCGATGGAGTGAAGCCGCGAAAGGCGAAGCGCGATATAGCGAGGGATCACTGTATATCCAGGCTGTAAGGGCATCAATTTTGCAGTCTCTTAGATGTTCAGCGTGTAAATATTCTTCTGCCTTAGGAATTTCCAACATGTATTTGAGGAGAATTTTGCAAGAAGACTTTCATTTCCAACCATATAAAATGATGGTAGTGTAGGAACTCACTGAGAGAGACTGGGAGAGCAGTAGAGAGTTGTGTGCGAACATTCTGCAAAAAACATTCATCAAGATGCCATTGTCATGTGCAGTGACGAGGCACATTTCCATTTGAATGGTTGTGTAAATAAGCAAAACTTTTTTGAGGAGGGGAGAGCAACGGTCACTGTCACTTCAGAATGTTACAATGAAATGCTAAAGATCTTTTTGTTGCCCAAACTGGAAGAAATGAATGTGGTTGATGCCTGGTTTCAACAAGAAGGAGCAACAGCTCATACGGCGCGGAGATCCGTGCAAGTTTTGCGGGAGATGTTTCCGGGGAAGCTGATCTCCCTGCGTGGCAATGTTGGGTGGCCTTCACTTTCGCCTGATCTTGCTCCGTGCTATTTCTTCTTGTGGGGCTATCTCAAGTCTAAGGTATACAGATACTGACCTCAAAACTTTGAAGTCCTCAAGGATGTTATTTGCCACAAAATCGCCGCAATTCCCCATGAAATGGCCAAAGGAGTCATGTGAGCATTCAGAAATCATCTCAAAGAGTGTATCACTAATGGTGGCCACCACCTTGAAGATGTCATTTTTAAAATGCAGTGGAAAAAAAAATCTACTCTGTATACCCTTTCTAGTGTCGTAATGAAATTAATTTTATCTTGTAGCATTTTTGTAGAATAAAGTTTGAAATGTGGTACTTCTTTTTGGCTCACCCTGTAGTTTTAAACATATATTTAAACATATATTTTAGTTTTAAACTTATATTTTTGGATTATTTTTTAGCTGCCAACCATAGGGCTGTCAAATTAGCCAAAAATAAGGTTGGAATATGGCAATTAAAAATAAGTAAATATCCCAATATATTCAAACTTAGGTTAACTATTCTGAATATTACATATACTGTACTGCACTGTTTTTATATACTTTTGTATTATGATAATGGCCTCAGCAGTGGCCACAGCCAAAAAAAACCATGATCATCAAAAAAAAAACAATCCTACTGAAACTTAGAAAACTATTATTTAAATACACCTCATAATATGTTGGTAGTGCAGGACACCAGTAAAGTGTTACAGACTTTACCCGTTATCTGAGCACTTCAAGCTTTGTAAGGGAACCATGAGTAAACAAAAAATAAAAATGTTAATGTAATTGAGCACAGTGCCAACACATGTGACTCGTGACGATTTTATGTTCGTTTTGTGGCTGTTTTTATGTCTTGCTGCACAGACAAGGATAAAGAGGAATACAGATTAGTTGGTATGAGTGCAACAGGGTGAGAATGGCAAGAAAATTAAGAGCAAATTTGTTTTATTATTTTGGAGGTGTCCAATTTGCAGCGGCTGGATCCCATATATATGGCACCATTCAGAATAAAAAGGCAGTTGGTCATTCTAAGTAGACCTTCTGACAGTCCTCAGCTTTAGTGGTTACTTGCTATTATAAATTCAGTCATTCTCACAGCTGATAGCACAATCAAGTTACAAGTCGACTGAAACAGAAGCATGCAATTACTGTACAGTATCAAGTTGACTGCAATACTCCAACTGCTGTGAGAATGACTCTGACTGCAATTGCGAGTCACCAACATGCAGCCCCACTGCAAACACCCAGCTCCGCTCCAAGCTGTGGACTTCTGGAAGATATGCTAGGAATGAAACTTAAGATGACCCGGTGACAGCTGTTGTTGCACTGCATCAGTCATTCTCAGAGCAGATGCTGAGAATGTGTTCATGTGCCATATTTCAGTCAACTTGTCATTTTGATTGCACATGTGTCTTCTCATAATATCTTCAAACTTCATATTACCTGGCACTAGACCAGAAGTGCCTTTGCAACTGAAAAAAGTCTCAAAAAAAATTCTTACCATTACATTTTTTCTTTCCTTCAAAAATTTTTATTCGCCCATCAGAAATTTTTATTTTCCTTTCATCAAGTTTTTTTCCTCATGAATTTTGTTCTTACCCATGTTGATATATCCACATATATTAAAGTAAAAAACATTTCATGGGATGTTCTTATTTTTTTACATGACTATGTCTCTATCCATCTACTATTTGACTCTTTTATTGCAGGATTTTGGGATTTGGCAGGAATCAACCCTAGATGGACTACCTCTGTGCCTTGAGACATACTCATGCAGCTACCAGCATTTTCCTACATATTAGAATCACCAGTCAAACTAACCTGCGTGCCATCAGGATGTATTAGGAAAAACACCAACATAAACAGGGAGAACATGTAAATACAGTAAAGATAGTGACCAGGCTGTAGTTTGTCTCAGTATCTTAGTGCTGTAAGGCAGCAACTCTTAACATATTGCTGAAAGGCATGCTTTAAGTATTTAAATTGTATCAAATTTTTTCGTACTGTAGAGGATTATGCAATGTTGGATTTGGCTTTGCTCTTCCCTTGGAGTATGCGTTTGTAATAAGCAGGCTTCAATATAAAGTTTTTATTCAGTAAAAAATGTAGACACTATTATAATGTCAATGTTTCTTTAAGAGAACACAAAATATTTTTTGCCCCATCATGGGTTGCTTGCTGCCTTTTGCACACTGCTGTCAGGATAAGTACCAGTTACCTATGACTTCAAACTGGATAAGGGGGCTAAAAAGCAAGTGGATGAATAAATGGACAACAAATGTCTGTCTTTGTTATTTCAGAGCGATTGACAGAAAGCCTCCGAGGGAGTCAGACATCTTTAGTGTCGGCCCAGATGTTTCTTGCTTTCCGGGTTTTGGTACTGCGTATTTCTCCTCAGCACCTGACATCTCTTTGGCCTATCATGGTTACAGAACTGGTAAGCAAGGATACGGGAAAACGAGTTGCCGCATACTTAAAAAGCCATATTTCTGGGGTTCTCTGTCTGGGAACAAAAAGGCCATTCACAACTTGTTACAGTATGTGTACAGCTGTAAACAGATCATGCACAATGAACAGATTGTTAACATGTAACATGGAAAATTGTTCACAAAATCAATGCTGAACATAATTTTTAAAATTTTTTTTATTATTATCCTCATTCATTAATTCATTTTTTAACTAGCTTATTTCAGTACCTGGTCTTGTGTAGCATGAGCCTCTCTATAATGCAAACAAACCAGTACAGGCACACTCAGTAGTGCCGATATGTGGGCAGCAATGAACCTAGCATGCATATGTTAGTAAAATCACATTACCCGAAGGAACGTTAATTCAGACATAGGTAGAACGTGTAGAGTCTGCCCTGGCATCAAGGGAGCATGGGATTTGAACCCAGGACACTGCATCCATTAAGGCAGCAGGAGTAATCACTATGCCAGTATGCCACTCTCGTACAAAAGGAACCAATAAAGTAGAATATGAGGAAATAAGTTAGTAAGTTAGATTTAACAGACCTCCTGCCCAAAATTGTGACATTAGTATGGCATTCCTTTCAGCTTACATTGCCTGGATGTGTGAGCCTCTGACATTGCAAAATGGTGTGAGGAGGGGGCCAGACAAACAGTTCATTAAAAATAATTGTCATAAAAGAACCTTGCCTGGAAAATAAAGACACTGCTGGAGCAAAGCTTGGGACTGGTGTTCACCATCACCAACCCACCACATAGCAGAGTTGCCTGCCTTGTGGGTTCACCACATGCAAGGCAAAGGATGAGAGTAAAATGCATCTGATGAAAAGTTAGAAAGAGACAGATCCAGGCATACTAGACCTTGGCTGTGGAAACTGGCTTTTGGGATGGGGACTATAATTTCTCTAGTGGGTAAGTTTAAAAAAATATTGAACAGATGTTGTCAGACTGAAATGCACAGCATAAGCTCTGGGACCAGACTTGTCAGTCAGGATTGTAGTAGAGAGAAGGATTTGACTGTCATTTTCATGTATGAACTAAAAATCAAATAATTATATGTGCCCTTTTTAGAGACATTGGATTTGGTGCTTGGAAAAGTGGCAGCTGCTGACTGTATAGTCTTACTAAAGACTTCAGTGCTGACATAGGAAATGATGGAGATACTTAGAGAATTGTAATTGGAAAGAATAGCCAGTCACACCACACCATCCCTACTACGTCAACAATTCCTTTAACTTAATTGGTATGGCCAGTGATGAGTCTATGTCTGGCATTCAGTAACTTATGACAAAGATGAGGCTACACACAGGAAAAGCTGCTGTTGTCCTCTAGTATTTAATGTCTGTGTTTACAAACTTTATGGTTTCCTCTTTTGCCTGTTAGCTATGTCACTAAGGCTTCAGAAAGTGCAGGTGCTGTGGAAAACATCCTGTATTGTTTCATTTCTAATCCTCTTCACCTTCACAGACCTGTGGCCCTTAAATTTCACATCATGAAGACTTTCGAGAAGCTGGTTCTGGACTGTATGAGTCATCTTGTGTATGACCACTTGGACCCATTGCAGTTTGCCTATCAGACAAAGATTGTAGTGGAAGATATAATTACCTACCTGAAGATTGTTCTTTTTAATTTCTGTTGTGTCTTTAGTACTATCTAGCCATCCCTGTTAAGAAGTAAACTCATAGATATGCAGATGGATAAAGCTATGGTGTCCTGGATAATAACCTATCTGTCGGGCAGACCACAATTTGTAAGGCTTAAAGACTGTGTTTCTAGTATGGGTGTGGGCAACACTGGAGAACCATAAGGAACAGTCCTGTCCCTTTTTCCCTTCACCCTATACACGTCCAACTATAAATATAACACCAGATCATGTCACTTGCAGAAATTCTCAGATGATTCTGAAATAATGAAGTGCATTGACAGGGGGAATGAAAAAGAGTATAGGAGTTAGGTGGAGAACTTTATTTCTTGGTGCAGAAAGAATTGTCTGCAACTTAATATCAGCAGAACTAAGGACACCAGTTGCAATTTAGGGAGTGGATGTGAAGGTGATGTACAGCTACATAAGAAAAGACAAAGAAGACTTTTTCTTAGGAGACTGTGTTCCTTTAATGTGGATATATAAATGTAATTAATTATTATTATTAATATAGAGATTTCCTTCATGTGCCCAATAACTCTGTAATGTCCAGTGTGATTTTTTTTACATAGTGGTGTGCTAAGCCATTAACATCACTTCAAGAGAGGTCAAGAAACATTACTGGGTTCTCTTTTATAATAACAGTAGTAAGTCTTTATAATACCTCACTGTGACTGCTCTCTTTAACAAAGTTAGGAATTTTTTCTTTTTTGTAAATCTTTGTATATGCGGGGTATTGTTGATATTGTTTAGTTTTGGTAAAACCTAAATTTTCCCTTGAGAAAAATTAGTTCTATCTACCTGTCTGACTCTTACATTTACTGTGTGTCTATCTTTCAGATCCAAGTTTTTATACAATTAGAGGAGCGCCTAGATGAAGAGGAGAGTTTAAGGTACTTTTTTCAGATTTTTGTAATTGGGTTGATTCAGTAAAAATAATCTATCCTGCAGAGTAAAATGTCAGATTGCGGCAAAAAGTTTTTTTTGTACTGTAAAAAACTACTTATAAAAATTGCTAACACCACCAAACTCAAGCTTTAAACTCTTTAATGTTCCTTATTCTATTGTTCTGTTTTAGATTTTTTTTTAGTTTATCCCCTGTTATCTTAAAACAAGCTACATTACAGGTAACAGAATACATTTTAAAATAATTCGTATTTGCTATATTTTCTCCAATATGTACCCTCAGCAGTCCTCCTGCACCTTTCTTTTGTATCCTTGTTTGTTTCACCCTCTTTTGCCTGGCACATCCTCTCTTGAACACATTACTGTAAATGCTGCTTCTCATGTGCCTCTTGTAAACTTTTTTGACTACCGCCTATGGTAGGCAGACCCCTATTGCAGGTACTCATTGTGAGAAGATCATTTGCATTCTTGTGAAAACTTTGTCTTTAAAGGTGACTTTTTGGTTGTGTCTGGTTAGTATTTAGCGATCAGCATCACTTGGTATATTCTACATGTTAACTCCCTTTTCATAAAAATAAAAAAATGGTCACAATCTAGAACCAAACTTCACATTCTTAGCATATCATGTCATCATCCCTACTTGGTATGTAAGTAAAATAAACATTTGAATGTTTAACCAATATGAGATTCAAAACCATTTAGGGAAATAAAAAAAGCTGCATGTATATAAGCCTCACCCCTTCTGAATTCTGAATTTGAAGAAAACAAATTTTCAACATAGCCCCCTAGTCAAATTGGAGGTCCATTCTATAAATCAAACGTGCAAAACTCGGTGATATCAAGTGTAACAATAAAGCAGCCTCTGACAGACGATGGCAAAATGGGCTTTGAAACCCTTCCTCGCTGATTTTCTCCATTTTGTGCATTGTAATGACGTATTCGGTCAGAATTCATTAATACCATAAGTGTTCTCTTACTGGCAGTCACACTATTCATAATGCGGGCAAAGAAGTAGCCATGAGGTTATAGGTCATGGCTGCCCATTAATTTGATGATGACACTGTCTATCCATTTGTCCATTTCTGACAACTCCCCCTGGTGGGATAGAAGCCCAATTCAGGAAAGGCAGACCTGGGGACATGAGCAGAGAATTGCTCCCCAGATACAGTAGGTTAGCATTGATATTTTACGAAGTGATATACTCCTTCATTTACGGTCGGTCTCCAAAGCATGTAATCCCCAGTAAGTGTCTCAGGCTGCCTATCTAGAAAGGAGCAGGCCTTGAGAGAACATTTCAAGTGGTCCTTCCAGAGTTTATTCAGGCCACCCCAAGGTCGAGATTCTTCTGTGAGTTCAACATACAGGACCATCTGAGGAAGCCAAGATTCATCCATGTGGATAGCATGCTCAGTCCAGAGGAAGACGCAACTGAGCAGCATAGCCTCAATGCTGGTTGATGACCAGTGTTCCAGAATTTTAGTGTATGGGATCCTGTCCTCCCAAATGATGCCCAAGATCTCTGGAGGCAGAGAATGTGGGATGCTTTTAGGATGCAGATTTTCTTTCTGTAGGTAGTCCAGGACTCGCATCCATACAGGAGAGCTGATAGACCTTGGTTGCCATGCCGATATTCTGGTTAAAAAAAACACGCTTGCAGTGGAGCCTTTCCGGAGGCAATTTGTAATCTCCTCTATCACTGAGGCATAACTACAGATAATGCTTCCAAGGTAGGGAGAGGATTGCATGTTCTCCAGTGTTGTGCTGCCAATCTTAATGGCCATTGGAGGGTCTCTGTTCTGGAATAAAGTCTGAAGGGCTGATGTCTTGGTTGTGTTGATTTCCAGGTGTATCCAGGAATAGGCAAGTGTAAATAGTCAGTGAACCTATGAAGACTTTCTCTGTGAAGAGCTATGTTGGCAACATTATCAGCATTCGGGAACTCATAGATGATTGTCGAGGAGATTTTTGAGTAGGCTGACAATCTTCGGAGGTTGAAAATACTGCTATTCAGTTGGCACCAGAACTGCACTCCATCAGTGGCTTCCAAGTTATTTCTGGAGAGAAAAGTGACAATGACAAGGTAAATGTTGAAAAGCATTGGAGCCAGGACACAGTCCTGCTTAACACCAGCAGTGATTTTGAAGAAACAGATGTACCCTGCTAAAAAAGACCTTCACCTTCATTCTGTCACACAAGAGACAGAGCATGGTGGGGAATTTTGGCTGACTATATTGATCTTACAGAGCACTTCCCAAAGCATGTATCATAGTTGATAGTGCCAGGTGCTTTCCATAAGTCGATGAAGGCAAAGCTGATGTCTTACTGGTGTTCCAAACCTTCTCCAGCAGTTGGTAGGCAATTAAGACCATATCAATCATGCTGCATTTGGACTGAATGCCATTTTGTGACCCTTGAAGTACTATGTCTGCAATGTGAAAGAGTGGCTGGAGAAGCATTACATAGGAAAGGACTTTCCCAGCAACATACAGCAGTGAAATACCGTGGATGTCAGGAATGTTTTTGAGCTTCCAACAGAGAGTGAAGAAGTTGACATGAATATTAAGTCCCCAAAATTTGTAAATTCCGGCAGGTACAGTGTCTTCACTGGGTGTTCTCTTGTTCTTCAGGGCTTGTCTTGAAGAACAGTGCAGTTTGCACTTCCTGGAGAGTTGGATACTCATCTAGTTCAGGGCCCAGGGGGAGTGTGGAGATCTCTTCTAGCACCTACCATCCACTGGGTTCATTTGGTTCAAGAGTTTCCAAAATCGAAGATCTGCTGTTTGTCTTTGAGGAGTGTCTTGCCATCTGTGGACCAGACTGGAGCCACGTTGTGTCAGGAAGAACCATAAATTCCTTTGATGGCATTGTAGAACTCAAAGGTTTTGTTCTTATCAGCTAATCGTTGGATTTCGGCAGCCTTGTTGATCCACCAATCATTCTGGATTTCACAGAGCCCTGTGGTGTGTAATTGATCTAATTTTTTCCACTAATGCAGGAGGGAAACTGATGATGAATTCACAAGGTGAATTTAAAATGCTACATTCTTGGCCTCTAGAAGGTGGAGAATCTTGTCTGTGGCCTCGTTGAAGCAGTCCAGGCTCTTCCTTTTAGAGAAACCATGGGCTTTCTTGTTGGAAGACTGGAGGGCTGTGAACAGAGAGGTCCACAGTTCATCAGCATCAGGATTGGTAGTCATGATTTCACCAACTGTGGTTGGGATTGGGATTGGGATATCTTCAAGTTGTGTGTGAAGATGTAGTTTCGAAGGTCACAAGGGATGCAACATTGAGGTGTGGCTTGGGGTGGAGGTCTTCTAGTAGGTGGCCTAAGTATAGGGTGGAGGATGGACAAGAAAAGTCCATCGTCTGTCCAGCATTCTGCTTCTCACATTGCTCATGTGATCAGGACATCCTGGAGATCATGCCAATGAATAATGATATAGTCCAGAAGGTGCTGGTTCTTTGATCAAGGATGCATCCATGTCTTCTTGAGTTTGTCAGGGAACTGGAACATTGTGTTGGTAATGGATGGTTGGTGTTCCAAGCAGAAGGACAAGAGATGGAGCCCATTATCATTCATGTTTTCAGTTCAGTGTTTCCCAGTTACATCATTCCAGACATCTGAGCTTCTTCTAGCTCGTTTGTTAAAGTCAAGTAAGGCAATCTTGTCTGAGGCAGGAACATTTTGGACTGCTTCATCAAGGGAAACAAAGAGGTTATGCTTTTCTTGCTCTGCAGAGTCCAGCGTGGGGACATATGTGCTTAGGCTTGTCATTTGGGAGCCTTTAGCCACTGGAACACACAGGGTCATTAAGCATGAGCTGATGTCAACCGGGGACTCTAGGATTTCTCAGGGAAGTTCATTCTTCACAGCAAGGCCAATTCCGTGGATCTGGATCTCTGATTGTGTCTAGCTTTTCCAGAAGAAGATACATCCGGTAACATTTGGAGCTCTGAAGCTACAAGGGCCGTTCTCTGAGGTGGTTGGTAGGTAGAGGTTGAATCCATTAGTGTGCAGACATTCCAAGAAGCAAGGATGAGAGATTTTGAAGTTTTTTGACCACATATAGAGTTGTAACTCACCAGGTGGAATTGCCTGGCTCAGTACAAGTAGGACAAAATTTGTTTAGGATCCCTTTTTTTGTCGCCTCTTGTGGAAGAAACCCCCCCGAGGTAGACAGGAATGGTTCAATCAATTAGATTTTTAATCAGTCACAGAGGAGTACATGGATTCTACGTTGCAAGGCAGGAGAGGAAAGTTCCATTTTTCGATTGGCTTTTTATAATTTCTCCTTCCTCCCTCTTCCCCTTATTTATTAGAAAAAACATAATATCGTTTACTTAAGCATTTTATTTTATTACGCTAGTGGGTCATCTTTCCTGTGTCAAATAGACATGTTCCAAAAGAAACTAGAAATTGTCCTAGGTCAACTTACTGCACCCTGTCTTATGACAGATGCCTGTATGAATAACCTGCCATTATAGCAAAACTGCTTTGTCAGCTATTAACCCTAAGTAGCTTGTAAACAGTTAATTTTTCTTTCACATCCCCCCCCCCCCCTTTTTTATTTTTTTAAATGTCTGTAACAAAGTTAAGGCATTCAGTGTCATCTGTCTGATCTGAATAGCTATAAGAAGGAATTGATGTGCCACAGAACTAGCTGTAAGGTAATGGACAGAGGGAAGTGCACAACAAAGGAGTAGACAGACAATAAGTAGGTTAGTGCCTACAATGATAACAAACTAAATAAGGGACATTTTCCAGTTGGAAAATAGTGAATGAAACCACTCAAAAATTGACATAGGTGCAGTAGTTACTTGATCAGTAAATTCTTTTTGAAGCAACTTTAGCTTGTTAAGGGCTATAGTAAATAACCCATTAGAAGCAGTGTTGTTAGGAATTAAATAACAGCAACTGTTGCTGAACACAACACACACACCTCCCCTTTCAGCTAGGAGCATATCTAGTGGAATTCTATTCCACCAGGCCACTTGGCTTGTAGCGTGTACTTCCTGACATTAAAATACACTTGAATGGGCAACCAGGAGAGTTATGTGCATCCTTTAAAATATCACAAATAAAAAGGTTATAGGAAAGGGGTAGCAGTAGCACATGCATAACATGAATCTGTTCTTAATTATGTAACAGTAAAATTCAACCACTTATACCACAGATTATCCTCTAGGTACAAGGGAACAATCCCTTGAGAGAGTCCCAGCACAGTAAGTCCAAAAAATAGTAACAGCTTCATGATTCAGTCCACATTTTACAGTGAGAGATGTGCGTTCAAGAAGGGAGTCCTTCAGCCTTCACAGCATGCAGGGTGCTCAGCAGCAGCTAGTACAAAGCAAGCTAACAAGCAAAAGCACATGTAAATTCGTCTTATCACCCTATCCATCGTTCAGATTCCTTTTCACTTTATTCCCCTTTTTACACTTGGAAGTAAAATGGCTAAAAACAAACTGAAGCAGGCAGAGTCAATATACTTTATCAGCCGCTTCAAGTCTGCATGCACAGCAAGTGGTCAAGACCAGAAAAAGATTGTTAAAACAGGAAAATGGATGCTACTGGCATTTAAGCACCAGACACCTACATTAGCCTAAAATATGGAATAAATTGAAGAGTCTTTGTGTCATGCTTTCAGAAATTGTAAAGGCCCAGTGGGGTCCACATGACCTTCTTGAGGCAGAAATCACCCAAGAATAAGACTAACACTAATGTTAAATCCGCCCATTTTGACTTGCTTGATAATAATAAGTTGAGATTTTCATGTAAACATTTACACGTTTTCAATTTTTTGTATAAAATGTTTACCTAATTTCTTGGATTTTTAACATCTCTAATCCTGCCATTGAGCCACCAAAGCCAAACTGATGAATCAGATTGCTCAGAGGGACCATGCACATACACATGTGTACATACAGCCAGTAGTGTTTTATTAAACAGTAGATAAGGAATTATATAAATTTAAGGATGTGATGCAATTTTTTAAAATATAATTTGCTCTACTATATTTATGCTTCATCTTGCATTTATAACAACCAACCATTTAGTTTTCTAATCCCATTTTCCAGTTCAAACTTGTGGGACACCCACGCCTACCCAGAACACACTCCAGAATATGCCCGTACTCATCCACTCAAAGTGCCCAATAACGAGTAAAACACATGTTTGCGATGTGGAAGGATAAATGTTGGACCTGAAGAAAAACCCCACACAGACGCGGGCAGTGCCAAGGATTCTGGAGCTGTGAGGCGGCAACATTCAACTCCTAAAACAAATGATATCATATTAGAGTTAATATCTGACATTTTTTAACACAGTTTTTTTAATCAAGTGATTGGTACTGGGGATTGCTACATTATAAATTAGATAAACCATGCATGTGTCTAATGATGATTTTTTTTTTTTGACAGGAATCACAGTGAACCACCTTATAACTGATATAAGGTTATTGTACTTAGTAGTTTACTTATGAGATAAAAATTAACACTAAATAACTAATTGCTTGATTTAGTGATACTGTGCTATATTCCACCTGATGAGGGTGTGGAAATATGAACACATTTCACAAATCCTTCAATCACTTCATTGTCTCCCTATCCATCTCCGTATCGAATACAAACTCTGTTTGTTTACTCACCAGTGTATCCATGGAAATGCTCCACAATATCTTAAAAAACTCCTTATACTAAAATCCACTACAAGAAACCTCCGTTTTACAAATACCTACCGCCTTCGCCCCCCTGTGACCAAACTTCATACAATGGGAGACGGTGCCTTTGCAGCTGCTGCTCCATGGCTCTGGAATGCCCTACCAGAGAGCCTAAGAACACAGCAGATTGTGGGCTGTTTTAAAAAACCGCTAAAGACTTTTCTATTTAGGAAAGCTTATTAATAAGAATGCTATAATTATTGTTGTTTTATCTCTGTTTTTATCTTGCTTTGCCTTGTATAAACTTTTTATGTTGTACTTTGAGATTTACTGCTAATGTAAAATGCCCCTATAAATAAAATGCATTATTATCCATCCATCCAACCATCCATTATCCAACCCGCTATATCCTAACTACAGGGTCACGGGGGGGTCTGCTGGAGCCAATCCCAGCCAACACAGGGCGCAAGGCAGGAAACAAACCCCGGGCAGGGCGTTTTTTATTATTATAAAAATAGAAATTTATGATTAACACTGAAGTGCAGCATACCTGATCATTTCTTGTCCTATAGCATCATTTTCTACATCATGCTGTTGTTTTTTCCCACATCATAAAATTGTGCGTTTAGATGTGAGAATTTTGTTGTACATGCAGCATTACTGTATGTTTAATGACTTGATATTTAAGAAATGGTGATATATTTATGTATTCCTACATCAGGGGTGCCCAATGCGTCGATTGCAATTGACCGGTTGATCACAAAGGTAGTGCAGGTAGATCGTGTTGCACTCAAAAAAAATTTTTTTTTAAATGTTAGTCTATCATATATCCTCCTTATGGCATTTGCCACTTGATTGACATACAGGGCAGCCAGTCTGAGATCTCTTTTCTTCTAACACACTGGTCATCCTGCACGCACGATCAAACGCGCGAGCTACTGCAAAACTCCGGCTGTGATCTAGTTAGCTTTCTAATTTATATCGACTAAAGAAGGGATTTTAAAAAAAAAATTTGTTTGGGGAGGGTATGGGCTGGATGTGAAATTGGAAGAGGATTTTTTTTCTTACAATGTCACAATCGAAGTTCGTTTGTCTAATCTGTCAATCTATCATTGCTATTCCAAAGAAGGAAAATGTGGAAAGGCACTTTCGAACTGTTCATAAAAACTACGAAACTGACTTCCTTCCGAAAAGCAATCTGAGAAAGAGAAAGGAGAGGGAACTAAAATCGCAGTTAATCGGACAGCCGTCATTTTTCACTCGGCTGAATTCAAAAGCAAAGGCAGACACACCAAAGCATCGTTCCGGTGAGTCACTTGATCATTAAGTATAAGAAGTCCTTCCAAGATGGAGAGATGATAAAAAGAGGCATTCGTTGAGACAGATGGCTAGGGAGAAATTTCTGCTGAGATTTCAAGACCCCTGGCTGGAGTAAAAGGAGTTTCTCCTTGTCATTAAACATGCAGAATAAAAGCAACTTAATAATGATCAATGGCCGATAGACTTGGCATCTTTTTTCCGATCTGACCAACATGTTGAATGAGATTAATTTACAGCTGCAAAGAAAAGAGAACTCCATGGTCAATATGATTAGCTCAGTTAATGCTTTCAAACGAAAAATGCAACATCTGTCCTCAAAGCTGCAGTGCCTTGATTTGGGGAACATCCAAAACCTCGCGTCAGAGCTGGAGACGCAATGGATGCCGTGTGCGCAACTTGACAGCATACAGTACACAGAGCAGATTGCCTGTTAGACTTTGACAGACGGTTTCAAGACTCAGTTTTACTTGAGCCAATCGCTACATTTAATTGCTATCCATTTAAGGAAGATGTTGAGGGTGATTCACCCGCATCAAAAATTGCGACACTGTTTCACCTAAAACTCCTCTACAGTGAAGGATGAGATTTTGACACTACAAGATGACATTCAGCTGAAGTCTGGGGCTCTTGGACAGTTTTGGAACTTACTCACAGAGGAAAAGTACCCAAACATGAGGAAATGTGCTACCTGTCTGACTGCATTATTCGGCTCTACTTATTTATGCGAGTCAGCCTTTTCCCACATGAAGATTATTAAATCCAAATACTGAAGTGACCATAAATGTATTGAATTGTTATTGTGCCATAAAGGTTATTCAGTTATGCAAGGTACGACAACATATATTTTATGTATAAAGTATACTCAGTATATATATATATATAAATATATATATATATATATATATATATATATATATATATATATATAAGGGAGAAAAAATGAATCACGTATCATAAAGTACTTTTTATTCCTGAGCTTTCAACCCTTACCAGGGGTCTTCATCAGAGGATAATGCTTAGACTTACAAGAATCAAAGGCAATATAATGAAATCTAACGATGCTAATTGCCCTGAATTTTATGGACTCCCAAAAATACATAAAACACAACTGAAATACAGACCAGTTGTTAGCCTAATAGGCGGACCATCATACAACTTATCAAAAAGACTTTTCCAACTACTCAAACATTTAACTTGCGACTCGGATTATTCTGTTAACAGCGCGGAGTCGGCATTACAGCGCTTGAAAGACGTATCCATCTCCGAGGACGAGATCATGGTCTCGTTTGACGTTGTATCACTATATACCATGATTCCGATTCATCTGGCCACAGAAACACTATTAATGAGACTGGATAACGACCCCACCATAGAGACAAGAACCAAACTGTCCAGCAAAGACATAATGCACCTAATATCACTTTGCCAAAAAACTCACTTTCGTTTCAATGTCAAGTATTACTCTCAGAAAGAAGGCATGCCAATGGGATCACCGTTATCAGGACTCCTAGCAGAACTGGTAATGCAACGATTTGAAAACATGGCTTTATCCCAGATCACACCCAAAATTTGGATACGCTATGTAGACGACACATTCGTCATACTAAAAAAGGACCAGCTGAATGAGTTCTACAATCATATCAACACAATATTCCCCGCAATCCAGTTCACAATGGAAAAAGAAATGAACCGACACATCAGCTTCCTGGACATCTACATCAAAAGAAATAATGACACCACCCTGACCACAAGTGTTTACCGCAAAGAATGCTACGCAGACAAGATTTTACACATCATCAGCAACCACCCGGTATCTCATAAACGGAGCTGTGTGAAAACCCTATTCAGACAAGTCCACACTCATTGTAATACTAAGGAAACAAAAATTAATGAGAGACGCTATCTCTTCCACCTTTTCACCTCAAACGGATACTCAAAAACATTCATTAAATCGTAGCCTACACAGGAGACGCCACATAACTCAGCAATCAATCGACTTAAATCAGAACCCCCCCCCACCCCACCTGGCACTCACTCCCTTATCACCACAAGGTGTCAGAAGGTACAGCGCGCATCCTGACCAAGTAGGGCATCAGAATAGCACAAAAACCCACGAACAATCTGCGCACAGTCCTCTTTAATGCCAAAAACAAGAAATCGACAGCAGAAACACGAAACGCAGTTTATAGTATCCCATGCAATTCTTGCTCAGCGGTATACATAGGACAAACTTCTAAAAGAATCTCAATACGTGTGCAGGAACATCGCAACGCCATCAGAATAAAAGACGCACTATCATTGATCTATGCACATACTAAATCGACAGGACACACATTCAACTGGGACAATGTAAAAGTAAAATTTAAGGCCAGTACTAAAAGTGCCAGAGAGTTGGCCGAGTCTTGGCTATCAAATGAAAACGCCATCAACAGACACTTGGACATAAATCCAGCATATGCTAACTTAAGAAGAACATGTACATAGTAAATAAACTATACAACCCCAACCCGACCGATCATACGGACTTAGTCCCCCCCCCCCCCCCTTTAATGTGTTGCTATATGTTGCCTTTGATTCTTGTAAGTCTAAGCATTATCCTCTGATGAAGACCCCTGGTAGGGGTTGAAAGCTCAGGAATAAAAACTACTTTATGATACGTGATTCATTTTTTCTCCCTTTGTGGATATATGGTTGAAATAGTTTTACTGTCAAATAATGCAAAGAGTACGTGACACGTGTTTTCGCCCTAATTCCGGGCTCATCAGGCGTACACACTCACTGCACCCCCCTCTCGGGGAACCGAACTTCGGATATCAGCGCCAGAGGTGAAGTCTCTAACGTTGCGCCACGGAGTGTGGTTCGTTCATTTGACAGCATGTAGATCGGGGTAATTACATTCATGGCATTCGTAGTGTGAATCACAATCTTTATTTGACAGTAAAACTATTTCAACCATTCTATGATCTGCTTCTCGCAACTGAAAGAGGGCACCGTGGCGGATGTTAGCCGATTTTCTGACCAACCACAAGCGTTACCTGGTAGGTAACCACCCATACAATCAAATTGTGATTCAGACTACGAATGCCATGAATATATATATATATATATATATATATATATATATATATGTAGGTAGATCATTTTCGACCTGGTCATTTTAAAAGTAGCTCACAAGCCGAAAAAGTGTGGGCACCTCTGTCCTACATAATATTCAAATTTATGTGAAACCTGTATTGAATACAGATTTGACTCTCTTTCCCTACTATGACCAATACAAATAAAGCACTGCTATACACACAAGGTGACATTTAATAATTATTTTTTGTGGTATCTGAAATAAATTAAATGTGCTTTTTCTTATCTGAACTATACCTTTTTTGTTCCTGTTGCAGGAATTACAGGAATGCAAATAATCAGAAGAACCGCGTTGTAAATGGCCATTTGTTGTCATTTGTTCAGACCGAATTATACTTGTATCTGTCAGCTTGTAAATTTCTGGACACAGCCCTCTCCTTCCCTCCAGACAGAATGCCTTTGTTCCAGATGTAAGTCTTACCACTTGAATCATAATTCTACTTTTTGGCCTTCAGTTTAAAAATATTGGCAAAACTAATTAGTGACTGTCATTTGCTCTATTGGATGTGTGTGTGCCCTGTCCAGTATTGTTTTCTGCCTACCATTTTATGTTGCTAAAATGGGATCAAACACTTGTAGCATTTAACTAGATTAAGCTGGTTTGATAATGTAAACACTAAATGACAGTCAGGTGCATGCCAAGTTACTGTAGGAAAACACTTTTGGACAAGATCTAAACACCTTACTTATTGTTTCAGTGGCACAAATTTTCACAAATTCAATTTCACACAATTGCTGGCTGATCACCGATATTTCAAATAACCTTCGCACCTCTTACTCACTACCTTTTTTTCATCTCCCTGGGCCAGATTTCTGTTTCACATAGGCAGAAGACAGCACCAGCAAGGGTGGTATGGGCTGTGCCCAACCCAGACTTTGTAACTCTTATCTTTGTTTCATCACCAAGGCGATATTGGACCAGAAAGCTTTAAGGCTGAATGTCCTTCCTAAAGCCAACCTCCTTTAGTCAACATGCAAGAGGGATGGCGACCTTTTAGACCCCAGATTCTAAAGATACTGTGTACATAGTGGGTAGCTTTAGGTCCAGATCCAATATGTCTTAGGTAAGCTGCTTTCTGAAGGAGAATCAATCCAAAGGCAAACAACAATGATTTCTCCTTGATATAAGATGATTGAAAATATGTTTATCATACATGATGATGCATTCAGTCCAGGGAAGACCTAGTGTCATCTGGCAGAAAGAGAAAAGACTGCATAATAAACAACAAAACTAAAAAGCTATTACCACCATTAAACAGCAATATAACAAGAGAACAATATTCTAAAATAATGAGCCTTCAGTGTTGATTTAATTGTTGATTGGTTAATCATTCCAGAGTTTTGTGCCTTAACCAAAAACTAAAACAATGCTTGATGATTGTTCTTTTCCACAGTACCTGTCTTTCTTGAAAATCCTGTGAAAACTGCCTCTCCAGAAGGCTATTTGAATGATAACCAAACCACAGAAACATCTGGATGAGTAAAGTGACTAATTGCTTAAAGATTAACTGCACCTTAAAGTTAGTAGGGAATGCCAACATTGGCAAATTTTAGAGGGTGGTGCACTTTTGTTTGTAAGGACAAGTTGTGGCATTATCCATGTGAGCAATACTTAAAACATGTTTTAGCAATATTTCTGGAGCATTTCGTAATAAAGCTGCTTCCTTTCTTTCACTGAAAGAACCTATAGACTGATTTTTTCCAGTGTAACAACACCATGTGCCTGATATGTTCAATGGCCAATGTTCAATTGTGAGGATCATGGCAGGCATCTCAAGTACGGGTAGCCAATAATGGCTCTAGTCAGCATGTTAATAACAAACAGAAGGCTGCGGAGAGGGTTCATGGATTTGTGGGAGCTTGCTTACCTGTAGGAGCCTGATTAAAGTCTAATGAGACTCATTCCATGTTAGACTGAAGATCTTCACACTGGCGGAGAGAAGACTAATGCAGATTGCTAGTGGATTATCTTGTAGCTAATTACCTTCTTTTATAGGACATATCATAGCAATTGTAATGTTAAGGGACATATCTGATAAATAAATATAAAAAAGGCAGCAATTGCAAGTCTGTAGTTATCAAAATTATTACTTTGTTACCATAAATCACAAACACAGCAAAATATTTTTTATTTACATATAATTTAGAATACTAAATTTTCTTAAATGTTTTTTAGTATTTTGCTAAATTGATTATGTTGGCACAATTTTGAATTGTTTTGTGATTTACTGTAACTGTGAAAACCTGTGATGAGACCCTGCTAAGTTGAGATGTGTAGAAGGAACATTATGACTGGTAGCTCACTACGTGTGCTGCATGTCAAACATCTGTTAACTTGCTTGGAATTAGTAGGCAGTTAAGTGTGCATGTTCATACATAAAGTGTGGCGTAAGACATTTTGTTTCCTCACTGCTCTACAATAATCTGAGTGCCAGCTTAAAGATCATTTGGATTTGTTTAGCAAAAGTTTAGACCTTGGTTCCATGCTGGCAAAATCTGAATGGGAAAAACCTGGAAAATTAGAAGTATCTAATTTAAGAGAATACAGATTCTACCCGGCTTTTACCTTTAACCCTATGCATAAACTACACTTAATTTCCTCCTTTGTGTTTTATTGGTAACTATTCCTGTTATTGACAGCATCCTCATAAATACTTTTAAAGAAAATGAAATGCTATCCCTTCATTTTTCCATCTTGGTTATCACCTTGCAATGTCTAAGGAAGCCCAAGGGTCCCATTGGGCATAAGTCAGAAACCACGTGCATGATGTCCTGAAGTTCAGCTGTCATGATTTGAAACTCTGACAGTTCCTTTACTCGTTATATGCCAGCTATTAGCAGTCTACAAACATTTTATAAAGCATGCTATTAACAATAATTATCATTAAAATAAATCACTATTTGTGTTACTGTTAATTTTTCTTTGATTTGTATCATCTTTAAGTGATTTATATTATGTTTTCTAACATGCAGAATTATAATAGCAGTTTCTAATGGATAAATTACGTGTTACCCACTTTTTTTAAAAGCAGTCCTCTCCTCATAATATTTGCAAATTCATAATCATTTTAGTAACTTCACTCGGTGTGGCTGAGTGGTCAAGATTGCTGGTTCAGCCCTTGATGTGAACAATTTTCTCAATATCCTAAACACAGGTTAAAACTGACTGATCTACTATGAGTTTAATCATTAAAGTTTTTAATCATTAAAAGGATTACCATGTAACATTTTCAACTAAGTTACTGTGCATATTTTGGCAGGTACCGCTGGGCGTTTGTGCCAGAAGTTGATACTGAAATGCATAAGAATGTCACCAATGATGCTGTGGTGGTCTATCAGGAATGCAAACCTCATATCACCAGAATTTTGGAGCGTCTCAATAGAATATATGGGGTAGGTCATGGAATTGCTGTTCACTTATGAATTTTCATATTTTGAGTTTAAGGTTAGTAATCATAACAAAAACAAGTTAAGTATTTCGGAAGACACATAGTGTTGATTTAGCTTTGGCTTAAGTTTGACTCTTTAATGATTCGGACCTGTTAATCTTCAGTGTACTTGTGGGCACCTCTAGTATGTATAGAGGTCTTTGCCACTTCTACCTAATCAAGTGTGCCTTACGTTTCATCACTGGCTTGCATTCTTTGTAAATACCCTCTGTGCAACCTATATTCTTTGTATTTGTATGACTACACCAGAGACACAACAGCACCTGTAAGGTGAATTACATTAGACAATATACTTGTTTAAAAGATTTTGTTTTCTCCTAGTATTTTTAAATCCTTCAAGCCAGTTCAGATTTATAGCAAGAGAAAGCTATGATAAAACCATTTTGCATGTTGTTGCATGCAAAGTACATGTTTTTGTCTAAGAAGCTGGAGCGGTAAAGGAAATGTAAAGCCAGAATCCTAAAGCAGTAAGCAAGCAAGAATCTAGTGACTGCATGAACTTTTTTTAATGGAACAAATAAGAATTATATTCATGGGGGAAAAGAAATCTGAAAACTTAAGATGACTTATTCTGGAATAAACTCAGATCTTTCCTTGATTTTTATTTGAAGTTGACACGGGGCACCTTTTATCCCTTACCTGTAAGATGGGGACTGCTACATCACAACTTAATGCATGGAAAATGGTATTGCTGCAACAACTAAGCCTGCTTGAAAACAAGCACAATCGAAGTTTGAAAATTGCAATGAAAATAATTTAAAATGTCCAACATATTAAAAAAAATGAATTTCTAGGTGTCTAAGCATGGAGTTATTATTCCAAACATGCTCGGTGGTTTCAGACACCTGTAGATCTTCAACAAAGCTGGATGATTGGGGGGGATGGGGGACGACATTTTCATTCATTCTACTTAACACTAACGGGCTACTGTTTGATACAATTACAAACCACAGAGCTGTTACAGTATTTATCCAGAAATAAAATGTCTCAGCTAAGGTTATTGTATTATTGTGGAAGCTCATGGATTCATTTTTTCAATTCACAGATACCACATAGTGTAGCTAACTATGGTTTGTGAGTTTGTGTACATATCTTTGTGTGAATGTGTGGCAGCGGCTACTCCGGCTCCCGCTAACAATGTGCGTTTTTCGTAAAATGTAATGTCTTCTCTGTTATGTTCTTTCACGAAAATTATCTACAATCGATCCACTTTACTCAAACTTCATGCATCTGATCAATCCAGTACGTTATCAAGCAATTTGCTGGCTTTAGATCTCCAAACTCTGTGCGGACTGGTAATACTACAGCAGCAAGACTCAGAGGTTTGCACAGCAGAGGTTACCACCTTCCCTCACAGGCCGCCTGGGGAAGCGACGCAAGCGAGGCACTCGGGCAGGTATCGCCGCTAGACTAAAGGCTGATCCACACAAACCAGCGCTTCCATCTATTCTGCTGTCTAATGTCCGCTCACTAGAGAACAAAATGGACTACCTAAGACTGGATTTAACCACAAAATACAAGGTAAGAGACTATTGTGCACTCATTTTTACCGAGACATGGCTGAACTCCGCTGTTTCCAATTAGTCTGGACGGGCTAACAAACTTTCAAGCAGATAGGATTCATGCTCTCAGTGGAAAATCTCGGGGAGGTGGTGTATGTATATACACAAACAACAACTGGTGCACAAATGTTGAACTTGTTTCGAGCCACTGCTCTGAGGATATAGAGTTTTTGACACTGAAATGCCTGACCATTCTACCTGCCGAGGGAATTTACAGCTGTCAGCATTACAGCTGTGTACATTCCCCCCAGCGTAAACACAAAGGCAGCACTATCCGCACTATATCAATCTGTCAGTGTAATGCAAACTGCAAACCCGGACTGTGTTTATATAATTGCTGGAGACTTTAATCAAGCCAACCTAAAGACGGTTCTGCCACATTTTTATCAACATGTTGACTTTGCAACCCGGGGAGTAAACACATTGGATCGGGTTTACATACACAAACATCAAACAGGCATTCAAGGTATCTCCCCACCCCCACCTTGGAAATTCGGACCATCTCTCTGTTATGCTAATTCCTGCATACAGACCACTGCTAACTAGAAGCAAACCATCTACAAAGCAGATACGAACCTGGCCAGAAGGAGCAATTTCAGCACTCCTGGACTGTTTTGAATCCACGGACAGGAGTTTGTTTAGAGAGGCTACCACGATTAACCAGCACATCAACCTGGAGGAGTATGCAGGGTCTGTGACAGGATTTACAGTGCATCCAGAAAGTATTCACAGTGCATCACTTTTTCCACATTTTGTTATGTTACAGCCTTATTCCAAAATGTATTAAATTCATTTTTTTCCTCAGAATTCTACACACATCACCCCATAATGACAATGTGAAAAAAGTTTACTTGAGATTTTTGCAAATTTATTAAAAATACAAAAATTGAGAAAGCACATGTACATAAGTATCAACAGCCTGCCATGAAGCTCAAAATTGAGCTCAGGTGCATCCTGTTTCCCCTGATCATCCTTGAGATGTTTCTGCAGCTTAATTGGAGTCCACCTGTGGTAAATTCAGTTGATTGGACATGATTTGGAAAGGCACACACCTGTCTATATAAGGTCCCACAGTTGACAGTTCATGTCAGAGCACAAACCAAGCATGAAGTCAAAGGAATTGCCTGTAGACCTCCAAGACAGGATTGTCTCGAGGCACAAATCTGGGGAAGGTTACAGAAAAATTTCTGCTGCTTTGAAGGTCCCAATGAGCACAGTGGCCTCCATCATCCATAAGTGGAAGAAGTTTGAAATCACCAGGACTCTTCCTAGAGCTGGCCGGCCATCTAAACTGAGCGATCAGGGGAGAGGAGCCTTAGTCAGGGAAGTGACCAAGAACCCGATGGTCACTCTGTCAGAGCTCCAGAGGTCCTCTGTGGAGAGAGGAGAACCTTCCAGAAGGACAACCATCTCTGCAGCAATCCACCAATCAGGCCTGTATGGTAGAGTGGCCAGATGGAAGCCACTCCTTAGTAAAAGGCTTATGGCAACCCGCCTGGAGTTTGCCAAAAGGCACCTGAAGGACTTCTCAGACCATGAGAAAGAAAATTCTCTGGTCTGATGAGACAAAGATTGAACTCTTTGGTGTGAATGCCAGGCGTCACGTTTGGAGGAA
Organism: Erpetoichthys calabaricus; assembly: GCF_900747795.2. Taxonomy (NCBI): domain Eukaryota; kingdom Metazoa; phylum Chordata; class Cladistia; order Polypteriformes; family Polypteridae; genus Erpetoichthys; species Erpetoichthys calabaricus. The sequence goes on along the minus strand of NC_041397.2, from coordinate 259,682,633 downwards.
ACCAGGCACCGCTCATCACCAGACCAATACCATCCCTACAGTGAAGCATGGTGGTGGCAGCATCATGCTGTGGGATGTTTGTCAGCGGCAGGAACTGGGAGACTAGTCAGGATAAAGGGAAAGATGACTGCAGCAATGTACAGAGACATCCTGGATGAAAACCTGCTCCAGAGCGCTCTTGACCTCAGACTGGGGCGATGGTTCATCTTTCAGCAGGACAATGACCCTAAGCACACAGCCAAGATATCAAAGGAGTGGCTTCAGGACAACTCTGTGAATGTCCTTGAGTGGCCCAGCCAGAGCCCAGACTTGAATCCAATTGAACATCTCTGGAGAGATCTTAAAATGGCTGTGCACCGACGCTTCCCATCAAACCTGATGGAGCTTGAGAGGTGCTGCAAAGAGGAATGGGCGAAACTGGCCAAGGATAGGTGTGCCAAGCTTGTGGCATCATATTCAAAAAGACTTGAGGCTGTAATTGTCGCCAAAGGTGCATCGACAAAGTATTGAGCAAAGGCTGTGAATACTTATGTACATGTGATTTCTCAGTTTTTTAATTTTTAATAAATTTGCAAAAACCTCAAGTAAACTGTTTTCACATTGTCATTATGGGGTGTTGTGTGTAGAATTCTGAGGAAAAAAATGAATTTAATCCATTTTGGAATAAGGCTGTAACATAACAAAATGTGGAAAAAGTGATGCGCTGTGAATACTTTCCGGATGCACTGTATTACTAACACTAGGTAAAATTGCAGTTTTAGTTTACTTCAGCACTTAATTAAACAGTCTTTAGTTTGACTACTTTCACAGTTAAGTATTGTTTATTTGAGAAACATCAGGCGATCAGTCTTATTTTATTGTATTTTGTCTGAGAAACACAAAAACTGCTAAGGGTTGTGTCTGCCTGTCACATAATTACTTGCGAACCACTGGGACTAGAACCTTGATCTTGGTCTTAACCAAAAGCTAATAATGTGATGCGTGTTAGTGAAGTAAAAAATGTGGCTACTTACAACCTTTGCAAAGTTATCAGGGTTTGCGTGTTTCTTAACATGAACTACATTGGCAACCTCATCAAGAAGGTGACATGGCAGAAATAATAAGAAGAGCAGTGACACCTACTGATCGTGAGGCAAACTGCAGAAGCTGAGGAGTGATAAGAGAAAGAAGAGTGACAGCATCAACATCCATTAGGTCTCATGGAGCAGAAAAATGTCTATAAGGAGCAGGTGCGAAGTTTGCACTGCCCTTTTTCCCATATGAGTTCACTTTTAACTGAACAGCAGTGTCATTTCTAGCTTTTGTTGGGGCACTGTGACAGTGCTGGTTAGCTCCTTGCTCCCTCTTAGTTTTTGGGAGCCTCTTGAACCTGACACCATTGATAGTCAAGACCGGGTTAAGCTAGGCAGATGAGGACAAACACACCAAACAAGAAGATGGTAAAAAGTGCAAGTGCTTTTATTAAAAAAAAAAAAAAAATCCCAAAACAAGGTGTCCCAAAAAGTGCAGTGCTTCGAAATGTCAATAAATAAATAATCCATAAGTGCACGGTGGAGGTTAAAATATTCCAATAAATGAATCCATTAAAACAATGAGGTTAAAAGCTAGAGACAGTCTATAAAAACAGCAAGCCCCAATGCTTTCCTTTAACAACTGGCATCTCCTCCACTTATCCTATGTGGACCTTGCAGTATAAGGAGACGCCCACTGACAGGTACAGTCACCTTTCCTAACTGGGCTCCATTCCCTGCCACCCTTTCTTTAGCGTCTGCAGAGCACCCTGATGAGCCCCACATGTCTCTCCTGCCACTTACCTTCAGCCCTTGCGGGGAGACACCGTCACTCAGGCCGCTCCTACTCCACCAGGGGGAGCTGCAGAGCCCCCATGAAAGTGCTCAGTAGGAGCGCCTCTTTCACTGCCTCCAGTTTCCATGGCCCTGAGGCTCACTCCTGACCACCTGCCTCACTCAATAAACTCTCACTCTGTATCTGCCTTTCTTCCATTTCCCTTTCAACCTTCTTCTCTTTTTCACGGACACAGGCCAGTCTGTTTTCCTCCAATCTGCTTTTTATTTTTTCCCCCTCCTGCACACGCGTTTTTCCTTTTTAAAGTGGGGTTGTGGCACAGCTGCAGCATTCAGCAGCTCCTGGAACTTACTAGGTTTGCCTGCAATCCTGCACCTATGCATTAAGTGCAGGGCTGTCCGCTTCCACTTCCACTTCATGCACGAGAACCGCTTACACCACACTGCCACACTCACAAAGACGCAAGTGCAGTAATTATTTATTTAAAAGATTGTAATCAGCCATGGACCTCACTTTACCACAGGCACTAAAAACAGTAAATCGGTTTTGGGGTCTTTTGGAAGCTTATCTAAGTTACACCAGGAAATGCATACCAGGAGACTTATGTCAATGTATCCTTTGGTTATAGTTTAATAACTTAAATATTTACTTGAAATATACTGTATATATTTGAAGTGGCTTAAAATATGCTATAACAGTTTACAGATTTACTGATCTAATAACAGTCAGCATTACATTTACAGTAAATCTATCTGTAGTTCTTAACCAACACACATATCCATATTATTATAAAGTAGGATGTAACACCACCTTTTCCTACTAATCATTAAAACGGAAAATAACCACAGAGTTGGTTTACAAATTGTTATGGCAGCCAGACCAAAATAACGTCATATGAGACTGGAAACAACACTTACTGCTTCGCAGTTAGGAGACCTGGGTTAGCTTCCTGGGTCCTCCCTGCATGGAGTTTGTATGTTCTTCCCGTGTCTGTGTGGGTTTCCTCCGGGTGCTCCGGTTTCCTCCCACAATCCAAAGACATGCAGGTTAGGTGCACTGGTGATCCTAAATTTTCCCTAGTGTGTGCTTGGTGTGCGTGTGCCCTGCGGTGAGCTAGTGCCCTTCCCAGGGATTTGTTCCTGCCTTGCACCTTGTGTTGGCTGGGATTGGCTCCAGCAGACCCCCTTGACCCTGTGTTAGGATATAGCTGGTTGGATAATGACTGACTGACTGACATTGAATGACATTGTTCCTTAACTTAAGGTCATTAAAGTTTACCTTTTGGTAGAATGTAAATTTTATTGTTCTCCCTGTCTCCAGAAAATCTTCAGCACACCACCCATATCAGAAAAAGTTATGATGATTCTAAATTGTGTAGGTGTGATGTGACCCTACAATGGACTTGAGCCCCTTCAGGAGTTGGGATTTTTTTCTTGTGCCTATTTTGGGATAGGCTTCGGCCCACCAAACCTCTAAATTAGATTAAACAGATTTGAAAATGTTATTTGTTAATTGCAAGAAAAGGCAGGCAGTAAGTATGCAGATGAATGTGGCTATAGACCCTCTCATCTGCCTGAAGATGCTACATCAGTTTACAGATTTACTGATCTAATAATAATGATCTAATAATAATAATAATAATGCCAGCCATCATTTTTCATTTACCAAATATGAATTCCTAACCTTTTTTATTGTCTACTTTACATGTTTCAGTTTCAAAGGCAAATTTCTTACAGTTGACAGGGTGTCTTGAGAAGGCTTCTGGCCAGCAGAGCATGCAGAATGTTAAATTTAAAGAAAACGGATAGGAGCCAGAAGCTTAATTATTCAGAATGTTAAAGCAAAGCAGCAAAAGCACTAAGAGCCAAGAATGCTAATTGGAAAGATGTGCCATCTTGGGTATCCTGAGTGCCCAGTTGTGAGCCATGCTGCCAGCCTCTTTCGTCTTTTTTTTTCCCCAGTGGCAGGACGCAGATAGTCCCCAACAGATGTCCACAGTGAGTGCCAGTCACCAGATGAACAACAGCTAATCCACTACATGAATCCAGTTCCTGGTTAGCTCATGGCTGCCCTCCAAAGCATCTGCCCAGGACAAAGTAGCTTCTAAAAATCTAGCTACTGACTACCTTTTGGGGGACAGATAGGTTCATTAGCCTGGGGCTGGATTTGGCATCTTAACAACTGAGCTTGGGACATATGTCTAGAAAGTCAAATAATTGTAAAAATAAATAAATAGGAGAAAGCAGGAATTAAATATTAAAGAATGGAGTGTTCTTAAGATAACATCACTAGACATCCCTCAGTTCCAAACTGTTTTATCCTCATCTGTTTCAGAATCGTAATATTTTGCTTCTTTCGGGTCAAACCTGAATAAAAGAAAATGGAGCTTTGTCCACAAACATCCATTATAAGCCATTGATTTTTTTAAAATAATTTAGCTTCTAATATCTGATGAAATGCATTGCTCTATAATGGTGTTATACTGTACATTATTTGATAAGTGACACGCTGACTGGAAAATCTTACGTGAGAAATTAAATTTTTTTTTTACTAATTTTTTCAACATCAACCCAATGTTACTGCAGTAGGCTTTGAGTCCCATGACACACAGCTGCATCAAGCAGGTTAGAACATGGATGGATGTTTAATTTTGAACAATGTCATCTGTTTTCTGTGCCTGGTTATAGAGTCCTAGACAACATAGGATGAATATCATGTTGTCGTAGGCCTTCCTAATAGGTATCAGATTTTGGAGTGCAGAAGGCTGCCACTCTCTGTCAATCCATCATTAGGCTGGCAAGGCAGCCTGTGGAGAAGTTTGCTCATGTGTTTTGTAACATAGATTTTCTATTATCTGTCTGTCTATCAAATATTTTACACAAAGTATCTCTTTCAACAGTTCATCCTTCTAAGATAAATTTAAATTCTAAGCTAAATTAAGCCACCGTACCATCCCTAAAGATAATGTATTACTGTTAATGTCACATTTAGTAAAATATTAATAGAATTTCTGCCTTATAATGAATATCTAAACAAAGTGTAACCAAAATACAAGATGAAAATGTACTCTTATTTGGTACTTTTTTATGCTAAAGACTGACACTTGATCCTCCTGTAAATATTTCAATAAAATAAATAGCTGAAAATCATAGTTGGCTCATCTTTTAAAATTATAGCAGAAATACCTAATATTGAGAAATGTCACGAGGACTGTGTAATGATAATAATAGTTACTTGGAAAAAAAATTCTAGAAACCAGTTACTTATTGTACCATCTCTGAAACTGACTGATCAGCTGGGCTGGGGGAAACAGGTGGGCTGAAATGAAAGGCCCTTAACTGGCTGGCAAGGCCTAGAATGGAAGGGACAGGCAAAAATGATGGCACCCCTGACCCCTCCAGGAGAAAAGCATGGTGTGGAATGGAGACTGAATCAGTCCGAGTTGAATCATTGGGAACTACACACTCCCATTCTTGCAAGATCTGTGCCAAGGACTATTAGAATTTGATACATAAGGCCTATTCATTTGGCATATTATCTACTGTATGATGCATGAATAAATGTGTAATTTTTTTCTCCTGCCTGTTCTGGTGCCTGAGTTACGGGTGTAAAACAAACAGGGAGGTATTGCTTTACAATAGAGGTCAACTCTGATGGAATGGTAAGAGTGTGGGATTTGGAGCATTCTATTAAGGTCTTGTGGACGAGGCTAACAGCAGGCAGACAGCAGATATAGAGTAAAAAGCAATTTCTTTATTCTTGGTGAGCAGAGAGACTGTGCAGAGCCTGTCAGCTTGTCACTAACAGTATCACATCACAGCCTGCCTTTACAATTTTCACAGCAGGCTTTTTATATTCTTTCAATCACGTACGCATCATGCCAACCCCTGAGTAACAGACACATGACTTAGATAAAATCATCACTTCTAGCTTAAAGTTTACGCAACCATTTCTGATTATTATTGAGCGATAAAACTTCTCCCTTGAAGCGTGCATTTTAAAGATTACTTTTTTTGCATATAAAGTTCGCCCAAACTACAATTACTGGTAATCTTTGGGGTTAGGCCTACTTCCCAGTTACTGGTAATCTTTTGTGGTTAGGCCTACTTCCCTTTATTTTTGAGATATGCTGTTCTTGTTTTATCTATTTTCTACACCTAGGCTTTAATGCTTAATAACCCTTAACTTTCCCACATCACATACCTTAACAATCTTAATGCATTCATATGGTTAACACAAAGAACTCTTACACTTACATTTTCTTAGCAATCAGCTGGTTTGCATAACATATTTTCCATCCACCCAAACGCACATAGATTACTAAGTACCAAAATATCTGTTGCACTAAGGTGTAGTCACGAGATCTTCTTTCCCTCCCTTTGACTAGGTCAAAAGGCCCTCAGCCCAAGATTCTTTGTTCAACTATTATTTAATATATTGATTCAAATTTTTATTATTCCACAGTCTCTACAATAAAGAATATAAAGGGGGAATAGGGTCGATCACCCTAGGACCTTACTACAACAAAACACCTAGAACCATTTACATTTGGAAATGGGCGTTTGAGTGTTGCATTTCTAACAAAGAGCTTTAATTAACTTTCTAATGCTTTAGCTTTTCTGATGACTTCTGTCCTCGGATGGCTCCCATTTGTTCAAAATGCATGTTGTACTATCCACACATCTAAGTAGTCACTATGTTAGAAATCAAATTCTTTAGTACATTCTGAGTGATCACTCCTTCAGACTGCCTACTGTATTTATTCTGTTGCACCTCTGCTTGAAATCCTTCCATTAATCAAGACAGAACATGCTTTGTACCGTATGTAGGATGCTCTTGCTTAAGTCATTGGCCAGTTTTTGGTGTCTTTTCAAAGGCTTAAATATATATGTCTGATTCTTGATTTTTTTCTTTTGTTTATGCAGGAACAGAATGGAATTGGCGAGATGAATTGTTCAACCCTTTGGGAATTTCCACTTTTGAGTTTTCAGCACATTTCCGACATCACCCAGCTGATTCCATTCCTCAGGATTCTCAACTGCACCTTCATGACGGGCCATGAACAGTGCCAAAAGGGTGACTCCCAGCCCGTGTGTGCTGTCAGTTACCCAGCATCCAATAGTGAGGCAGTCCTGAAAAAACTGGAAGACAGTGTTGAGCAGGAATTTCTAGAAAGCATGGATGCTTAAGCTTTCATAAAAATTAACTTCGGCGTATTCTGTTCTAGCCATCTCTGCAAGCAGCCACTATGCCTTTTTGATTATTTTTCCTAATCCTCTGGAATGATGTGAATTAAATGTGGTAATATTTAATATTAAGCTCACAATTCTTTTGCACAGCCTGGTCACCCGATTTCATCTTATCCAAAAAATAAAGATAGCTAATTTTTAGTACTTAATTGTAATTTTATTTTCAATATAATTATACAACTTTTTTGCTTGAACAATTCCATTTTGTTTTTAGAAGCCTCTAATATCATCTCCAAGCCTTAGGGTATTACTGTGGACTACACTTGAGCCAAATAGGTCTCCAGTGTACCCAGCATCTCATTGCATCTACTGCTTACTATGCTGAAAATAAAAGTGACGGGATCAGACTAGGATCCAGCAAGCAATGAATGTATTAAAAGAAAATGCTTTTAAGGGTAAACACAGCCAGCCTCTTCTCAACAATAACCTTGCATGATCACGAAATTGCAATCCACCATAAAAACACTCCTCTTTGAAACATCTTTTTGAAACCCATGCAAATATGTATTTGTACACCATCTTTGCAGCTTTTGGTGAAATTTACAGAGGATGCATTAGAGATGCCACTGTTTGAGTACCGTCATTTACCTTTACAGCATTGGGACAGGTGACGGCTCCCCACAGCAGCTTCTGAAAATAGTCAATGGGTACGAAATGTTCAGTATTGTACAAAAACTGTGGCTTACATCTTGCATATATGTGAAGCATCTTCTTTGGTATTCAGGGCTACACTTTCTTAATCAAATATGTACAAGGTAGACTGAATTAGCTGATATTTTCAGTACTACCAGAAAGAAACTCCTCATAATGCAATACCTGAAAGATGCCCTAAGTGACCGAGCTGGTCAGAACTGCTCACAGTAACTCGCTCAGCCAGTAAGCCGGTGACCTTTTGCTGGCTGATTTCCTGCTCACTTGGATGTTTCTAATGGTTGAAGTGTATAAAATTAATTTCTTCTCCCTCAATTTCATATTATTATAAATTAAATACTTTTAAATTTGTGTCGTTAGGAAGAGACCCCTTCACTTATAATTGTTTACTATAACTATAAGTAAATACGTCTTTGGCCATTTCACTCAAAACCTGCTGGTGGCTACAACATCCGTTGTGAATGAACTGAAAGATTTCTGGTTCATTTTATGAAGTTTCAACTTAAAATCACCACCAAAGTCATTTTCACTTCATTGGTAATTTAAGACATTTTTTTCTGCTTTCAGCATAGAGGGACTGTGCGCTGGCTGTCGAGCTGTACAGGTTAAGGTGCCATTACTTTTTTTTTAAGGAAGAAAATCATCTGTAATTCTTTTCTTTATAGAATTCTGTTACTTAATTCCAAATGATTGTAAAGAATACATTTAGGGTTTAAAAAGGTTTGCTCATGACATAATATATGCCTCCTGTAAATATATTTTGTGCTTGTGACAATAAAAAAAATAAAATTCTCCAATTCCTTTATTGTCTGATTAACAGATCTCATTCATTCAATACATTTGATTTAATCTGACTTTTTTCCTTATTAAAGGGTCCTAGTGGATTTGAGCCTAACCCAGCATCTCTCATCTCATCTTCTGAAACTGCTTTTCCTGGTGAGGGTCCAGAACTATCAGAGCGAATTATGAATTCTCTCGAAGGAGCGTCTCCAGTTGATGTGAAGGGCACATCTTTGGGCTGGGTTACCAAGCAAAACCCGATGTGAACAAGGGAATTATATACACAGAAACAGTGAGCGGTGTAGGAATCGAACCAAAGGTCAGTGGTGCACTGAGGTAGCAGCAGTAACAGCTTGTGACGATCTGGGATGGCTCCACACTCCCAAGGTTGCTTGTGGGAGCCACTTGAATCCAGAACCGTCAATAATGTACCCAAGGATGAGCTGGGCAAATGAGGACTCATACAGTCAGCATGGGGTTGACGCAAAGTGTTTTAGTGCTTTTAGTAAAACCAAACAATAAAGTGTCCAAAAGTGCAGTGCTTCCAAAATCACATAAATAATAATCCATTAAAGTTGTCGTGGAAAAAAAGTTGTACCTCTTTAAAGAAGGCAGTCTCAGAGCCCACATGGACGTGCAGAAAAAATAAATCTTTATCACACAGCATTGTAACAAAGAGATTTGACCATAGTCCAAGTGCTTCAACTAGGAAGTGCATTGGTTTATATTACATTTCTTATCATCTCCCCCTCTTAGTTCTTCACACCATTACCTGATAATGTCCATCACTTGACTGAAACTAGCCATTATTTCTTCATACCCTGTGGAGGTGTCCCCATCATTTTACTGAAACTTTCATTGCTCAAAAGCACAATTAAAGTTGAAGCCAGGAAGACCCACATGTGAGATACCAGGCCACTCAAATGAAGGTTACTTGATGTACAAGCATCAATCAAAAGTTTGATGTTTTAAACAGGTTCATTTCTAAAACAATGGCCTGCTTGTTTTTTTCATAGTACACACTGTCCTTGACTTTTTATAACATCATATTGGTGTTTAAGCAAGCAAGTAAAAAGCCATGCCAGGCCACTGCCTGTAAAAGTAAATTTAGCCATCTTGAGTACTGTCTCGTCACTATTATCTTGACTTGAAGGATGCACTTGCCATCTGGCTCAAGAAGTGCCCAACACTTAATTTGTTCTCACATTCCTGACCTTGGGCTGATAAATATTGGTGGCTTTCTAATGTAGTCATTTAGAAAAATTTAAAAAAATTAATATTTTTATATAAAAAATAATTAATATTTAACTCTTGCATGACCTAAAGCTATCAATTATAATATGTTTTACTTTAATTTGATTGAGATTGCATTGATATAGATTTAAATTCTCTCTTTATTCAGGTGCCACGTGTAGGTTAAAATACAGTAATCCCTCGCTATATCGCGCTTCGCCTTTCGCGGCTTCACTCCATCGCAGATTTTATATGTAAGCATATTTAAATATATATCGCGGATTTTTTGCTGCTTCGCGGATTTCTGCGGTCAATGGATCTTTTAATTTCTGGTACACGCTTCCTCAGTTGGTTTGCCCCAGTTGATTTCATACAAGGGACGCTATTGGCAGATGGCTGAGAAGCTACCCAACTTACTTTCTCCGTCTCTCTCTTGCGTAGGGGGATTGAGCAGGGGGGCTGTTTGCACACCTAGACGATATGGACGCACGTCTAAAAATGCTGAAAGATTATCTTCACGTTGCTATCTTCAAGCAGTGCAAGCTGCTTCCTGAAGCGACATGCTGCACGGTGCTTCGCATACTTAAAAGCTCGAAGGTCACGTATTGATTTTGATTGTTTGTTTTTCTCTGTCTCTCTCTCTCTCTCTCTGCTCCTGACAGAGGGGGTGTGAGCTGCTGCCTTCAACAGCTTTCTGCCGCGGGTGCTTCGCATACTTAAAGCTAAACAGCCCTATTGATTTGTTTGCTTTTCTTTCTCTATCTCTCTGACATCTGCTCCTGACTTGAAGAGGAAGATATGTTTGCATTCTTTTAATTGTGAGACGGAACTGTCATCTCTGTCTTGTCATGGAGCACAGTTTAAACTTTTGAAAAAGAGACAAATGTTTGTTTGCAGTGTTTGAATAACATTCCTGTCTCTCTACAACCTCCTGTGTTTCTGCGCAAATCTGTGACCCAAGCATGACAATATAAAAATAACCATATAAACATATGGTTTCTACTTCATGGATTTTCTTATTTCGCGGGTGGCTCTGGAACGCAACCCCCGCGATGGAGGTGGGATTACTGTATTCCAAACATATATTCCATAAAAACGAGATTAAAATCAAGGGCAAATATATTCTGTTTCTCTATAAAACCGACATCTCCTCGGCTTACTCTTTCCGAATTCCTCCACATGAGGAGATGTCCACCAACGCGGCAGACAACCCTTAATCCAGTTTGGGTCCATGTTGTCAGTCCATCTGAGGTGCCAAGCTTTACTCTTCACTCCCTCCACGTTGCAATCCATCAGGCTTCTGTGGGAGCCTCCTGGGGGCACCTAGTCGCTCCTGTTTCTTATGGGTGCACAGCAGGAGTGTCCATTATGGCCCACCCCTGAGCATCTGGCTATACGCTCTGCTCACGCCACTCACTTCCCCGTCTGCCTGCACCAGCTCTATCCCATTCCTGCCCTTCTCTCCGTTCCTTTACTTTAACCTCCATCTCTTTTTCTTTTCCCATTCTTTTCCCCTTTCCTCCATGCAGGTTTCTTTTATATACTGCCTATTGGGTGCAGTTGCAGCCCTTCCTCTGTTACGAGGTGTAAATGAAGCACTTGACTGACCCGCTCACATTTGCACGTGAATGTGCGTTCAGCCAAGCACCTTAGTCAACCTTCATATGTGCGCCTACACAGTCTGGGGCTCCTGATAATGTAGTTAAAATTGCCACACACCTGCACCACCGTCCCACTTTACAAATCCCACATTTTCAACATCTGCCCACCTGTGCCACAGCAGCACTGACTGAGTGAGTCCACTACTTCCACTTCAACATACAGAGACAAGAAGCACTGCATGGAGAATCCAAACAACTCACTCAACATAAGATCAAGAAAGTGAAGTAATCCTGATGTCCTTGTGATCTTCAGCTGAGGCAGAGCATCCAAGGTAACAAGTGGCTGTGGTGATCAGATAAGGTGTATGCATTGTCTGTTTTTTTATTAATAATATTTCATTACATTTATATAGCGCTTTTCTAACCTGCTCAAACCACTTTATACAGACGGAGGACCACTAATGTGCAGCATCTACCTGGACGTTGCAATGGCAGCCATTTTTGCATTAGTACCCTCACCCCGCATCAGCTATTAGATGATGAAGGGATGAGAGAGATAATTAGCCAATTTGGGATGGAATGATCAGGGGCCCAGCTGTGGTGGGCAGGATAGCAGGAGACCCCCCAACTCTTTTTGAAAGATATCCAGTGACCTTTCATGACCATAGAAAATCAGGTCTTCAGTTTCATGTCTCATCCAAAGGATGGTGCCAATTTGTCCAGCACAGCATGCCCATCCCTGCACTGGGGCATTGGAATCCACACTCAGACCATAGGATAAGTGCCCCCTGCTGGCGTCACCAACACCTCTTCCAACAGCAACCCGAGCTTTGACCTGAATCAAGTTCTGTCACAGCCTGCTTGAGCTGCTCATCCTTACAAAATGCAGAAAGCACTTAGAAGGTCTTAGATTCATGTGTTGCATATTCTTGAGCTAAACATTGAGATTTAGGTTTTAATAATACATTGTGTTTCAAAAGCCTTTGCTCAGATTGCTTCACAAAAATTCCAACAGGGTACAAATGGAATAATAACACAGAAAAAGATCAAAATAGCAGTACTGTACACTAATATCAAATATTAAACATAATACATGAAGACCCATTGTATGGTGGAAGGCAATAAAGAACGATGGGGTGTATCGATCATTGCGATGACACAGAGTGTAGGAGTCGGGTGCAGAAGGACTGGTCTGCAACTAAACATCAGCAAAACCAAGGAACTGGTCATTGACTTGCGCCTCACCAAAGAACCTCGATGCCCAGTCACTATTCACGGAGTGGATGTAAAGGTGGTCCAGCCCTACAAGTACTTGGGGCTCCACAATAATGACAGGTTGGACTGGTCTCAGAAAACAGACGAGCTGTATAAGAAAGAGCAGAGCAGGCTCTTTTTCCTTAGGAGTCTGCGTTACTTTAATGTGAGAAGTTAACTTTTAGAGTACATTTTCTGTTGACCACCCTGCCTTTTAAGCCCTCATTTAGAATGGTCCCAGTTTTTACAATCTCCAGCTTTACTGTCCGTGGTCTTAGTCAGCCATATTAAGCTACATTTTGTATGTAAGCTGAACCTGCCGGCAATAAAAACAAACGGGGACATCTGAGTCCTGCAACTAATCATAAAATGTAGCACCATATTCAGACATGCATTTTGTTTTTTTTGTGACATCTCTTTAACATTCCTGTGAAAATGGAAGAGATGTCCGTGTGCTAGTATGGTAAACTGAGTCCTCACCTTGACTGATAGCGAATGAAAGACAACCAGTTACAAACAGAAACTTTCTGTGTGATTGCCACGTGCTTTTTTGACAGTGTCAACAGCCTCGACACAGAGACATGGCCATATTGATTGTGTGTCAGGGACAAGCCAATAGGCGAGACTGGTCAAGGCATGTTAATCATGAAATTACTTTTATCTTTTGTATGAAAGGCACTATATAAGTTTAGATTTCTTTTGTAATTGGTGGATAAGAATTCCTCTAAACAATACCTTAGCCTCAGAAGAGACAGGCTGTACGTTTGTGGGGTCATTCACCTTTGCATCAGCTTCACCCAGTTACCCCCCACTGTGAGGGTTACACAAAAACATCCCCCAAATTAGGTAGGATAGAGACCCCCAACTGATTGCTAGACTCAGTAAACATTTCAGTAGACATTAGTACATTAATAAACCTCCATCCATCCATCCATTTTCCAACCCGCTGAATCCGAACACAGGGTCACGGGGGTCTGCCGGAGCCAATCCCAGCCAACACAGGGCACAAGGCAGAGAACCAATCCTGGGCAGGGTGCCAACCCACCGCAGGACACACACAAACACACCCACACACCAAGCACACACTAGGGCCAATTTAGAATCGCCAATCCACCTAACCTGCATGTCTTTGGACTGTGGGAGGAAACCGGAGCACCCGGAGGAAACCCACGCAGACACGGGGAGAACATGCAAACTCCACGCAGGGAGGACCCGGGAAGATTAATAAACATATATCTTTATGTTTTGCAGAGACACCAGACATAACCAAACACCAGAAGTTAAATAAAATGAACATTTTAAAACGCTTCTCCTCTTAGGTGGTTCACCTTAAGCAGTTATGGAGCTTGCTGTCTTCTTCTTAAGGCAGCTACGATACTCCTGATCCTTGGGATGCTGTTTTAACACAATCACAGTTGCAGTCTTTTCTTCTTCAGCCAGTTGAGTGCTCGTGAATGCTGGGACGTTGTTGTTGTAAGAGTCAAGCTTATCAGTGATGACAATTAGAGGGCTGCTCTCAGACCTTCTCCTCTATATAGTGCCTTGATGAGGCAATTCTACTGGAGAAGTACCGGTAAATTATGAGACAGCGAGTCAGATAGCTTACATTAAACAAGAGCTGCATCATGCTAAAATGAAAAAAACGGATAACTGATATGGCCCAAAATGATCCAAATTCCCACTAATGGGGGGAAACCATCAACCTCCAGCTAGCAAGGAGAGGTCAAATATAGAATCCTTATAAATAAAACTACTCATTATTCAGAAATGCTCTGTGAACAGTGAAGCTTCCAAGAGCACAACAGACACAGCCAGGGTCGCCAGAAAAGGTAGAAGAAATTCAAATGCAAACTGTGTCCCAATACATCCATCCATAGAATAGTCGAAAAACAGAGTAAAAGGTCAAAAATGCACTGAAATATCACCAGAGAAACTCACCCACACCAGGCGAATTCAATGAGCCGCAAGGGACTGTTGGTTTTCCTTAGCCTTTATAGGACTGAGTGGAGCCCCTTGGTGAGACCACCCGCAAAACACGTGGAACATAACAGAACAATCATGGACATTTAGAAATGAAATGATACATAAAACTAACAAAAAATAATTAACATCAGTATTGCTATTAACATAACCAAAAGAATCACAAATGGACAAAAAAAGACATTAATTTGAACCCCCTGCCTTGGCAATGGCTGAACTATAACAGGCTAATATAATAACTACCAAAGTAGATTATAGCCCTGCTAAATTAAAAGGTCCTAATCACTTTATTTTATATCTTTTTGCAATCACACACATTATTTTGTCTGAGCATGAAGCTCATATAATCAAAGGCGCTATACAGGTTCCCTTTCGCTCTCAGACCGCTCATTAATGTATGTATACACGCTAACTAACATCCTGCCTAAAAGCAGTAGCCCAGCGCAGTCGTGTCAGGCTCCTGCCAAAGCACAATTAATATACTATTAGCCTTTCCGTTATGAGCTATGATCATATTTACATATTTTATTAATTTGACACGGTGGCGCAGTGGGTAGCGCTGCTGCCTCGCAGTTGGGAGATCTGGGGACCTGGGTTCGATTCCCAGGTCCTCCCTGAGTGGAGTTTGCATGTTCTCCCCGTGTCTGCGTGGGTTTCCTCCCACAGTCCAAAGACATGCAGGTTAGGTGGATTGGCGATTCTAAATTGGCCCTAGTGTGTGCTTGGTGTGTGGGTGTGTTTGTGTGTGTCCTGCGGTGGGTTGGCACCCTGCCCGGGATTGTTTCCTGCCTTGTGCCCTGTGTTGGCTGGGATTGGCTCCAGCAGACCCCCGTGACCCTGTGTTCGGATTCAGCGGGTTGGACAATGGATGGATGGATTAATTTGACAGCTGCATCTCATCTAAATAATCCTATATTAACACACCACACAAGTTTAAATATTACAAGTCCACTTAATGTAAGAAGCATTACTTTTGGCCCAACAGAGGGTGCCAGTCCACCACAGGGCGTACTCAGCGACACACCCACACTGGTCCAGTTTCGAGCTGCACAACTCTGAGACCCAAGGCCGGACAGGCATGAGGAGGGCGTGCAGTGCCCACATAGAAGTGACGGAGCCCAGAGTCCAAGTCCCTGAATTGTGAGGCAGCAGGTTTCATGGAGCTAGCAGTACATCACTCCAGGTGTATTTTAGCAAGCGTCCTGATTTTGATGGTAAAGTCAACAGATACACTACATTTATTTGTCCATCATTACATTAGTATACGGAGGACTAGTTGTTATTATTAATGAGGTGATAAGGAAATTGGAACAGATTTGTAAGGCTGTATTTATGTTACAAGATCTAAATGTCCGTATCAGAACTGGTGAAGAAACTGGATTCAATGCCTATGGTGAGTACATTATTACATAGTCTATATTGGGGTGGCCAACTCCAATCCTGTAAAGCTGCAGGTTTTTGTTCCAACCCAGTTGCTTAATTAAAAGCCAATCCTCACCAATAACACAGCTTATTTAATTTCATGGCTTATTATTATTTTAACTCTACCATGTCACTTCATTCTTAAATCCCAGGTTGTTTTTCCTTTCTAGTGATACGTGTATCATTCAAGTGATTTGAAGCTTAAAACAGATGAGTCGTTTTCAGTTCTTCACTTTCTCTTCAGTTTCCTTCTGGGTTCTTAAATAAACCAAATAGTGAATGATAAATACACACAGATGGAAATGGAGACAAGCTAAATGTAGAACTGCTGGTTCCTTTGTCATTTGCATCTTATTGCTAATAAGGAGCAGTTGAAACAATGAATACAGCAGTTTAAGAGTAAAATAAGCAATTAGGGGTTCAAAATCTTAACAAGTGGAACAACTAAAATGAACCAGAAAAATGTCACTTGAGCAATAAGTGCTTCATCAACAATGAATGATTTCTCATGAAGCAATTGGGTTGGAACAAAAACCTGAAGCCACTGCAGCCCTCCAGGAGTGATGTTGCTAAGCCCTGATTTAAAGGGTTTGAGTCTTAAATAGCCAATAAATGAAAAGAAGTTAATTAGTAGCAAAAAAATGGTCACTAAATTAAGAAAATGGTTAGAATGAAAACCTGTAGCCACTGTGGCTGTCCAGGATCGGAGTTGGCCACCCCTGGTCTAGATGTCACCTGAGCATTGACAGTCGGCTTATGTGGAATGTACATATTATGAACTATGATGTGAGTAAGGCATATAGACACATTCTTTTTGTTTATACTCTTCAATTTTCTATATAAGAAATCATTTTCTAAATATGGTGAAACAGTGCAGAAAAGCTATTCCTCAGTATTTTCTGCTACAATGTCCTTTACCAGGGTGGCACAGTGGTAGCGCTGCTGCCTCACAGTTAGGAGACCCGGGTTCGTTTCCAGGGTCCTCCCTGCATGGAGTTTGCATGTTCTCCCCATGTCTGCGTGGGTTTCCTCCCACAGTCCAAAGACATGCAGGCTAGGTGGAATGGCTATTCTAATTTGTCCTTAGTGTGTGCTTAGGGTGTGTGTGTGTGTGCGCGCCCTGCGGTGGGCTGGCGCCCTGCCCTGGATTTGTTCCTGCCTTGCGCCCTGTGTTGGCTGGGATTGGCTCCAGCAGACCCCTGTGTTAGGATATAGCGGGTTGGATAATGGATGGATGAATGTCCTTTACCTCCATTCAGAGGAGAATTT
Organism: Erpetoichthys calabaricus; assembly: GCF_900747795.2. Taxonomy (NCBI): domain Eukaryota; kingdom Metazoa; phylum Chordata; class Cladistia; order Polypteriformes; family Polypteridae; genus Erpetoichthys; species Erpetoichthys calabaricus. The sequence continues at coordinate 259,665,388 of NC_041397.2, read as the reverse complement.
GAACACACAACACGAGCCAAGAGTGGTGGGACTGTGTCGTTAGCTGCTTTGATGATCCAAATGGCTGGTGAACTTTCGAATGATATGACTAACATTCTTTGGCATCCTTTTAACGTTCTTTCTGTTTCCTTGTTACGCCACTGACCTCTCACTTTATGCACTTATGGCTTGTTTTAACATGTCACATGGTGCAAATGACATAATGAAGTCACATTTTAGAACAAAAACCCAATCTTACTGTTCAAACTGATTTGGATATTGGCAAATGGAATTGAGTACCACATACAAAATCTGACAACATGTAGGTTTTGGGTCAGTATGTGAAAACTGGAATCAGATCACTTCACAGTGGCAGTGTAAACGTGCCCCAAATCTTATGGTCCATTTAGCTGTTATTGGGGAGCTGGCCAAGGTTCTGACAAGGCTCACAAAGGCCCATATTTTCAAATGTGGGAAGTCCTCGGTAAATTTACAGTAAACTACAGATGTGACATTAACAGAAAACAGTAGTTTCTAAAAATGTCTTTTAGAACTTAGAAGCAGGACAGCAGGAGAGTAGAACTAAATAAATGAATATCACATCAGACAACTTTTCTAACGATTTTCAACTTTCATTTACTTAGAGGCAGTTGGTGGCGTACGTCCGTGAAGCTGATCACCTAATGTGACGTACCTAATGACTGAGACCCTCTAGTCTGCGACTGGCTATCATAAAATCAAACCGGTGTGATTTTCTAGGAGGGGTTGCTGTATATGCAGGTAGGTAGGGGAGCTGACAACCAATGAATGCTCATCTGAAAGTACAATAAATAGAATGTAGTGACGAGGAATAAGGAACATGCATATGTTGAACCTCACAAGTAGAAGAGAAACTCGTCTGTCTGATGTTTTGTATGTTCTGAAGTAAAAAAAATGGAATGGAAAAAAGAAGAAAAGGGCCGAGATTCTGGCTCCGCTCGCCTCAACCATTAACCCTTCAGAAAGGAAGGCTTTGGACTTCGCTAACAGAAGAGAGGTTCGTCTGTCTGATGTCTTTGGATTTCAAGTGCCATTGGGAAAAAAGAACAAAACAAGGGCAGAGATTGCTACTGAATTTGTCGCAGCTGTCCCATTGTACAGTGCAGTGCCTCCAGACAAAATGTCCAACAACCCGTTATGAAACTTGGAGAGCACAAGTCTATGGGTGTTTTGCGATTGTATTGTGAGCATGCGCAGTAATCCTAAGCGGCACCGCTCGAGTGACAGCATGTTTCAATGGGACACCGACTCCGTCAGGCAGCTGACAGGAAAAGGGGTGAGAACAGCTGTGCGGGAAAGTCTTAACCCAGTCGGTAAAGCAGACATGCACAAGCAATTGTCAGCTGTGTAATCTGACATGGCGGAGCAACAAAATCAAGAGACTTCAGTTGGCAATTCTGACATGCCCCATGACAAAAAGTCACATAATGTGACATCAGCTTAAGGGGGACTGAAGCACAAGTTACCAAACTCTTTTCATGACTGTGAAGGCTGCACGTTTTAAGTAAAACAAAGACACACCACCTTCGTGTGCTTTGATTGGATTCTATCCAAAGACTGTTTGCTACTTGCTATCTTGTATATAAGATTCACAGTGATGGATACCATTTACCCTTGGCCGAATCCAATAAGCACAACGTAAAAATTTAATGCAGTAATCACAAGCTGTCACTCTGAAAACACAGAATCAGAATGACCTGAAAAAGATGGCCTGACACCTTCGATATGCACCAGCGTGCCTGTCCTAACTTTTCTCAGGGTGTACCACATGGCTGTAGGCCGCACTGGCATAGTGTGCAGGAAATACAATCAAGAATTTCATCACTAATTTTATGTTTTAGTTAGTTACGTAGATGTATATGTGATCTTTGCTATATTTCTGTATTTTACATATTCATTTAGTTTGCATTAACACACATAAAAGTATTTTAACTGTCCTGAGGATAAGAGACACTATACAGAAGAAAGACTTTGGGGGTTTGTATATTAAGAGAGAAACAAGTAAACAAGATTAAAATTTAAAGCCAGGCAGAATGTGCCAGAATACTCAGAGTGATGACAGAAAGAGTGGGAACGAATGCATATTTAGAATGTTATCATTCATTGGGCAAATCTTCTAAAATGTGTAATTTTTGGCATGAAAATTCAGGTGGGTCCATACAGAAAAATTTAATATTAACTAATGAATAATATCTCTCTCTTTTGCTAGAGACTAGCGAGACATGCTGTTTACATTCATGCCACAAAAAATCATTTAAACAAAGGGATGCTGGTGCCTGGGCTGTCCCGACATTGTGATACTTACTCTCTGACATCTTTAGGAACAGAGAAAAGGAAAATAAACTAAAAGTACACAAAATGAGAGTGTGTGTGTGTCCCAGAGTGACCTATTATGGTGTTCCATGCCGGTTTGATCGCTGCCACAATCTTGAACTGGAATAAGGTGGTCCAAGTAATGAATAAATAAAAAATAGATTGTCACTGGACCATAAAAATAAATTTTAATGTGTTAACCTGCAACTAAAAGACGCACCATTTTGTTCAAACCAAATATTCATAATTTGCCTGCATCATGATGTCAGGAATATTTATAGCATATGGCATCTTTCCCAGAGTGCACTATTGTACAGCACTTGACTCAGATATACACAGGTGTTCAGAAGAAAGTGGAACACCCTGGCCTTGTGGCACTAGTTGCAGTTGGGGATTACTTCCTATCGTGGGTCTAAACGTTCCCTCTTCTATTGCGTGGGTGTCTTCAGGAGCACAATGGCCTGTCTTAACTTTATAGTCATGTTTTGGGAAGTAATCCACTAGGAAAGTATGAGTCATTTGAACTGTAATAAACTAAACAAGTCACCCAGCACACACAAGGAAGGTGTTGACGGTGATTCAGCATTGAAGAATTACGCCTCTGGCACTGGAGAGACTTGTAGTATGCAGTGGGGAATGACAAGTTAGTCCTCACAGTGTAATCCATTGATCTGCGTATTCCAGTCCAGAGTCATGTAAGGTCAAAGTCTATTGGGTGAAAGGACAGGAAGGAACCCTAGAAAGGAAGTCAATCCATGACAAGGCACACTCAGTGATTTCTTGTTCAAGGTGTTTGTATATAGTACAATGAATCATGCAGTGAGAAGTAATGCAATACTACCACCAGAAAACAAAAAAAACAAAGTTGGTAAAGCAGCATACGTATACAATATAGTCTCATGGGGCCATATGTGATTGTCAAACACAAACACGTGTGGGGACAACCCATTAAAAAGTGTGTAGTGAGTAGCAGCAAAATTCTGCACTCCTAAGGCTATACCTGCAGGGCTTCTTCCTAAAACAACATCACCCCAAGGCACTTCCTTCATTCTATGCATTTTAAACCACCGCAGGGGTTTCAGGAAGAGGAGACTGAACAAAAGACTTGACGCTGAAGGAAAATAGAAAAGCTCAGATTGATGTTATCCATTCAGGAGCTCAGTAGCACAAGTTAACTGAAGGTTAGTAATTAATCTGCACATTGTATTGAATGCTGCAACAGTAGAGACATGTAAATGATAATATATAAAGATAACATAAGCTTCTTTATCTATTTCAAAGCATTCCTATATACATCAATAAGTTATTTTTTAATAAGTTACAATCAACCATAACCTCATTTACTTGGAATTCAAAACATCCAATGAGTGAGCCTACAAAGACCTAAGGCAGAAGGTGGCATGGCTCTACCTAACATTCAGTTTTATTACTAGGCGGCAAATATACAAGCTATAAAAACCTGGACACAAATAGTTGAACATACACAGGCTTGGTCCGCAATAGAAATAAAATCCTGCAGTACTTCTTTATATTCCTTGCTCTGACCCCAATAAGTACAAGTCAATATACTAACAACCCAATTGTGCTTCATTCACTCAGAATATGGAACTAATGTAGGAAGCATTTGAAGATAGATAATCTTTTATCTGTGGCACCTCTGCACGAGAACCACCTTTTTCATCCCTCGCAAACATGCAGTTTTTAATATCTGGAAAACATTTGGGATTAAATCACTTAAAGATCTGTACATGACAACATCTACACCGATCCCTCTCTCACTTGGACAGAGGCAGTGGTGCTGTAAGAATTATGTTTCTAGACTTCTCTAGCGCCTTCAACACAATCCAACCTCTGCTCCTTAGGGACAAGCTGACAGAGATGGGATTAGATTCATACCTAATGGCATGGATCGTGGACTATCTTAAAGACAGACCTCAGTATGTGTGTCTTGGGAACTGCACGTCTGACATTGTGGTCAGCAACACAGGAGCGCCACAAGGGACTGTACTTTCTCCGGTCCTGTTCAGCCTATATACATCGGACTTCCAATACAACTCGGAGTCCTGCCATGTGCAAATGTTCGCTGATGACACAGCTATCGTGGGCTGCATCAGGAGTGGGCAGGAGGAGGAGTATAGGGACCTAATCAATGACTTTGTTAAATGGTGCGACTCAAACCACCTACACCTGAACACCAGCAAAACCAAGGAGCTGGTGGTGGATTTTAGGAGGCCCAGACCCCTCATAGACCCAGTGATCATCAAAGGTGACTGTGTGCAGATGGTGCAGACCTATAAATATCTGGGAGTGCAGCTGGATGATAAATTAGACTGGACTGCCAATACTGATGCGCTGTGCAAGAAAGGACAGAGCCGGTTATACTACCTTAGAAGGCTGGCGTCCTTCAACATCTGCAATAAGATGCTGCAGATGTTCTATCAAACAGTTGTGGCAAGCGCCCTCTTCTACGCAGTGGTGTGCTGGGGAGGCAGCATTAAGAGGAAAGACACCTCATGTCTGGACAAACTGGTGAGGAAGGCAAGCTCTATTGTTGGCATGGAGCTGGACAGTTTAACATCTGTGGCAGAGCGAAGGGCGCTCAGCAGGCTCCTATCAATTATGGAGAATCCACTGCATCCACTTAATAGTATCATCTCCAGACAGAAGAGCAGCTTCAGCGACAGACTGCTGTCACTGTCCTGCTCCACTGACAGATTGAGGAGATCGTTTCTCCCCCAAACTATGCGACTCTTCAATTCCACCCGGGGGGGTAAACGTTAACATTTAACATTATACATAGTTATTGTCTGTTTTTCACCTGCATTATTATCATTCTTTAATATTATTTATTGTATCAGTATGCTGCTGCTGAAGAATGTGAATTTCCCATTGGGATTAATAAAGTATCTATCTATCTATCTATCTATCTATCTATCTATCTATCTATCTATCTATCTATCTATCTATCTATCTATCTATCTATCTAACTGATGTTATATACTATTTGAAACTGGAAAAAATCAAATTATAACTTAGAGGATCTGTGCAGAACCTTTTAAAAATCTGGCAGGACCCAATCAATAACATTTTAGAATAAGCATTTAAATTGAGGAAGTGGATTCTCTTCCCTTTTTTATTCTATTTATTTATTTATTTATTTATTTACTTATTTACTTACTTACCCATGCAGATTTAGAACAACAAGAAGAACATTTATTTGTACAGCACATTTTCATGCAACAATGTGGTTTAATGTGCTTTACAAGTTGACAAAGAAAAAGTTACAAGAAAAGAAAAACAATTAAGATGAAGCAATAATATTAAAGAATAAGCAACAACAAAACAAGGTAAGGTCAAATGGATGGGAGGATGGAAAATGCAAAAAAAAAAAAAAAATACACTCAGGTTGGAGAAAAAGCATAATCTGCAGGGGTTCCAAGACCAAATGACCACCCAGCCCTAACTGGGCTATCATAAATGTTCCTATCATAAATGTTCATAATTCATTCCTCTTTGTTTTCATGTTTCACATGATAGGATTTGTTGAAGTTGGTCTCGTGGACAGCTGCAGTGCCCACCTTCATTACATAATCTCAGGGGGGCTGCATGGTGCCTTGATCAGGTGGTGGTGGCACAGATCGCCACCACTGAAGAACCAGAAGAGACAATAAAGAATAGTACAGATTTATTTAATTAGTAGAGATTGCAGATCCCTGAAGAATATAATAATTCTGTATCTATACAGTCTATTAGGAATACAACCAAAATGTATCTACAAAAAAGTCAAATTAATATAATGGGTTTTTTAGCAGTTTTTTTTAAATGTTCCACAGTATTAGCCTGGCAAATTTCTACAGGTTAAGTCAGTCAGTCATGTTCCAACCCGCTATATCCTAACACAGGGTCACGGGGGTCTGCTGGAGCCAATCCTAGCCAACACGGCACAAGGCAGGAACAAATCCCGGGCAGGGTGCCAGCCCACCTCAGGGCACACACACCAAGCACTCACTAGGGACAATTTAGGATCGGCAATGCACCTAACCTGCATGTCTTTGGACAGTGGGAGGAAACCCACACAGACACGGGAAGAACATGCAAACTCCACGCAGGGAGGATCCGGGAAGCAAACCCGGGTCTCCTAACTGCGAGGCAGCAGCGCTACACACTGTGCCACCGTGCCACCCTATAGGTAAAGTATTCCAGATTTTAGGTGCATAACAGCAAAAGGCCGCCTCAGCACTTCTTTTATTTTCCTAGTTAACATTCTTGCTGCTGCATTCTGCACTAACTGTGGATGATTGATGTCTTTCTTAGGTAGTCCTGTTAGGAGTGCATTACAGTAACCTAGTTTACTAAAAACAAAAAAGCGTGAATTAATTTTCCAGAGTCTTGTAAAATTAGACATGTAACTCTTGCTATATTCCTCAAGTGAAAAAATACAGTCCTAGTAATCTGGTTAATATGTGATTTAAAGTTCAGGTCAGAGTCAATAATTACCCATAAATTCTTTACCTCCACCTTGATTTTTAAATCTAAGGGGTCAAGTTTATTTTTATTGCCCTCGCTATATTCATGTTTGACAATCGCTATGATTTCATTTTTTTTTCCTTATTTAGTTTGAGAAAGTTTCTATTCATCCAATTGGAAATACTGCTAAGAAACCTGGTGCCAAAGATTGTCATGAAGTTGCCTGGCTACAAAAGCACAGTTGCCAAAAAGACCTCCAAAATTGCCCACTAGAGGGAAAACACCCTCAAAAAAACACCCCTTCTAGAAACCCAGAGGACCAAGACAAAACTTGATAAAATAAAAGTTTTATTTTCACGAAAATTGCTCCAAAGTGCACAAGGAGATGCCTGAAGAGGCAAGGCAGACCCAGCAAACAAAGTCCCGATACAAAATCCAAAGGCAGTGGTCGAAACAGAGCAGAGGTTCAAGGAAATCAAATAACACAGGTCCAAGATGAAATCCAGAAATCAATGTCAAGACAGAGCAGAAGTTCAAAAAATCAGAAGAAACAGTTCCAAAACAGAATCCAAGAGGTAAAGTCAAAAACAAAGCACAGGGTCGAAAATCCAGAAAATACAAAGCAAAGCAAGAGTACAGTAACTTACCAAAATACACTGCACTCCACCACATTCAATGAACTGGGAGGAATCATGGGATGACCCTCCATTAAATAGGATGGAGGGCCGTTCCTAGTGGTGATGGACATGTGACTCCGCCCCTTGTGGGACCACCCACAAACCACAAGGGACAGGAACAAATGAACACCAAGAAAAATACGTAATAAACAAAATAAACCTTAAAACAAATAAATGGCATTAAATCACATGGAGCAAACAAGAAACACAACTTTGAACATCAGCCAGGGGGAATATGCTGGCTGAACGACGACACAGATAAATAAAGCTGTGTGTGGTCTACATAGCCCTGGTAGCTCAACTTGTGCTTTGAGATAATTTGACCTAATAGAAACATGTCGATTGAAACAAAAAGCAGCAAATCCAGTATTGATCCTTGTAGTGCACAATATATAATATCATGGATCTCCGAAGTACAAGCACCACAACTAACAAAGAATATTCTACCTTTTAATTAAGACTGAAACCAGTTTAAGACACCGCCAGGCAGACCCACCATTGTCCAAGGTGATTTATAAAAATACTGCGCCAGAGAGCCCCCAAACCCCAAACAAGACTACATGAACACCATCCCCGATTCAAATAAGGGGTGTTTAATCATCAATACCTCAGTATACACAAGTATAAACACAAATCAAACTCCTTCAATCACCTCTCCTCTCCACCACACTGCTCTCCTCCAGCTGAGTGTTGCCTTTTTTCCTCCCAGCTCCAACTTGCCTGGTCAAGGCAGTGTAGTCTCTTTTATTGAGGACCCAGAAGTACTTCTGGTGCCAGGGCTGTTGACCTTCAGAAGTACTTCCAAGTTACACAGAAGTCCCACATAACAGTGAGTACATCTCCCTGCAGCGCCCTCTTGCGGCACCAATGGACCCCAGCAGGGTGGTGCTGATGGACTACAATTCCCAGCATTCCCTGTGGGTTCCCAAATGTCTCCCCCAGAGACAGTCCTTCCCTGTCCTCCTCTTCTATCCCGGACTGGGAAGGTGTCACACACATGTCCGGTCGGGATACCTGTCCATTTGCTTGGGGCTTCCCGCCCAGATAAGGAACTGTCTCCTTCTGATGGGGTGTCCGTCCATCCACTTGGGAAGTCTCTTTCAGGTCTCCTTTCTCTCCGTTGGCTGTCTGCCTGCTAGGAGCCTCCCATCGGGGGAAGGAACCATGCCCGTCCAACCCGTGTGGTACTTACAACTGTTATGTATGTTTTTAAATGCTGCACTCAAGTCTAAGAAAACAAGATCAGATATATGGCCTCTGTCCACATTAACCCGTAAATAATTTACTACTTTAACTAGTGCAGTTTCTGTATTATGGTTTGTTCTAAACCCAGACTGAAACTTATCAAGAATAGAATGTTTATTCAAGCAATCATTAAGCTGCTTAATAGTTGCTTTTTCCAGAATTTTAGTTAAGAAAGGCAGGTTAGAAATTGATCTAAAGCTGTCAAAGACAGAGGAGTCGACATTATTTTTTTTTGAGGAATGGTTTAACAACAAACCTTGTCCAATGGATTTTAGCAGCAGTGAAGAGCTTACAGGTACAGTAAGTGCTTTCTAGCCATTCTCCCCAGTCATGTTGTGCAGCATAATACATTTCGCCATGTTTTTACACAAGGAGAAAAAGGTTGCTGATGAAAATATTGGCTATTGATGTGAATTTCTTTTGTGGAGAAGCACAATTTGTTTTTACAAATTGTTTTGTAAAGCTCTATGTTTGCTACAAATTCAGTTTCATACTCACTCACTCATAACTGTTGTTGTGCTTCACAGCACACAAAAATGGTAAAAGGTGTGATGCCAACAAAACGTACCCACAAAGCTGGCCAGAATCCTACACCAAGTCAAGTGACAAGGACAGAGCCGACTATACTCCCTTAGAAAGCTGCCGTCCTTCAACATCTGCAATAAGATGCTGCAGAAGTTCTATCAGACGGTTGTGGAGAGTGCCCTCTTCTACACGGTGGTGTGCTGGGGAGGCAGCATAAAGAAGAAAGACGCCTCACGCCTGGACAAACTGGTGAGGAAGGCAGGCTCTATTGTAGACATGGAGCTGGACAGTTTGACATCTGTGGCAGAGCGATGGGCGCTGAGCAGGCTCCTATCAATAATGGAGAATCCACTGCATCCACTAAACAGTATCATCTCCAGACAGAAGAGCAGCTTCAGCGACAGACTGCTGTCACTGTCCTGCTCCACTGACAGACTGAGGAGATCGTTCCTCCCCCACACTATGCGACTCTTCAATTCCACCCGGGGGGGTAAACAGTAACATTATAAAAAGTTATTGTCTGTTTTTACCTGCATTATTATCAATCTTTAATTTAATATTGTTTTTTTATTTTGTATCAGTATGCTGCTGCTGGAGAATGTGAATTTCCCCTTGGGATTAATAAAGTATCTATCTGTCTATCTATCTATCTATCTATCTATCTATCTATCTATCTATCTATCTATCTATCTATCTATCTAAGTGGGGCTTTGGCTTGAAAAGTTCAATAAAATAAGGAGCGTCCCAAAAATAATCAAAGTGTCCCACAAGGAATGGGATTCCTGTCAACCCCTTGTTTATAGAAAAACTGGAAACAAATTATCTTTATAAAAGGAGGATTTAATAGCAAAATAAAAAATATAACACAATGTTCAAAAAGTGAGACAAAATTCATTTGCCTCAAAGATGATCCACAAAAACAAAGTCCAAATACAAAAATCCAGAAATCATTGACCATGAACAGAGGCAAAAATTAATTTAATCCAAGAAAATTAAAGGAATGACCATACTGACAACTCCACCAAAGCACACTCTGTGAACCTCCCTGAATTTGCTTTCCTAGCCTTCCTTTAAACATTGGAGGGAAGTTCCTTCATGGTGAGGTAACACACAAAACACAAAGACATACACTCACTCAGGTGCCCAAACCCACTCACTCGCAAATCCCCACTTGTCATGAACTCAACTTAAAACTGAATTTTTTCCTGAAGGAAATATATTTTTCCTTCCCAAAAGAAAGCTTCTCTGTCACATTTTTAAATATGAAGAATCTTTTGACGTGTTATAAGGTTGTTTAGGAAGCCTTTTTCAAAGGATGAAAATTGTTCACTTCATTCATTTTTAAATTACTGTGATGTCATGTTGTTCAGAGATTCAGTTGCTACACACATTTGAGTCAGAACTCTGGAGGTCACTGCCCTGTGTCTTCATCAGTGAGACAATATAAATAGCTGCCATTTTGAACTTCGCACTGTTCAATTCGGTGGACTCCTAAAGACTTTATTTTATGCATATTTTATAGACTTTATTTTTGGCTTCAGCCTGGCTTTGTTCTCTGACGTTGTTTCTGAATCCTCCTTTGGTTTTGTTTGCTAGAAATCTTTATAGTTAAAAGTTCTTATTGGGTGTGCCTTCCTCATCCACTTTCTGGTCCTCATAATATCTTACTCTTCATTCACTTATCCACCTGTACCTATTCACTAACACACTGTACCATCACTTGCAAACTGTATCTCTCATTGACCCTCACCATCCAACAGTCATTCACTTCCTGCCTGCCTCACTCGAAACCCACTTCCTTCCACGCAGTCACACTTGACTCAATCATTGACCCTTGCCTGTTACGTTGTACATAGGTAGAATACTGGATGTCTTTTTTAATAACAGTATTTATTTGTTGAGCCCCCTATCCAAATCTGCTACTTGGTAATACATCAAACCCCAGCTCCTAGCCCTGTTGAACTGGATTGGCTCTTTCTAATCTATAAATGGAGATAAACATAAAAGAACAATACCTGTAATCTTGCAATACTCTGCACCCTGAGCCTCATATTCTATCAAAGTAAACTTTAGACAAAGTCATCTGACAATAGCCAGCGCTTCACAGATACACAGTGCCCTCCTCATGAGCTCCCTGTGAGTCAGATTTCGTAAGATGGGCCTCATCTTGTAAGAGAAAAAGCACTTGAGACTTCCTGTCTGTTTAACTAAAATATCCAGAAATCATTAGTATCAGCATATTTCAATTAGAGATGAGATCACATAACATTTCACCTTTTTGTGTTGTCTGATAACAATTTATATATAAGAATTCTTATTTCTATAAACCAGATATTTATTCAAGTCTTTGTCATTCTCTGGGGGTGCCGCTGTTAACTGTCTTGTCTCATTAACTCAAAACTCATCTGTTCAGGAAGGCTTTTAGCTCTACTTGACTTTACTACCCTTCTCTCAGTTTACCTCCATGTCAAGATGCTCATGTAACCTGTGTGTGTGTGCTACACCATCAATTATGTTGTCTGTTAGGCTTTTTTTCCTCTGAATTTACTATCTTAATCTTCTTTATTTATTTATCTGGTTTGTACAATTCTATATACTGTATACCCTGCCGTTCTATCTTAAACTCTGTGAAGTGCCTTGAGCATGGGAAAGGCGCTATATAAATAAAATGTATTATTATTATTATTCTGCTTCCGCAGTGCAGAGAAACTGCCCAATGATGACAACTGGCTCCACCCCTTCCAGTCCCTGGGCCATAAAAGCCTGACCACACAGAAAGATTCATCACTTCTTACTCCTATCAACCAGAGCAAAGGAGCTCCTCACTAACCTAACAGCAGACCAAGCAGTTTTTATTGTAGTTGCCACGGTAATGTGGTGGCAGCAATTTTTGTTTCTTTTTCATACCATCAAGCATTTTTTGTTTTATTTATTAGGTAAACAAGGACAGCTGGGGTGTTGCCCCAAAATTTTCCTTGTTTCTGTCTGTCATTCACTCGGATGACCACAGTTTTTAATCTGTTTAACCGTTTTGGGATATTTAGATAATACTGAGACATAGGTCTGTTTTTGGAAAATAGCATTTATCTGTGTGCTGACTGGTGTAAATTAAAAGATATTTAACTATGTTATCTAAGTTAACCTAACTGATAAAAGAAGCTATTCAATTAGGATAACTAAGTTGCTCATATGGCATTCTTTATTTTCTGAAAATCTTCTCTGACACACCTCCTTGTCCATCCCTGCTTTTTAGTATGCCTTGGTGTGGCTGCTGTACTAGACGGCTGGGTCGCGCTTCCTTTTAATTTCTAGCAGTCCTTGAAAGCCTGGTGGATGAACATTTCATTTTACTGTGTACACTTGGAAAGACATCTTTAACCCAACTACAGCTCAGCCTACAAGCTCAGGCTGGCTGGCATGTTTTTTCCTAAGTCCTGCTTCCCTCAAGTCATTAGCAATGTGGCCTGCGCCTTGCCATCATCTGATTTTGGCACATGTACCTGGCTGTTTCAGAAAAGACCTGCAAAATAAATTGGCCATGGCTCAGTGCTTTCACTGCCACAGTTTACCATCCTATGATTCTGACAAGGATGCTTCCAACTGTGAGTTAATGGCCACTGTCGGTTTTACTCTGCATTTAAATGGGCAATTTCTCTTGCTGATTGCTATGGAATTCAGTGCCCTCCATCATCCTGCACAGGTCCTGTGTCTCAACAGCTCACCTGCCTCAGTGCTCCCGATGACAGGCGCAGAGTCTGTTTGTCTACTACGTGTGACAGGCTGTTACTGCCATTCTTCTTCAACAACAGGAGCACAGGTACCTTCTCTAGTACCTAAGGCCTTGCCTGTCACATGCTGCCCTCTCTGAGCCAAGAAAAACTGCCCTCCTCTTCAACCAAAGTTTCAACGTCACTTATTTTCATTGGTGATTCCTTTGACTGACATACATTTCCCTGTCCATCAATGTTGCTTGTATGAGGTGGGGTGTCCAGTGCATTTTTGCTCAGACTCTTTTTGACATGTTTATAGATTTATGATGTCTTTACTGACACATGTATGTAATGTGCTTATCTCCTTCCCTTTTTTTACAAACTTACTGAGGATTATTTCCAGCTCTTTAGTGAGCTGTTAAAGAGCACATCAAATGTTTTTATGAGCTTCTGCCCAATGCTAACTGAACAGATGGCGACTAGGACCATTCCAACTCATCACACTTGAATGTTTCCTGGTAACCTTTGCATGCCCATCTGCTATCGCATTGGGGAAGTCTCTGTACTTGATCCATGGAGCGGTGCTGCTGTTGTGGTGCATCGCAGTTGGGTTTTTGTGGGCATCCTCACTCTTCTCTACTAAAGGTTCAGAAGACTTCTAACAATTTTTCTGCTATCTGATATCCATTCTTTTTACATCAGATATAACAGAGATGAGGACAAGGATTTGAAGATGATGCTGTGAAGTTTCACCAGGTGTTTGTCAGTGATCAAGGAAAACTTTAACCATGAGGAACACTGTAATGTGAACCTCTTGTCTCACACATATACTGTACACAATCTATAGAATCTCCTAAACAGCAATTTCTCTCACACAATTGACCTGTGAAGCTCAGCTGCCAATCCATTCCCTTTCTTATGTAAAACTGGAAGCTGTGGGTCAGTGTTTTCTAATATGACTGAGATGAGACACATGGAGAGGGTTCTATTCTGGTCCATTGATTCAGAGATTCCCATTCATAATGCTAGATATATGTCATCTCCAGACAGAAGAGCAGCTTCAGCGACAGACTGCTGTCACTGTCCTGCTCCACTGACAGACTGAGAAGATCGTTCCTCCCCCAAACTATGCGACTCTTCAATTCCACCCGGGGGGGTAAACGTTAACATTATGCAAAGGTAGTGTCTGTTTTTACCTACATTATTATCAATCTTTAATATTGTTTTTTTGTATGCTGCTGGAGTATGTGAATTTCCGCTTGGGATTAATAAAGTATCTATCTATCTATCTATCTATCTATCTATCTATCTATCTATCTATCTATCTATCTATCTATCTATCTTGTATATAGTGCCTTTTCTATCTATCTATCTATCTTGTATATAGTGCCTTTTCTATCTATCTATCTATCTATCTATCTATCTATCTATCTATCTATCTATCTATCTATCTATCTATCTATCTATCTTGTATATAGTGCCTTTTCTATCTATCTATCTATCTATCTATCTATCTATCTATCTATCTATCTATCTATCTATCTATCTATCTATCTATCTATCTATCTAGAGCACCATTGTGCCTGGAGATTTTTTAACAAGTTAATTACTTTTTCTGCTTTTAAATTACAAAAACACAATCTCCCATTTAGTTAAAAAGCTGAAATTTGGCAGGATGGCACATCTAGGGCAGTAGATATCTGCTAAGAAAGGACATTTGGATATATCAATATTTAGGGGTAAACCCCCCATAATGCAAAAATGAAATACCCCAAAATTTCATAAATGCTTAATAAATAAAAAAATTCCATAAAAACAAGGTTAAAATCGAATGGCAGGTTCCATCCATTAAAACAATCACAAGCCACGGTGCTTCCCATTAAAACAGACATCTCCTTTGCCTACTTCAAAAGGGCCTCCGCAGTGAGAGGAGACATCTACAGACAGGTGCAGAAAACCATTTATCCTCGCTCAGGCCTCCACCTCTAATTCTAGGCATTCCGCAGGGGGCCATGCTTAGTCTTGCTTCTCTCTCCCACCGCCAGTCCTTGGTCTCAAGCAGAAGCCCATGCTGAGCTCTTGAATGCTCCTGCTCCTTGGGATGCTCAGCAGGAGTGACCCCCTACACCACCTCAAGTGCCAGGCACACGCTCCTCTTTGGGGCTCACTTTCCTGACAGACTGCCTCCTCTCTACAAGAGCACTGGTTCCATTCTAATCTTTACTTTCACTTTCATTGTCAGTCTAACCTCTGATCTTTTGTGTCATCTCTCATTGTTCTCTCTCCTTTCATTTTCTGTCTTTCCCTCTTTCCTACCCAGGCTTCTTTATACTCTTCTTGGGTGCAGGTGTTGCAATCATGGACCCCGGGGTGCTACTAAGGAAACTGACCAAACCATGCATGTTTCTGTGCTAAAGCCTGGCTGGCCAATCTTACCATTAACTTCTGTAGCCACTCATAAACATGTCTAGATGCACCTGCATGGAGCCTGAGCACTTCCAAATTATTTGTTTCTTTAAAAAAACTGTGCATCACCACGAACCATAATGCATCTTACCACACAGACAGCACAGAAACAGCAAGCACATGCAAACTCCACACCAACAACTGAATCCATGTGGCACAAGTGCTGCTCATAGCACCTGAATGCTACTCTTTGATATCTGCAAAATAATGGGGTTTTTTTTGGTTTTACAAAATACTTGTATTTTTAACTATTATTATACAGTAGGTGGTTGTGTATTATAACATGTATTCAACATATGTACATTTGTTTTTTTTCAGAAAATCAGATACAGGAAGATGAATCAGTGTTAACATTCATTTGACATGAATCCTAGGCCAGGAACTGCTTATGTGGAGTTGTACATTCTCCCCTAATCTATCTGTCCTTTGGATGACATGTAAAATCAAATATTCCTGACTATCTGTGGTGATGAAACTTCCCTGTAAAGAGTAGAGTGTATCCTGATGTCCTGGCTAAATTGCCCACCATGGCCTGGTCATTCTGGCCCCCTAATCATTCCCTGTCTCTAATTGGCTAACTATCCCTTACCCCTTCACCACAGCTAATGTGTGGTAAGCAGACTGGTGCAATAATGGCTGTGTTGCATCCTCCAGGTGGATGCTGCACATTAGTGGTGGCTGAAGTGGCTCCCCACTCTCTATGACAAGCGCTATGAATAGTGAAAAAAGTGCTACATAAATGTACAAAAAGTAAACAAAAATGAGGTAACACTTAAATATCATTTTAGGGTGGAATATTCTTTTAATGTTAAAACTAATGCAAATTTAAATGTTTGGATTTATATATGCTAATGTAATTTAAGCCCATAACTAAGCTGACCATATATCTGATTTGTCCCATTTTTAGCTGGCCAAAACACTTCAATTTCATGTGCAGTTTTATAAATCTAACAAAACTCCATGGGACTCGTAAAAATCTGGTCAGCCAATATGTAACATACTGAAGATTAAAATAAAAAAACTTAAAGACTGTATGTAACATCATAGAGACGTCCATCCATCCATCCATTTTCCAACCCGCTGAATCCGAACACAGGGTCACAGGGGTCTGCTGGAGCCAATCCCAGCCAACACAGGGCACAAGGCAGGAACCAATCCCGGGCAGGGTGCCAACCCACCGCAGTCATAGAGACGTGATAACATTTTGCCTTCATTTCTTGTGATTTGCTTCTCTTTGAACTTTTACTAAACATTTAAAACAATCTTTTTTAGAATCATTGCTAGACTTTACTTTGCCAGTCTAATACTTGCTTAACTTTGGATGAGGCTACAGTTAGCTAGTTAATCGCCGCCAGCTACTAATTCAGAGTTTCTGTTCCATTTGAAACTTGCTGTATTTTGCGTATTTAGTCAAAAGATGTTGTTAAAAAAAAAAACTATTATTCAACTTTAAAAGTTGCAAACTGCCACTTCTGCATCAATTGCTATGACCTTATCTTTTCTTTTGTACATCATCTTACAAAGATGACACTGCAATATAAAAATAGATGTGTACATGTATGATGCAGTACGTGGAATTTTTGTGGCACTCTGAACATGGCATGTGTGTGTGAACACAGATGACAATGGAATATGTAATTACATGTTCCACTACATGTATGCTGAATTACAGAAAATGTTACTTTAGATTTTTTTTATTTATTTGTTGCCCTCTAAACATGGCAATTGTGAACATGTGGCAAACCGACACACCGCATTCTGCAAGGAACTTAACTTTTCTTATGTATCCCATGTCATCCATGTGAGATGGTGTATAAAAGAAAAGGACCTTGTAATATTGAATGTGCTGTGTCAGTTGACCGAACGTTCAAATGTGCCATGTTCAGAGGGCCACAAATAATTCCACAGCACAATTTCTTGTAGATCTGCGTATTCTTAGTGGACCAAATGTGTTTTCATATCCTAGTGTTTTTGTTGTACAAAGTTGTGTACAAAAGAAAAGATAATCCTATGAAGATATAGCAGAATATGGTGTGTCAGTTGGCCAGATATTCACAAGTGTTGTCTTCCAAGTAGCCATAAATTTTCTGGAACTCATATAAATTGATGTGTCAGCAATATGAAATGTTCTATAAAGGAAAAGATAAATCAGTAGCAATACAGCAGAATATGATGTGTCGGTTGGCGATATGTTCACAAATACCAGATTCAGAGGGACACACGTTAAAAATTCCATAGTAACATTTCTTCTGTTTCAGCCTATCTGTAGTGGTACACATCAATTTTCATAAATCAATAACATTATTTTAACAGTGCACAACAAAATAGTTATTTTATTGGTTTTTATTATATTATTCTATCCATCCATCCATCCATTATCCAACCCGCTATATCCTAACTACAGGGTCACGGGGGTCTGCTGGAGCCAATCCCAGCCAACACAGGGCGCAAGGCAGGAAACAAACCCCTGGCAGGGCGCCAGTCCACACACACACACACACACTTGGGACAATTTAGAATCGCCAAAGCACCTAACCTGCATGTCTTTACCACAATGTGTAGTTTTCATATCGTTGTACAACAATAAACAAAAAAAAAAAACACCAAAAGACATAGCAACCATCGCCACAACAATCGTCGTTATGTTGTGGGCAACTCTCTACATGCAGGTTCAGCCGGAAGCAGCGCTTGTGACGTAAGTAAAAAAGGCGGAGATGCGCTTGCGTGTTGCGTAAATGCTGCCTGGGAGTTCTGTGCTACTTGGAAAAAATGGCTGCAATATTGGAGAACGGAATCCCTCTCAGCGCGGTAAGAGGATTTAGCCTTTTTTTGAAGTGGTAACGTGTCTTGCAAAAATAACATCTAATGTCTGCAAGCGTTTAGATCTGTCCAGTGCGGTTCAGTGTGCATGTCTTGCAACCTTCTTTAAGTTGTGAATGTTGTCAAAGGCGGGAGATGTCTCGTCCATCCTTTTGCTGGAGACGTTGTGGCTTTTTTATGGTTTAGCTCAGCGTCAGACACTCGTGGTCATTCAGAAATAAACAGACTCATCGGACAAGCAAAAACTGCATCTGTAAGCGTCAGACCTGGAAATCAGCTGCATTATAGTCTTGGACACCTTTTATATTGCTGATTTGATTTGAAAATAAATAGTGATTTGTGAGTGATGTTCGAAAAAAATAAGGTGAAACTTGGCAGCAGGTTCGTGTCTTGCTATCTGCTGATCGGGCGGACGGGGACTGGGGTTAGCGCAGGGGTCTTGCCATACTTAGCGGCGGCTTTTTTGGAGATGGCTTTCTTCCGCTAACCACAAATAAAGTTTTTCTTTTTTAATTTCGCTTTGTGAATTTGGATACTTGCCCGCATGGCTACTTGAGCCTTTTCTTAAATTTTGGCTCAAGCACGAATGGTGCTAAGAATACGTTTAGAGCCTCATGTGCGCGTGACCAGTTAATGGCACCAGATAAAAAATAGGCTTATAGTATTGTTGACAATAAGGTGGTAATTTGCTTTGTTTTTATTTCATCGTGAGGGAATACATGTGAGGGGCAGTTGCATTGACATTTGATAAAATCAAAAGGTGTTTTTTTCCTTGTGTATCACCTAAAGTTTCGTTTTTATGAATACTTTCACTTTGCAACAGTGTGGTTTTTTCCTGTAAGTTGCAGTTTCGTTTTGTTATGATTACGTTGACTTTGTCAAAAGAACAATTCGTCATGCTGTAGAATAGAAGCTTTCAGTTGGACTGCCTTTAAATGCAAATGTTTGATGAGATTCTTAGGTTGCTTTGGATTCGCGCAATTTTATGACCGTGATACGTGTTATTATAATTTTAAATTAGGTATGTGTAGTGGATCTTCTAAAGATTTAGACCCCACCAGACTTTCTTAGAGCAGTTTTATGTTCCCTAAGAAATCGCAAGGAAGTGCGAAATATTTGCCAGAAAGTGTCTTTCCACCCCCCACCCCATCTAATTTGTCATTTTAATTTTACAAAGCTAGAGTTAGTAAAATCTAGTTGTTTTACTATCAAATAAAAACAAAGAAAAAAAAGAACTTGCATTCCAGTTTTATTCTACATATCTTTGTGTAGAATGGAAGTGAAATGTACAGGTGCATCTCAATAAATGACAATAGCATCGAAAATTTTATTTCAGTAACCCAATTCAAAAAGTGAAACTCATCTTATATAGATTTATTACACACAGAGTGATATTTCAAGCGTTTATTTCTTTTCATTTTGTTCATTATGGCTTACAGGTAATGAAAACTCTAAATTCAGGATTTCAGAAAATTACATAAGAGCAATAAAAAAAATTTTTAATACAGAAATGTTGGCCTACTGTCAAGTATGTCCATGTACGTACTCAATACTTGGTCAGGGCTTGCATCAATGCGGTATGGCATGGAGGCGATCAGCCTGTGGCATTGATGAGGTGTTATGGAAGCCCAGGATGCTTTGATCACAGCCTTCAGTTTGTCTGCAATGTTAGGTCTGGTGTCTCATCTTCCTCTTGACAATACCCCATAGATTCTCTATGGGGTTTAGGTCAGGTGACTTTGCTGGCCAATCAAACACAGTGATACCATGGTCATTAAACCAGGTACAGTAATCCCTCCTCCATCGCGGGGGTTGCGTTCCAGAGCCACCCGCGAAATAAGAAAATCCGCGAAGTAGAAACCATATGTTTATATGGTTATTTTTATATTGTCATGCTTGGGGCACAGATTTGCGCAGAAATACAGGAGGTTGTAGAGAGACAGGAACGTTATTCAAACACTGCAAACAAACATTTGTCTCTTTTTCAAAAGTTTAAACTGTGCTCCATGACAAGACAGAGATGACAGTTCCGTCTCACAATTAAGAGAATGCAAACATATCTTCCTCTTCAAAGGAGTGCGCGTCAGGAGCAGAGACTGTCAGAAAGATAGAGAGGAAAGCAAACAAATCAATAGGGCTGTTTGGCTTTTAAGTATGCGAAGCACCGCGGCACAAAGCTGTTGAAGGTGGCAGCTCACACCCCCTCCGTCAGGAGCAGGGAGAGAGAGAGACAGAGAAAAACAAACATCAAAAATCAATACGTGCCCTTTGAGCTTTTAAGTATGTGAAGCACCATGCAGCATGTCGCTTCAGGAAGCAGCTGCACACAGAAGGTAGCAACGTGAAGATAATCTTTCAGCATTTTTAGACGAGTGTCCGTATCGTCTAGGTGTGCGAACAGCCCCCCTGCTCAATCCCCCTACGTCAGGATCAGAGAAAGTCAGCGCAAGAGAGACAGAGCAAAGTAAGTTGGGTAGCTTCTCAGCCATCTGCCAATAGCATCCCTTATATGAAATCAACTGGGCAAACCAACTGAGGAAGCACGTACCAGAAATTAAAAGACCCATTGTCCGCAGAAATCCGCGAACCAGCAAAAAATCTGCGATATATATTTAAATATGCTTACATATAAAATCCGCGATGGAGTGAAGCCGCGAAAGGCGAAGCGCGATATAGCGAGGGATTACTGTATTGGTACTTTTGGCTGCTTGTCAGCACAGGGAAGCATGAAGTGCTCTAAAGTTTCCTGGTAGATGGCCAAGCAGACTTTGGACTTGATAAAACACAGTGGACCAACACCAGAAGATAACATGGCTCCCCAAATCATCACTGACTGTGGAAACTTCATACTGGACCTCAAGCAACTTGGATTCTGTGTCTATCCACTCTTCCTCCAGACTCTGGGACCTTGATTTTCAAATGAAATACAAAATTTATTTTCATCCGAAAAGAGGACTTTGGACCACTAAGCAACAGTCCAGTCTGTTTTCTCCATAGCCCAGGTAAGACACTTCTGACATTGTCTCTGGTTCAGGAGTTGCTTGACACAAGGAATGTGACAGTTGTAGTCCATGTCCCAGATACATCTGTGTGTGTTGGCTCTTGAAGCACAGACTCCAGCCGCAGTCCACTCCTTGCGAATCTCCCCCAAATTCTTGAATGGGCTGTGCTTCACAGTCCTCTCATGGCTGTGGTTATCCCAGCTGCTTGTGTACCTTTTTCTGTCACATTTTTTCCTTCCACTCCGCTTTCCATTGATATGCTTGGATACAGCACTCTGTGACTAGCCAGCTTCTTTAGCAATGACCTTTTGTGGCTTACCTTCCTTGTGGAGGGTGTCAATGACGGACTTCTGGACAAGTGTCAAGTCAGCAGTCTTCCCCATGATTGCGTGGCCTACTGAACCAGACTGAGAGAGCATTTAAAGGCTCGGGACACCTTTGCAGGTGTTTTGGGTTAATTAGCTGAGTGGAGTGGGACACCATGAGTCTACAACAGGGGTCCTCAATCACGGTCCTGGAGGGCCGCAGTGGCTATGGGTTTTCATTCCAGCCAGTATCCTAATTAGAACTCAGTCCTTGGTGTTTAACTCTATGCCTTGTTCGTGCCTTTATTCATCAAAGACAAATTTTAGTTTCTTTGTAGATCACAGTCCCGGTGGTCTGCTATGGCTGCAGGTTTTCACTTTAACCATTTTCATCATTAGAACCCTTTCATTTACTACTAAAGCAATATGTTTTTTTGTGCTTAATTTTAGTTCTCTTGCCTGTTACCATTCAGTACCCTTAATTGCCTATTTTAGATTTTAGCAGCTGCATTTAAGTTTTAATTGTTGCCCGTTTTCTTAATCAGACATTAGTTAGTAATGAGATGCAGATGACCATTAAACCAGCAGCTCTCCAGCTAATGTGCTTACCATGAAGTATCTGTGATAAAAAATGTTCAGAAATGAATGAGAGGGGAATTGGAAGGATCATTAAGTTTAAATCTATTCTGGTCCACAAAACACACGGATAATGTTCTCAGAGAAGGAAACTCTACAGTGCAATTAAAATTGCTTTTGGATGAATACAAGCATTAACAAGCTAAATAGTTCAATACCAAGTTGCATTATCAGCATGGACTGCTTTCTAATTAGGAAACTAGTTGGAATAAAAACGTGCAGCCACTGCTGCCCTCCAGAGCTGTGATTAAGGAACCCTGGTCTACAATATTGAACTTTTCACAATATTTTAATCTCCTGAGATACTGAATTTTGTGTTTTCATTAGCTATAAACCATAATCGGCAAAATGAAAAGAAATAAACGCTAGACATATATCACTGTGTGTAATGAATCTGTATAATATATGAGTTTCACTTTTTGACATGAATTACTGAAGTAAATTAACTTTTCGATGATCTTCTAATTTATTGAGATGCACTTGTATATCCAAGCTATATTCCCATGCTGTGTTAACCTCAGAAAAAAGAAAACTAAGTTTGATTATTGAATTGAGGTATTTATTGTCCCGTGATGCGGTTATCATGAAAAGAAGAGCAATGTGTGAGAAGTAATTGAAGGTATATGTCAGTACAGTTACAGGGCAGTAACATGCTGAAGTGTCCCGTTTAGTGAGATGCCTGTAGGCATTCAAGGCTGGAAATAATCTGCAATATTAATCCATCCATTATCCAACCCGCTATATCCTAACTACAGGGTCACAGGGGGTCTGCTGGAGCCAATCCCAGCCAACACAGGGCACAAGGCAGGAAACAAACCCCGGACAGGGCACCAGCCCACTGCAGGGCACACACACTAGGGACAATTTAGGATTGCCAATGCACCTAACCTGCATGTCTTTGGACTGTGGGAGGAAACCCACGCAGACACGGGGAGAACATGCAAACTCCACGCAGGGAGGACCCAAGAAGCGAACCTGCGTCTCCAAACTGCGAGGCAGCAGCATTACCACTGCGCCACCGTGCTGCCCACAATATTAATCATGTTTTAAATAAAAAAATATATATATAAATGGAAACACCTAACTATATTTACTGTTGGAATGCCGTCGTCCAGATTCTGAATTGTATGTAGTGAGATACTGTACCATGATGAAAAAAACTCCAGTGATAAGGAGATGGAAGTCTGCTTTGCAGTTGGTGCTCCATAGCCTCCTGTAAAGCATCGATAATGTTCAGATATGATGATTGTTGAAGGAATTGAAGGCATTTTGTGTTCCTGAAATCGCTCTTTAAGTAGCCCAGTGGTGTGTACAGTAATCCCTCCTCCATCGCGGGGGTTGCGTTCCACAGCCACCCGCGAAATAAGAAAATCCGTGAAGTAGAAACCATATGTTTATATGGTTATTTTTATATTGTCATGCTTGGGTAACAGATTTGCGCAGAAACACAAGAGGTTGTAGAGAGACAGGAACGTTATTCAAACACTGCAAACAAACATTTGTCTCTTTTTCAAAAGTTTAAACTGTGCTCCATGACGAGACAGAGATGACAGTTCCGTCTCACAATTAAAAGAATGCAAACATATCTTCCTCTTCAAAGGAGTGCACGTCAGGAGCACAGAATGTCAGAAAGACAGAGGAAAGCAAACAAATCAATAGGGCTGTTTGGCTTTTAAGTATGCGAAGCACTGCGGCACAAAGCTGTTGAAGGCGGCAGCTCACACCCCCTCCGTCAGGAGCAGAGAGAGAGAGAGATAGAGAGAGAGATAGAGAGAGACAGAGAAAAACAAACAAGCAAAAATCAATACGTGCCCTTCGAGCTTTTAAGTATGCGAAGCACCGTGCAGCATGTCGCTTCAGGAAGCAGCTGCACAGAAGGTAGCAACGTGAAGATAATCTTTCAGCATTTTTAGACGAGCGTCCGTATCGTCTAGGTGTGTGAACAGTCCCCCTGCTCAATCCCCCTACGTCAGGATCAGAGAAAGTCAGCGCAAGAGAGAGAGAGAGAAAAGTAAGTTGGGTAGCTTCTCAGCCATCTGCCAATAGCGTCCCTTGTATGAAATCAACTGGGCAAACCAACTGAGGAAGCATGTACCAGAAATTAAAAGACCCATTGTCCGCAGAAATCCGCGAACCAGCAAAAAATCCGCGATATATATTTAAATATGCTTACATATAAAATCCGCGATAGAGTGAAGCCGCGAAAGGCGAAGCGCGATATAGCGAGGGATCACTGTAATGGGACATTAGCATCCTGAAACAGGTTAACCTCATAAAGGAACACTGCACTGTAGGCTGTGCCTGATTCAGTAAAATATAACTTTGGTGAACATTCTTTGTAGTTAGCAACTGCCATGAGATAGTTGCCTATACCATTATGGAGCCCCTCGTCATGTTTAGCAGTTGGAAATACACATTGGCGACAATTGAAGGCATCATTTTTGCTTTCTCCAAACTCAAACCAGCCTACTCCGATATAGGAGATAGTATGAAAGATGGCTCATCAGACCATATGATTTTTTTTCATTGCTCCGCGGTCTAGAATGTGGTCTCCTTACACCAGATTATGAGACTTAACACAGCACTTTGGATACAAGCAGTTTCCAAATGGCAGCATATAAGTTCAGTTTTTTTAAGTGTAAAGTGTCCATTTATTAATCTTCTATGACTTTTGAACAGGGGACACTTTTGCTGATGCAGTTTTTCCAGGTTTGTTATATGGTGTCATTATTTTTGAGACTGTCTCCTTGACACCCGAAATAATTCTGCAGATTTTATTAACAATTCCCCAACAGTTCTGGCAGAGACTATTTGATCTCTTTGAAACTCATTGAAAAATTTGTGGTGGTGTAGGGGTTGGTTTTGGAACGTATTCGTCTAAAGCAGAGTTTGAAGGATCTGGTGCTGATGTTCAACAATGTGTAAGATGGCTATAACAAGAGTATGGTAAGTACATAACACATACATAAATAAACACTTAAAGAATGTTATATTTAGTACAATTAAATTACTACTTGCTTGTCTCTCAAAAGTTAGTAATAGCACGGTACTAACAACAGACAACCAACTCTACAGTCCATATAATTGTAAACCTGAGGGTTATTGGGTGTTATGACTCTGCATTCACTGACCTCTGGTCTGAAATGAGGATTTTAAGTGGCTATTTCAGCTTTCATATGTGTACCACGCCAAGCCTGCTTCCTGCCCTGTCATCACTTTTTTTGCTCCTGTTTTGTTTGAGTTATTCTTCACACATCTTGCAACATCTGTCTTCTTAGAAGACATAAAGCTGTGGTTTAGAATGTAAAACGCAGTGAGCTATCTAAATTTCCCCATCTAGTTTCAAGCAAAATTCACTCATGGTTATCTCGGGAAGTATGTTTTACTTATCTGCCTCGGTGAGACTAGGTCAGGTGTAACATTTTCCAATTGTGCCAACATATTATCATATTATTTCTAGATTGCAAATACCATACATTGCATCAATGTTCATATTGCTTATTACACGTCAATATTGCTGCTGCTTCTTTGTCTTGTCTTTGCACAATGTCTTGTCTGTGTTTTAATTTTAAATTTAAATTTTAATTCTAATTGTTTTTAATTTATTATTTGCACTTCATGTTGTTACACTGTGGACCCTGAGCTTCGCAATTTCGTCTATCTGTATACTTGTATATGGCTGAGATGACAATAAAGTTCGCTTTGGCTTTGGAATATTGGCGCTCAAAAGTTTTGGATATTGGAATTTTGAATTAGGGATGCTCAACCTGTACACATGAAAAAGTAGCAGCTGCAAATTGTCATTTTTATATGCCTTCTGAATGAAATGTGGGCCCATTGCTTTATCTTTCATTGTCTTATGTGTTTTTTTTTTTCTTTTCTAATCTTATTTCTGGACTGTTTCTTTTTTCCACAACATGCTTTTGTTTTACTAGCCTGCTTATCTATGGCAACTGAAACATATCCCAGCATTCATTGGGTGCAGGACAGGAACAACAGCTGGACATGATGTCAGTCTTATAAGAACATATCTCTGATTCTTCATGGTGTTTTGATCGTTAATCTGTAAACTACTTTTTTCTGTTTCTTTTTTTGCCCTTCAATACCTGCCTCTATTGAATTGTTCAAAAAATCATTTTGTCTACTTTTACTTTGGTTTTTTTTTTACATTTTTTTATTATTCTTGCAAAACTCTTTATTTGGTGGGCTAAAATTATATAGCTCATCCGATCAGACAAGATATGTGACCCTGATTTTGAAGAACTGCACTTACAATCTACATACAAGTTTATAATAAAGCATTTTTTCCCCTTCAGCTTGCACCGAAGTTCTTGCATACTAATTCCACTAGTCACACCTGGCCATTCAGTGCTATTGCTGAACTTATAGGTAAGTGATGCTGCATAATTTTGCTTTCATAATATGGAAGGTGGTGAATTTGTTGCACAATTAAATTTGTTAATTGTTATCACTTTAGGTTAATGTATTTAATTTGGTCAAACATTCCTTATTCCAAACTACAGTAGCCTTAAACTGCAAAATTTGATATTTGTAAATTTATTTTTATTTATTTTTTTTACCAATTTGGGAAATTGTCTGTTATTTTTTTCTTAATATGGGTCCTGTGAAAAAAAAATCCCATCAGTTATAGTGGCTTTAGGTGACTGATTAATGGTTTAGCACACCAAGTGACTGTCTTAAGAGGGAACAGGTAGTTATCATATTTGTTTTAGTAATGTTCCCAAAATTGATGTCATAATGAAGCAGGTTTCTTTCCTTCCTTGAAAGAATTTAAGGGGTAAGTTTTGTCATTGCATTTGTTTTATTCTAGGTTAAAACAATCTTATCCAAATATCTACTCAAAAGTAAAATGTGCTTTCTGGAGAACAAAAAGAACCAGTATGTTTACTATGAGATGCGTTGTAATGAAATTTTGCTTAGTGAAACTACACATATGCACCAAATTGTGAATTTAGATAAAAACACAGAGTGATTTAAAATTCTAAGTACTAGATGGTAAAACAATTTGGTGAGTGCTTTGTCTTTTGAAACATATTGCCTCAATGCTTGCTTTCATAGAATTAGTGAGCCTTGAAGGACGATGGTAATGTACATCAACAGTAAACTTGAAGGGGACGTCTGCATCCCTCTCCTTCTGGTTTTATTTGTTGAATACTGACAAGTTGCAATTTTCAGAGATTTGGGGATTGTCCACGCATGTGAAGTCAAAATCTGCAATAGCTAATATCATGTAGCCTAAGCTTACACTAATGCGAGCATTAAAAAAAGGTTAAAGGCACCATTACACACTTCTATGTGTAATAATAATGATAATACATTTTGTCTCTTTTTTCCTTAAATGTTTTTCTATAAGAAGTCTGCCAGACTATGAGTCAATAGTGAAAAATTTCTAATACTTGCCATGTGTAATGCATGTGTTACTGAATGTATTTTTCTCTGGAAAGAGGTAGGGAAGAATCAAAGATGCAGAAGTTCTGTGAAGTCCAGCTGGATGATGAGGTTGAAGTGGCTTGAGACACTGATCAATGGCAGATTTAGTGATGTCTTGTGAAATCTATGAGTCTGATATCATTGTTTTGAAACTTTTCTTGGCCCAAAACCAAAATAATTGAAAATGGTTCCTGTTTTCTTTTTAAATCCCAAAGCATATCGTGGTTGAGGAGCCTGAAATTGTTAAAAGCCAGTTATTTGTGGACTATGCTCTATTGACGTATTAGTAGTATATGCCACTTCCTGTTTTCCCTGCCGGAAGTCTGACCTTTTCTGGACCCCGCCCCCTTCCTGTTTTCCCCAGGAAACTGTCAAGATCCGTTTGGCGGATGTCTGACCCTTCCTTGAACCCTCCCTTCCTGTGTTTCCCCAGGAAAACTGTCAAAATTTATTTGATGGATGTGTGCCCCTTCCTTGAACCCACCCCCACCCCCTGTATGCCCCAGGAAAACTGTCAAGAGCAGACTTGATGGATATCTGACCCCTCCTTCACCCGGCCCCCACCTCTCCTGAGGACAAGGCCAGGCATGTTAAGGAAGGCCCCTCGACATGTTTGGGCAAGTCTCTAGCAGACCCTGCCGTCCACACCTATTGGTGGCCCCAGGCATTCTGCCTCAGCCTCCAGCCCCGGTCAGTCATCCCCTGATGACAGCCCTTCCACTTCATTGATCACTTCTCCTGAGGACAGGCCGCCCCACACACACACACATGTTCCAGCCTGTCCGATTTGCCTTATAGCCATTTCTGCCTCTATTGCTTTGGGTAAGGAACCTCTGTATCTATCTATCTACAGTATTATTTAAAATAGCTATCTAACCTTTTAGCCTGAACAAGATAACTGTTTTCTATTCAACATATAAAATGTTTAGTAAATAAGAGAGACTAAATACAACAAAATTATAACAAAAATGGAACACCGATGGACAGCTGAATAACTGAGCAAATATAATTTAACTTGAAGTGAGGTATTCACTTGAGTATTAGGGGCTCCTTTCAAAAAACGCTAGGGGACACGATTACGTATTTGCGACCCAAGTTTTCATAACAGTTTCAAAGGTTGAGAAATGCTGTCCCTACAAACTAAATCTACAAAGAGGAAGCCCCCAATTGCATTGGTGAGAAAAAAGAAAGTGAACTCTTGATCCTCGATAGCCCCTGCCTAGTACCATGTTAATATATTGGATACTCTGTGCCTGGTAAAGTAGCTTAAAACAACCCCTGTAAACACACACGCACTCAAAAACCTCTGCTGAAGAAGCAGCGTTGCGCCGTTAAAGTACTCGGTGTTAAAATTACCGTTAAATAAGACAAAAAAAAAAACCCTTTTATATCAGAAAGGAGGGTTTTCTCAGACCCCTATTAAGCGCGTCCATTCCTTTCATTACTAGTTTAATAGGATCGCGAGTATAAATATGAATACACTCGCAAGCAAACTTTTTAAAATCTAAAGACTTAAATAAAAACAGACAGCCTGATCACAGAGCCCCTGTGTATTAAGATATAATCTCATAAATACTGGTACATCTTATAATAATCTTATAATAATCAATTACCCAGTGATTCAACAATACACTTGATACGTCTAAAAATCATCCGGACTTTGGGTCTACTAGTCTGTATTATATTTCGTTTATCGAAATGAATGGAAACACAGCTGCATTATGTCTATTAGGCATTCACCGCGATATAAATTCCTGGGTCCCTATTCAGGGTTCAGTCAATCTGTCTCCAGCCGGCTGTCCAAATGAGAATTTTCATAAAGCATAAATGTTTCGTTATCTCAGACTTTTAAAAACAGGTGGCTCCGTACAGAAAACAACTGGTTACCGCGGGATTCCGATTCGAACGAGTACACATTTCACAAGCGGGTCCTTCTGTACATAGTTCAGAATACTGACGTCTTATGTCTGAGCTATTACACACCTGGCCTGCTCTTTTAAACCAGGCCTGAATATTCTCAAAGGAGAGAACCTGTTTGAATTTTCAGACGCCGAGACAAAACTTAATTGATTGTAAAGCCCGTTTCGGTAAGAGAAAAAAACTAATATTGTTTGCTTCAGTCCTATGAACACTGTACATTAATCGTCGTACACATAGATAGAGAGAGAGAAATATAAAATGCTACAATTTATACACACATGAGCGCGCTCACGCTCCTACACACGTGCTGTGTGTAATTAACATGCTGATAATTCCTGCACACTGTAAACAAATATCATTTTTAAAAGGGAATTACCGGAGAATCAACTTGGAAATATTAATATTAATGATAAAATATAAGGATTCAGCCCTCCGTTTTAAAACATGCTCGTTTAACCCTTATAATAATCATGAATAGGTCTTACCGTTATATTGACTGTTGGTGCTCTGTGCAGAATAGTCTGTATGAACAATAATTACATCTAAACCTTTGGCCAGACACCGAAAAGTCCGGTATTTTTTTAAAAAGGAGCCTTTGTTATGCGTAGATTTCTTTTAGCAAACGTCTGGCCTCACTTTAAGTTCATTTCAAACTGAACCTGGAAGATACGAACTTGTTAAAGTAATTATGTGTGAACATCTTTTGTGTCAGCATAAGGATTGAGCCGGACTAACAGCTGAAGTGTGAACACCCACCCCCTTAGCTTCAGGATGTCGGAGCTGTCGGCCCTGGACATCCGTGTATTGTCCGGGTTCACATCCGTGCCTTTGGCCGGACGCCGAAAAGTCCAATAAGACATGGGTTTAAAGATCATGATCTGGCCTGATCCAGGGGACCCAACAGTCGCCTCTGAGCTGTGAATCGCTCCCAAAGGTTTTGGTTTTGTCAAGGAGTATTTTAAAATGCATTTCTCTATCCCCAGAGGTCCGATGTGTTTAAGGCAATCTAACTTGGACGGAACAGGGCTTTTTTAAAATATACAAAATATACACCCGAGGCTTGATTTTTTTTTTTTTATACGTCTCAAACGTTCTTTTAAAGGACCCTGTTACCTATTATTTAACAGTGTGTGTGTGTGATTTTTACAAGGCTTATATCAAACTATATTTAAAATGGGAGGTATTGGATGGAATAAGGGCTTGTTTTAGATATACTTTTTTATATAAATTATAAATCCAAGGATAGCTTTTTATACATCTCAAACGTGTTTTAAAAGATCCCTGTTGCCTATTTAACTGTGTGTGTGATTTTTAAAACCCCTTAACTTTAAAAGATGAGTACAAGCTTTACATATCATGGACAGAAGGTCTGGGCTCTCACGAGCGGTCAGCCCTCAGGGGGAGGGGGTGTGAGCTTTCCCCCCGTTGTTTGCAGGGGCCACCCCCAGCGGGACACCCTTCATCTTATAGCTATAGGCACTGGACAGTTCGCGCCTGCACAGAACTCAGGCCCTGGACAGCTCGTACTCGAGGGCGCGCGCAGGGGTGTCTGCCTGCTCCAAGAGTCTCGGTGTAGACAGAGCCGGACAGCATGAATTTCTGTGGGCTTCGTACACCCAGCGGTGTAAAGTAAAGGCTTTTTCAGCGTAGAGACTGTCTGTGAGCTGGAGAAATCGGTTTGACTTAGATAAAAGGTTAGATAGATATTTTAAATAATACTGTAGATAGATAGATACAAAGGTTCCTTTCCTGGGGCATACAGGGGTTGGGGGTGGGTTCAAGGAAGGGGCACACATCCATCAAATAAATCTTGACAGTTTTCCTGGGGAAAAACAGGAAGGGAGGGATCAAGGAAGGGTCAGACATCCGCCAAACGGATCTTGACAGTTTCCTGGGGAAAACAGGAAGGGGGTGGGGTCAAGGAAAAGTCAGACATCCGGCAGGGAAAACAGAAAGGGGCGGGAGTTCATGACGTCAATCCAAAAGGGACGGGGCTTAACTCATCAATCATTTTTTTTGACATTTTGACAGAAAGTCCCTGGCATATACAGTGGGGCAAAAAAGTATTTAGTCAGCCACCAATTGTGCAAGTTCTCCCACATAAAAAGATGAGAGAGGCCTGTAATTTTCATCATAGGTATACCTCAACTATGAGAGACAAAATGAGAAGAAAAATCTAGAAAATCACATTGTCTGATTTTAAAGAATTTATTTGCAAATTATGGTGGAAAATAAGTACAGTAATCCCTCCTCCATCGCGGGGGTTGCGTTCCAGAGCCACCCGCGAAATAAGAAAATCCACGAAGCAGAAACCATATGTTTATATGGTTATTTTTATATTGTCATGCTTGGGTCACAGATTTGTGCAGAAACACAGGAGGTTGTAGAGAGACAGGAACGTTATTCAAACACTGCAAACAAACATTTGTCTCTTTTTCAAAAGTTTAAACTGTGCTCCATGACAAGACAGAGATGACAGTTCTGTCTCACAATTAAAAGAATGCAAACATATCTTCCTCTTCAAAGGAAACAGAGAGGAAAGCAAACAAATCAATAGGGCTGTTTAGCTTTTAAGTATGCGAAGCACCGGCGGTACAAAGCTGTTGAAGGTGGCAGCTCACACCCCCTCCGTCAGGAGCAGGGAGAGAGAGAGAGAGATAGAGACAGAGAAAAACAAAGTCAAAAATCAATACGTGCCCTTTGAGCTTTTAAGTATGCGAAGCACCGTGCAGCATGTCGCTTCACTAAGCAGCTGCACACAGAAGGTAGCAACGTGAAGACAATCTTTCAGCATTTTTAGACGAGCGTCCGTATCGTCTAGGTGTGCGAACAGCCCCCCTGCTCACACCCCCTACGTCAGGATCAGAGAAAGTCAGCGCAAGAGAGAGAGAGAGAAAGAAAAGTAAGTTGGGTAGCTTCTCAGCCATCTGCCAATAGCGTCCCTTGTATGAAATCAACTGGGCAAACCAACTGAGGAAGCATGTACCAGAAATTAAAAGACCCATTGTCCGCAGAAATCCGCGAACCAGCAAAAAATCCGCAATATATATTTAAATATGCTTACATATAAAATCCGCAATAGAGTGAAGCCGCGAAAGGCGAAGCGCGATATAGCGAGGGATCACTGTATTTGGTCAATAACAAAAGTTCATCTCAATACTTTGTTATATACCCTTTGTTGGCAATGACAGAGGTCAAACGTTTTCTGTAAGTCTTCACAAGGTTGGCTTACTAAATACTTTTTTGCCCCACTGTACTACTCGTATTATTTTCTTCAATAAAATTGATCAATATTTTTAACCTGTTTGAAAACTTAAGAAAATTCAGGCCCAATTCTATAGCTGTTAATTAATTTCTTTTTTTGTTTTTTCTTCCTTTTCCTCGGACAATTTCTTCTTTTTCCTGTATTAACTCCTCTCCGTATCTTCCTATAGCTAGATATTCACATTTTTTTAAGCAGTATGTTACTTACTTGACCAGTGACTTTTCTTGTTTAAAGTAGTGCCTGATGTGGCAATGTGCTATCAGTGCATGCTCCCAACCTTGATGCAGCTGCAGTCCTTATTTGATGCTCAATTCACCACAAATGCCACATACATCACTGTCATGGTAAAAAAAAAAAAAATTTTCCCCAAAAGGTTCAAATCTCCAACTTTTGACTTTGTGTGTGAGCACAGTACTGCCAGTTTATGATTATCAGAGACCCTTAATGTTTAACATTTAGGGGGCCACAACAGAATTAACATGCACAAAAAAGTGAATATTTGCACTGTTTAAACTGTACTGCTAATTAATGACAAAAGGACAGAGAAAGTATGAGATCTGTTAGGTGGGTTATCTAGGTGTATACAGGCACGAGTTTCAGCGTGGAAAACATTTATTATTATTTTCTAATATTCTCTGCCCAAAATAATTTTCTTATGTAATGTCCCATTGCTTGCATACTATTTCTGATGAAATGCTCAGTTTGAATTGTCTACATGATGCTTATAAATTGGGTATGAGTACTGTTCTATTAGTGCAAATAGACCTGCTTCAACTGTGATATGATTTTGCTTGTGTGCATTTGTAGAATGCCTTGGATGTTGTCAAAACTGTTTAATTAGACACAACACTTCTTACGACTTAGAAACAAACAATATTTTTACAGTTTTAAATGCTTAACTTAGAACATGTACACAAAAAATACACAAACATATTGTAAATTTATTTTGGTCAAATGTTCTAGACTAGTTCAAATAGGTACTTTTTTGTATTTTTGCACATTTGGGTCAACAGTAAGAATCTTTCAGTCTAATAGACGGTCATTGTATAGACCTACAAAGCACAGTCTCACTTATTAATAATAAAAGTGAACTCACTCTCAGTATATTTTCAATAGATTTGTGTTAGTCAAACCTTAGACCTGCTACTAATAATATACAGTGCTATTTAACTGGAGACATTCAAGTTGTAATCCTAGCATGTGTGTACATCTTTTGGGCATTTGAGACTTTTAAAAGTATACAAGTCTGTTATGTATGTACCTGTGGTAGAGAGTTTGGTAAGGTAAGAGCATGTCTTTGTTATCAGCTGGAGAGACAGAGTCCAACTTCAGATCACAGTTGTGAAGGTGTGATATACGGGGTTGGACATATGAGAGCAATCCAGGTACATGCAGAGGACTGAGGAAGTATTGATGTTCCTGCTATTCAAAAAGGAGTGTAACTATTTTGTTATGGTACGATCCTAGAGCACAGCATTTGAATGTATTTTACTACCATAAAGGGTATCAATCATAGGTCATAATATGGAAATATTTTTTGACGTTTAAAAAATTGTACTTGTTCTGATTAATAAGCGGTTTTGTAGTCATCAGGTCTGGGTTTTCCTCACGAGCCAAGTCAAATGACTTTATTTACTGAAAAAGCCAGCCTGCCCTTTAATAGTCTAAGCTTTCTTTTTATTTCTGAATTTGTTTCATTGTATAAAGTTTTATAATTGCAGCCCATTCACCCAGGCAAGCCTGACCTTTTCTTATGATTTATATAGGACCAGTAAGGACCGTATAATGCTCAAATGGTGTGACCTAAAAAACTATAATAGATATACTGTATGTAAAAGTAAACATACATTTCCCTCTATAATGTTTGGGAAAGGTACATTTTTCTTTTTTTTTTTACCCCTCTTCTTCACATAATAAAACAATTCAGATTAAAATGCACATTGCAAAATTTAATTCAAGGGAATTTGCCTACATTTTGGTCACACCATACTGAAATTATAACAATTTTTTTTAGAGCCCTGTAATGTTTGGGACATAGCAATGATGAGTATATTAAAGCAGTCATATTTACACAGAAGGTTGGAGTGCATTTATTGACAAATAAATTGATGTGCAGGTTAGACAACTGATAAGACACTTTGATAAGAAAACAAATGTTGGAATAATGGTGAATGCTTATCTGCAAACTCTCACAGCGTAACTCCGGTTACTGTGGCATGGAAAGAAAAATGTTTAATCGTATGAAAGCAGAACGTCTGCTGTTTTTTACTGGATAAACACATGACCTTTGAATTAAAGACAATCATAGCTACAGCATTAAAACCTTATGAACATTGGGAATAGGCTGTGAAGCAGCCAATTATCAGGGTTAAAGATGGGGAGGGGGCTTGACATAGAAAATCTGTGAATAGACCATTTTAAAAGGATAACAGTAAGTCAGCAGTTGCCTTTTTGTCAGTCCTGGGGATAAGGATAAATGTGGAGCATTTTGAAGCACATAGATTATTTAGCATGTACAGTGTTTTGGTCATTGTGCTCATCAACCAAGGGGAGTGGCGTTTTAAGCTTACACTAGAAAAAACATAAATGTGCTTTTCTTGGAAGAGATTCAGCAACATAATATCAGTGCTTGTTCATCCTACACTAGTGCATATGTAGACACAAGATAATTGGTCTGATATATCTGTGCCTGATACTATCACTTGGGCCCAAGTCACAAACCCAGGGTACTGACTGAAAGAATGAAATATTAAACAAGTACATGCAGCAAAAAAAGTTTTTGCATGGGTTTACTGGGCTTAATCTCTGTGACAAAATGAGGAGCTCAAGAATTTTGTAGGATCTTGGAGTAAAATTTACTGTTACTATCTACAATACCAGACATTTTACACTGTGAGTTGATTTAGGGATAGTCCACGGTCTAGGAATTATATATTTTAGTTTGCCTATCAGTGCCTGAGAATTCTCTAGGATGAGCTTGAGACTTGGTGAGAGAATGGTGGTTTAATCATGGTCATACTGGATTGAAAGTGAAGTGTTATTTAAATGGGCAAATCGTGGCCATAATAAAACAATAATAGTATGTGCACAGTTTCAGTGTTTTTCAAAATATTGGTTATCTCCGTAAGCAGTCTGCATCACTCCGAGTTGAAAATATCAAAATGTGAGGCTATATAAATGACAAGATAAATCATTCGTGGATTTTTGTCTAAGAAAAAGATATTTATCTTGGAATAAAAAGTAAACAAGAATGATGAAGAAAATTTTGAATGATTGCTATAGCCTTCCATTGATTCTAATTAATGAGTAAATTGAAAAATAATGGTTTTAAGCACTTTGAAGCAATTAGTTCAGCATACCAGAGAAACCTCTGACAAAAAGATCTAAAAACACTGAAGCAGCAGACTTTGTGAAAACCAATACTCGTGTTATTCTCAAAGCTTTTGGCCATGACTGTACTCACACGGTGTTTTCTGTTTCAGTAGATGCCACACAACCCCAAAGCATTAATGACCCACCCATGTACTTAACAGTTGACAATATTATCATCAAAGTAAAAAAAAAAAAAAATCATTAAATCACAATCATTGCTGATGCTAATCAGTGCTTTCCATGATATAGTTTATAAGGAAAATGCACAGTGCTGTTGCATTCATGCAGACCCCATCCTTGAAGCACCTGCTGTGGCTTGCAAAATCCAATCAAATTTCACTTTAGTCACCATCCCAAAGATTTTTGTTTCTACTTCTGAGTATAAGAGCACACAGAGGAATAACACCCATGTGTTTGCAATTGATCACTGATATAATATCATAAATTGTAGAAGATGTGATGAAATATAATTTTAAAATTGCTTGTAATAAAAGAAAGTAACTCATGATGGCAGCACACTTTGCAGCAAAGGTTTAAAAATCAAGGGAGTGACAGAGCCCTAGTGCTAAAAAGTGTTGCCTGAATGAACAGCACAAAATAAAACTGGCCTGCAGGTATAAATGTATAAATGATTTCAGACCCATCTCCTAATGTGCTATACATTTAACTAACTACAGGACTCTAGCCGTGTCCACTGGTAGCCTACAAGGCTCAGCTCTCAAAAGCCAGAGAGAACTGGAAGTGCATTCGTAGGCTGTAGAATTGATACCACAAAAAATAAGCCTCCAACCAACTTTTAAAATGTTACAATCAATACTTATATTTTAATACTTCTGACAACACTACTCAAGATGGATGTATTTATTTATTTATTTGATGAAATCTCCAATAAGATTTTTTTCTCATAGCTCTGCCGTGAAGGCCATGTCTATATAAGTAATGCTGCACAGTAAAGCAGTGCACCACCATTCCTTTCTCATCTAAACCTGTTTGTAGTCTCTTTGCAGTCATATAATGACTTATATCAAAATAAAATGTATTTAGTGTGTAAATATTTTGGACTACAAGGCACATCTTCCTATTACTACAATACATACCATGTTAAAAGAAATGCATAATACTGTAATAGAGTTGCACCAGGACTGCCAAAATAGCATACTTCATGGCTGAATATGCATATGGAAACACTAAACTTGTGTCATTCATTTAGGTTTTTAAGGCAAACTAATTATCTTGAATATAGCCCATGAAATGTGGTAAACATAATGAAAATACATATGTCATATATGTCAATTGTAATGTAGTTTAGTCTCTCAGTTACTCTCATAACTTCAGTCAAGTTTGTTGTCTGTTTTTGGGTTTGTACAGAGGATGAGCAGTAACAAAGTCTGATCACTTATATATGACACTTTGAAAACACCACCACAAAGGGTGTCCATCCATCCATTATCCAACCTGCTATATCCTAACTACAGGGTCACGGGGGTCTGCTGGAGCCAATCCCAACCAACACAGGGCGCAAGGCAGGAAACAAACCCCGGACAGGGCGCCAGCCCACCGCAGGGACCACAAAGGGAGTTTTTATAGGATTTCTGAAATTCTGTTTGATACTTTTAATAAAAAAAAAACTGTTGAATGGGATCTTATTAGACCAGACTAATAAGACCTTATAGCTGAAGGGGTGCCCAAACATTTGCATATGCCACATTTACCTTTAACTGCACATTTACATAACCGTGCCATTGCTGTAATTTGTTTACTGTCAAAATTGTATTGTTTTTTTTTTTTTTTTACTTCAAATGTCAACAAATGTGTAAGTTGGCCATGGGTGCCCAAAGTATTGCATGGAACTGCATACTCACTAACCTTGTTTGGTGTTGGTAAGTCATCCTGATATATAAAGCAAGTTGTTTCCTGGGCAGAATGAATTATTCACCTGCTTCACTTTTTTTGCTGTTTGAGATCAAACAAATTTTTTGCATAACTGTAAAACATTGTTGATGTTTTTTTTCTTTTTTTAGACAATGCATATGATCCTGATGTAGCTGCAAAACACATATGGATTGATAAAACAGTCA
Organism: Erpetoichthys calabaricus; assembly: GCF_900747795.2. Lineage (NCBI taxonomy): Eukaryota > Metazoa > Chordata > Cladistia > Polypteriformes > Polypteridae > Erpetoichthys > Erpetoichthys calabaricus. The sequence goes on along the minus strand of NC_041397.2, from coordinate 259,627,118 downwards.
TAAAGGAGAACATTTGCTTAACATTTATGGATGATGGAAATGGGATGGACCGTGATACGATGCACAAAATGCTGAGGTGGATGCTTTCACCATAAATACCTTTTGTATTTGTTAATATTTTCAAAAGAATAGTTTAACAATGCTCTCAAGTCTTTTAAGCCTGACTATTATGAGCACCACAGTGTCTCTTGTACCAATTTATTTATTTTTAATGAGCAGCAAAAGGGATCTAACAGTTAGTACTGTTGCTGCTCCATAAACTGGTATTCCCATGCTCTATTCTGGATTTGTATTACTGTCTAAAGATATGCAGTTTGTTTCAGATTGGTTTTGGCTCTGGCTGTCTTGTAACTTCGGATTTGAATAAAAAGACGTTAACTGTTTAGCCAGTTTGAGTTAAAAACCGTTTAATACATTAAAAAATGGTTAGCACCTTCAACCCATCTCTCCTATTCCCTACCCACAATCACAATTTATCTTATCGAGAAAACAAGATTTCAGCATAGCTCCCTGACAAAACTGTAGCTTTAATTCCTTAAATCGTATTTGTGCAGCTAAGTCAAATGTTTTTAAAAAAAGAGACCACCAAGCATCCTAGGGAAAATGGGTTTTTGAACTGGGTATTCTCATTTTGTTGCACCTTTTATAACAGATGTGAAAGCAATAGTGAGGTCATAGTGAAGCATTAAGCAAAGAAAGTAGAAAGAGACTGAGATACTCAAGTGTGTTGTATAGGCTGGCTAATTAAAAATACTTGAAATAAAAATGGCTGGAAAAATCTTGGTATTTGAGAGTTTTTTTTTTTTTTTTGAGGTACAGCTATTCATGAAATTGATACATTTAAGGGGATAGACAGTTTCCTTTGTTAATACAGTGGAACCTCGGGTCACGAACGTCTTGGAACACGTACAAATTGGGTTATGACCAAAAAGTTCGCCAAACTTTTGCATCCGTTCACGACCACACACTCAGTATACGAACAAGCCAGTTTCCCTTCCGGTTAGTACGCGCCGATGATTTCCGCACGTGTTCAGTCTCTGTGTGCATTCGCTGTGAACTCTTTGTGCTCTATTTCGTTTCCCTTCCGGTTCGTACACGCTGATGATTTCCGCATGTGTTCAGTCTCTCTCTGTACAGTACATTGTTCTCGGTCAGACATGCATCAAGCAGAGGGACTCTACCTCAAAACTCTAACCTCCTCTCCACCCAGCTTCCTGCTCACTTCCTTCATGCCAGAACTCGACTCATGCAAGGTTAGTTTTCTTGGTTGTTTATGGTTAGTTTTTGTATAAATTAAGGATTTTTCAAATTTTCATTTTTTTCCCTGTGCTTAAAACTCATTAAAAAAAAAAAAAAAAAAGTGTTTACAGCGAGTGGTTCCTAAGGTTGTAGCATGAACTCTTGCAATGTTAGTTTTCTCAGTTCAAGGTTTACTCAGTGTAATTCAATGTTTTTACATTTAGTTTACTATTGCACTGTGCATTCTATGGTAAAAATAACTATTTTTGTGTTTAAAAATCTTTTAAAAAATATATATTTACATATAGTTTGTACGGTCCGGAACAGATTATTTATATTTACATAATGTCCTATGGGGGAAATTACTTCAGGTCACAATCAAATCGGGTTGCGACCAGAGTTTTGGAACGAATTATGGTCGTGACCTGAGGTTCCACTGTATTTCAGATTGTTAATGTAAGTAAATATACCAGATTTATAATGTACATGGTGCAGATCTTCAGTCATTAAGGTGTTCTGAGGATATATTGCGATATACAATACAGTTTATTTTTGTATAGCCCAAAATCACACAGGAAGTGCTGCAATGGGCTTTAACAGGCCCTGCCTCTTGACAGCCCCCCAGCCTTGACTCTCTAAGAAGACAAGGAAAAACTCCCAAAAAAACCTTGTAGGGAAAAATAGAAGAAACCTTGGGAAAGGCAGTTCAAAGAGAGACCCCTTTCCAGGTAGGTTGGGCGTGCAGTGGGTGTCAAAAGAAGGGGGTCAATACAATACAATGCAGTTCACAGAACAGAACAATTCCTCAATATAGTAAGAAATAAAAAATATAAATTTTAGAAGTACAGAGCAGAATTTAACAGTAGATGATATATCCCATAATAAGATTTGGATTTGTGTAGAGTCCTGGAGACCTCATCCTTCAAGCTGCCTCCCCCATTTGGCCATTCCACGGCTGAAACAGTGCTGGGCCAGCCAATCCGATGAAAGGACCCCTCTTTCCCACGATTCCTGCGATCCTCCATCTGGGATGACTTTTCCTTAGGCAGGCAAAACAACTTGGCAGGTGGGCCGTGGCGCCAAGTGCGACATTTGAGTACTGAGAAGAAAAACAGAATAAGTGAGGGTTAGTATACAATTATAACTGTCATGTTACTTATGTTTAAGTGCTAATGACTAACAACAGAGATGCAGTCTGTACAGTTAATCAGCAGCTCTAGTCAGGATATGCTAAACTGAAGTAGTGAGTCTTCAGCTCGGATTTAAAAGCTGAGACCGAAGGGGCATCTCTTATAGTAGCAGGCAGACCATTCCACAGTTTAGGGGCCCTGTAACTAAAAGCTCGACCTCCCACTGTTATTTTATTAATCCTTGGAATCATAAGCAGACCGGCATCTTGAGATCTTAATGTACGCTCTGGTTTGTAAGTCATGATAAGTTCAGACAAGTAAGCCGGACCTCGACCATTTAATGCTTTATATGTTAAAAGAAGGATTTTGAAATCTGCCGTAAACTTAACCGGGAGCCAGTGTAAGGATTTAAGAACTGGAGTTATGTGTTCATATTTTCTTGTTCTTGTAATAATTCTCGCAGCCGCATTTTGTATTAACTGGAGGCTGTATAAAGAACAGTTTGAACATCCAGTGAACACCGCATTGCAGTAGTCAATCCTACTAGAGATAAATGCATGAGTTAGTTTCTCAGAATCCTGTTTATTTAAAAAGCGCCTTAATTTCCTAACATTTTTAAGATGGAAGAAACATGTTTTGGACAACTTTGTAATATGCGCTTTAAATGACATGCTAGAGTCAAAGATAACTCCTAGATTGCGGGCTGATTCAGTAAAATTGACTGGGATTCCCACTGAGTTAAATGATGACAAAATATTGTTGTGATCAGCATCATTCCCTCCAACAATTAACATCTCTGTTTTATCTGTATTTAAAGACAAGTAGTTCTTATTCATCCACTCCTTTAATTCACTAACACAACTAATTAAAGACAGCATTGGAGAAACTTTGATTTAAATGAAAGGTATAACTGAGTGTCATCTGCATACGAGTGAAAATTAACATTATGTTTCCTAATGAGAGATCCCAGTGGAAGCATGTACAGTGAAAACAGTAAAGGTCCCAGTACTGAGCCCTGCGGGACACCATATTGAACTTCTGTGTATAATGATGGAATACTGTCAGCACATTTCTGTACGTATTGGAATCGATTTGATAAGTAAGAACTAAACCAAGCGAGCACGGTGCCTGTAAGCCCAACATCATTTTCTATTCTGTGCAGTAAAATAGAATGGTCGATGGTGTCAAACGCTGCACTTAAGTCCAACAACATAATTACAGTGGAGTTTCCTTCATCAGAGGATATCAGAATGTCATTTACAACCCGTGTTAGTGCCGTTTCTGTACTATGACCAGTGTGAAAACCAGACTGGAATTTCTCAAATAAATTGTAATGCATAAGGTGTGTCTGAAGCTGACTGGCGACTACTTTTTCTAGTATTTTAGAGAGAAATGGTAAATTTGAAATAGGCCTATAATTATTTAGTATATGTGGGTCAAGGTCTGACTTTTTAAGTAATGGTTTAATGACTGACACTTTTAGTGCATCAGGTACTGTGCCATGGAATAATGAACTATTGATAATGTTTAGGATAGGCGCTGCAAGAACATCCATTGCACTTTTTACTAGTTTTGTTGGCACTGGATCTAGGGAACAAGTAGTGGGCTTCATTTTAGAAATTAAACTTAATACTTCCTGCTCAGTTACAGGATTAAAATTACTAAAGTGCTGAGTGCAATGTGAGACAGGGTCTGCTAAGCTAGTATTTGGTTTGTACTGTGATGCAGAGATCTGGAATCATATATTTTTAATTTTCTCATTGAAGAAGTTCATAAAGTTTGTACTGCTAATATCTGTTGGTTTTTTGCACTGTTGATCTGAATTTCCATTTGTTAATTTAGCCACTGTTCTAAACAGTACCCGAGGATTTTTATTATTGCTATCTATTAATGTAGAATAATATTCTGACCGAGCTTTAAAGAGGGCTTTTTTATATTTATTAACACTCTCTGTCCATGCAATTTGAAAGACATGTAGCTTTGTTGTTCTCCATCTGTGCTCCAGTTTTCGACACTCTAATTTAAGAGCTCGAGTGTTTTCATTGAACCAGGGAGAGTTTCTATGTGCTTTGATCACTTTTGTTTTAAGGGGAGCCACTGTGTCCAGAGCATCTCTCAAGGTCACATTATAATGTGATGTTAGCTCATCTAAATTGTTTTCCGTATATATATATATATATATATATATATATATATATATATATATATATATTTATTGAATATTGTTGGCTCCCCCCCCCCAAAATATTCACCCAGCCCACCAACATGAGCTTAAAACATGGAAATAAATCTTTGAGCTTTTCTGTCATGTTTGCAGACTTTCTAAAGGCACAGTGTAGTCCACACGACCTTCCAGTGCTCATCAGAATATGCCAAAAAAACTGGATGAAAATTAAATCTGTCAATTTTGAGTTTCTGTAATTTCATACCAATTTCACCTTTCTGTGTAGCATTTACATATTACTGATTCTTTATACAAAACATTTATTACATTTCTAAGACTTTAGCATTCTGGCATCTAACCATCCATCCATTATCCAACCTACTATATCCTAACTACAGGGTCATGGGGGTCTGCTGGAGCCAAACCCAGCCAACACAGGGCGCAAGGCAGGAAACAAACCCTGGGCAGGGTGCCAGCCCACCACAGAGCACATGCACACACACTAGGGACAGTTTAGAATCTAAACTGCCTAATCCTGCATGTCTTTGGACTGTGGGAGGAAACCGGAGCAAACATGCAAACTCCATGAAGGGAGGACCCGGGAAGCGAACCTGGGTCTCCTAACTGCGAGGCAGCAGTGCTACCCACTGTGCCACAGTGCCGCCCTGGCATCTAACCCTTTAATAAAAAAATCTAAGTAATGGCCCATACAGTACTTCCATTTTAATTGCACTTTAGTGATAGTGCAGGTATTCACTCTTTGTATAGCAATTTAGAATAAAGCACTTTAATTTATGTGCATAAGTAAATGTATAGTAACATTAACAGGAATGAAATCAAATAAACAACGTAAATAATATTTCATCTGAAATTAAACATGCTGGTTTATATTAAGTAATAAGCTGCATAGACTGGGAGATTGACACAGGGGTGGCTTAATACCTCGTAATACTGTGTTCATTTATTTCTCTTTATCATCAAGCATATACTCTAGTACGGCAAACAACCTGTCAGTTATCTTTAATTACAAACATCTTTGAGTGTTTGTAGTTAATTGTGTGTGCCTCCATGAGTGAGTATATGTACTGTATATTTAAATAAATTATATATTTCAAACTACTTGTGCAAATGTTGTTCAAATCAATAAGCTTGGCCCCATGACTATACAGAGCAGATTGAAAAACCATGGATTAGTTAAGCTTTTCTATAGCAGTTATTGCTGGACATATTCACATATTCTTCAAAAATGTTTGACCCATTAGGTTAGGAACTGGATCAAACTGGACCAAATAAAATAGGTGGGTTCTGCAGCCTGTAACAAGACATAATGCAATATGCTTGAAGAAGATAGGTCAGTTTTTTTTTTGGGAGTTATCATTATACATAGGTCATGGCATTCCAGGCCCCCATCACTGTTGAAGTTACTGTGGTGCAATGAGGACTTCATGGTTGTAAGGTTATTGGGGTGGATGAGAACTAACCCAGAGATGTTGAATGTACTGGACATTGTTGGGATGGCATTGTTAATGGACCTATTCAGTGTAGAATGTAAGGTAGAATGCCCTTATACTGGCAGACTGGTGTAGTGGTGCCCATTTCCTGCTACCAGAGGGATCACACCCCTCAGTCTCCCAAGTAAGGCCTATGCCAGGATGCCGAATCAGAGTGTCTGTCCGATGGTTAACCCTAAAATATAAGATGAGCAATGTGAATTCCACCCTAGCTGTGAAATAGTAGACCTGCTCATCTTGCTGGTGCAGTTGCTAGAGTGTATGTGTGAGAGTATGATAACCCAGTCTAAGTGTTCTTCAGCTTGTGTTGTTAGGAGGTGCTGCAGGAGTATGAGATAACATGGCCATTCTTGTGTTGTGTTAGTTCCCAATATGAATACAGTAAAAGCTGTGCCAGAATAATTACGGTTAAGTCAGATTTGCTCAGTGTGGTGTCTGTTTCTGTCAAGGCTGTATCCTGTCGCTGTTCCTGTTTGTGGTTTTCATGGACAAGATATCAAGGTGCAGATGATGATGTGAGGGTGTCCAATTGGGGAGGCTAGGGGTAGAATAATTTCTTTATGCAGATGATGATGCCCTCTTTGACTCAATTGATTGTGACCTTTTGCACACATTTGAGTGATTCGCTGCCAGTGTAAACTGGCACAGTTGAGGATCAACACCTCGAAGTCTGAGGTCATGGTTCTGTTTCAGAAGAGAATTTATTGCTCTGCTTAGGTGAAGGGGGAGGGAAACTTGCCCTCACTGAAGGAGGTATCTTTGGATCATATTCACAATTGATGGAAGAAGGGAGCGTAAGATTGACATTCGGATTGGAGGTCTGTGGTGGGGTAGCTGGAGCCATGTCTAAAGACAAAACTCTTGGTTTATCTGCTGATCTACATCCTCTCACAAATGGTCTTGAGCTCTGGCCAATGAACAAAAGAATGATATTGTGAGTACAAGAAGCAAAATTTGGGGCTGATTGCCCTAAATATCTTGAAAGGCTGAAAAAGTCAGTAATTCGGGAGAACCCCAAAGTATAGTTCCTGCCATTTCGGATCAAGAGAAGTCAGTTGAGGTGGTTTAGGCATGTTGCAAGGAAGACCCACAGATAGCTCCCATTGAAGGTGCTTTTTGCATGCCCCACTGGAAGGAGACCCTGTGGTAGACCCAGGACACATTGGCGGGATTATATTGCTTGGCTGGCTTAGGAATGCATAATAATCCCCCTGAAAGTGCAGGAATCTATAAATGGGAAGTTTGGGCTGACATGCTTGGTCTGTTGCTGCTTTAACCCTCATTAAGAGAGCTGTTTGTGATTCCCAATGTCTCTTGTTCTATATCTTTTACTGCACCATGTTCACTATACTTTAAATGCAATTTTTTGATTAGGGTTTTTTCCACATAAAATGCCTTTTTCTGGAGTGCCATGATAGGACAAACATGGCACATAACCACTACTGCACCCTGTTTAATTCTCTTGGAATGGTAAAGAATTGAGTCATACTATGTAGATGTATATTGAAATTAGGGGTGTGTAATAATGTATCATCTGTGATAATATTTTAATAGTTGTTTTAATGATTTCTGAGGTGACATTATCAAGCATCTCACGCCCTTTTCAAAAAAACAATCAAAAACACACCTCCAGAGTCTACATATTACTTGCATCATGTAGGCTAGTATCGCGCTTCCAGACTTGATTCTCAGTTGAGAATATACATATGGAGAAAATCATATTAAAAGTTTATAGTGAATAATGGTGAAATCCTGCACTGCAAAGGCTACATCCACAGGGCTTCTTCTTCAACACCTGCCCCCTATTTCTCCAGTTGAAGTTTTTACCACTGGAAGTTGGGAAGAGAGAAAAAGAAGCTGAACAAAATACTTGATACTGAGAGAAAATTTAAATTTTCTGTTAACAGTTTAGGAGCTCAGTAGAATGAGGTACCTGAAGCTTGATAATTTGTACATTGTAATGAGTGTAGAGACAGAAGAAACGGACAGACACACCTGTAGACCACCACAGCTACTTGGTTCCACACACTTGAGAAGTGCTTTGTCTCCTACAATATCTTTCTGTCATTTTGAAAGTTGCATCACTATATGTCATATAAGTGAACTGTGTCTAAATAAACATTGTGGTCTACTGATACACTCTGTTAAAACACTATGGCTATTCTGGCATGGCATCTTTCCAATTAGACATTAATATTAACTTCCTCTAGTTATTCATTTATACATGCTGTGAGATGGTGGATGCTGTGTAGCATTCTGCATGCTTGTACTGGTGTCATTCATAAGATTTGTTGATTCAAGTGTGTTGAGTACTGAAATCTCCATCTTATCTGGCTCTTTTTTATCAACTCTTTTAACAGTAGTCATTTTCATCTCCTTTTGATAGGGTGTAATGCATCTTTTACACTGAGTGCATATTTTGCTCATATTTTCATAAACATAGCAGTTTATCGTAATTTAGAAGTTTGCTGTCTTTTAGATCAAATTAATTAGAGCACAATCCATTTTTACAGTTCATAAACCCTACTTTCAGCCTCATCTTCATGAGGTGTTGGATTGGATTAGAAATGTAACACTCGACAAGCTAATTATTCCCACCCAGTTAAAAAAAAAAAAAATATTGTGGAACCCATATATATATATATATATATATATATATATATATATATATATATATATATATATACAGTGATCCCTCGCTATATTGCGCTTCGCCTTTCGCGGCTTCACTCCATCGCGGATTTTATATGTAAGCATATTTAAATATATATCGCGGATTTTTTGCTGGTTCGCGGATTTCTGCGGATAATGGGTCTTTTAATTTCTGGTACATGCTTCCTCAGTTGGTTTGCCCAGTTGATTTCATACAAGGGACGCTATTGGCAGATGGCTGAGAAGCTAGATTGCTTACTTTTCTCTCTTGCGCTGACTATCTGTGATCCTGACGTATGGGGATTGAGCAGGGGGGCTGTTCGCACACCTAGACGATACGGACGCTTGTCTAAAAATGCTGAAAGATTATCTTCACGTTGTTATCTTTTGTGCAGCTGCTTCCTGAAACGACAAGCTGCACGGTGCTTCGCATACTTAAAAGCTCGAAGGGCACATATTGATTTTTGACTGAAAAACAAACTCTGTCTCTCTCTCTCTCTCTCTCTCTCTCTCTCCCTCTCTCCCTGCTCCTGACGGAGGGGGTGTGAGCTGCCGCCTTCAACAGCTTTGTGCCACGGTGCTTCGCATACTTAAAAGCCAAACAGCCCTATTGATTTGTTTGCTAGAGATTGTTTTCTCTATCTATGTGACATTCTGTGCTCCTGACACGCACTCCTTTGAAGAGGAAGATATGTTTGCATTCTTTTAATTGTGAGACAGAACTGTCATCTCTGTCTTGTCATGGAGCACAGTTTAAACTTTTGAAAAAGAGACAAATGTTTGTTTGCAGTGTTTGAATAACGTTCCTGTCTCTCTTCAACCTCCTGTGTTTCTGCGCAAATCTGTGACCCAAGCATGACAATATAAAAACAACCATATAAACATATGGTTTCTACTTCGCGGATTTTCTTATTTCGCGGGTGGCTCTGGAACGCAACCCCCGCGATGGAGGAGGGATTACTGTGTGTGTATATATATATATATATATATATATATATATATATATATATATATATATATATATATATATATATATATATATATATATATATATATATATATATATAAACTATACAAACCCCCCCGCCCCCCCCCCCCACCCTTGATCATACGGACTTAGTCACCTCCCCCATAATGTGTTACTATATATTGCCTTTGATTCTTGTAAGTCTAAGCATTATCCTCTGATGAAGACCCCTGATAGGGGTTGAAAGCTCAGGAATAAAAACTATTTTATGATAAGTGATTCTTTTTTCTCCCTTCGTGGATCTCCAGCTGCAAATAAATATATATATATAAATATATATAATATATTCTATATACACACACACACACACACACATCAGGTGCAGAGAGACTACATGTAGCCTAATAGGATAGGGTACTGTGCATGCACATTAAATGTTGGTATTGTTTTTTTGGTGTTTTCTTCTTCTTGTCCAGTTTTTAGCAAAATTTTAGATTTAGTGACTTGTATAATATATTAGATTTTTTTCTTGCTTGTATGCTGCAAAGTTCACCTTAAAGCAGAGAAGCTGAATGCTTATCAATGAGCTGTAGTTCAATTATGATTAGTATTTTATTTCCCTTGGATTCAGGTCTTGTTTGCATTAAGGAAAGTGTCTTTTGATCTATTTATGTTAGTTTTTGTTGGTCTTTGTGTAAATTTTTGCAAAGTAAATCCTGTACTCCTCTTTGAAATGTATTTCAGTAAGACTTGCACTGGTGATTTAGATATTTTTATTTATTTTTTTTATTTGAATGCTTCAGTTTTAAGTAAATGAATAAGACATGTTTTCCTTAAATATGCTGTTTCCATTAATATCATTATTAAGCAACAATTAATATCCTATTAACAAGAGCTAACCAGAGCTGGTATAATAAAAGACTTACACAAACACATTTTTGAAGGATGCAAAATATTGCCTACTTATTATTACTAACAAAATACTATAAAATACAGAGATCTTTTTTTGTCAATATCGTATGCCACTAATTGAAATATACTGATTGTTTTCCTAATAATCAGAAATGTACATGTCACTCTTTGTCACTCAGGATTACTAAGAAGAGAAATCCTACATTTGTCTGTTCAGTGTTATAGAAAATAAAACTATTACAAGATTTTTGTGCATTACACAAATGATTGTGTAAATGAAGATTTTGGTTTAAACTGTACAAATAATATCCTGTTTCTCTCTGGAATAAAGAACATATTTAAGATAGGAATTATTTTAATACTGCCATGAATAGTTATGTAATTAGATATCCCATGAACTGATTATAGTTTGAGAATACTTAATTTTGCAGATTTATTATTCAGATAGGATAAAAATCAGCCTTGTTATTTCCTCAACGGATTCACTGGTACCTTTTGCTGTGCTGCTTCTGTCAATTTGACCACACATAATAAAAAAAGTGCTACTTGGCTAAAACTATTAAACATTTTTCCCCCACTCCTGTTGAATGTGAATGCATAAACCTATATAATATCTGTTACAGTTAGAGAGGAGAGTTTGTGAGCATGTGCTGATTAGCATGTTGCTGCACCCACCACACAACAAACCGCCTGGATCATAGTGCAGCGAGTGACACCTCTGCACCAAACTGGAGCAGTGTCCAAGTGTTCCCTGTCTCCCTGATAATAATCAACATGTGAATGAGAAATGAATAGGCCTAGAGTCTGCACTGTGACTTAAGGTTCATGTTTTGCTATGTATATTGCTGATACTGAAGAATGTGACGTCTTTAGAGAATTGTTAGTTTATATTTATAATCAATTATGTAATTGTTTGCATATCTTTTATTTTCAGTGTTCTGTAATTATCATATTTATTTTTCCTAATGGATATGCTTATTGTTTGGGTGCGCCGTTCAAGTTTTGATATTGCTTTTTTTTAAATTTCCTCCCTCCAGCTTTGGGTTCAGTGACAAAGTAGCCGTAAAAGGCCATGTACCAGTTGGATTGTATGGAAATGGATTTAAATCTGGATCAATGCGCCTAGGAAAAGATGCAATTGTATTTAGTAAAAATGGTAAAAGTATGAGCATTGGTCTACTCTCTCAGAGCTATCATGAAGCAATTAAAGCAGAGCATGTGCTTGTGCCACTCATACCTAACTTTACACCTCATCATATCCTTTTTATAAATAATGCAAATATATTGTTCATATTCAAGTTTTCGTTCTGTTTATACAGCAGTAATAAAAAATATGTCTACTGTAAGGTTAATTTATTTTGCTTTTCTAGCATGTTTTTTTTCCCATCAATTTAGCTTTTAATGATCCAATATGGTAACTGTCAGTATTACGATATCATGAATTATTTTATTGATAAAATGGAATTGTAAATGAATGCATACTGTATACAGGGAGCTCTACAACTTTTGCAGTAGTCAGCCTCATCTGAAAAGTGCTCGTGGTTACTCTAAACATCAATGGAAGCTGGAAACATCTGTATTTAATTCATTATTAAGAGATTGCTGTTAACATTAATTTTTTTCCTTGTACTTGTCTAATATAAAATGGGAAAGTTTCATTGTCTGTAACACTCTTTGTTAGTATACATCTCGGTAGATGCTTGACTTAGCACCACTTAATTTTGTAAAACAACATAAATATTAAATATTCCAAGTATTAAATTCAAATTTTTAAAGAATAATTGTCACCTACAAAATCATCTATAGCTGCCCCATCTGAGAGTGGCTGTTACTGCACAGACTGAGCATCACAGTTTTACTGTGATATTATTTTCTTTAAACAGTAGGATTTTCCCACTATATTAAGTTAAAAGATTTTAAAATAATTCCCACAACCCCGCTGTTCAAACCCTTACCTAGGAGTCAGTACTCATTTGGCAAATTGTTGAGAGAATGGTCAGTAGTAGGCCCAGCTATCTACAACTTGGGCTTGATTTTGCAAGAATCTCAAAAGTCTAACCAAACTCACCACCAAAAACAGAGCAGTGCATCTCATTTTGTGAAAGATACATCCCAGAAAATGCTACAGGCTGTATACATTTTGATTGGCGAAGGGGGTTGGGGAAAAATGGTTTGGCAAGTGAATAAATCAACATTATTTATAGTGAGCTGGTAGTTGCCAATACAGCCTTAAAAAGTAGCCAGCCCTTGTTGAACTCATCATATTATTTACAAAGACAAGTAATATACTTTATGTAGGTAATCTTAATATTAGACATTACAATTTGTATTTTTGTAATTCTCCCATGGTTAGTTCCTGACTAGCTGAACTGTTGGTTATCAAATTTATTTTATTCATTCATTTTATTTGTTGATATGATACTAAAAATGACATTTTAATACCATGTTTTGAGATACTATAATATTTTCTGTTCTAAAGTTGCTTAGAATGGTCACTCTGACATTTTGGTTCGATTGTTGCTCATTTTTTGTATTCTTATGTGTCACCATTAAAGTTCTTATTTTGAAGGAAATTTTTTTTTTACTCTTTTTTATTATTATTATTATTATTATTATTATTTCATGTAAATTTGTATAGTGTTTGCACAGTATTAAAAAGGAGCTCATCTTTGGTTAATTTATATTGTAATAAATTGTATATTGTAATTTATATTGTAATAAATAAAAAGTTTTAAAAGCTAAACTAGGTAAGTGATCAAAGTTCTTTATATTTTATATTTATAACCTGTATATATTTAAAATATATATTAAGTACTTATAATGACCTATAATTAAATATTTTATTACAGATGTTTAGTATGTTGAGAATAAATGGGTACACGGTTTATCCTTATTCCAGATGTCAGTATTACAAATTTACACTGATTTTCTCAGCGGTTACTTTGTTACTATGTCTATCTGTTTCATAGCAGCTTTTTATGATTAATTAGCCTTTCCATACATGTTTTGTCAAGTAATTTAATTAAGAAACCTTTTAAGCTCCTTATTGTTGCTAAGTTTCTTTAACATTAAGAATTACAGAAGATCAGTGAAGAATCCAAAGCAAGTCTTGAAGCCATTCTGAAGTATTCCCTGTTCAACAGTGAAAAGGAGTTAACTGATGAATTGAAAGCCATAGATAAACGAGGAACAAGAATTATAATTTGGAATTTAAGAAGGTAAATAGTGTGAAAATATTGCATAGCTAGCCTTTAACAAAAAGAAAAGGAAATTCTGCCACATTCATTTTTAATTATATATTATACAATTGCAATTTGAGTGTCTGTAATAAATTGACATCCTGTTTTTTTACCTTTTTAAATACACTATTTGCTCCCCTCTCAAAAAAAGGTCAGAAGCAGACTTTTTTGCATGATAGTCATTATAGTATTACCCACTACAAATTTATAAGCATCAATAATTTAGCTTGTGTGCCCATGTGAATGAAGGTTAATGTTTCTTCATTTAAAAATCACAATTTATTTGAATTTTCTGTTTTTTATATTACATTTTACATCTTTGAGTTGCAGAACTATTGCAGTCATTAAAAGGAGGCTCTGTACTAACAAATTGGTTAATTGGTGTTTCTAGACTATTTGAAATAAAGCATGAGCACCAGATTCAGTACTTAAAAACAATGAGATTGAACTAGATGTTTTTGTTTTCTTTTTAAGATCTAAAGATGGAACTGTAGAGTTTGATTTTAATACAAACAAATATGACATCAGAATTCCAGATGATGTGCTGAACAATGAAAAATACAAAAGACAAGACAGACTGGACCAGGCTGTTCCAGAAAGTGACTATTCCTTACGGGTCAGACACTATATTTCTTGGCTTATGTGGGAAAACTGTTTGACTAATGATTTTAAGCAAAAATCATTTTGCCTACTACATTGTTTTACAATAATTTTCTTAAAATAAATTTTCACCTGTTTAACTTAATTCTTGAACACAGCAGACTGCTGCTTAATTTTGCACTTTTACAGTTATTGAATATTGCACATGTAGTGCAGATATTACAAAATGTACAGACCTGCTTCTAGACAGGTTATATATAGAGTTTTGAGTTTCTCAAAAAAAATACTTTTTTTGTAGCACACAAGTTAAATGTAAATTTTAAAGCTTGATTTAACAATGCTTTTCATCTTTAAGCTAACTGTGTTTGCTGATATTAATTTAAATTGTATTTTTGCTTTGATAGTTGTATGAAATATGATCCTGTAATATTACTTAGTTGTTAGCCGAAATAATACTGTACTGGAATCTTCACAACAAAGTTCTCATCAGCAGCCATCATTAGTTTTGATTTATATAGACTTCAGTTATTGCTCATATTTTTTAATCTATAACCACATTAATGCAATGTGATATTATTAATGCTATACACCTCTTGTCACAGTCCAGAACAGTGTATTGGAACTTAAAGGATAAAGGTCTATACCCCTTCAACTGTAGGCTGTTATGTAAATCTTCTGTGTTTATATTGCATTCTGACTAATAAAAATGTATTGGTAGTTTCAGGTTCTCACTAAATTTGGTTTTATAACAGGAGGAATAGAATGGAGTGGAAGAAATCCTTTTTATAATTTGAAAGTCTCACAGCCTCTTTGATGAATTAGGTTTGGAATTTATTCACAGATTACCTATAAAAAAAAATTAAACAAAAATGTATAAAGTATTTGGGAGGAGAAAGTCCTCATTTTGTAAGAGTTGACAACACTGGATCAATACTCTGATGAATCACCACAAACATCTGTTATAGCCCATAATCTTTATTGAATATGTATCTTTACATTGCACTTTAGAATGGGTAAAAATTTGTCATTTGCAAAATTGCCTTAGTTTTGTCAGGCTAGTTTAAGATGGTTATGAACAGCTGTTTTTAAGTCTTGCCTCAAACACAAAATACCCATTTAAAGATTGAAGTAATCACTCTGCTTTAGCTATTTTTTATGTTTCAACATTATTAATTTTGTATTATGGCTTTGTCCTTTAACAAAAAGGCCATCTATCATCTTACCTACTTTCAGTTTTCTGGCGTAGGACGTCTTGCTTTATAGTCCATTTAAACACTCTGTTGTTATGTTCATATTTCTCTCTGACCTTACATATTTACTGGTCATTTCTGCTAGCCACCTTCCCAATAACATGATGCTGTCAGCACCAAAGACAGCAGGGATGGTGTAGAGTATTTAACATGTGACCAACATACTACTTAGCATTTTAACTAAAAACTTCTACTTTAGTCTCATTAGATCACCAGGGGCCTCATGTATTATGCCGTGCGTAGAATTCACACTAAAACATGGCGTACGGACAAAAGCGGAAATGCGCGTACACACAAAAAAAATCCAGATGCATAAATCTGTGTGTAAGCCAACTTCCACGTTCTTCCACTACACATATCCCAGTCAGTGTGAGAAGTAACGCACGTGCACGCGCCAGCTGCCACTCCCCAACTCCTCCCAGAATTATGCCTCTTTGAGTATGCAAATCAATATAAATAGCCCTTAAGCTTAGCGTTCTGTGAAAAGGCAATGTCAAAAGCACGGGGGAAAACAGAAGAATTTCAGCAAATACCAAGTGGGAGGCAAGAGAAAACATACTATTTGTTGGTTTAAACAGTGGTATAAACAACAAAATGAAGTTGATCAAGTGACAGAGTGTCAGAGAAACTCGAAAGCTCAAGTTCACAAAGTCGCCCAGTGCCCGAAATTAAAAAGAAGTTGCCAGATATCAAAGTCTCCTTGAAAAGGCGAGTTGTAGCCCACCGTCTGAGTGTCATATGAAAGCTTATTAGGGTACAGAGAAAAGAAAAAAAAAATATTGGACATAGTGGGGGGAAAAAAGCTTGAAATTTCCACTTTAATCACGTAGTTTATTTTGTCATTAAAGTAGAACATCATAAACTTCACCTTAAAATCATTTAATTTACTAGTTTCTCAAATACCATGATAACTAAAGTAGCATGTTAAATGCTTTGTTTTGTATATGTTCTTCTATGTGCTCAGTGTGTGAATCACTACATGCTTCTTAAACAGGCTTTCTCTTCCTCTGACAGGACACAGAATCCATTACATTCGTGATATTACAGCTCTCTGAATAATTAAAATACTGAGATGTATACTTGATATCATTGTCATGATGATAGGAGTTAAAGTATGTTATTAAACATGGGAACGCATTGGCGCAGTGATAGTGACGAGCTGGTGCCCCGTCCACAAATTTTTCCTGCCTCATGCAAGGTGCTTGCTGCGCCGTGCGCAACCTTCGATGAAATAATTTATTGCAGCAGTACTGTCTCTTTCAAATGTACTAATTCTAATTCCTGTCCTTCCTTTTCTTTCTCCAAGTACCCAATCGCCACACAATCAGCTCTGTAATAGGCGTTAAGCCATCTGAAAGCTTAGAACGCAGATTCTTCAAAACTTTTAAAGAACATTGAAATATCTTCGTAGTACATGTTTAATTATTCTGTCCATCTGTCCTTCCAGTGTCGCGCCAGCCCCAGCAAGAATACAGCACAAGGCAGGAACAATCCCTGAACGGGGCGCCAGGTCTTTGCTAGTGTTGTGACACTGTGTCCTCACATGTTTAATTATTAACAATATAGATTATTTGAATGATGTTAACATTTTATCTATATAATGTAATAAACACATTTTGCTGCATTTCATCTTAAAATGATATCGTAATCATATGTAAATACGTGCTAAAGTGGCTCAGGTTGTGCAATATTATAACCGTATTGCAAATTTACAGTGAGGTAATTGTACTTCTAAGTACAAACAGTTCTACAAGGAGCACTTGATGGACTGAGTGATTGAGTTTATAGTTCTTGGGATGAAACTGTTTCTGAACCGCGATGTCCGTACAGGAAAGGCTCAGAAGCATTTGCAGTATGGGAGCAGTTCCATAGACAGCATGGCTGAGGCAGCATGTGTTTGATGCTGTATCCTGATAATTCTCTTTCCGATCAGCTGTTGTAGAGCTGTGATTCCACACTCGGATACAGTGATATAAATACAGTGGAACCTCGGGTCACGAACGTCTCGGACCACATACAGATTGGGTTACGACCAAAAAGTTTGCCAAACTTTTGCATCTGTTCACGACCACACACTCGGGTAACGAACAAGCCAGTTTCCCTTCTGGTTCGTACGCGCCGATGATTTCCGCACATGTTCAGTCTCTCCTTGTGCAGTGAGAGAGAGAGAATATATACAGTGGAACCTCGGTTCACGACCATAATTCATTCCAAAACTCTGGTCGTAAAGCAATTTCCCCCATAGGATTGTATGTAAATACAATTAATCTGTTCCAGACCATATGAACTGTATGTAAATATATATTTTTTTATGTTTTTAAGCACAAATATAGTTAACTAAACCATAGAATGCACAGCGTAATAGTAAACCAACCATAAACCACCAAGAAAGTAACATTGCAGGAGTTCACGCTAATAGCCTTACAACCCGATCGCTGTAAACACTCTTTTTAAATGAGTTTTAAGCACAGGGGAAAAAAAGGAACATTTGAACAAATCCGAACTTTATTTAAAAGCCAACCATAAGCAACCAAGAAAGTAACATTGCAGGAGTTCACACTAATAGCCTTACAACCCAATCTCTGTGTAAACTTTTTTTTAATGAGTTTTGAGCACAGGGGAAAAAAAAATGAACATTTGAAAAATCAGAAATTTAATAAACAACCAAGAAAAGTAACATTGCAACAGTTCACGCTACAAACTGAAAAATGAACATTTGAAAAATCCGTAATACAAAAACTAACCATAAACCACCAAGAAAACTCACCTTGCATGAGTCGAGTTCTGACATGAAGGAACTGAGTGGAGAGGAGGTTACAGTTTTGAGAGAGAGTTCGGATCTGCGATGGAGGGATGTTCTCCTTCAGGTGTTTTCTCTGTGATTTCTTGGGTTTCTGGTGTTTTAGTTGTTTAGCTGGTGGATCAGACTTCACAAAATAGCAGTCTAATGTGACTTGCCTTTTCCTATGCATTAAAATTTTTCAGACCATATCGTCAACCAAACTTGGAGGGTGTGCCAGTGCATTGTCCATCAGAAGAAGGCATTTTTTAGGCAGGTTATTCTCTTTGAGATATCGCTTCATGTGCAGCCATTCCAAAAACAAGGTCCTTGTGACCCACCCTTCGTGTTTGCCCCCCACATCACAGGCAGTCTGGCTTTGTTTACATTGTGCTGCTTGAAAGCACGAGAGTTCTCAAATTGGTAAACAAGTAGTGGCTTGATTTTTATGTCACCACTAGCATTAGCACACAGCAAAATGGTTAACCTGTCCTTCATTGGTTTATTGCCGGGCTTAGCCTTCTCTTCCTGGGTAATGTAGGTCCTCTTCGGCATCCTCTTCCAGAATAATCTGGTCTCGTTGCAGTTGAAGATTTGTTGCGGGATGCAGCCTTCATCCTCCACTAATTTTGTGAAATTTTTCACAAATACTTTCGCAGCTTCAGCGTCGGAACTAGCAGCCCCTCCATGCCTTACCACACTATGAATGCCACTTCTCTTGTGAAACTTTTCAAACCATCATCTACTGGCTTTAAATTCCTCACTTTTGCCACTCATAGTTTTGCAGCAAATTGCCAAGAATCTTCCTGGCTTTCTCGCATAATAACGCCTCGCTTACGCTATCCCCTGCAAGTTGCTTCTCGTTCAGCCACACTAGCAACAGTTTTTTCCACCTCTTTCAGCACTTGAGGCCTCTGCCTGGTTAACGCTGTAACTCCTTTTGCAACATCAGCTGCTTTAATAGATTCTTTCTGCTTTAGAATAGTCTAAATCGTAGATTTTGACTTCTTGTACTTGGCAAGATCAGTAACACAAACGCCACGCTCATACTTTTCAATAGTTTCTTTCTTTACTTCGATTTCAATTTTCTGCAAAACTTTCTTCTCACCACTCTTCACTTGCTTAGAAGCCATGGTTAACTGCAAAAGCACACGAAATACTGTAGAGCACAAAGAGTTCACAGGTAAAGCACGCACATCTGACTGAGAACAATGAACAGGGAGAGGCTGAACACGTGCTTAAATACAGTAATCGGCGCGTACGAATCGGAAGGGAAATGACATAGAGCACAAAGACTTCACAGCGAAAGCGCGCACACACGTGCAAGTACGCACGTCTGACCGAGAACAATGCAACACGTGCGGAAATCATCGGCGCGCAGAAACCGAAAGGGAAACTGGCTTGTTCGTATACCGAGTGTGTGGTCGTGAACCGAGGCAAAAGTTTGGTGAACTTTTTGGTCGTAAACCGATTTGTACATGTACCGAGACGTTCGTGAACCGAGGTTCCACTGTATATATTTACATACAGCTCGTACAGTCCAGAGCAGATTAATTGTAATTACATACAATCCTATGGGGGAAATTACTTAAGGTCACGACCAAGTCGGGTTGCGACCAGAGTTTTGGAACGAATTACGGTCGTGACCCGAGGTTCCACTGTACTCTGAGTGGTGCAGTGAGAGTAATATGGAAAAAGATGATCCACTGTGGCAACCCCTAACGGGAGCAGCTGAAAGAAGAAGAAGGTGCAGTGAGAGTAACCACGCTAAAGCAGATATGGTATTTGGAATAGTTTGGCCATTCCGTGGACCATTATATTGTTACAGGTTAATTACAATCAGATGCCTTAAACTAATTAACAGTATGCGGTTAATTTCAGTCTATTTGATAAAGCCGCGTCAGGGATGTGGATCTAAAAAAGAAAGGGAAACCACACAGGAATAGTAGCACTGCTTTGACGTTGGGTGCTGCCAGTTTGCAAAACCGAGCGGAGAACTTGCGTATGCCAGGGATTGAGCTAGCGTGAAAATGTGGATGGCTTTATAATAATAAATAATAATAATAATACATTTTATTTAATAGGCGCCTTTCTTAGCACTCAAGGTCACCGTACAATAAAATTAAACAACATTAGTAAAATAAAAACAAGAGAATGATAAATCAAAAAAGCAATAATTAGCAACAAACAAAGATAACAGGCACTAACAGTGTAAAATTCACAATTGGTATGCTAGTTTGAAATGATAGGTTTTCAGGGTAGTTTTAAAATGTGTTATTGAATCAAGCTGACATTTATGAGAGGGAAGAGAATTCCAGAGTTGAGGAGCACTATGAGAGAATGCTCGATCTCTCATAGAACAGAGTTTGATGTGTGGTACAGAAAGTAGAGCTGCAGATGAGGATCTGAGTGAACGAGAGGGAGTGAAAGGCAGTAGGAGATCAGTGAGGTAGGGGGGAGCAAGGTTGTGGAGAGCTTAAAATGTTTACGCCAAGTTTAGTTTTTATACATTGCGATGTGAGTGTGGAAACGGACGTATGCAACATTTTTGTGCATGCACACCGTTTATACATGAGGCCCCTGATCATCTTTCACAGATTTATGGTATTACCTAGTTTGTGTATTATTACTATTTAGTTTTTTTTTTTGCCACTTTCTTATTAAACTTGTTTGTACACATCTTTGAATCTCTCTATAAGAGACATCCCGACTTACCTTACAATGCTATTATGTTTTCATTGTAAGAACATAAAGAGACAGTTTATTCTTGATATTTCATTTGAAGCACATTACTAATTTTATGCAAGTTCATCAACAAGCTGTGTGACTCATTGAAGTAGTAAATTATATCTGCTTAGAGAAAGGTTTGCATGTGTGTATGTATGTGTGTATATATTCTGGAGGATTGCCGGCTTCCCAGTCCGGCCCTCACCCCCAGGCCGCTAGGAGGAGCCCTCCGGACAGCATATTCGTGCCCTGAGTTCCAGCAGGGCCTCATGGACTTTGTAGTGTTGTGACACAGCCCTGCTGGATACCTTGGGGGCCGCCAGGAGTCGCTGTAGGGGGGCTAGTGGGCTCTTGCGTGCCCTATAACCCAGGAGTGCGTCACAGTCACGTGACTGGAGGAAGCGACGTGCTCCCGGGATGAAGAAGAGGACTGTTTGCCCTGACCCGGAAGGAAAACGGACTTGTGGGTTTGGCTTGGAACCACTTCCGGGTCAGGGGCTATAAAAGGATTGTGGGAAGCCCAGAACACTGAGCTGAGCTGGGAGGTAGGGTGGCGACGTGTCTGGGCGAGGAGGATTGGTTTTGAGTGAGAATTATTGTAGTTTATGAGTGTGGAGTGGAGGGTGCTTTGTGCACTGTACAATAGTAAAATAAATAGTTATTATACATTCACCTGGTCTCAAGAGTGGTATCTGAGGGTTCAAGAGGTGGACAAAAGCCTTAACTGCTACAATATGTAATATATAATATATGTATGAACACACACACACAAGGGGGTTCCCCTCTGCTTGCTGCGCTAAGGGCATCTGTGCAGCTCGGGTTATGAGGAGGGGATGTTAACACACCTCAAGGTTTTTTTTTTTTTTTGTTTTTTGTTTTTTTAACCTCCTCTTTGCTCGATCAGCTGCTGGCTTGCTGCTGCTGCCGTGCCATGTGATCTGCATCTCATGTGGCACTTTGAACATTTAAAAGCCTGTACAGCAGCTGTCCTACTCTTTGTGTTTTATTTCTGGCCCCGGACATGGTTAAATCTTTTGGCACAAAATCCCGTCTTGCGAGATGTGAGTTCTTGATATTTTTTAGTTTATAATTTAAAAACTGAATAAGAATTTTGAAAATCTAACAACATCACATTAAAGTTCAATAAATTCTTAAAAGAATGATACAAAACATATATATGTAGGTTTTAAAATAAGCCAATTTAGAGTGTAACAAAAATTGTGGCATAAAAACGTCACCGTTGCACTTTTAGGCTTAAGATTTTATATATATATATATATATATATATATATATATATATATATATATATATAGCAGATATATATATATATATATATATATATATAGCAGATATATGTATATGTATTTATGTATGTATATAATATGATATAAATGTAAGCTTTAATCTTCTTTTAATTTTTTTTTTCTAGGCTTATTGCAGCATACTCTATCTGAAGCCCAAGATGCAGATAATTTTAAGAGGTCAAAAAGTGAAAACACAGCTGATATCTAAGAGCTTAGCATACATTGAAAAAGATGTTTACAAGCCGTCATTTTTAGTATCCTTTTCTATAAAGTTACAGTATTATTGGGAGAATGTTTTGTGCTGCAGCTTGGCAAGTTGATTTATTATTGCTTATGTTAATTATATAGAAAAAAAAAGCACTGAGTCACCATTTTGTTATGCACTGCTGCTATGTCCACAAAATTGACACAATGTGTGATAGTATCATATATGTTAAGAGAATATGCAGATTCCAACATATTTTTGGGTCATTTGCATAAGTGTTTTATGCACTAAGGAGTTTTTTTGGCATTACTGTGCCTAAGTTACATACACCCAAAAATAAAAGGTTATTACTGTAGTTATGTAATAAAGGAACTGCAAATGACTGAAGAGCCATGAGTATAATGCTTCAAATTTTTAAAGTATGAATATGATTAAGAACCTTAATTTTATACCAATATCAGCTAAATAAAACGCATGAAAATGATGCTTTAGGGATTTCTCTCCAAATAACTGGATTTTACAGTACATACACATTTTATGATACAAAACCCTAGAATCAATTTTATTTTGTGCTCCAGTCTGTCGGTTATCATTGTACCAAGATTAGATGTCATATCCATAGCGTTGCAAATTTAAAATGTCTGGCACAAAGTAGTCCCCCTGTTTCAAAACATTGTGGGCCTTTTTGGGAAACATTTAGTCTCTTGCATCTAAACAATGTTTCTAAACAAGTATTTCAATAGCAATTATTTATTTACAGTAGACTCTCTTGTTAACCAGAACTCAAGCTACCAGCAAAAAAAAATAAAAGAAATAATTCTTAAAATAAAATAGATTTCATGGAAATGTAAGTTTAAACTTGGTGTGCCATCTGTGCACGCCCCATGTGTAAGACCACTGTTTGTGCAACCGGTACTTGCGCACAACATGCTTGTCTGTCTCTCCTGCATGTGTAAATATACAGTCTAACCTCATCTGTCCTTTCTTTGACTGTAATACGGTCAGTTGGTATTTTTTTTTTTGTTTAAATTTTCTTTTGCTCACTCAATCCTAAGTATGCAGAAACAGGCACCAAGTAAGTGTAAGTGTAGAGTGCTTACTCTCAAGCAGAAGATGGAAATATGTAAGAGGCTTGAGAAAGGTGAAAATCGAACAGTGCTTATGAAGGAATTTAATGTCGGTTCAGCAAACAATCTCTGACATTAAGGCTTAGTCTCGGAAGATAAAGGAGCTTTATGATAAGGCAGAGAGTAACAAGAGTGTGGAAAGTAGTGAGTAGTTTTTGCTGAAAAGGTGTTAGGGTGGTTGTATTTCTGGACCCGTGTTCCAGAAAAAACCAAGAGAGTTTCATGAGAAAATAAGCAGTGAGTGTCATAGTTAATTTTCAAGTGGCTGGCTTACTCGATTCAAGATTTGCCATGGCATTCATAAGCTAAACTTGTTAGGTGAGCGAAATCGGTGGATTTTGAAGCTGCAGCTTCATTTCGTAATATGTTTAGTGCTGCGCAGATTTATAATTCAGACGAGACTGGATTAATGTGGAAGTGTTTTACCCAATTGTACTTTGGCTGATGGTAATGAAAAGGCAGCTCATGGGTTCAAGCTAAATAAAGCGAATATAACTGTGCTCATATGTGCAAACGCATCAGGAACTCATAAGTTAAAGGCATAACTAACCTCCCTGTGGTAAATAAAAACTTTTTCTCAAGGACTGGAATGAAAAATAATTTTGAAAGTAAATGTTCAGAAGAGCACACAAGCATACACACTATATATCACTTTGAAGCAATAATTAAACAATTTGCACTATATACTTATGATTGTGTACTCATTACATCTTGCCTGAAGAAGGGACCTGAGTTGCCTTGAAAGCTTGCATATTGTAATCTTTTTAGTTAATAGGTAATAGGTGTCATTTTGCTTGACTTCTCACTATACTCATAATGGCTAACACAGTACAATACCATAGTGCTATTGGCATATGATATTAAATTATCCACAGGATGGCAGGATAATAATGACCCGAGCATTACTCTTTCTTAACACTCCATATCTCATCAGAACAGGTTAACCCAATTAGTACTCGGTTTTAAACATTTTTAAATAGAATTCTGAGCTTGAGAAACATTTGGGGTTAACACCAAGGAGGATAAAAGCCAAGGAACCTTTGAGCAAAGTTAATTTGATTACTTAATCTATAGACCAAATAGCAAAAATTTGCAAATAAGTGATACCTCCGATTCAATGCAGAATATAATTTTATTAGTCTTTAATATAAAAAAGTACATGTTGTAAGATTTTTAAGGCAGTTGAATTTTTTGTGGGCATTAAATTGAAATATTTACAGTATGTAGGTATGTACATAACATTTTCATACTTGCTTAATCAAGTTCAGGGGATCTAAAGCCTCTCCTAGCATCACTGGGCTCAAGACAAGAAACAGCCTAAGACAGGGTGCCAGTATTTGTAAAGTCAACTTATACACAACCCACACTTACATAGGGGTAAATTTGAAATTGCCATTTAACCTAACAAACATCTCTTTAGGCATGTTTATTATAGATGGAGATTGGGGAATCATGCTTCCACAGAAGAAATTTGCAGATTCCACATGTATAAAGTTTGGGCATTGGATTTGAACCTAAGTTGCTGTACGCATGAAAATAACTTGTGTAAAGAAAAACTTCTTATTGTTTGAAATTTTCCCTTAAGTTTCCAGCTTCATAATTTAATTTTCACATTTACTAAATTCAGGCAAGGCCACCTACTGTGTTTTTTTTTTTTGCTGCCCATATTTAAAATAGTTTAATTTCAAAATTATTTTTTGTAAAAGTTTATTGTTATTCAGCTTTTACATTCCTTTCAGAAAAATAAAGTTACTTTTACTTTTGGATACAACACGAAGAGCAAGGAGCAATATGGTATAATGATGTACCATAAGAATCGCCTAATCAAAGCATATGAGAGAGTAGGCTGTCAGCTCAAGGTAAGCATATTTAGACTTAAATCATTCTGTACTTGTATTAATACTTGCAATATGCTTTCTATAAACTGCTACCTAAGCGTAAGGTCCTTGTCACTTTCATCCTTTGGTGGATGTATTGTGTGCAAGGTAGGGGTGTGCCACGAATGGGATATCAACATATCTCTTGTATGAGGAATATTAACTTAATATGTGGTGAACGGTAATTGGTGGAAATGAGACACCAGTACAAATTTTCATATGTAATTTTTTCCATGGTCTAAGACATCAGGAAGCTGTTTTTTTTTGTTATTTGTCACAAAACTGATGCAGTGGCAGGGTGGGGAGTGGGCATTCAGTTACTTTCTGAAGCCATGTGGCATATGGAGGTACAAGTGTGGAGATGGAAACGGAAGGCAAAGACGGTAGCCGAGTGAATAACTGGTTAGGAAAAAAGGAGTGTGCTTGTCGTGGAGAAACCCTCTTCAGAAAACAACATGCAGAGTTTCTAGGTAGGCAATCAGAACAGACTTTGCTGCAAAGCATATAAAACCATTGTAGAGCTTATAAAGCTGTCTCAGTTCAGTAACTGAGCCCCTTGCGTTGGGCGAGCCTCATATTTATTACAATTCTTAACTCGAAACATCCCTGCTGCACACATTTTCTCATTAACTGCTTTACACGTTTCTTCATGACAGTGACCTTGCGCCATACCTTTTCTCATAACAATTACCTGGGACCTCATGTATGATGCCGTGCATAGAATTCTCATTAGGACATGGCATATGGTCAAAACTGGAAATGTGTGTACACACAAAAAAATTCCCTGCGTGGAGTTTGCATGTTCTCCCCGTGTCTGTGTGGGTTTCCTCCGGGCGCTCCGGTTTCCTCCCACAGTCCAAAGACATGCAGGTTATAGGTGGATTGGCGATTCTAAATTGTCCCTAGTGTGTGCTTGGTGTGTAGGTGTGTTTGTGTGTGTGTGTGTGTGTGTCCTGCGGTGGTTTGGCACCCTGCCCAGGATTGGTTCCTTCCTTGTGCCCTGTGTTGGCTGGGATTGGCTCCAGCAGACCCCCGTGACCCTGTGTTCGGATTCATCAGGTTGGACAATGGATGGATGGATGGATAAATCTAAGTTTAAGCAAAGTTCTACACACTTCCCCTCTATAAACTCCAATCATGGCGAATTTTAACGCACACACATGGACCTGCAGCCCAACTCCTCACAGAATTTTACCTATTTGAATATGCAAATCAATATACCTGTAAATAGCTTCTTTCGTTCAGTGTTTTGTTAAAAGTAAATGGCAAAAACACATGTAAGAAAAACAATTTCAGCGAATGCGAAATGGAGATTCTGCTGAGTGAAGTGGAGGCAAGGAAAACATATTATTTGATGTTTTAATCAGTGGTATAAGCAACAAAAGGAAGGTGATGGAGTAATACAGTGTGGCAGAGGCACTCAAAAGTTCAAGTTCACACACTACCTGAAATAAAAAAGAAGTGCTCAGGTATAAAAGTCGCCATGAAAAGGCAAGTCACAGCCCCCATCTGGGGAAAAAAAGGCTCTATGTCAAGATTAAAGTTGACATTTCGACTTTAATCTTCTTATTTATATTGTTGTTAAAGTAGAACATCATAAACTTAAATTTAAAGTCAATGTTTAATATACTAGAGTTTCTCAAACCCCATCATAACTAAAGTAGCATGTTAAATGCTTCGTATTATAATTGCCAGTTGTTAATTGGTACATGCTTTTTAAATGGGGTTTCTTTTACCCCGACAGGAATTGCACAGGCAGTTATTGGCATACAGAGTACATTACATTCATTATATTACAGCTCTCTGAACATTTTAAAATACTAAGATGTATAATTGATATCATGTTCATTTGATGTATTATACATGTGGGGGCATAATGGCGCAGCGGTAGCAATGAGCTGACGCTCCATCCAAGGATTATTCATGCCTCACGCATATACTACTTGCTGGGATGGGCGCAACCGTGGAAAGTAATAATTTATTGCAACAGTACTTTATCTGTTAAACATACCAACCTTTAATTCCTTTTTTTTCCGTTTTCTTTCTCCACGTAATCAATTGCCACACAATAAGCATATTTTAATAAATGAAAAACCAACTGTAAGCTTAGAATGCCAATTCTTAAAAACTTTTAAGGAATATTGAAAAATCTTCATTATACATGTTTAATTATTCCATTAATCCGTCCAGGGTTGCGCCAATCCCAGCAAGCATCGAGCACAAGGCAGGAACAATCCCTCAATGGGGTGCCAGCTCATCGCAAGGTGAATACGAGCACACATACACTAGTAGCGTCAATTTATCATCATCAAATCCCATAACCCACAATGCCTTGGAAGGAAACTGACGCAAGCAGAGGAAACTCAACATGAAAACATACAAACTCCAGGAAAAGGACACCCAGGACGTGACGCATTTACTGCAAGGTAGCAGCACTTCCACTGTGCCACCATGCCCACACATATTTAATTATTAACAGTATACATTATTTAAATGAAGTTAACAGTTTATCTGTAAAATGTAATATACATACTTTTAATGCATTTCATCATAGAAATGATGTCAAGTATACATCCTAGTATTCTAACAGCACATAGCTCCAAGAGGATAGGTCTTCGAAATCTAAATTGACTTAGAAGCCAGTCATCATCATCTGTAAATACGCCGTCTTCTAATTCTTGCATTTGCGATGTCTTCTAACAACGCTAAAGCAGCTATGGTATTTGGAATAATTTTGCCATTCGGTGCACAATTATATTGTTATAGAATGATTACAATCAAGTGAATTAAATATTAAAGAGTGAAAAACACAAGCATTTAATAACCAACTCGTACTGCATATAGCTCAAGGTAACTAGTATGATGTGTTTTGCCTTAACTTGATTGCCTAAGGTATTGATAAACCTTGACATATAAGTTTAAATGCCATCCGAAATGTTTGTGTGTATTTGCTAACGTGAAAGCTTGTTTAGTCTACTTTCAGTTAGAAGTCTCAGCAGCTGTGTTCCCAAAACAAAAATCTGCCTACTTCTCTCAGAGAACACAATGTCCTTGACTCACTGAAGTTTAAAACATAACAAATGAAAGGACAGGAAGGCCACAAACGGCCGTTATGCTAATGAATGATGACCTACAAGTACAGTATCTATATATATATATAATTCACTAAGCCAGGAGACAAGTAGCCGACCATGGAAAGCACGCCGGAAGGGGCGTGGAGACAAGTAGCCGACCATGGAAAGCACGCCGGTAGGGGCGTGGATTATATAATTCACTAAGCCAGGAGACAAGTAGCCGACCATGGAAAGCACGCCGGAAGGGGCGTGGATTCACTAAACCGCCGACAAGTAAGACGCCAATGGCGCACGCAGGAAGGAGCCACGCCCACCAACTCTTAGACCATTGGATACAACGAAAAAATCACAGTCACGCCCACCAACTCGGACGCGACGCCTCGAAAAACATGCCGTCATTTCTGTTTGTCTGTGCCACATTCCACTTGCAGCTCTGAGCTACGTTGACTTTTCATTAGTCAACCTCAGTGGAATCTTGGTTCACACAGAGGCAGCGCGAGAGACCTTCTATGTGCCTGACTCCACTACTGTCAGTCGCCTGATTAAAAATGGCCTTTTCAATGTGAGCTATGGACCCGCTGTACCACAGGAACACATTGCCTTCGAGCCTGCTCTCGCTCACTCTAACGTACCAGCTTTCTCTCTCTCTCCTCACTCACTCACACACTGCACAGGGGAGAAATGCCCGAAGCACGAGTCTACACTGTGAGTGCGATAATTATTTATTTAAAAATGGGCTTTTGAAGGGGAGCTGTGGACCCGCTATACCACCTGTGACATTGCCTTCACATTGTTTTCCTTTTATTTATAATCCTGTTGAGCAGATCAGACACCCAGGTAAACAACACTGAATAATCAATAGCTCCAACTACTTTGCCCGCCCCCACTCCTCACCTGAGTCGGTTTCGTCTCTGTTCAGCAGTGTTTGCCAAACTCGGTCCTGGTGAACCCCTGTGGCTGCAGGGTTTTGTTCCAACCAGATTCCTAATCATTAATTCCGGTGAAACTCATCCGGGATAAGTCGGTTTTTCAAACGCAGCCATGTAGCAGATTAGTCTAGCAAGATGTAATAATCCGAGATGAATGCGCGCCCTCCTTACTGCAAAGCAGCCGTACTACTACACCGCCACAAGGCAGTTAAACAATGCACCGGGCCACATGTTCATTTTTTCCCCTGTGCTTAAAAGACATTAAAAAACTGTTTCTCAACTGTGACTCCCGAACAATTCAGTACGCGAAAAGTGGCCAGAATCGCAAACAACAATCAAAACTCTACGTGACTCACAGGTAGTGATGGGCCATTCTATACTAAGGTTTCGACACAGTGTCGAGCTTTCGAAGCACTGCAGATTTTAATACTTGATCGAATAATGACATCTGTGATTTAAGGATTTCACATTTTCTTTCTCAAATGTGCTTACCTATATCATGGCAAAGTACAGGGATAAACCTTTATTTTCTGTCTACTCCGTTTTAATTAAGACAGACCAAACAAAACATTTAAGGCTATTAAATGTGATCTCAAGAAAAGATCAGGGTTAATTATAATACTAATAACAGGAGCGATTATAATGATACAGTGCAAAAGTAAATACTAATTGAAAGAGCCGGGAATGCATGAGGTGAGGCGTCTTATTTTGTTTAACTCTTGCTATCGTATAGTGCATTCTGCCTGTCGGCGTTAGTTATATTTATATTTTTTAGACATCAGACACTAGAAGCTACTGACGAACCCTTCTCTTCGTTGTCAGTCTGTAGCTACGAAAAAATAAAAGCAATACGACTTTTAACAGACGTCATTGAAGTGTATCATAAGTTTCTGTAACGTTAATGAAAATGGCCAGGTGTCACGTGACAGGTGAGTGTCAAATGCTTCGAAGCTTCTATACGATTTCCGACACAATTGCTTCAAACGTGTTGATGCTTCTCAAGGCTTCACCCCGCCCATCACTACTCACAATTTACTGAACGAGAAATCAGCAGACTAGCATGACGGATGGGGCGTAATGGGCGTCCTTCCCCTCTCCTCCGGATTTTTCAAATGTTAATTTTTTCCCTGTGCTTAAAAATCATTAAAAAAGTGGCCTGATTATGCGGCGTATGGTACGCCGCGGGTTGGCTAGTAAGCTTTTAATAGGTAATAGCTCTAAAACTAATAACAAAGCACATTGATTCTTAATCTACATTCTCAATATGATCTGTCCACACCAGGCTTCAGCTTGCCATGAATAAATTTCAGTGTTCGTATGCAATTAAGTAGCATATAGCCTACATATCCTAAAGCTGTTGGTTGTTACAGCAATTGAATTTATACAAACACTTGTGTAAAGTTATTGCAGAAAATACACACTGTAATAATTATACAAAGTGGAATTAAATGGCAATAGGGCTCTGATGGTTTTTGTTTTATTAATGTTAAAATTTGTTTTTTACATTTTTATATTTTGTATGCAATATGACGTGATGACACATTTTGTTCTTGTTAAAAGGGATCTGTTCAAACTCAGGCGGTTATCGCACTATAAATTAACTTGCTTTCAGCAGAATGTTCATGCATAAACTTTAAGTGACTGAGCAAATGAAAATGCAAAGAATTGAATCAATAGGAAATAATAGTCATTAGTTTGTAGTATTTTAAAATGTTGTCAGGACAGAGTGCTGCCTGCAGAAAATAAATTTGTGAATTAATAAATCCTTGTTAACAGATACTTTCCACAGTCAATGATTATCAGTGCTTGAAGTGCCACACTTTGTCACAATGCACAGCACCCAGCCTACTAAATTGTTTTTATATATACTAGCTTCTTCTGAGGCAGTATTCAGTCAATGCATATGTACATTTTCTTTGGGTGTCTTTATGTAATTTTTCATTATGTTCATAAAGATGTTTTGAAAGGCAATATTAAAGTCTATAGACTTGCTTGTTTTTGTTCAATTTGGAATCAAAGGAATAAGCAAGAATAACTATTTAAATATATATTTTTATTGTCAATATTGTTTCACTTTTTAACTGTATAGTCTGTACAGTAGACGTTTTTTCAAATATTGTTTCTTTTAAATGGTATTGCAATCTTTCTTGTTCAGTTCATTTATTATTTTGTACAACAAAGATATTTTGTATATAAATCAATTACATCAGGTGACTCTCTTTTGAAAAACAACTTAAAACTCATTTCTTCAGTAATGCATTTACTTTACCCTGACATTCCGACCCTTCTTTCAGTTTACATCTCTGTCCAGGTGCTCAAGATGATTTGCATTTGTACAAGAAATTATTTGTTCAGGGTTTTCTTGTAGCATATATATTTTTGTTTTTTATTTTGGTTTATTTTCTATTTTTCTAATTCAAAGCTTTGTGTTGTGTGTATTTATCTTTACTTAGTCTTTTTTGGTGATATTCTTTTCTATCCAATGTTGTGAATTTCATATTTTTCTGTCTTTTACTTGTTGTTTTCTTTGACCATAATAAAAGTGCAATCTAAATAAAATGTGTTATCATTATTACTTTAGTTGGTTAAAATGGTCCTAATGATAAACTTCACAGTAGAACTACCCACTGTTAACCTATGAAATTGGACCAACAGAAGCACCTAAACTAGATTCGGTCTGAAAAGTATATGCATATATATTATACCATAACTGTGATCATTTTTAATTATAATGTGAAATACATTTTTGACCATACTGCCTACACCAACTGTAACTTTTTAGGGTACGTGGCCATGCCATAACTTGAACTTAGTTGTTGTGTGTGTGTGTGCAAACCCCCAATTTTATTTTCTATTTTTATTCCCAAATTTATATCTTATTCCTTTTTTTAATGTGCCAATTATTTTTGAACTGGTATGTTTTTCCTGCTTTTTATTTTGAAACATACATCAACATGAAAGTAAAATTAGCTGTTTTTATTTTGTAACTCTATAATGCTTGTAACACTATAATGCTGTTACAGCAAAAATAATACATTTCAGTTGTTGAAGATTATAATGTAGAGTAATAAGCATTGTCTGTCGTTGATTTGTGAGTGGCTTGTTATAAGCAGAAAGTTTGAACTAGTGGGTACATTTTGTTTGCAGCCCTTTGAAAATAAAGTGTGTTTTTATTTTTACAGGCTAACAATTGTGGTGTTGGAGTAATAGGCATTACAGAGTGCAACTTTCTAAAGCCAACTCATAACAAACAGGATTTTGACTACACAAATGAATACAGGTAACAGAGTTGCTTGGTTTTTGCAGTATACAAATCTATATAATTTATTATTTATGCAGGTTTATTAAACATATCATTTATATAACTGAACGTATTTCATACTACATTCTCTTGGAGTATTAGTGAAAATCTAAATATCACCAATTTGAATGTCAGAATTTTAAGATGCTTTGAAGTTGAGTGTCAAATTTGTAATCTTAAGCCTAAAGTGATGAGGAATTTACTGCCCTGAAAACATTTTTTAAAATACAGTTATGCCATTAGTACTTACACATAGTGTAGTGGAGAAAAGTTAGATATCATTCAGCAAATTCCCACTAATTATGGTAATTATTAGATGTATAGGTTTTCTTTGCATGGTTAACTGTTTGCTGCTAAATACTTGAATTTATAGGGTCAGATGTTACAATTTACAGTATATTGGGCAATCTGCACTTGCTTGCCATCGGTACTGAGTGGGAATAAAGGGGTAGAATTACATCTTTGGAGTCATCAGGTGGGTTTCCTTGATAGATCCATGATATCTATCCATCCATCCATTTTCCAACCCACTGAATCCGAACACAGGGTCACGGGGGGTCTGTTGGAGCCAATCCCAGCCAACACAGGGCAGGAACCAATCCCGGGCAGGGTGCCAGCCCACCGCAGCCATGATATCTACAGCAGGCTTAATCGTGTTACCTTTTATTCTTTGTGCTTTACCCTCCACTTTTACTCCTTCTAGTAGAAGAGCATCAGCTTGGTGCCCAGTTTGGTACTTACTACCTTGTCCAGTCACCTCACATTATTGGAAGGCCTATAATAATATTGACTCAAATACTCTGCCAAACATATAAGTAATATGACATTTTTACAATGCTGATAAATATTTAAAGAGTAAGCATGTATTTCTAGATATGGTGAAAATCTGTTATTTTTCACGCAAAAATATGCTTGCATCCAGCCTGCTTACAAAAGGAGGCATTATGTTAAATAGTCTTCAACTAGTAGAGTTCGTTTTAAAGGAGATAGCTGTCCGTTACTTGAAAACAGTGCAGCCTTTGCTTTTAACACAATTTTCAATTTCAAAATAAAAATTAGTGTATGTAGAAAGTGTCACATTCATTTTGTGTAGTTTTTGAAAATTATCAGAATTCGCTAAAGTAAAAAGTACACGTGATACTATAGAAAAACAGATGATCTGCATATATTCAAAGTGTATTAGTGCACGCTAGTATAGATACTTTATTAATCCCAAGGGGAAATTCACATACTCCAGCAGCAGCATACTGATAAAGAAACAATATTAAATTAAAGAGTGATAGAAAATGCAGGTAAAACAGACAATAACTTTGTAGAATGTTACCGTTTAACCCCCCGGGTGGAACTGAAGAGTCGCATAGTGTGGAGGAGGAACGATCTCCTCAGTCTGTCAGTGGAGCAGGACAGTGACAGCAGTCTGTCGCTGAAGCTCTTCCTCTGTCTGGAGATGATACTGTTTAGTGGATGCAGTGTATTCTCCATGATTGACAGGAGCCTGCTGAGCGCCCGTCGCTCTGCCACAGATGTTAAACTGTCCAGCTCCATGCCTTCAATAGAGCCTGCCTTCCTCACCAGTTTGTCCAGGCGTGAGGCGTCCTTTTTCTTTATGCTGCCTCCCCATCACACCACTGCGTAGAGAGGGCACTCGCCAAAACCGTCTGATAGAACATCTGCAGCGTCTTATTGCAGATGTTGAAGGACGTCAGCCTTCTAAGGAAGTATAGTCGGCTCTGTCCTCTCTTGCACAGAGCATCAGTATTGGCAGTCCAGTCCAATTTATCATCTGTCTGCACTCCCAGGTATTTATAGGTCTGCACCCTCTGCACACAGTCACCTCTGATAATCACGGGGTCCAGGAGGGGCCTGTGTTTCCTAAAATCCACCACCAGCTCCTTAGTTTTGCTGGTGTTCAGGTGTAGATGGTTTAAGTCACACCATTTAACAAAGTTCTTGATTAGCTTCCTATACTCCTCCTCCAGCCCACTCCTGATGCAGCCCAGGATTGCAGTGTCATCAGCGAACTTTTGCACATGGCAGGACTCCGAGTTATATTGGAAGTCCGATGTATATAGGCTGAACAGGACCGGAGAAAGTACAGTCCCCTGTGGTGCTCCTGTGTTAATGACCACAATGTCAGACCTGCAGTTCCCGAGACGCACATACTGAGGTCTGTCTGTAAGATAGTTCCTGATCCATGCCACCAAGTATGAATCTACTCCCATCTGTCAGTTTGTCCCTAAGGAGCAGAGGTTGGGTGGTGTTGAAGGCACTAGAGAAGTCCAGAAACATAATTCTTACAGCACCACTGCCTCTGTCCAAGTGGGAGAGGGATCGGTGTAGCATATAGATGATGGCATCCTCCGCTCCCACCTTCTCCTGGTATGCAAACTGCAGAGGGTCGAGGGCGTGGCGGACCTGTGGCTTCAGGTGGTGAAGCAGCATTCGCTCCATGGTCTTCATCACATGTGACATCAGAGCGACAGGCAGAAGTCATTCAGCTCACTAGGACGTGATACCTTTGGGACTGGGGTGATGCAAGATGTTTTCCAAAGCCTCAGGACTCTCCCCTGTTCCAGGCTCAGGTTGAAGATGCACTGTAGAGGACTCCCCAGCTCCAACGCACAGGCCTTCAGCACAGGCTCCATCTGGACCCACTGCTTTGCTGGCACAAAGTCTCCTCAGCTCTCTGCTTACCTGGGCTGCTGTAATTATGGGTGGGGGAAACTCTCTCCTACAGTATGCTGGTGTCAGCAGAAGGATGGGTGGAGGGTGCAGTACTCCGAGGTGAGAGTGGGTTAGGGTGGTCAAACCTGTTAAAGTGATGATCTTCATCCCATCCCACACTTCTTTCATGCTGTTATTCTGCAACTTCTGCTCCAGCTTTCTCCTGTACTGATCCTTTGCCGCTCTGAGCTGGACTCTAAGTTCCTTCTGCACGCGCTTGAGCTCATGCTGATCACCGCCTTTAAAAGTCCTTTTCTTCTGGTTCACAAGGCCCTTGATGTCACTTGTAATCTATGGCTTGTTGTTAGCATAGCAGCGTACTGTTCTTACTGGAACTACAATGTCCATACAGAATTTGATGTAGTCAGTAGTGCAGTCAACAACCTCCTCAATGTTCTCACTATATGATCCCTGCAGAGCCTGCTCTGCCTCAGGGGACCACTTCCTGAATGAGCTTGTGGTTGTAGGTAGTTCCCTTACCCTTGGTTTGTATTGAGGCTGAAGCAGAACCAGGTTATGATCTACTTTCCCAAGCGCAGGCAGCGGGGTAGCACTGTATGCGTCTTTAACGTTTGCATACAGTAGGTCAATAGTCCTATTTCCTCGGGTGTTACAATTCACATACTGGGAGAAGGCAGGTAATGTTTTATCCAGCGTCACGTGGTTAAAGTCTCCAGCGATTAGCACAAGCGCCTCAGGGTGCTGCATTTGTATAAAATAAAGTATAGTAAGGGTTAAATCATAGAAAAGCCTGCGCCTGCATATTTGATTATTTTTCTCTTTGTAATTGCAAACCAGTAATATCTTGCTGCTAAGCTTAAACTTCACTAGCATGAGGTGATGGCAAGCCAAGGAAAGTGTGTTTTATAAGAAACGGCGCCATTGTCTTAGAGATGCATCTGCCTAGACTTCTTGCCTTGAGGGATGTGTGTGCAACAAGGAATTACTCATTTGAGTAGCCCAGTATCTTATGTGTGGGTCTCCCTGATTACAAATTCCCGGTAGGAATTGATTGATAAAAAAAATATTAGACACCTGCAGAGGCTAAGGAGTAATGTTGGAAAGTTTCAGTCAGATAATGGACATAGGGTCAGGTGATGGGCATTTGGTAATGGTGAATACCTGCCAAGTGGGTGCGATGAGCTAGACAAAGCACTATTCTTATTAGGCTGGGAAATATTAATGGACCTAATTGGAGGCAGGTCCAAAGCTGCCAAGTTATTGGGAGTCAGACGAGGATGAGTAGTGGGTTTTATAATAAGAATTGTAATAAAAGTATAGTCCATCCATTGCTGGGGCTCAAGTCATCTGATTTAGGTCTGCGTGTGCACCGTACAATAAAGCTTGATTCTGCTTGCCTGTCTTGAGACTCCGAGTTGCTTCTTTGTGGCTGAGGTTGCCTCTGCTGCCTAATCTGCTTCAACAATACCAATATTAGTTGCTGCTAACAAAAAAAAAAATAATTGAAAACTCTTTTAATAATATCAAGAAGTATTAAACTTTTTTTTTTTTTTTTAAGTGTAGTATAAAAGTAACTATTTTGATGTCTGTCTCAAGTCACATTAACATTGCAAGCTTAATATTACAGGTTAACCATGCAAGCTTTGGGAAATAAACTTTGGGATTATTGGAAAGAAATGAAGTATAAAAGAAAGAATGATGATCCGTTTAGTTCTGTACCTGTAGAGGATACAGTGTAAGTATAAACATACCTTAATTAATGTTTGCATTTTACTGCAGGGTTGTTTCCTTTCTTATTTATAACATATTTATTAATTATTTTAGGTAGACTTTATTATCCCAGAGAGAGGTTTGTTTGCAGCAGGAAAGATTGAAAAAAAAAGCCAAGATGAAACAGGACTGCAAATTGTTACACTCAATACACACACCTGCATGATTTCTGCAAATAAAGAATAGTTACCTTTAACTGTACACAATAATTGTATAAACATATAACATACCACATAAGCATCACATGCTTGTGTTTTGCTTTGCTTTTAGTAGTTGAGGTGTTTAATTACATTATGCCAAGGACCAAAGAGCTCTCTGAAATACTCAGTAGAAAGTTGTTTAGGCTTATGGATCTGGAAAGCTATTTACAAGCAAGTTGCAGTTAAATCACTTAATGTCCACTTCATGTAACATTTTAACAATTTTTATTATTTTATATGCCTATACTTAATTATTAGAAATGTATTTATTTTAAAAACATAGCTGTTTATCATTTCAGGAAGCAACCCGATCAAAATTGGGCGCAGTGTGATGAATGCCTGAAGTGGAGAAAATTACCAGATGGTATAGACACAAGTAAACTTCCTGATAATTGGTACTGTCGCATGAATCCTGATACACAGTTTAGGTAAGTAAAAACAACCCAACCCAATAATTACTTCCACCAGTCCAATCTCTGAACTCACTTGTTCAACTATAGGGGGAAGTTGGCTGAAGCCTGTCCTGGCAGCAGTGGAGATAATGCAGATATCATGGGCATCATGCATATGCATCACTTGGCCAATTCAGACTTCATATCAATATAGCCTGATTATAGTTTAAAAGTAATTAATCTTAGAAGTTGACTGGGCGTTCTTAAAGAACATTTTTTTCTATCCTTTAGCCCAAGGTTATACTTATAATGTAATTAAAGACTTTCTTACAAAACACTGTGCTAATTTAAAAATGTCAAGTATATAAAGAAAAATATAGAAAGCGAAAAAGATGTCAGATAATATAATCTGTTCATTAGCACACCTGTGTAAATCTTTAAGATGGTAAGTAGACTATCAGTTTTATTAAGCTGAAAAGTATTATGTTAAAATCATTGCAAAGTTTAAAACTCACAAAACAAACATTCTGTTCTACTGTCTTTTACACAGTACAAGAGTTAGGTTTCTTGTATTGTATTTCACAGGATTTTACAAACCAGAGTAGTAGAGAGGACGCCTTTGCAGTCATACAATACACTTAATCCCAGGAAGTCAAAGTCTGCCATCTCATATCAGTATTTATTATACTGTACATTATATGAATTGCTATTTCTTATAATTTCTATAATTTATTTCAAACTTTGCAAATAGTAATAGTGTTTGTTAAAAGTTGTACTTGAATGTTTGAAATACTTTGTTATAAATTTTTAAAATATAATACTTATCGATTGTTTGATAATTTTTCATTCTTTATACTAGGCTTTGTAGTGCACCTGAAGAAAAAGAAGATGAAGATGAGGATCACCCTACTTATGAAAAGACATATAAAAGAGAGTATGTTTTTGTTATCTTTAAATAAATAATTAAAATGATTTAATTACCCTAAGTTCTTGTCTATAAGCCGCGGCTTATCTAAGGAAAAAAGTTGTGAAAATGAAAAAATAGAATATCGGCTTATACATAAGTCCGGTTTATACAGTAATCCCTCCTCCATCGCGGGGGTTGCGTTCCAGAGCCACCCGCGAAATAAGAAAATCTGCGAAGTAGAAACCATATGTTTATATGGTTATTTTTATATTGTCATGCTTGGGTCACAGATTTGCGCAGAAACACAGGAGGTTGTAGAGAGACAGGAATGTTATTCAAACACTGCAAACAAACATTTGTCTCTTTTTCAAAAGTTTAAACTGTGCTCCATGACAAGACAGAGATGACAGTTCTGTCTCACAATTAAAAGAGTGCAAACATATCTTCCTCTTCAAAGGTGCGTGTGTCAGGAGCACAGAATGTCACATAGATAGAGAAAACAATCTCTAGCAAACAAATCAATGGTGCTGTTTGGCTTTTAGGTATGCGAAGCACCGCGGCACAAAGCTGTTGAAGGCAGCAGCTCACACCCCCTCCGTCAGGAGCAGGAGCAGGAAGAGAGAGACAGAGACAGAGTTTGTTTTTCAGTCAAAAATCAATACGTGCCCTTCGAGCTTTTAAGTATGCGAAGCACTGTGCAGCATGTCTTTTCAGGAATCAGCTTTACAAAAGATAGCAACGTGAAGATAATCTTTCAGCATTTTTAGACGAGCGTCCGTATCGTCTAGGTGTGCGAACAGCCCCCCTGCTCAATCCCCCTACGTCAGGATCACAGATAGTCAGCGCAAGAGTGAGAGAAAAGTAAGCAATCTAGCTTCTCAGCCATCTGACAATAGCGTCCCTTGTATGAAATCAACTGGGCAAACCAACTGAGGAAGCATGTACCAGAAATTAAAAGACCCATTGTCCGCAGAAATCCGCGAACCAGCAAAAAATCCGCGCTATATATCTAAATATGCTTACATATAAAATCACAATTTAAATGACCGATACGCGCGCGTGTTGACTCGGCGACGCCCAGAGCAGAAAGAACGCGCTCCGGCCGCTCCAACCGCACCATGCGGGGAGTGAGAGAGACGCCAATATCTCACACTCTCTCCCCCCTTAAAGAAATTAAATGGGTGCGAGTGAGACCACTGACCTCCCTCCCTTCTATTAGTTATAGGTTATAGTACGTTCGGCTTATCCATGAGTCCGGCTTATCTATGATACGATTTTATTTTTAAAATTCGTATGATTTTTGGTCTCCGGCTTATACATGAGTCCGGCTTATAGACAAGAACCTAGGGTAGTTGTTTGCAAGGTTATTATAGTTTTGCCTTTTTATATTAGTTTTTATTTCTATATTTTTTCTGACCTTACATGGAAATTCAGTTTAGTTTTAGTTTTCCTTTATCGTGTATTTTTAGTTTTAGTTTAGTTTTTATTTCACAAAGACATTTCTATTTTATTTTTATATCTATTAGTTTTAGTTTTAGTAATCATGGCATGGAGCTTCTACGGAGTTTAGTTTTGTGTCACAGTCGGACAGAACTGTACACTTAACGGATATGAGTTTAATGTTAGTGGAAGCTTACAGCACTACATGGTTTACTGTCTGGTTTTGTTTTTGTCTGATAAAAAACAAGCATAATCAAAACTAGATACTGAATATAAACAATTTTATACAATTGTATAATTTTTCAAATATTTTCTCACAAAAATCATGGGGGCTAAGGAAGAACAGGGCTCTTAGACTTGAATCAGTGTGCAGACCCCACCTAGCTGTATTGAGGGAAACAAAGAACAACAAGCATGTAGTGTCAAGGTTAGGGGCAGTGAGACTTGAATAGCCCACCATAAGAACAGTAAACCCATAATGAGCAGAGCAGGAGCAGGTAATAGGAGTATGGACAGGCATAAAACGACAGAGACAGCATCTGAGATTAAGAACAATATATACATTATCTAAACCAGTTTATCCAGTGCAGGATCACAGGGAACCTGGAGCCTACCACAGCAGATTTGGAGGTAAGGCAGGAAAACTCCCTCGTATGCAATATGTATGATAAGGCTGATGTTAAGAACAAAATGAATATGATATTTCAACTATCTATTTTGAGAGAGAGAGAAAAACATTGAAAAAAGAGAGACAAATATTTTAAAATATAATTCTGCTAATGGATTACTTTCACAATATCAGGTATTTTGAGTTGTGAATATGGACTAAAAAAATTTAATAAATATAGAATAAATACAAAATCCCATTAGTATGTTTAGTTCACTTGTCAGACTCTCTACTTTTGTTTATATCGCTTCATTGTTAAACGATGTTTTTAAAGCAAAAGTCATTGGTCAGCAACAATATGCTGATGTTGTATGATGACCTAGTCAGTATCTCGATCAGTGCCGTTTTATTTTCAAAAATCAGGAGTGCTCTCCCCTTGGCTTTCTCGTATACTCTGATATGGGGATGGATATTTGAGGAGTAAACCGCAAGACAATGTTTATATTATGTAGATTAAAGAACCATCAACAAATCAAATAAAATTAATAATATATTGAACAATTATTATAAAAGTAAAGTTGAATAAATTGGACTCTACAGCTGCATGTATAAAAAAAAAATGAGTATGTGTTCAGGTAAAGTACCACTTCTGGGAGATGGATTTGGCCCAAAAGTTAATACAGATCTACAATTGTGGTGTAACAACCACATGCCGAATTTCATCCATTTATCCAGTTGCGTTTTTGAGTTATCGTGTTTATACAGACACACACGCGCGCACACACAATTCCAAAAAAAGGTATTTTTGGACTCTGGGAGGTCTATAACGTCAAGATTTATCAAAATATCGAGGTCGAATTTTTTAATGATTAGTATACTTTCTCTAAACTTCGTATATGAGAAAGTAAAAACGATTTCTCCTGTGTGAAGTGGCAGGTGAATTGCTGTCAACAAAAAGCAGTCACCTGAGAAATAAACTGAAACTTTACTCACTCGTGATTTTTCTGTCCATATGGTAAACATTTTGTTGACCAGCACATTCCGATTTCAGCCATTTGAATTACATCTTGATATACAACAAGCACAAAGAAAGGTGGCACCTAAATCGCTTTCTATTTCACACACTTTACACGCCCGCATTCAGCTTGCTTCCGCCCTCCGTCACCAGCCGCTGTTCACTGGATGAATATGTGCGGGCGGCTCATGGTGGATGACTTTCTGTTTTACAGGTAAAACTTACAAGGATTAAAGACTAATGGCAAGAATATTCATTCAAAAACAAAAACTAAAAATATTTTAGTAAATTATTATTTGATTTTAGTTAGTCTTTCCAGGTACTTTAATAGTTTCATTTGTTTCAGTTTTTCATTTTGGTTTTGTTAATTATTTTATTTCCGTTTACGAAAATGTTTTTTAATAATAGTTTCAGTTTTGATTTTAGTTTTCGTTAACTATAATAACCTTGGTTGTTTGTTTGCTTACAATCCCCTCTAATAGTATTGATTTTCTTAATAAACATGGGCAAGAAAAGAGAGCTGTACTTGTAGTCCATAATAATAATCTTCTGTTTTATATTATTAATGATTTAGTCAAATCAGAAGAGATTTGCATGTGTGAAAGTTAAAGTTTGTTCCAAAAATAATTACAATAAGTAAAGTTAGGTGTCTGTACTTTAAGATATAAGAACTCTTACATTATGTACATACTGAGAAACATGACTGATTAAAATCCCTTACCTCAGTCCTCTAGAGCAGTGCTCCGCAACCTTTTCTCACCTACGACACACCAAAGTTCTTCCTAGAATTCCGCGGCACATCAAAAGCCA
Source organism: Erpetoichthys calabaricus (assembly GCF_900747795.2). Classification (NCBI taxonomy): domain Eukaryota; kingdom Metazoa; phylum Chordata; class Cladistia; order Polypteriformes; family Polypteridae; genus Erpetoichthys; species Erpetoichthys calabaricus. Next base: position 259,584,304 of record NC_041397.2, on the reverse strand, counting down.
AAATACAGTATATAGCAGTGCCGTAGCTTGGCCGGGGTTGGGGGGCGGTCCGCTCCGAGCGCCAGCTATTTAGAGGCGTCCAAACTACGGTACTTTACTTTTTTTTGTTCCTTGAAGAGGCGCAAAAAAAAATTTCTTTCAGCTTTGGGGCGTCAAATTTTTCACCGCCCCGGACAACATGAACTCCAGCTACGCCACTGATATATCGATATTAATTTAAATCACAAATTTTACAATAAATTTTCATTTTTTATTATATGTATACATTTATTATAAGTATACATACATAAAAACTATACTATATTTACTTTTATGCAATCGTAATAATTATTATAACATAATGACTGATTAATGTGCTACCTGCGCTTGTTTCAATGAACACAGAAGTTTTATATTCGGCTCAATATTTGACAGCGCAACCCGAAGTTCTTGGTCAAGATCTTTTAAGCATGACCGCTTATCATTTTTAATTAACACAAGAGTTGTTTGTCTTTTTTGGAGTAACTGGGATGGTTTGAATTTAGATGGCGATTTAGTTTACTGGGTGCCATTGCCTCGTTTGATAGCTGATCGCCGCAAATGATGCATTGTGGCTTTGGAGCCGTTTCGTCACCACACCACGAGAATCCATATCGAATGTAGTCTTCGTTGTACTTCCTTTTCACAATTTTCTGGGTTTTTTTGCAACACTTGTGCTGGGTTCTTCATCATCTGTACGTGAAGATGAATCTTTTCCACGTAAAAAATTATCCATATTTAAAGGGGTATAAAACTAAATATGAATCACACGAAGAACATTAACCGTACACAATTCAGCAACACAACTAATAGTAATGGATGATAACTACTGTCGCAAGACGAGTGAATGCGATGTAGCACGACTAATACATCGGCTTGAATTGAATCTAGGTGAGGGTACGGAGCGCTCTGCCTATCAAAGCGTACTACGGAGTTGTTTGGCGACTACGTAGGGTCTACGTCTTAGGCAACAGGCGCCAGGCGATGGGATTTATTATTTCAGAGAAATGACACATAAAATTATGAAACCTTTAAAAGGCTATTTAAGCGAATATTTCATTGCACGTATTTTCGTTATTGTGTTTCTAAGGAGGACCGTTGAAATATTATTTAGTTAGAAAATTGTCTTAATTGTCTTATTTGACCGCGTCACACCTGTATCGGCTCAAGGCACACCAGTGTGCCGTGGCACACTGGTTGCGGAGCACTGCTCTAGAGGCTCACCAGCCGTATGGTTTATGTAGAAACTGAGGCATTAGCATGCTTGGTAAAGCCAACAATTTCATAACTCGTAGTGATTCGTTTTCCAATAAATGCCAGGTTTACAGTATTTGGCCATATTAGATTTGCAAAAATACTCACTGCCCTTTACACTGTTTCTATTGAATTTTCAGCATCCACATTAGGAAATCAACAACCCAGATTTTTTTTCTGGATGCATTTTAACCAACTGTGTAATGGTAATCTTGCAGTTATTAGTGGCATGCTTGTGTGGTTAAATAAAGTGAAGCATTTTTTAATACATTTTAAAAAATACCTAGCCTGTTCTTTTGCTTTATAGCAGACATAAATCATACCAGAGTCGAATTGTGAAAACAAAAAGCATTTAAGCTTACAGAATGTTTATTTTTCCAAGATTGCTGTTGAGTATGGGTCTTGTGTTTGCACACATATTCCATGTCATTTTGGTAATGGAAAAAAAGCAAAATATTTTTGAGATTCTGTCATTTTTAAGGCAAATTAGTTGTTCAGTTTCAATTTTCTCTATTGCATTTTTCTGGGCCAGGGATATGGTTTCACCATGAAGAGTTATCTACAAATGCAGTTATAGATATTATTGAATGTTGATGCCCAGATGTTAACTGTTGTCAGTCTCTGTTCTGTAAAGAGCTAGACAATAATCACTGGAAAAATACACACTTCACTCACACTCTGTATATGGAAGTATTTTCTCATCACTGAAAAAAGTTTGTTGTGTTATTTTGCAAACGTATTGCCTACTGCTACCATTATCATTATGCACATGTGTGCTTTGACAGTCTAGTGAGAGAAAAGTTAAGTACACACATTGTGTACAATTAATTTACAAGGCCTGATGGGCATACATTTAGTATTATTCAGGTTGAAGTTTAGTTTAGTACAGATCCTTTGGCACTGGTAGAGCGGTAGTGCAGATCTGTCATTCCTGCCTCACAGGGCCAACTGTGTATGGAGGGGATGGTCAAAGCTCCACCCACAAGACCAGCTGTAAGCAGACAAGTAACTAAGAAACTTATTTTAACCACGAGAAAATAGTATCAGTAATCTGTGATAAAATGTATTTCCTGTTTATTTTTGTTGTTACAAGCATGCCTCAGGAATGTGAAATTTATGTTGTCTTAAATCATATCCTTTGCTGCTTTATAGTAGACATATTCGGTAAGTTTAAAAGCTTTTGTTTTCCTGTTGGACCCTGTGCCCTGTTAAGTACAAGAGCAGGCAATTCATTAATATGTTATGATTTTGAAGAAGTAACTTAAGCTTGAAAAATATCAAACTTACTCTGTAACCAGTCATTAGCAAGCAGCTCTCTGTGAGTGATGGAGAGCATAATTCTGAGTTCTGCTCAAGGTGGAAATGAAGTTTGTTAAGGTTTGGGAAGATGCAAGTTCAGTACAATGAGATGTTAGAAATAAATAATGTGCAACCAAAAAACTTGTATTGCCATGTTTACTGCGAAGCATAATCTGTCATTCACAATAACCCAACAGTTCATGGACTTGAAAAAATCTGCCAAAGGACTAAAATTCACTTTAAAAACTAAAGAATGCTACATTATTTTAAAGTTATTTTCAATTCTTGATTATTCTCCATCTGTCAGTAATGTGCATTTCAATCATTTTCATCATTTATGTTGTTTAATATATGGAAAGAAAAAAGGAAGTACTTTAGGTTAATTATTTACAAATTTGTTTAATGTGAAAATTTTCTTTTTCAGCTGTTGCATTAATTAAATATTAATTTCTCTTAACAAAAGGAAACACTTGAAATATGCTCATTTCATGTGTTTATTTACATTATATAATACAGAAATTGTGCACAAATGTATTTTTATGTTTTGGTTAGGCTGGTTTTTCTGATAACTCCTGATGCAGAGTTTATAATCCCCCTTACACCCCTAAAAGATCTAACATTTCAGGCTGAGAAATATGTATGCTGTACATTTGTCTGAACTCCCATCACCTAAGCCTTAGGGAACATATTGTTTTAAAACTGAGGTTACATAAAATAAGCATGTGCAATTAAATGCATTGTATTTATGCATATATAGAGAAAGTATAAAATACACGAATATGCATTACATTTTTACCTTTTATTCCTCCCTATCTTTTCCCTAGTGTCTTAGGTACATTTCATCTCCTTGCACTTTAAATAAACGATTTTCATCATGCATTTCCTTAATTTTGTGCAGTTCAGGGTTGGTGGTGGTCATAATGAAATTATTGGTATTTGTTTATGCTTCCTAGGAATGTGCATGTCCATTGAGACCTTGAATTGAGTTAAGAATATGTTATTCCTATATGTTACATATAAAATAGAGTGTGTGTGTATGTGTGTGTGTGTACACGGTAGAGGTCAAAAGTTCAAGTAGACCTTGGCTGGAGATTTTCAAAGTCAAGGTTCACAACTCCACACATATATGTTACCATACAGTCCCTATGTAAAATCAATTAGGGTATCTGCTTTATTTCCATAATATAAATATAATAGCTAAGAGACAAATTTATTTCAACCTTTATTTACTATATCAGATTTTCACATGCCTCCCCAATGAGGTTTTAACCCATTACATGGTGTCCATAGTGTAAACTGCCATAGAGAAATGGGTATAAACAAACTATATGTGAAAATTTTCAAGGAGGGGAGCTCTGAAGTTAGGCAGAATATTAAAAAAAAATAAATAAACCAAATGATAATAAATGATAAAGACAAAAGTTATTATAACTTAGTGCAGACATTTTCCTTGTACAACCCTTGATTATCAACAATTTCAGTTTTTGCAGGTTTGTTTTAGCCTTCTTTCCTTAGTCTGTTAGTGTCACTAAGTGTCAGAAGTTTGTCTAGTTAAAGATAGAGAAATGTTCCAAATCAGGTGCTGCAAAATTCAAAGCGAGGATGGACTGAAAAAAAGATAGAAACTGCTGGAAAATGTCTTCCTTTAAAAATATTTTTTCTTATGTTATTCCAGATAAAAATTACAATGAATCCACAAGGGCAAAGTTGAGTTTTAGCAAGCAGTTTTTGATGAGGTTAATCACGGATGTGCACTGGTAATTTTACAATTTACAGTAAATACCTGCCAGCATGGAATGTTCCTACACGAAATGACAGAGTAATGATAAAGAAGAATTTGTGAGGGTTGTGTAATGTGTAAGAATGGAATGTGACAAAGAGAAGCATTAAGTAAGTGTTGCCTAAATTAAAATGTAATTTTACCACTTAAAAATAGGCTACAATTAAACTAATGTATCTAAGTAGTTAAAGATCTAGTTGTCATGTATTCCTGAATTTCAGGAATAGTTTACTTTGATTAAACTGGAATTGGCACCTTCCCCTGTGTCTGTGGTATTTTTTTCAGATACATTTGCTATGGTCCAAATCCCAAAACGTGTGTTGGATTGATTTGGGGCTTAAAATTGGATGGTATTGTGCCACTTGATGAAATTGTATGGTTGATTCATACCTTTTTGTTGGATTCTTTAGGAATCAGCTGTGGAAACCACCACTGTAACTGTGTAAAAGAAAAATTGGATTTAAATAGGAAAAGATGGGTGATCCATTCTAAAGACTCTTGTCCATCACTAATTGACTTATCAATGATAACCCTGTACGCATTTGTTCACTCTTGTATTACTAACACCTTTACCTGTACTCTGTGGTAGCAACTAGTTTTATTTTTTTGGAGCAAATGCGTGCGGATAAATAAATAATGTTGTTAAAGTTTAAAGAGTCTACTTAAGGAACTATCGTTGAAATATCTTACAGCATCTTTTTGTTGCCTTAAACTGTTTAGATATTATTTGATGCAGGATTCTGAACATGTAACATTTAAGTTGTTGGCTGTGAGATACCATTCATCCATCCATTTTCCCAACCTGCTCTTAATGCTTTTGACAAAGCACTGCATTATTTGTAAATCCACTAGTATTTTTTGAGTGCTAAACACTGTTCCTTTGAAGAGTTTAAATCTCCCAGTATTCATTATGATTTGATATGAAAACACAAAGTTATGCAAAAAGGTACAAGGCCTTTTTAAATTTGGCATGCATTTTGATCTACAGACCTTTCTATAGAGAAAGTACTTGTAATTTAATTTTTTATTCTTCTGCTTACTAAACTTGAATATAATTTGGTTGTGTGTACAGTAATTAAAACTGCAGAACTAAAAACTTTAGACTCGCTTTTAGAGTTACTGCATAAATTTTACTTGGCAAACTAAACATTATGTGCAGTGTTCTAATTGGCTGCCACCAGTTTCCACCTTTCTGAAAGAAAATTATTTATACATATATGGTTCAAGTGGTGTTAATCTGAATGATCTGAGGGATTTATTCATATTTTTTTCATACTAAGTATATTAATATGTCTTGCATGTGCGGCAAAGTAGCTTTAAAGAAAACAGGAATATGTGCATCCCATATATAATGTAAAGATTAAAAGGTTCATGATGGACTTTTAAATAGTACATCAATAAAGAATGCAAAGATGATTTTTTTTTTAATTTTACTGCCAATAAAGAGGCAGTTATACTACATGTGAAAGATATTAAATGTCTTAGGATTTATGTTGAAAATTGTAAAATAGTGATGAGGTT